>NC_141690.1:322887062-324137062 GCF_964263255.1 Lissotriton vulgaris | reverse complement strand
CTACACTTGATTGGCGCATTTAATTTATTTATAAGTCCCTAGTAAAGTGTTAACACATCTACCCAGGCCCGTAAATGCTAATTGTAGGCATGCAGCACTTATTGGCCCACCCACCAAGTAGCCATTTGCAACATGTCTCAGGCCTGCCATTGCAGCTTGTATGCAGTTTTAAACTGACAATTCGGTCTGGCAAGATAAACCTTTTTCCTGGTCCAAACCTCCTTTTTTAATACAGAAAAGTAACCCCTAAGGTGAGCCCTAAACAGCCCATAGGGCAGGCAGCAGTGTATTTAAAAAGCAGAACATTTGCTTTTAAGTTTTACATTTATATGTCCTAGCAGTGAAAAGCTCCTTAATGTGTTTTCCCTACTATGAGGCCTATTCTCCTATAGGATAGCAGTGTATTATCTTATTGCATTTAATAAGTGCTAACTGTTGATTGGGAAAACATAAAAAAGTCCTGTTTGGTCTCAAAAGAATTGTAGTTTGAAATCCTTTTTAATGGGAAATTCTGATTGTAAGGCTCTATACTGAAAAAACGCTTTTAGAAAGTTGGCATGTGCTTGGCATGTGCTTGTCATGTACAATGCAGAAGGACTGCATTGTACTTCATAGTACTGCCCTTCTGAAGAAGGTCTGCTTTGTGCCTCAAAGGACTGCCCTATAGCTACCATTGGACTGCCCTGCTGCTTGAAGCATGTCTTGTACTCTCAGAGGACTGTCCTGAGGCTTGAGACCTGCTTTGCTGATTGATCCCAGGACTACCAGAGTGATTTCAAGGGCTAGTTTCTTTTTTTAATATATATATTTTTTTTTAGTCCTCATAAGCCTCTTTATTGGGAAGAAAAGACAATTTCGTTCTTCCCTTTTGCACATCTTTCTGGGCCTTATACGACTCTACCCTTCTTTTGCTCTTCGAGTTGCAGGTATGATGTAAGTGGTTCATCTGCTCTTTCCCTCTCACTATCCAACTGGCTGAGCAATAACCACAAAACACCAAAAGTCAACTGCCAAGCGAGGCTGATAAGGCATAATCATTGGACCATTAAAAAAATTAACCGTTATCATTAAAGTTGTCACACCAGTCTGTAAAGGGCAACCAGAAGTTCACATCTCTGGAACGCTTTCCTTCTAGGATAGCTATATGTTTGATCGATTTCAACAAATCATCCAAACTTGGAGAGAAGGGAGATACCCATAGTTTACAAATTTCCCTTTGCGTCAGCAATATAATGTAGAAAATAAGTCTTGCCTGACTTTTAGTAGGTTTTACTTCGGGCGCCATCTGGCCAAAGATAACAAGTAGAACGCTTACCTTAACTTGAAGCTTAATCATTTGGAACAGCGCTCTACTTACTTCACTCCAGTAAGTTTGCATTTTCACACAGTCTAAAAACATATGGACATATGGGCTAGTTTCTTGTCCTCCTGTTCTGTGCTACAGGGACACAAGAATCTCAAACAACTTGAACCCTGCACAAGGGGCCTGGCAGAAATGAGCACTACCCTCCCAGTGTGGCTTACCCAGTCCTGGCCCTAACTGTAAACCCAGACCACCATACTGCCGATCTGCCCAGGGTGCAGCGCCGATCGACCTGACTTTGAGGTAGCTCCAGCTACAATCTTCTATGCAGCAGCAAATCCTGTCCAGAGTATTCAGCCTTGTAGAGTCCTCATTTGCTACTGCCTGCAGCTTTGTCATGCTGGAGACTTTCAACTTCCAAATAATTTACTAAGTCTAAATGTAGAAATCTTCTTGGTGACTTCATCCACTTGCTTCCTGGCGATGACACCTCTTCATCGGCCACCGCTGCTGCCTTCCCCTGCTGAACTTTACCTTTAAAAAATCTTCTAATTCCAAAGGTAAGCAGATACTGGGCCCAATCGACTTTATGTATACGAACCAGAGTCCATCATAGGGAGCCATAACTTTTGACTTTGCCCCGTTCTTGCATGACTATATGGCTACGTTGGCACTTTGATCTATCTAATTTTCACGAGAAACTTTATCAATTCATAACTCTGGGTCTACGGATTGGATGTAGTTTGTTTTGGTGTTGTTTTATTTATTCAAATGTTCGTTATTTACCTAAATTGATGTGGAATGTTTCTTGTGTTGTGATGTCACTTTAGAACTGTTTGAGTGCTGCACAAATAGTTTTTTGCACAGTGTCCTAAGTTAAGCCTGGCTGTATTTGTGCCAAGCTACTAGATGGTTAAGCACATGTTATGTTAGTGATTTTTGTGGTTCACCCTGGCAGGAGTTGTGATTGTTTCTTGAGTAGTGCCTTCATCACCCTCAATCAAAAACCTGATTTCCCACTACTTGCTGATTTTTACTGCACCAGAGGCCACATACTGTACTTCACCTCTGTTTCAGACTTTATTGTGTGTGGCAAATATTGTGCAGGAAAATACATCACTTGTAACAAAGGTCTAAGTAACCCATTCCAGATTGGGTGGGATATTGAAAATAACATTTTGTTTTCTAATTTCTAAAAATGGCACGTCTCTTAGGAAGGAAAAGAGAGTATTATCGGCACCTAATAACTATGGTCAGAACATCAACTATTTTTGAGGTGAAAACTCCTGTTTGTACCCAAACTAGATTTAAAACCCATAAGCAAACTGTGCCTGGTGCAGGAGTTTTTCACTGTGAGTTAAAATATATACTGCTAATTAAGGGCTCAGATTGCAGAGAATTCTGTGTTGTGTGATCCAGTACTCTTGAAATGATGTGTAAATTGTTTGATTCTCCATTCCTTGAAAATAACTAGTTGTAATTGTGCACCCAATAATTACCACACCCTGCAGAACTAGTTTTTAGGGTTCAGAGATGGGATAGGGTTAAGATGTTCTAAGGGATTTTTAGGGTTCAGAGATGAGATGGGGTAAGTGGCTTCAAGGGTTTTTAGGGATCAGTAATGGGTTGAGGAAAGGGGCTGTAAAGGGTTTTTACTGTGCTGGGGTAAGGATCTGTAATCTTTCTTTTGTAATGTTTAATTTGTGCAGTACGTTTTTAAGGTTTAGGGGAGAAATGCAAGGGTTGTGGGGGCCTTGGGTGGGAAGTGTCTTATATATTGGTATTAATTTTTAGGAACAGGGTTTTTCTTATATGTGGATTATTTTAGGGCTCAGATAGGGTACTTATTTTTTTAGGGAGGTATGGATATTTAGGGCCTCATTACTATGTTGGTCAGACAAGCATCTGACCGCCATCGTACTCGGCAGGTGCCCGACCGACTACATGTCAGTGGTTACACCTGCCCAATTTCAATGTGACCGCCATACAGCAGTCAGAAAACTGCTCTTTTGCATTGCGTCTTGTGCTATGGCCCTAGAAAAGGGCTTCAACACAAGTCGCAATGCAAAAGAGCAGTTTTTTAAACAACCATGCTCTGTCTGCCAGGCACCAAAAGGACTCTCCCCTCGATGGGCCCCAAGGAACTTTGAATCTCATCTCTAAAACATAACATCTAGCACATAAAAAATGAAACAAAAATAAGGCTCTTTTTTCGATGTTGGTGGGCCTGCCACCACCAGGTAGTCGGTGAGTAGGCCGCATGGTGCCTAGCAGATGGTGCATGGATGTTTGGGGGGGCACAACATGTGCCCCCTGGTTCATAGCAGAGGCCCAGGGCGGTCTGCCATGTAATGGCAGAGGGAAGAGGGTCATTGTAATTCCTACAGCAGTGCCGCCAACAGTTTCCTTGAGCCTGTCGGAGGTGTCAGTCAGTCCATCTGTCAGCTGCGGTCTAACCGACTTCCTCCTCATGTGGTGGTATTTCTATAAAGATAAAGGTTTTTTTTTAAATAGATAATACACACTTGACATAATATCTACCAAATGATCTATTTTTAAAAGACATCTAATTACCAACACATAAGAACAGATAGCAATCAGTTAAGGGGAGTTTTCTATACATATGATTTCATTGTTGAATAAATTTAAAAGCGTTAATCTCATATCCATTTTGTTTTTTCATTCATGAGACTACTCTTGTTTCTTGAGATGTACTTTGGTTTTGCCAAAAAAGTACACAGGCCGATAAAAGAGGTCTAATTAGTGCTCCATGTAAGGAGGACAGCATATTTATTGTAATCTTATTTTTCGTTTTTTATAGTGCAGTTTACCAACGCTCGTAAGAGTGTTTTAAAATTAACTATAGCTTGAGATGGATCTCTCCTACATCGAAGAAGATGTAATAATAAGCACTAAAATAAAAACAATGTATGAATTTATGAAACCTATAGGTGCCTATAGAAATATTGAATACTAATGTAGAGTATTCAACTTGAAGAAGTGAAGATGGAGGAGGGCTTCAGAACACATCATCCAATTCTGGATTGTTTTTATCTATGCTAGTACTTAAAGTTAATGCTCACTTTACCAAACTGGACCACTAATGATTAACACATGTAACTGGAATGATTTGTCAAGGACAATCCCACTCCATGGGCTCCATGGTGCACATTTGGTATAGGGATATACAGAATTAGTAGATAAACCAATCTACCTATCGCATATTTTACTCAAATGGAAACCAGTATAAGAAGCATGTCTTCAAAATTCAAGAATCTAACCATTGTATTGTATTGTATCTATGCTTGTATAGTGCTACTGCCACCCTACGGGTATCCTGGCGCATCAGATATCAAACACTTGGCCAGCTAGATGGTAAAGAGAAACAATGGAACGTGATTCAGAGTTTTGGAAATAGCCAAGTTTTCAGGCTTTTCCTGAATTCGGTTAGTGAGACACTCTGTCTGATCATTTGTGGCAGCTTGTTCCATAACCGTGCCCCTACCATACTGAAAGCCCTCCCCCCCATCCGAGAGCGTTTAAAATTTTTGACTGCCAGCAAACCGGTACCCGAGGACCGGAGCTGTCTCTGAGGAAGGTACCAGGAGAATCTTTCCTGTAATGGCATTGGGCCCATCACATGTGAGGGTCTAAACACCTGGCAAAGTGACTTGAAAAGAACCCTATCCCTAATTGGTAGCCAGTGAAGCTGCCTCAATGCGGATGTAGAGGATGAATCACGTCGAAGACTCAGCACCAGTTTTGCCGCGGCAGGCTGGACTCTTTGCAGCCCCCGAAAGATGTGCTGGGGGGCTCCTAAATATAGGGATTTACAATAGTCCAGTCTGCTCAACACTGTGCTACTTACTACCAAAGCGCGCAAATCTCTTGGTAGGATGGGGAGTATTCGACGGAGCTCCATGCAGCTGGGCTGGAGAAAACCTAAGTATGCATTTGTGTTTTGGTCGACCTGAGAATGGAGGCCAATACACATATGTGCACTTAGGGAGTGAAGTGCACTAGCATTCCTCCTCCCCACTCCCATACCTTGGCCCTCCCCTCCCAACAGTGCTGGCTAAGAGCTGGCAAATGTAATTAAAACGATGCAAGAGCATTGTTTTAAGTTACACTTTCTGACTCTGAGCTAGTCGGAGGAGCCGCCACTAGGTGTTGGGATCCCACTATACGCTTAAGAGTTATTCAAGAGGCAGAAGGGGAGCTCAAAATGAGTGAGCAATATCCTGCTAGAGAGGAGAAGCCACACACTTCAGTCACCAAAGGGGTTTGAAGGCTACATGCCAAAGGGTTTAATGAGTCCCATTATGTCTGACTACCGAATGCATCATCCACAACGGATGTCCACAAATGCAACATAATCCCTTAACCAAAACATACACAACTACCTAGCACTATGCTGATATGCCTATAGTTAACAACGTTGGGTCTCCTGGTATCACTCATGATGAACAATAAACAATAATGTACTCATGATAGAATGGGCACTTCCCACACATCCTATGCAGCACAGATATGCCACTTATGTGGGACACAATGTACAATTCCCATTAAGAAAATGCACAGATCAACAATAAACAGGACGCGTTAGAAAGAGCAGAGCACACACAAACGGCAAAGAACACAGAGGCATCAATTACGAGTGAGGCAGGTGCACTCACTGCATAATTCCAGCTATTAAGGGCCACATGTATCATCAACCAGATTTGCGATTCTGAAATAGCGATTTTTTAGAAATCGCTATTTCAGAATCGCAAATTGGGATGTATGTACAAATTCGCAATTTTTTTGCGAATTCTTATAATTCCTTAATTGCGATTAGCAAATTGTGAATCGCAATTAAGGAATACTTTCCCATTCATTTATATGGGCCAGGAGGGCCATAGGAATGAACTGAAAGTTATTCTCAATTTGCGATTCGCAATTTGAGAATCGCAAATTGAGAATAATTTCAAGGGTGCAGGGGTGTGCAAAGGACACCCTGTTCCACCCCTGAAATAAGCATGGGTGCACATGTGGCGCATATACATGCCCTAAGGGCATGTATGTGCGTCACATGGCACTTTAAAAAATGCAAAAATGTGCATTTTTCAAGGAATTCGCAACTTACCACAAACTTGAAGTTGGTGGTAATTTGTGATTCCTTAAGGACAATTTGCAATTTTTTTTTGCTTCATACATTGCATTTAAGGAATCGCAAAATTTGTGATTCCTTATGGAATTGCAAAATAAGGAATCGCAAATTTTGCAATTACTTATTTTGCATCAGATTTTCCTTAATACATATCATTTAGCAAATTCGCATTCGCAAACGCCGAAAATTCTGCAAATTTCGACGTTTGCGAATGCGAATTTGCTTGATACATATGGCCCTAAGTTCGCTCTCTGTTTTACCGCATGCAATTTTTCCGGATACAACTTTCCACCAAGTATTTCCAGGGCGTGGAGCTGCTGTGTTGCAAACCCATGTGCATCACTAAGTTCTGTGAAATCACATGTGTAAATAACACTCCACGCTATTAGAAGATGTGGAAAAACCACAAGGACATAAGAAAATGCCTCCTTCTTGCTCATCCTGCTGACAGCAGGTGGTAAGCTTTTCAAACATTGCCTGGAAAACTCATACCCACAAACAGAAACAAAATCACAGCAGGTTAATGCAAAGGCTAACATTTCTAGCCATGCACTGCACACAAAAATATCAATAAAAGCAATATCACTGCATGAACATATCTCAACACCAATACACCTGCACATCGTTGGGGCCAGGACAGGTACATGATATAACAGCAGCATCTCAAAATGATTTCAGAATTTCAGGAAATGCCATGAACTGGCAGGAGCCGAGGCCAGAGCACACAAGGGAGCTTGGAAAGTTAAGGAAATGCGGAGGTGGGATCGCCTCCCACACACTTTCCAAATCTGATACTTTAATTCTGAAAATGCTAAAATTAATGCTCATCTTAGTGTGTGGCAGGTTGATTAAAAGCCAGAAAACATCTCCCTGTGAAATCATAATGTCAAGACACGTGAACGTCTTATCGCAGCTGTTAAATAGGAATCTTTTTTTTTTTCACTTTTCGATCAGATTTATAATACAGAAATGAATGCTTTAATTAAAATCTGTAAAATGCCAGGCTCGCTTCTGAATATCCGCCCAGCAACAATGCTTAAATAAACTTTGCATCTACTTTTAACCAGCGCGGTTCTGACAGCAGCAACATGTTAAGCTTCACAGTGTGGGACTGTTCACCCTGCTTCCTAGCGTGCCACGGTGAAGCAATTACTAAATCATTCATGCAGCGCCTACAAATATGGCCAGGTTTAGGTCTGTTTGTAGCTTGCCATACTCTTCCAAGCTGTTAGAGCAGATGGCAAGAGCACAAGGTTACTGTAGGCCAGACATTGCAGGCTACTGGGCTACTTTTCGTTCAGAGCACGCCAGAGACATTTTAAGGCCTGGACAAAGTGGGCTCCGGTCAAGGGCCCTAGTCTTTCAGGGGGACCCATGATAGAGCCAGCTCTCTACTGCGGAGTCTTGCACTGATGATGTTGAACAATTCTTAATCAGATTGTTTTAAATACCGTTTTCCTTTAATTTATTTTTAATGTGGGTGATATGTGAGAGTCTCTTACAGACATTTTGCAGAGAAATGTTGTGTTTATGTTTCATGCAACTTACATAAAAAAAATATATATATATTTTGCTCAAAACAGGACATGGTTTATGAGAAATGGGAGGGTATCACAGATAATATTTGCGTTAATAATAATGAACTGCTGCTGTTACATTATTGAAAACACACTTAACTATCTATGAATAGTAGATGTAAAGATATTTAGAATTTGGACCAGTGTGCCTGTACATTGTCAGTACCCGGCCAAAGAGGGCATGAAAGAGTGTAAATTGGATCATGAATTAAAAGCTGTTCCAAAAAGGGGCCTTTGAATTATGTTGGCCTACGGCCAGCAAAATCTTTAAGATGTCCCTGGATCATGTCACTAAAATGCCAGCTAGCATGGCCTAAGATTGACAATTGAGGATGGTGGTGTTGGAGCTCTGCTTTTATTTGACTTGCAATCAGCAGGACAGGAAGTGATCCCCATTTACCATGAATTATTTAATTTGTTTTGCTTGCAGCATGCAGACCTTTTTCAACATGTCCCTAATTCATTTACTTATATCTGAAATAAATGATGAATGTGCAAGCCAAGGGCAAAGTTACCATGGTGAAATTATTTTGATTAGATAGTGAGAAGATAGGTTCATCACATTTGAAATTTTGACAAAAACATAAACGACAATACATAATATTTAAAAGTAGGACATGCAAAAGTTTAATGTTAAACATGTGCTTATTGTGATAAGGCCCCAAAAGCTGTTTTCATTGTAGTTATCTATTCCATAGGAACACACTGGGATGCATTACAAAATGTAATCTTTTCTCCACCTAGGAAACAGCTACAAAGTTCATTTGTGGACTTTTAAAAATATTTTTTACAAGCTCATTCCCTGGTGAATCAAGATTTGTAATAAATGTTTCACAAGAGGTACCTTTAGAAAGTCACCTCTTCCCTACCTCTAGACCCTCATTCCATTAGCTTCCAACTGTTGCCTACGAGCTGAAGAGCCATTTGATGAGTTGTGAAGTTGCTACCAAAGCTGAGAGCAAGGTCTTGGCTTCCTCTGACAGGAAAACAATCTTGGATGTGCCCAGAAATCTAATTAACTTAAACAAGGACTACTCTGTCACAGGAAGATGTAAGCCAAACCTGGTCCTGTCCCTCCTTTGTCCTTCTAGTATTGCTAGCGCTATTACAGCTAGGCTAACACCGCTAGGCTTGTCCTGCAGAAACGCTTCGTTTTTTAAATCTTCCCGTTTTTTGCTACTTTTATTTTAATTCATTTTTCACTGTTTTCCCCTGTTTTTAAAACCCCCGCTCGCACTCTTGCACCATAATTGGATCCTCACCGCACTTTGGCGGGCCGGTCCCTCGCGCTCTGGATCTGGTGAGCGCCATCTTAGGTGAGTGCAGGGAAACGCTGGTCACTCCCGCCGTGCTAGAGCCTCGGGCCTCCTGCAGGTACTGCACTGGCTTCCCATCCGGAAGCGGATAATCTTTAAGGCCTTGACGTTGGCGCATAAGGCTCTGCATACCACCGGAGCGAAATACCTTCAAAAAAGGCTGGCTTTTTATCATCCAGCCAGGTCCTTGAGGTCAGGGTCCTTGTACCTTGCCAATGTTCCTCGTGTCAAAAGGGCACGTATTGGAGGCCGTTCCTTCAGATTGTTAGCCCCCCAGCTCTGGAACATGTTGCCAGTGGCGCTACGCAGCACGTCTAACCTACTGGCTTATAGGAAAGGGCTCAAAACTTGGCTTTTCACCTCTTAGCTGCGTCCTGGGTTCTGTTTTTCTTTCTTTTCTGGATCTTCCGTTTTTTACCTTTCTTCTCTTTTGTTGTGTTATGAGATAGGTGTGTAACCAAAGCGCCGGGACACTCTCTGAGTAGCCGTGCGCTATACAAAAAACCAGCATAACATAACATAACATAACATAACTCCCGCGCTCTAGCAGTCAGGAGGACTGGCTAGAGATTGATGCTGGGATTTGTACTTAAGTAGGACAGGAGGTAGGCTCTCCTTGCATTGCTAGCGCTATTACAGCTAGGCTAACACCGCTAGGCTTGTCCTGCAGAAACGCTTCGTTTTTTAAATCTTCCCGTTTTTTGCTACTTTTATTTTAATTCATTTTCCACTGTTTTCCCCTGTTTTTAAAACCCCCGCTCGCACTCTTGCACCATAATTGGATCCTCACCGCACTTTGGCGGGCCGGTCCCTCGCGCCCTGGATCTGGTGAGCGCCATCTTAGGTGAGTGCAGGGAAACGCTGCTCACTCCCGCGCTCTAGCAGTCAGGAGGACTGGCTAGAGCTATACTTAAACCGACCGGGATGACGCGCAGCGTGTGCGCGCAGCGTGTCCGCCGCAACCGTCCGGAGTCACGCCAGAGTCCAGCCCGTCTGCGCCCGTCCGCGCTGAGGACGGGCTGGACGGCTGGGCCACTGGTCAGGATAAGGTAGGCTCCCATGTATTGAAATATTCTTTACAGGATGTTTTAAGGCTCAAACCCACATCTGCCCCATGCTTCCATCGATACATCCCAGAAGACTTTCCAACACTTCTTGGTTGTGCTTGCTTCCAGAAAGATGTGGAGGATCCTAAACTATCCTTCCCCCCCACTCTTCCAGAGTCCTGTCCTCCTCCGGCACTCAAAGGGCCGAGCGAAAATTGCCTTCTCCTTAACGCTCGATCGCTCATTAAGAACAACATTGTCTTTAAGGAGCTTGTTTTAGATAGGAAACCTTCCTGGGTTTTTATCACCGAGACCTGGGCTAAAGACTCTTCTGGCCCTGATCTTGTCGAAGCGGCCCCTGAGGGATACTGCTTAACTCGACAGGACAGAATAGGCCGTGTTGGTGGTGGCCTGGCTATTCTGTATCAGGACAGGTTCCATTGCCACACCATACCTCTCTCTGACCCTAAGGATGTGTTCCAAGTTTTATACTTTTCCTTGTCCGACTCTTCCAACCCCGCGTTCAATGGGATTCTGGCCTACCGCCCCCCCGGCCCCAGAGCAGGCTTCGGGCTGAAACTGATGCAGGTTTTGGAACCCTATTTCGGCCGACAAAATCTCACCATGCTAGGTGATTTCAACTTTCACCTAGAGTTACTGGAGGCCCATGACACTATTTCCTTACTGGAAGTAATGTCAGCTTGTGGACTCACCCAACTGGTGAATGGACCCACCCACCGAGCGGGACACACGCTCAACGGAATCTTTTCGAATGATCAAAGGCTGACAGTCACCAACCCTTTCCATCTTTCTTGGTCGGACCATCTGGCCGTTCCCTTTAATATGACCAATCTGACCCAGGACTCTGTCAGAAGGGTCCAGAGTACTAGGGAAGTACGAAGGAACTTCAAAAACATCAGGGAAGATTCTTTCCATCCATGGACATCTAGTTTGTCCACCACCCAGGAGACGGACATTTCCTCAGCGGTCCTTAAGTATGAAAATACCATCTCGGAGGCCCTGGACGTGCTGGCTCCAGCTAGGTCTTGCTATTCAGCCAGGAAAAGACCCTCAGCTCCCTAGTTCTCAGAACAACTTAGGCTTCGTAGACAGGAAGTAAGGAGACAGGAACGCCTATGGCACTCTAGCTGGGCCCCCAAGGATAGAGAAGCTCATATGGTCTTGCTTAAAAACTACAAATTGGAAGTGATTAAGACCAAGCAAGAATACTTCACGGCCCTCGCTTCCTCACTTTCGTCTCCTAGAGAGCTTTTCAGGATCGCTGACTCCCTTACCTCCCTTCAGATCCCAGACCATGTAGTTGCCTCTCAGGAACTGTGCAACAATATAGCTTCCTTCTTTCAGTCCAAAATTGCGGACATTTACATTGCCCTGGAAGCTCAAAGATCCTCTACTGCTGTGCCTTCGGTGCCCGCTCCCTTGGAGCCTGATGTTGCTGAATCATCCCGACCTCAGGATCTGGAATCCTTTCCTCCTCTCTCTTGTCAGGATCTTGAGATCCTGCTTAACAAAACTAAATCTGGCTCTCCGCTAGATGTCTGTCTGCTAAAGATCCTTAAGCAGTGCAGAGAATCCCTCCTTCCCCCACTGGTTGACATCATGAACAGGGCGATGAAGGAGGGCATTTTTCCCCAGCAGTGGAAAAACGCTGTGGTAAAACCTCTGCTCAAGAAGTCCTCTCTTGACCCTGGGGTATTAAAAAACTTTCGCCCCATCTCACTGCTCCCGGCTCCCGCGAATATGTTAGAAGCCCATCTTAATAAACATCTGGCTGCATTCGTGGAGAGCTCGGGCTGTTTGGATCTTTCCCAGCATGGATTCAGGAGGGAACATAGCACCGAGTCTGCCCTCACCATAGTGCTCGATAACATCCGCACTAGGGTCGATGGGGGACAGACCTCCCTCCTGATCCTTTTAGATCTCACAGCTGCCTTCGATACCCTATCTCCCTCGGTGTTAACATCTCGACTGAGGGAGATTGGGGTCCGGGGGTCGGCCCTGGGACTCCTTTCCTCTTTTCTCGATCACAGAGAGCAAAGGGTAATGCTGGGCTCGTTCCTATCTCCATCCCTGTCTGTGCAATGTGGGGTCCCTCAAGGGTCAGCGCTTAGCCCTACCCTTTTCAACATTTATGTGACCCCCCTTGCCAGACTTATTAGATCTTTCGGGATGGAGGTAGTTTCCTATGCGGATGACACCCAGATCCTCGTCTCTCTCTCCCAGCCAGTTACGTCGACTGCCGCCAATTTTAGATCCTGTATGGAGGCAGTCGGCCAATGGATGATTCACAATTCATTGAAACTGAATGGGGAGAAGACGGAGGTGATGGTATTTGGAGGAAAGGAAGAGATCTGGTCTGCTGAGTGGTGGCCGAACTCACTGGGTGCCTGCCCCGATCCTACCTCCTCTGCAAAAAATCTGGGGGTTATGATTGATCCCACCCTCAGTATGTGCCAACAGGTCAACAGGACTGTTTCGACCTGTTGGGGGATCATCCACATACTAAGAAAAATCAGGCACTATCTGTCCCTCCAGGCAAGAAAGCAACTAGCCGTCGCACTTTTGGGCTCTCGTCTGGACTACTGCAATGCGCTGTATGCTGGACTGAATAAGAGTCAGCTGCAGCGCTTGCAGGTGGTCCAGAACGCGGCAGAGAGATTTGTTCTCGACTAGCCCAAACGTGCCTCTGCCACCGATGCTCGGAAGCAGCTCCACTGGCTTCCCGTCGGGGATCACATCCTCTTTAAATCCATGTGTATGGTGTACAAAGCCTTAGCTAAAACTAGCCCTACGGGCATTGGATCTATCCTGTCTCAGTACAACCCCGGCAGGAATCTTCGTTCCTCACATAAACTTCTACTTTCTGTGCCTCATGTCAGGAAGACAAGGTGGGGAGGCAAGGCCTTTTCCAATCTGGCCCCTAAATGGTGGAATCCTCTCCCTCTGGAAGTAATGTCCCGCCCCACTCTGCAAGCCTTTAGATCTGCTTTAAAGACCCACCTCTTCACACGCGCATACCTGTAGTGGTGCTTTGCAAACTTTTTGATCTGTTTTTGATAGGCGCCTTGACACCTTCGGGTTTAGTTTGCGCGATACAAATTGCATAATAAATAAAATAAATAAATAAGTCAGCCAAGTACTAATCCAGGCTCCCCGTAGAACCTATTTTGAGTGACAGAGAAGGGGTTGTTCATTTCCTTGGCCAAACTAGTAAGGGGGGGCAAAGGAGCTCAGCACAAGAGAAGAAAAGGCCTACCATCTTGGTTTTATGTAGAGAGTGGCATAGTGGTATTGTTTGCAATCGACACAAGCAACAACGAAGGTTCCCCTTTCCCCATTGTTAGACAAGAAAAACTGATGCTGTAAGAAAATATCAGACCAGATACAGTAAATCTGTGCCCAAAAATAAAAAATACATACATTTCCAGGTTGCTAAATTACAAACATTTATGTGGATACCACAGTATTAGGGAGTATTTAAACACAATATGGAAAGGAATGTAATATAGAAAAAACCATTTTTATTTAAAAAGAATATTTTTGTTTTACAATCGTGCTGCACAATTAACCACAAATGATTTACCGAATCACACTATTTGTGCATACATTTAAAAACATCAATCAATTTTAAAACATTTTAATAAAGTGCATTAGTTAAAAAAGAGGCACAAACTATCAACGCTCCATTTTGGTGTTAAGGTATTTGGTCACCTTCTTCAAAGGTTAACCATTGATGGAGGGACAGCGATACGAAAGATCATTTTCCTTATCGGATTTAAGAGAATGCAATAGAACCTTATGGTTGTCGAAATATTTGTGGACAGTAGATTTCCAATACAAAAAGATGGAAATCTGACACTTTGGGATTTTGAGAAAGCTGTATAGGAGTTAACTGACCTGGACTCTGCAAACCGACATTCTATGTTTAGCTCTTTCATAATTTTTAACTAAGTGGAACCATCCCATTCATAAAGACTTGAAATAGTACACTCTGAAACAGTGACAGGATATCATACAGAATCAAACATAGTGCCCATATCGTAAAATAGCACATCAATTCAGCAGCACATGTCTCTGAAATTAAAAAATAGAGACCAGACTGAATCAACTAGATTGTCTTCAAGATTAATAAAGACAACATATGGGAGATTGACCACCCCAGATAGCCAAAATAAACAGTTAAGCATCTACAATAATGCAAATAAAGATATTGTCCTTAAAAAGGTGACAAAACACCTTAACACCGAAACGCTGCGTCTACAGTTTGTCCCTCTTTTTTAACTGATGTACTTTATTAAAATGTGCAAAAATTGATTCATGTTTTTAACTTTATGCTCAAATAGTGTGATTTGGTAAATCATTTGTGGTTAATTGTGCAACACGATTTTAAAAGAAAAATATTTTTTTAAAAGAAAAATAGTTTTTTATATTACATTCCTTTTCATATTGTGTTTATATACTCCCTAACAATGTGGTATCCACATATAAGTTTGTAATTTAGCAACCTGTAAATGTATGATTTTTAAATTTTTGGGCACGGATTTTCAGTATCTGATAGTTTGGATACAGCATCAGTTTTTCTTGTCTAATATTGGGGAAAAGGGACCCTTCATTGTTGCTTGTGTATACATACCCATCCAGTTTCCGAGATACAGGGTACCTCCCTTACATTTTTGACATATTGTTTGCAGTAGGTCGCTCAGGAACTGCAACAAACATGAGTATGGTTAACACTGGTGATGATTTCCCTATTGGTTAGAGGGACCAGGAGTCATCCCCAACAGGCTAGTGCCAGGCATAATTGTGGCACCCCTGGACACCTTTGTCATAGCAATACTGGAACTGTGGTGGACAGAAGGAGAATGCACCTGCTGTTGAGACTTGTGAGGAGACCAGCTCCCAGTTGGACTGAGGACAAAGAAGTGGACTCCAAGAATCAGTTGGCTGACCTCCTGTTACGCAACATGAACACCAAAACCAGCTTGAAGCCCATTTTCTGAAGAGCCAAGCTTACCAGTTCCAACTGCACCAGCATTAGACCTTGCTGGTGGGTTCCTTTGGAGTGATTCTTGATCACTAAGTGCTGTTTTTGAAATCCTGAGTTCCTCTGCAGTTTTAAAGTGCACTTTTCGGAACTGCCTGAAAATCCTGTGATTTAGAAATGTTTTGACACCAAAGACCTCTAGAAGAGCGGGACAAACCTGCCAAGTCAATCAGACAAAAAGGTGCAGTGTAACTGGAACAGAGATTTAGGTTTCTGCCACTCAGAGCGTTTCCGCAGTAGCAAATCTGTTTTCGCGAGACATCTTAGAGAGGCTATCCAGCCTCATGAAGCCCTGTCAAGCTAATGTATCTTGCAGTCTTTCCCCACTGGAGGGATCTGAGCTCCAAAACTAAGTCCCAATGTAGAAATCGATCTTCACCAGGCAAAAAGGCCAAAAGTATCCTGTGAGGGATGGGCCTTCCTTGGGCACGAATTTTGAATCTTTCTTGCTCAGAGCTTTTCTGCAAAAAGTCAATGGATTCACCTGATCTTCATCTGACAGCTATCTGGCCTCATCGAACCCTTATCAAACACAGGCAACCGCCTTATCCTGATGAGATTTTTGGACTTCCATTTCAGAGGCTTAGAGCCTGATTTTGATCTCAGCAAATGGGTTACTCCGTCACAACGGTGACAGATATCCCATCTGTCGAAATGTAAATCTAACGTATTCTATAGGATTGATATTTTGGCAGACGGGATATCCGTCACTTTTGTGATGGAGTAATCCATTCACCAAGATCTAAATCAGACCCTAATTCAGAAGCTCAAAATTCGACTGGAACTAATCTGATGTTTGTATCCGACCTGCAAATTGCTTTGATCTTGACTTTAAAAAAAAATTGGTGTCATTTATATGGTTACTGAAAAAATATCTGTTCAGTCAATATTCCCAGGTCTCTAGGTTCTGCTGCTGTCATCGTTCTGTAATCAAATCCATCCACCATAACCTCTCTCTCAAGTGCCACACTTGTCCCTGTGGGTGCAACATTTGCTCACCATATTCACAGCAGAATACATCTCTAACTACATATCATACACATTACAACCAAAACGTAATGTGAGACATAGCACTGCACACTCATTCAACTCAACACAACTGGGGAATATAGTAGGACTGAACTCCTAATAAACGTCTAACCATTTCATTTGTGGCTTCCCAGAGCACTTTTAACAAACAAGTACATGGCAAGCACATCAACATTCTCGTCAACCTCTGGTGTCATTCATGTCAATCCTGCTTTTCACTATCTGGGGTGGGGTGTGTGTGCAGTCATTAGACTAAGAGTATGCTGATAATCAAGCAGGTACCTGGTTAAGAAGTGTCTTCCTCTGTACTGTTTAAGCCAGATCATCCTTGTTCTAAAATCATGTGCCATCCCACATATTGGTGGTTTGGCATTTTAATTGGTAAACCGTTTTTTTTGCAATGGCACTTCCCAGGCCGTGTCAATTGCCCTGCCAAATCTTCCCATGTATGATTTTTTCCCTTCTGCAGTTGCATCCAAGTTATTTACTGGGTTACAGCTGCTGTGTTGCTCTTAATCAGATTTCATACAAAAAGTTTGTTTTCAGAGTTTTATATAGTGTGAACTTGACTCAAAGATATTGGGTATCAGAGGGCTTTTACATGAGCACCAGTTGCTTACACAAGGAGGGAAAGGGACTCCAAGCTCCTGGGTGGTGTGGTCGTAAAAGTGTATAGAATAATCTTTGGTCTACCAACAAGAGTCTCTCCAGCAAATATTAGGCTCAAGTTTGGTGTTCAAAAACAGACCCTTGCAAGACAAGGTGTGACAGTCATTTTTTGGGACAAAGTAAGAAAATCAAAACCAGGAACCCTAAATTGGCATTTGCGGTCAGAAGTACAACAGAAAAAATCATCACCAACAGAAAAATACTTACTAGCAACTTTGACTACCCTGGGTCTTATCGAGCTTTGGGAAATACCTTTTAGTCACTGCCTTCTCAAACAAATAACAAAGAAAACAGTAAAGAGTCAATCAAGGATTATAGACAAGGCAGCCCCATCCAGAAGGTCGCCAGGCTGGATGATCATAAGCTCCTATTCCTCCCTCGCTGCTCAAAAGTACCTAGCCCTGGGGGGTGCCAAATCCACTAAAATTCCATTCCTAAAGTACCGACTTGTCCTGCTACAATGCATAGAGCACTTTCTGCACTGGCTGAAAAAACGATCCGATTCCAGCTATCGTCTGTGCGGTGCAGCGCATGAAGATATGCTGCACCTTCTCTGTATGTGCAAAGAACTAACACAGGAACAGAAACAGCTTTTAAAGCCACTTTTGAATCAGAGAGGTATCCGCTCACGGAGGCAGGCTGTGCTGGCGTGCTTTGCACCTGAGGACACTCAGCTGAACTGCCGCCTGGTAAATTTTTTCGACAAGTGGAGAAGTGAATGCCACAATATCGAGATGCTGATCTCAGGGCTCCAACTTCAGATAGGACAACAATATAGCTAAAAGGAAACAAGTTGGACGCTGCTAAACAAATGCTTATTTTAGCAATGTATTGCGAAGACCAATCGACTTGCACTGATTTTAACGGATTTTTAGTAAACTGTTTTACACTATTTTAATTTTTTTTCTTTAATTGAAATGTTATGAGATACTCTATAACAATTGTTTTAAGTAACCATGCTAAATAAAATACTTGATACTACACAAGGACACATTCATTTTGGTTAGGCACAGGAGATTAAGGGCCCCATTAGGATAGCGTGCGGAAAATCACCCGACCGCCATGGATGCGAAATAAAACGGCCGCCGGTAAACCGGCGTTCAAATTAGGATCAACCGCCAAAAAAGACCGACCGCGGCGGTAGCGGGCCAACACAAACTGCCCGACGCGGGCGGTGATGTCCAAAAACCGACCGCGGCAGTCGGAAATGCAGCGGAAAAGCTACAACCAGCCACAAGCAAAGTGGAGACACCACAGGGGAAACTAGGATATCCCAGATGGTCCCGCGGTACGATCCGCTGTTTCCGACCGCAGTGGTCGCACACAGGAGTGAATGGGAGAGACAGCGGAAGAGCTGCAGCATAGACATCGCAGCGGACGGTACATGAAAAACATGGCGGACGATGCCAAAACACCACAACGCTGCCAAACTTAGCACAAATCAAAGTAGCCATGCCCTCCAAATACACAAAACGGTATACACCTGTTACAACGCAACTTTTACAACTACCTACTTTTACAACGCAACTTTTACAATGCATACCATTACAACGCATTGCGCTGGGGGGCGCTCTAGGATAGGGAATAAGTATAATTTACTATCCAACACCTTCCCTAGTGTCCACGGGGACTGGAGTTAGAATAGTAAATTATACTTACCACTATCCAGCACCTCAAACCGCTATGCGTTGTAATGGTATGCGTTGTAATGGTCGCGTTGTAAAAGTAGGTAGTTGTAATGGTATGCGTTGTAACATGGTACATCCACACAAAACACATACCAATGGAAAAAAATGCCCCAAAAAACATACAATTCCCAGGACAACACACCTCACAGCAAAATCCCATTTGGACACACCCACACAGCTGAGTATAAACCCAGCCCCTTAACTGACCACAATCCTTTGCAACACTCCAGAAGAGAAGGCCATACACCACATCTGATAGGAGAGGCAAAAGAACACAGCACACACACCACCACCACCACTACTACCACCATCACTTCCACCATCAACAATCCCCCAGCAAACACCACACCTCACACATCAACACCACACACACCCCTGCACCCACAAACACTTCAAACACCACGCACCATGGCAGCCCAGAAAAAGCCAAAATTCACAGAGAGTGAGTTGACAGTCATAGTAAATGAGATAGTGAGAGTGGAACCACAACTGTTTGGTAGCCTGGTCCAACAGACACCATTAGCCACAAGGACACAAATGTGGGAAAGGATAGTTCAAAGGGTCAATGCAGTAGGGACCACCCCTCAATCCAAGAAGGAGATTATGAAGCAGTGGCATGATCTGAAGAGGGTTGTTAAAGAGAGGAGGAGCAAGAACTGGGAGCTGGCTAACCAGTCAGGCAGTGCCCCTCCCATCCCACAGAAAACCTTCACACCATGGGAGGAGAAGGTGCTTGCCATACTGCATCCTGAGAGTCTCACAGGAATATCCGGGGTAATGGAGGCTGGTAGGTACAAACAAATGGCAAACAACAAACTGATAAGTACTTCCTTGCACAACCCAAACACCATTGCATTGTTCACCCTCACCTAACAGGTAGCTAGCCATCTTGCTTGGGAGGCTTGCTTGGGGGTGGGAGGTCTGTACCATGACTCCCACCATGCCCCCTGTCCCACACCCCAGCAGCATGGAACACTCCCCCACCCAGGAGCATGTGTCAGCCATCGCATTGTTTACCAAACAAACTTACAGGTAGGTAGCCATCTTGTTGGGGAGGCTTGTTTAGGGTTGGGAGGCCTGTCCCATGAATCCCACCATGCCCCCTGTCCCACACCTCAGCAGCATGGAGGCCTCCCCCACCCAGGAGCATGTCAGCCATTGCATTGTTCATCAAACAAACTTACAGGTAGGTAGCCATCTTGCTTGGGAGGTTTGTTTGGGGGTGGTAGGGCTGTACCACGACTATCATCATGCCCCCTGTCCCACTCCCTAGCAGCATGGAGCACTCCCTCCCACCCAGGAGCACCTGGAAGCCATTGCACTGTTTATCAAACAAACTTACAGGTAGGTAGCCATCTTGCTTGGGAGGTTTGTTTGGGGGTCAGAGGGCTGTACCACAACTCCCACCATGCCTGCTGTCCCACACCTGAGCAGGATAGAGGCCTTCCCCACCCAGGAGTACATGGAAGCCATTGCACTGTTCACCCTCACTTAACAGGTAGGTAGCCATCCACACTGGGAGGCCTGTTTAGGGGTGGGAGGGCTGTACCACGACTCCCACCATGCCCCCTGTCCCACACCCCAGCAGGATAGAGGCCTCCCCTACCCAGGAGCATGTGTCAGTCATTGCACTATACACCCTCACCTAACAGGTAGGTATTCATCCACACTGGGAGGCCTGTTTGGGGAGGGTTGCCAGCACTACTACTCCCACCATGCCCCCAGTCCCACTCCCCAGCAGGATGGAGCCCTCCCCCACCCAGGAGCATGTGTCAGCCATTGAGCTGTTCACCCTCACCTAACAGGTAGTTGCCATCCACACTGGGAGGCCTGTTTGGGGGAGGGTGGCCTGCAATACTACTCCCACCATGCCCCCTGTCCCACACCTGAGCAGGATAGAGGCCTCCCCCACCCAGGAGCATGTGTCAGCCATTGCACTGTTCACCCTCACATAACAGGTAGGTAACCATCCACACCAGGAGACCTGTTTGGGGGAGAGTGGTCTGCACTACAACTCCCACCATGCCCGCTGTCCCACACCTGAGCAGGATAGAGGCCTTCCCCACCCAGGAGTACCTGGAAGCCATTGCACTGTTCACCCTCACCTATCAGGTAGGTAGTCATCCTCACTGGGAGGTTTGTTTGGGGGTGGGAGGGCTGTACCACAACTCACACCATGCCCCCTGTCCCACACCTCAGAAGCATTGAGGGATCCCCCACCCAGGAGCTCCTGGAAGCCATTGCACCCTTTGCCAAACACACTTACAGGTAGGTAGTCATCTTCACTGGTCTGGCTCTTTGTGGGTGTGAGACCTGCATCACTACACACTGCACCAATTGCATGCAATGCATCGATACGTGACATGTACGAGTAATTGATGTACCTCTGCACCATGTAATGACACCCACTATTGCTCTTAACAAAATTAGTGAAGCTGTCTCAATTGTGTAGGGTACAGACAGCTGATGATATGCAGCTAACAGAATACTTGCACAGTGCCCAACACTGACCATTCCCCAAATCCACAGGTGGTGAAGAACTCGCTGCTGAGGATACAACGACCAGCAAAGCCAGTCTCCACTGCCCGTACATGGATTCTCGGATGTTGACTCCCAGGATAGTGTGGACGATGAGCTCGAGGCCGGACCATCTGGTATGCAAGGACCAACAGGTCCCAGAACCCCATCCTCCCCACCACCATGCCTGCTGCACCAACAACAGCACAGCAGACCCCTGCAGTCACAGCCTGTGCTTCCACCACTGCCACCTCCGCCACCACCACCACCAGCACCCTCCCTGTCCCAGGGGATGACCAGGACACACCTCCAACTGTGGAGGGCAGGGAGAGTGTGCGGGGACCCACCGTTGTGAGGCAACAGGTCCGTGGCAGCAGGGCAGGTGGGAGGGCCAGGGTCACCACCAGACCTCAGGAGGTTGGCACACCATCCCTTGACCACTTCACCAGAGTCATCGGGGCAGTCCTTTCCAACATTGTCTTGTGAATGGCACCTATCTGTTGGACTGGGTTATCACATCCATGTGGTGTCTACTCTTGCATCTCATCAATCATGACTGTCAACTCACATCTCCATCACCACCTTCATGTAAATATGCCCGCACCCCTCACATGTCCACGTTGGAAATAAAATAGCTTACACACTTGAATTTGTGCTTTTTTGTTTTTAGTGCCATATTTACAGTGTTAAAAATGTCCATGAATTATCTAAAAGATGTACAGTATGTAGATCTGTATAATTTTGAAGCACCTAGGGAGACACAACAGAACAACAGTCACTGGCGTCGGTGTGCCATCACAGACATAACACTACACAAAACATACACATAAGTCTACAGTCAGACAACACAATGTGCAGCAAGTATCAACAAACAGAGTTCTGCATACGTTCACATGTGAAATGTCACAGCCACTTTTCCACACACAGTTGATTCAACATGTGCCTGTCTGTACCATCCCCCCATAGCCCTTCACAACACCAGCAATCACAACAGACAATGTATAAGTCATACCTCTTCACCCACCTTCAAGTGAAGTAGCGGGTGATGAGCTGTTGAAGCATGTCAACTCCTTCCTCCTCTCCACTGTCCTCATCACTGGACTCAGGTCCTTGCGCAGTCAGGGGCCTTGGGTCCTCACCATCATTTAGGAGCAGGGGAATCCCCTTGTGAATGGCCATGTTGTGTAGCATACAGCATGCCACAGCGATCTTGCAGACCTTCCCAGGCGAGTATGCCAGTGCACCTCCAGTCCTGTCAAGGCAGGGGAATCTTGACTTGAGCAGGCCAAAAGTCTGCTCAATGACATGTCGGGTCCTGCCATGGGCCTCATTGTACCTGACGTCAGCGGGGGTCCTGGGATTCTGTAGTGGGCTCAGCAGCCATGGACGGCTGGGATATGCAGAGTCAACTGTGAATGACAAACACACATTGCAATGTTGCACAGGCAGAGGGCAGCAGGTCTCACACACACAGCACACCATATCAATAGGCAGACTCACCCACAATCCAAGCACGCTCAGGAAGCAGATTTGCCATCAACCAGGGCACCATACTGTTCCTCAGGATGTACGAATCATGGGCTGAGCCGGGGAATATTGCACACACATGTGATATGGTCATGTACGCAAGGCACACCACCTGCACATTTAACGAATGATAATGTTTGCGGTTTCTAAAACTGTGCTCAGTCGCCTGTGGTTGCACCAGACCTACATGGGTGCAATCGATGGCACCAACAACATGGGGGATGTGCCCAAGGAGATAGAAGTTACCCTTCACACCGGCCAATTCTTCCCCCCTGGGAAAATGTATGTATCGATCCTTATATATCATCATGGCTGCAAGAACATCCCTCAGCACCTCAGCACCTCAGTCTTCAGTGTCGGTCTGTCAAGGCGGAATTTGCGAATGATCGCTAGGACCTCCATGTCCTTCAGCACTGTCAGGTGACGTATGAGATTAGGCTTCCTCCTAGTTGAGATATAAATGTTCAAATGTCAATGACAACCATCATGAGGTGGCCACAGCACATACCGTTAAGGATGTCACGCAAAAACAAAGACTGCCATGAGAGATGCGTGGCACACCAGGTTACATGGGTGGACATTTGAGACACACAGAGGGCACACCTCTCCATTTATAATACACAAGTGCCCCAAACAACACATAGGTCAATGGGAATGCACACATATAGAATACCACATTCCGCATGTGCACACCTCGTACCGTACCATCCACAAAAGTGTGTCAAATGACAATGACTGGCTCATACACATCTGCTGTACCTGTCACCCCTCAATGCATCATGTGAACTTGGCACACATCGAGAGCCCATTGATCACAGTATCAGGAAAACTGTCACTTGTGTGCATGAGCTGATATGGTAGCACAAGTAAGTAACAACACCATTGAGTGAGACAAGCCTTGCATAGGTCAGCACTGACCCTCAAGACATTGATTTGTCACACATCATTGACATCAGCTTAACACTGTGAAGCTTCATCAAACAACAAATGCATAAGTGACATTGCAGGCACCACAGACCAATGTGCGTCACACATAACGTGCAACCACCCGTGTATTATATGGATTAATGGCATTGTGTGCACAATGATGTGCCCTTAACCATGTTGCTGGTGTGTACTGATTCAGTGTTCACGATGGACATTGCCATTGCATGTGCCCAAAATCGCGGTAGCTACCACCTGGCCACGGCGGTGAGAATTTGAATTTGTTGAATTTTTACCAATTTATATAGCGCACGTTCACTATGCATTTTTTTGGCGCTGACGGACTTCTGAACTGGGGAGGGCACCGGGGACTATAAACTAAAAGCTTGCTGAAACAAGAAAGTCTTAAGGGCTTTGCGGAACTCCATGTAGGAGAGGGAGAATCTTACGGGGGCGGAAGGACCGAGAATTTCTGTCCTCCCGATCGTTTTTTCTTGAAGCGGGGGATAACTAATAAGGATTTAGTGGAGGAACGTAGGTCTCTAGGGGGGCTGTAATTGGTGATGGCAGAATTAATGAAAGCAGGAGCAGTGCCCACCCGTGCTTGAAAGGTGAGGCAGCCGAGTTTGAAAAGGGCTCGTTGTTTAATGGGGAGCCAGTGAAGGGCCTTGAGAAGGGGTGAGGAGTGATGATATTTAGATAGGCCGTGCACCAGGCGGGCTGCACCAGCTGAAGGCGTTGAAGTGCATAGGCACTGGTGCAGAACCAGGTGCAAGTGCACCTGGTTCTGCACCAGCTGAAGGCGTTGAAGTGCATAGGCGGGGGCACCATTATAGATAATGTTCCCATAATCGATCTTGGATAAGACCATGGCCATTACAATCAGTTTGAGTGCAGAGGGGGAGAAAAATCGGGATACTTTCTTAATAATGCGCAGTGTAAAGAAAC
Organism: Lissotriton vulgaris; assembly: GCF_964263255.1. Taxonomy (NCBI): domain Eukaryota; kingdom Metazoa; phylum Chordata; class Amphibia; order Caudata; family Salamandridae; genus Lissotriton; species Lissotriton vulgaris. The sequence continues at coordinate 324,112,304 of NC_141690.1, read as the reverse complement.
AAGAAGAAACAACAGAGCTAATGTGGGTGTGGAGTGTCAAGTGATGATTGAGAGTGATACCGAGGGTCTTAACTGAATGAGAGGGAATGGGAGAAGGGCCAAGAGATGGGGCCAGAATGATGGGGACCAGGGGCTGCCACTGCCTCCAGTCAAAATCAGCTCTGTTTTATCCGGGTTGAGTTTGAGATGGTTTGCATTCATCCAATCCCGGATAAACAGCATGACGGACTGGTAGCTAGTGGTGCCTGGTGAAGGGGAAGAAAAATTTAAAATAAGTTGGAGGTCATCAGCATAGTTATAGACTGTGACCTCCATTTTTTGGAGTGCAAAAATAAGAGGAAAAATGTAGAGGTTAAATAAAAGGGGAGAGAGAGAAGAGTCCTGGGGGACACCACATTTCACCCTACGGGGCGGGGCCGAGAATTCAGCAAGGTGGACCGCCTGAGTACGGTTGTCCAGGAAGGAGCCTATCCAGGTCAGAACCTGCTCCCTCATGCCCGCCGCCCTGACACGGGACAATAGGATGGAGTGGTCCACCGTGTCAAAAGCGGCGGACAGGTCCAGGAGTACCAGGGCCTGAGGGGTGTTGGAATCAAGTCCCTCCCTGAGTTGGTCCAAGACTGAAATAACCACCTTCTCAGTAGAGTGGCGGGGGCGGAAGCCCGCCTGGCAGGGTGAAAGGTAGTTGCTGTTCTCTATAACGGAGCTGAGCGCCTGAGTGACATGGGACTCAGCTACTTTTCCCAGATAAGGGAGAAGAGATATAGGGCGGTAGTTTGCAGGGGAGGAAGGGTCAGCCCCCGTTTTTTTTAGTATGGGGAGAATTATAGCAGTTTTAAAAGGCGCCGGAACAAAGCCATAAGTGAAACAATTATTCAGGAGGGTAAGGGCAGGGGACGGACATTCAGTAAAAATCTGACGGAGAAGGCGTGTCAGGCAGATATCGACTGGGGAGCCGACCTTGACACCCCTAAGTAAAGGGAGCAAGGTTTCTCTGGACAGTGGGGGGATAGCAGTGAGGGACGGATTATTGTCTGGGGGTTTGGGGTGAGTGAAAGTGGGCGGAGGGGGGGGATGTTAGCTTTGATGAGGGCTATTTTTTCAATAAAGAACTCGTTGAGCGAGTTACATAGGGCCTGGGAGGGGGGATCTTGGGTAGAGTTCTATCCGATGATGCCAGCTCGTGGACGGTAGAGAAAATCTCAAGAGACTGGCTTTCTGCAGCTAGGATGCGCCCAGAGAAGTATTCGGTCTTAGCTGTCAAAATGGCCTGTTTATATTCACTGAGTAAGGTGATAAAATGTTGTCTTCGAGTGGAACAGTATGCTCTTCTCCAAGCTCGTTCGGCCTGCCGTAGCTCTAGTTTCTTGACTTTAAGACCAGGGCTAAACCACTTGTTGGCATTGTGGGTGCGATTGATGGTAACCCGCGTCAAGGGGGCCACTGGGTCGCAGGCTTTGGTGAGCCAGCGATCTAGGATGGTAGCCTGAGAGTGTGGAGCCGATCCCGATAGGTCTGGGCAGGTGGCAGCTAACGAGTTACAGAGAGATGAAATGTCAACTTTATGCCAGTTCCTTGCCCAGGTGTTTTTGGGGAAGGAAGGTGATGTTTTTTGGCTCAGATCCAAGGAAAAGGCGAGCAGGGAATGATCCGACCAAGGACAAGGCGAGATGGTAGGAGTGGAAGCCGGGATCTTTAGTGTCCAGATCTGATCAAGGATATGGCCCCGAATGTGAGTGGGACCTTGATTGAGCTGGGTGAAGTTAAGGCTGAGGAGCAACTGAGTAAAATCTTTAGAGGTGGTGCCTTCGGCGGGGTCAGTAGGCCAGAAGTTGAAGTCTCCCAGAACGAGGACAGAGGCACTATTGACTACTAAGGTAGCCAGTAAGTTCTGGAAGGCAGGGAGAAAGCCAGGAGATGGTTGGGGTGGCCGATACGTTAGTACACAGGTGATTGGAATCTTGAAAGAGGTGGAGCGTACTACGAGACAATCAGCTGCTGGAAGAGTGGGCGATGCGAGTATCTGAAAATGAAATCCCTTGCGAGCAATCAGGGATACCCCGCCACCATATGATAGTCATGGATAAAGCAATGCCAAGATTTTGAGGGTAGGACAATGTGGCGGGATTTAGCGGCCAATTTTTATTAAAGGAGCGCAGCTGTTCAGAGGTATATGTTAAAGATCGCTCTTGAAGCCATGCCCCTTGTCCCGGTCGGTCGCGGACGGGTGCAGACGGGCTTGCCTTAGGCGTGCCTTAGGCGCGCAATTGGCGCGCCCGCTGCGCTCGTCCGCTGCGCGACCGGAAGAGGCACATGTTTTATACAGGAAGGGAAATGGTGAGGGGGCGTGGCCTCTCGAAAAGGGGCATGGCCTGTGTCCGCGGCGGGAATGGCGGCAATGAGTTTTAAAGTTTGTCCCGCAGCAGCGCTAAAATCCGCTGCGCGGGATTAGTTAGGGCCGTGGAGGAGCCCTGAGCAGGGTAAGGAATGAGAACAAATAAAATATAAACAAAGTAATTGTGATACTCAATATTTTTAAAAAGTTTGTGCCCGCCTACTCCCGGCTTCCGCCTCAGGAGAAATCACTATCAGCGTGGCGCTTGTAATCAGCGTCTTTTGTAGTGGCGAGGGGGGCGTGGCCTCTCAAAAAAGGGGCATGGCCTGTGTCCGCGGCGGGAATGGCGGCAATGGGTTTTAAAGTTTGTCCCGCAGCAGTGCTAAAATCCGCTGCGTGGGATTAGTTAGGGCCGTGAAGGAGCCCTGAGCAGGGTAAGGAATGAGAACAGATAAAATATAAACAAAGTAATTGTGACACTCAATATTTTGAAAAAGTTCGTGCAAGCCTACTCCCGGCTTCCGCCTCAGGAGAAATCACTATAGAGACACCAGCACCACCCCCTTCACAAGTGCAGTAGCCATTGGCATGGAGACATGGGTAGATGGCGGTGGGCTTGCGCCGCCACCCAAATCGCGGTAGCTACCGCCTGGCCACGGCGGTGTGACACCAGCCCACCCCCTTCACAAATGAGATAGCCATTCGCATGGAGATATGGGTAGATGGTGGTCGGCATGCGCCGCCACCCAAATCGTGGTAGCCAATGGGAGCGATGGTTGCGTTGGCATGATGCACATTTAAAAATCGCCGAAGGCGTGCACTGCCACCGTGGAAGCGGTCATTGGATGGGTTTGAAAGATGCACCATCGTAGTAGCGCACCCCGGGCCCAGCGGTGCATCACTGCCATGGAGCATTGCCTACAGCCAATGGGAGCGATGATTGCGGTGGCATGATGCACATTTGAAAATCGTGGAAGGTGTGCTCCGCCACCGCGGAGACGGTCATTGGATGGGTTTGAAAGATGCACCATTGCGGTAGCGCACCCCTGGCCCCTGCGGTGCATCACCGCCATGGAGCATTGCCTACAGCCAATGGGAGCGATGATTGCGGTGGCATGATGGACATTTGAAAATCGCGGAAGGCATGCTCCGCCGGAGGTGGTCATTGGATGCTTTTGAATGAGGCAGACCAGGACAACCAATTGTTACAGCTTTGCACCTTACAAACGACCACAGGGGGCTATAAATCGATGGGAGTGAGCCTCACATTTTCCACTGTTCACAGAGTCTGCTGCCTGGGACCCTCTCCTGCTGCTGCCTCAAGAGCCTACTGCCCGGGACCCTCTCCTGCTGCTGCCTCAAGAGCCTGCTGCCTGGGACCCCTCACCACTCACATCAACCACAGGTGTTCCATGTCCATAGGGATGGCAAGGACAGAGAAGATCCGTGCCAGTCCATTCACAAGCGAGGAGCTGGAGGTCCTAGTGGACGAGGTGCTTGCAGAGTACCGAAGGCTGTATGGTTGCCCTAATGTAGTGGTAAGTTATCATAAAGAGAGCTGTAGGGCAGGGGGGTGTCAGACATGCATGGGACTGGTGAAGTCATTGAGCCACTGAGAGGATTCAGTGCAGTCATCCTGCATGTGTGTGTGAATATCAGGTACCCTCTATGCCCTCATGTATGCATGCAATCACATCTGTTTGGCCCATGCAGAGTGCACTTGTGAGGTGTCCTCCAGTTTGGAATGGAGGGAGATTACAATAGGCCCTGAGTCTGTGTCTTGCCACTGTACTGATATATGTTGTTACATGACACTGTGTAACTGCTCATTCACCCTTCTTTTCTCCCATACCTGCAGCTCAAGGTACACCAGCATAAGGCCATGTGGAGTCCCATTGCAGCAAAAGTGCGAGCCCTAGGGTTATCCAACCGATGACGCACCCACTGCCACAAGAGATGGGACGACAGCAGCCTGCTGGCAAAGAACGTGGCTGAGATGACTTTGGGGCTGCAACTGTGCAATGGGCGTTTGGCACGGCGCAGCTTAACACCACTGATGGCCCGCATTTTGGCAGTGACTAATCCTGAGCTGGAAGCACGTCTGAAGGAGCATCGCCAGCAAGGCAGGGGTGAGTATTTGGGGAGGGTGACTTTTACTGGGAGAGGATGCATGTGTACATGGCCTGTGGCAGCGGTGGCTCATCTGAAGTTCGTGTGGTAGTGCTGTGCTATGTCATGTGAGTGGCTGCTGGGATGTGTGCTAGTGTCAGGCATTGGGACAAACTGGCATTACAAAGCTGATCCTCCCTGCTGTGCTTTCTCATAGCCGGATGTGTTAGGATATACATGGTCATTCAGCATTGGGATAGTGTGGGGAATCTATTAGGGGTTGAACAGCAGAGTCCACTATCTGAGTGTGAATTCATGCATGCACCATGATAGGTGAGGCCCACACATCTGACAGCAAGTTGACCCAGAGTACCACATGGTGCTTGGTATGGCCTACTTGACATTGTGGACTGTCATGTCCTAATAGGTGTGTGTGTTGTTCCCTCCTGTTCCCTGAAGGTCTGTCAGTGGCAATGAGTGTTGGGACATGATAGGTGTGGACAGGGCAAGTTGTGTGTCTGTTATACTTCATCCACGGGCATGGTGTTGTGCTGTGTGGCCTCAACATGGCTCAGTCATGGCAGATGTTCAGGGTTACAGGCACTGTTGTGGTCTATGTAGTGCGTTGCTGCAATGTGATTGCAGGGTGTGGTGGTCACCGTGTTGATTTGGGCATCCCCTGTACTGCATTGATTGGGTTGCTTTGTCCAGATGATGACACTAACACAACCCTGCATCTCCCTCTGATGCAGAATCGCCAGTGGACACGGAGGAACGGGAGCGGGAAACCAGTAGTGGCGAGAGTAGCTCCACAGCTGCACAGGAGGCCAGTGACACAGAGCCCGCCAGCGCATCTGAAGGGGACCGTAGTATGCAGGAGGAATCCATGGTTGAGACACAAAGTACTACATCGTCTGATGCCAGCGGTGATGCATCCATGTTGGCAGGCACTGGGGATGGGGAGTCTGCAACATCATCTACCACACAGCGGCCAGTGCCCAGCCTCCCATCCACTTCATCGGGTGCTGCCTGTGTCCGTGTCAGTAAGAGGGGACAAATTACATTCACACCTCGCACCTCTGACCCTGCACCTGTCCCTCCTGCTGCCCTCAGTGCTGAGTCTGTTGAGCTCCTGCGGCAGCTTTGTGTGGGCCAGACTGCCCTGCTCAATGCCTTCAGTGACCATGACAAGAAATTAGGCCAGGTGATTGCCTACATGGAGGGCATACACTCTGACGTGGGTGGGCTACACTGTACATTCCAAGCTTTGTAATCCGCAGTGACATCTGCCCTTCAACAAGCACATGCTCCCATTCCTGCTCAGGTGCCTTTGTCCACCCCTCAGTCAGTGGCCACATCAGATGACAGTGACCACGGTTCGCATGCGTGACAGACACAATACAGCACAAGGAGCACACAGCAGACACAACCCAAGCGGTCCCGCCCACAGACACCATACCCACAGAAGAGCAGAGCCACCCCAGAATGCAAGGACAAGAGCCCGTCAGGGAAAAGCAAGGCCGAAAAAGCAATGAGGCTGACATCAGGCTCACATGCCCCACAGGCATCACCATCAAAGGACTCTCCTGTCCCTATAACGTCACGCAAAGCTAAGCGTGAAGTGTATGTGCCCACTGAGGAGGTGTTGTATAGCAAGGGTACACCTAGGAAGGGCACACTGCCACATTCCCCACCACATTAATTCCAATTTCAAGCCCAGTGAAGCAGGTGGAGGAAGGCACTGTAGGGGCCACCCCTGGCAAAGAGGCAAAGGAGGACACTGTAGGGACCACCCCTGGCAAAGGAGCAAAGGAGGGCACTGTAGGTGGGACACCTGGCAAACAGGCAAAGGAGGGTACTGTCTGGGCCACCCTTGGCAAAGAGGCAAAGGAGGGTACTGTAGGTGGGACACCTGGCAAACAGGGGAAGGTGGTCCAAAGGCGTAGCCAGACAAAGCGTTACGCAGGATCCCACACATCACCAGAGGTAGTGCCAGTGTCTGCACCTGATGCGGGACAGATGGTGTGTTCCTGTTGTGTCATCACCAGTTCCCATTAACCCCAAAACAGGTAAGCCATTTCGTATTGCCAAAAACTGGAAGGGCACCCCTCCAACCTCTCCCACCCATGCTGTGTCACCGGTCTGCATGACTTCATCCCCACCTCCACGTGCCACTATGCCACCTGGTCCAAACAGCCATCCTGCTTCACAGACAACAGATAGCCCTACATCACCTGCGCCTCTGTCTCCCTACTCAAGTGTTCCTGCTGTCCCCGACACACAGCCAACTCCAAGTCCGCCGGACAGCCAAATGTGAGTGGCAGTCCCCCTCATACACCTGTCTCGCATACAGGTGTGCTAGTCCTGCCCATTGTTTGCCACCTGGGTGTGTTGCTGTTCATGGAAGGGTACAGTCAAACACACTCACTGTGCAGCTTCTCATGTCCTGAATCCGCATTTATCCCTGGCCACTGATAGTGACATTCACTGCTATGTCGCACTCTCACCAGTGCCATGAACACTGGCTCTGTTGCTCTGCTTTGTTGTACTCTCACCTGTGCCACGGACACTGGCCCTGTTGCTCTGCTGTGTTGTACTCTCCCCTGTGCCATGGGCATTGGCTCTGTTGCTCTGCTGTGTTGTACTCTCACCTGTGCCATGGACACTGGCCCTGTTGCTCTGCTGTGTTGTACTCTCACCTGTGCCATGGACACTGGCCCTGTTGCTCTGTTGTGTTGTACTCTCACCTGTGCCTTTGGACACTGGCCCTGTTGCTCTGCTGTGTTGTACTCTCACCTGTGCCATGGGCATTGGCCCTGTTGTTCTGCTGGTTGTAACCTCCCCTGCGCATCCTCTCATGTACTTGCTGTGCCACCTGTCATGGACACTGGCCCTGTTGCTCTGCAGTGTTGGACTCTCATGTGAGAGCCATGGACATTGGCCCTGTTGCTCTGCTGTGTTGTACTCTAACCTGTGCCATGGACACTGGCCCTGTTGCTCTGCTGTGTTGGACTCTCACCTGTGCCATGGACACTGGCCTTGTTGCTCTGCTGTGTTGGACTCTCCCCTGTGCAGCCTCTCATGTACGTGCTGTGCCACCTGCCATGAACACTGGCCCTGTTGCTCTGCTGTGTTGGACTCTCCCCTGTGCAGTCCCTCATGTACTTGCTGTGCCACCTGCCATGGACACTGGCCCTGTTGCTCTGCTGTGTTGTACTCTCCCCTGTGCAGCCTCTCATGTACTTGCTGTGCCACCTGCCATGGACACTGGCCCTGTTGTTCTGCTGTGTTAGACTCTCCCCTGTGCCATGCCCACTGGCCTTCCTGTTTGTAGTTTTCCTGTGCAGATTATCTTGCATATGGTCAGCATGTGGCCGCCATTCACGAGGGCGAGGCGCGCCTCGAGACACGCCCCCTCGGTTGGCCACGCCCCCTCACCAGGCACATAAATAGCGCGCGCCGACGCTAGGCGCTGCACTAACAACGGTCTCCTGAGGCGAAAAGCCGGGAGCTAGGCTCTGCTTGATTTTAATATTTGCCTGTGATACTGTGTTTTTACTACTTTCCCGACCTACCTGCACTCTGTTGGCATCTTCTGAACAGCGCTCCACGCTGCAACGACTCCCTTCCTTCTGGCCGCCATTCACGAGGGCGAGGCGCACCTCGAGACACGCCCCCTCGGTTGGCCACGCCCCCTCCAACAACGTGACCCTCCACCATAAATCATGTGTCTTGGCAGGAAGCGCAGCGGACGAGCGCAGCGGGCGCGACGATTGCGCGCCGAAGGCAAGCCCGTCTGCGCCCGTCCGCGACTGGCCGGGACTAGGGGCTCGTCACTCTGCCCCGCTTATCACCTATACCCCTGGCCCATCTCGGCCTCTATCTGCTCTCGCATTTCCTCTCTTGGTCTCACTCCTGCCACTCCCCCCCTCTGTCCTCTCTCTACAGCTGACACCTCTCTCACGTCTTGTAGCTCCGTTCCTTCATTAACCCCTAGAGCCTTTTCAGCCTTCTATCTCAACACCCGGTCCGCTGTTGCCCACGCGCATGAACTCTCAGTCTTATTGGATCTTCATGCTCCTGACCTTCTTTTTTTAACTGAGACATGGTTCTGCGATGACTCCCTCCCTGCCTTACTATCCACTCTACCGGCCACCTACTACGCCCTCAGGGCGGACCGCCCTTCAGGCAGAGCCGGGGGTGGCGTGGCGGTCATCGCACGCACCAATCTTCCCTTCCAAATTTTATCTCTACCTGACATTGCGACCACTGAATTCCTGGTGATCCGCACAGTCTCCACCTCTCCCCCCCTGACCTGCTTCCTCACCTACCGTCCCCCTCAGTCCCCCTTACAGTTTCTCCCCGACTTCTTGGAGGTCCTGGCCACCATTACAGTCAACAATTCCTCCATTCTGCTCCTTGGCGATTTCAATTTTTGGCCCTCCGACTCCGCTGAATGCCCATCCTCCAAGGAATTCTCCGAAACCCTTCACTCCCTCAACTTCATTTCTCATGTCCACTCCCCCACCCATATCAAAGGTCATAAGCTTGATCAGATCTGGTCCCTGAACTGCCCTGTGGAATCACTCTCTATCACCCCTTGTTCCTGGTCTGATCACCATCTAATCTCATTTCTTCTTCCCATCCACCCTCCAGCTAAGCCCCCCCGGCCTAAAAACACCTGGGTCCGATCATGGGGTCGTGTCAACCTGGAGAATCTTTCTTCCCTCCTTACCTCCTCCCTTCCCTCCCTACAGGGTCTTCCCACCCTTTCCCAGGTCGACGCCATAGATCAGTGGCTCTCCTATGGCCGCGACTCTGTTGCCCCGCTCAAGCGCATCACTTCCAAACGCGACAAGGACGCCAATCGGTGGTTCACCGAAGAGCTTAAAGCCACCAAATTAACTGTACGCCGCGCGGAGCGGGCATGGAGGAGAAATTACTGCCCCACTCTGAAACTGGAATACACTAACATCCTTATCCAGTACAAAAAAGACATCTTGGAGGCAAAAACATCTTATTTCTCCTCCAAAATCCTAGCCGCGGAAAACCAGTCCAAGGAGATATTTACCATCGTCCACAATCTGGCGTTCTCGGACAGAACTACTCTTAAGCCGGCCCCGTCCGAAGAACTCTGTTCCTCTCTTAATAATTATTTCATTCACAAAATCACTACCATCAAGGCTAACATCCCGCCCCCTTTCCCCTCTTTTGTTGACCCCCATTGCCCCCCTCCAAGGGCGTGCTCACCTCCCTTCCCCCTATCACTCGGGAAAGTTTGATCACTTTGGTGCCCCTGGTCAAATCTGGCTCTCCACTAGACCCCTGTCCCGCTCACATTCTCCGTTATATCTTTGTTTCCTGCCCTGACCCTCCCCTTCACCTTCTTAACAGCTCTCTTGCCCAAGGTCTTGTTCCTAAACCCTTGAAATCTGCGGTAATTGTGCCCATCCTAAAAAAACTCGGGGCAGATCCTTCTGTCCCTGCCAATTTCCGTCCTATCTCCCTCCTACCATTCTTGGCCAAGGTGCTCGAGCGCCACGTCACCTGCGCTCTGAGCTCCTTTGTGGAGAATTATGGTGCTCTTGCCCCCCGTCAAGCCGGTTTCCGCCCCGCACACTCTACGGAGTCCGTTGTCCTGTCGGTCTTGGACACCCTCAGGGAGGGCATGGACACTAATCAGTACCAGGCTCTTGTGCTCCTCGATCTCTCAGCCGCCTTCGATACGGTGGATCACACCATCTTACTTTCCCGTATCAGGGCGGCGGGGATCGGGGGGACTGCCCTGGTCTGGTTGTCCTCCTTCCTGAGCAACCGCACCCAGGCTGTTCGCCTGGGCGACTTCACGGCGGACGTCCGGAAAGTTCAGTGCGGGGTTCCCCAGGGTTCTTCTCTCTCTCCCCTCTTGTTCAATCTGTATATCGCTCCCTTAATCTTCTCTCTTCAACAGATGGAGGTCGGCGTATTTAATTATGCGGACGACCTCCAGCTTGTCTTCAATCTATCTTCTCCTTCCTCTGTTCTTAACTTTCAATCTGTTATGCTTCACATCAGGGACTGGATGAACCACAATCACCTTAAACTCAACCCCGACAAGACCGAGCTGGTGTTGACGGGTGGTTCATCCAGCCCCTGGTCTTCTCTCTTCTGGCCCCCTTCTCTTGGCCCCTCTCCTGTTCCCTCTTCCTCAGTTAAAACACTTGGCATAAAACTTAACTCTCAACTCACCCTTCACTCCCAGGTTAGCTTTGTGGTATCTTCTTCTTTTCTTTCACTGCGCACTATTCGCAGGGTGTCTCGTTTCTTCACTTTTTCTGCTCTAAAGCTCATCATCTTGGCCATGGTGGTATCCCGCCTGGACTATGGCAACGCCCTGTATGCCGGTATCCCCGCATACAGTTTGCGTCGCCTACAACAGATTCAAAACCAGGCGGCCCGCCTTCCCTTCAAACTCCCCAAATTCCACCACTCTACCCCACTTCTGAAATCGCTACACTGGCTCCCTGTGCGAGCCAGAATTCAATTCAAGCTTGCATCCATTACTTTCCGGGCTTGGCACGGACTGGCACCTGCGTTCATCTCTTCTGAGATCGTCTCCTATGTTCCCACCAGGGAACTTCGTTCGTCTTCCCAGTCCCTCCTCACCATCCCACGCTACCGGAGAAAGAAGTGGGGAGGCTCCAAATTTGCCACCCTCGCCCCTACCCTCTGGAACTCCCTTCCCCTTGAACTCCGCACCATTACCCTCTACCCACAATTCCGTAAACAACTCAAGACCTATCTTTTCACAAAATCTTTCGAATAATAACCTTCCTGTTCCCCCAGCTCTTTAACTTAGGATCCTGTTAGTAATAGCGCCAAGAAACCGCAGGTATACGTGCGCTCTATAAGAAATTTCAAATTCAAATTCAAATTCATGTTGTGCCTTGCTCTTGTCTACTGTTGTTCTACTGTCACATCTGTGCAATATGTGAATAAAGACAGTTACTCCTGTTGTGTGTTTTGTCAGTGTCCTTGCTGATTAAAGTTCTTTTGGTGTGTGCATTTGGTTGCCTGTGCCCCATGCTCTATGTGTCACTTCTACATTGCCAAGCTCTTTGCCCGCATCACATTTTTAAACAGGGGTGACAGGGTCTTCAGTCCATTCAAACACTGATACTTGTGTTATCTGTGTTGGCTCTTTTACCTGTCATTCAGTTCTCTTTTTAGTGGTTTGCTATTGTTGGCTACGTTGTTGCCATGTCATATTGGGGTGCACTGCCAGCACAGGGTGTGATGCTCTGCACAGGTTTGCATGCAGGCTGAGCAATGTCATGATGTATGTGTGTTATTCCTGTATATGTGCCCAGCTGTGTATGCATATTGTCATTTTGTGTTGGCCCTTAGTCCTGGTCCCCTGGCCTACATGAGATGTGTGCTCTTAGGGGGTGAGGAGGAGTGCAGTGTGAAGGGTGTAATGGGTGTGTGTGGCCCTCTATTGTGATAGACACACATGTGTCTCCCAGGAGTTGTGTGCCTGTTGTTTGGATTGTTCTGCCTTGTGTAAATGATTGTATGCACTTGTGTGAGTTGTCTGTTGTGCACTGTGCAGTGTGTCGGTGTGTCCATGCAGTTCTGTGTGACTCCTCCTTGTTGTTTTTGTTACTTATGAGTGTGCAAAGAGTGTAACTTGCACATCAGTGTTGAGTTTGTTTGATCATCAATGTGTCTTGAGTATGTTTGGTTAGACAGTGTGGCCCTGCTGCTCCTCACTGGCATTATGTTTGTGTTTCTCATGCATTGCAGGCACATGGTGCATTTCTCCTCCTGTATGGCATGGTGTGTGTCGTGTGATGCCATCCCCTATGTGTATCACTTGTGCCTAGCCATTGTGGGTCTGCACTCCCTCTAGTTGTGTATGGTACACCTCTTACTCGACTACTGACATGCAAGTCGGTTGACTTTGATGTCAGCTGTCCCCTTGGTTTACATGTGTATGTGCCTCCCCATCACTTCATTTGTGAGACTGCCTTGGGGTGCAGTTCTTGGGCCAAGAGTGATGTTGCACTCTGGACATTGCCCCAATGGTTTATGTGTGATGTTCTTGGGCTATGTATCAGTGAGGATTGCCCATGTGTACTTGGGCTCTGTGTGACGCCCAGTGCTCTGGTGTAGGTGGTTCTGCTCTTGTATCTCAGAGTGGTGCATCCTGTTGTTGTTGTGTTGGATGTCTGAGTGTTGGCTGTGGTATTGCTTCACTTCTTGGGTGTGCTGTTGTTTTTGTGCTGTGCTGATTTGTGGTGTGTGTGTTGAGGTTGTGTCAGTCATGTCTGTGTGTAGCTGTTGTGCTTGTTATGCACACACTGCTTGTTGTGCATACAGTGCTGTGTGTATGTGGGCTTGACATTGCCTGATGTGCATCCCCTGCTGTCCTGTGGTATTTGATGATTTGTGCTTTCATGGGCATCTGTGGTTGGTTTGATGTGGCAGTGTAGGTCTGTACAGGTGCACTTCTTGTGTGATTTGTGGTATGTTGTGTGTGTGTTTTGTTCTTGAGTGATGATGTTGTGCACTCATGTTGTGTTTTTGCTCCCATTGCCTTTCCACAGTTTGGCTGACAGGGTATGTCTGTTTCTGTTGGGGTTCTTTGTTTTTGTTCCTGTGGTGTTTCTATGTAGTTTTTGTGCAGGCATTGGTTCAGGTTTCCCTGTGTGATACACCCAGGGTGTATGTTTGTTTGTGTGTGTATGTGCTGGGAAGTATTGGCAGCCTTCAGTGTGTGAGGCACTGGTGTTGTGTGTTCCTAGTCAGACAGTCCTGGAGTTGCTGTCTCCCAGGTTGTTTGTTGTGTGGTGCAGGGTGTGTATTGTGCCTGCTTGTTGCTGTGCTTGTTGGTGTGCATGGGGGTGCACAGGATGGGCAACTGGCCTGTGACTTGATGGGGTGTTTTGATGTGTGTTTGGGGGTGGTGTGTCCCTGTGGTCTTTGTGCCCTGCCCATGCTTTTTAGTGGCCCTGCCTTCTGCATTGTGCGCATGTGTTGACCGCAGCGGTGATGTGACCGAGAATGGGATGTTGCTGCTATTTTGCGGTCGATGTGTGTAGCAGATGCAGAAGGATGACTTGTTGGCAGGTGGGTAATGTGTGGGTGCCCTTGTGGATGTGTTGTGACCCCCACCAGGGTGTCTGTGGTGGAATTGGACCCTATGTCAGCCTGTGTGTTGTGTGTTGTATTTGTGTATTTGCGTACCTGCGGCGGCGTGCACGGCGGCCCATTTGATGATAGTGCTGTAGCAAGTACATGACCGGATGCATATCTAGAGCTGGGTCCATGGCGTTCATGACCGGGTGGAGAGGACCGGGTCTCTGCTATGGCGCTCCACTGTCGAGTTTCGGCCGTCTCTGGTTGGGCGGTGTCTCCGCTGCGGTGCATCTGCCTGTTTGGGCCATCCTAATTTGTGGAGCGGGGCAGACGTCATTCCGCATGGCGGTGAGTCTCCATTGGCTCCCACCGTGGCATTGGTGGGCGCACTTTGATGGTGGTGCGCGTCGCTCCGCGGCGGTCGGGAAATGACCTATGTTTTGCTATACTAATATGGCGGACGTGATTACCGCTGCTCGTGGGTGGAAAAGGGCTTTTTCCGCCCGCCATCACGGCGGTGGTGCCACCGCCCAACATCCTAATGGACCCCTAAGTCTTTTGCACAGATCACAGGATGTTGATCGTCATTGCTGAGACTCGAACCCAGTTCCCTAGATTTGAGATCGACTGCTTAAGCCGTAAGGCTACATCCTCATCCCAAATAATTTGTTGATGATCGCTTGTAAAATGCACACACTTTGTTTTCTCTCCATTTGCTTATGTGATGCATGAGTGTTTTGTTACTCTGCAAATTATTTGGTGAATGTTATCCATTCACATACTGCATACTGCATTGGTACTTTCTTTATTTCTCACTCCTCTATGTGTCAGTGAGTTCCTACATTTATGTGCATTAATCTGTAATCTCTAATTTCAGTATGTGAACATGGTTCAATAATCACATTTCGTCATTAGAAAAGAGCATTTTGGTAAGTTTTGATATCAGCATTAACATTTCCCAGATGCATACGCTGGTGGAATGCATGTTTTCATGTGGTCGGGGGTTTGTAGAACAGCTGTTCTTGAGATACACTCAATGGTAATATTGGTAATGTAGGATGTTAAATGGATGCCACTGCTGTCAATCTTGTGTGCGGACATCAGTTTCTATAAACAGACGCTAACATGCAATGCACCGGTACTCTCGAGTACTGAGGGCCTGGTTCAAACAGTAAACTTACACATGTGTGTAAGTTTACGATTTTTTGCATTTTACAAACACATTTTACAAGTACTTTGTGGAGGAGACTACACACAAAACAAGATAGGAGTGCACAATTGTCCTCACATTACAAGACTCCACAGTTGTAAAGATAATACTCACCAACTTTGTTTGTGAATAGAACAACATTGTAAAGTTACAAAAAAGTGTAGGTTTACCTTTGGAAATCAGACCCTGACTGTGTAGGAATTAAGGCAGAGAGTAAAGCTATTGACCTCAATCAATGAGGGAATCAGCTAGATTTTTTGCTAAAACCCAATATCAACAAATCTATTTAAGCTTCGCCTTATCAGCTGGTGTAGAGGGTCACTGCAATTGGTTTACCGGACATATGTTGACACCCAAACATTAAAAACATTCTAGTACCATACTTTGAGCTATTGCACTTAAACCAGGAGGTACCCGGGAATACTGCTTGCTTCCCAGTCATTCCCACAGATGTCTCTTGCAGAATAGCGGGGCATATTTATATACTTCGGACATGGCATACCGACCTTTATATTTCCGCAATATTAGTTAGAGTGTTGTTTTTTTGGGGCTGTTTTTGGTATCCATATTAATTTGTATTATGCTTTTTTCATGTTGCATTGTCTCTAAACAGATTGGCCCCTTGGCAGCGACAGTTCTGAACCGAGACATATTTTAATCACCAGAAAGTCATTATGTAAAAAGTTAGAAAAGTAAACAATGCTTAGACAGTATACCTATGCCTCTAAATTAAAGTTGAGCAAAACACCTTTCACGTTCTCATTAACATATGAGGCTCTTAGCAACAGAGATACTAATTAATTTTGCAGGAAAGAAGGAAAGAGAGAGAAAGAGTGCATGGGTGAGAACCATGTCGTTCTCATTATCAAAACTGCAGAGCACTCTAGCTTAGCCAACAGTTAATATCTTGCATGCCCCATTCAGGCCTGCCAGCCATATGTTTAGCAATTACAATGCTACTGCTTTCTCTGTACAATTTGTATTGCCCTTATGTCACTCCCAGGGTGTATTTTGCATAAAACTAGTCGCAAATCTGTGAAAAGAAATTATGCCTTTAATGGCTAATTTGAGCTGCATAATCGGTATTCTAAACATGCCTTGTATATTAATAGGGAGACTACAAAGACTAACATGTATATGCAGTCACCTTTTTTTGACAGAATTTCCCCTCCTAAACCATATATCCCGTATCAGACGGGAGGAGAACTGAACAATTTAATTCTGGCAACATGCTGTGCGATCACAAAAGCACTGAAGAAATCAAAGCTATTCCCCAGGGAGCTGTGAGCTTAGGTAGGTTCACAGCCTTTGAAACTAACCTTTCAAAAGAACAAGATGTTCTCCTTTGCAGCGTTTTGAAGCAGTGCCCTGGTAGTTTTCATGCAATGTTATTCATCCCAGACGTATATAATTTCATGTTTTACATCTATACCATAACAAATCCATTTCATTTCCTTTTTGACATTTGTGAAGATGAATATTATACCTTTTGTGAAAGAGAAAGTGGAATTCTTTTGTAGAAAACTACATTCTAACTTACTGCTTTAAAAGTGTTAACTTTGAGCATTTTATTCATTTGACATCACCTTCAGATACATTTTTCTCATCACAGTCCTAATTTCCAATCCAGGAATCTTTCATAGCTGCTGGAAGACAGCCACAGTTCCATAAGCCCTGGTGCCTCCTTTGAGTTGTTCTGGGGTACTATGTCAGCTTCCTTTTGCACATCCTTCTTGTCAGCCCCTCCTTGAGTCTGTAGGTTTGGTTCCTGGAGAGTCACAAGGGAAGGTTAAGTGACAGAGGTGAGCTTGTGTCTGGGAGCCAAGGGCAGGCAGGCAGCGAGCCTGCACAGTTGCTGGTTGCATCCCCATGGTTTGGATGGTCCATGTCTCAGCTGGGATGTGGATGACATGCTGCTGATGGAGGAGACAGCTCTGGCATGTAGTGAAGCGGAGGTGAGAGCTCTAGTCTCAATCAATTAGGGGCGGCTCACTGAGAAGATGAGAGAGTCTCTCCAAGAGCCCAATACTCAGATCAGCATGGCATAAATCATTCAAGCAGATTGCAATATGCTTTTATTACTCTTTGTGAGGGAGGAAAAGGGCAGTATCACTCATTCGAGGCTTCACCTCTTGTGAAATGTGGCCCCAGTGCTCGCTCAACAATTGTGCTAACTAGTGTAAATAACATTGCCCACATTGCACATCTGTATAAATGGTTTATGCCATGGTATTGGTTTCATCTGTAGTCGTTATACAAAATACGGTTGATCCTAAACCAGGAAGCAATAAGCTACATGTGTGCAGTAGGGTAAAGTCACACCTTAGAGGCCTTGTGACTACTAGGATAGTTTCGCTGTGTACTACATTGCAACATGCAATCTGTGAGGGAGAAAGCAGTGTTTTCTGCATGTTAATATTGCTGCAGTGATATAATGAACTGGAATTTGACATTTGCACTGCATTAATAAATAAGTAAATGTTTACAAATGTGTACAATTGTTCTGAATGTCATGCTTTTTGTGTGCAATTTGTATTCACTGTCATTTATTTTTTTATTTAATTTATTTATTTATGCATTTTATAAAGCGCACAAATACCCAAAGGTGTCTCTGCGCTGCAGACTAACAAAAGCACAGAGGAAGAGATGTATCATTGATTAAAGAGCCAGGGGCTAGATGTAGGTAATTTGGATTTACCGATTCATAAATACCGAATTTTACTGATTCGGTAATTATGAATCGGTAAATCGAATGTAGGCAAAAATTCAGTAAAAAATACTGAATCGGTAGGATTCGGTATTTACCGAATCAGTATTTACTGATTTACCGATTCGGTATTTGCCATTCATTCCTATGGGCCTGTTGCACCCCTGATTAGGGCTTGTGTGCCATGTGGCACACATACATGCCCTTAGGGCACAGGTGTACATGCAGAGATTTGCATATACACAGGCATTCGTTATTTACCACCAACTAATAGTTGGTGGTAAATAATGAATCCTTAAAGCCTTGTGGCACTATTTACTGTGCCACCTACATCTTAAAATGCAGATTCAGTAATTTTACAGAATCAGTAATTTTACCGGATCAGTAATTTTACCGAATCAGTAATTTACCGATTCAGTACATTTATCGATTCAATAAATTACCGATTCGGTAAAATTACCGAATCTGTATTTTCTTAGGCCCCTACATCTCAGTATCCAAATACTGGTCTGTAACAGCCGAAAATCAGCATTTTCGGCAGTTACCGACCAGTATTTGGATACCTACATCTGGCCCAAAGTCTGTATCTGTTTCCTGAAGATGAGCAGGGAAGGGCTGATCTTAATGTTCGAGGAAAGCCTGTTCAAAAGTTTGGTAGTAGCAAGTAGGAATGATCTGTCATCCCAGGAAGCCTTTTTTGTTTGTTGAACCATAAGAAGATTGGTGTTGGATGATGGGAGTTGTCTAGAGGGAATGTAAGGGCAGATAGACTGTTTGAGAAAATTGGGGCCAGTTGTGTGGATGGATTTGTAGGCAATGCAGAGCGCCTTGAACTTGGCTCTGCTTCTAATAGGTAGCCAGTGGAGTTGGCGAACCACTTTGGAGATAGGTTCAAATTTGGGGGTACCTGTCGAGAGTCTATCTGTTGTGTTTTTAATTAGCTGGAGTTTATTGAGCACTTTTTCTTGTGCATTGACCAAGAGTCCATTGCAGTAATCTACTTTGGTCATTACTAATGTGCTGATCAATATTTTGGCCGCTCAGACTGGGAGATATGGTTTTATGATTTTCTTTTCATGACATATATAGTATATATCCAGACTCCAAGAGTTTAATATGCTTTTTATTACCATTGTTGAGTGTTACGATAGACCATGACTCATGAGAGTCAAAGTCTCAAGTAGGCCATGATGTCCCTCTCCTCCCTCAACAATGGTAATAAATAGCTTATTACACTCTACTCATCTGCATATATGTTCCATAACATGATATGTTTTCAAGTGTAATTGTTTTTAAAAAAAGGTCACTTCATGATAATTATGAGAGTTGGGGGCACATGCATCATTGTTTTTTGTAGTCTCAAAAAATCTGCCCGTTTGTGCCCGCAATATTTGCATTTGGGATACATCATCCCAAATGGAAAAATCGCTATTTAAGTAATCGCAAACTTTGCGATTACTTTAAATTGCGATCGCACTTAGGGAATTGCACATTGCGATTCCCTAAATGCTATGCAACATAAAAACACATTAGCGATTTTACTTTTCAGAAAAGCAAATTACCATCAACTTAAAGTTGATGGTAATTTGTGAAAACTTGAAAAATGTGCTTTCGTCTAACTTCTATGTTACACACAAACATGGAACATGTTTTTTAATTTCACTTTCAGGGGTGCATCAGGGTGTCCTTTTGGCACACTTGCACCCTTGAAATTGCATGCGCAATTTGCGAGTACCTATTTGGTACTTGCAAATTGAGCATGCAATTCCCATTGATTCCTATGGGCCTCTAGGCCCATAGGAAGGAATAGGAATCCATTCCTTGTTTGCCATTCACAATGTGTGTGTCACAAATAGGAGATGTGTACGAATCGCATTGGTGGAATTGGTGCTAATTTCATTTAAACCCCTAAAATCTCTGGTACCAATTGCGGGACATTTATCATTTTGGTGTCATTCTATTTATTAAAGTTTACTCTATTTTCTAATGTTTTATTAGTATTGACTGTATTATTGTTTTGGTACCAAATACGCTCTTTACTTACAATGCTTTAAGCCTGTCTGTTGTGGTCCACTCTTACCATGTTTATTGAGCGCAGGTTAGGCTTATCTGTTGGAGTTCACCTTGAGGGGATAGTATTAGTATTCCTTGAGGTTAGTGACTGACTGTTGGACTTGGGCCTTTTTGGCAGGTTCACCCCTAAACTTTTTGCCTTTAGCCTCTGGCATGGGGGTAGTGATTTTAGGCCTCTGGGCACTTTAACACTGTGGCCCAGTGTAAAGTGTGGGCGCACTCTGAGTGCGTGTGGTGAGATGGCCTGCCCTCCCATAGGAATGCCTGTGGGATATGTGTGACCATGGTAATTTCTGATATGTGAGGAGTGCAGGGGCGAGTTTAGTATGTGTGAACTTGTGAGAATAAATGCTGCCCGATGGTGTGCGCAGATTTATTGTGTCTAGTGGAGAAGTGCCACTTTTAGAAGTTAAATGAATTAGTTTTACCAAGACAATTTATTTTGTCAGTATCTTTAGAATCAGTTTTTTAGATGATTATTTTTTAGGCAAGAGAATCAACATTATCAACTCAACCTCTAGCGACTGAATTTTCACAAAAGACTAATGTACAAATAACATACAAAAAACATTGAATTAATCATCAATAGACCTTAACAAAAAAGGACTAATGTACATGTGACATACAAAGAACATTAAATCAACATATATCATTTCATTCCAATTATCAAAAAACAGTTAATCATGGACAGAAAGAATTTGCCAATATTAAATATGCATTCAGTTTCCACAATTGCAAGAATATGCAAAATTTTTGTTCATGAATTTTTTTTTAACACACAACCTGCCCCAACAGCAGGTGACCTACACGCACGCTATGTGCTGCAAAAATCATTCAGCGCATTTAAAGTTCTTCATTAAATATTTTTTCCATAATACATTTTGGGACTACATGCCCCAGAAGGCCTCTATTGCACTCACCGGACCCTGAATACACCTGATTGGCTGATCACTACCATGTGACCAAAACCTCAGTTTTTTGAAACCTTTGGTGTTTGTCTACACTTTGCTTTGTGCTCATTCAATGAGAGAAAACAGAAAGATTCTTTTTGAACCAAAGATGGTAAGACCGCGAACAGCGCGCTGCCCTGCTTTGGGCGCTTGGTTAAATTTTGCTACATTTAGCATGAACACTGATTCTGTGTTCGTTTACCTTTACAGACATAATTTTTGATTGCGGTGGGCTGTTCAGCCTTCAGAGCTATTACAAAATGTGAGTATGACAAACTTGATATATCATAAGTGGCAGGCGCCGCATTAAAAAAGGATTCAAATGTAATGCAACTTTTGATTCAGGCAGCACGTTTGTGACCGGGGTTCATTTCGCAAACTTTACATTGCAGAACCAACTTTAAGCACAGTACCTCACGCAAGGTTGCGGTGGACTGTTTGGCTTCTGAATAGAGAAGACTTGTGAGTACCCCCATGTTTTTCTCATAAGTAATGCAAAGGTATTGCATAAATACATGTAGGCGGACACTGATAAAAGAGTTTATCCACACTTTAGGTCACCTTGGAACAATAAACAATGCCTTGACAAGAGACCACCCTTGAGGCTTTCACTTAAGGTAATTTCACTCCCTATTTTGTAGCACGGCGTGCGTGCGGGCACCTTCTTTTTAAGGGACAATCATTTGAATATATTCCTTCTCTGTTGCAGTGTGAGACACACAGAGGCGGCCACACTACTATTAATAAAAGGTCGCACTCAAGCCCTCAATCAGGTACGACGCATCCAGTGGATGCTTTTTTAGCTTAGTGTTGTTGGTTTTTAATGGATTTGGAGGAACCCTTACTAAACATAGATCCTTCATTTTTTTCATTGATAACAGTTCTCCGTGGAATCCATTTAATGCTGCCCTGATGAGATCCCTGTGACTTTCTTAACAGGACTAGAAACGCGTCGGCTACGGCACTAGTTCGCATAAAATTCTTGTTAATACATTCGTGTTAATACATTTAATATGAATGTTCAAGTTTAAAAGGAATGTTTAAACTTTGACTCATGTGGTTCTAAAAAGAAATAGTGCAAAGGTGGAAACTGAATGCATATTTAATATTGGCAAATTCTTTCTGTCCATGATTAACTGTTTTTTGATAATTGGAATGAAATGATATATGTTGATTTAATGTTCTTTGTATGTCACATGTGCATTAGTCCTTTTTTTTAAGGTCTATTGATGATTAATTCAATGTTTTTTGTATGTTATTTGTACATTAGTCTTTTGTGAAAATTCAGTCGCTAGAGGTTGAGTTGATAATGTTGATTCTCTTGCCTAAAAAATAATCATCTAAAAAACTGATTCTAAAGATACTGACAAAATAAATTGTCTTGGTAAAACTAATTCATTTAGCTTTATCTATTGTCTTACTGAGTGATTTAGTAATACATCCCGGAGGCAAAGGTACAATCCCCTTGTTTTATATTATTATTGTGGCCCTACCTACCCTCCGTCCCCTAAGGGCCCACCCCTTCCTTTCAATTGCACTTTTAGAAGTTGGCATTTCTGTGTGCTGTGAGATGTGAATTGCCTGTCTGGCTTGTGATTGACAGTGCTGGCTGGTGTGCTTGGCTCCAGAAGCCAGGGTGAGTCTGCCTGGTGGTGAATAGGGACACCTGCATGTAGATGGGAGGGAGAAGTTTCACCTGGGACCTGAATAGGGCTCCACCCCCTGTCGTGCGTCTGGTGTCCCTGGCCTGTCCTGTGAATAGAGAGGGGAGCTGAGCAAATCAAAGTGCTCCAGAACCAGTCGCATCTGGTTCTCCCCTTGCCTGCACCTTTGAGAACAAAGAATTTTGTGGTATAAGAACGGGCTGTGACCCCATGTAAAATGTTCTTTTTTGCTACTTGAGTCTCAATGGGGCATGCTGCTGCTGGGGCGCAGGGGAAGGCTTGCCTTCCTTGTCTTTGCCCTGCCCTTGGATGCCTGGAGGACATTTCTGCTGGGCCCCCCTTTTTGCTCCAATTGCTCCTTATTCCTGGAACCCTTTTGCCTTCCTTCCCAGCACCCAGGATCTTCTGCAGCATGGGAGCACTTTATTTTTCTTTGAAAATGCCAGGCTGGTGAGCGCTTTATTTTCCACAAGGAGGAGCTTTTCCTACTTCCTGCAGCGCTGGGATGCGATCATTATCGAGGGAATCCCGACTTAGGGATTCTCCCGCTTTCTCCAATGTTACGGCGGCTGCCTACTCCGCCTGGCCATCTATTTTTTTATATTTCAACAGCAGGAGCCCACCCTGCCACACCATCCAAGACCCCAGTAGCCGCATTTTGAAGTGACTGAAACTTTTTCATCTGTTTCACTCCTGCACCTAAGTAGAGTGCATTACAATAATCTATCCTTGATAGAACAAGCACGCCAACCATTGTTTTCCTAAGGGAAAATGGAATAAAAGGAAGGATTTCATGTAGTATCTTAAGCGTAAAAAAACAGGTTTAGACCACTTGGTTAGTATGGGAAGCACAAGTGAGACCTTTATCAAAGAGAAAGCCGAGGTTTCTGGCTTTACCCACCGGCGATGGACTGGTGCCGGCTTCGGGGGCCACCAAGAGTGGCTCCAGAATGAGGGTTGTTTGCCAAATTCTAGGTCTTTTTAGTATTTAGTTTTAAGAAATTTGCCTTCATCCATGACATCACAGTGGAAAGAGCGTCATGAAACCTATCAGCAGACATAGGGTCGTTTTGAGTAACCGACACTAACAAATGAGTGTCGTCAGCATAGGTCACAAGACGCAGACCATGACTTTTAATTAATCTAGCAAGCGGTGTTACATAAATGTTGAATAGGGTGGGAGATAAGGCGGAGCCCTGAGGGACTCCACCAGGAAGGGTAAACTGCTCTGATCTTAGGTCGTCCCAATAAATTATTTGTTCTCTAGAGTACAGGAAAGAGGAGAGAAGGGACAGAGCCTTGCCGCTGACTCCCACGGTCTACAGCCTATTAATGAGCACTGTATGATTAACAGTGTCAAAAGCTGCCGTGAGGTCTAGCAGTATGAGGGCCGTCCTACCACCATCATCCAGTACCCTTCTGATCTCTTCAGCAGCCATGACTAGGGCCGACTCAGTGGAGTGACAAGCTCTAAAACCATGCTGGGTGGAATCGAGTATGCCATTCTCTTCAAGATAGACAGTCAGTTCCGAATTGATGGCTCTTTCAAGAATCTTAGAGGGCAGAGGTAAACAGGAAATTGGACGATAGTTTTTAGCCTCTAAAGGTTCAAGTGAGGGCTTTTTTAGAATGATCCTGATACATGCCATTTTCCATCCTTCAGGAAAAGTACCAGTGCTAAAGACTAGATTAGATTACTTTGTTCTAGGTTTGATTTATTCCCTACTGTAGGTTATGTTACTAAGTTTATTTCCTGATGCAAGTTATGTTTAGGAGTTGTGGTCTACTATATTTAGACTTGTGAGGTTGGAGCAGAATAGCATTCTCGCTTTATGTGATACTGTGCCTGTCATGATTTATGTTAAGGGTTGACGTTGAGTTTAGTGTATGCCAGTGATTACTGGCTGTGTTCTAAGTTCATATATATTTTTACTTTTACTATTTCTTTACCAAGTGCTAATTCTGACAGTGGCCCACGTGGCCCTGTCATGTGTAAATAATCCACTGTAAATATTGCCCGTGCCAGTTTGCACAATGTATATTGTGTGATTACTATTCGATGTGTTTTATTATAATACAAAGGCTATTTTTATATATCACCTTGTCTGGAGTTCCTTTTCTGGTGTGCCTAGTGTGTTGTTACTGTGTGTGTTGTGCAAATGCTTCACCCATCACCACCGGGATAAGCCTAACTGCTTGTGCCAAGCTACCAAGGGGGTGAACAGGTGTTATCTTTTCCATGTAACTCCCAAGCCCTGCCTAGAGTGGTAGTCTCTGCCTGGCTTTGGCGCAAGCCTTAGCCAACCAGAGATCCCCATTTCTAACACTGACCCCAATCAACAGTCCACTTTCTTAAACTGGTGTTAAGCGGAGGGCTCAATGACTTGTGTTTTGCAGCACTGCACAGTGATTCAAGTTAAAATTAAAACCTATTCTAAATTGACAGCAAAAATGTACGTTTTGGTTATCTGAGAGAAGTCGCATTTTTGTGCTCTTCCTTCAGAGTTCATTTTTATGTTAATTTTTTGTCAAATCTTTGAGCCTTGAGTTGTAGGCTAGTTCAGGGTGAGCGTCGAAGTCAAAAACCAGTTCAGTTGTTAAATTCAGCATTTTCGTTTTCTCTCTCAGGAGCCACTTTTGAGTTCTCCATTTGGGTTTGAGAGTCTAGCCACAGGCGGAGATCCTTTGTCATGGAAGTTCAGAGTCACAGTTGGAGAGTGATTCTGTGAAGAGAAGTTTTCTCCAAGTTTCAAGTAAGAGTGTACAAACTTGATAAGGCGCTGTAGAAACGCGCAACCTTAGAGAAGTGCACAGGGGAGAGCTTAAACTCCGTACAGACAGTGCCTATTCTTGGACTGGAGTCACAACAATGATGCGTTTCTCCTGGGCTAGAGCTCTTTCTTTTGCTACAGCGGATTGAACTGCTGTCAGAATTTTTTCTGTTGAGGCAATTCTGCTTGTGTGTACAAATGGGATTTGTATGCAATTGGTACTTTTTCACCTTCATTCAAAGCTAAGTAGGTGAATCCGCATTGACCCAGAATGATTTGGATCACTAAATTATGTGTATTCAGGCGTGTTTGTAAGTGGTTTGTTGCTAACATGTCAGCTTGAAGTCACAGGATATTTGTGTGTTCCTGTGTCCAATTTTTGATTTTGAAATCAGGTTTGATTAATTCATACAGAGGTTTAACTCTTTCTGCGTAATTTAGAATGTAAGTTTTTCCAAAATTTAGGAAACCTAGAATCAACTGCACATTTTTCAGGGTTTTTGGAGGTTGGAGCAGTGAACACTTTTTCATTGAGGTGGGCAATTCTTGATTCCTTGAAATTGAATTTGTAACCCTCAGAGGCGAAGCACAATATAATGTTATTCACCCTGTTCAAGTGCCTATCCAGGTCATCGTCTGTCAGATAGATGTCATCGACATATGACAATGCCTCCTTATCATAAATTTGTAGTAACTCAGTTACTCTTGCTGAGAATAACCCAGGGCTGTTCTTGAACCCTTGTGGGAGTCGACGGAATTGACCTTATGTTCCCATTATTGAGAAAGCTGTTAAGTACCTGTTTCAGGTGCTATGTTTTGACAAAAGAAACCGTTAGAAATGTCTAATGTGGTTTTATATTTTTTACGCACAATGTTATTCATTAATGCTGTACTATGTGTATTTTACACTGCAAAATGTCTTTGAACAAGTGTTCAGATGTCTGTAATCCAAAACTAAAGAATATGTATTGTCTGGTTTGGAAACAGGAAACAAAGGATTGTTCATTGATGAGGTGCATGTTTCATTCACCCTGTGGTATTCAAGTTGATCTAAGATCTCCCTGACCTGTTTTTTAGCTTTTTGCTTAATTGGGTACTGCCTTTGGGCAGTAGGTTGAGTTTTTAATTGGATTTTATGGCGAGGTGCCCGTTTCCTGGCATAAATATATTTTAAATGTATTGGAACATGGTTGGGGAAGGCTGGCATGATGATGTCTTCGCCATGTGGACACTCCCTGAAAAATTCTGGTGGACAGTCCTGTTCTGCTAGAAGTATATCATACCTCTTTGAAACTCTCTCTCAAAAGAGTAATTTCACTTTTCTTGGTATGTCCCCCTCCATCCGGAGTGTTAATTCATATAACTTTTGTGGAGAACTAACCCTGGTGTCTACAGTCTCTACTCGTATGTTGTCAAGACTTCCAGAACCATAGCCAGCGTTAGGTCAGTGCCAGAAAAAACTCAACGGACATTAAAGCAGGGCTCCAAATATCCACGTTGGAGAAGGCAGCATAGAGTCACCACGTTGTTCCTGCGGCGCTGGGTACAGAACCTGAAGAAGCAAGTATCCCAACATGGCCGCCGAAGGGGATTGCAAACAGCGAGGAGTGAGCGCTCTAGTCTTCGAGAGCCCGCGAGCAGCTGTGGAGATGAAGCGCACAGCCGCTCTGGAATCTGCGCACTTCAACTGACCTCTTCACCGGAGTCACAGCGCGGCTCTGAGTGAAGTTCTTGTTCTGAGGGAATTCCGTCAGCGCTTCTGTTTTGGTTGTTCTTATCGCATGCGCAACGTGGGATTCTGGCAAGTGACTTTAATTGGAGAATTCGTAGTATGTATTTAGTTGGTGCCACTTCACGAAATTCTAGTTAGTTATCTCTGTTATCAGTATTGGGGTCAGTACTCCTTCACAGTTCAGTCAGTTCAATAGGACTATATTAGTTTACTCATAGCTAGGTTTTAAGTCATTCAGTGTCTACTTCAAAATTCATTCCTTGAGTCGGGACTTGCTCCATTCCTATTCCTCAAGAGTGTTGTCAGTCCATTCTCCATTTATTCCATTGCTTTGACTACTTGTGAGGATAAAACAGAACATTGCCTGTCATCAACCACCTCCTGGGGCTTGTACAGATCATACTGAGGGTAAGAGACTTCGTCGGTTATTTTCCAAATAATTCACAGCAATTGTCCAAAGTGTTTCTTGAGTTCTTTTTCAGAGGTAGTGGGCATAGGAATCAGTGTCGACTCCAGTGTTACTTGAAGCTTCTGACAGATTGAAGTGCCAAACCTTTCACTCGAGTCGACATGGCTGAGGGATTTGACATGAACTCCTTGGCAGGAATCCTAGAAGGGTTACAGGCCCAACTTACACGTTCCACAGAAGAGAATAGAGTCCTGAGGGATGAGGTAAAAAGGTCCCAACAAGAAACTCGTCACGTTCAACAGAAATTAGAGGAACTCTTAGCGGGAACAACTCCTTTACCTAGCTTCAACTCCTCTCAGAACTCTGGTGCAGAAGTGGCCACGCAAGTAATTCATTCAGTGGCACCTATTGTCCCCTTAGCCAACCCAGAGCGCTTTAGCGGGGACCCCCATAAGGCCCAGATTTTCCTGACCCAATGTTCTCTACATTTCTTGTGCAGATCAGTAGTGTTCAAAGAGGATCAAGCCAAGGTCGCATTCATGTTGTCTTACTTGAGCGGCGATGCCGCAGCCTGGTCTATGCCGTTGGTCTCTCGAAACGACGCAGCTTTGTACGATTTCAATCGTTTCAAGAAAGAATTTCTACGAATATTCGACAGAAGAACGGCCAACCAAGCCACCGACAACGAACTCTTAGACCTTAAGCAAGGCAATCGTGAATTGGTAGCATATATAGCTCAGTTCAACAAACTAATCGTCGAGACAGATTGGCCCGACAGTAAACGTGCGGCGATATTCTATCGTGGTCTCAAAGATGAAATAAAAGATGCATTGGCGCAGATCCCGAAACGTCCTCAGGAAATCTCAGAACTTATTGATTTAGTTCTTCAAATCGAGCATCGATTGTTTGAAAGAAGGTCAGAAAAGAAGCGAGACTACAAGTCGTTTGTGCCACGCCTAGACCGTATGAGACCTGAACCCTCAAAACCTGATACGGGTGCCGGAGAGGAACTAATGCAAATAGGTTCCATCAGGGGCCCTCTCTCTCAAGAAGAAAAAGATAAAAGGCGAGCAAATCAGTTGTGTTTGTATTGTGGTACCTCGGGACATTTTGTGAGGGAGTGTCCGAAGAGAAACAAGAGTAACCAGGGGTTAAAAGATCGATCCCACCAGTAACAGGAGTTGCCCTGGTGGGATGTTCCGAACAGTCAACTCATGAACCTCAGCAACTGATTAACACGTTGCAGTCAGCGGCCCCTCATCTTACAGTATTTTTTACAGTCAAATTCGGAACCCAGAAATTGGAAGAAGTCTCAGTCATGATTGATTCGGGGGCTACTGGGAACTTCTGTGACCAGAGATATGCGCAAGAAATGGGCATAAAGGCGATCAAGAAGAAGAATCTCGAAGTCGTAAAGGCAGTCGACGGCTCCAATTTGACTTCAGGACCCATAGTAGAAGAAACAGAGACTTTAGAATTGGAAGGGTTGCAGGGTCATCGAGAATTTATTAGATTTAACCTCATAGACGCACCCCAGTTCCAGCTGATTTTAGGGTTGCCATGGTTGACCACGCATAACCCGATTATTGATTGGGAGAGGAGAACGGTCAGGATGAACTCGGAATTTTGTCAGAGGAATTGTTTTACTCAGAACGCAGAAGAGTGCGAGGGATCACCGGCTAAGGAGTTGGCCAAGTTGTCACTCCACATCTGCACTGTTAGCGCAGTGGAAATACCAAAAGAATACCAAGATTTGGCGAGTGTGTTCGACAAAAAGAATGCTGAGAAATTACCACCACACAGAAGCTATGATTGCAAGATCGAATTGGAAGCCGGTGCCAACCTGCCCTGCAGTCGAGTTTACGCACTCACTGAAAAGGAGAACATCTACCTCAAAGAGTATTTGGAAGAGTATACCAGGATGGGATTCATAAGGCCATCACAATCTCCAGTTTCGTCTCCGCTTTTCTTCCGGCCAAAGAAGGATGGGACTCTCCGCACGTGTATCGATTACAGAGCCTTGAACCAAGTTACAGTGAAAAATCGGTACCCACTGCCACTAATCAATCAACTATTGGATCAAGTCAAAGGAGCAAAGATTTACACCAAGCTTGACCTGCGTGGAGCTTACCATTTGGTGAGAGTGGCCGAGGGTGATGAATGGAAAACAGCCTTTCGGACCAAGTATGGGTTGTTTGAGTATCAAGTGATGCCGTATGGGTTGAGCAATGCCCCAGCAGCATTTCAAAACTTCGTTAATGATGTTCTGAGAGATTTCTTGGACCGAGTGGCTGTCGTCTATATTGATGACATATTGATTTTTTCCGACAACATGGAAGATCATGTCAAGCATGTGCGAGCTATACTCCAGAAGCTTTTGGATAACCACTTGTACGTGAAATTGGAGAAGTGTTCTTTTCATGCCGAGAAGGTGGAGTTCTTGGGATTCATGTTGTCCGCAGCTGGGGTCGAGATGGATAATTCAAAGGTCCGCACCATTCAGGAGTGGTCATCGCCAGGAAGTGTGAAGGAAATCCAAAGTTTTATTGGTTTTGCCAATTTTTACCGGAGGTTCATTCCTAATTTCTCGTCTAAGGTTACTCCCATCACTCACCTGCTAAAGAAGGGACAAAAATTTGTGTGGACTGCAACTGCAGAACAAGCCTTCCAGGACTTGAAGACGGCCTTCATTAGCGCCCCCATTCTAATGCACCCTGATCCGGAACAAGCCTTTTTCGTTGAAACAGATGCATCAGACTTCGCAACCGGAGGAATTTTGTCACAGAGGAACAAAACGACGGGGCAACTGCATCCGGTGGCCTACCGGTCCAGGAAGCTGTCGGACACGGAGCGCAATTACTCCATCGCCGACAAGGAATTACTGGCTGTTCGAGAAGCATTCCAAGATTGGCGACACTACTTGCTGGGGGCCAAGCATACTGTCACTGTGTTTACAGACCATCGCAACCTCCAATTCCTTAAGTCCGCTAAAACCCTTTCGCCACGTCAATTGAGATGGTCCTTGTACTTCTCAGAATTTGACTTTGTGATCACGTACAAACCAGGTGCGAAAAACGGGAAGGCCGATGCTCTTTCACGCATGAACCCAACAGCCGAAGAGAAACCTTCAGTCGAAGAACCCATAGTTCCATTGAAACAAATAATCGGAGCCATGCAAATGAAAGAATTCGATGAACAAATTCAGCAAGACTGCTCAGAAGAGGATCTTCGTAAGTGGGCCGAGGAAGATGGTAAAAGAAACCTTGTCGAAGGACTCCCATATCATGAAGGCAAGCTATATCTTCCAACCAGAAAACTCCAAGAAGAGGCTTTGAGAGGTTGTCACGATGATCGGATGGCAGGCCACAAAGGGGTCAAGAAGACAGAAGAACTGGTCCGGCGACACTTTTGGTGGCCAGATCTGGCAGCCCAAGTAAGACAATATGTTTCGACCTGTGAAATCTGCATCAAAGGGAAACCCAGTCGTCAGGCCCCGCAAGGGTTATTGCAACCCTTACCTAACGCGCCCTACCCCTGGCACACTGTGACATTAGATTTAATAGTGGATCTGCCCTCTAGTCAAGGTAACACAGTGATTTTGGTGGTGGTGGACTCATTTTCCAAAATGGGACATTTCATTCCATTCAAGACTGTACCCACAGCTTCGCAATTAGTGCAGACATTCAACCAACACATCATTCGGGCACACGGAATTCCACAAGTAATCATTTCAGATAGGGGGTCACAGTTCATGTCGAAATTTTGGAAGACCTTTATGCACAACTTAGGCATAGATGCACGTTATTCAACTAGTTATCACCCCGAGACAGACGGTCAGACCGAGAGGTTGAACCAGGAGCTAGAACAATATTTACGCCTCTATCTGTTAGAGCAGGATGTTGAATGGTCCGAATTACTGTGGACTGCAGAATTCGCATACAATAACGCAACTCATGATTCCACAGGGTTTACTCCATTTTACTTGAACACAGGCAGACATCCAGCTATCACACTGGGGAAACAGATTGGGGAGGTCCCTGCCATGGCTAGAGTAATGGAAGAGCTACAGAGCTCTTACAAAAGAGCTTTGAGCAACTTAATCAAGGCCAAACAATCCTATAAAAAGCAGGCAGACAAAAAGAGAAGACAAGGCCCACAGTTTAAAAAAGGTGACCATGTGTGGCTATCCACAAGACATTTGAGATTAAAGGGTAATCGGAAGTTCCAGCCTAGATTCATAGGGCCATTTAAAATTCAGAAGATCATAAATCCTGTAGTGGCGAAGTTACAATTACCAAAGTCATTGAAAATTCATCCGACCTTCCATGTGTCCCTTCTGAAGAAAAGTCCAGACAAGGTCAGGTTAAAAAACTCTCCACCCGCCATAGTGGTGGAATCGAGCGAAGAATACGAAGTCAGCAGAATCTTAGATTCCAAGGTGGCGAGGAACAAACTGTATTACTTGATAGAGTGGAAGGGGTACGGACCTGAGGAGAGGTCGTGGGAACCAGCAGTCCATGTAAATGCCCCACGACTAGTTGAAGCCTTTCATCAGATACACCCCAACAAGCCCGCTGTGGAAGGACCATTCTTGAAAGGGGGTACTGTCAAGACTTCCAGAACCATAGCCAGCGTTAGGTCAGTGCCAGAAAAAACTCAACGGACATTAAAGCAGGGCTCCAAATATCCACGTTGGAGAAGGCAGCATAGAGTCACCACGTTGTTCCTGCGGCGCTGGGTACAGAACCTGAAGAAGCAAGTATCCCAACATGGCCGCCGAAGGGGATTGCAAACAGCGAGGAGTGAGCGCTCTAGTCTTCGAGAGCGCGCGAGCAGCTGTGGAGATGAAGCGCACAGCCGCTCTGGAATCTGCGCACTTCAACTGACCTCTTCACCGGAGCCACAGCGCGGCTCTGAGTGAAGTTCTTGTTCTGAGGGAATTCCGTCAGCGCTTCTGTTTTGGTTGTTCTTATCGCATGCGCAACGTGGGATTCTGGCAAGTGACTTTAATTGGAGAATTCGTAGTATGTATTTAGTTGGTGCCACTTCACGAAATTCTAGTTAGTTATCTCTGTTATCAGTATTGGGGTCAGTACTCCTTCACAGTTCAGTCAGTTCAATAGGACTATATTAGTTTACTCATAGCTAGGTTTTAAGTCATTCAGTGTCTACTTCAAAATTCATTCCTTGAGTCGGGACTTGCTCCATTCCTATTCCTCAAGAGTGTTGTCAGTCCATTCTCCATTTATTCCATTGCTTTGACTACTTGTGAGGATAAAACAGAACATTGCCTGTCATCAACCACCTCCTGGGGCTTGTACAGATCATACTGAGGGTAAGAGACTTCGTCGGTTATTTTCCAATTAATTCACAGCAATTGTCCAAAGTGTTTCTTGAGTTCTTTTTCAGAGGTAGTGGGCATAGGAATCAGTGTCGACTCCAGTGTTACTTGAAGCTTCTGACATATGTACTCATTCAGGTGCACTGTCTCCAGAAGTTCCTTCAGGTTCTGGTGAGCTATTGTTACTCCTGCTGCACTGTCCAGTATTGTCTGAGCCCATTCTTCATTCTTGAGTTGTGTTCTCAGAATTCTCGGCATGTCTGATCTTCAGACCTGCTACCTTCATCTTGGAGAATTGAGGTTTTGATTTATTTTTCTAAATGTGTTGATCGTCTTTGGACTTCACGCATTCGTCCTCTTCTTTTGCATGTCTGTGACGATATATGAAAGTACAAGAGGAATGTGTATCACTATATTGATACCTATTAGGTTTTTTCAAATTATCCCTATTCCTGAGGTTATGCCTCCTTTCAGAGGGCTCTTTTTGAGGAGACCTCCCTCTGGATTGAGAACATTTCTCTTTTGAATTTTGTTTATTAGTTTCCCATTTCTTTTTAGAACATGTGGTATTTTGTTTAATCGAGCCTTTTCAGGAACTCTAGACAGTTGTGGTTTAACTATGTTATTCTGATAATTCTTGTATTTGATTAAGTAATTATTTATCTGACATTGCATAAATGTCAGGTTGAGGTGTGTAGCTGGCTAAAATTGGCCATGTTGCTCCTGGTCTACCTAGTGGACCAAGCCTGGTAATGTGATTGTAATGTTTTAGGACTCCTTTGAACTAGAGCAGATGCTCCTGGAATGTGAGTTGAATTTCAACATCCTCGAAGGGAATGCATTCCTCAGGTGGTTAATCTTCTTTGTAGAAGTGAAACACATGTTTTACTGAATTTGATTCTGGGAATGTAATCCATAAATAGAAAAACATTCATGTGCCTCTATCACAAAAATTGCTCTACCGCCCCTTGGTGTTAGGCCATGTTTTTTAGGTTCTAGAGTGATGGCTCTCTTTATGTTTGCTGGGATGTTTATAACATCCATATCGGTTTCATTAAAACCGGTAGTATCTACAGCGAGATGTAATGCGTCGTCGACAGGAGCAGTCTCAGCATAATCCCACATATTAATGAAAAATTGCAGAGCAAGTTTCAAGGAAACCAAGATAAGATGCACTATATTTTGGAACACTGTATCCTTCAACGTTGAACAAACCAAACAGCTAATACATAGAATTTTCGTCCTACTCAGCTATGGCGGATATTATCCCTACCCACTCCAGACGTCTTATGGAGTATTATGAGAAAGGGTCTCTGTGAAAAGCACAAGTGAGTTACTTCAGTATCTAGCGTTAAATTAGTGCCTTACCAAACCATTGGGCACAATGTAGTGTAGCTCCTATTTCCCTTATAGGTTCTGCCCGTTGGAATATTATACACTGTAGTTTTTCCATAGGACTGAGGTCAGTATGCTCCTATTGAGTACATTAAACTTAATTACTTGTGTGCCAGCTAATGCAGAGGTCACTAGAAACTTCACGAATGAACAAGAAGGGATTAGATTCTGACAACCGCATAAACATGACAACTTTGTTTCCCTTAGAATCGGAACATGTATCAGAATCGTGGAAACAATAGATAACAGTTTCACTCAGTCAATCATGCATGCGTAGTTTCTGCAGAGTTGCACAGAAAGAATAGACGGGCGTTTCGATAAAAGGATTTATTGAACAGTCTTGTTTCTCATGCAAGAGATATGAGATGTTACAATCGTAAGACAGAATGCAAGATATAAAATCTACAGCGTAAGCAGTCAGAAGAAATAATACTTCAATAGCATGGTCTATTACCTATGACATATATTCATATCAACATACATAAATAACACAAGTTAAAATGTGAATACTCATCTGATGCTTCTTAATAGTTCTACCCCAGTGTACCCTACCTAAGTGTAGTACGAGGTAAGAAGTATGTGCTGTTTTCTGTAGTATGGTATATACTAAGTTTAAGATGTTAAGCCAAGAGTCCCTCTAGGTTCTAGCCAGCTCCATACCTTAGAATGAGAGAGGTGGCAATCTCTTTCCGGATCTCAAACTCCAACACCCCGTGAAGGGAGTCAGAACACTGGAAGCTGGAATCTCTGCAAGCAGGAAAGACAGTGTCTGGTCACGCGTGGATTCAAATTCCTTCCGAACTTGCGGCGGAGAGCTGTGAAAGTATGTAAACGCAACTGTGGTTTGCCATGGTAAGTAAAGGTATATTTATACCTAGAAGGTACTTAGGAATGCTAGAATTTACGTGAAGTCGGGCAGAGGAAGACTTCATGAATGAACCCTTAGGGTTTAGCGGTTCATGCATAATAAATGAGTTCTTGGAGAAATCAATGATCCAAGCAGGGAATGTGCCAATGGCTTTAGGGTCTGGTTTCCAAGCACTCGCTGTGACGTGGGATGGACGGATGTAGGTGACCATGCCTGTATTTGGATTGCATGGCCAATGCCTAAATAAGGACTGGGATTCTATGCCCAAATAAGGACATTATTCAGTAAACCTATGTTCGGGCATCTAAATCGAAACATAACAGCATGGGTAGCGACAAGGAGATCGCTGGACTGCATCAGTAGTGCTCAGGGGATTGTAGCAGTGCATGTGTTAGTGCCTGAGTCATTGCATGAGTACATGGGTAGTGACTGGATGATTAGAGTGCTACAAGGAAAGTGCATGATGATTTTATAACTGCTTGAGTTTTGGCAGAGTGATTGGAATAATACATAGTGCTGCCTGGGTGATTGTAGGAGTGCATGTGTGGTGACAGGGCGATGGCTGGACTGCATGGGTACTACCTGCATAATTGCATGAATCAGTAGTGTGTAGTTGATTAGAGGTCTGCATGGGAAGTGCTCAGGGGATTGAAGCAGCGCATGTGTTAGTACCTGGGTCATTGCATAAGTACAAGGGTACTAACAGGATGGAGAGAGTACTGCAAGGAGAGTATATGGTGAATTTATAAGTGCGTGTGTATTGACTGTGTGATTGGATAAGTACATGGTGCTGGCTTGGTGATTGTAAGACTGCATGGGCAGTGCGCCATTGCATGTGTTAGTTCCTGGGTCATTGCATGAGTACATGGGTAGTGACTGGATGATTAGAGTACTGCAAGGAGAGTGCATGGTGAATTCATAAGTGCTTGGGTTTTAGCAGAGTGATTGGATAAGTACATTTTGTTGTCTGGGTGATTGGAGGAGTGCATGAGTAGTGACAGGGCGATGGCTGGACTGCATGGGTAGTGCTCAGGGTATTGTAGCAATGTGAGAGTTAGTGCATGGGTCATTGCATGAGTGCATGGCTAGTGACTGGATGATTAGGGGGCTGGACGGAGAGTGCATGGTGAAATTATAAGTGCTTGGGCTTTGGCAGAGTATAGACATGTCACATCAGGCCCTGCCCCCTCCCTCCTCCCTTCATCACTGTGCAAATACACCCCCAGGCGGGTTTTAAGTTGGGGTATTACTTCTCCTTGAATCTTGAGGGTCCCTTGGGGCCAACTAGCCCACCAGATACGTCCAATAGGTGCCATAGAGCTGCCTTGCAGAGAGGTGGTCTGAGGCTACACCCCTGTTTACACCTCTCTAAAACGCAACTCTGTGGTCCTTACTGGATGTACCTAGTGGGCTACTTGGCCCCCAGCGACCCTCCAGATTCAAGGAGACTTAATCCTCCAACTTAAAACACACCCTATGGTGCTTTTGCACAATTGTTACATTAGGCCACGCCCGCTCCCTGCACCACTGTGAAAACGCTCCCCCTCGTGGCAATGGACAGTGGGAGGGAGGGAGAGATCAGTGGAAAAGAAGTGACATGGGATAACGGGAGGGAGGGCGGGGTAAAGAAATGACAACGGGAGGGAGGGTGGGGGTAAACAAGTGACAATGGACAGTGGAAGGGAGGGGGAGATGGGTAAACAAAGGACCATGGACCACAGGAGGGAGGGAGGGTGGGGTTAAACAAGTTACAATGGGAAGGAGGGTGGGAGTAATCAAGTGGCAATAGACAGTGGCAGGGAGGGGGAGATCGGTGTAAAGTAGTGACCAGGGATAATGGGGGGGAGGGGGATATTGGGGATAAACAAGTGACCACGGACCACAGGGGGGAGGTAGGGAGGGCGGGGTAACCAAGTGACAATGGGACGTGGGGTGGGGTAAACAAGTGACAATGGACAGTGGGAGGTAGGGGGAGAATTGGGGAAAACAAGTGACCAAGGATAACAGGAGGGAGGAAGGGTGGGGGTAAACAAGTAACATCGGGGGGAGGTTGGGGGTAAACAAGTGGCATTGGACAGTGGGAGGGAGGGGGTGATTTGGGGTAAACAAGTGACCATGGCTAACTCGAGGGAGGAAGGGGGTAAACAAGTGACAACGGAGGGAGGCACCGGGTAAACAAGTGTCAATGGACAGTGGGTGGAAGGGAGATTGGGGTAAACAAGGGACCAGGGATAACAGGAGGGACAGCGGGCGGGGTAAATAAGTAACAATGGGAGTGAGTGTGGGGATAAACAAGTGGCAATGGACAGTGGGAGGGAGGGGGAGATCGGGGGAAAACAAGTGACCACAGATAACGGGAGGGAGGGAGGACGGGGGTAAACAAGTGAAAACGGGAGGGAGCAGCAACTGCAGACTTCTCCTAATAGTTTGATACTTCCAGTACACACAAATCTTCTGCCATATACTGATGTTCCCAGTGTGGTCGGCCACCAGGAGTTGTCCCAGGCAGAAGGGGTGGGTCCGAGGATGAGTACCTCCATCTTGTCTGAGTTCAGCTTCAGACGGCTGTTCCCCATCCAGTTGGCGACGGCCTTCATTCCCTCGTGGAGGTGGCGGTGTGTGGGTCCTTGGTGAGGGAGAGGATGAGTTGGGTGTCGTCCGTGTAGGAGATGATGTTGAGGTCGTGGTGGCGGACCACTTGTGCGAGGGGGGCCATGTAGATGTTGAACAGCGTTGGGCTGAGGGATGAGCCCTGGAGGATGCCGCAGATGATGTCGGTGGCTTCGGATCGGAAGGGTGGGAGGCGGACGCTCTGGGTTCTGCCGGAGAGGAAGGACGTGGTCCAGTCGAGGGCCTTCTCTTGGATTCCGGCTTCTAGGAGGCGTGTCTTTAGAGTGCGATGGCAGACCATGTCGAAGGCAGCTGACAGGTCCAGGAGGATGAGGGCTGATGTTTCGCCGTTGTCTAATTGGCGCCTGATGTCGTCTGTGGTGGCCATGAGGGCTGTCACAGTGCTTTTGTTTTGTCTGAACCCAGACTGGGACGGGTCCAAGATGTTTTTGTCTTCCAGGTGGTGGGCCAACTGTCTGTTTATGTTTTTCTCGATGATCTTTGCCGGGAACGGGAGCAGGGAGATGGTCCGGAAGTTCTTAAGGTCCTTGGGGTCTGCCTTGGGCTTCTTGAGGAGGGCGTTGATTTCAGCGTTCTTCCAGCTTTCCGGGAATATCGCTGTTTCGAAGGAGATGTTGATGACCTTCCGTAGTTGAGGTGCGATGGCTGCATCTGCTTTGTTGAATACGTAGAGTCGGTACGGGTCTGATGGAGATCCTGAGATGATGGAGTTCATGACATTGCGTTTCTCGTCGTCATTGACGTTGGACCAGGAGGTCAGGCGGATGGGCTGGTGGTGTTCACAGGGGAGGTGGAGTGTGACGTAGTTGGGGCAGTTGTGTTGATGAAGCTGTTGTAGATGTCAGCGATCTTGTGGTGGAAGAAGTTGGCTAGTGAGTCACACAGTTCTTGTGAGGGCGGGATGTCGTTGGCATTGACGCTGGGGTTGTAGAGTTCCTTTATAATGCTGAAGAGCTCTTTGCTGTTGTGTGCGTTGTTATCCAAGCGGTCTTTGAAGGAGAATCTCTTGGCTAATCTTAGAAGGTGGTGATGTTTTCGGGTGGTGTCCTCGTGGGCTGCATGGTTGTTTGGTGTGGAGCCATATTTTTTACAGTTTCCGGCATGTTAGTTTGGAGGTCCCGGAGTTTGTCGGTGAACCAGGTGGCTCTCTTGCTGGTGTGTTTATTGGAGGTTATCTTGAGCGGGGCAAGGGTATTGGTGCAGCCGTCGATCCACTGTCTGAGGTTGCGGGCTGCGGCGTCTAGGTTGGTGGGGTCGGTGGGCTCGTTCTGGGCGAGGGTGGTGATCAGCCGGTCTTCTGTGCCTTTGCTCCAGCAGCGGGGAGGCAGCTGTTGGGTGCCGTGGTGCGTGGTTGGTTTCTTTAAGGTAAAATTAATGTAGCGGTGGTCGGTCCAGTGGAGTTCGGTGGTGTGGTTGAAGGTGATGTGGGTGGTTGTGGAGTAGACGGGGTCCACCGTGTGGCCGGAGGCATGGGTGGAGGCAGTGACGAGTTGTCTGAGACTGAGGTTGGCGAGGTTGGCGATCAGGGATGTGGAGTTGGCTTCGTTGTTGTTCTCGAGGTGGAAGTTCATGTCCCCGAGGAAGATGTATTCCGTGGAGGCGAGTGCTTGGGTGCTGGTGAAGTCGGCGATGGATTTGCTGAACTGAGCCCGGGGTCCGTGGGTCTGTAGATGAGTGTTCCTCTGAGGGTGGTGTTGGGGTCGGTGTGGATCAGGAAGTGCAGGATTTTGGCGATGTTTAGGGTGTCGTCTGCGTGGGTGGTTATATTGATGGTGGACTTGTGGACGATGTCGATTCCTCCTCCGGTTCGGTTGGCGCGATCCCTGCGGGTGATCTTGTAGCCGTCTGGGATTTCTATGGCAATGTCGGACACAAGGAGTCGTTCCACCAGGTCTCAGTCAGGAAGGCCATGTCTGGGGCGGAGGTGTTGAACAGATCCCAGAGCTCGACGGCGTGTTTGCGTGCGGAGCGGGTGTTGAGGAGTATGCAGATGAGATGGTTGGGTCGAGTCCTTGGAGGTTTGGTGGATCTGTCGCAGGTGAAGCTGCAGGTGTGGTAGGAGAAGGGTCCTTGGGTCCGTTTAGGGGTGGCCTGGAAGCAGGTGTGGTTTCGGCCGGCGTTGTGTGTGTGGAGGGTGCAGGTGTCGTAGTGAAGTCTGGTGTCATGGTGCTCGTGGGGTCCAGGGGTTCTGAAGCTGGGTGCGGTCCAAGCACGGACGGGCGCAGACCACAGACGGGCAGACGAGCTGGCCTCTGGCACGCCTCCATCGCACCAGCGGCACGACCACTGCGCACGGCCGTGCAGCTGCCACCATTTGAGGCAGGGACGGAGGGAGGAGCAGCTGGAAGGCGGGAGCGGGGTGGCAAATCAGCTGGTGAGGGGGCGGAACCGCAGGGGAGCAGCAGCAGGAGCAGCTGGACACAGAAGAAAAAGGGGAGCGGGGTGCGGGTTACGGTGCAAAGGGTACAGTTACAATGCCAACAACAATAAGTACAGCAATGATACCAATGAAACAAATAAGGAAAAGGCAAGTGCAGGCGAGAGCCCAGGAGCAACCAGGCTCATAGGGACTCAAACTCACGGCAGCAGCGGTAGCGTTAAGGGAGAGGGCATGGACATACAGGTGGAGCTGTGCGGCGTGGGGAGCGACATGGCCTGCAGGCATGGTTTAACTCAGAGCTTAACAAAGAAAGATGTACACTTAGACTGATGGAAAGAAGAACCTAGAGACAGCATCCCTCTCCCTCACATCTGGCTCTGCTCAGACTAGCTAGATCATCCTTCTTCCAATCTCTAATCGATTGGGCAAAGAACAGACCCTGAAAAGTGTTCAACATTGTTTGTAACCAAAATTCCTCTGCACCGCCTATACCATTGGCTATGATATCCAGATGTGAAGAAGTTGCTCACTTCTCGCATAAAATTGCAAAGATTGAACAATCCTTACTCCCAACTCTGATCCTTACCACCCCCCAAATCACTCCTGACATCCCCTCTTAAACTGTCTCCACACTCTCCCTGATCACACTAATCACACTTCTACCCAGCTTACTCCTTACACACACCCTCTATAGTACCCCCCATATTCTCTCCCCACTCTTATCCATATTCACTCCTCTTGAAACCAATCAACCTAATTTGCAACTAAAAAACAATGCCTCTTCACATAATTTTTTAGGCCTGGGCGGTAAATTCCGTTCCGCTTGCGGAATTTGCAGAAGTTGGGTAATTTTGTGTTCCGTCGAGAACGCAGAATTACCAAAACTTTTTTGCTTGTTCGTGCTTTCAAAGTGCGTGATATTTGTTCCCGAGCATGCAGACAGCGTTTGGAAACTGGAAAAAAGCATCACAAACAGGCGGAACAAGCAATTCTGTGTGTTCGCTGAACTTTTGCGTGCTCGCAGAGATTTTTTACAGTTTCGCTGAGGTTTGCGTAGCAAGACTACGCAAATTCCACCCAACCCTAATATTTTCCACCCTGTAACTGAACTTGATGTTTTTAATATAATTTCTAAACTTAAACAGTCTTCCCACACTAAAGATCCCCTCCCCTCCAACCTAGTCCAAGACCTTGAACATATCATTACCCCATCTTGGACGCCTATCATCAATACCTCCGTGCCTCTGGTTGTGTCCCACCTCCCTTCAATTTGAACAAATCATCCCATTCATAAAAACCCTACGGCAGACCTCAATGACCTTAACAATCTCCGCCCCATCTATAACCTCCCCCTTTTATTGGAACCCCTTGAAAAATTTGTCTTACTCTAATTATATAAACACATTGAAAAATTCAAATTACTGGACCCCCTACTATTTGGCATTCGGAAAGGCTGCAGCACCGAAACTGCTATGCTCAACATTGTCGAAGACATACACTACTCCCTTGACAATGGCGAGACCAGCCTACTGAACCTCCTTGACCTCACTGCTGCATTCGATACAGTCAACCACACGGCTCTGCTTGTTGTTCTAAGAGATTGTTTCGGCCTCAATGGCACAACCCATAAATGGTTCTCATCCTACCTCCAACACCGATCACAGTAAATTAAAATGCACAACTGCCTTTCTAACCCCACTCCGGTCTCCCTTGGAGTTCCCCTTGGATCTATTCACTCTCCCTCCCTCTTTAACCTTTTCATGGAAGTCCTCATCCTCCTTATTAAACAAGCTTGGATCAAGTACAACCTCTATGCTGATTATACCCAACTCTACAATAAGATAAAAACCCATGCTACCATCTAACACCTTAACAACACCTGCACAAGATTCAATCCTGGTTCCAGTTCAATCATCTTAAACTTAACCCCAACAAAACTGAACTAATTCTCTTCTTCCTTAAAAACAACCACCTCCCTATTCAAACCTGGATCTCTGACCTCAATGCCCCCACCTGCTCCCTATCCCTATCCAACTCAGTAAAATCCCTCAATAATAGCCTAACTCTCTATGTGCACATCAAAAACTTGGGTAAAGGTTCTCTCTTCACTCTCTGTTAGCTAAAGATAATTAAACCCTTCATCACAGCTGAAGACTTTAAACTAGTTGTCCAATCTATTGTCCTTTCGCGTATTGATTACGGCAACGACATCCTCATGGCTCCCCATCGAAGGCAGGTCTGCCTACAAAACCGCTTGTATTACACACAAAGTCCTGTACCAAAATACTCCGACATGCCTCGACAACAAAATCTGGAAAGCTGGCAACATACGACCCTTAAGAAGAGCAAATGCACCCCTCCTAGTGCCACCCCTACTAAAAAGAAATCCTCTCAGTACCGCTCCTTTTCTGGCAATGCCCCAATCATCTGACTGCACTCCCAAAAGACCTACGATGTAACCCCTCCTACTCCAGCTTCATAACAGAACTCAAAATGCACCTCCTCAATAAATGTAGGGGTGTCTAACCTGCGCCATGATCGAACGCCTACTAGAACCAAACTTGGCCTTTTCCCCTTCCAGTCTCTCTGACCCCCCTCATTTCTAACGGTCTCTCACCTCCCTCATCCTCTGCCTCCACATTCTACGCTCGCTGATTTCACTCTCCCCATCTTCTCTCTTCCTCTAACTCTCACAGTACTTTTACCTCCCGTTGCCTTCCTCCTCTGTGTTGCTCGTCTAACCTACCACCCCCTGCTGCCCACTTGCCTTTACTCTTCTCATACCACCTTTCAAAATCTGATCTCCCACTTCCTGGCTTTATTGATGTATATTGTCCTCTCTCTCTATATATATGTCTTGTGATGTATATTAACTTAAGCTATTTTAAGTTTTTTAACTTGTTAATTTTTTCATGCTGTTTGATTGTTCAATAATGTAACCTCCTTCTTACCCATGTAAAGCGCTCTAATACCTCCGGGTCCAGCCAGCGCTATATAAAACTTCCAAAATAACTAAATAAATAAATAATTGCATCATTCTGTGGTCACCCCAATGATTCTTTTGAAAATAACGAGCCACTTGGTAGCTCAAGTCATTATTCTTGATAGCTCTTAGGTATTGTAGTATGCGTTTATGCACCAGAAGGATGGTAATCCCAACATAGTATTTAGTACACGGGGAACATAGGGTATAAACCGCGAATTCTGTTTTACAAGCCAGAACCGAGTCACAAGAAAAGAGAAAAAGAAACGAAAAAAAACCAAGTAATGGGGGCAGGGTAGAAACACCCTGACCCCCTAGGCCTGCTCGGGGGGTCCCACAAGGACCCCCAGGGCCCAAAAAAATCATTTTTTAAAAAATAAAAAATTGCCCGAATTTGCACTGGGTGCTCACATTTGGCAAAAAATATGAAAAATTGAAGTGCAGGCTTCCGCGATTCATGGTATTGAAGCCTCCGGGTTGGGCAGGTCCCGGGGGCAGTGAACAAAGTGTGTGTGGGGGTCCCAATCCCCCCACACTGCCCCGGGGACCACCACCTCCCCAGGGCTTGATTAAATAGTTGTGGGGGCACGCAGTCCCCCCCAGCCTCTGGGACCACCACCCCTGGGGCTAATTTTAAAATTTGTGGGGGGGGGGCTTCAAAGGCTCTCCAAGCCCTGGGGGCCGCCACTCCCGGGGCCTTTATTAATTAATTATTAAGTAATTAAAATAAATATTTAAACCTGTGGGGGGCTCAAGCCCCCCACACCTGTGGGGGGCTCAAGCCCCCCACACCTCCCAGGGACTGCCACCTCCCGGGGCACTGAAATGTGCGGGTCTGTTATGGACCTGAGCCCCGATGGACCACCACCTCCACGGGCTGTGCTTTGGATCGGAGGAGGGATGTGCTGCCACCCTCCTGGAGTCCTTGATGGCCCTGAGGACCACCACCCTGCCAGGGCCTGCTCCTGCAGTGTCCCAGGGTGCCCACCCCCAGGATACTGCTACTTGCTACGGCAGCCTCACAGCTCCTGCTCTGTCATTGCAAACTGTGGTTTAGATTTTGGAAGAGAGAGCAGGAAACCGGCTCTCTCTTCCAAAATCCAAACCAGATTGATTTTCCACATGGAGAGCTGCATGTTAGCAGTTCCTTGTGTGGAAAATCAATACCGGCTCCCGCAGGAGGTGGGAAGCTGGCTTGGACCATGGGGGCATTAGGGCTCCCGCCACGGTTCCCAACGAGAGGCTAGGCCCTGGGGGTTGGGGTCACCGGGTCCATAAATGGTCTGACGATGGGGACCACGCAGCCCCCCTCCATAATAATAAAAAAAATATTTGGCCATGCCCAAGGGGATGGGTCCCTAGGCCCGAATTGGTCACGGGAGCCCCTTCCCGTTAATATACATATATATATTCACTGAAAAAACCATTGGTTATAGACCATATATAGTTAGGGATTAGCATTTACAAAACCTCAATTTACTCGCACAAAACCATAGAAATTCTCATATATAGTTAGTTGCAATAACTATATATCGCGCACCCCCAATCCACTGCTGATGATGTCACATATTACATCATTCATGACATGGTCAGTGACATCACTGATGACATCACTGATGACATCTCAAATGACATCACTGATGACATCACTGATGACATCTCAAATGACATCACTGATGAAATCACTGATAACATCTCATTTGACATTACTGATCACATCACTGATGATATCATTCATGTGATAATACGATGAACCTCTTCAGACTCTAATATAACCTTAGATACAATCAGTGTAAACAAACACTCACAGACTGTCACTCATCCATGGAGTTACTCACACACCTAGTCAGTCATGCAAAGAATCAATCACACCTCCATTTCCTCAACTATACAGTTATACACACCTTACTTAATCAAACATATACTAACACATATTTACTCTCTTATACAATCACTGATACAAGTTCACAATGATCCATACAGCCACTCACACATTCACTGGCTCTTATGCACAGTTATTTATA
This sequence comes from Lissotriton vulgaris, assembly GCF_964263255.1. Taxonomy (NCBI): domain Eukaryota; kingdom Metazoa; phylum Chordata; class Amphibia; order Caudata; family Salamandridae; genus Lissotriton; species Lissotriton vulgaris. The sequence goes on along the minus strand of NC_141690.1, from coordinate 324,067,602 downwards.
TATGTCAACTCTTACATGTACTGTGTTTTACATATGTACTTACTTTGACATGTAGCACTGAGAAATCCAATCACTCACCAATACACTCATGCAGACAGTCAACCGCCCATACAGCTGTTTCCACATGCACTTTTGAACCCATACATCTACTGAATCAACTGCTCACACATCTATGCACAGAGTCACATATCTCCCAGCCACCCCCACACACACACTCACTCTCCCATACAAATATTTGGGCAACCAATCAATAACCCATATAGTTACTCATATAGCTACTGATCAACACATGCAGCAGTTTACAGAACTACAGAAATAATGATGCACAAATTAAGACAGTTTAGTCACTAACCCATGCACTCAGTGAGACACATTTAATCATTCTCTCATACAGTCAGTCATGCACCTACTAAATCCTTCATCCAAACACTTATACATCCACTCATTCTTCAATATGTAAGACATATTTTAACTTTACAGAAACATACAGTCACTGGATGTTGTCATCAGTGATGTCATCAGTGATGTCATTTGAGATGTCATCAGTGATGTCATTTGAGATGTCATCAGTGATGTCACTGACCATGTCATGAATGATGTAATATGTGACATCATCAGCAGTGGATTGCGGGTGCGCGATATATAGTTATTGCAACTAACTATATATGCGAATTTCTATGGTTTTGTGCGAGTAAATTAAGGTTTTGTAAATGCTAATCCCTAACTATATATGGTCTATAACCAATGGTTTTTTCAGTGAATTTTCATGGTTTTGTAAATGCAAATTCCTAACTATATATGGTCTATAACCTATGGTTTATTCAGTGAATTTCATTGTTTTTTTAAAAGCTAATATCTATAGCTGTACAATATATTCTTTATTACGTGACGTATCACGTAGCCACGTGAGACGCCTCATGACGCGTCGCATAAACATGACGTATCGTCTCTGCAGCGCAAACAAAACCCGTAACGTAAGCGCGCCAGAGCACGCTTACAGATATATATATATTTTTTTTACCTTAATTAGACAAAATCCACACGTGCACATATCTTGAGGCCTTGCAAAGGCACATCAAACAAACAGTCCCTACAATTTTGCCAAGTTTGGTGGAAATCTATTCCTTTAAATTTTATTTTACTGTTTCTCTTGGTTTTCCCCTTGTTACGCTTACCGGAACGCTACCCGGTACGCAAACCGGACGCTCCAAAAACACAAGATGTCGGACTCCCGTTACGCTGCCGGTTAGCTGCCCGGTTGGCGTACCGGGAAGCGCCTCTACCGCGAAAAATCGCAATTTTCTTTTTTTTTCTTTTGCCCCGCGGGGCACTTTAATATCCCCCTCATCAATCCTAGGGGGTCAGGAGGGGTCTACCTTGCCCCCTTTCCTTCATTTCCCCCTTCGTTTTTCACCACCTCTTGTCTCTCGATCCTACCGAGAGACAATATGGCGGCCGCTCCGGACTGTTTAGAATGTTGACAGACACCGGAGAGCAAATCAGCTTCGCTTCGCAAAGCTCCGTTACGCGAAAAGTACGCGAACTGGTGCGCTATCCGGTACGCTGTCACAGATTTATCTATTTTTTTAAACGTTAATTTCTCAAAATCCACTGGAGCACATATATTGAGACCCAGCAAAGGCACATCGGGCTAACAGTCCCTACAATTTTGCCAAGTTTCGTGCAAATCCATTCAGCCGTTCGAGCTAAAAGTGAGGCCAAACGCCCTATGGAAAAATGATTGGGAAAAACGCGTTTTGGGACCCCCCTTTTTTCTCGGCCCCCCCTTGACGGAACCCCCCCAAATTTTCAGGGGCTGCTCAGAAACAAAATGTGCCATTTTCCTGACAATTTCAGCCGATTTCGTCCACAAACGCCAAAGTTATTAGACATAGAATTTTCAAAAGTTCCATAGAGAAAAAATCCTAACTAGATATACCTACTGGCTATCGCCAGTAGGTAATATATATATATATATATCTATATATATATATATATAGATATATATATATATATATATATATATTTTTTTTTAATGGGGTCAGGCAGAGGGGGATGCAGTCCCCAGGGCCCAAAAAAGAAAAAAGAAGGGGGGGCCACACAGCACCCCTTCCCAAAAAAATTATTTTAAAAAACACGCCAACGTGCCGGAGGCCGGGCCCCTCCCAACAACACTCTGCAAACGAGCCCTGTGGCATGTTTTAAGTTGGGAAATTAATTCCCCATTGAATACTGTGCGTCTCTGAGGATCAACCAGCCCACCAGGTATCTCTAGTAAGGGCCACAGAGCTGCGTTGCAGAGAGGTGTAAAAAGGGTTATGGCCTGGACCACCTCACTTCAACACAAGCCTATAACTCTTACTGGAGGTACCTGTTGAGCAAGTTGGACTCCAGGGACCCTCAGAAAGTTAGGGGACTTAATCCCCCAACTTAAAATGTGCCACAGGCGCGTTTGCACAGTGGTGAAGGGAGGGGGCGGGCCTGAGGTGACATATGTGCAGCTAAAACGTAGGCTAGTTGGCCCATAAAGGACCCCCAGCAGTGAAGGGACCTTCAAACCCCATCCAAGAGCATGCCAGGGAGCGCATTTGTCGAGTGGTGGGCAAAGTAGGCGTGATCTGGTGCGAGACTTACCAGTTCTGATGTGTGGGTCTGACTGGAGGCAATAACTTGGAAAGGTGGCCCCCAAGAATGTCCTTGGGGGCCAACTACCCCTCTTGTTACCTCCAGTAGGTCCCACACAGTGGGTTTGCTAAGACGTCTTCGGAGGCCATGGCCCCCTTTCTCTACCACTCTACAAACATGCCTTGTGGAAGACAACGGGATGGGGATGAAGTTCAATTTAGTCCTGAGGGACTTTGGGGGCCAAGAATCCCTCCTGGTACTTCCTGTAAGTCCTACGCAGCGGAATTCCTGAGCGTTGGTTGGACACCCAGCACCATTTCTCCACCACTCTGCCAACGCGACTACTAGTTAAAGTAGTATATTTCTGCACCTCTGACTTAGAGTTAGTTTTAATCCCCCTGCCCTATTATGTACTGGGGCCTTACAGAGAAGTTCATGCTAATCACAGAAGTAACCCAACGCATAGTGTTCCCTAGTGTATGTAGGTGTTTTCACTGTATTCTGAGTGTCTTTTAGCATAGCACTGGCTCTAAGTCTGGTTAGTCAGAGTCAGTTACCACCAGTACCCATCTGAAAAAGTTGTGGTCACAGGATGATTTTGCAACAAGGCCTCTTTCTGCTCCTCTGTTGGCTATTTCTGCACATGTCTTGCTTCTTCCTGCACTTTTCCTCGTCTTTGCGGAGTTCTGTTGCTTCTTTCTGCATTTTTTTTGCTTTTTTTCTGTAACTTTTTCTTCTTTCTTCACATGTCCTAAATCTGTAGGCATAGTTAGAAATTTGCATTTAAAAAGCCTTTGAAATTCACTGAAAAAAACATAGGTTTCAGGCACGTTATAGTTAGAAATTAGCATTTAAAAAACCTTAGAAATTCACTGAAAAAATCATAGGTTTCAAGGGCATTATAGTTAGTTGGACATTTCACTTGTATAAAACAAGAGAAATTCCCCCTTAATAGTTAGTTCAGCTAATTATAAGTCACGCCCCCCCCCAATTCACTGCCGAGGACGTCACATATTACTCATGACATAGTCAGTGACATTAAGTGATGACATCACTGATGACATCTCAAATGACATCACTGATTACATCATCCATGTAATAATTTGATGCATCTTCTCACACCCTAATATAACCTTTGATACACCCACTCTAAATTACAGACTGCCATTCTCAAAACCATAGACACTCCAAAACCAAGAACTACATACCCACTCACTGATTCTTAGGTTTGCACACATCTACTCACTCATCCGTACAGTCACTCATACTTATGGTCACTCAGTACAGGACTATCATATGCACTATACACCTATATAGACACTCAAACATCACCATTCATCCATTGAGGTACTCACACACCTAGGCAGTCATGCAAATAATTTATTTATTTATTTGAAAGTTGTATAGAGTGCGAACAAGATCCTTACGGATATCAGAGCACTTTACAATCAGAGTGGGATAAAAAGGCAAATGAGTAATAATTAAAAAAAATATTTGAGAAAAGAAGTGTAAATGGTTATAAAATAAAAGAAAGACAAGGTAAGGTAGCAACGGTGCACAGGAGGTCAATATACATCCAGTATACAATGTACATAATCTCAGGCGGAAGAGTACTGAGTTACGAGATTACAATAGTCAAAGTTCAGGTAAATTTGGCTAAGAGGAGAGCTTTTGCTTCTTTTTTGTAGAATGCCGTGGATGAGATAAGTCTGATTTCTGGGGAGAGGGCATTCCATATCCTGGGAGCCATTCCCGAGAAGGAGCTTTTATACGTCTTTTTCTTGTGAAATCTCTGAGGTTTCAAAAGAAGATTGTCTGCCCTTCTTGTTGCTCTTGAGACACCAGAGATTTCCAGTTTCTGAGTGAGATAGCTGGGGGAATTGTGGTGTAAAGCTTTGTGGGTCATAGAGGCGATATTCAGATGTATTCTGGATTCGTAGGGCAGCCAGTTCAGAGCTTTTAGATCAGGAGTGATGCGTGAGCATTTTTTCGAGCCTGTGATAAGTCTGGCTGCAGCATTAATAGAGGCTTTTAACGGTGCGATTGTGGATAAGGGGAGACCACAGAGGGCAACACTTCCATATTCCACTCGAGGGATGACTAAGGCTTGGACTGCAGTTTTGAAGTCCTTAGGAGGAAGGAAAGCTTTCAACTTATGCAATGTGTTGATATGGAAATTAGCTCCCTTCGTTGCATTGCTGATGTGATGATGCATGTTGAGATTGCCGTTGAGGGTTATGCCTAAAGATTTCGCTGAGTCCACAATAGTAGGTTGAACGTTGAGAGCAGTGAGATGATTAAGCCAGGCCTGAGTGATGGGGACTTTGGTGGGAGGTGCTATTAGGAGGAATTCTGTTTTTAGCGCATTAAGTTTGAGGTGATTCTCTGCTAGCCAGGTCTGTGTGTTCCTAAGCGTACAGTTGAGTATTTTGATGTCATTGAGGGTGTGTATTTTGAGGTATAGCTGGGTGTCATCTGCTTACATGTGGAATTGAACATTAGATGCTTGGAGTAGTGCGGTAAGTAGTCTCATGACTAGATGAAACAGAGTAGGGGAGAGGGAGGATCCTTGAGGGACACTGAGTAATACAGGAACTGGAATGGACATAGTATTATTGATCTTGAATTTTTGGGTCCAGTTGTGCAGAAAGGAGGTGAACCACTACAAAAGAGTCCCTGAAATACCCATTCTGATATTCAATAGATCAAGTAAGTTCTCATGTTTGACCGTATCAAAGGCTGAAGAGAGATTGAGTAGTATGAGGAGGCAGGAACCATTCTGATCAAGAATTTGAAGTGCATCATCAATAATGTGGGTCATGGCTGATTCAGTACTGTGGCATGCTCGGAAACCTGATTGGTATGGGTTGAGGAGGTGAAAGTGCTCGATGTGTTTAGTCAGTTGAAGGTGTACGCATTTTACTAGGAGTTTGGCCAGGGTAGGGATATTGGTGAAAGGGCGATAGTTGTTAAGCTCGGAGGGGTCCTCTGTGAGGTTTCTTTAATATGGGCGAAACCTGTCCCACTATGAGGGAGTCCGGGATGCATCCTAGTTGAAGTGAGCTATTAATGATTTTAGTCCATAGGGGGAGAAGTAATGGGATAAAGTCCTTTACGGCGTTTGCAGGTAGATGGGCAGTGAGGTGATTGGAAGGCTTCAGTGTGCTAAGAATCTTAGCAATTTTTTCTTCCAAGTATATTTCAAAGGATGACCACGAAGCATTGCCTTTTAACTCAATGGCCAGTTTACTGTGAGGGTTACAGTAAAGACTTGGATCAGTGAGGAGATCACTCCTGATGTTGTCTGTCTTTAAGTTAAAGAAGGTAGAGAATTCTTCACAGGACGGTAGTGCTTTAGAGGTGTTTGAGAGCGTTTGAGGGCATCTCTGGATTGAGTTTTGATTAACTTGAACAGTTTTTTTGGTCGGTGTTTTGCTTGATGGAGGCTAAAGAAATCAGTTTTAGAGCGCTTGAATTTTCTGAAGTAAGCGTTTCTTTTTTTCTTAAGTGTTTTGCGGTGCAAAGCTGACGGGACAGATCTCCAGTTACGTTCCGCCAGTCTCATCGCTCGTCTATCATCATTAAGAATCCCGTCATACCATGGTTTAGAGATTTTAGAAGAAACATTCTTTAAATGAAGGGGGGCAGCTGCGTTGATAATTGAGATCATCGAATTGAGGTAGTGGTCGGTAAGAACCTGTACGTCAACAGCGCCAATGGGGGGTAGGAGAAGATTGTGGTTGAGGGAGGGTAGTGAGTTGGGGTTGAGTTTCTTCAAATCTCTATTCCAGACCTTAGATCTGGTGGATTGAACCGGAATGAGCTTCATTTTTTCGATGATGAAGAATGTAATAATAAAGTGGTCAGACCAGTCACAGCAGCTTACTTTCTTATACAAATACTAGCACATTCTTACGCTCTGATACAATCACTGATACAAGCACACACTCATCCATACAGCCACTCTCACAATCACACACTCTCACTTATAGCCATTTATATACTCCAACACACATATATACCGCCTTTCACATATCTAGTTATTCACACATGTACCACTGAGATAAACATTCACTCACAAGGGCCGGAAGGAACGCACACACTCACCCATCCATACAGTAAATCACAGATGCACTCTTGAAACCATGCACCCAGTGAATCACCCACTCACAAATCTATGCACAGAGTCACACACACCCCACCCGCACAAACTCTCAGATACCCATACAGATACTCAGACAACCAATCAATAACCCATATAGACGCTCATGTAGCAATTCACAAACCCATGCAGCAGCTTACACACCAACAGACAGATGGATACAGACATTCAGACAGTTTAGTCACTAGCCCATGCATTCAGTAAGATATGTTTAATCACTCCATTCAGACACTTATACACCCACTCATTCTTCAATACGCCTTTCCCTATATATATTAAATATATTTAAACTTTACAGACACACACAGTTACTGGATGTACAGTGATGTCCTTTGAGATGTCATCAGTGATATCATCAGTGATGTCACTGACCATGTCATGAGTGATGTAATATGTGATGTCATCAGCAGTGGTTTTGTACGAGTGAAATGTCCAACTAACTATAACGTCCCTGAAACCTATGTTTTTTTTCAGTGAATTTCGCATGTTTTTTAAATGTTAATTTCTAACTATAACGTGCCTGAAACCTATCTATACTACTATTATAAAGAGAGAACACAAACCTTTGAGCCAGGTAAACTGTGGACAGGTGGACATAGGCTATATAAAATAAAAATGAAACATAAATTAAAAAATTTAACTTAAAAAAAAGTAGTCCCCTGCAAGTAGCGCCGGCCGTGACGTAGCGCTGGCTGCGACGTAGCGCTGGCTGCGACGTAGCGCTGGCCGCAACGTGCATGATGACGAGGGGGAGCGGTGGACATGAGCAGCGGACAGGCGGGGAGGAGCGGCGGACAGGCGGGGAGGAGCGGTGACGAGCGGAGAGGAGCAGCGGTAAAGTCAGGAGCGCCGGCTCAGGTAAGGCAAAGGGACACGTAAAATGTCGGGGCGGGAGGTGGCTCCGGGACACGGACAAGGTCGAGGCGGGCGGGGGCCGGGGCGAGCGGTTGGCCCTGTAGCCTCATTGCCCCCAGACAACGTCGGGGTGGGCTGCTAGTGGTTAATAAGAAGAGAGCCCAAAGCTTTGAGGCGGGTAATCTCAGGAACCACAGCACAAATCACAACACCCAATACAGCGTTGGAAAGGGCAGTTGCAGCAGAAGGACATAGGCTATGCAGACGACCACCATATACATTTAAAAGGTAAAAGAACCGTGCCAGCAAAGTAGTCCCTTGTGGGCGTGTCTGCTTTGTGCTGTGGGCGTGACAAACGCTGGGGGCGTGTGGTACGTTCCGCCCTTCATGCCATGTCTCATATCATGTGCTATGGGCATGTGCTGGGGGCGTGGGCATGTATAGGGCGCGGGATTATGTAAAAAAAAAGCAAGCGTTGTGCCCAATATTTAATTGTTTTTTCTTCCCAGGTTCTGTACATTCCAGCTTACCCCGTGCTCCCTTGTGACATGCACCTGCTTTACTGTATGGAGGTCAGGAATGGCGCTATTCCCAAGGGCCAGAAGGAACGCAAACAGGACCATTGTGCAGGAAATGTAATCTCGCCTTAACTTACAGTGATGCCTGAAGCACACACTGGAGATTTTCCACATCTGTTGCGCACAGGAAAAATAAAGTAGGGAAACTCGAGTTCACACACTACTGAGTGCATCAGCAGTGCACTGCGAATCGGAGCGTTTCACAGGCCTGTCACAGATAAGAAATGCTATCAAAACGAAATCCTACAAAACAATATACTACTGGCCGGCAGCAATTCATACCGGGACAACGTCGGAACGGGCTGCTAGTATATATATATATATATATATATATATATATATATATATATATATATATATATATATATATATATATATATATATATATATATTTATATATCGTGTGAACAAGAGCACTCGTTGCTCGAAACGCGGCGCCCGTCGAGAGGTCAATAAATCTGCCCTGCCGACAGCCTGGGGTCCGTGTCTTCATTTCGCCGTGTGTTCGGAAATGGTGAAGATTGCTGGTTCATATATATATATATATATATATACACATACAAATATATCATTGGCACTTACCTGGATTGCCGCCCCTCCCTGGAAGCAGTGGGACTGCTGTCCGAAGACAGACCATACCAATGGAGAGACGCCTTTACTGTAACTGACGTCTCCAGGCGCACTGTGTACGGTGAGACGAGCGGTAGGAAGTGAGAGCTGCAATGACAGTTTTTGCCCAGTACAAGTGCCGGTTCAAGTCCAACCACGCTCGATATCAGCCCCTCGACTTGAGACATTCAAAAACTGGCTGATAGTAACCACTCCCAAAAACGCAACGAACAAACTGCATGATGGGTAATGCAGTCCTTACAACACTTTTTGGGCGTGACTTAGAGCGTGAGTAGGAGAAACACAGCCTACTTTAGGAGGATGACCTAACACTTTGAAACCAACTTCGAACCACAGTGCCAGAGGCAACTGAAGAAGGCTATCGCCGAAACGCGTCTTGCCAGGCTCTGAACTACTACAATTGCAGCCACGCCGTGTCCCCTTCTGTCTACTCAATTGAGGAAGATGTTCTTTGAAATATATATATATATATATATTCACTGAAAAAACCATAGGTTATAGACCATATATAGTTAGGAATTCGCATTTACAAAACCTTATTTTACTCACACAAAACCATTGAAATTCCATATATAGTTAGTTGCACTAACTATATATCGCGCACCCGCAATCCACTGCTGATGATGTCACATATTACATCATTCATGACATGGTCAGTGACATCACTGATGACATCACTGATGACATCTCAAATGACATCACTGATGACATCACTGATGACAACATCCAGTGACTGTATGTTTCTGTAAGGTTAAAATATGTCTTACATATTGAAGAATGAGTGGATGTATAAGTGTCTGGATGAAGGATTTAGTAGGTGCATGACTGACTGTATGAGTGAGTGATTAAATGTGTCTCACTGAGTGCATGGGTTAGTGACTAAACTGTCTTAATTTGTGCATCATTATGTCTGTTGTTCTGTAAACTGTTGCATGTGTTGATAAGTAGCTATATGAGTAACTATATGGGTTATTGATTGGTTGCCCAAGTATTTGTATGGGAGACTGAGTGTGTGTGTGGGTGGCTGGGAGGTGTATGACTCTGTGCATAGATGTGTGAGCAGTTCATTCACTAGATGTATGGTTTCAAAAGTGCATGTGGAAACAGCTGTATGGGCGGTTGACTGTGTGCATGAGTGTATTGGTGAGTGAATGGATATCTCAGTGCTACATGTCAAAGTAAGTACATATGTTAAACACAGTACATGTGAGAGTTGACATATATAAATAACTGTGCATAAGAGCCAGTGAATGTGTGAGTGGCTGTATGGATCATTGTGAACTTGTATCAGGGATTGTATAAGAGAATAAATATGTGTTAGTATATGTTTGAATAAGTAAAGTTTGTATAACTGTATAGTTGAGGAAATGGAGGTGTGATTGATTCTTTGCATGACTGACTAGGTGTGTGAGTAATTCCATGGATGAGTGACAGTCTGTGAGTGTCTGTTTACACTGATTGTATCTAAGGTTATATTAGAGTCTGAAGAGGTTCATCGTATTATCACATGAATTATATCATCAGTGATGTGATCAGTAATGTCAAATGAGATGTCATCAGTGATTTCATCAGTGATGTCATTTGAGATGTCATCAGTGATGTCATCAGTGATGTCACTGACCATGTCATGAATGATGTAATATGTGACATCATCAGCAGTGGATTGCGGGTGCGCGATATATAGTTAGTGCAACTAACTATATATGGAATTTCAATGGTTTTGTGTGAGTAAAATAAGGTTTTGTAAATGCAAATTCCTAACTATATATGGTCTATAACCTATGGTTTTTTCAGTGAATTTTCAAGGTTTTGTAAATGCTAATTCCTAACTATATATGGTCTATAACCTATGGTTTTTTCAGTGAATTTTCAAGGTTTTGTAAATGCTAATTCCTAAGTATATATGGTCTATAGCCTATGGTTTTTTCAGTGAATATATATATATACATACATATATAAACATATATCATCTGTATATCTATATAAATACAAACATAAATGCATGCATACATATACTTATATGCATACAGATGCATGTTATTCACATGAAAGTTGAAAAAACACGAATAAAAGCAAAGCTAAAAAGCCACCTCATTACAAACAGAATGGCTTTAACTTAAACGAGGGCGAGATCTATTGCATTTTCAATGCTTGTTTACTTTGGTTCCATCAAGAAGACATTCAGATGTGTCACACATTTGCCATAAATTCTGAATGTTAGCACTCTAGTTGCACATTAGATCACTGTAGTAAAGCTACTGCTCACCAGGGACATCTGCTGCTGGTATTCAAAGTGCATGTTTCAGTCTGCATGTCAGAATTTTTTTTAATGAAATAGAAGAGGATTTGAGAAGTCACTCAAAATGATCCCTAATTTTTCTTTCTGAAGCACTAATCATACTTTCTATGGCAAAATTAACCCCCTCATGTTGTTCCTTTTTAAATTGAGTGTTGTCAGACTTACCACTTCATTCCAATCAAGATGGCTTCTGGTGTGCCATACTTTTGTCATAAGTAAGACTGTTAGCGCTCTAGTTGTTCTTTAGAACACTCTGCGACATTCTGTCATTGGGCTATACTTGGGGTACATCTGGGTGATATTTGGGCTACATTTAGGCTCTTTTGTCTCTGGTGGCCATCTTGGGAGACTGTATGTCAGAATTTTTTAATGAAATTGAAGAGGGTTTGAGAAGTCACTCAAAATGTGCCCTAATTTTTCTTTCTGCAGCACTAATCATAATTCATATGGCAAAATATACCCCCTCATTTTGTTCCTTTTTAAATTAAATGTTTTAAGAGTTACCACTTTATTCCAATCAAGATGGCTTCAGGTGTGCCATACCTTTGTTATAAGTAGGACTGTTAGCGCTCTAGTTGTTCTTTAGAACACTCTGGGACATTCTGTCATTGGGCTATACTTGGGCTACATCTGCGTGATATTTGGGCTACATTTGGGCTCTTTTGTCTCTGGTGGCCATTTTGGGAGACTGCATGTCAGAATTTTTTCATGAAATAGAAGAGGATTTGAAAAGTCACTCAAAATGTGCCCTAATTTTTCTTTCCGCAGCACTAATAATACCTTCTATTGCATAATATACCCCCTCATTTTGTTCCTTTTTAAATTAAATGTTTTAAGAGTTACCACTTTATTCCAATCAAGATGGCTTCAGGTGTGCCATACCTTTGTTATAAGTAGGACTGTTAGCGCTCTAGTTGTTCTTTAGAACACTCTGGGACATTCTGTCATTGGGCTATACTTGGGCTACATCTGGGTGATATTTGGGCTACATTTGGGCTCTTTTGTCTCTGGTGGCCATTTTGGGAGACTGCATGTCAGAATGTTTTAATGAAATAGAAAAGGATTTGAGAAGTCACTCAAAATGTGCCCTAATTTTTCATTCTGCAGCACTAATCATACTTTCTATGGCAAAATATACCCCCTCATGTTGTTTCTTTTTAAATTAAATGTCTTAAGAGTTACCACTTTATTCCAATCAAGATGGCTTCAGGTGTGCCATAACTTTGTAATAAGTAGGACTGTTAGCGCTCTAGTTGTTCTTTAGAACACTCTAGGAGGCTGCAGTAGAACACAAAGGAATCAACTGACAGTCTCTGTCCTTGTTGGATGTACATGTTTTACTGAGAATGTCAGACTTCATTTTCACATGACTGAGAAAGATAATGTGAATTTACAGAAAATGTGCTTTCAGTTTAGCTTATAGATCCCCTTCCAAACCACTGGGGGAAAATCATGAGATATTAGTTTTCTTTCAAACAATATTCATGATATCACAGCAGAAGGTTTTTTCACATGGTAAAATCACCTTAGAACCCACCACAATTCCTAAAACGAGTATGGTACCATCAACAAATGATTTATAATGTAACTAAAGTCCTAAAACCCTCTATTAACTACAATGCTTTTTAATGAGGTGCTATCATGTATATTGGTCCCAAGATGGCTGCCAACACTTCTTGGATGAAGTGCTGACAGCCAATCAGATCAGATGTGTGGTTAGGCTCCGCCCAGATATATATCTTTTTTTTAACCTAAATTACTCAAAATCCACTGGAGCACATATATTGAGACCTAGCAAAGGCACATCGGGCTAACAGTCCCTACAATTTTGCCAAGTTTCGTGCAAATCCATTCAGCCGTTCGAGCTAAAAGTGAGGCCAACCGCCCTATGGAAATTAACATGGGAAAAACGCGTTTTGGGACCCCCCTTTTTTCTCGGCCCCCCCTTGATGAAACCCCCCCAAATTGTCAGGGGCTGCTCAGAAACAAAATGTTCCATTTTCCTGAACATTTTAGACAATTCCGTCCACAAACGCCAAAGTTATTAGACATAGAATTTTCAAAAATCCCATAGAGAAAAAATCCTAACTATATATACCTACTGGCGACCGCCAGTAGGTAATATATAGATATATATATATTCAACACTCCTCCGTTTGCACGAAAGTAATGGGCGCACTCCCTTTAAGTTCCACAAGTTGATTTATTACAATCCTTCAGCCAAGATAACAGACTCGATCTACGCGTTTCGGTGCTGCAAGCACCTTGCTCACGATCACTTGCACAAGTTTTTTCACATCATCTCTAAATGCGTTTGGAGATATATATATATATATATATATATATTACCTACTGGCGGACATACAGTGATGTCACTGACCATGTCATGAATGATGTAATATGTGACATCATTAGCAGTGGATTGCGGGTGCGCAACATATAGTTAGTGGGACTAACTATATATGCGAATTTCAATGGTTTTGTGCGAGTAAAATAAGGTTTTGTAAATGCTAATCCCTAACTATATATGGTCTATAACCTATGGTTTTTTCAGTGAATTTGCAAGGTTTTGTAAATGCTAATTCCTAACTATATATGGTCTATAACCTATGGTTTTTTCAGTGAATATATATATATATATATATATATATATATATATATTATTTTTTTTTGGGCTTCTATATGCTGGTTGTGTGACACTGGTTATGCCCTGGACCTTGCTCACCAGACCCAGGGCCTGTGCTTTATGTAAAATGTACTATTACCTTTCAACTTTGGAATTAAATGTAACTCCAATGTCTTCAGCTACCTTATTTTTACATATATGTGATTCATAAAGTCTGCCCAAGGTGCCCCAGAAGTAGGCTGGTTTGTAACTATAAGCAGGGACATTTTAACACAGATTTATTAGAAATGGGATTCTCTGGTTGGTTGGCAGGGGTAGGTACGTTTGTCCACATAGGGACCTTTGGTTCTAGTCAGGGTAAGGGGATACACACTTTAGATAACCACTGCTCACCCCCCCCCCCCGGGTAGCTTGGCACAAGCTGACCGACTTATCCCAAGGGCAACATGTAAAGTATTTGTACTCAAAACACACAGTAATGTAGTGATAACACCACAAGTGGACACTACACCAGTTAAAAAAAATAAAGTATCTTTATCTAAACTTAACAAGACCAAAATGACAGAAATCCAACAAACATTTAATAAGAATATGACTTCATAAAGGTTCCAAACAACTTGGTCCACAGAAAACTATTGATGTGTGATTTCTTACAAAGTACCAGTAGATGTGTCAAAATTCACAAGGTCAAACTGCCACAGAGATGGGCAGCGTTGAGAGACAAAGAGAGGTTTCAGTTCCTGAGACCATGGGAAGGCAATGCAAAAGTTCTGCTGGACACAGGAGAAGTGATGCATCGAATCCGGTCTGTAGGGGGAAGTGATGCGTTGATTCCGAGATATTTCTGCTCCGCGGGTGATGTGTCAGGAAACTTGTTGCAGAGGTACACTGTGTGGCAATCCGGGATGAGGCAGCAATCGATGCAGCTGCCATGAGCGGCCCTGTGTCAGTTTCTTTAGCCGCGATCCCTCGATGAGATCGTTCTTGCAGCGGCAACAGGCACTGCCTCGGTTTCAGCATTGGTGTGCCGATGCGTCCAGATTCTTCTCACACAGGAGTACTGTGTCGGAAGACTAGAATCAAGAAGAGCGATGCGCCAATTTCTTTGGGTTTCTTCCATCTCCCATAGTCAAGCAGAACCTTCAGAGGCCCAGAACTGGAACAGGCACCTCCAGGCAAGTCATAACTCTCAGCAGAAGAGTTCTGGAGAGATGGGGTGAAGTCTTTGTGTCCCTGAGAATTCCCAACAGGAGGCCAGCACACACAGGCCCTTGGAGATCTTCTACAAGTAGTCTCAAAGCAAAGTTCCAGCCTTTGTCCTCTTCTTGGCAGAAACAGCAACTGCAGGCCAATCCCACACATCACACAGCAAAGGCGCAGTACTTCTCCTTACTGCTCTTCCGCACTTCTCGTTGGCTAAGGTTGCTCTTGAGTCCATATGTGAGCTAAAGCTCTGGGGTTTTCGGTCTAGTACTTCTTCCCCAAAATGTCTTTTTTATCTTTGTGCAAGGGTCTCTGAGCCCAAACGAAACCAGTTATGTCCTCCCTGGTGCAGTGCGACTGCAGGGGTGGAGACAGCATTGTGCAAGGGAAAATCTCCTCCCACTACTCTAAATGAAGCCAAGGTCAATTCAGCTCCGCACTAAGTCATCCAGGAAGGGTTAGACAGACCTCAACTACCCCAGTGGCTGTTTACAGTGAATGCACATCTCTAGACCCTGTCACTCCAAAACCAGACAGTAAATACACAAACAGGCAGAGGCACACAGAATGTTTAAACAAGAATATTCCTACTTTGTGAAAGTGGCATTTTCAAACACACAATTTAAAAACTGTCTTTCTTAAAGATGTGTTATTAGAATCTGAGTTCAGAGAGCCTAAACATTATTTCTCTATCTTGGCTCAATGGGCGGTTATACTTGTAAGATGTTACAAAGCATTCTCTATTCTATCCTATGAAGTGCTAACCTTTCAATGTAGTTGTTATGAACCCAGTTTGTAGAATGTGAATTAAAGGTCTCTCACTTACGTAGAGGTTCCAGGTGCTAATGGTGGAGTAATTTGTCTGCCACTTGGCATTTTCCTTCCTACCAGTCTAAGAAACGTTACTAGCCAGCACTGCCTGGCTCTGCATGCAAATTCTTCTTAAGTTGAACTGAGTTTTGACCAGTAGGATACGTTCTCCCTTTAATTCATTGCACATGCAGAACAGGTGTGGTAGATTTTCCCTGGCTAAGCCACATAGTCAACAGCAGTTTGAGGATAGCTCCCTCTGCCATGGCAGAAAGTACGGAGACATAGGGAGTATACCCAGGTGTAGGTTCATGAACGTTTTGTTTCTGTTTCTTGAATAGCCTAGGCTGAAATATTTTTGAGTGGTAAGTGAGTGGTAGCCATTTATTGTCATCCAGACATGGCTGTGGTCTGAGAATGTGCCTGACCTTATCTTGTACCAGTGAGAGGCTTCTTAAGGTTTTTCAAATTAGGTTTCAGAAGGCTGCGTGACTGGTTGGAATGTCCCAGACCTGGAACAGCCCAGTGTAGGAGAGAGAATCCTGGAGGAAATGTCTGACAGGTGATGTGCTCTGGTGCTTCAGCTCTTGCCAGAGAAGGTGATTCAAGGTGTCAGTAGCGGTATGCCTGATCCTATGCCAGCAGACTATGCATGCACCTTGTCATGACAGGGACTATTTTGTGAGGCTGAACTCCAATCGGATCTGTGCTACAGAGGAGTAGTTTGGGATGTTAAAGATGAGTCTTTAAGCCTTGACTAGAATACTGTCTAGATTCTTAGAGTTTCTGCCCCTCAGGTCTTCATTTCCATAGGTGATTGCTGGTAGTATATTTGATTGATGTAGGTGGAGGAGAGGTGACAGCTTCAAGCCTGTCAGCTTCAGTTTGAGGTGCTAGCCCTTTTCTATTAATCACTTCCTTTTTGCATGGCCAATTACCCCCTTGTCAGTACATGACTAGAAACTTGTAGTTTGTCATAGTTTGGATCAGTGTAGTCCCCAGCTACCAGACTGGGTAATTTCCTGGCACTGTTGATGGTCATTGTTTTCATTTTCTCAAGATTTACTTACAGGAATTTCTCTACTGGGTACGCCTGTATTCCTTTGAAGAGGTGTTGCATGCTCACCAGTACAGCATATGTGAAGCTGGATAGCGCTGCACCCCCAGCCTGGGGGGTGGGGTGTGAATTGCAGGGGTGGATTATCTGTGTCATATCTGCTTTGTAGAGGTTGAATAACATGGGGCATAGCCTTTGGTGGTTGGAATCTGCCTGGAGAGGTGTGTGTACTCTTGCCCAGGTTTACTTGCAACCAAGTGTCTGAATGAGGGATTATTAACATGTTCACAAGATGGCAATGACTTTCCACGCAGCCAATTTACTCCACAGCCTAGCTCGTTCTATATTGTGAAATGCTGCTTTGATATCTATGAAAAGATGGAGAGGCTGCTTGGAGCATCTTGCTGCATCTCTGTGCATAGGTTGTGCCCATAGATTTGAAAAATCCAGTTTGACTGGTAATTTAGTTTTTTCCCATTGTAGTGCATTAGCTATATAGGCTAACATATGCAAGTTTTATTAAATTTTGATAAAGTGTAATTTTTGACATAAGTGAGCTAAAAATGTACTTCAAAGTGTCTAAATATTACAATATATTCAGCAACTTGCCCTGGTTAGATTCATTATAACTATGACAGAAAAGAAGTTACAGAACTTTCTTTTCTGTTATGCCAAAATTATTTATTTATTTATTTACGTATTTATACAGCGCATAACTGCCCTAGTGACGGGGTGTCCCAGCGCTACCCAAGGAACAAGTGCCTAGAGGCCACTCAAACAAACTAGGCAAATACGCTGGAAAGAGCAAGGGCATTATGGCCTTTCGAAAAAACAGATGATTCTGAAGCCGTCTAATGGAAATCGGGAGGGAGTTCCATAGGTGGGCCGCCTGGAGCTTAAAAGAGCAACCACCAGCTCTAGCTCTTTGAAATGGGGGGGGTGCAAACCAACCCCAAGTTGGCAGTGTGCAGAGGTCGATTCGGGAAATATTGGACCAACAAATCAGCTAAAATCGGGGGGCCTTGTTGAGTCAAAATGTTGTGGGCCACACACAAAGACCTGAACTGGATTCTTTTAACTACTGGCAGCCAATTATGCCAGGCAAAAACTCAGACACTGAACACAACTTGGGAAGTGCGAACAAAGCAAGTGCTGCAGAATTCTGAATTCTTTGAAGGCATAGGATACAAGCTTTATTGGCGCCTACATAAAGAGAGTTGCCCTAATCTACCCTGGCTAAGATAGTAACCAGAAGAATAAGTTGGCGGATTTTTGGTTCAAAATATCTAAGCAGAGGTTTCAACTCCCTTAAGAGTCCAAAACAGGACCCTGCTAAAGCTTTGGATTGGGTATCAAAAGAAAGATCCTTTTCTATCCAAAAACATAAATTCTTGACCGCCTCCTTAGGCAGCGGCGCATGTTTGAGTTTATCAGGCCACCATTGTTCTGACTAAAGAACACTATCTCTCCCCAAAACAAGAATTTCCGACTTGGCAGCATTAAGCTGCAAGCAGTTTGCTGTCTCCAGTCAGCAATTGCTAACAAGTCCTCTTTAAATTTGAGGAGGTTGTTATTGCTCTTTTTAGAGAAAGCAATGACTAGCTGGGGGTCATTGGCATACGATGCCAATGACAACCCTCTACTTTTTGCTACCATTGCTAGGGGTTGGACATAGATGTTAAAAAGCGCAGGGCTCAATATAAAACCCTGTAGAACACATGCTTGATGGCATACACCTGCGAATAGTGAGGTGGTACAGCAACTTGATAGGTTCTGCCCTCCAAAAAAGAATGGAACCAGGCCAGGGCCTTCCCCCTAAACCTGATCCCTTGCAGCCCACATAAAAGGATGTCATGGGAAACAGTGATGAAAGCGACACTTAAATCCAAAAGAATTAAGGCAGCAGAATTCCCGACATCAAAACTGCTACGGATATCCTCGGTCACAGGCAACCAGCGCCGACTAGGTGCTGTGACGGGGGCGAAAACCGTTTAGTGAGGTGTCAAGGATTTTGTTATGCTCTGCAAATTCAGCCAAGATGGCATTCACATAGGATTCTGTAGCCTTAGCTAAAAAGGAAGCTGGGAAATTGGGCGAAAATTCTCCGGGTCCGAAGTCTCTGAAGAAGGTTTCCTTAAAAGAGGTATAACTTTTGCAAGCTTCCATGTTGCGGGCAATGATGCAGAGGACAGTGATAGATAGATCAGTTTCCTAACCGCTGGTAGAATTAAATTGTGTACTTGACGAAGTTGGTCGGGTCTCAGGGGATCTGCTGGGGAACCTGATTTGATTTTAAGGCAAAAGGTAAAATCCTGCCTTCTAGCAGCATCTCCTGATTGACCAAGCTTTGACAGCCTGAGCCAAACTGCTCTGTTGAGATGCGCATCTGCCCGCATTGAGACAAAGGAGTTATCTGGTGGGAGGAGAACTGCTGTTGCCAAGCACAGGACAGGATGGAGGCTGGGTAGCCAAACTGGCCTTGAAAGAGGGATTGACAGTTTAGGGCAGGAACAGGCCCACCTCCGTACCCCAGCCAGATGAAAGCTCTAGTAATTGTACTAGGACAGGGGCTGGAAGGGGAGAGTTAGGGAAAGTTAGCCTCATCAGTAGGTTTGATTAGCAAGTCCTTAAGCTCCAGAAGAGATGTCCTTCATTTTGGATTTTAAAGTACAGTGCTTTCTGGGACAAGAATATGCTACCCTTTGGAGGAAGTTGTCACACTTGAGGGCATCACCCGGCAACGCATTGGTCAGGGTTGCCCCCATGCTTGTCACCCCAGAAGCATGGATACATGTGGGAGAGCTGCCCCAGCAACTCATATCCCTGCCTTGAAACTACTAGAAGAAAAGGACTGTCCAGCTTGGTCCTTTGACTGCGCAAGAGAGGATTGCACTTATAAGAACTGCACCTGTGCATACTTTTGCCTTCCTCCTAAAAAGTACTTTACCTTGCTCTGAAAGTGACAGGTTAAAGGAGCTCCACCTGCATCTTCTCCATTAAGAAGAACGCCGCTGGGCAGAATTCCGTGGACGTTTAAGGATTTGACCAAGTACATTGTGAGTCTTGTAGCCCCATCTTTATAAAGAGCAATTCAGAGATTCTGGAACCTTGGATTGGTGTTGTGGACCCTCAAATACACAAAATAAACATCTGGAGTAAAAGGACTTCCCTGCTAGACCATTGGATTGCACAAGAGACAACTACACTCAGAAGGACTGCACCTTCTGCACTCCCAAGGCTACACAACAAAAGGACTTTGCCTGTCTTAAAGGATAAGGAGTGGACTCTCTGATCAGCAAAAGATAGAAAAGTGTTGGATTGGCTACCTGCAACAATAACAGCTAGGACAACTCCAATTGACAAGCTTCACCCTCATTTTACTTGGATTGAGAAGGTGCATTGTGGAGAATATAGTCCACACCCCAAGAGGCAAACCAGAGCTTCTGAACCCTTGGCTGGGGCTGTGGGCAACTTTCCTGCCACAAGAAACACTTCAGAAGTAAGTGTAAAAGTGTTACATCATGAGTGGCCTGAACTCATGACTTTTTCTCTCTTCTGCGCAACCTTTTTTAACACTTCGAGCACTATTTGCTTTTAAATTCTATATTTATGTTTAACCTTCAGATATTCATATCTCTGGTTCCCTACAATTTTAGAAACTGGTGCTGGATTTCTATTGTGTGTTGTGTGTTTCTTACTAACATATTTGTGTTTTAAAATGATTTGCACACCTGTCTTGTAAGTTAAGCCTGCCTCTTCGCAGCTAGCTACCAAGGGTTAAGTTAGGGAATAATTTATTGAGACCTTGACGGTTGTCAACATTGTTATTTTTGCAAAGACACAATCACACTAGAATAAAAAACTGAGTGCTGACAGGATTTGCTGTTTATTATATAGACAGAAACACTTCCTAGTTTGGGGAGAGGAGCCCTCAGCTGACACCGCGTGGACACTACATGTCGGAATTCCAGCTCAGCTGATTCCTGCTTACCAACACAAGGGATGTCCAGCTCTACACTAAGACAATCAACCTGATGAAACTTACCTGCATGTAATGGGGAGTTATACCAACCGGACAGGGGATTTGGCAAATCGCCTACCAAGGCAAGACTAGGTAAGGAAGCTCTAGGTAGGAGTGCTCTATAGCATAGTACTCATATGCCCACAGATTATCATTGCCTTATCACAATTCTGGAAATATTCACCTTTTTCACTATTCTTGTAATGCTATTTATGCTCTTCTGTTTCATTTTATTGATTATCACAGCGCACAAATTTTATACAAGAATCCCAATGTTTCAATAAATATTGAAACTCCTTGCTGAGCACTTCTTGTGTATTTTTTTGGGTATGCATGAAAATCTAAATGAAAGGGTTCTAGATCTGTTACCACAATTTTCCTGATGGATCAGCATTGTCATGTTCTAAGGTTTCTCACACATCTGTTACCCTGTAGGGTTAGGGGTCCAGATGGTGCAGTGTCGGCTAGCAGTGATATAGACCAACATATACAGAGGGTGTGTATGGATTCAGTCTGGCACAATCCTGACATTTATGTTGTCCTACAAACATACAGTTTTACTGGAGAGGAGTAAGCTATATGACAGTAGGTACCTACCAACAAATACTAATAACCCACCTTCCGAAAAATAAATATTTACTCAGTGGCGATCACCATTTCCATGGAAAATGCCTGTATTGTTTTGATAATGACTATGGCACTGTTTGACCAATATTATGAAACTTTCTAAAAAGTCTAGTTTGTGCTTGTAAAATTTTCGGTTGAGTAGTCAAGTGGGGGCTGAGAAAAATATGTTGTAGCAAAACATGAAATCCCGATGCATTTTCCAAATACTTTTTTTTACCAGTTCTACCACAAAAACGGCTGAACAGAAATATACCAAACTTGGCAGAAACCTCAATCCTGGTCCAGAAAGCATGCTTTTTGTGAACGTGGGGTGGCTGCTTGCAGGGGCGTTGGCCACACAGCCAAGCTACAGGCCAGACCCTATTCCAACACCTCGCTGCACATGACCAACATTCATGTGCAGCATGGTGTTAGCTCATCCAATGAGTTTATTTGTTTGTTTTATAGTTTACATGGTGGCGGGAAACCAGCATTTTACTGCTCTAGCTTTTTTTGCATAGCTTGTGTCCACCTAAAGGGTGTAAGTTTTTACAAAACACATTTGGTCCTAATGCATCATAGGTGTATAGAGGTATTAAATATATTATAACTCTTTATATTCAGAAGTAACTCTGTGTGAAGGTGACAGTTGATGGCTTGTGAATTGAAAAAACAGGTAATTAGGAACAAAGATAATTGGTGGACATAAACTGACATCAGACAGTAATAACTATATCTTAACAGTATGCATGGTACAAAAATATATATTTATTTTATTTTATTTTGTTCAGTTATGGTTTAAAAAGCATACGTTTTTGTCTCCTATGTATATGTGACAGACAATCTACATATATAGAATGCTGTACAGATTTGTTCATTTCAGTTTGCAGTACATTGCATTACAATTCATTGTATGGAGACTTTGTTTTGGATATTGATCCAACTAATCATTTCAATCTAAAAACATGGCTAAAGGTTACTACGCGCGTTTCGGCTGTGAGCCTTCATCAGGAAGCCATGAATTTTCCAAATGAACCTATACAAACAAAGAATACATAAAAATACATATCAGTGTCAGTGTATTGTCCTAATCATATAAGTTTACAAAAACATTCAGTGTTTCAATTTTTACAGAGTTGTGGTTAAAAACAAGAGCGAAATTGCCCTGAAAATACAAAAAACTACCCTACTATATACATATATATATACAACTTTGTGCGCATCCTAACTCACTATTTACATGAACTGGGGTTTGTTACAGAGTCTAAGAGTTCCATGGAGGTAAATGGATATACATTCTATCCTGACAATTTTGAGATTCCATGGAATAGAGACTCGGAAAACCCAAATTGAACCGGGGGCCTGAGGCTGAGTAAAGGTAGGTGGTGGTGATTGAGAAAAGAAATGAGAGGTGGTTTAAAAGTACCTGAGGGGCGAGTCGTGAAATTGAAAGTAGTCTTGTAAAGGATAATCCGTTGCTGTGTAATGTAGGCTACAGAGGGAGATAACAATGGATTCCAATAGAAGCCAGTGATTAGATTGGGGATCCAAAGTGCAAAAGAACAGAATGCTATAGTTTATAGGAAAACCATCTACCTTATTCTGTGAAGTTCGGTGTCTCAGGAACCATAAGTATTGTTATTCCCAAAGCGATTGACTTGAGTATTTTTCTAGGGATGGAGAGAGAAGTTTGTTCAAAAGGTGGAACACACCTGGGTATGTAGTCATAATTACTTTACTGATCGGGGGACAGGGAGTCTGAAACAAACAGAAAGGAATTGGTACCTGTTCACACGGTCCGCCGCGTTTTCCAATGGTGGGATCTGTTTAACTGGTATATGGATCTACGTTTTAAATGAGGTTGCAGTCTCTGTAGCAGGGTTATCTGAGGGCAGAGTGGATATGCGAGCAGACATTAGGGATGAAATTGGAAAAAATGGTCGAAAATAAAACACACCTGTGTATACAGGCATGGTTGCTATACAGAGCAGGGTTGGAAATCTGAAGCGGATGAAAAAGGATGTAATACCTGCTCAGATGGTCCACCGGGTGTTTCTATAGTGGAGTCTGTGGATCGGGTGCTTCAATCTGCATTTTGGATGGAGTAAAATTTCTGTGGCAGGATTATCTAGGGACCCGGGAAATATACGGGCAAAAATTAGGGAGGGAAAAAAACTGATTGAGACGACAAGATGCTATGACACTGGGGCTGATGTCTATCGGGATAGGAACGAGTAGATACCTGATTCAAGGGTCCCGCATATGTTCCAATGGTGGGGTCATCTGGCGTCTCAGTGGACAATCCAGGTGAAGAGAAAGTACCAGGAAGTTAACGGTGTTTTTATGGTCAGGTTGCGAGCGCAATCTGACCTATACGAGGGCCGGGTCAAGGTTCTGGTTGTCCGAAAGTGAAAAAGGACAGATTGGAATTTGCTGGGCAGTTCCGGGTAAGATGGCGTACATCTTGGAACGGGTTTATAATATGGTGAAGCAGATGGTAGTGGTCCTATTAAAGATGTTTATATCTGGTTGGAAGGAGTAGCACAGCCCAAAAAAGTTTCACAGATGTGTGAAGGTGTCTTTACAGTATATGGCTGTTATTACAAATAAAGAAAGAATTTAATTAAAGGGCCAGGAGGTTCCCAGATTGTGAATTTTCAGAAACTGAAAGTTGGTGTATGAAAACTGGAAATAGTGAGTTACAAAATAGAGTAACTGAAGGGAATTGGTACTATCAATGCATCAATGATTTAGCTATGGTTGTATTTGAGGACCTGGTCCCAAGGTATTTCGTTATTCAGCCCTTTGGTATAGGTATCCAAAGTGAAAATCCAGTACACTTCTCTACATTTTCGTACCTGTGTACTTTGTGTCCCTGATGACTTTCATATTTTTTCCAAGATGAACCAACGTATATCATTGGGATTGTGTTTGGCCTCCATATAATGTTTGACTAAAGGGGCTTGCATTTTCCCCGTTCGGATAGCTGATCTGTGCTCGGACAAACGTGTTGACATCATGCGAGCGGTTTCACCTACATATCCCAGACCACAAAGGCATAGCAGTAGGTAAACCACATTTGTGGTTTTGCAATTGGTCAAGGTTTGGGATAGTAGGGATCTATTGTTGAAGGTCCATTCTTTGGTCTCTATGGCAAAGTCACAGGCAGTGCATGTAAGGCATTTGAAATTGCCCGGGGCAGGGGTCATGCCAGTTAAAGATCTTTGTGTGGGGGCAATTTTTTTAGGTTCCATTCTCGACCGTACAACTAGATCTTTGAGGTTCTTGTTTTTCCTAAATGCAAAGACTGGTTTGGGAAGCTGGTTTTCTTTGGATTTTGTGGCATTCAGAATATGCCAGTTGGCAAAGACTATGTGTTGGAGTTTCGCATTCATAGTTGAATGTCTTGTCACAAAGACCATCTTGGAGTTTGGTTCTTTGATGCGTGGTGTTAATAGATGTTGCCTATCAAAGAACCTGGCTCTTTTATAGGAGTCGCAGACTAGTCGTTTAGGGTATCCTCGAGATATGAATTTGTTTTTCATCTCAGCTGCTCTTTTGTCAAAATCTGTTAATGAGGAACAGTTCCTTCGGACTCGAAGGAATTGGCCAAAAGGGATACTTGATTTTTGGGTCTTCGGATGATAACTGGTATAATGTAAAAGTGTGTTGCAAGCTGTTGGCTTCACATACAGGTCTACATTAAGGTGGTTATCTTTACTGATTATATTGATATCCAAAAATTCTACCTGTGTTTGGCTTGATGTGGCAGTGAAGTGAATGTTCTCATCGCATAAGTTCAGCCAAGACACAAAGGTGGAGAGAGATGCTGTTTCTGAGGTCCAAATAAAGAAAACATCATCTATATAGCGAGACCAAGATGTAGCGGACTTACTAAAAGGGGCAATGTCGTTATAGATGAACTTTGATTCATATTCGGCCATATATATGTTGGCTACTGTTGGCGCACACGAAGCCCCCATGCTTACGCCTTTCGTCTGCTGATAGAGAGAGCCATTGAAATCGAAAGTGTTCTCCGATAAGACTATTCTCAGACAGTCTAAGATGAATGTTTTCGGACAATCTATTTCGTAAGTGTCTATAAACCAGGAGACAGCTGTAATCGCTCCTGATTGGGGGATATTTGAGTATAGGGCCTCTATGTCCATAGTGACCATCCATTGCATCTCTGGGTTGAATGGCAGCGTTTCCGCTTCATTGATAATATCCCTAGTGTCTTTTATATGTGAAGAGATTTTTGGGATATGTGGCCTTAGGATGGTGTCGATGTATTTGGATAGTGGCTCAGTGATTAACCAATGGTGGTAACTATGGGTCTATAGGGTTGATCGTGGCTATTTTTATGGATCTTTGGGACTCCATATATTGCTGTCCTTTTGGGTTGATGGACATTAGGAAATTGCCATTCTTTTTCACAGATGACGTCATCATTAAGTGCCTTGGTGGTTAAGGCAAGAATGGTGGACTGGACTTTTTTAGTAGGGTGTTTTTTGATCGAGATGTAATGATCTTTATTGTGCAGAAGTTTCTCCATATTTAGTATGCATTGATCAGTGTCTAACACCACAGCACCTCCACCTTTGTCGCAGTATTTGATGGTAATGTCATTATTTGTCTTAAGTGCTGCTAGTTCTTGATGTTCATCATATGTGATGTTGAAGTTAGGGGACGTTATATATTTAGTGGCGGCTGTAAGTTTATTAAATACTACATTTTCAAATGTGGCTATTTCTGGAGACACTTGTCCCAATGTGGGTAAGAACATGGATATAGGTTTTAAGCCTGGTAAATTAGTACTGGCTTCTGTGTCTTGATCAGTTTCTTCAAAGAAGTTTTGAAGTCTGACTTTTCTAAAGAAGTTCATAAGATCTTTGAATAGCTCGAACTTGTTGATATTGCAATGTGGGACAAAGGAAAGACCTCTGGTTAGTAGCTTTTCAGTGGCTGGAGTTAGTGAATTGCTACTTAAATTGAAAATGGGAATTTCCTCTAGTCGCGCCAATATTGTGCATGTCGAGTCACTAGATATTGGTTTGGGGTGGGGTACATTGCAGGAGCCTCTTGGTAGTTCTGAGGTGGAGGGTAGGCATGCATCAGTGGTCCAGGATATTGCGGATTGGGGGGCGGGGGATAATGTTGAATGTGCTGTTGGAAATTGCCTCTGAATCGAGACTGATATCTGGGTTTCCAGCGTCCCTGTGCGTTCCCTCGCCTGGATAAAAAAGGCCTGTTGCCTCTGTTTTATCCTCCTCTTTGATGTGATCCTGAGTCAGTATCACTGTTAGTGCCTTCGTTATCGGACCCCAAAGTGTCTGAAAAGGTGGTTACTTTCTTAGACATGAATTGTTGATTGGGGGTGTTGGATGTGTCACCTAGCGGTTCGGGTTGGTAGTAATTGTCCGCCAGGTAAGGGTAAACCTTTTCTTTGCTGAAATATTGGACATCTTTTTTTAGTTTGTCCATTTTCCTCTTTAGAAGATAGTCACTATATGATTGCATTTCTTGTTCCATATCTTCCAATTTTTTGACTGCATCATCTACCGCTGAGCTGTTTTTAAGTTTGAGCTCAAGATCAGCTATTTCTAGTAGGAGGGCTTCAACTAGGTGTTTGGCAGTTTCTACTATCAACATCATGAGGTGACTCGAGCATCTATTTGCTATGAGGGACCATCTTTCTAGGAATCTACGTATTTGTACGAACAATCCAGGGATGTTCTTAACTCGTAAACCTTGGGGGATAACTCCTGCTTTAAGATATTGAAGCATGAAGTGACCATGTAGCTCTATTCTT
Organism: Lissotriton vulgaris; assembly: GCF_964263255.1. Classification (NCBI taxonomy): domain Eukaryota; kingdom Metazoa; phylum Chordata; class Amphibia; order Caudata; family Salamandridae; genus Lissotriton; species Lissotriton vulgaris. Next base: position 324,040,318 of record NC_141690.1, on the reverse strand, counting down.
TTTGTTTTTTTCTTTAGAGCTAACAGTTGTTGGTATTCAGTGTTTTGTAAATTTTTGCTGACTGGGTTTTCTGTTGCAGCTAATTCTCCCACCATGGAGACAAAATCTTCGTCAGAGAACCCGAAAGTGAGTAGTTTGTCCATGGTGGGGAGGGATGAACAGGAGAGGGCAAGGAGTGTGTGAAGCGGGGGTTGGGGGGGTTTGGGGTTTGTATTTTGATCTGCTGTTAGGAGGGGAGTGCAGGTGGGGCAAGAATTGACCAGTGATGGAGCTAAAGAGGCAGGAGCGCAAAGTAGGTATAAAGATGTGTAATACCCAAAGTGATGGCTTGTGTCCAGTATGTTCCACCCAAGATTTTTTGTTATGCACCCAAGTTTTTTGGTTCTGCAGAAAACTTTTCGAAAAGGGCAACGTTTCAATATAGCGGATACTAAGGGGTCCATTAGGATGGCGGGCAGATTGCCCCGGTCAGGCTGGCGGTAGCCACCGCTGGACTGGCAGGGGCAATTCGACCGCCATCCCAAATAGAATAACCTCGCCATATTAGAATGGCTGGGGGGTCCGAGGCGAACGGAAAGACCATCCACCGCTATTCTGCCCTGTTCGCCTTGTGACCAGGGTGGAAAAGGTTTAATATGGTGGCGGTGTCTAATAGACACCGACAGCCGTATTAGGATGGGCCTCTACAGATGCCAGCTGCCACGGAAAGGCATGCAGTCTTTACTATGGGGCCCTCTACGGGCCCCTGGAGTGAAGGAGAGGTTGGGGGTTGCACACAGGGGGTACCTGTGGTTCCCCCCAGCATTTGCATACACAAAGTGGCAGGCACCGCGCGGTGCCTGCCACTTTGTGTATGCAAATGCATAAATGCATTTTTAGCATTGTGGCGGTTGGTGCTGAGAGCACGGCCCGCCACAATGTTAAAAATGCAGGATGCGCCAGCCACTGTGGCAGGCGCATCCTAATATCCCCCACGGGACCCCCGCACTTATGGCGGGCGGTCTCATAATCCGATAGGATGGCGGGTGGACTAAGTCCGCCCATCATCCTAATGACCCCCTAAGTATTGTAAGCAGCTTGAGTATTAGACAGAATTGTCTTGGTCTGACAATTTTTACATAAGCTAGAATACTGTGTGCTCCAGGTACTAACTTATGTACTTGTGCTTGATTAACTTCAGAACATCTGTAAAGTTTTCACAACAGTATGAAGGCTGCAGGTAGTATGGCGTTTAGCACTAAGCATGAGCGCAAAATCCGTTCTGCTCGCGGATTTTGCGAATTTTCGGTAAATTCGCGATCCGCGAACTCCCGCGAATTTACCGCGAATTCGCAAATCCGCGAGCGGCGGATTCCGGGGGCAAAAGTTGAAGCCTGGCTGGCCTGTCAACTTGTAACTTCCTGTTGAAGCTAATTTAGTAAGTATTTTAGGATGGCGCTGGCAGCTTGCCGGCGCCATCCTAAAATAGTTACAACATGCCCTAATCGTGAGCGTCGTCGAGGCAGGTGTGCCTTCTTCACAAATCTACCGTGGAAAATCAGCTGTGATGCTGGATAGAGGCTTTTGCATCCTTGACTTTCACGAGCACAATACCCGTGCTGTTCTTGTGACCAGGGGTTTCTTTCTCTTCATCTGCTGAACTGATCTTTCTCAGACCTTTTATACACAGAAGAAGCATGTGAACTCGCATGGTAGCCCTGCCCGTTTGGCCCCGCCAACACACACTCGGGGTTTGCACCGTCTTCCCGCCATTCACCCACTATGATGGACAGCTCACTCAAGGGACCCCTGCGGCCGTCGGGGCAATTGCATAGTAACACACACATGGTCGCTCGAACTAGTTGATGCTCAAATTCAGTGACTCATTCATTAGCCCAAAAACAATCGTGAGCGTGGTCGAGGCTGGACAGGTGTGCCTTCTTCCCAACTCTACCATGGAAAATCAGCTGTGATGCTGGATAGAGGCCTCACAAGAGGCATGTGCACTCGCATGGAAGCCCCGCCCCAAATCCGCGGATCCGCAAATCCGCAAAATCCACGGATTTTGCGGATCCACGATCCGCAAATCCGCAAAATCCGCGGATCCTGGATCCGCAAAATCCGCCCATGCTTATTTAGCACCTTCAGACCTTGGTTAATTTAATATAATAATCTATCTTTGGACAAGCTTTTATATAGATTGAACAATATCTGAGCAGATACTTTAATACTATGTGGTTTATTTCTCATGAGAGCTCCACTGTCTGCACAAATGACGGTTCAGAATAAACTCTCTATATATAGTACTCATATTCACTTAATTTCTCACTGTATGATTGGTGACCCCGAAAGGGTTCTATACATGTAACAGTTGTCCTTAGAAGGTCATTAATTATATTACAAAAGTTGAGTATCTAGAGGAACTTGGTTTCTCTGAACAGTTGTATACAGATTGTTGTATACAGATTGAACACCGTGTGCAGTAGTGGTTACCTATCTACATGTGGTTGATTGTTAATATGAACTTAGTTATCCATGAAATGTGTTTTATACAATCAATGTTGTACATAAAACAAACTTGCTTCACCTAATTGGTTTGTATGTGTGATGACATTAATGATGCTTCATGATATTCTGAGCTATTTTGTACTTACTGTCGTGCCTCTGAAGCCATACTCGTTTAAAGAGTAATGTGCACAAAAGTAGCTTGAATGACGTCATTTGAGAGGTCATAGAGCATTTCATGAGTAATATAATATGTGCAGCCATGGCAGAGGCTCAGGTTATAGTTAGCTCTGTGTTTTTGTTTAGTTATAAATGTTATGTTGGCAATGGGGAGAGGATGTGGCCTAATGGCTAGGGCAGTTGACCCCAAATCTGGGGAACTGATTTAGAGTCTCGGCAACAACGCTCAAAATCCTGTGATTACGGGCAAATCACTTAATCTCCCCATGCCTAACAAAAATGAATGTGTCCTTATGTAACGCAACTGGTGCTCATGTAAAGCGCTCTGATACATTGGGTCAAGTTTGCGCTATGTAATTTTTTACATATTCACATAACTATAACATCACTTAAACCTTTGTTTTTTCCAGTGAATATATAAATATATATATATATACATATATATATATATGAAAAGGAGTCCCAACCTATCAGTGAATGACAGGCAACAACAGGGTGCAGACCTCAAAGCGCCACAGCAGACAGCCAAAAGCAAAGCTCACAGACGATCCAAACTCAAGTGAGTAGCAGGTTTAAACGTTTTATTAGAAGTAACGCGTTTCACTCCACTGGGGAGCTTGTTATATATATATATATATATATATATATATATATATATATATATATATATATATATATATATATATATATATATATATACTAGCAGCCTGTCCCCACGTTGTCCGGGAGCAAAAGGCTGCTTCTGGGCCCCCGCCCGCCCTGACGTTAAGGCTGCTTCAGTGCCCCCGCCCGCCCCTACGTTAAGACTGCTTCAAGTCTCCCGCCCGCCCCGACCCACCTGCCCCGACGATAAGGGTGCTTCAGGGCCCCTGCCCGCCCCGCCCCGCTTGCCCCGACGTTAAGGCTGCTTCAGGTCCCCCGCCCACCCCGACCTACCCGCCCCGACGTTAAGGGTGCTTCAGGGCCCCTGCCCACCCCGACGTTGTCATTGTGTCTCCCGTTGCGCACCCGCGGGTGCTCGCTTCCTCCTGGTGCTCTGTCGGCGGCTTAGACATGGCTCCTGAGCTGCTTTGGCAACAGAAAGTGTTGCGTATCCTCAGGATGTGGGTGGAAGTCAGGCCACTGAATTGCATCACTCAGTAGCCGGAAGTACCCAACATAGCATGCAAGGCTTTCACTGCTACGGTTCCCGCAAAGAGGCATGAGCAGTGGGAGTCTTTCTTACCCTCTCCTGAGTTCACCGCTCTTCCGCTCCTCGCCGGTCGTCACCGCTCCTCCCCGCTTGTCTGCCACTCCTCACCGCTCCTCCCCGCCTGTCCGCCGCTACTTCCCGCGCTCACGTCCCCCGCTCTTCCTCTTGCTCCTGTACGCCGCACGTCGCGGCCGGCGCTTCTTCCAAGGTACTACTTTATTTTTATAATACATTTTTTAAATAACGTATATTTGTTTTTTTAATATAGCCTATGTCCATCTGCTTGCCCTGATGTTTTCAAAGATGTATTGGGTGTTTGGATTGGTGGTGTAGTTTTCGAGTTTACCTGGCTCAAAGGACACACTTCTCTCTTTATAATAGTAGTATAGATATAGATACATACATAAAAATATATATACCTTTAAGGAGCGGGACACTGTTCAACATATCGGGAAGGGCCAGACACTTCATCTGAGAAATACGAACCTTCCTGATTTATTCACACCCCTGGCGCTGAGGAAGGCAGGCAATACGCCGAAATGCATTCGCCTAATGCGGGTGTTGTGGGACTAATACTTGCCTATGCGTTGGAATAAAGCTGTTTCCGATGGTTCCCCTGCTGTGGTCTCTTCACTTGATCTTCGGAAAAGGTGCGGAATCTTGATATTTCAGCGTGGGTTCCAGTAACGCGCCAAGAGGCCCCCGCTTCGCTAAGTAGGCTCTGGACATCTGGATTCTGCTTCGTGGAGGATACTATCCGGGTTACCGGAATTACCAGAGTCCCCCTGTGTGTTCTGGGACGAGGTGCGGCGGTGTTGGGGCCATTCGACCTCACATTGGGCACGGTTGATCTACAGCCGAGTCCCCGTCTACAGTGCTCCCGGTGACAGCAGGGTGAAGCGGTTGGGGACAGAAGGAGACAGCATGTTCCATGAACATGGGACAAGGAAGGTTTTCCACAGCCAATAAGTGTATCTGCCCCACGCAACACCTTCCAGACACAAACATGAACATTGCATGCTGGAACTGGTAGGCGTCGATCCACTTACGACCTACCAGGGCTGTATGCGTTAGGATATACCTTTAAGGAGCGGGACACTGTTCAACCTATCGGGAAGGGCCAGACACTTCATCTGAGAAATACGAACCTTCCTGATTTATTCACACCCCTGGCACTGAGGAAGGCAGACAATACGCCGAAATGCATTCGCCTAATGCGGGTGTTGTGGGACTAATACTTGCCTATGCGTTGGAATAAAGCTGTTTCCGATGGTTCCCCTGCTGTGGTCTCTTCACTTGATCTTCGGAAAAGGTGCGGAATCTTGAGATATATATATATATATTTATATATATATATATATATATATATATATATATATATATATATATATATATATATATATATATATATATATATATATATATATATATATTTATATATATTCACTGAAAAAACTATAGGTTTCAGCCACGTTGTAGTTAGGAATTTGCATTTAAAAAAACCTTAGGAATTCACTGAAACACATGTTATAGTTAGCTGGGCATTTCACTCATTCAAAACCATTGAAATTCCCCCGTTATAGTTAGTTCAGCTAACTATAACTTGCGCACCCGCAATGCACTGCTGATGACGTCACATATTACATCACTCATGACATGGTCAGTGACATCCCTCATGACATCACTGATGACATCTCAAATGACATCACTGATGACATCAAACTTGTGAATGTGTGTCTTTCTGAAAAATAAATATGTTTTATATATGTATATCTAAAGGTTGATTGAAGAATAAATGGGTAAATAAATGTTTAAATAGATGTTTTTTTTGTATAAATGATTGCATAACTGACTTATTAAGTGTATCTTAGTGAATACATGTATTAGCGAGTAATGTTTAAATATGTAAATATCTGTATCATTGCCTCACTTTGTCTATAAGTGGCTGCATGGGTTAGTGAGTAGCTACATGAATGTCTATATGAGTTATTAGTTGGCTTTTTGAGTATCAGTACGAGTGTCTGTATGGTTCGGTGGGGAGTATTACTTAGCGCATAGATGCATGAATGAGTAACTCACTGTATGTGTTTTGAAGACAGCATGTGTGCAAGACTGTATGGGTGGATGAGTGTGTGTATGGGTGTGATAGTGAGTGAATGACTATCTCAATAGTATCTTTATGAGTAACTACATATGTTTTAATCTACTATATGTAAGTATTGCTGTATATAGGTGATTTTATGAGAGAGTGTGAGAGATAGGAAGAGTTCCAGCTGTATATGCAAGTAAATGGATGTTTGATAGTTTATTTGCATATGTGAGTATGTGTGTGAGTAACTGTATGGATGAGTATTGGTGTGTAACAGGGTGTATAGGTGTATAAGTACATATGATGAGTGAGTACATGTATGAGTGACTATAGAGAACTGCTGGTGAATGAGTGGATGTGTATGTAGATTTTGGAATTACTGAATAGGTTGTTCTAACTGGTATTGGTATCTCAATTTTTTTGAAAATTTTAGTTTCTATTTTTAAAGGTGTGTATCAAAGGTTATATTACGCTGAGAGGAGGTCTGCCACTCTTTCACAAGGATGATGTCAACAGTAATGTAATTTGAGATGTCATCAGTGATGTCACGAGTGATGTCACTGACCATGTCATGAGTGTTGTAATATTTGACGTCATCAGCAGTGCATTGCGGACGCGCAAGTTATAGTTAGCTGAACTAACTATAATGGGGGAATGTCAATGGTTTTGTATGAGTGAAATGTCCAGCTAACTATAACATGTGTGAAACCTTTGTTTTTTTCAGTGAATTTCTAAGGTTTTTTAAATGCTAATTCCTAACTATAACGTGGCTGAAACCTATGGTTTTGTCAGAAAATTTCAAAGGTTTTGTAAATGATAATTCTAAAATGTATTAATTTTTATATTTTTTTATACTAATTTACTACATTGTTTTACAGTATTTATTTTTAGATATTTTATTTTTTAAATAACATTACATATTTTTAATATAAATTGAAAAAAATGTTTTTAAAAATATTGAAATTGTAATTTTTTTGTAATTAAACTTTTTTTAAATTATGCGCCAGGGGACTGCGTTGCAGAGAGGTGAAAAAAGGGGCGTGGCCTCATTACACCTCTCTACAATGCAGCCCCCTGGTGCTTTTTCAGAGGGGGAACTAATTCCCCTTGCATACTGTGGGTCCCTGGTGGCCAACTAGCCCACCAGGAACCTCCAGTATGCACCAGGGGGCTGTGTTGCAGAGAGGTGTAATGAGGCCATGCCCCTTTTTACACCTCTCTGCAACGCAGCCCCCTGGTGCATTTGTGGAGGGGGAACTAATTCCTCTTGCACACCGGGGGTCCCTGGGAGCCAACTAGACCACCAGGAACCTCCAGTATGCGCCAGGGGGCTGCGTTGCAGAGAGGTGTAATGAGGCCATGCCCCTTTTTACACCTCTCTGCAACGCAGCCCTCTGGCACGTTTGCAGAGGGAGAACTAATTACCCTTGCATACTGGGGGTCCCTGGGACCAACTAGCCGACCAGGGGGCTGTGTTGCAGAGAGGTGTTCTGAGGCCACGCCCCTTTTAACACCTCTCTGCAACGCAGCCCCCTGGTGCATACTGGAGGTTCCTGGTGGGCTAGTTGGCCACCAGGAACCCCTAGTATGCAAGGGGAATTAGTCCCCCTCTACAAATGCCTGGCGCGTTTGCAGAGAGGTGCAGGGAGGGGTCGTGGCCTCCTCCCGATCCTGTTTTTTTCCTTTACTTTTAAGAGGGGGACTGTGTAGCCCCCTTTTTTTTCTTTATTTTTTGGGCCCTGGGGGCCCCATCCCCAAGGGCCTACCCCAATTTTTCTTTTAAATCAGCAATGTTGCCACGTGGCCCCCCCTCCTACAGCCTTGCTCTTCCCCCGGGGACCCCATCCCTTTTTTAAAATTTTATTTTTATTAATTAGGAGAGGGGCTGCTTTGCCTCCTCCCGGGCCACTTGTAGCCCCGGGGACCCCACATCCTGTGGGAGTCGGCATTGCTTTCCTACATGGGGAGCAGCTAAGATGCTGCTCCCCATGTAGAAAAGCAATCCGCTTTGGTTTTGGAATGAGAGAGCAGGTTTCCTGCTCTCTCTTTCAAAAACCAAACCAGTTTGCTATGGTAGGATGGGAGCCGCGAGGCTCCTGCCCTACCATAGCAAACTGCAGTGTCCCTGCAGGAGCCGGCCCTCGGGGTGGCGGTCCACAGGGCCATAAAGGGCTCCAGGAGGTGGCTCTGTCCCCGGGGTTAATTTAAATATTAGAGGTGGCGGTCCCCGGGGCATTTGGGGAGGCTTGAGCCCCCCCACACAGGTTTTTTTCTTAAAAAGGAAGCCCCGAGGTGGGCTGTCCCCGGGGCTGCGGAGGGGGGGGCGTGAGCCCTCCTGCATACTTCAAAATAAAGCCCCGGCGGTGGCGGTCCCTGGGGCTCAGGGGCTTTAGAGGCCCCCGATCATGCATATCTTTGCCTCAGGGGTGATGGTCCCTGGGGCAGTGTGTGGGGAATCGGGCCCCCCCTTACTTTTTTTCATAAAGCCCCCTGGATTTGGTCCCCCTGTGGGATAATTAAAAAAAACATCAGACCGGGTTTTTTTTTTCACGGGGTACGCGTACCTACTTGTGGGACCCCCTTTGCATGTTTTTTGCGTTTCTTTTGCTGCTTTCTTGTGCCTCGGTTCTACAGAGGCACAAGATGGCTGCCAACACTTCCTTGTTTGGAGTGTTAACAGCCAATTAGCATAGAGCTCGTGCTCAGGAAGGTACGCGTATTGAACGCGTACGGTACTTCGTCTTTAGATATATCTATGATTTTACTTTGATTTTCTAAGATACTATTGAACAGATTTACGCCACTTAACAAAAAGCGTAATCTGCGAACCGAACTCTACCTTTTTGCCAAATTTGGTGCAATTCCGTAGAGCAGTTCGGGCTGTAGCCCGTCTTAAAGGTCCTATGGAAAATTGCATGGGCAAAACACGTTTTGGGACCCCACTTTTTTCTTGGCCCCGCTTGACGAATCGTCCCCAAACTTTTAGGGAAGGAGCAGAGCAGAGGAGGCCATTTTCTTGGAGAATTTCGCGAAGATTCGTCAACCGGCGCCAAAGTTATTCCAAAGAGAATGTTGCGGATTCCCTTTGGAAAGGAAACTAGGTCCTAACTATAGTCCTATAGACCGCCAGTAGGTAATGCATATATATATATATATATATATATATATATATATATATATATATATATATATATTCACTGAAAAAACCATAGGTTTCACACCAGTTATAGTTAGGAATTAGCATTTAAAAAACCTATTAAATTCACTGAAAAAACCATAGGTTTCACACCAGTTATAGTTAGCTGGAAATTTTACTGATATAAAACCATTGAAATTCCCACGTTATAGTTAGTCGGACTCACTATAACTTGCGCGTGCAATGCACTGCTGATGACATCACATATTACATCACTCATGACATGGTCAGTGACATCACTCATGACACCATCCTTGTGACATAGTGACAGACCTCCTTTCACTATAATGTAACCCTTGAGACACATATTCAAAAATAGAAACTGAAATTTTTAATAAAATGGAGATACCTATATCAGTTACAACAAGCAATTCAGTAATTCCACTATCTATATACACATCCACTCATTCACCAACAGTTCTATATAGTCACTCATACATATACTCACTCATCATATGAAGTGATACACCTATACATCCTGTTACACACCGACATTCATCCAAAAGTTACTCACACACATATTCACACGTGCAAATAAACTATTGGACATCCATTTATTTGAATATAGAGTTATACACACACTTCCACCTTACTTCTATTTAAAATTACACATATTTATTCTCTTAAACAATCACTTATAGAAACACATACTTATTTAAACAGGAACTCTTACAATCTCTTACTCTCACATATACTCACTTATATACATCAATATTCATATATACTAGATTAAAACATATGTAGTTACTGATAAAGACACTAGTGAGACAGTCATTCACTCACTAACAAACACATATAGACACTCATCCACCCATACAGTCCTGTACATATGTTGTCTTCAAAACACATACAAACAAAGAGTCAGTCACTCATGCATCTATGTGCTAAGTAATACCCCCACCAAACCATATAGACACTCATACTGATACTAATAAAAATATCTAATAACCCATATACATACACATGAGTGGATGTGTATTAGATGGTGATATTACTGAATTGGTTGTTGTAACTGGTATGGGTATATCCACTTTTTTGAAAATATTAGTTTCTATTTTTGAATATGTGTTTCATGGGTTACATTACACTGAAAGGAGGTCTGTCACTGTGTCACAAGGATGGTGTCATCAGTGATGTCATGAGTGATGTCACTGACCATGTCATGAGTGATGTAATATGTGATGTCATCAGCAGTGCATTGCACGCGCAAGTTATAGTGAGTCCGACTAACTATAACGTGGGAATTTCAATGGTTTTATATCAGTAAAATTTCCAGCTAACTATAACTGGTGTGAAACCTATGGTTTTTTCAGTGAATTTAATAGGTTTTTTAAATGCTAATTCCTAACTATAACTGGTGTGAAACCTATGGTTTTTTCAGTGAATTTCATAGGTTTTTTAAATGCTAATTCCTAACTATAACTGGTGTGAAACCTATGGTTTTTTCAGTGAATTTCATAGGTTTTTTAAATGCTAATTCCTTTGTATATCGAGTTTCTAACCTTTTTTTTTTTTACAATTTGCTGTTTTTTTTTAAGTATTCATTTTTTCTTATAATTTTTTTCTTTTGCGCTCTGGGTGCGCGCTCCGGGAAGCTTTCAGCTAAGCTCTCCTGTAAGCTTCTCCGAGAGCTCATCTGAAAGCGCACCCAGAGCGCAACTGTCGTTCGTGAAAAAAAAATATGAATGAAAAGTTAATAATAATGCAAAACATTTCGTACCATACAAATAAAATTAGTTTTTTTTAATATGGAAAATGATTATGCATTTCTATAAAAGATTGATGACGTCACTTCGGCGCGCAACGTAAGTGCCCTCGGAAGCGCATACGTGCGCGGCGCATAAACGCACGGAAAAGCGCCTACGATCGCGCCACGTTTGCGCCCCGGAAGCGCCTACGATCGCGCTGCGTAAACGCACCCGGAAGTGCTCCGGAGCGCGCAGCGTAAACGCGTCGGGTCATGTGACCCTCAAATAACACTTTTCATTGGTTGCTAACAGTTTTTTTTTACAATGAATGAAATCCCCACCCATTTCCTTCACTTCTTCTTTCACTTTTGTGACTGAAAGACCTGCCTTTTTTGCTGCTCCATATTCCTGGATTCATCATGGCTGCCAGACCATCCAGCAGTGAAGATGACTTCATTGATGAAGAGCCTCCTACCCCAAAGGTGAAGGAACATTTCATTTGGAAATTTTTTAAGTTTCCAGAAGGCCAGAAGAAGGTGAATGCACCAAAAGTAGAGTGCAGGATCTGCAAACAGGTCCTGTCACGGGGTAACCCCCAAAAAAAATACTCTTTTGGGAACTTTACGATGATCCGACATGTGGAGAGGAGGCACCCCCAGAATTTTGCCCGGGAAAGTGTCAGGGCTCTGGCACAGGAGGTTCCCAGAGATGGGGCCTCTACATCAACAGGAGGAGCAACTTCTTCTGGAAGAGAACAATCTCAGGGGCAGGTAGCAAACATTCAACCTGCATTCAACCATGGGGTCGTCAAATGCAGATACTGCAATCAACTCCTCACCTATGGGGAGCAAAGTGTCCTGCTCATGGTTCGGGCATTGGAGAACCATCACTGCCCTTCCCACCCCTAATTTTTTTCTTTTCTTTTTGCTCCTGTTGAGCAGTTTCTATTCCCTGTTTTTGTTCCTCTTCAGTTAAAAGAAGAAAACCAAAAGTTCTTTTCAGAACTACCTCCAATTCTCATCAAAGAGCTATAATCTTAAAAAATGAAGAGTAAGTGAAATATAGTGCATTGATAATTGAAAGGAGAATGAGTAAGAAAGAACAGAAAGGTATGAGAGGTGAAAGGAAGTGAAGTAGGAGGAATGAAAGAAGGTGAGTGTTAGAAAAGAAAGTTATGACACAGTGAATAAACTGGAGTATTTCTGACATATCTGTAAACACAAAAGTAACGCATTGCAGGAGTGCGTCACAAAAGTGACGCAACTCCAGTAATGTGTCCTTTCACATGGAAAAAGCACCATGTGAAAGGTTTGCTGTGAAGCAGGCGCAAGATTTTGGCGCAACTGCATCCTAAAAGTGACGCACTGCGTCATTATTACCAAGCTTTTTGCAAGGAACACCCCCTCTGCATGCATTATACCTGACACTATTTTTTAAAAAGTGACGCATCTAGGTACATGGGTCACTTTTTAAAACTCTGCGCCATATTGTATCTGCATCAGGTATATTGTATGCAGAGGGGCAATCCCGCGCAAAAAGCTTGGTAATAACAACGTACTGAAATCTATGAGATTTCCCTGCGTCACTTTTAGGATGCTATTGCGTCAAAATTTTGCGCCGGCCTCGCATCACTTTTATGTTTACACATATGTCAGAAATACTGACGTATCTGTAGCTCCTTGCAACATGATTCGTCATACATTAAATATGACACATCTGGAATGTCATAAGGACTGTGGACAGAAAAGTGACGCATCACACCAGCAGTGTAATAAAATGTGCCTCGTTGCACTATATTTAAAGGATGCAACAGCATCCTAAAAGTGACGCAGTGAAATCTCAAACATTTCACTGCGTCGCTATTACAAAGCTTTTAGTGGGAGAACACCCCCTCTGCATGCATTATACCTCACGCAGATATAATGTGGCGCTTGATTTTAAAAAGTGACCCATCTACCTAGATACCTCACTTTTTAAATATAACGCAACGCGGCACATTTTTTTACACTACTGGTGCAATGCGTCACTTTTCTGTGCGCACTCCTTATGACATTCCAAGTAACGCATTGCTGGAGTGCGTCACAAAAGTGACGCAACTCCAGTAATGTGTCCTTTCAAATGGGGAAAGCAGCATATGAAAGGTCTTGCCTCAGTCTAACACCTGCTGTAAAGCAGGCACAAGATTTTGACGCAACAGCATCCTAAAACTGACGCAGTGAAATCTGAAAGATTTCACTGCGTCGCTATTACAAAGCTTTTTGCGGGAGAACACCCCCTCTGCATGCATTATACCTGACGCTATTTTTAAAAAGTGACGCATCTAGGTACATGGGTCACTTTTTAAAACTCTGCGCCATATTGTATCTGCAACATGATTCGTCATACATTAAATATGACACATCTGGAATGTCATAAGGAGTGCGCACAGAAAAGTGACGCATAACACCAGCAGTGTAATAAAATGTACCTCGTTGCACTATATTTAAAAAGTGACGCATCTAGATAGATGCGTCACTTTTTAAATATTGCATAACAATGCGCATTTTTTTACACCGCTGGTGCGTCACAAAAATTGACGCACAGGAAGCGCAAAACTAACAGCGCAAGGCCTTCATAAATATAATCCTGGATTTTCCCCGTGCTTCGCCGGTGCGCGTACCATGCGCTTCCCCCGCGCAAAACGAAAAAAAAATTTTAATGCCCTGCAGGACCCTATTTTAGTCCCTACATCAAACCTAGGGGGTCAGAGGGGGTCTACTCTTCCCCCTTATGGTCATTTGCCCCTTTTTTTTTCAAACCCCTTGTGTCTCGATTTTACCGAGACACAAGATGGCGGCCGCTCCGGACTGTTTAGAATGTTTACAGACAACTGAGAGCCAATCAGCTTCCTGCGCGCAAGTCGCGTGCCGCGCCTGGAGCGCACTCGGGTGCGCGCACGGGAGAGCGCCTATAGATATATATATTTTTTTGAACCTAAATTACTCAAAATCCACTGGAGCACATATCTTGAGACATAGCAAAGGCACATCGGGCTACCAGTCCCTACAATTTTGCCAAGTTTGGTGGAAATCCATTCAGCCGTTCGGGCTAAAAGTGAAATCGACCGCCCTATGGAAATTAACATGGGGAAAACGCGTTTTGGGACCCCCCTTTTATCTCGGCCCCCGCTTGACGAATCCCCCCCAAACTTTCAGGGAAGGACCGGACCGCCATGAGACCATTTTCCTGAAAATTTCAGGCAGATTCGTCAACCGGCGCCAAAGTTATTCAAAATAGAATGTTGAGATTTAACATTGAAAATTATCCTAACTATAACTACCTACTGGCGACCGCCAGTAGGTAATATATATATATATATATATATATATATATATATATATATATATATATATATATATATATATATATTTACATATATTGGGTAGTTATAGCTAGGACAATATTTTCATAGGGAATAGCATTTTTGGGCCTGCTAATACTTAGCGTCATTCGCTCATTCTTCATGAATCTTTCCCAAAAAATTCTCATCCACTTCAAATCCTTCCTGGAAAGTTTGAGGTGATCCATCAAGCAGGAGCTGAGAAAAAGGTAGTCTAAATCTCCTTTCCCTATGCAAGTTTCCATAGGAAAATGAAATAGCGATACTGCGAACACAGCTGAACTGAATTACAACAAATTTGGTAGAAAGTTAGACCTTGTCCTGAAAGTGTGCTTTTTTGGGATTTTGTGTGAATTTGTTCTGTAGTTTTTGAGAAATTGAGATTCAAAATGTAAGTATATAGCATGCCCCGGAGGGTCTGCCAATCCAACAGATCAAGTGGTATGTTCTGATCTACTGCCACCACATCAACAAAGATGAGACAGAAGCCATTTTAGAATTAGGGGACTCTCCCATGACTCATGACATGTTCTATGACAACGTTGATACCATCACTGCAACAACTGAAGTTTCATCATTGGTCACAATACTGTGGATGGCGGGGGGGGGGCGAGTTAAAATTCCTTTAAGGCATGAGTAATAGTTATTTTGATAACCATAAATGGTTTATTTCAGTTGTTTTACTTATTTATGATGCTATGTTTTATCTAACATTTTCACCTAACTATAACTTCCTCTTACATTTTGTTTATATAAATACACACATTGAAATAAAAAAAATCTACTTCCAAATAATTTACTCTCATGCTGTTTGCCAGTTTTTCACTTCTCCGGATTCCTTGTTCATCAGCTCAGGCCAAAGCCTTAACCAATCCTTTAATCATAAGTCCATCATGAGAAGGCCTGTTGATTGTGGAAAGACAAGCAGAATAGTAAAGTTATACTTTTCTGCATACACCTACATACACTTTTACAATGTCATAGAAGTTGATATTTTTGCTTCAATATTTTTGTAGGATGATATTGAAAACACAATATTCCGGTAGAATACACTATATAATGACTGAAGCTACACTGGCTTATCAAACATTGTTGGTCAGCTGCCAGGGTGTGATGGGTAGCTGCCAAGCAAATGTGCCCTTGCTTTTGCCTTTGATTGTTACAGTTTGATGGATTACAGTTAAAGACTGTGAAACGTAGGCAAGGAGGTGTCTTGAACTCAATGTGATACTGACATTTATCTAATGTTGCTGAAATTAAATCATATGCCTTTTTATGTTTTTTTAATGTTGTCCTGCTGTTTATGTCTCATTGGACCATAACTTGCCTTCAATTGTTTTTTAAACAGATCATTACAATTCTCTCCACGTCATTACAGTTCACTTCACATTTTAACTTTCTATACATTACGCTGAATCTCTCTCTCAGACGTGATCATTCTCCCAGCCTTCTGTGTAATCCTCTATCCTACTGGTTAATCCTGTTTTTTTTAAAGAGTTCTGTAATATTGTTGTATTCCCTTGGAATTCAATTTCAAACAACATTTTCGGTATCTCACATAGCATTATGATATTCCAGTGGGAGTACATACTGTAAGGTTTTCATATACAGTATCAGATCCTGGTGCATAATGAAATTATTCCAACAGAGATACACAGGCTACTTGGTGCATTGGGTTTCAATCTAAACCTAAAAGGCTGCAGTGTGTATGATGTTCATGTTTACATATTTGTAGAGTTTGTTGCTTACAGTTGTACGCCATGTTTCTGCGATAAGGCTACATTAATTCAATTATTTAATCCTACTATAGGACACTATATAAATTACTCTGTTATTTGTGTTCATTAAAATCTATTGAATAGGAACCTATTTTGTAATGGATATGTTTCTAATTGTTTCAAAAGCAATCATTAGCCTTATTCCCCAAAATATTTTTCATTAGACTGAATTGTAAAACCTTGTACTTTAAAACATGCTATATAAAATCTACAAAAGCTGCAAAATATGCCAGCCCTATTACAATCCATATTTCTAAATACATACCCTTAAACACAGCAACAAAGTGACGAGCTTTATACCTCATACCTCACCTACCTCTAGTGAAACCTGCCCTCTTTCAAGCACACACCCATCTCTTCCCCAGCCATGAAGATGCACTTATATTACACTGAATACAATGGTTACATTTGGTTTTGATCTATGTTTGTTTACTATCTATATTGGTATTTTATTTGGTTTATGTAAGGACGCAGACTGCCAGTAGTGGCAAGGATGTTTATTTACTGAAATGCTAAGAGTAGCGATACTGACATCGGATGCAGACAAATGTCAATTGTATATTTCTCCTATGTGAAAAATTCTGTTTAATGGGATGCATGCCCTGGTCAAGCAGCCACCACAATCCTTGTAAGGGTGAGGCATAAGAATACCCTAAATTAATGTGTGCTCAAGCCTCAGGTAGCTTGGCACAGAGTAGTAAGGCTTAACTTAGATGCAATGTGTAAAATAGTTGTGCAACACTTCAAAAATGTGAAATCTAATTAGAAAAATAGAACTTTCTTTAATAAATAAAATGACTAAAACAACAAAAATACAATTAGGAGATAGTCACTTTTTGAAGGTTTCCAAAGACTTGCAGAGCTGCGAGACTATGATGTGGAGTCTAGCATTGACATTGGGGCTGCCATTGACAAGGGATGCAAGGGACTGCACCAAGGATGCATTGCAGCATCGTTTTGTTGGGTCGATGCAACAGCTCTAAAGAGCTGCGATGCGGGTCTTTGCAAAGGGTCAAATTAACACCAAAGCATCGGTTCTGCTCAGGGTTTACACTAAGCAGCAGAGGAGATGAGTCACTTCCAGTGGATCCACAGAGGTTGGTAGAGCACTTTAAGTCCACTTACGAAGATCCTGGACTGGGGGGGCACCACGTGGCAAAGTAGACTCACAGATGTCAGAGTCCAGGTGCAAGTGCTGGTGCAGCCTGTTATGTCCCTGAAGCTTTAACTCAGGAGGCCAGCCAACAAGTCCTTGGAGTCACTTTGGATTCTGGAATCAAGAGATGCAGGTCCTGTCCTTCTCACCGAGGCAAAGGGGTGCATGCAGCAGGTCAGAGCAGAAGGGCAGCAGTTCCTTCAGAGCAGCCTGCCAGCAAAGTGGCAGGTGTATATGGGTCTGGGTCTAGCTCTTCCTTCCCACTCTGCCAGTGAAGGCTCATCCCTCCATACCTAAGATCCTCATTGTATGCAGCTATCTAGGAGGAATAAACAAAGCCCAACGGTCACCCACATCCAGAGACAGGCTGAGGTATTGAATGGCTATGGTAAGAAAAGGTGTATAAGAAACAATTCCCAACAGGAATCAATTTAAGACAGTTCAAGGATGTATGCATGCAGCATTACATAAGAAAGAAACAAGGAGGCTCATGCGGTTTAAGAGCTTGTAATTCACCAATTCAAAAAAGGGCGTTTCACATGGGAATACAGTTAGGCAGCACTGTACAGAGGGAATCATGTGACAACCCGAGGGCACTTGGTGAGTAGTGACATATACAATTGGTGAAAGGTGAGGATGCAAGTGCTGAACATGAACAGCGTGAACGGCGCACGGTGACAAAAAAATATACAGTGTTGGCTCAACAAGACTTAGTTTTAGTCACTTTAGTCATGGTTACAACATTTTCCAGGAGCCAAAAACGTTAGATGCGCCATAGAGTTGCGCTGTGATGTCGACGGCATTTAGATCCCAGTGAGTTGGGATCGTCTTCAGGACAGGGTTGTCGGGTTCAGGAAGTGCTTATATATATAAAAGGTGGGCTGATGAGTGGTCCAAGAGGGTGGCCCGAATTGCAGCGATTACCGTCTGTGTTGTGGGCAAGCCGATGGCCGCGTAGATCCTGGGTCCATGGGCGGGGATAGTAGATGAAAGTTCTGGAAAGAGTGAAACAAAACGGGTGGTGGTTGGAAAGGACAGCGCCTGAATGAATCAAAGCGGCTAAGGGCCACCAAGATGCATCTCAGATTAAGTGGGCTCCTCCAAAGAGCTGGATCTCTCATTTTTTGGCGTTCATTTTCAAACAGTGCTCTGACATCCAGGTCACCATCTCTGAGAGGCAGTTGTTCAGTTTGATCCTGGTGTCCCCATGCCTTTCTTAAAGGGCTATCATCAGTTGAGTGTCATCCGCATAGGAGAAAATACTGAAACCCCATTTCTCACTAATTTTAGCCAAAGATGATACAGAGGCGTTAAAGAGTGCGGGGCTCAGGGAGGCTCCCTGTGGGACACCATAGCTGATGAATTTTGGGCTTGAGGAAAAGCACCCATTTGTACAGTTTGTCTGTGAAGGGCTTTGTTGTGTATGCCTTTTTTGTGTAGGGTTTTCAGCAGCAGTCCGTGTGAGACCGTGTTGAACGCCACTAACAGGTCACGTAGGATCAAGACTGCAGCTTTTCCCTGATAGATTAAAGATCTCATGTTGTTTCGGACAGCCAGGAGAGTTGCCTCTGTGCTATTAGTGGCTCTTAAGCCAGTTTGAGAAGGGTCTAGCAATTGGTTGATTTCAAGATAGTTGGATAATTGTACATTAACCAGCTTTTCCATAACTTTAGATAGGTAGGGGAGTTGCGAGATTGGCAGGTAATTAGCGGGATTGTGGAAGTCTGTGCATTTTTTTTAACAAATGTATTACAATAGCCTTCTTCCAGGTTTCTTGGAAAACTACAGTGTCCAGAGATTGGTTGAATAGATGCGTTATGTATGGGCTTAGTACATGTGAAATCCTGGAGGAAATAAAGTGCGGGCATGTGTCAAGTGGGGACCCTGATTTGACTTCCCCCATTGCCTTTGCAACCTGTTCCTCTGTAAAAGGGGAAACACTTCTCAGTCGGGCTCAGGCATCAGGGTGAGGCTCCAAGTTTTTCCAGTTGGTGATGTCTATCGAGGGTTTAATACTAAATGATCAGTATATCTTGGTGATTTGTGTCAGAGAAGAATTTGCTAATCTTCTCGCAGCATTCTTCTGAAGTAGGCAGAGTTTGGGACATACTTGCTGGTTTGTAAGCATGGGCGAATTTTGCAAATTTGCGATCCGCGAATTTGCGGATTTGCAAATTCGCAATCCGCAAAATGAACGAATTCGTGCGAATTTGCAGATTTTTTCATTTTTGCGTGTTTGCGGGAGTTCGCGGGGCACTTTGCGTGTTCGCGGGTGTTCGCGGGGCGCTTTGCGTGTTCGCGTTTTTTTTTTTGCCTGGTTAATCACTGCCACCCTCTCGTTTTTTATGCCCTTCTGCCCTCTGTACCACTCGTTTCTGTGCCCTTCTGCCCTCTGCCCCACTCATTTTTTATCCCCTTCTGCCCTCTGTCCCACTTTTGTGCCCTTCTGCCCTCAGCACAAGCTGCCAGCGCCATTCTAAAATAGCTACAAAGAGCTTCAACAGGAAGCACTAATAGATAAATTAAAGCAGGTGCTCAAGTTGAAGGTCATATTAAGTTACACAATCATTAATCACCCCAAGTTTGGGGTGATTAATGATTGTGTAACTGAATTTGACCTTCAACTCGAGCACCTGCTTTACTTTATCTATTAGAGCTTCCTGTTGAAGCGGACTTTTGTAACTATTTTAGAATGGCTCTGGCAGCTTGCTGGTGCCATTCTAAAAGAGTTACAAAAGTCAGCTTGAACTTTTGACCCAATCCGTTCCGCTCGCGGATTTTGCAGGAAATTCGCGAATCTCGCGGATTGCAAATTTACTGAAAATCCACAAAATCCGCGAGCGGAACGTATTTTCCGCCCATGCTTACTGGTTTGCATAGTTCTTTTACTATTTTATACAGGTCTTTGGACGAGTTGCTGGTCTCGTTAATTTGCTTCACAAAGTAGTTTTTCTTAGCCTTCTTAATACCATTGTTCTAACTCAACAGAGGAGTTGGAAGGGAGTGTTAAGGAATATTAGCCATGCCATTAAGTTGACTTAAACAGATGTTAACCTCCAGGAGAAAGTTTCTCCATTTGGATTTTGGGATAACAGTGCTTTCTGGGACAAGAATATGGCACAGTTTGGAGGAACTTGTCATGCCTGAGTGTGGCACCCTGTACCCCATTTGTTAGGGGTACCCCTTTACTTGTCAACCAGGAACATCAGCTAAAAATGGGAAGAGTGCCTAGGAACCTAGATTCCTGCCTGAAACTACATAGAGAAGAGGACTGCCCTGCTGGAACCCTGGTCTGCACCCAAAGGATTGGAGTCCTAAAAACTGCAGCTGTTGCACACTTGGAACTACAGTCCTAAGGACTTTGCCTTGCTTCACACAGTGGAAGAAGAAGACTCCCTGAAAGCAACGGGTTAATAGAACTCACCTGCACCATCCCCACCGAGAAGTCTTCAGCTTGAAGTACGTGCAGTGGACTTTTAAGGAGTTAGCCAAGTTCTTTGTGGGAATGTTGGCACCAACATCACAAGGACCATCTCAGAGATTCTATTTTTTTTCCATCTCAGAGATTCGAGACCCCAGGGTTGGATTTGTGGACACCTTGAACCCTCAAGGAGACCTTCTGGAAGACGATCCAGCAGTTTGTTTTAAATTGGACCATTTTTGGTAAAAAAGCTTTATAAGGTGACTGACCCATCGATGCTAGTCAAGCCGCCGTTGTCGAACCGCGACCCTGCCTGGATTTCAGGTACATCCTGTTGGTTCATACATAAACTAGTCGAGGAAGCGGTATCTCACACACAGAAACCAGGACTTGTTGAGGCTCAGTTAGTGTTCATAGTTTTTGAGAAGTGGGATATGTAGTAAGCAAGAACAAATGGTGGCAGCAAAAATGAAGCTGTTGAGATTTCCATCAGTGGTGGGTTTGCTCCCAGACTGACTGACTGACTGAAAATCTTATAAAGCGCACGAATGCCGCGGCGTATTGGCGCTGAGAGTACTAAGAATCACAATGGGGCAGATTTAGGACTGGGTGAAAAGCCAGGTTTTTAAGGACTTTCTAAAGCGCATTTTAGATTTTTGTGCGCGCAACAGGGGGGGCAATGAATTCCACAATTTTGCCGCTTGATGGGAGAAGGATTTGCCGCCCCATCGAGCTCTGTTTATTCTGGGCTGGCACACTAGGTCTTGATTGGTTGACCTCAAAGTTCTGGAGGGTACATAACGAGGTAGAAGTTTGATGAAATCATCTGGTCCTTTACCATACAATGACCTGTGTACCAAACAGAGGGCCTTAAACTGAATGCGGCGCCTAACCGGGAGCCAGTGAAGCTCCCGAATGGCTTTAGAAGTGCGGTGCCGCTTGGGGAGATTAAGCAGTACTCTATCCACTGCATTTTGGTTTGCCTGCAGCTTGGTCAGTTGTTTCTCTCCTGCTCCCAGGTAGAGGGAGTTACAGTAATCTACCCGGGACATAACCAGGGCTCCCATCACCGTCTTTCCTAATGCAGTTGGAATGTAAGGCAAGATTTTTCTAAGCACCTTAATGCTATAGAAGCAGGCAGATGTCACCTGGTTGATCTGAGCCTTGCCTGATAGATCCTTGTCGAATAGGAAACCAAGGTTCCTGACCTTATCAACTGGGGCAGGGCAAGACCCTGCCTCAGGAGGCCACCATAGATAACTCCAGATGGACGGCTTCTGGCCGAATTCAATGATTTCGATTTTGTCCGTGTTTACTCTAAGAAAGTTGTGGCTCATCCACTTTCTCACCCCAGCTAGGCAGCTCCTGAAGCGCTCTGCTATGGTTTCAGTAGGTTGAGAGATTGACACTACAATTTGAGTGTCATCGGCGTAAGACACCAAATGTAGGACATAGGATCTAATCAGCGCTGCTAGGGGAGTAACATACAGGTTAAACAGCGTGGGTGACAATGCTGAGCCCTGCGGGACTCCACCTGATAGAG
The DNA here is from genome assembly GCF_964263255.1 of Lissotriton vulgaris. NCBI lineage: Eukaryota > Metazoa > Chordata > Amphibia > Caudata > Salamandridae > Lissotriton > Lissotriton vulgaris. The sequence goes on along the minus strand of NC_141690.1, from coordinate 324,018,212 downwards.
AAAATTCGACTGATTGTAGCCCGTTCCAAAGTACCTGTTGCGTTTGTGTGTCTAAAAAGGAGGTGACAAGAGTCAAAGCATTACCGGTTAGGCCTAGAGTAACTAGTCTTTTTAGCAGGACGGAGTGATTTACAGTGTCGAAGGCCGCTGTCAAATCTAATAAGATCAGGGCCGTCCGACCACCCTCGTCCATAGTCTTACGTATTTTTTCTGTGGCCATAATGAGAGCTGATTCAGTGGAATGATATGGTCTGAAACCATGTTGTGAGGGATCTAACAGTTTCTTTTCATCTATGTATTTCATGATTTCTTGATTCATGGCCTTTTCCAGGATTTTTGCAGATAGTGGCAGACAGGAAATGGGGCGGTAGTGTTTAGGAACGTAGGGATCCAGATTCTCCTTCTTAATGATAGGTCTAATACAGGCCTTCTTGCAACTGCTGGGGAATTCACCAGTATCAATAATCTTATTGAGTAAGGGTGTTAGCACATTCACAATGCTCTCTGGAACCATATGCAAAACATAAGGGGGGCAAGGATCTAGAGGAGAGACGGATTTCATCTGGGTAAGCAGATCGTACACTTGCTCTTTCTCCAATGAAGGAAAATTGGAAAAACTAAAAGGGGTCGTGATGGAATGTTCCACCTCGTTGTCGGCAGTATCTTTTACCATGGTGCTGAGCTCGTCATACACTGTTTGCACTTTAGTTTGGAAGAAGGTAGCGATACCACTCACGAAGTATTGGTCTGGAGCAAAGATTATATCCCGGGGAGTTTTTGCTAAGTGAGCTACTACCTTAACAAGCTCCCTAGCAGAGTTGGACGACTTTTGGATTTTATTCGTAAAGTGGGCTGTTTTTGCCTGAGCAATTGTCAGCTTATACTCCTGTAGGCTTTTAGCATAATTAAGTTTGTTTTCCTGACTGTAGTCCGAGCGCCACTTCCGCTCCAGTCTACGACATTTTATTTTGACTACCTTTACCTCGGCCGTATACCATTGGGCAGTGGCGGATCGCCTTCTGGGTTTCTTTGTTTCAATTGGGGCCAGCTCATCCACCGCCTTGTTAAGCCAGTTGCGGAAGTCAATTGCTCCCTTATCGCTATTTCCACCTTCAAAGTCCGGGGGATTTTTGGCCAATATCTTAGCTAAGGACTCGGGTTCAAGCTTTTTCCAGGGACGTGTTTTTTCGGGGGGTACGAAATTCCTACGCTTATTTACAAGGTTTTTAAGTTGTAAATTAAAAAAGATGGTACTGTGGTCTGACCAAGGTGTGGGAAGAACGGAGGTCATCTTAATATGGTCATTATTGGTGAAGATCCCATCGAGGACATGTCCCGCTGAATGCGTGGGTCTATCAACTACCTGCTTCATTCCGAAACTAAGGAAATTATCCAGTAACGTGACTGAGTCCAGATCGTTATTCGCCTCAAGATGGAAATTAATGTCACCCAAGATAGTATAGGTGACTGAGTCAGTGGTAGTTTCTAAAAAGGTGTGTAGTGCTTTAATAAAAGGGCCTCTCAGACCAGGGGGGCTGTACACGAGCAGTCCTTCAAAAATCAGACAGTTATTCTCTTTAATTTTGAAGGTCATGGCCTCCGCCTCTAATTCCTGCTGGGGACAGGCATGCAGTTTAAAGTGCGATATGTAAATTATTGCTATTCCCCCGCCCACATTTTTGGTTCTGTTTACAAATTCCACAGAATAGCCTTCTGGGGTGGCCATACTCCAGTCAGGTCCAGAGGCATCATTTGCCCATGTCTCTGTGAGGAACAGGATATCGGCCCCATGATCAGTTATCAAAGCTTCGATCTCATGCTTGTGTTTAGGCATGGATCTAGTGTACAGCAGGATACATTTCAGATTACTGCTTCTGCCGGTCACAGGCTTTTGATAATTGCTCTGAATGGTAGTCTGCTGAATGTTGTTTAATGCAGTACCTTCATTTCTATCTCGAGGAAGCACCGGCATATTGGGTGGGATATTAGGGGGGTTATTAGGGATTAGGAATCCGCAAGAGGGGCATCTGGGAGTAACACAATTATTCTCAAAATTGGCTCTCACCGGATGATCACATAGACGCTGGTTCAGGCCACACAGCTCGACTTTGGAGTAGCGTGGCTCCCAGACGTCCCTAGGGAATAGTTCTCATATATGTAGAGGGAGGTGACATTGATAAATGGCTGGCTGCATTTGAAAGGGGCCCTTAAGATGAGGCTACACTCTAAATATTGGGATTTACTCCTGTGGGAGATGATCCCGTTAGCTGGGAGGGATAGGCTTCAGACCTTAGTAGGGGATGAGGCAGAATCCTACCCACACATGAAGAAATGCCTAGTCAGGATATTTGGTCTGACCCCAGAGCAGTACAGGGTGATATTCAGAGACACGTAAAAGGCACACACAACGCCCTGGGTGAACTTTGTGAACAGCTCAGTGACGACACTAGAGGGCATGATTCAAGGGTGCCATTTGAGTATGTGTGAAGGGCTGTACAACCTAATTCTTAAGGAGCACATTCTGACTCACTGGGTACAAGAGGAGTTACGCCGGCTTCTAGTTGACTCTAAGCTTACTGGTCCCAGAGAACTGGGGGAGGCAGCTGATGAGTGGGTGAGAACCTGTCAGCGATGGAGTGGCATGCTTTCTAGGGCTCTACCCAATCATAACCAGGCACATATAAGCCTCTGTGGGAAGTCTTGTGTATTGTTGTATTGGGAAAACACAATATGGCAAAAAACATTTTTCTAATGCTGCTTTATGTTGGTTACACTGTCCGGCATTTTTTTCTTTTGTACTTTATCTATATTTAAGACTACAATTCTCAGAGGCCTTGGAGGGTGGCCATCTTGGGTGTGGCTTAGCCTATAAGAAGGGCCCTGCCCTTTGGGCGTTGCTCACTATTCAGGATTCTTGCTAGGGACAGAAGCTGCTTTTCTCCCGCCCATCGAGTGAGCCTGATTCTCACTATAGGAGGTGGCAGTGCTTGTCAGGTAAGAATCTGGAGGCTCCTGCATTGCTGTTGAGGCACACTGGTATGACTTGTGCCGATGATCAGTTTCCTGGTTATGAGGCATGCTATTTCAGCCACTGTTCTTCTCAGCTGAAACATTTAGCAGGCCGGCTCCTGCAGTCAATTCTTGACTTGCAGATAGTGTTGGGAGTCTTCACTTGCACATATTTATAGTAGGACTGTTTCTAATTTAAGTTAGAAAGTGATCGTTGATTTACTGCAAATTATAGTGGAGTGTTATTTCCTTATCAGTTACACTGTTAAAGACCAGTGCGGAGCGTTTACTTGAATTTGGGCATGAAAGAGAGACGTGTAATCACAGGACTGTGATTAAACGTCGCTGTTATTGGCATTCTGTGGAGAAAAATCATCGGATGGTGATTAAGTATTTCTTTGGTGTTTCCTTTTAGAAGTGTTCAGTTTATCATCACAGGATCATGATTAAATACATAATGTATCTTTAGTACGCTAAAGCGATTTAACTATTCAGGGCACTGCTTGTATGTGCTATACAACCCAATGCTTCATAATGCTGTTTAACAGTATTTACAGAGATAGAAACACTTTGAGATTGTCTCTGATCACAACTTTGATGTGTAAGAGCTATATAATTGGAAGCTTCTTATCACTGCTATTGTATTGTTTTTATGTAAGTTTTTCTTCCTTCCCCGCTGTTCCATTCCCAAACCCTTCTCCCCACCTGGCCACTCTAATCCTCAGCGCTATTATAGCATACTGAATTAGAGGTGCCTGGAGGTGGGCCTATCAAGCTTCGTACCGACCCAAGAAAGTGGCAACCATAAGAGAGTGGTGATCCCACAAATTATATTTAGCCTTGTCTGTACAAGTGTTTACAGCAAACACATGATGGACGGAATGCTGACAATGCAAACATTCTCCCCCAGTCCAAAGATCTGGGTTAAATCCATCATTCTTTTGCCCACTACACCAGCCCTGTTTAGGCCCAGTCATATGCAAATCAATCTTGATTTTGTGCCCCATGGGAATCGTCCAGACTGAACTGCCAGGCCAGGTCCTCCCCGGACCAGTAACAAGAATCCTGGGACCGGTTTCATGGTATGTCACCCTTTTTCAGACCGGCTAGCTTGAATCCAGTGGCACAGTGAGCAAGGAACCCACGTCTGGGCATATCCATCCCACTTAGGGCGAAAAGTGTTTACAGCAAACAAATGATGGATGGAATGCTGACAATGCAAACATTCTCCCACCGCCAAAAGATTTGGGTTAAATCCATTGTTCTTTTGCCCACTATGTCACTCCTGTTTGGACCCAGTCATATGCAAATCAATCTTGACCTTGTGCCCCATGGGAACAGTCCAGGTCCTCCATGAACGGGAAACAAGCATTCTGGGACCAGTTTCAGGGTATGTCACCCTTCTTCAGCCAGGCTAGCTTGAATCCAGTGGCACAGTGAGCAATTACTATTCCCACTCCAGAGAGTGCAACAGTAGGGAAAGTGTTGTATAGCGTAGAAGTAAAAAATAACATACTTATAAATAAATTAATAATTTAAAATATTTAAAATATTCATTATTAATTGAATCTAAACTATTTGCAAATACCAACACATAATTATTAATTATTAAAAACATAATTACCAATGAATAATTAAGTACAAATAAATTAATAATAAATACAAATTAATAATAATTAATTATGAATTAATAATTAATAACCAATAATATAATTAACAAAAACAATTAATTACAATAAATTATTACTTAATTACATTTAGATGACCTCCCACCCTATTCCCCTATAAACTCATAACCGGCTACAGAACATAATAATCAATTAATTTAAATTAATTACCAATTAATAAAAAATAATAACTAATGAATAATTAAGTACACATAAATTAATATTAAATACAAAATAATAATAAATGATTATGAATTAATAATTAATAACCAATAATATAATTAACAAAATCAAATAATTAAAATAAATTATTACTTAATTACATTTAAATGACTTCCCACCCTACTCCCCTATAAACTCATAACCCGCTACAGAACATAATAATCAAATTTATTTAAATTAATTACCAATTAATAAAAAATAATAACTAATTAATTAAAATAAATGTATAATTCCTAAAAAATAATAATTCATTTAGTACAATTAAATTACTTACCACTCTATTCCCCTATAAACCCACAACTCGCTACAGAACATAATGATCAATTAATCAATTAATTAAAATTAATTACCAAATAATAAAAATTATTACCAAATAATTAAAATTAATTTATAATTCCTAAAAATGAATAAATACTTTAGTATAATTAAATTACTTCCCACCCTATTCCCCTATAAACCCACAATCCGCTACGGTACTAAAATACAAAGAGTACTTAAATAAAAAATAAAAAAACATAATAATAAACATAAAAATCATATAAAAATCGATATTAGTAACATCGATATTACTTATATTGAAATTAGTAACATCGATATTACTAACATCGATATTAACCAAATCGATATTACTCTGTTAGGGCACAGCGGAGAGGAACAGCTTGGGTGCAGCCTTCTCTCTACCCCCAGTTGCTAATTAACTAACATGTTTTTTTTCTTTTTAAGTGTGACAGGCACCTTGCCAGTTGGGGATGGGTGGGTAGCTTAGTTACCAATGGGCAGGGTAGCCGGGTGGGCGGAGTTCTTGGTTATATGGGGTTAAGTAAAAGAGCAGACACTTGGAGATCGTGGTTGGGAGAATCACACTGGGACACCATCCACATTGGGGCGGTCATCGTCCTCCTTTTCACCTCACGATATGCCACCCCCCTTAAAATCAGGTCTCCATTGTCGGTTCTCTCATGGAACGTGAACAGACTTGGCAACAAGATCAAGCAAAGTATGGTCAATCAGTTTATCCGTAAGCATACCCCTGACATTGTAATTATGCAAGAAACCCACTTACTAGGCAATACATGTAAATGAATTACTAGAGTTGAAACATTCAGGATACACAACTGACTCTAGGGGGTTGGGCATTCTCATAAAAATGGTACAGTTTTTATTCTTCATAAAACCTGGTTCCACCCACAAGGAACCTATGTGGCGCAAACTGGTACTTGGGAAGGGATCCCAATTAACGTATGCTCTGTCTATGTTGCTACACGATTGCACCACATCACACTCCCGGGGCTGAGCCAGGTGCTGCTTCAATTGCCTGAGGGGGTTTTACTCCTTGGGGGATACTTTATCACACTACTTTTGCCTGACTTAGACAGACATGCTAAATCCCGCATTACCCACTAGGACCCACCACTATCCAATTTTGTCATGGCACTTGGCTGGCAGAAACCTGACACACGCGAAATCAGACAGATCGCCAACACACCTTCCTCCCCGGAGCTCATCTAAGCCTGGACTATATTTTTACTCAGGTTGCCCACCTAGCTAAGATTCCTGTGGTACGACTCTTGGCCAGAAGAATTTCAGACCATTCCCTAGAGTGGTTAAAACTATGGGGGCGCACCAACACGACTCTTGGACCGCAGCTCATTAACACCTGATATCTTCAAGATACCAAAGTCGCTGAAATGCTGGACCAAACTACAATCAATTATTACAAAATAAATGAGGGCTCGGTGGCCTCCAACTCAACACTTTCTGAAGCCTATGCGGCATTCATACAAGGATGGACTTACTCACAAATAGTGGGGCAACAAAGAGCAAAGGAAAATCCCTTCTTGCACTGGAGAACGGAATTAGAAAGGGAGGGAGGTAACACCCTAAATCAGAGGTTCCCAATCTGTGCGCCGTGGCACCCTGGTGTGCCATAAAATCTAGCTAGGGGCATCGCAAACAGACTGAGAACCACTAGAAGAAACCATATGCATAAATCACAGGCCGGCGTCCTCCAGCACAGGCTCTTAGAAGCCAGATGGCTGCCTGACTGAACAGTTTTGTAAGCACAATGCTCGGACTGGCAGGAAATGCAACACTCAAACAATTTTGTATGTGGGGAAATTGTGAAAACGGTTGCTGTACGTACAGTAAAATGAAAGGTTATCCTGGAGACTGACAGCTGGTTGCACGCATCATGAGGAATAAGGTGTAATATGGTTACCATGCCATTTCCTTATTTTAAAATTGTTCATATTTCCTTTCAAACTTTAAATACCACAAAATACCCTGGGTTTGCAGGTTTTTGTAGGCCACAACATTTCCAGTTCCTGGTAGCTAGTTAAAAATAAAGATTTACATCTGTGCATTTTGGATTTATTATTTGTAATCACAGCTTTACCGAAGCGTCTTGGTGCTAAACATGCAGAGGGGGCAGAGTTCCCACTAGTTATTAAGAAAGGTTAAAAGTTAATTTTAAGTTAATTTTTGGAGTATTACAAATGGGAACAGATGTGTTGTAGAGCATAGTTTTTTCATGACATTTTTCCATTCCCTGACCAAAATATTGAACCGGTGTTGTAAATGGGAATAGAGTGGCACTTCTAAATTCAGTAAATTCTGGGTTGCCACAATAGGGAAGTAGAGTCAGCTCATATATCTGTAATTATTAGGCAGCTTGTCAATTTATTAAAACAGTTTATACATGCTTTTGGCCAATATTTAATATAAGAATTTTAGGCATATATAAATAGAAGGTTAGAAAGCTACCGCCATTTCATTTTTTTCTTTTTCAGGACAAAAAGAAAAAATTGGTAATAAAGATGTGGCTATCCTATATTATTGCTAACTAATGCTTTTGGCTTTTTCAGTGTATCTATCCATGTCCACTTGAATACTTGCTTTGAACTGCATGACTAATTTATGGATAACTATACTACTCTATGTTCACTCTACTCCTGTTGGCATGCATTGGCACATTAACATGATCTCACAAAAGGTGCCAATGAGAATTATTTATTTCATCCTCCGCCTATCTCCATCTCCACTTGGTTTCCAGCAGTGAGCCCCTCCCTCTGAAGGCATTTTAAAAAAAATAGAAAATAGTTTTTAAAAATTCCATATGCAGACCCCACTCCTGAAGAGAATTCCTGACATAACAAATTAAAGTTTTTTATTAAATAATTGTCATATTTTTAATTTGTTACATCATCTATGATTATAATACCTTCATCGGCTTCATCCTAAATATTTTCAGGGTGAAAAATGTAAGTACTTCCGAGGCTGGTCTAACACCCCCCACCCGCCAGGAAAAGATAACATAATGGGGAGTCACGGCAAATGGCCAATAGGTCAAGGGAGCCTTGGGTCGAAAAAGTTTGGGAACTTCTACCCTAAATAAATATCAGGTCCCCACCTTCATCTCCAACAAAAATAATACAGAGACTTAATGGAATATTGGGCAAAATATTCATACACTCTGTCCCAACGGCATCCATTCGAAGTGGGTAACAAAAAGGGGAATCTGCTTGTGTGACTCAAAAACAGAGACCGCGTGAAAGGATGGGTACCCCATATAGTTACAGAGTTAGGCGAAACTATCTCCAACCCAACTCCAACTCCCCCAGTACACAATGGTCTATTGCAGAGATCTACAAATGTTTAAAGCACATTAAGCTCCCAACCCTCTTGGAGGAACATCGGGCTTATTTGGAGGCAGAGATCGAGTCGGATGAAAAAGAACAGGAAATACCAGCGTTGAATTCAGGCAAGGCGATGGGGCCTAATGGCCTATCCATCGAACTGTACAAACATCTTGCATTGAGGTTGGTGCCCCACTCACTTCACATGTGGAAGGAAGCGAGAGATGGACATATACTTTCACCAGAAGAGCGTCTAGAGGCGATAGTTGTCTTTCATAAGGCCAGGAATTCGCGGGAGCGATGCCACTCAAATCACCCCATCTCTCTTCTTAATGTGGAGGATAAGGTCCACGCCAAGCTTCTGGTGACTAGGTCATGCAGGGTGATAACTACCCTAGTTCATCCTGACCAGTCGGGCCTTGTGCCAAACAGAAGAACATGTCTCAACATGCGTAGATTGTATGGAGTGATGGCGGGCTCCAGAAACAACAAAGTATACATGATGGTTCTGTCATTGGATGCTTCAATGACATTCAACACCCTTGAATGGACGTACATGTTTGGAACACTTGAACATTTGGACTTCGGACCAAAATATTTAGGTTGGATGCAATTACTGTATACAGCCCCAACTGCCCGGGTTAAGGTAAACAGCATCACATCCCGTAACTTCCCTCTAGGCAGAGGCACCAGGCACCCTCTCTACACCCAACTATTTGTGCTAGCCCTGGACCCCTTAGTGGAATGGGTTCAACAAGATCTGATTTTAAGGGGTGTCACATGGGGAGAATCGTGGGAAGAACGCATATCTTTGTATGTGGATGATATCCTTTTCTATGGTTCCAACCCTCCTACCACGTTTACCCACCTCACACACATCTTATGCTCCTTTGGCCAGTACTCTGGCTACAGGGTAAACTGGGGCAAATCCCTCATGCACCTAATAACAGGTCCCATGCCCACACTTCCTAGAAGTGTGGAATTACCTCTGTATGCAGGACATTTTGAAAACTTAAAAATTCATGTCACCATGGACCCCATCCTTTTCTATCATCTGAATTTAGCCCCCCTCCTCGAACACTTCAAGGCAGATGTGGAGAATTGGAAAACTTTGCCGCTCTCATTATTGGTGCGGGCGGCAATGTTTAAAATAATGACATGACCCCAAATGCTTTACATTTTACAAAAGACCCCCCCATCAGGTGCCAGATAAATTCTTTCAATCCAACGAATCCCTTCTCCGCTCGCTGTTGTGGAACATGGCCCCACCACGGATCGCTCTGTCTAAGTTAGCGAATGGAGTATATAATGGGGGCATTGGCCCTCCAGGCATAAGAAAGTATTACTGGGCGTGTTTGCTCCCTGGGACGACCCAAACTATCCAAATTGCATGGGGTATTTCAAGCCATACTCCACAATTTACCTAAGGGTAAAAACAGATTTCCCCTACATAATAGCTTGCATATGGCGCACCACGACGTACTTTTTTGGATGGAAGGGGATGCTTCCTAAAATGACCCCACTATGGCACAGTGATGCACTTTCCCAGGTGTGTGGCCTCCAGGGTTTTAAAGCATGGGACTTAATAGGAATTTTGGCATTGGGGGATGTTTGGAGGGATGCTAATATGCTCACTTGGAAAAAGTTACATACCCATTATGAACTGGCTGGCACAGAAGCCTTTAGATACCTCCAACTTCAATATGCCCTCAGGCCACATATCTCCGGGGTGACCCCCCCGGACAGAACCCTCCCCCCTAGAGGATGGATTCCTCATTGAAGCACTACCTAAAATGTCAGTGTCACTGATATATAAAAAATTACGGGACAACTTTCCCGACATCCTCACTGGGTTGAGATCCAAATGGGAGGTGGACATTGGAGGCTGTGATGACGGAGAATGGGAGGAGGCATTGTGGACCTTTTGGGAGGTTGCTATACACAAAGAGTACAGATAGATTTTTGCGCATACTGCATCGATCTTACTATACACACACAACTCTCAGACAAATGGGCTGCACCTCAACGGACCTATGTCTGAGGGGCTGCGGGAATGAGGGAACCTTCTCCCACATGTTGTGGACGTGCCCAGTGATCCACATTTTTGGACCAACCTCCAGAAAATAAAAGGGGAAGTGACTACGGAACCACCCTTGACACAGCAAAGAAGTGCATCCTACATATCTGGGGAGAGGAGCCACCACCAAAATATGCCAGGATCTGACTCACATGGGGCCTTATAATAGCCAAGTGAAACATAGCATGAATGTGGGGAGGGGTTGAGGCTCCGCGGGTGGGAGACTCGGAGTGGGACTTAAATTGGTGTATGATAATTGAGAAGCCAATATATCAGGAAATGGGCTGCCCACGTAAGTGGGAGAAAATTTGGTCTGGATGACGCTCCTATAGGGGCTTAGATATACGAACTACCCCTGGGCGGGAAGATGATGAACATGACACCCTTTGTGTCTAGACATGAGTAGACAGCAAAATATGTAGACTGCCTCCTTTCAGTTAATTTTCCCATATGTGATCCCCAAACGATTCCTCCACTAATATGATGTATCAAAAGTAATTACTAATGGTCTCTGTATGCTGCTTTTGGTTTGTATACTTGTATGTACAGTTTGCATCAAAACCAATAAAAAGATTCCCCCCCAAAAAGAATGAAATCTGGAGATAAATTGAAAACTGCATTCAAAACTCGTTATGGCTTGTATGAATATACTGTCATGCTGTTTGGTCTCTGCAATGCGCCTGCTGCATTCAATGTTTTTCTCAACTATGTTTTAATAGACTACGTGGATTTATTTGCAATAGTCTATTTAGATGATATACTCATTTTTCAAACAGGGTCCAAGACCATGAACAACATGTAAGAAAGATTGTGCGAGCCCTCCGAGAAAAGCACCTTTTCTGTAAGTTGAGTAAATGTGAATTCCATGTGACCACTGTGGAATTTCTGGGTGTTATTCTGTCTCCTCCAGGAATGCAAATGGCAGAACGAAAAATCAAAGTAGTCACTGAGTAAAAGATGTTCATTGCTTTCTTGGCTTTGCAAACTTTTTCAGTCGTTTTATTGACCCGGTTTCCTGTACTGTGGATCCCATACAAAACTGTTACGAATGAAAGAACCATTTAAGTGGTCAGGAGAGCAGATGCAGCCTTAACAACTCTGAAAAACGTGTTTACCTCAGCCTTAATTGTGGCACATCCTAATGTTGAAATACCCTACATAGTAGAAGCGGATGCATCAGATATTGTCATTTGGTGCAGTGTTGTCTCAATGAAATTCTAACACTGGGCAATTACACCCTGTGGCTTACATGTATCAACAACTTAATGAAAAATGCACCATCAATGTCTTCACAGATCATGGCAATTTGCAATTTATAAGTTCAGCACGGCTCCTCACACCTAGGTAATTTCAATGGCTATTTTTCTTTGCAGAATTCAATTTTGAGGTGACTTATAGACCTGGATCAGACAACTGAAAAACTGATGTTCTTTCTAGACAGGACTCCAACAGGACTCGAAATAAGTCTGACAATTGTAAACCCAACGTTTTGTTACAACCAATGCTCATTCCCACCAGACCATGGGAGCATATCACCTTAGATTTTATTGTTGGATTACCAAAGGTACAATGTTGTGCAGTCATTTTAATTGTAGTGGACAGCCTTAAAAATATGCTAATTTTATTGCTTGCACAACGTTGCCTACTTCCAGTCAGTTAGCAATGCTTTTGTTACACCACGTTGTATGTTTACATGGTCCCCCTAAGATTATCCTCTCTGATTGTGATTCCCATCTCAGTTCTGGAAAACATGGTGTAGCACGCTTAAGGTTTCTTCCACCCTATCAACCAGTCATCATCCATAGACGGATGGGATAACTGAATGCTTGAACCAAACCATAAAACAGTATCTATGTTATGCTGAGGAAGCTACAGATTCCTGGCTCACCCTCCTTTGGCCTGCTGATTTGGCCTATAACAATACATATTATTCTTCCACTGGGCCTTCTCCTGTTTTGGATTGTTTGGTCATCATCCGCACACATTACCGGTCACATTACCTCCTCCAACAGATATCACACCTGCAGTAAAAAAATACATTGAAATACGTTCGTCAAACACAATCTTAGAACCACATTTACTTGAAAAAAGCCAAAAAAAGCATACGAACAACGGTATGATAAACATCACAGTCCAGGCCCTGTATGTCAATTAGGTGAGAAAGTGTGACTCTCCATGAAACACAAACTATAAAAAAATAAACAGATGTTCCATCCCAAATTCATAGGCCGCTATTGCAAAGTGATACAGGTGAACCGAGTTACTTATAAGTTGGCTTTACTTTTTGCACTGCGCATTCACCATTCATACTTTGCTTCTCAAGAAAGCCCCTCAGCATTGTCACCTCCATCCTTCCCCCGGTGTTGGTTCATGCAGAATGGCAGTATGAAGGAAGAGCAATTGTGTGGCATTTGGTCTCCTGGAAAGGATAGGATCCTGAAAATGATTTATGGGTTCCCACGCGTTCTGTACATGTGCCTAAACGTGTTTGACGCTTTCATCTTCTCTATCCTTTGAAGCTGGACCCTAATCATACCCAGGCGCTTGTACAAGCCTCTGTGGGAAGTACTGTGTATACGTGGTACTTGTTGTATTGGGAAAACACAATGTGGGAAATTGCATTTTTCCAGTGCTGCTCGGTGGTGGTACACGGTCCTGCAATCATATGCAAATCATATTTCTTGTTACCTTTATAATCATATAATTCTAGTATTGTGTACTTTTTTCTTTTCTTTGTAATGTATCTCCATTGAGGGCTACAATTCCTAGAGGCCTTGGAGGGTGGACATCTTGGGTGTGGCTTAGCCTATAAGAAGGGCCCATCCTATGCGTGTTGCTCACTATTCAGGATTCTTGCTAGGGCCGGAGCTCCCTTTCTCTGGCCCATCATGTGAGCCTGATTCTCACTATTGGAGGTGGCAGTGCTTGTCAGGTAAGCCCCTGCCGGCTGCAGTATTGCTGCTGAGACATGCGGATATCCCCTGCAGCAATGATCTATTTCCGGGTTACGAGGCATTATATTTCAGCCATTGTTCATATCTGCTGAAACATTGAACATGCCTGCTCCCGCATCCCGGTCCTGACTCGCGGATAGTGATGTGAGTCTTTCTTGCACATATTCAGAGCAGGCCGTGCTCTGCATGGTAAGACTTTTTCTCATTTCAGTTAGAAGGTGATTTTTGCTTTACTGTAGAATTATAGTATTCTTTCCTGATGAGTTACACTGCTAATGACTAGTGTGGAGCATGTTCTTGGTTTTGGGCATGAAAGTGTGCCTGTGATGAAACTTTGTTGTTATTGGCATTCTGCAGAAATTAATCATCAGATGTTGATTATGCATTTCTTCGGTGTTTCCTTTTAGTAGTGTTCAGTTTATCATCACAGGGTTATGATTAAACAAATAATGAATCTTTAGGACGCTATAGTGATTACACTTTTTAGGGTACTGCGATATTTGCTATATGAACCATTGATTGACAGTGCTGTTAACTGTGTTTACAGAGATGGAAACACATTGAGAACATCTCCTATCACAACTCTGACATGTAAGAGCTATATAATTGCAAGCTTGTTATAGCTGTTATATTATTCTATGTTTGTAATCTTTTGTTTTGCAGGTCTCCTTCCCTGATGTTCCCTTCCCATACCCTTTCCCCCACATGGCCACTTTAATCCTCAGCGCTATTATAGCAAACTGAATTAGAAGTGCCTTGGGGTGGGCCTATAGAGCATCGCAGTGACCCAGAGGAAGTGGCAACATTGACATAACCCGGGTTTTCAATCAGCTCCGGGGTGAGACTCCAAGAAGGGGGGGTTAGGCCAACAAAAATCAAAGGAGGGAGGTGGTAAGCCCACCACAGAGACTTCCCCAGTGCCTCAGAACTCAAGGAAGGTGGAGAGTAGATCCAAGCCCCACTCTGAAAACCCATGGCAGGGGGGGCCCAGGGGGACTCAGAAATAACTACACCTGTTTCAAGGAGGTGGTTAGCACTAGGCTATCCTGTGCAGCCATAGAGGAGGACTCCTCAGATGAGGAGGAGCTTTTAGCATTTTGTTGGGAGACAGGTGCAGATGGTAAGTTGGCGATCTCTCAGGATGTGAGTAGACACTTAAGCTCCATTCAGATGAATGGGATCCCTACCATTGGCCTTCGGACACATGTGCCAGTTACACTATAGTGCGTGACAGGTTGTTGTCACAAAACATGTATGTGCTAGGCGTAAGAAAAGTAGAAGTGTAAGGGTAGCCCCAGGTGAGGTCACCACCAAATGTCTAGCCATAGTGCCACTAGAACGGGAGGGTACCTTTAGCTGGTATAATGTGGTAGTCAGTGGATACCTCCCCTCTCGATTGTTTCCTTGGCAATGACCTCCCAGAGGATGGTCTGATTCCAAATGGAGCAGTTGCCCAGGGTGCCCCCAACCCAAAGATCATGGGGAGCCAGACCCTATAGTTAGGAAACTAGGGTCTGAAAAGAAAGTCAAAAGAGGAGAAAAGTTTAGCCACTCTTAAAGAGACTTCCAGTAAGCCAAGGGTCTTCTTTCCCAGTAAGGGAGAAACCCCAAGTTGGCACTGGTGAGGCTTCACCTGACCACCAGGAAGTCTTCAGCAGCTGTCAAGCAGCCAGATGCTGCTTTTGCACTGACAGAGGGGAGGATAGAAGAATGGTATCTGCCTCCGGATGTGGCAGCCCCCACTTGAAACAGCAAGAGAGATTCCATAAACCCACAGATGCTCCTAAAGCAGATCTGCCACCTTTTAGATGTGAGCTTAGAGGGTGGTTCTGGATTCTGACAACTGTCAGTAGCCTCTGTTGGTTGCTGGCCTTCATGGCAGCACTGTACTTGGCATGGGAGGCACTTCTTATGGGACCCAGGGCCACAAGTAAGTTAGGCCCCCTGACCTTGCTGGTCATGGTGGGGTTACTAAAGTGTTGGATAACCAATGTTGGTAAACTAGGTGTTGCCCTAGCAAATTTAGGGATAGAGGAGGTAGGCACCTCACTTCTCAAAATAAAAAGTGAGGAAGAAATAAAAAACAGCTGTCATGAAGTTTCAGTTTAAAATGTATCCAGTTACTGTAGAGATGGGTCAGCTTCCCAGATAAAGTGACCTTTGCAGGAGAATGTAAGGTACAGTAGGCCCAGTAATTTTACAGCCTGGTTTCTTTACTTTCTTCTTCACCTGACAGAGCAGGGAAACTCACCCAGGTTTGGGCTGTGTGTCCTGGGCTGCTGTCTGGTGGAGGGGGATGGGTTGTGTGACAAACCAGGACATGTCTGCAGTGTCTCCCCACTTTATGGCCCATTTTGACTACAAGATTATGGTTTTCAGACTCTGATTGGGCCCTGGTCTCTGCTAACCAGAATCCTGGGCTTCTGTTCTGATTAAAAGTACATGGTAATTAGATATGATTACAATTGGTACTGATAACCTACTTGTAAGTCCCTATTATATGGTAGGGCATGTAGGTCAGAAGGCCCAAAAGATTTAATATACTTAAGTGTGTACTACTGTCATGCTTGCTGTCATTTTAAGAGCCACTCCTGATTTGCAGGCTGCTTTTTCACTTAAATGATATGCAAATTCGACTTTGGAATTAAAGGTACTTCCAACATCTCAAACTACCTTATTTTTTTACATATGTCACCCGTATGTTCTACCCTAGAATCCCCAGGCAAAGGTAGCCTTGTAACAATAAACAGGGACATTCTAAAATATGTTTTATGGGACTTGGTTAGATAAAAACTGCTAAATCAGTTTTTCCCATGATAGCTCAATAGGCTAACATGGGAACACTGTATTATGTATAACTATTGAAAGGAGCTCAAACTATAATCAAAGTATCAAAATAATAGTTAGAATTAATCTAAACTTACCTCTGTTAAATTTGGTATACCTATCACAGAAAAGAAGATATAGAACTTTCTTTTATATAAGACAAAATCCAGCCTTCCAGCAGCCTGACTCTGATTAGTCAGCCTCTGCCAGTCTTTAAGTTTAGAAAGCTTTATTGAATAAGAAAACCATGTAAAACATCATTACAAGATAAGGGGCATTGAAATAGATTAAATGGATAACACAATATAGCAATGTATCAAAGGATCCCAAAAGGGGATTTAGAAACTGTACCAAGGGAAAGTGCTTTTTAAAGGTATTTTGTACTGAGGGAAGGAGGGAAGGGAAAAAAGAAGAGAAGAGGGGGGAAGGAAAGAAGAGGCAACATAACCCATAGATAATAAGTGATAAAGTAACAAAATCAGACAGATGTGACATAACGGATAATAAAATGCAACTGAAAATAAATTTCATGGAACATGTCTGGAAAGGAAATTAGTTAAAGGCAACCATTACAAATCTTTTTTGATCAAAAGAGGTACAGTAGTAGCAAAAGCACGATCAAGTCTATGGTGATGACATAACAGATTCCGCCAAGCATTATAGGAGATCTTCGAAGTATCTTTCCAGTTTGTTGTGATTATCTGCAAGGAACTAGCTATGTACAGATCTATAAATTTACGAACATTACATTGAACATTTCAAATGGGTGAAGAGCTCCCAGAAAAATGTGAATAATATCAAAGGGATGATCTGTACTTAAAATATCATTTAGTTTAAACCAAATATAAGACCAAAGGGATTTAACCAACGGACAGTGAAAAAACATATGAAAAAAATCACTATCAGCACATGGACAGGACCAACATTTCTTAGAATCTAGAGCTATGAATTTATATAAATCGGAGGGAGTAAAAAAAAGCCTATTACAAAAAAATGTAAAGTCTGGGTAGTGCTGGCAGAGTGAGAAACAGTATGTATTTTAGACCAAATAGAGTCCCAAACTTGAAAGGAGAATTCCTGTATTAGGTCCCTTTCCCAGGAGAGCTAAAGTTTAGACTTGAACCTATCTGTAGTGGGACAGGATTGTATTTTATAAATAGCAGCAGCTTTGGGAGGAATAGTGAAATCTGGTAGTGGGGAGTTTGTCAGCCTTTGCCAGTCTGAGCCATGCTTTCTCAATGAGTTGTAAAGTATCCTGATCACAGAAAAAGGATTTGTGCAAGCTACAGAGCAAAAAGCAGGATGGGGTGTAGTGGCCAAACTGGTCTTCAAATAGGGAATACAGTTTAGGACAGTACATGCTCACCCACACATCCTGCACCTCCCAGTCAGAGAGAAAACACTGTAATTAGATTAGCGAAGGGGTTGGAATGGGTAGTGTTAGGGAAGCTTATCCTCCAGGAGAAAGTTTCTCCATTTTGGAAGAACAGTGATTTTTTATGACAAGAATATGCCACACTTTGAAGGAAGTTGTCATACCTGAGGGTGGCACCTTGCACCCCATTAGTCAAGGGTCCCCACCTGCTTGTCACTCAGGAATACTGGACAGTCAATGAGAGTCAAACCGCTGTCGTCCTACCGCGTCTTTGCCTGGATTTCAGGTTCATCCCGCTGAAAGCTCCAGAGCTCAAAACTTCCAGGATTTTAGCCACGTGTCAAACCGACCCAACCTGCCATCATTGACTTGAAACCTGGCCTGACAAGGAGCCTTGCTTGACATCAACAGAAAAAGCTAAAGTAAAGTTTTTAAGTGCAAAGGTATAATTTTGACTGAGACCTCCTGCTTAATGTATTTGACCAGTGCCCCATTGTATTCGATCAGATGTCCCAAATTGGTGCTTTGGTCTTTTAAATACCAGAATGTGTTTATTCTTTAAAAATGTATATCTCCGGTTCCCTACATTTGATTTTTGTCACTTTGATGTAGATTTGTTCATAACAATATACCCTATTTGAATAAAGTGGTGCTGGATTTTTATTGTGTATTGTGTCTTAATCATGTATTGGTGTTTTTTAATGCCTTACTCACCTGTCTCCTAAGTTAAGTCTGCCTGCTCATTGTCAGCTACAAAGGGTTGAACAAGTGACTAATTTATTGCGACCTTTACTGGACCTTTTATTGTGATTGTGGCCCTATTACTAGTGGTAGGTCCCTACTTATCTCTACTAATAAACCACTTCCCAACATCACGTTATCAGATGCCCGCATCCATTTCAGCATATTTCTGATGAGCGGGAGAAGTAGGAGCTGGTTATCCCAAAATGATGCATAAGGTTGCAGGTATTACCAGGGAGAAAAATACTAGAAAACTCTTCATGAGTTGCTTTGGTCCCGTCCAAGTGTACAGGGTAGTACAGGGTAGTGTAGCTGTACTTGATGTTTTCAGGCAGCGCAAGTCAGAATGCACATGAGCCTTTGCTTGTAGATTGGATGAGCCGAGTGATAGCTAAGAGCTCATGAAGCACAGGCTGCATACTAGTCTCCATCATCACATGGCCATGAAGCCTTACCATTGAAAGGGGACCGTTGCTTCATTAGCGACTGTAAGAATTTGGGTTATTGTGCAGGTTGTGATGAGCCACGAAAAATAGGTCCACAATCTCCCTTTACTGGAAACCAAGCATCCCATTGTAGTACTTGACTCTCTCAGGGTAGCGAAGTAGAGCAGTCCAATGCCTACTAAGGGGAACTGTTGTGGACTAGTAATCATCGTTCTTTGTCACTCAATCCTAACACTCAATAAATGATTGTTCACTCGGTGCCTTTTCTTTAAAAATGGAAAAGTATATTTACTAGACACACTACTAAATAATACATAATAATTTACAAATATATACATGTGGTGACATCATATTTGACCCCTAATGGATCAGAAACCCCAACATCTAAGTACTCCTTGTCTATACCAGATAGATCATCACCATATAGGTGAATGTCATTTTAAATATGGAAGTCCTATAAGCTTTGTCAAAGTGTCACCAGATTCATAAATTAAGCAAGCTTTTTGGCTGTTGCAAAGGTTCAACACATTGAAAGACAAATAATCCTAATCTTAAAATCCACCGTAAAGTCACCGTAGTCAATTACCATGTTTAAAGCCACTCATTATTTATTTATTTATTTATTTATTTATAAAGTTTTATATAGCGCCAACACCAATCATGCATTTCAATGTTAATAACAGAAATCACTGTCAGACAAATATTGTTGATGAAGCATTACAAATGAACCTAAAATTTGTCTGTGTCTTTCTTACACACCTTTGGGCCACACAAACTGCAGCCATAGAACCGACCTCTAGAGATCACTGCATTTCAGGGCTTTGGAATGTTTTGAAATTTAAACAAAAGTCTCCCAAAGGTCGATTGTTGCAGCCATCTGCCGCATGGCCTGGCACTTGTGACTCAGGGCCCGAGGCATCTCATCCTGGTGCCCCCAGTAATGCATGGTTCCCCTGGGGAGAGAGGGCCTCTGGGGAAATCTGAACATTAGAGGGGGCCACACATATGCCTGCTCCCCCTCTAAGATTAATAGTGATTACAGCACCGGGCACTTGTCCACCCCAAGGGTAAGATTCAGAATTGCAGCAGAGTCTAACATGCCCTGTTTTCGAAAAGGCAGTCAACCATTCATTCTCCCTCACTATTCATCACACTCAGTAACACTCCCTCACACTTGTTCATTCTAACTCCCTTGCAGTGACTTTTACTCTTGGCTCCCACTCATTCTCACCCACTCTTACTTGGTTACTGCCAAACAGCCTCACTCATTTTCCCTCACTCACTCTCATTCACTCAATTCCGTTCACACACACAAATGCGTACAAATACAGACACGCACACACATACATGCTTACTCTAACCGGCAGGCATGCCCACCGTACACGTCTAAAGCATTACCTCAGCTGCCAGCAAAGGTCCCATTCAAGCTCCTGGTGCTCCAATTTTTGTTAGACTAATAGTGAATAATAGACAATTCATTATTAGTGTAATAAACAATGGGCCCAACACCCATAAGGGTGAGGTTTCCCTGTGTACCTGGCATGGATTATTTCACCTCCGGTGCACGGGGCCGCAAAAAGCAAGGAGGTGCTCCCTGGTGACCCCTAAATGACACAATATGACTAAGGGATTTTGAGGTACTCAACATAAAGAATTACAATCTTGACTCTGTAGATTCATGCTGCTTCTTTCAGCACCTACATTCACAACAGACCACCAGTGTTGAACGGAATTTGGGTCTACAGTGTGAAAGCTCAACAGGCCTGGAACTGCAGCACACTTGAGTCTCCCACCTCGTAAGGGAGCCTCGCTTGTTGGTGGACGGGTAGTATTGGCGTGAAGATGGTGACTGGGACAGCTCCCAGGTAAAGGCCTCATTGTGGAGGTTTTGGGCTTGGTCCTGCTATGCATAGAGGAAGAAGACTCTGATAAACCTGCTCTACCATTTAGCTGTTTCTAGTCTGGGTTTGGTAAACATCTGAAGATGCTCAGCTCTGGCAAGTGTGACTTCATCCCTAACACACAAGTCACATGAGTGACTGGAACACCTCTTCCTTCTAACTGTCCATCTGCTGGGGAAGCCTGGCAGAAATGTCCCCAAGGGAGCCAGGAAGCCCAACCTGGAGGCTCCGTGTCACAGGTGTCAGGCAGTCACGTCATCAGTCTAGTATGAGAGGTGGGTATGGACGCCGTGGGGGGGAGAGCTATGTGCTCTCCCCCCCAGTAAGGCGACAATCTTGTTTGTGGAGCCCCGAGAGGCTCGAGGCCAGTTCTTTGTTTAGGAGCCTGCGAGGCTCTTGGGGGCATTTGTCCTTGCTCTGAGTCCCCTGTGAGGGACTCCAACGCAGCTGCCTTGAGATTAGGAGCCCCGAGGCTCCTGGGGGGCAATTTGGATATTTTGGGCCCAGAGAGGCTCATGTGCCCAGTCCTGTTGAAGAGCCGGAGAGAGGCTCAGGGTGCCAGTTCTTGTCTAGAGCCCAGGAGGCTCCCGGGGGCATTTCCTTTGGCCCCATTGTTTTCCTTAGCCCACGAGGCTCCAACGTTGGCATCCGTGTTACTTACAACTGTCCAGCACTTAGTGGACATTTGCTACGTTTAGGCTGGGTGTACTTTTTGCTTATTACAGCCTGCCCTGACATTGGGACACAGGGACTGCCACAGGTTGTGGCTAATGTGGATTTTGCGCAATTGCTTGTGCTTGCACCTCTGAATGTGTTCTGAAGCATCATGTGTCTTTCCTTGCATACACCGCTGAATGTAGGTTCTGCATCATGTGTTTTCTTGGCATACACCTCTGAATGTGTTTTGATACATCATGTGTTTTCTTTCCCTACACCGCTGAATGTTAATGCATCATGTGTAATGTTCCTATGCTTATACCCCTAGATGTTGGTGATTCCTAGGTTGTTGCTCTTCTCCTAGTACAGGTGTTGCTAGTGAGGTCTTTTGTTCCCTGCGCAATATTTTCCTAAGGTGGTTAGGGTTGCGTAGGAGGTTCTTATGCTTTACCAGTAATTACTGGTTGTGTGCTAATTTGCGCTACATGTTCTATTTGGTTCTAAAAGTATTCTATGTGCTAATTACTATTCCTAAAAAGTGATGATTCCTGACAGTGGTCCAGGTGGCCCTGTCTTGTAAATATCCCCCCTGTAAAGTCTGCCCGTGCCTGTTGGCACAGTGTAACAATATGTGTGTTTTATCTAATGTGTTTTGATATAATACAAAGGCTATTTTTATATAACCTTGTGTGGAGTTTCCTTTGTGGTGGGCCTTGGGTGTTGTTGCTGGGTGCGCGCGCAAACACTTAACCTACATAGCCTCCAAGTTTAGCCTTGCTGCTCGCGCCACGTTACCTAGAGGGCGAGTAGGGGTTATCTTGGTGTGTGACTCCCTTGCCCTGACTTTAGAAATGGTGATCCCTGACTGACCTCGACGCGAGTCTTGGCCGGCCAGGGTCCCGTCTCTAACATTGGTGGCAGGCGGTGAGGATCCGGATTTGTGTTTGCGTCGTACTGCAGTGGCAACAGGCCACACTACAAATCTCTGCATTTTAGATAATTACATGTTGGGGATTATTGTCCTTTGAAGTTCTAGTATTTCTTTTTCCAAAGAGTGTCCAGTACATTTGTCCCCTGCCCTGCTCCCAGAGTTTGGTACCTGTGTCACGTGTGGTCAGGTTGAGAAATCAGGGGTGGTAAAAACTGCCTTACCGGTCCGAGGGGGGGGGGGTGCGTGGATGAATGGTGTGTTGCCTGGACAGATTAGTGTGAGTTCTCTTTAGTAGGGAGCTTGCTGAAATACTTTGAACCGTGTGCTCTTGCTTCAGCTCTGACAGTTAAGTCCCCTGTGTTGCACGTGTCTGTGAGCATCCTGTCAAGATGGAATCTCCTTTTAACCTCTGTGGTCTGTTTAAGTACAGTATGCATGAGTTGGTGCATTTTTGTGAGGAGAGAGACATCCCAGTGAATGAGTCAGACACCCAGTCCAAGCTTAGGGATAACCTGATCCTATGGCAGAAGAATGACTGGGAACGTGAGCACAGTGAGAGAGATAGGGCCCGGGCCGCACGCCATGAGGGTGGTGGGTCTGAGGGGAGCCCTGAAGAGTCTGAAGAGGAGGATGAGGATGACAGTGAATGGGCATCAGCAGATGGTGAGGACCCCCTAGATAGGGAGTCCCTTGCTGGGTCCAGCGTCAGATGTAGCACCCCATCCCTTTCCCTGTCCCCAGAGGAGTGGGTGGATAGGAGAGAAGAGAGGGAGCACCAGTTGGCCATGGAGAAGCTCAGGTTAGAGCATGCCAGAGAGATGGCGCAGCTGGGTGTGAATGAGCGGACTGCAGAGGCTGAGAGGGCCTTGGCCAGGGAGAAGATAGCCCTAGAGGGTAGGTTATCCCCTGACCACAGTCATAGTTTTCTGGATTCCCCAGGGAGGGTTGGATCCAGTGGTGGCAGCAAGAGAGAGTTTGGTGCGGGAAGTGCCATGCCCCGTTTCCAAAGAGTGGTACCCTGTTCCCGAGAGGACACATACAGGTTGAAGTTCAGGAGCAGTAGGAGACTGCCTCACCAGGATTGGGCGGATTAGGTGGATGATTGTCGTGAGGCACTGCTTGATTGGTTAGAGGTTCATGGGGAACCTGATTTTGATGGACTACTCAACCTGGTTATCAGAGAGCAGTTGCTCAATTGTTTTGTGCCAGAGTTGCGCAAACACCTGTCAAGAGGTGACTACGTGTGTCCTTGGGACATGGCAGAGGAAGCAGACCGCTGGGAAGGTGCCAGTGGTTCTGACACGTCATGGGTGAGTGAACCCGAGAGTAGTGGGTTAGGTATCTTCCAGGCCAGTGTGGTGGAAGAGGCTCAGAGTAGCCCAGCTAGGTCCCAGTGTAGCGAGAGGGGTGAAGGGGCTCACGTCTTTTCTCCGTGGAGAAAGAGTGAGTGGGGGACTGAGTGTTCCCAGGTGCCCGAAACCCAGTCTCAGAACCTGGATGGTTTCTTGAGGGAACACCAGGTTAGGGACCTAGGCTGTCCTGTTAGACCCCTTGAGGGGGATTCCCTAGTGTCTAGAGAACCTGGAGTATCTTTAAATAGTGTTCCAATGGTTCTAGTGTCCGGCAGTGCCACTCCAGTTGGGGGGGCACGGAAGTCCGAAGTGAGGAGTGAATGAGGGATGTGTTCCCCAGTGGGAGAACCAGTGGGTCAGGGACTACCCAGTTGGGCGAAGTTCCCGTTTAGTGACCATGGTGACACCACTTCTGGGGGATCTGCCCGCACTGTCAGGTGGACAGGGGTCGAGAGATCTGCGCCAGACAGACAGTCACACAGCACATGAGTCATGTGTTAGCCTCAGGGGGATGGTGAGTGAGTCCCCAGAAGTCCTGGAGTGCCAGGCAATTATCCCACCTAGAGGTTTAGACCGAAGGTTGGGAGGCCAGGTTCAGGATCGGCCTGACCTGAAGGGTGGGACTTCTGTAACCAGAGTCCTCGCCAGTGCTTCTTCCAGGGGTGCCTCTCCAGTTGGGAGGGTGCAGAACTCTGGAAGGGGGTGCAGAGGGTGGGAGAGCCCGCCTCTGACCCCGGCGCAACCTGAGGGGTTAAACCCTGGGTTGGAATGGCGTTCTAGGTGTACCCCTCGCAGGAGGTGGAGGAACCCTAGACGAAGAGGTAGGGGGAGGAGAGCCTTCCCTGAGACTCCTGGTCCGCCTGAGGTTGTAGACCCTAGGCTGGAGAACCAGTGGCAGTCTGGCCCTGTCTTGCAGACAGGAAGAGTGGAGAGTGGCTACTATGTGCCAGGGGTTACTACCCCCCACTTGGTGAGTAGGCAGGAACCAGTGGCACCTGGGTGGCCTAGGGCCTGGTCCTGGCCGCGGACAGCTAGGGAGTACCAGTGGGGTAGCCCAGTTGTTCCAGATGGTGGTTTTAGAAGGAATCCCAGGGGTTCACAGTGGCGTGGAACAGGACGGTGTCCCGGCAGTGGCGGGCCCGTGTCCGTGTTCTTTCGCCCAAAGCAGGGAAGCCCATCACGGTGGTGATCGGTCTACCCTGCGTTTTGGCTGGAAGGGGGTTGTGTTGGACCCGGGCCTTTATGGCTGGTTCACCCCTGAACTTTTTTCTTTTGATGGCAACCTGGCGTTCATGATTTCTGGCTTGGCGCACTTTTTCCCTGGGTCCCAGAGTGAAAGTGCGTGCGTGTAGTATGGCTGGCCTGCCCTCCCATAGGAATGCCTGGGGAATGTGTGTGTCCCTGGTAGTTCCTGATGCGTGGGGAGTGCAGGCTCGAATTTAGTATGTGTAAACTCGTGAGAGTGAATGCTGCGAGATGGTGTATGCGGCATGTATGTGTCTAGAAGGGAAGTGCTACTTCTAAACATTGAGATATGTGTGCAGTGAGGGTGATGGAGCGTGATTGGCTGGAGCTGGCTGGCATGCCAGGCTCCAGGAAGTCTGGATGGGTCTGCCCGGTGGTGAGTGGGAGATTAGCATGAGTGATGTGTGGGAGGAGTGTACCTGTGTCCTGGATGGGCTGGGTTTTCCCCACACAATGCTGGCTCCGCCCCCCTGTGGTGTGTCTAATGACCCTAGCCTCCCCAGTGAATGAAATGGGTGGTTGGCCCATCAAGAGTGCTCCAGAACCAGCTGCGACTGGTTTCTCCCCCACCCTGCACCAACAGACATAGGATTTCAGTGTATAAAAATGGGGCTGTGTCCCCACTGAAATTGTTCTCTTCTAGGATCTTGAGGGGGCTGCTGCTGCTGCTGGGGCCAGGAGGAACCGCCACTTGGACTGCCTCCCTGCCTGGAGGGCCAGTGAGCTGGCCCCTGGCCCAGCCTTGTGCCCCCTGCCTACCTAAGGACTTTGCTGGAACTCTGCCCTGCTGAGGGCACCTGGGAGCGCTGTGCTTGTGTTCCCAGCGCCTGGGAACGCTTTGGACTTTCCCTAGGGCGCCTGGAAGCATTTTATTTGCCTTTAGCGCTTGAGAGCGCTTTATTGTTGGTCCTAGCGCTGGGGAGCACTGTTGTGCACAGCCGGTGCCCACCCGGCATTTGGCCGCCTGATCTGCCGATTCGCGGCGCGTAGCGAGTGCCACCTCGCTTTATTTTTAATTTACCGAGCCGGAGCCCACCCGGCATTGCCCCGCACTCACCGCTGCAGCCCGGGGACGAGAGAAAGCAGCCGCTGACGTCATCGCCCGGCCGTGCTGGTATTGGCCCAGCCGGCCGAGCCTTCCTCCGCGTCATCGGAGGAGCGTAGAAACAGGAAGCAGCCTGCCTGACCCGTCTCGGGGCTCCGGAGTGGAGAGGAGCCCCGCCCGCGGCCCCTGCCGAGCCGCCGAGAAGGAGATAGCCGGTGAGTGGGGCCGGGAGAGCAAGTGCAGGGAGGAGGGCGTCGGGGCATGTGGCCGGTGCCCGCCCCTCCCCTGCAGCACACGAGCCTGAGAGAGGATCTCGGGGGCATTCCTGTTTGTGAGCCTTGCGAGGCTCATCACCCACAAGTGATTTACGAGCCAGAAAAGCTTGTGGGGCCTTCCCCCTTGGTCCCGAGTCCCCCGTGAGGGACTCCAACGAGTGCCAGTTGTCCTTCGAGCCCCTGAGAGGGGTTCACTGCGCCACAGTGGTTTGGCGAGCCAGAGAGGCTCAGAGCGCCCTAAGTGTTCCTGGGTCCCCCGAGAGGGACCCCACGGCCCAGTAAGGCGACAATCTTGTTTGTGGAGCCCGAGAGGCTCGAGGCCAGTTCTTTGTTTAGGAGCCTGCGAGGCTCTTGGGGGCATTTGTCCTTGCTCTGAGTCCCCCGTGAGGGACTCCAACGCAGCCGCCTTGAGATTAGGAGCCCCGAGGCTCCTGGGGGGCAATTTGGATATTTTGGGCCCAGAGAGGCTCTTGTGCCCAGTCCTGTTGAAGAGCTGGAGAGAGGCTCAGGGTGCCAGTTCTTGTCTAGAGCCCAGGAGGCTCCCGGGGGCATTTCCTTTGGCCCCATTGTTTTCCTGAGCTCACGAGGCTCCAACGTTGGCATCCGTGTTACTTACAACTGTCCAGCACTTAGTGGACAGTTGCTACGTTTAGGCTGGGTGTACTTTTTGCTTATTACAGCCTGCCCTGACATTGGGACACAGGGACTGCCACAGGTTGTGGCTAATGTGGATTTTGCGCAATTGCTTGTGCTTGCACCTCTGAATGTGTTCTGAAGCATCATGTGTCTTTCCTTGCATACACCGCTGAATGTAGGTTCTGCATCATGTGTTTTCTTGGCATACACCTCTGAATGTGTTTTGATACATCATGTGTTTTCTTTCCCTACACCGCTGAATGTTAATGCATCATGTGTAATGTTCCTATGCTTATACCCCTAGATGTTGGTGATTCCTAGGTGGTTGCTCTTCTCCTAGTACAGGTGTTGCTAGTGAGGTCTTTTGTTCCCTGCGCAATATTTTCCTAAGGTGGTTAGGGTTGCGTAGGAGGTTCTTATGCTTTACCAGTAATTACTGGTTGTGTGCTAATTTGCGCTACATGTTCTATTTGGTTCTAAAAGTATTCTATGTGCTAATTACTATTCCTAAAAAGTGATGATTCCTGACAGTGGTCCAGGTGGCCCTGTCTTGTAAATATCCCCCCTGTAAATTCTGCCCGTGCCTGTTGGCACGGTGTAACAATATGTGTGTTTTAGCTAATGTGTTTTGATATAATACAAAGGCTATTTTTATATAACCTTGTGTGGAGTTTCCTTTGTGGTGGGCCTTGGGTGTTGTTGCTGGGTGCGCGCGCAAACACTTAACCTACATAGCCTCCAAGTTTAGCCTTGCTGCTCGCGCCACATTACCTAGAGGGCGAGTAGGGGTTATCTTGGTGTGTGACTCCCTTGCCCTGACTTTAGAAATGGTGATCCCTGACTGACCTCGACGCGAGTCTTGGCCGGCCAGGGTCCCGTCTCTAACACATCTTTTTAAAAAAGCACTTAAAACTCACCTTTTTAAACTACTATTGTAATTTCCAGATATATCTGCCTCCTCTGCATCTCTACGCGCCAGGATACTTGTGAGTAATTGAGCGCGCTATAAAACCTCCAATACAATACAATACAATACTACTCCAAACCCTCTGAGTAATTAAATCATTTTTCGGCTTTACGAATATATTTAAATAGCACCCGCTAATTATTAACGTGTTCCTCTTTTTTGAACTATTGTAAAAGCCATGTAGAGCTCCTGATGGAACCTGTTTAGCACTAGCAACCAATTGTCCCAGATGCTACTTTGCAAGTTACAAACATAAACTTTTTATTATCCATAATTTTACTTTTTCAGTGACATTTGCAACTCGTTTCTATTGTCGGAAGTGAAAGCACCATGTAAGCAGAGTACAGAACTCCATGCGGGGCCCATCAGTGCCTCACAACCACAAAGAAAAATGTTCAAGGACTGACCATCATTTCACTCTTAATTCATCTCAACACTCCAATTTTTCTCTGTAGTGCTGTAGCTTTCTGCTTCTTTAGAGCTTCCATAAATCCATTGTCCAATTTGTTTGCTGTTCTCCTCGGTATATAGATAGAGTTCATATTTATTCGCCCTTTGATGAAGTGCACCAAATCTGTGAATATGAAACTACAGCTCATTGTTTGAAGAGAAGAGTCAACACCGGCCAGTGCCTGCCTGCATTTTATTTTGCACTATCTCTTTTGTCGCTCTCAATGTTGGCATCTGAGATTTCAATAATTTTGGCACCTTTTTATTTTAAAGCATAACTTTCTAATTTCAATCTGGCACATGTATTAGGTCAACTAAAATCCGTTTTGAAATCAAGAAATGCGATAAAAATGTAGAACTAAATGATCACTATAAACAATTTTTAAAAAACATGTTCTGTTGGATTTAGCATTCTTTATAATCGATTTTGCTAATTTCGAAAGAATCTAGAACGTCGCAGGCATTGATCAGAAAAAAAAGTCAAATTGTTGCTAGACAGTGCATCTGAGTTTTACATTTAAACATACAAATTGACTTGTTGATTGCTGACTCTTTCAAAACTAATCTAGCACTGAAGAAATAGGGATGATTAAGACAATCAAAAAGAAGACATTTAGGGGGATCATTTACCCTATAGCCACCAAATGGATGGGGTTAAGCCCGTAGCTAGGGGTATTTTCTTTGGGCAGCGTGGGCCTTAGTAATGGCCTAAATAGTGCACTTAGTTCTAGCTCATCATAAGCTTCTTTAAAAAAAATAATTAAAAAAATGCTGCAATATTAGTGAGATTTCAAAGTCCGCAAGTCATTTTGTTTTGCATATTTGTTGATTGTGGTCTTATTGTATTCTCGAGAATTATGGAGGAGGATGTTACAAAATAGTGTATTTCAGGTAGGACCTCCAAATGATGTTCAATTAAAAGAGTCGCACTATAAAAACTAAGGGGCAGATTTACAAGCCCCTTACATCACTTTTACGCTGCTATTGTGTCACTTTTGTGATGCAAGGGCGGTGTAAAAAATGTGGAAAATTTACTATGTGACGCATCTACCGAGCTGCGTCATGTTGTAAATCCCTGCATAACATTGTACCTGTGTCAGGTATAATGTATGCAGGGTAGGTATTCCCACGTAGGAAAGCCTTGTAAAAGTGACGCAGTGAAATCTACAACATTTCACTGCATGACTTTTGGGACGCCACTGCGTCAAACCTTATGCCTGCTTGAAGCAGGCGTAAGGAGTGACGCAATGGATTGGAAATAGGCCAGAGCATGCATTGCTGGAGTTGCGTTGTGCTTGCGACACAACTCCAGCAACAGATGCGTCAGAATTTCAATCTTTGCGCCATAGTACGCCGTATTGTAAATACGGCGCATCTACGGTGGCACAATGGTTTTTCACTCAGGTGCAGGGAAACAGATGCATCTATAAAGATGCGTCAGTTTCTTGTAAATCTGCCCCTAGTGTTTTTAATCCTTAATTCTGTAGAAGGCATCTTTAAACTGCCCAAATCTTACATTTAAAAGTAGGACAGATCAGTGTGAGTTTCTTACTGCACCTAAAAAGATGCTACCATC
Organism: Lissotriton vulgaris; assembly: GCF_964263255.1. Classification (NCBI taxonomy): domain Eukaryota; kingdom Metazoa; phylum Chordata; class Amphibia; order Caudata; family Salamandridae; genus Lissotriton; species Lissotriton vulgaris. Next base: position 323,988,225 of record NC_141690.1, on the reverse strand, counting down.
CGCTTAATGGCCAACACCCAGCTTAAACTCCATAAAGATCAAACATTGCCAGTTATCCAACAGCCCACAACATTAGAAAGGCAATATCCCTTATGGTACAATATTTGTTTATGAAAAGGTTTCACATATAAGTGTAGCAAATCCCCCTTTTTTGTATGGTCACATCAGATTTTTGGCATTTTCAGGACTCCATTGTTACTGACTGTAGGACTTTGTTCACTTTACCACTGCTGAACAGTAGTAAAGAGAATGTGCTTTCCTTCTAAATTATGTGGTGTGCATTGGAACTTCCGTTTTGGCATATTCAACTTTCCCATACGTCTATTGTAAAGGGTTGCTAAAGTGCACCTATATATATTTATGAAGGCCTTGCGTCAGTTTTGCGCCGCCAGTGCGTCACTTTTTGTGGCGCACCAGCGGTGTAAAAAATGCGCTTCGTTGCGTCATATTTAAAAAGTGACGCATCTAGGTAGATGCGTCACTTTTTAAACCCCTGCGCCACATTAAACCTGCGTCAGGTATAATGTATGCAGAGGGGGCGTTCCCCCGCAAAAAGCCTTGTAATAGTGACGCAGTGAAATCTATGAGATTTCACTGCGTTACTTTTAGGGCGCTGTTGCGTCAAAATCTTGCGCCTGCCTCACAGCAGGCCCTTTCACATGGGGCTTTCCCCATGTGAAAGGACGCATTGCTGGAGTTGCGTCACTTTTGTGACACACTCCAGCAATGCGTCACTTTTGCGCTTAAAGATACGTCAGAAATACTGACGTATCTGTAACTCCTTGCGACATGATGCGTCATACATTAAATATGACGCATCAGGAATGTCGCAAGGAGTGCGCAGTGAAAAGTGACGCATCGCTGTTTTCACGCAGCGATGCGTCACTTTTCATAAATGAGGCCCCGGGAGTTTGATGTCATAGTTGGGTTGCAATAAGTATTTATGCAACTCACATATGACACTATGCTGAGTTGCAATTTAGATGCACTGCAGTGACATGGGGCAGGGAAAAATGCTCCTGCTTTGCAGAAAAAGCCTCTTTTGTTATATTGATATGTGTTCCCAAAAGCCCAAAGATATTAGTGCTAATGTATGTTTAAAAAAAATGCTACATCACTTCGTAGGTTAAATGGGCTGCAACAGTGAAATAAAAGCCAAAAGCTATTTGAATTTCTAAGCTTTGGAGACATTACCCAAGTAATCTTATAAGGGATTAAACTATGAATTCCCTAACTCCATTTAGGACATTTTTTATTTGCCAATTCGTTTTTAAAATCTGATTCAATAGTGAAATCAGATTTTTGAGAATTTAAGCAGAAAAGTTTACTTTTTAAAATGTTTATTAGGTAGCTTGGCCTCGAGGAGCTGCATTATGCACCGCTGATAACGATTGCTTCTAGAGTAGGTGAAGGTGTCCTGGCTGGCAGCGGTGCAGGTTCAGGTTGGGTTGGTCTGGGGAGGGGGAGTTGTTTTTTCTGGGGCTCCTTTTACAGTTTGTATTATTTGCTCAGGTTGCATGCATGCCCTGGCCGTTGGAAGGAACTCACTGCCGGTGCTCTTCCCAGTGAAGGTTTGACAAGTGGTCGCATGGGTACGGAGGGGATTTGTTGCCTATTACGGTCTTCTTGATAGGCCAGTTAGCATGCAGTCTTTCCCCGCCTTGCCCCTTGCCTGAATATGCGGCCGGCCCTGTAAGGGTTGCAGGCGGCTTGCTGTGTTTAGTTTCAGACACCCCTGGGGGACCCCTTTTTCCTTAACAATGGTCATACATCTGAGTTTCAACGCCGGCCCACTGGGTTGTAGGCGAGCTTGATTGTGATTTCTTATGCACAGGGTTTTTGTTGTCAGTAAACAAATTTAATACTAAACTTGTCTAAGTATAACATTTCCATGCTAGCCTTATGCACGTACCCTAGCACTATTGTACTAAGGTGTGTGCCTGGTGCACAGCAGCGGAAATCAGCGATGGACTAGGGAAAGGGGAGTAGAGAGCCATATCTCTGTAAATATGGTGCTCTTCTGCTCCCTCCCTGCCACACAACTTTGGGGGCTGCACTGTGTTGCCTGCCTTTTTTGAGAATCAGCCCCTACATCAGATCCTTACTCCCAGCATGTGGCGCATGGCAAACTAGCGCGTAGATCACTGTTCCCCTAGACAGTACGCTAGAGAAGGTGAAGCTAGTTTGCAGGTTTTTTTCTGGAACCGCTGAGCGTTACACAGGTAGGACACTCGGGCCCTTCGTGTATTATATAAAGCCACTTATTTATTCTTGCTTGGGCCTCTGAGTGTTACACAGACTGCCTTATTGATTTCGCTTGAGTCATTGAGCACTGCACAATTGGTACAACTAGGACCGTGGCATGTTATAAAGGGCCTCCATCTTGATCTTATTTTTTAGTTAAAGGACTTTTATTAGGGACTATCAGTTTTCTGACACTGACAGTGTCTGAAAGAAGTCAACAGGTGGATTTTTTCACTTGTACCACTGGGCCTTACAACAGAAGGTACGCACCACCCCTGGAGATGATATAGGATGTAATTCGGAAGTTAAGGACCTTGGTAAATAAAGAGGAGCTTGTATCTTGCAACGGAGGGCTGTTAGTTGTCAGGTTGTTCCTTTTTCTCCTCACAAATCATTGCTATTTTTGTCCCCGAGCCGATACTGACTGACTATCAGGCTCACCTAGCTCCTTGAACCACCCCTCTTGTCAAGTTGTAGGCACTAGGAGGGTGCTTAGATTGCAGTGAGGGGCATACTCAAACCAAGGCACATCATTTCCTTGGCCTAAAGAGGAAAAAGTTTGGTCCAGCATCATGGAAAACACACACTTAGACCAGGTATGCAGGTCAGAAGCGGGCTAAACGAGAGGTCCTACTAGAACTTTTTGCCATCTTTAAAGTGGCCCCTTCCTGCTAGACTATCCTGGAACAAGAGCATGAGACATCCGCACCTCACCCACAAAACAGTGGCAGGGAAGTGCATTCTTTTCTTCCTGTCATTCTGCATGCCCTTGAGCTGGGTTACACCAATTCACCAATTTAGGGGGCCAGTGGGACCCCCAGAGGCCAGCAAGCCACCAGGCCCATGGTAGGAAGACCACCAGACCAACCAGCCCGGGTGAAGTTAGCCCCCTTCCAAACTGGTGCCACGTTCTGTTGAAGTGCAACCCCCCCACCCGTCTGCCGTGGCCCATCAAGCCCTGGCAAGACAAGAAGCATATGTGCCTAATGGCCCCTCTGAATGCCCCAGTGTAAGAGGGAGGTTCATTGCAGTTCTGGACAAGAATACAACCAGTGGAGGGAAAGATCGGGTTCCGAGCCTTCTAATGTTCGACGCTGAGGGGGGAGCCATAGGGTATGCTCCCCCAGGGTATGGTCAGTCTGCAGAGGAAGAATTAGTGAGTAAGCTTGAGGCCAAAACGCTATCCAGAAGAACAACACAGAGCACTGACAGAAGAAAGCAGCCCAGGAGGGAGTTAGAAGAAAGGTGTGGGCAGAGGTTATAAAGAGAAGGAGGTCTCACCTGGGAAGCCCAACGGGAAGGGAAAACAATACACTGTCAACCCAGAGGAAGCCACACCAAGGCCCTGAGCTCCCCTTGAGGATGAGCCTGGGGAAGAGTCCTGCCATTCATCTGCATAGAAACAAGGCTGACTCAGATTTAAGCAATCAGGAGAGGCTCACTGAAACACAATGACTATGTAGGAGATGTAGAATGGCACTCTTACAAATGCATAAGGAGAGTGAAGACGAGGATGTCCGCCTCCCCCCCTGAACATGTCAATCAGGCAAACTCAACCCTAGAGAGATAGTGTAGAAAGTGAGTGTTTCATGCTACCATTTTGCCATCTACTGCCCCACCAGACTGAAAGGAGGTCCAAGTAGGACAGAGGAAGGATAATTCAAACCAGAGGACATGCCTGTCACAGAAGACTGCATCCGGCATTGAGAGGGAGTTCCTCAATGACTCTACTCCTATTTTCAGGAAATCTTAAAGCACAAATCAATGTATGAATTATTATTCACACTTAAGGGAACAAATCCTGCAGACATAAGGAGATGGAAAAACAATAAACAGCCAGATGCATATATTAATAATTCATAGTACCCAACATATTTATTAAAGAATAAATCTTTTCATCAGTCACAATAGTTCAATTTATTTACAGTATCTATAAAACATATGTACACATATGCAATTTGAAAAAATCGAAAGAAACTGCCAGATGCAGTAAGTGTGTGAAAGAAGGTGCTCAAGTGGTTTTGAGAAGGAAGAAAACTTCGAAAGGGAAAAATTCAGATAATTTTAGCTCAACTAAAATATGATTCTTCTAGTTGAACTACAGAGAAGCCTACCCGTACAATATTCGAAAACAATTAAACAGGGGCAGAATCTAGGAGGTGACAAGGACAAGGGAACATGGGAACAAGGTGCAGGCCTCAAAATGGCGGGGGAAAAACCGTTGACGTTTCGACCCTGGCTCAATTTGGGGTAAATTGACACTTCTGCTGTGGGTCTTCTTGAGGACTGAGCAGTGGGGAGGAGGGGCAGGGATGTACCAAGGTAGCAGTATGAAAGAAAAGTCCAGGCAATAAATGAGGACGACCCGTCAGTGGTGTGCCTGATACTAATCCAATGTTGTTTTATAATTCCAACCAAAAGGAATAATATTCTGAAGTCAATCCAAAACGCCAACCACTCGTGGCCAAAATGATTGGAAGATGGTAGGACGGCGGTAGCAGAACTGTATTGCAAAATTGCAACGCCACCGGCACCTACTTGGTAAACGGGCACATCAACGTTTACCAAGAAGGAACCATTTTGGCGTTCCCCCGGCCATTGGGATTATTTTCACACGGAACCCTAGTTTTGACTACAGGAGTACATCGGAGATTTAGTGCCGGTGGCACCAAAAGATTCGCTCCATGCCAAAATATATAGACTGCCACAAAAGGGGGTGTCAGGGACCATGTATGTGCCATGGGAATAGATGGACAAAGAAGGGCTCGTGAACAAACTGCCCCAATTGATGGACAGCGTGGGAAACTGAATTTCTTGTTTTGAGAAAATAGTGCAAGAATCAACGTAGCTACAGGTGACATCAAAAGTCTGTATTTACTGAATATCAATGCCCAAATATCCCCTTACCCAAATATTGAGTAATAAACACAAATGTCAAAAATATTGACAGCCAATATTTATAATGGTAAGTATAAACATTTCGAGAGAAAAAATATCAATGTTAAAAATATAGATGTGCAAAGTATCAAGTATATATATTAAGTAACACATTTAACTTAAAGCATTATAAGGATGTAATATACATTTTAACAAATGTATGAAACAAATGTAACTTAAGACAAATTAAACATACATATATAAAATGTAATATATATACATATGTACTTTAAACCAATTAATAAACTATTAATTTTAATCTAATTTTAAATTTGATAAATATATAAAAGCTTATAAATAAATATATATAGACACATACATCTATAACATAAAATCTATTAAAAATAACATTATATTATAAATTAAACATTAACATATTCAATAGTCTTAAACTTACATTTTCCACTCCATTAAGTGCAACAGTAGGGAAAGTACCAGATAGCAAAGGGGTGAAAATAACTATTCCCACTCCAGTCAATATAACTGTAGGGAAAATGTTGGATAGCGGATAAATAAAACTTAATTTTCAACTCCAGTGAGTGCAGCATTAGGGAAAGTGCTGGATGGTGGATGGGTAAAATTACTATTACCACTCCAGTAAGTGCAAAAGTAGGGAAAGTGTTGGATAGCGGAGGTATAAAAATGACTATTCCCACTCCAGTGTGTGCAACAGTAGGGAAAGTGTTGTATAGCAGATGGGTAACAATTAATATTCCCATTGGAGTCAGTTGTAAATTAAAATATCAACTACAACACAAAAGATAAAAAAATAAAACATATATAAAAATACAAAATATAGAAACATATTATAATGTGAAAAAGATCTAACAAAAGCCTACAAAGATTTTTTATTAAATGTAAAAATAATTTACAAGCACATTACTTTTTTTAATGGAAAATATTTATAATCAAAAACATTAATTACCACATAAATGTCATCTTTTTAATTTCCTACCCCATAACACCGCACAATTCACCACACACATCATGTACCTCCATAATTAACATAATTAATTATCAATTAAAGAAATATTATTAATTAAAAAACAAATGAAATTGGGCACAAATTAATTTACTCCCCAAACATTAGCCCTATAAATCCAAAACCCACACACAAAATAAAAAAAAAGAATTACCATAATTATTTATGAATTGATTCATTAATATTAACTAACAACTAATTATTCATTAATGAATCATAAATTACTTTCCACCCTCTACTTCAATAAACACCACAACCCACACCTACAAATCATTACACAATTTAATTACTAATTTTACATTAATAAATTAATATCAATTAAAATCAAATTAATAATTAATTTAAAATAATTTACTTCCCAACCTTTACTGCTATGAACCACACAACCCACACCTTGAATGAATCACATAATTACAATAGTTCATTTTTTCTTAATTAATTAGCATTAATTAACAAATAATTATTAATGAATTATAAATACAAATTAATTAATAATAATGCACAAGCAAATGATCAATAAAACGTTAATTCCAATGATTAAAACTATAAAATATAAATTAAATAAACATGAATTAATACAAAATATTAATACATTTATTATAATTAAATTACTTCCCACCATATTCCCCTATAGATCCACAACCCACTCCTAAACAAATGACACAAATATCAACATTAACAATTATTTAATTAATTAATAATAATTAACAACCAATTAATAAATAATAATACATTAAATCCCACAATGAATTCTCTAAAATGTAAATTAAATCAATAGTATTAAATAAAAAATATTCATACATTTATTATAATAAATCACTTCTCATCCGTTTCCACTATAAACCCTCAACCTGCTCCTAAAAAAATTACACAATTAACATAATTATCAATGAATTATTAATCATATTTAACAACCAATTAATGATTAATTAACCACAATTAACTCTATAAAATCTAAATTAATTAAATACTAATAAATAATAAATACAAAAGAATATATTATAATTAAATTACTTCCCACTATTCCCCTATAAACCCACAACCTACTATAGAACTAAAAAATCAAAATGTAATTAAAATTAAATGAATACCTACTAAGGGAAACCCTTCCAACCGACACAGATCAGTAATACCTTCCGGCCGAAGAAGCACAATGCAACGCGTGTCAAATACTAATGACTCGCACGGAGCATAATACACATGATCAACATGTATGGGAATCAATCCGTCTGAGCGAAATGTCCAAAAAAGAGCCCAACGCGACCGACTCGTACGCGAACGCTGCAATATTGCTTAACGTGAATGGGACAGACTCGGACTACCCTGCTAATACATGAAAAAGCATCCATTGCGGTCAATGGAACGTTTCCGTCAGGCTCAACAAAATACACTAGAAACAGACAGAAGAAGTCCAAACAAGTTTTGTCAGAGGCAAAATAAATTGAAAAAATTAGGACACACCCACAACTCCACCTATATAAAGGGCCACAATCCTTACCATGATCCCTTGCAAATTCAACAAACCTGCCAGCAGATATCACCACTACACTGCACTGATACATAAACTCACAACTCACCCACCACGCAACATGTACACTACAAGCGCCTGTAAAATATCACACTCACAAACACACACCTTTACTCATACATACTCACCCTCGTCTTCACACTTACCCACACATCAATCTCCAGCACCACCCATCACCATGCCCCCAAAGAAGAATCCAAAGTTCACAGACAGTGAGTTGAAAATCATGGTAGATGATTATTTGGCACCTTGGTCCAACAGACCCCCTGTCCCAGAGAGCCAAGATGTGGGAGAGGATTGTCAACAAGGTAAACGCTTAAGAACCTTGCCTGCGCACAACAGATGAGACCAGGAACATGTACTATGATGCGGGAAGGAGGGTAAAGAAATTCATTAACAAAGAGCATGAACTCAGTCAGCAGACACCTGTGCACTTCACTTCCTGGGAGCAGAAGGTGTGGGCCATCCGTCCACTGCAAAAGGCATTTAGTAGTAGTAAAGTTAGGACTCCTAACTTTAATACTACTAAATGCCTTCAGGTACTGCACTATCAGATTAGTGGCTGCTGCCTAATGCCTAACTAACCTAATGAACATTACGGCTTAACTGACCTGATCCAACTGGGCCTGCCGCGTATGATAAAAACACCTGGACTCTCACTGCAGAAGCAGGAGTGGGGCTGGGAAGCGCCACACCCTGTGCTGTTCGACCACCCGGCCCGCCCATTGGGGTTCCTTCAATTTGCCAGCGTAGCCTCGGTAGGTTTGCCAAAGTCACCTGAGGTGCAACGCTGCCTCAAAGTCCATACTAGTGACCTGCTTGACACATATCATCCCCGGCAGCACCCACAAAAGAATCTGCATGGCGATTTGATAGCATCCCTGTTGTTCATGTTCATGTTCATGCTCAGCAATTGGCACTGATCCAAAAATATAGTGTCAGTGAAACTGACACTTTATGTGTCATCTGCGGGTAAATTTTTGACTTTTGAAACTCACAAGCCTCCTGCTTATGTCAGGCGTTTGGCATAGTTGAACCCAAATGTATTTCTGCATCATTAGATACATTCTGTAGATACATGCTGCGAAGTAAACACCCACTGTCTAAATGTTTAGTCTCACAAGTAAATCTGTACCGAAATCTGATTTAAATTGATGAATCGCAACAGAACCTTGCTCTATTCACTTTTCGTTAGCTTTTCTCTGATGACCATCCTAATTAATCAAAGGCTAATTCACCCAATGAGTGGACAAGTAATGTATTAAAGAGGCAGCCAAGACACGCAATGAAACAGTGCCTGCCTACCCTCTGTTACTGTGCACTGCAGTCACACAGTCTGTCTCTGGGTAGAGCCTTTCCCTTATGTTCCTTTGTAGCAATTTTAAGATCTTCACAATTTCTCCTTTCTCAAATGGGTATAATCCATGATATTTACATGTTGTATACATCTTCATTGCTTGATTTTCATGTGGAGAACGTGTAATAGTCGTTGAAATGTAACTCATAAATATTTACACTTAACATATGAAAATGACACACATAGCAATCTGAAACCTTGGGAGCCAGGCACACATTGGCTATTGGTCGTCATGGTGACAGACTTTGGTGAGTATTCAAAGGACACATTCTCCACATCCAAACCGAGCCGGATTCACACATTGGCTATTGGTCATCATGGTGACAGACGTGCATTTTGATTTGTGTGTGAATCGCGTGCAATCACATTATGTTAGCTGACAACTGCAATGTATCAATCACAATAGAGTTATGATGCAGAATATTTGAACAACTCGGTAGGTGTGTCAGATGCGTGCAATGTTATGGATTGGGCAAATTCAGATAATGCGATCAACTCGGACCCTTTGCATTGGACGCATGGAACAGAATCCGCCTCTGCTGCACAGATATAAGTCAGTTTATTCCCAAGAGACTTCACTTGCCTGCACTACATGCCACTTGACAAGAATTCTAGATACCACTGCTGCTGTCTCTGCATTCTCTGGGATCTACAATGGCAACTGTGGAGAGGGCACCAGCTTTCACAGAGGAGGAGAACCAGGCCCTGCTGGACAGCCTTCTTCCACAGTACAGCAAGCTGTATGGAAAACTAGGGGAGCAGGTGAGTGTTGATTATACTGCTTTTTCAATTGGCCATGTTTTAAAATAGGCACTACTATCATTGTGATCCCCAAGGGCAAGCATGCACTCATAGTTAATATAAGTCTTACGGTGTGTAGATTCATGTTCTGGACAGGTACGGTGATATAGAAGTGATTTTGCTGGGATTTATTTTTCTGCACTATTCTCATGTTATTAAGGTTGACTTGCACACAAGAGAACTGCCTATTATGATACTTGGCTAACCTTTAGACATTATCTGCCTTTCCGACCATGACCTATATGTCCATGTGTGGGATGAATAAACATGTAGCATGTGTAATAATGGTGTGTCACCATGTAATCCTTGCAGGTTGACGGCCATCAGAACAATGAAATTGGCAGACCATCGTCCAAGCTGTAAGATTTGTGGGGGTATTCAAACGCCACATCCGCCACTGTCAGAAGAGGTGGCAGGAACTCCGTGGCAGGACACGGAGGATTGCAAGAGTCCAGCTGAACCTGGAACTTACTCGCAAAAGGGGTGAATGACGGACCCTGACCCCCCACATGCTCCAGATATTGATGTTGGTCTTCCTTGACCTGGATGGGCAGTAGAAGGCCAGATAGCATCAAGGAGGGGATGGGTATGAGTCATATTGCTGAATTATGTTTGACGTGCATGGTGCACTCCCTCAGCCTGGTAATCCTCTCACAGGTCATCTGTCTGCTGAGACCCCACTTCTGGGGCAAAATGTAATGATGTCCCATTATCATCTGATGCACATGTGTTTCCCTTTCTGTCTGTGACATGTGTCACCTAGGTTCTGTGTATTTGCTGTAGTCCAAGGTTAATGTGATCAGCACCATATACAACAGGTGCATTGAGTTTACCATCATGAGTGATGTAATTGTCTGACATGTGTCAGCACATTGACTGAAATATGACATGTACTCTGTGTGGAACATACATATATGTTCATAATGGTGATCTAGTTGCACATAGGTTTGTGAAAATTATGCTACACACCCTTGCAGCAGGTGAGACAAATGTTGATGCCTCAGACAAATGAAATGGATAAGTGTTCAAAATGTGTAGTCACATGCATTGTGCTCTGTGTAATCCCATGGACAATGGACAGGTATGCCAACTCAGGCCATCTGAGACACTGTCACATCAGATTTTTGTGTGTCAGGCAACACTTTTCCTATTGTAAATTTGAGAATCATGTGGCAGACACTCTGACAGTGTGTATAGGCAGAAATTTTTTAAATACACATGTGGCAAATATATGAACTATGGACAGACATCTAATGTATTGAATGTGCCACAGATACACAGGACAAAACATGTGTTTCATCCCTTGACTCTGTATAATGGTGGCTTAAACGTACATGTGGATGCTGCATTACTTTCTTCTTGGGAGCCCCCCAAAAAAATTCATGTAGACAGATTTGTTAATTCATATACTCAAATTTTTAAGTAGAATAACGTGAGCTTGTCAAAGTCTTTAGATTGTGTGTAGCACGTAGGGGACATGTATATTTGACCACTACTGCTGTTGCTTTAACAGTTAATACATGATTGTGACACAGTGCTGACTTTAAAGTAGTGATTCACTGCCCCTGTTACAAGAATCAGTACAGACTGTTTAGCCAGACAGGCCAGTGGCATAGTATGCCACATGAAAATATTGTGAGGATGCAGTATTTGTACTTGTCTGTTATCCTGCATGCATTCCATTATAGCATTGGCGTTCAAAACATAAGCCCATCATGATGACTGGGGATGGAAGTATGTTTATCATGTCAACTTATGAATTTGTCCATCCCATTTGCTGTGTCACTTCAAGACTCCTTTGCATGAGAGGGGACATGTTTGTAATGAAATTAAGGTGCATTACAGATCAGACAACAGGCAAAATTATGCATTTGTAAACATGTATTTAGTGCTATTTGAAATACATCTAACAGATGGTTCCATTGCCATCATGTGTTTGGAAACCATGGTTTACTGGCAGACTGACAAGTGCCATGTTCACATTTGTGTAATGAATAATACAGTGCAATTAACATTATGCAAGGGCTTGCTCTGTGATGTGTTGTGATACAATACATGTGTCAAGTCTATGCAGATGACCGGTGTGAATATCTTTCTCATCCTTGTTTACAGTATCATCTACAGCTACTGGTGGAGGCAGTTCCACAGTCCAAGAGGAAGCGGTTAGCCAGACTTGGTAAACTGTGGAGGAGGAGGGGGGACCCAGTGGCACGGAGTGTGAGGGAAGCCACACTGAGGACCAGTCAGATACATCGACTTCTGCAAAGGACCACTCAAGCTCCAGTGATGATTCCCTTGTGGTGGTGGGTGTTACACTAGCAGAGGCCACAACATCAGAGTCTGCCCCCGCCACCACCACCACCATCTGCATCCTAACAGCTGCCAGACAGACAAGCCAGTGGCATAGTATGCCACATGAAAATATTGTGAGGATGCAGTATTTGTACTTGTCTGTTATCCTGCATGCATTCCATTATAGCGTTGGCGCTCAAAACATAAGCCCATTATGATGACTGGGGATGGAAGTATGTTTATCATGTCAACTTATAAATTTGTCCATCCCATTTGCTGTGTCACTTCAAGACTCCCTTGCATGAGAGGGGACATGTTTGTAATGACATTAAGGTGCATTACAGATCAGACAACAGGCAAAATTATGCATTTGTAAACATGTATTTAGTGGTATTTGAAATACATCTAACAGATGGTTCCATTGCCATCATGTGTTTGGAAACCATGGTTTACTGGCAGACTGACAAGTGCCATGTTCACATTTGTGTAATGAATAATAAAGTGCCATTAACATTATGCAAGGGCTTGCTCTGTGATGTGTTGTGATACAATACATGTGTCAAGTCTATGCAGATGACTGGTGTGAATATCTTTCTCATCCTTGTTCACAGTATCATCTACAGCTACTGGTGGAGGTAGTTCCACAGTCCAAGAGGAAGCGGCTAGCCAGACTCGGTCCACTGTGGAGGAGGAGGGGGGACCCAGTGGCACTGAGTGTGAGGGAAGCCACACTGAGGACCAGTCAGATACATCGACTTCTGCAAAGGACCACTCAAGCTCCAGTGATGATTCCCTTGTGGTGGTGGGTGTTACACTAGCAGAGGCCACAACATCAGAGTCTGCCCACGCCACCACCACCATCTCCATCCTCACAGCTGCTCCCATTCCAAGTGTCCATGGACCCTAACATTGGACCCGCCAATGTTAGGGATCATGTTTCCTTCAGCCCAGGAACCACACCCCCTGCATCTATCACCCCTGCTGCCCTGAGTGTAGACTATATGGATTTGCTAAAACAGATACATGTGGGGCAGACATACATGCTGAGTGTCCTCCATACACACACCAGTCTTTTAACACAATTGCTGTCATACATGGAGGGCATCTCATCAGACATGGCTGCCCTACAGCAAACAAATCATTCCATGGCCTCCTCACTGACGGCAGCAGTGTCCCTCATACAGCCGTTCCTCACCCCTCCTACCTCTGCCCCATCCACAGTCCCCACTACCCTACCTGACCCAAGCACAGTCACACAGGCACATACACACACACCAACACTGACACAAGCAGCACACAGCCACCAAAAACAAAGTAAAAAAAAAACACAGGGGAGAGGGCAAAAAAACACACACATCCATCCACAACCTTTCCGCATTCCTCAGCTACCTCTCCCTCCAAATCCCCTACCCTTGACTCTGCTGTAACCTCCCCTGCCCAGTGGGTATTCCTCTGTGACCTTGGTCTCTTTCCCACTGATACATCAGACCAGACGCATAAGGGGAAGAGGAAATCCCCCAACACAGAGAGAATACCCACCCATGCAAGCACACCCTCCCCTAAGAGTAGGAACACCGAGCCCCTCAAAGTTACATTCCCCAGAATGAAGAAATCAAAAAAATACCACCATCATCCCGCACTTCCACCACAAAATCTACTTCCTCCCAAGCCCAGGCCGCCCCTCCCAATGTTTACTCATCACAACCCATCTCAGTTTCACCCACATACCATTATACCATCCCCAAGATGATAGGCACTCCCCCTCCCATTCCCATATCACCACACCTTCTGTCTGTTCTAGACTCTGCAGTGGAGCTCCCAATCCCTCAAACTGACATGTCCACTGCAATGAAGCCCCCACCCCCTCAATCAGAACGCAGTGGATCCCAACACTCCACTAGCCCCCACAACGCAAATTGGTACACCCTAGTCCTGTCCCTGTGGTGCCTGGCATGCCCCTAAAGATGCTCTTACAAGGGGAGAGATCCCCTAGTTGTAGCAGTGCAAGCAAGCGAGGGAGGAAGAATCATATGGATTACCTAATCTTTAAAATGGACTGGCCATTGACTTGATTGTTCTTCATGTTTTTGAATTTGAAATACAGATGATGAATAAAGCTTTTTTTTTCTTTTGTAGATTTGCATTTCGTGTACCTAATTTTGTTAAGAAGTCTAATGAAATTGCTGTTGAAATCTTGTTTTGTGAAAATAATGATTCAGCGATGTGATGGACTGTGTGTGGGCCATGGTATATGTGTCCTATTACAGTATGTATCAGAGTCATCATTGTCTGCAGTTTTTGCACATAAGTCATGCTGACATTTGTACACATTGTACACGTTGTTAAAGGTACAACCATCTCCGATGGACATGCAGAATAGAGCATTGATGATGAACAAGTCATCTGTCTCATCAGTACGATTTGGTAAAAATGAAGTTTAACTACTGCAGGTGACTTTGGAGACACACGTGTACACAGGCTGATGGAAACAAAGTATTATGTGTGTTGTAATTGTTGGATACATGTCTGAACCTCATTCTGACATGGGATACCCCTGCCAAGACCAAGCTTGATAAAGTTGACCTTCCACAGTATTGAAATCACCTCATGACAGTGTGTTAATCTGTGTCATATCCTGATCCCATGGTGTGTGTCATGTGAGCATGTGAGCATGAATCTCTGTCTTCAAACCCCCATTCCTACCAAGACTGTAGTCCCTGCAGACGTTCCTCTTTGAGAATCATTCTGTGTGCTGAGTAGTCCAGTGCTTTCTAGGACTATTTGACTTTGAGTGTCCAAGATGTGGGTGCACCAGTAGAATGAAGTCATTATGCTGACATCCCTGGTTGCAGTGAGACAAAGGTCTGGACTGTGAGCAAACTCACAAGTGACACATTTTTAATTCCCTGAGTCACATTTGTGCTAGCAACGTCAGCGTGTTTTTAATCTGTCATCTGTTTTTGCAAGTATGGCACAATGTTTCTATGACTGCTCACAATCAGCACATTCTACCCTGCCCTGTAGCCTGATGGCAACATGTCTTATTTCTAAGTCTCCTTGACTGATTTCACGATTCTGAGACAGTGTTAAAGTGCCAAATGTGTCCAATGCATATTCCATTCAGCACATGTACTCCATCCTAAATGGATGTACAGATTTCCCATGTGTAATGTATAGCTATGTGCGTTTTGTTTGTGAGACACAGATCCCACCCCCACCCCTGGCCTCGTCAACAGTGGAGGAAGATTACCTTATATTTGCCTGTGCATTGGTTGTTGTATCCCTTATCTGGTGAGCCATGTGTCTTCCAAGTCATCTGCAGTACACACTCAGCATTGGCAATTTGACAGTAGTGATGCTCTGCACATAATACAGCTCTTTTGTAGTTAGATATGGAGTTGATGTGATAGTCATGCAAACAAGTTAACATTGTAAATGGTCTTATCTTGAGTTGTCTGCAACCCACATAGTCAACACATGTTGACTGTCTCATATGTTGTTGTTGGTCCATGCTTTCTACATAGCAAGTAGGAATCTTGCCTATAGATGTAGCACGTTCAGGAAACAGAGGTAAGTAAAAAAGGTTAATTATTGATTAATTATTGATACAAAAGAATTAACAGTGGTTATCGGAGTGGCACTACAGATTAGTAGGGGCGAATAAGGACCTTGAGTATTGCACCTGTGTCTCACCCCTAGCAAGGACCCTTGGGGAGGTAGGCATCACGAACGAAGGAGAGAAATAAATCAAATGCCTAAGGGAAAGCTAAAAGCCAAAAAACGCAAAAAAAATCAAACAAATCTGAAAGAAAAGATTTGGCCGGACAAGTGTGAATTGGGAGTGGAGAAGGGTGAAACTGCAGTATTGAAGGGAGGAAAATATTAACACGAAGAAACACCCACTCATTGAACCTGACTCCTCAGATAGTAAAGATCGGGGTGTAAAAGGAGGAGCATCTGTCACCAGGTCGATTAAGAACCTTTTTGGAAAACATTTTAAAGGAAAAGAAACAACTGAAAAAAGAGTTAAGTGTCATAGAGACCTTTCAAAACCCCCAATTCAAATACATTTGAATACCTCTGGGAAATTTCTAGAGCCACGTTTATCCTCCTGACCAAGGCTATTTTGGACCCCATTTGACCAAGCTATCAAGTCAGAGGAGGAGGTGGAAGCGGAAGTCTCATTACGTATGTCTTGGAACGAAGGGGACAGTAATTACTTGACCGACCGCCCAAAGGAAAATTAAATATTGGATAGCGTTGATGCAACTGGAACTGATCTATTGGGACCATCATTACAAAGTTTGGAGGTCACCGGTTCACCTAGTGCCTCTATGTTAGAGGTGATGGTGATCCTCCAAATAACCTTACAAGGTATATTAGAGGTGTCAATTTTGAATAATAAAATCCTAAAGTCACAATCTGTACAATTTAAAAATATGATTGGGGAACTGACACAGATTAAAAGACAAATCCCTACTTTAGTTAGACCAGTTGGTGACCCTAGGAAATGAAGGAGGGGATGGAGGAAGAAGTAGTAAGGGTTATTGAACCACAGAAGGAGGAACCAAGCATATATGTTTCGCATTGACCGACAATTATAAAAAGATGTGGGGAAAGGCTGTATTACACGCAATACATCCTGAGACCAATAACAGGAAGAATTCACAAACGTAATAGCCTCAGCTCAAGATGTCAAGGTAGTAGAAAGAGAGTAAGGTCAAAAATAACTTCTCCTGATAAGAAAGTGCTTCTAGGCTCCAAAAAGGTTACTATAGGTAGAAATGGGGAAATTGAGAGAGAAGAAAAATTGGGCATTAAGGCGAGAGGGATGGGGGAGTGCTTAGGTTCAAGCTCCAGTATCCCCAATATTAGTAGTGATCCAAGGAAGAGATACAACAATAAGGAACATAGGATAAACAGGCTGGAGTCCAAAATGGGGGGTCCCCCGTGTATCCAGCTAGTAGGATACCAGGATCTGTGGCTTTTCTTGGAACCATTAGAGCAGGGAAAAGGTGGGAAAAAAGTAAGAAAATTATAACCCCTAAATCGTTCCAAACTCCTTTTCTCATTTTAAAAAATGTGCAAGAAAGCACTTTGTTAGCACAGAGGATCTTAAAGAAGTAGGGTTCAAGGCAAATAATAAAGGGGGGGAAGTAACTAAGTTACTCCTGTATTCAGCATTAGCTAAAGCAACTCTGGAAAAAGCAGAAATTGAGCTGCTAAAGGAAGGAATGAAACTAATAAAAAGAGAAGAAATGTTGGATCATAAGCAGAGCAAGTCATTCCTTAGAAACCATGCGGGGTTGGGTGTACGGCAAATAAGGATGATTAATCACTGCAGGGGTAATAAGGAAGGACTGGAAATTACTATATCCCCAAATTAATTAAGGAGTGTTGATGATGTAGATATATTAGCCCCCATGCTCCACTGCTGCCTGATACCTTCTAGGTAGCCTCCACGCTTCCTGGTTTTGCCACTTTTCCTCTTGCTGATCCGGACAACCCAGCCGCCGCTGAGCCGCCTGCCTGCCCCAGACACTTCCCGCCGCTGCCTCCCTGTGGCCCCGCCCCCCGCCAGCCCATTCACCCGCCGCCCCGCTCCCGCCACCCAGCTGACCCTCCCTCCCGGCTCCATACTTAAGGAGACTGTGTCCACCTGGTAGGGAGCGACCGCTGAGCCTGTGACCAGGCTCGGTCGCCCCCATGATCCACTGCTGCCGGCTACCTTCTAGGTAGCCTCCACGCTTCCTGGTTTTGCCGCTTTTCCTTTTGCTGATCCGGACGACCCAGCCGCTGCTGAGCCGCCCGCCTTCCCTAGACTCTTTCCGCCGCTGCCTCCCTGCGGCCCGCCCCCCACCAGCCCCTTCGCCCGCCACCCCGCTCCCGCCACCCAGCTGGCCCTCCCTCCCGGCTCCTTACTTATGATGCCCACGCGTGCGCGCCGATTGTGCGCCGAAGGTGCGCCAAAGGCAAGCCCGTCTGCGCCTGTCCGCTTCTGGACCGCGCCCAGTGCCAGGACCCCTGGCCCCCGAAGATGCCAGCCTACACGACAAATCTACAACACCGCTGCCCTCAACGCACTCAATGCTGGCCGAAACCCCGCCTGCTACCGAGCCACCCCGAAATGCACCCACGGACCCTTCACCTGCCAAGCCTGCCGATTCACCTGCCTCCGGACCTGCACCGCACACGCCAAGCCGACCACCAGCAGCAACCACCTCAAGTGCATCCTGATCAACACTCGCTCCGTCCACAGACACGCCGTGGAACTCTGGAACCTGCTCGACACAACATTTCCAGACGTCGCCTTCCTCACTGAAACCTGGATGAACGCCTCCTCAGCGCCCGACATCGCCACAGCCATCCCGGACGGGTACAAGATCATCCGGATGTGATCGCGTCAACCAGACTGGAGGAGGCATCGCCATCGTACACAAGAACACCATCCACATCTCGACCAACTCCAATGACAGCCTCTCCAACGCAGAACACCTCCACTTCCAGATACACACCGACACAAAGACGACCCTCAGAGGCACCCTCATCTACAGACCCCCGGGACCACGCACACAATTCAGCGAGGACATCGCAGACTTCATCAGCCCGCACGCACTCGCCTCCCGTGACTACATCCTCCTAGGGGACCTCAACTTCCACCTGGAGAACAACAATGACAGAAACACCACCACCCTGCTGGACAACCTCGCCAACCTCGGACTCAAGCAACTGGTGAACACCCCCACCCACTACGCCGGCCACACGCTCGACCCCATCTCCTCCTCCAGCAAACACATCTCCTTCAGCCACTCCACTGGACTTCACTGGACTGATCACAGCTGCGGCCACTTCAGCTTCAGGAGAAACACGACCCACCAACAAGTTCCTCGCCGGAGCTGGGGCAAGATCACCGCCGAGCAGCTCGCCACCTCCCTCAGCCAGAACCCTCCCACCAGCACCACGGACCCCAACAAAGCGGCCAGCAACTTCACACAGTTGCTGACCGCTTGCGCCGACGACCTCGCACCACTAAAGAACCCTCCCAACAGGCCCGGCAGCAAGAAAGCTCCCTGGTTCTCCGACGAACTAAAGGACTCCAAGAAGAACTGCCGCACCCTCGAGAAAGCCTGGCGCCACGACCAAACCACAGACAACATGACCGCCCTCAAGCACGCCACCCGCAAGCACCACCAGGTGATCCACACCATCAAAAAGACAGCATTCAAAGAACAACTGGACAACAATGCCCATGACAGCAAGGAACTCTTCAGCATCGTCAAAGAGCTCTCCAACCCCAGCGCCGGAAACAACGACATCACCCCCTCACAAGACCTCTGCGACTCTCTCGCCTCGTTCTTCCACCGCAAGATCACCGACATACACAACAGCTTCGGCGCACCAACCACACACCCACCCGCTGAACCAACACCCCCTACCACCACCCTCTGCAACAGGACCCCTGTCAGCACCGAAGACACCACCCGCACGATGAACACCATCCACTCCGGGTCACCAACCGACCTGTGCCCCCACCACGTCTTCAACAAGGCCGACTCCATCATCGCACCCCATCTGCGGGACATCATGAACACCTACTTTCACGCCGCTACCTTCCCGGAGAGCTGGAACCACGCCGAGCTCAGTGCACTCCTGAAGAAACCAACAGCGGACCCCACCGACCTTAAGAACTTCCGCCCCATCTCGCTCCTTCCTTTTCCTGCCAAAGTCATCGAGAAGACCGTCAACAGACAGCTCACCGCCTTCCTTGAGACGAACGGATACCTTGACCCCTCGCAGTCCGGTTTTCGAGCCAACCACAGCACCGAGACCGCCCTGATCGCAGCCACCGATGACATAAGACACCTGCTCGACAACGGGGAAACAGCAGCTCTCATCCTCCTGGACCTCTCCGCAGCATTCGACACTGTCTGCCACAGCACCCTAATACAGCGCCTCAGCAACATCGGAATCCAAGAGAAGGCACTGGAGTGGATCATCTTGTTCCTCGCCGGAAGAACCCAGAGAGTCCGCCTCCCCCCGTTCAGATCCGAGGTCACCGAAGTCGTCTGCGGCATACCACAAGGATCATCACTCAGTCCAACCCTCTTCAACGTCTACATGAGCCCCCTCGCAGCCATCGCACGACAGCACAACCTCAACATCATCTCCTACGCTGATGACACCCAGCTGATCCTCTCCCTCACCAACGACCCCGCCACCACCACAACCAGCCGACACGAAGGGATGAAAGACGTCGCCGAGTGGATGAAGAATAGCCGCCTGAAACTGAACTCAGACAAGACGGAAGTTCTCATCCTGGGATCATCGCCCTCTGCCTGGGATGACTCCTGGTGGCCCCCTGCCCTGGGCTCCACTCCCAAGCCAACGGACCACGCACGCAACCTGGGCTTCATCCTGGACTCCTCCCTCTCAATGACCAGACAAGTCAACGCCGTCTCCTCATCGTGCTTCAACACCCTGCGTATGCTCCGTAAGATCTTCCGTTGGATCCCCACCGAGACCAGGAAGATGGTCACCCAGGCACTTGTCACCTACTGACTGGACTACGGAAACACCCTCTACGCTGGAACCACAGCCAAACTGCAGAAACTACACCATCGCATCCAGAACGCCTCCGCACGACTCGTCCTGGACACCCCCGGCACAGCCACATCTCCGGCCACCTGAGAGACCTGCACTGGCTCCCCGTCAGCAAGAGGATCACTTTCAGGCTCCTCACCCACGCACACAAGGCTCTCCACTACCTGGGCCCCAAGTACCTCAACAACCGCCTGACCTTCTACACGCCCACCCGCCAGCTACGATCGACCAGCCTCGCCCTCGCCGCCATACCACGCACCCGCAGAGCCACCGCCGGAGGAAGATCCTTCTCCTACCTGGCAGCCAAGACATGGAGCTCCCTCCCCATCCACCTTCAGCTGACCCAGGGCCATATTTCCTTCAGGAAGCAACTCAAGACCTGGCTATTCGTGCAGTAATGTTTCCCCTCCCCAAGTGCCTTGAGACCCTTCCGGGAAGTAGCGCGCTATACAAATGTCATGATTGAGGAAGAGGGGGGCCTGAGTGAAATTGACTAGGAGCTCGGGACATCGCACAGCTTGGCCATAATATCTTGGAATATAAATGGTTATAAAAGAATAGTGACCAAAGAGAGTTTTATTAATATGATAAAGTGTACTGATATTGTGTGTCTGCAAGAGAACTGGCTGTGCGACGAAACCCTAGCCACTGAAACTATAGTTATGGAGGGGTTTGCCCACCACTTGAAGTCCGCAAGGAAGAATACTTGTAGGTAGACCCTCAGGTGGTCTACTGACATTGGTGTCCACTAAAATTGCCAGGAAAATAGAAAACCTCGATTTAAGTTGTAAGTGGGCATTAGGGAGTAGGGTATTGACTCTGAATGAAGACCGTTGTTATGAAGGTATATGTATCATTATTGTTTACATTCGGAGGGAAAGAGATGATGACTTGGATAAATTAATAAAGTGTATGGATAAGATATGTGATTCCTACCTGCATGATGTGTTTCTAATGCTGGGGGATTTGAACCATAGATTAGATCCCAGCAGATTAGATTCTTGGAGTGGTGAATTACTAAAAGTTTATAATATAGAGTCTGCCATGTTCCCCAGCGGAGAAATTTTGCATCAAGATATGGCCCTAGGTAAATTTTTGGGTTCTGTGGGCCTTCTTTGCGTAACTGGTAGATTGGAAACTGACCGGCCAGCAAGTCGTACATTCACGGTAGGCCAGCAACTGTGCCCAATTGATCATGTTTATACACATGCTTGGAGCTTCGATTTTATCAAATACTTTGAAGTAATAAGGCCGGAAGGGAGCGACCATTATCCACTGCTGACTATATTATACGAAAAGAGGGGTAGTTCATAGAGAACAAGTGCTTCAAGTACAGGTAGAATTCCCTAAGCGGCTCACGATCAGTATATCAGATGATCAGATGAGCACATTAAAAAATTAAGTGGCGCTTAACAGTTAATTGTTTTAGAAAAATTGCAACATGAGGATGATAATGCCTGGTACGCAAATACAATAAGTCATTTGGTAGAATGTTTATGGGAAAAATTTCAATGTGGGAATTCCGGAGTAGAAGACTAACCTTTAATAATAAACCCTGGTACGATGTTGAATGCCGTAAAGCGAAATGTAGTATCAGGCAAAAGGAAAGAACACTTAGAGGGCCATCTAATGTAGAACTTTTATCTAACCTTCAGAAGCTAAGGATAAAATATAAGACAATTATCAGAAATAAAAAAAGAAATTTCAAAGATAGATGTTGGACAATTTTGCTAGAGGCAATTGAAGATAAAATGTGAATGGCTTCTGGAAGTTGGTGCAAGAAAGCTCCGGTAAAGCACAGGGGCCTTTGCAGTGTTCGGTTCCCTAGGATAAATGGGCGGATTACCTGGAGGAAATCTAGGGGAAGTGGCCAATTGGCGTTAGAGTAAGTACAATATTATGGTCAGGTGTGAGAGAAGAGCTAAGAGAGCATTTTACCCGAAGTCGCATTCAATTTAACCCAGGCAGTTGGGCCAGATAATTTGCCGGCCATAATGTTGAACACTAATCTAGAATGGTGGGCCGAGTTTTTTACATAGACATTTCAGGGGATCCTGGAAAGGAGCAATCATCAGACCTATCCACAAAAAAGGTGATGTAAATACTCCAAAAACTATAGATTAATAAATCTTTTGGATATAGGAGAAAAGGTATTCGCCAAAGTAATCTTGGGACTACTAAAAGAGTGCGTAGAAGAAAATCAGATTGTGCCCCCAGAAAAGTGAGGGTTTAAGGAGGGTCATTCAACGGTGGACCACTGCTTTGCTCTATGGTCAATAGCAGGGTAGTCGATCGAGCAGAGAGGCAGCCTTTTTTGCTGCTTTGTGGACTTCCACGCAGCATTTGACCTGGTGGACAGGGGACAGCTGTGGTCGACCCTGATAGGGTATAATATCCCTGATGACATACTGAGCATGATTCGAGCCCTGCATTCAGAAAATTGGGCCCGGACAATGTTAGACACTTTGGGAAGTTTATCCCGGAAAATCGAAATTGGCAATGGGCTGAGACTGGGGTGCATTTTGGCCCCCCTGCTCTTTTCCCTGTTTATAGTAGATCTCCCACAATCTCTATGTAATACAAGAGGGGTAAGCCCGAAACTAGATGGGAATCATATATCGTGTGTACTCTAGGCGGATGACCTGGTAATTATGGAACAGACAGAGATTGGTCTACAACGGAAATTACATAAATTCAAATAAAATTGCCAAGCCAAAAAACTTGTAGTTAATATGGAGAAGAATAGGATTTTATGCTTCGGCAAAAGGAAAACAGGGTTCTCCTGGTATCTGGGCACTGAAAAATTGGAAAAACACTGAATACAGATACCTGGGGATGTGGTTTCAAGGAAATTTGCATTGGCACACTCACCTGAATGCACCAAAATTGAGGACTTCGGCCTCATTGATGGGATTAAAGAGATTCAATGGCGTGTATGGGGAAAATGTCTGACAGACCGGTTCTAAAAGCTTATTCAGCCATGGTGCCACCTCAATTTTTGTATGGTGCGGAGATATTATATCTGAGTGGCAAAAATAGGTGGGATGTTGAGGAGGGAACACAGTTTTAAAAATCTCTTTTCTCTGCCTGAATCATCAATGGTACAGGCAGTGAGACTTGAACGGGGAACTACCTCCTGGGGTATTATAGCTAGCGTGGCCCCACTATGCTTCTGGCAAAGTGTGAGCTTGGGTCAATATCTTAAAATCTCATAATGGTGTCAGAAGGAAATTATAAGAAAGAAACTTGAACCATAGTCCGCAAAGCGTGTTGCCAGTTTAAGATTGAATTGCGCCCCCAGTCCCTTCAGCCTGAGATTGATAAGAGAGATCTTAAGATGCTGGGTTCGAAAGTCTCTCGAGCACAGGATCCAGACTATCTTTCTAGTAAAAGCTCAGTTATCCATATGGTCACAGTGTGGCAAAAAGATCAACATTTTCCCTATATTGACAGGCTACCCAGTTGCCAGTTAAGGCAGGAACTGCTAAGACTAAGTATTGGGGTAAACCCATGTTATGCGAGTAAAGGGGTAAAAAGCTTTATGCTAAATAATGAAGGAAAATGAACTTGCACTTTAGAAACAGCATATAATATCATACATATTTTATTGGATTGCCAGAAGTTGTTAGAAATGAGAAAAGATTTTTATGCCCAATTTTTAAAAAGTATGATATTAAAAATAGGTCGCAGGCAGTAAAGCTTTTACTAGAAATGGTCAATCTAGACATAGCCTGTGCCATAGGAAAATATATTTTAAACGTTTTTCTTTTTTTTGAAGCCAAGGTTGATGACAAAACATATACATAACACACCATTCAAACAACACAGTTAATCTTATTTAGAATACAAAAAAATCATGTTAAGTCATAGTCTCTGTTTACATCTTATACACTTCATAAAAAATAGCAGATCATGTATTAAAGCATCATAATCCCATAGAAAAAGCCTCATGTAAACATTCACACAATAAATAAATAAATAGATAAATAAGTAATCATTTAACAAAGTCATGATTCACATTTTAAGCCCTGGACCAAATTAAGAAAGTTAAGGAGTTCCTAAAATGTAACGACTATCGAGAGGTCTAGGTTGAGCGTTTAAGGCGAATGAGAAGGATAAGAACAATAATCATTTGATAACGAAAATTTCCATATCTCAGGATTTTAAATTGAAATTATGCGTTTTAGAACATTTTTAAATTGCTAGCTTTAATGTTTTCTCCCTTCTGAGGACGGGAGGATTGTCGTTTTTAAGAAATGTATAGATGATTTTTAGAATCTGTACATACTGCATTTTACTCGGCGGTGTGTTGTTTATTTGTATACTTTGATGGTTGTAATAGACCGAATAAATTCTTACTGAACTGAACTGACAGCTGTGACACAACCTCTTCATGTTTGTTGCAGTGGGAGGCTCATGAATCTAGTTTAAGTGTCTGTACTTGTGTGGTGTTGTGGGCAGTCTCCTGTGTGCTTCATTGTATACTAACTCATAAAAATGTCATTCTTCTGTGAGTGTGTTTACTCCTGCTGCCCTACAGGGTTTGAGTATGTGTTGGTGTGAACAGATGCTGTGAATTTGTCCCATACATATGTATGTCTGGTACCTCTTGTTAAACCATCAAATGTGTGTGTCCTTGTATGTGGCATGCTGGGTGTACCTTGCTGATACAGAGATTACCACATTGGTCATACACAACAGTACATGGACCCATATTTGTATTGTGATGACAACGATGTGTGGTCAATAATGTATTCCTCATCATACAGCCAGTGATGTACACTGTCATGGGTACCTGTCCAATGTCACCTGTCAATGTAGGCTTAGATGAGGTACATTGCTGCTGATCAAGGTGTGTGGTTTTTACACTGGCCAAATGTTACTTGGCTCCTGGCAAGGCCCCACCTACAATGTGGCCTCACATTACAGGCCATGCCCTGGGAGTAATGTTTGGGTATGTGAGATGACAGTTGTCTTGCAAGGCACATGAAACAGTGGGCAAAAGTGAGTGTGCTCAAAAGTATGGCCCACATCCTAATTTCGCATCACTGAGGGTCAGCAGACAGGATACTGTCATCACAGTGTTGTAGCCTTCAGGGTACTGTGGAAGAGAGTCAGTCTCTTGATGTACTGTTTGGTGTTCCACCAAGCTCGTTCCCCATGTAACTCTTGTGCACCCACCCATCAAACAATGCCTGATTGCTAACATTCACTATTCCAATTCATGGAATATTTCCGGATAGTACGCAACAGGCATATGTCTCAGTGGAGTTCAGCCCCTCATTGTGTGTGTTGGCCAAGCCTAGAAACACTTACACAAACATGTTGTGTTTGTTCTGCAGTGTGTGGCTGGCTGGTTGTCTTTGTGCATCTTCAACAATGTATTTCAACATCTTCACTGTGCACATTCCTTATGTTTTGCATTTCACCTTGCTGCCACAGTGTGGAACTGGATCTCATCAAAACTGTAGTTTCAGATTGAATCTTTTGTATTTGTGTCTGTTTGGCACTGATTGTCTGCACATGCCTGAGGGTATGTAACACACACAACAATGTTTGCCTCAACAATTCTGTTGTTTGGCACACGACAACTACTTTATCACTACATTGCTTGTGGGTTTTGGCCCCAAAAATATATAATTGCATGACCGTGCTGGGGGTGTGAGACGTACAAACATACTTTTTGTCACTATAGTGATGGGGAGATTATACCCCATAACCCCTATGTGCTTGACAATTCTGGGGAATTGAACCCCACCCTCGCCTTATTCTCACTATAGTGATGGGGGTTACACCCCATAACACCTATGTGCTTGACAATGCTGGGGGATTGAACCCCACACTCACCTTTTGTCACTACAGTGATGGGGGGTTATACCCCATAACCCCTATGTTCTTTACAATGCTGAGGGATTGAACCCCACACTCACCTTTTTGTCACTACAGTGATGGGGGATTATACACCATAACCCCTATATGCTTGAGAATGCTGGGGGATTGATCACCACACTCACCATTTTGTCACTACAGAGATGGTAGGTGTGTCCAACATATCACTTTATGTGTCAATTTTGCAGGCAGTTCACACACAAAACATGATTTTGGCATGACAGCACTGGGGGTAGTGTTGGGGAACCAGGACAATGAAGGCAGTGATACATGTCCACCCCCCTATAGGTAGAGAATGCTGGTAGTGATAGACATCCACTCCCTATGGGGTGGACAATGCTGGTAGTGTTAGCCACCCACGCCCTATGGGGTGGACAATGGAGGGAGTGATACACATCCACCCCCTATAGGTGGAGAATGCTGGTAGTGCTAGACATCTACCCCCATGTGGTGGACAATGCTGGTAGTGTTAGGCATTCAACCCCTATGGGGTGGCCAATGCTCGTAGTGTTAGGCATCTACACCCTATGGGGTGGACAATGATGGTAGTGTTAGGCATCCACCCCCTATGGTGTGGACAATGGTGGGAGTGATAAACATCCACCCCCTATGGGTGGCCAATGCAGGTAGTGTAGGCATCCACCACTATGAGGTTGACAATGCAGGTAGGGCTAGGCATCCACCCCAATGGGGTGGTCAATGGTGGGAGTGATAAACATCCATCCACGACTCCATTCAGTGTTTACAGAGTCGGGTCGTACAGAAAGTGGTGCTTGAATCGGAGCATACGTGGTGCTCGGGAATAGGAGACATTTGCGCATCGTAATTTGAAGTTTGGATGGACTGGCTCCAGCAACAAGTCGGTCGGAAGGTAAGGCTACGAATGGCTCTGGAATGGCCTTCCGAGCGGGATTGGAATCGACCCATTAAATATATATTAAAAAACAAAAGCAATACTTATACAAAAAAATAGTTCACATACTTTTAGAATACATAACACTAATCAAAACATTAATATTTTAAACAACTATCTTTTTGCAAACGATATTAATGACTTTGATGTTTTCAGAACGATATTTCTTACCTCCATGTCGATATTGTCGACCATGATATTCTTGCTGTGGATATTTCTACAACACTATATTTCCAACTCAATATTTGTGCATGGCGACATTTCAAACTCAATATTCTGTCTGCACCCAAACGTATGCTCAGCAGCCTCATCAGGGAGCAGACTGACACAGTGTCTTCCCAAAAAGAGAGAGGGAACCTGGGATGAAAATATGCAGGCAGGAAATCAGGGGAATATAGTACACTAGAAAGAAAAACTATCCTGTCTGTAAAATACTTTGATTGACAGAAAAAAGCTAATCGTTTAGTTATGCTCTAGTGAGTCATTCATGAGCCTAACGAAACTCTGATCACTGTATATGCATCTGATAAAAATGAAGAACTGTACATTTAAATTTATTACACAAGATAAAAGATGAACAAAAAAATTAGTTTTTTTATTCGTATCAAAACAGTCAAGAGTAAGTATTATATAGTCATGTCACAGCAAATAATACAAGCTAAAAAATAAATCAATTAATGGAAACAACACACACGCAGCCATGTGTCTGTCTTTTGTTTCAACCCCTTTTTTCACAGACGCTACTCGCTTTGGGCAGGAAATTGCCTTCACCTGTGAAACACTGAGGATACACGACCGAATGCCGATACATACGGAGTTCCGATGCAGGCCAGTGTGTGACTAAAAGTCAGACTCCTTCCCGGAATTCATGAGGTTTTTCTCTGATAATACAAGAGTGAGAATTGGCATGTTTTTATCCTTTTGCACAATTGTCACTCGAGTGAACTAATTTATTTTTAGCTATAGATTTCTGGGCACAGGAGCTCATACTGCTCAAACGACAATTATACATCACAATCCGTCACGTACTGTATCACACTACCGCTTTTACTCGGTTAGAGCACGGACATCGCGGTATAGAATCACATAACTTAAATGTGCTTAACCTGAAGCTAATCATCATTTGTGTGTGTTTGTTTGTTTGTTTGTTTATGTGTTTTTTAACCCATTACAGGTACTAAACCTCTCGAGGAAATTCTCCTCTCTCATATATCGCACCTTAGCGAGTGTGTCACATAGTTGGTCACACATACTCTGTAGACCATCTTTTTAAATCACTTTTCACATAAGGTCCTGATGAAAACCAGATTTAACAAAAGGCCTGTTGACCACACTGGATGTGGGAGTCCATGGTCACCTCTACTTACATCCACCGCTTTGCTTTTAATACTGCCAAGGGCTCATCATTAAAATAACCCCTGTAGACACAGGGACCCTAAGACAGTTTTTTAACCTACACTCTCAACTCCATCACTGCACACTCACTAAACAATACCCGCTCCGCTGTAGCCAGGTGTCGTAGCACACGCGAGGCACCTCCGGTGCCCTGGGTGGGGCCCAATCATAAAGCATGCCACCAACTAGGTTGGTGAGTGAGGGCTTTCATAAAAGAAATGTTATTCTCCCTAAGACACACACCTTGAGCTTCTACTCAACTGCTAGTTCTTTTTGATTTTCATACATATACTAGGGGAAGAGAACTATCCATTTGCTTTTTCACTCTATCCCATTGATACCTATTATTACGATATATAGGCTCACATATTATGTTACCACCAGAAAAGACAATCTGACATGGCAGCAGGGCAGCCCCAACTGGTGTATAAAACTGATACCTTGGTGCAGCAATGCAGGTCTCACCAACCCCAAAAAATGGAGGCCCACTTTTTTAGTTCCAAAATGAGACAACACTCAGGTGCTGGAAGCCAGGTTTTCTGTGCACTTCTGGTGTGGAGATAACCTAAAGAACTCCATAGTCCATGAAGATATTTGGCCCCAAGTCAATAGGGAAATTCACCTGCACAAGAAGCCATTTCAATTCATTACTCACAGTGCGACACAGTAAGTCCAAGCCACGCACCTGACTCTCATTGTAAATGTTAGCATTGTCATAAATGCAAAGTTCAAATCCTCACCGCTTAGATAACCCCTGCTCATCCCCTTGGTAGCTTGGCAAAGCAGACAGGCTTATCTCAGAGGCAGTGCGTTAAGCATTTATGACCATACACAGTAATAAAGTGAATACACTACAAATGGACACGACACAGTAGTATTATAAAAATAAGGATGTTTATATAAGGCTTACCACAAGACCAAATAACGACAAAAATATACCACAATCTTAATAAATACTCTTGGAAGGAAAAATAATAGTTCAAGCGTAGTTTCTTCTTAGCACAAAGTCTTTAGTAACAAAAGCAACTCTTCTTCTCTAAATCACAGTTCTTGACAACAAGGTAACCTCCACAGGAGTCACACGATGTCGAGGCAAAGTGAATCCTAAGGTTTGGCGTCGACCGCGAGGAGCGCTACGTTGAGCCCAGAGTCGAAACAGATCCCCACAACACAGTACCTTGGAAAACGAAGAAAAGATGATCTACGGCGTCGAGGTGTCCCGGCGTCGAGTCTTCGGTGTCAATCGAGCCTCGGAGTCGGGGCGATCTGCAGTGGCATCGACAGATGTCAGGCAGGAGCAGCGCTCACGGCGTCAAAGCAGGATACGGCATCGTCGTCGATGTCGATGTTGCAAGAGTGAGAAGCGCTCGAGGCGTCGGCAGCGGCTTCGCTACTAGCGTCGATCGGGCCCAGCGGGCGGCGTCGAAGATGCGGGACACGGGAGCTGCACTCACGATGTCAAGCTGGGTTCGGCGGCGTCCGTCGGCGTCAGGATTGCTGGATTTCTTCAGAGGTGCTGGACTTTCAGGTTCCAGCAACAAGCACTTTCAGCAAATGGGGAAGTCCTTTAGCCTTGTGACTTCAACAGGAGGCTGGCACCCTTCCAGCCCTTGGAGATTTCCTTGGCAAAGCTTGAGAGTACACACTCAGTTCCTCTCTCCTGGTTCCTTGGCAAAAATAAAGAAGTGACTGCAGGATTCCCCCCAGGAAACAGCACTCTGGCAGAAGAGGTAGGCAAGTCCTTGGATCAGCAGGCTTCTTGTCATTGGTTCAGGGTTCCTTGTCAGAATTGATCTAAATTCTTTGGTTCAGGGGTCCTTCTTTTATACCCCTTTTCTGCTTTGATCCCTTTGTCCATGCAGGGAAATTCCCATCATCCTGGGTTTGTTGTGGGTGTAGCCAGGCCGAGGCACCTGGCCTATTCACTGTGCAGGTCAGGGTCCTCAGCCGCCCAGCAGGAGGTGGAGCCAGTATTGTCACTGGCAGGAGCAGAGCCATCAGTCGCCCGGCAGGAGGTGGAGCCAGCATTGTGTCAGGCAGGGTAGGCTAACAGGAGCTACTCTTCCCCTACTCTCAATGCAAATACCTCACTCACCCCACACTGACTCATTCAGACCTCTGGAGCCACCCAGCTCCTGTCACACACACACCAAATCAGCAGAGACCGGTAATAGTCAGACAAGAAAATAGACACTTTCTAAAAGTGCTATTTTCGAACCCAGAGTCCAAAAACCATCCACCCAAACGGATGCATTATTAAACCCTGAGTTCAGGGATACCAAACTCGACATTGTACCATGCTCCCCGAGCCAGCTAGGATTATAGCTCTTAATAACCCTGGCAGCCCATTCTAACTTATGGAGAGCAGGTAACCTTACAATAGTGAAAAACGAATATGGCTGTAATTCACTATTAGGACGTGCCACACACATCAGGGCTTGTCCTACCTTATGCTTACAATGCATCCTGCCCTCGGGCCTACCATAGGGGTGACTAACATGAAGTTAAGGGAAGGTTTGGGGACTGGCAAGTAGGTGTACTTGCACAGTCCACATGACAGTACCAGACTGCACGTAGGTCTAGCAATGGCAGACCTTTAGACACATTTTACCAGGCTGCTTCTGTGGGTGGCAAAATACGTGCTGCAGGCCCACTAGCAGCATTTGTATTTACAAGCCCTGGCACTCCTGGTTCACTATACTAGGGACTGACAGTAAACCAAATAAGCCAAACATGGAATCCAATCAATAATAATTTAACATAGGGAGCACTTGCACTGTAGCACTGATCAGCAGTGGCACAGTGTCCAAAGCTATATACCAGCAAAAACATCGTAAACAGAGGAGGCAAACAGACAAAAATGGAGGAGAGACTCAGGCCAATGATGTCAGGTCTAACAGTAAGCAGGATATTCTGCCTCCTCCTCTCCCCAAATGCTTTCAAACACATCCAAAGTCGGGTCATCACATTAGCCCCCTCCAAAGCAGTGGGACTAGTGTGTGACAGGGTAGGAAGCCCTTGATTCCTACCGAGGGTGCCATACCCAAAGCATCCTGGATCCAAAGGAGAGGGGTCGATTGGAGGTAAAGGAGATCCATAGTTGACCATGGAGATGCACTCTGCTGCACCCAAATTGTTGAATAAGATACACAGGGCCTCACAAATATTGTCCAATGAATCTGAGTTGCTGATCACAGCATCATCATTAATTTTGGTGCTCAGAAAACAGATTTCCAATGTTGCTACCCATTGCATCAGTTTGTTGCCAGAGCTTTGGGGTTTCCTCTGATTACAAATTGTTCTGTAGGGTCACTTTTAGGCATGAATGTGTTGTTTCTTTTAGTTCTATTTTAGCTTTTCTATGTTTTTGTACAGGGCCAGGCACCCCAGTTTTAAAGATTCCTTTTGTATAAATAAGGTCCTGGTGAAAGCATCAGAAAAAAGCATATTGTATAAAATACAAATCAATATAAAGAAGAATACAAACATAACCACCCACCTACATTTGCATATGATATTTGCCCTGCTAATATCATATTTACTAGAAATGTTGTCAAGGAACAAAGAGAATAAGTCTAATAGCATTTTATCCTTCAACAGATTTCATATGTCACACCAGACAAGTAGAGCATTGCAGTATTCTTCACGCTTTGCTTATTATTAGACGTTGTGAAAAAGAACATTCTGAGTGCTAAAAAGAAACAAATGACCGAAGATAAGGACTCATTGTCAAGTTCCCAGAATCTACAGGTTTGTAGTTTGCTTTATTAAGTGCAGTATCACCGGTAAGTCTCTTCGTGCTAGAGCATATGATAATGCAAGCTGAGAAGCATCTTATTAAGGATAACTATGTTTTAAGAGCCTTCCTATTGTGAAATGATTTGGCATATTGAAAAATGAGCCAGGTACCCTGTATGATTTATTTCCAAATGCAGGAACAGGACAAGGCTCAGGAGGAAGACACCAGTGAATCCCTCAGAAACGAATCCTCCATTGGCCCCACAATGCATTCTATATTCTCAGTTCCACCAGCGCTGCACATCATCCACATTCCTTATTCTATATCCAAACATGCTAAGAATGTTTGCTAAATTAGAGACATAACACCTAACACAAACCTCGATTGAAAGCCGAAAGTCGATAGAACTTTATGGTTTGATTAATAAAAATCATTACAATGGTAAACATTTATCATATATAATAAAAACATATATCGATATTACTAACATATTTACACATAGTGCAAGAGACACGCGTTTTGTCTTGGTGCTGTGTCTTAGCTTTAAAACTTTTATTTTTTTTTTCTCTGGGAATCTTCCTGAGGGTGTCCATTTAGTCCGTTCATATCATCCCAGTTGGTTAAAAAGTAAGATTCAAAAGCAGATGGGGACCATGATTGGCCCTTCTGATTTAACATCGGCTAACGCCACATAGCAAGACCCTACTCGTTGAGAATGAGTCGTTAATACCGCTGGTAGCGCGGGTCCATTAATCTGGTGAAGTCCCTGCGTATGATGGTTTAAATGTTCCTGGGGAGCATGGTGGGCAAGAAATGATCCCTGTGAAAAATGGCCATTGTCAGCTGCTGTTTAATGTAGCAGAGGGCTTAAACCACCCTATTACGATTGACTATTATTTACTTGCTGGCTCTCTTTGATTATAAATGTTCTTACTGCTCTTGTCATGAACTTGGTGAACCGGATATTGAGCAGTGAATTGTCTGAATTCATTGAAGCAATGATAACTTGTCATCATGAGCGAATGCCAAGTTTATTCCATTCGCTCCTTAGCAAGATTTTTCGATCGTCGACTAATGTAGGACAGAGACATGCAACGTGCTCAATTGTTTCCTTGCTACTCCCGCACCCCCTGCAAATTATTTTAGTGTTTATGCATTGTCAGCTCAGCAAGTGGTACAAGAATGGCCATTCACCCATTCTCAGGGCCATGCATCTTTTTTTCCATAGCACAGAGTAAGTACATGACAGGTATGAGGCCATAATCCCTGGCTGAAACCATGATACAATTGTCCAGGCATGCTTACGTTGGGCCAATTGGGCTCTGTCTGAATGGAAGGACCAAAGGGGGACGTTCGTTTTAATGTGGATTTTGAGTGCCAGCTGCGATGGATTCGAGCTTCAGATCCAGGAGTTTTAAGGAGTTTTGTAGATAACCCCAGTATGATCTACCAAGTTGTGCAGCTGAGATTTCCTGCCACAGAAGAGCCTCCAGGCTTCCTTCTCTGGAGGTACGCAACTTATTATACAGCCTGATGAATGCCCCGGCCCCTACTGCTTGATGGTCTTGAAGGCCAAACTCGAGACGTATTTGAGCAGGAGATGAAGATTTCGGAAGGCTCAACACTTGTTTGAATTTTCTTGTTGTTATTTTATCCACAATGGTGTTGTCCTTCCCTTGCATGATCTCCTGGCTGTAGGTGAGGAAATGTATGATTTTTGCCCTCATAACTGCTATGAGTGGGG
The DNA here is from genome assembly GCF_964263255.1 of Lissotriton vulgaris. Lineage (NCBI taxonomy): Eukaryota > Metazoa > Chordata > Amphibia > Caudata > Salamandridae > Lissotriton > Lissotriton vulgaris. Next base: position 323,953,803 of record NC_141690.1, on the reverse strand, counting down.
TCAGGCTTGACCCAGACAGTTCCTTGCAAGGATCTTAAATGTCACCTGGATTGTCAAAGCTTTGGCTTCTTCCTCGTCTCTATGTTTTGAGATGAGCCCCTTCTATCCATGTGGACCCCCAGGTACATATATGAGATGGATTTATCAACACTTTTGCCTTTGTACAGCCAGTCGCCTCCTCGATATTTCCTTGATCCGAAGATGATTGCCCTTGTCTTTGTTAGTTTCAATTCCAGTTTGTTCCCGGTGGTGAAAAGAGACAATTGATCGAGGAGTCTATGCAGGCCTACCCTGGTGTGGCAGCACCAAGTCAACCACATACAATAGATTGCTGACTCTTACCCCAGCGACTTTTGGAGGATGGGAATTAGCTTTGCCGAGTGACTCTGACAAGTCAGAGATGAAGAGATTGAAGAGAAGGGGCGCTAACACACATCCTTGTTTCACTCCTCCTGATGTTGTAATTTTCCTTGAGGTATATGATCCATCCCCAAATTTAATGCCGATCCATGTGTCGGTGTGTAGCGCAACTATTGCTCATAGAAGCATTGGTGGAATCCCCCATTTCTGCAAATTGAGCCATAATAGACCTTGGGGTACACAGTCAAAGGCGGCCATAAAGTCCACGAACTGCCATGCATTAACATTCCTGAGCAAGCTGATTTGTCCAACAAGACTGATATTGCAAGCAAGTTAGTTATGGTGCCTGATTTTTGCACAAATCCTGTCTGGTTAAAAGGTATTAGATTATTTTTTGTTGCCCAAGACACCAGATCTTTAAGGAGCAGTTTGGCATAGTATTTTAATTCGACGTCCAGTAAAGTGATCATCCTATAATTTTTCAGGTCTGATCTCTTGCCTCCTTTATAGATTGGATGTATGATGGTGCCACGCCACGATTCTGGTAATGCCGAGTTGGTCCAGCAATAGGAAAAAAGGGGTGCCAGTTGATGGGCCCAGAATACTGTGCCTTGTTTAAACAACGCTTGTGTTAGCCCATTTGGCCCTAGGGCTCCATCTGCGCAACCCTCGGTTATGATTCAAACTGTTTTTTCCATGATAGTACCAAAATATGCAAGTACATATTGAAATGGTTCTGGGGGCTGGAGCGAGGTTTTAATATTAGTTGCTGGTGGCGTGCTTATGTTTGGTTCAGCTTTTTTCTTTGGTGAATCTGCATCCATTGTGCCTAATGGTTGGCAGCAGTTGCGTTGTTGGGCCAATACCGGGGATTTTACCGAAGGACCAGCTTCTTTTTCTTGTCCATCAAAATGGGTTGTTAAATAGAATACCCATTTGGCTTCGGAGATGTTGGCCCTACTTTGTCCTCCCTGCTTGTGTGTTTTGGAGTTGACGAGTGACCAGAAAGCTTTTGGGTTATGGCTTCTACTTGCATGTAACTGTTCGGAACGTATGTTTTTTTCAAGGAATATTGCTTGTTGAAGTGCTTTCTGGGCTACCTTATAATTATTGAATATCTGATCTTCCCCTGGGTGCCTACGAGCTTTTCTTAGCATACTGTCACGTATTGATTTTAATTTCTTAGTTTCATTTGTTGGTATTACTAGGTTGCATTTTTTTTTTTTGAAGTGCAAGAAACGTTTTTGAGAAGGTGTCCCATGCTGTGATTGAGATACAATATGCGGGCGGGATGCACACCTTTTGTTTTTGCTTTTTCACTTTTACTATGCAAACTTGTCCACTTTTTCCTTTAACCACGTGCAGAATGGTGGCTGCCAACCCGTTATAACACCAAAGACTGAAACTCCATATGATACCGGGGGTGTGGATATGCCCCAAATGCAATATTATGGTATATGTGTAATTGATACATGTTTTATTGTTCCTTATAGTGACCCCCGAAGAAGGGCGCTTGCAGCCCGAAATGCAGTGTTTTTTTTTTTAGAATAAACGCTGCCTTTTGCCGAACTCTGCTTCAGTCGTATTTATGTAGAGAGGTCCGTATGGACACTGCATGAATATAAGAAACTTGGACAATGGCATAAAATTCCATGTGTGGGTGTGTATTTCAAATAAATGTGGAAAAAGACGAAAAGAAGAAAGTATACAAAGAATACATTGATGACTAAAAAAGAAAGGATATAGGCCCAAATGGCACAATCAAGCTGTGCGAGTGGTTGAGGGCGTATCCACACCCCCGGTATCATATGGAGTTCCATGCTGTGATTAGCCGTAGTTCATTGGAGCTCCTTAGGTCTTGCAGGACTCTACATTTACCCATTATTGCTGGTATAATTGGATCTGACCATTTCACCCTTTCGAGGTTTTCGGTGTGATCCCCTCCTGAGGTTTGGCTTGTTGTGGCGTGATGTGCTAAGTGAAATGACATGATGATCACTTGAGGATGGTGATCACTCTCACCTCGAGCAACTATAGCGGAATTCTCGATCATGGGGAGGATTTCCTTGTTACAGAAGGTGTAGTCTAGGAAGGAGTGAATATGACCATTTGATCTTGTCCAGTTCGATGTATTGTACTTAGGGAAACGACCATTCAGGATTGTGTGGTCCAGAGCACTGAGTTGTAGCACCATGTATTCACCAAGTTTACTATATTTGGTGCAGGTGGGTTTTGTTTGTTCTAAAATGTCTGGCCATTGTGCAACATATTCTTCGGGAGGTTCTTGAAAAAGGTTTGTAATATAATCACCAGATACTAGGCAGGCTGGTCTTTTGTACTTACTTTCTAGGTTACACAGGGTCTGGATTAGATGGTTGAACTTCGGTTTTTTCTCCCTAATACTTGGCGAAATATAGACATTGATCAAGATCAGTTGGTCGGTCTGTTTGGAGGTATTTATCTTTATACCAGAAATCCAGTCTTCCTTAAATGTCAATTGGGCGATATTAACATTTAGCTTAACTGAGATGTAGATTGAAAGACCGCAGCTGGGTCGACCATGTTTATGTGACCTCTGAGCGGGGACTCTATATTCCAGGTATCCTTCTATTGGAAGACTGACCATGGATCATGTTTCCTGCAATAGTATGACCTTGTGGTTTTTTAAGAACGTTATCACATCGGTAGATTGACATTTCGTAGTGAGGCCGTCATTATTCCAGGAGCATCCTGAATACCGGTTCAATTTTGCCTTCCCCTGTCCAGGGACGCTGGCAGCCAAGCCCTGTCAGATAGCATTATCTGACAGGGTCTCGAACAGCTCGTACAGCTCGTCACCTCCGTAGCACATGAGTAGGGAGCGCTTCACTTTTGCGTCAGTCTCCTGCACACCTACAAAGTAGTGTTCCAGCCGCCCCAACCATAGGCTCCACCGCGAAGCCGCTGTGGGCGGATCCGCCAGCTCGCTGAAAGGTGGGAGCGGTGAGGCCATGGCATGTCCTGGCAGGACGGGCGTGGCGTTGGCGATGGGGGCCGGTGCCTGCGCATTAGGAGGGGCCGCTTGTTGCTGGGCTGGAGCTTGAGGGGCTGGGGCTGGAGGAACCCCTTGCACGTTCATTCTCTATGCGTGGTGGCGCGTGGGCCACGCAATGTATGCGAGCGTGTGCTTCCGCAGCCGCCAAGGGGGGTGTCAGGCGTGCACCCTCGCGTAGTAGCCGGTCACAGGTGTCTGTGGAGCCTTGAGAGCGCAGTGTCTGGTCACAGGAGTAGCCCCAATCACTTCCTGCAGTGGAAAACGGACCATCGCGAGATGCGTGAGGATCAGCAGGGCTGGAAATACGTGCCTGCGAGATGCGTGAGACAACGCTGGGGCAGGCAGTGCACATCCGCAAACGTTGAGCCCTGGCTGATGCTCTTCAAGCACCCGCGTGGTATAGCGGCCACAGACCACGCACAGCCACACGGACCCGTTGGGGACCCGTTGGGGATGGGGGCGTGAGGTGGGGGCCCCCTCCCAGGACACACGGCGGGTGGCAGCGGACAGCGAGGTGAGGCCCCGAGGATGGGGGTTGGGGGGGGGCTCACCTGAGCGCCGAGGCAGGCGCAATGTTCACGTCCGCGGTCCCACAGGGCCGACCAGGCCCAGGCAGCAGTGCCACCCACATGGGAGACGACGTGGGCCACAGCCGCAGGCTCGAGCGCAGGCAGCGTGCCAAAACACCGCGGGACACAGCAGGCGTGTCCGCGGGGCGAGGCGTGGGCAGCGTACCCGCCTCGTCGCCAGTGTGCTGTTGGCAGGGGTAGGGACCACCTAGAGTGGGGCCTTACTAAACAAGAGCACAATAACTGAATGCAGACACTAGCTAGCAGTTAGGGCCGAAGACCCCGAGGCGGTCTTGTGCCCATTTATTTATACCTGGGGCGTAACCCGCCCTCAGGCTGTGTGCGTGCGTGCGTGCGTGTTTGGACGGGCCGGGTGGCTCCGTCAGTACAGACAGCTCGAACCTTCCAAATTTGAGACCAGTCAAGGCAGATTTCTGAAAGCTACCCTTGCAGCTCAATGCAGAATGCAGAATAGACTGTTCATTTGCCTCAGATTGGTTCCAAGTTTATTTTTTAAGTCAACTTGTCCTTAAAACTTTAATGACCGATTTTGGCAAGCATCCCAACTGTTACACTCCGACACAGAGCAGTGTGAAGCCAGGAACTCTGCTGTGGAAAATAACGAGTAAAGCCTACCAGCTCCTTGAGAAGAGAGAGAGTCAAAATTACAGTGTTCTGGCATCCTTTTGAGACTTATCTGAGAACAGAATTCTGTTTCTGTGCTGTGTAAGGAAATATTAAGGGCTGAGAAAGCACTGCGCTAATTACTGACCTTTCTCTGCGCTAACAAAAGCCCTAGTACATAACATACTTAAAACAAATGAGCACACACTCAGTGTGAAATGTATAAATGTGTGCTGCTGGGACAGCTAACATTTGTTTGACCTATTGAAGCCCTGTTCAACAAGAACAGCAGAGGCATGTGTTAGAATATCAGCTTTGCAAATACATTTCTGTTTTAATTCTTTATACCTCTAATTAAAACTGAGACTGTGGTTATATTTGTGCAGCACAGATGGAGTGAAAGTTAAAGATAGCTCTCCCACAACTTTCGGCAAAAGAAAAAAAAAATCCCAAAGCCTACTTTCAAATGTTAATGCAATATCGCCACCCATTTTTCTTAGGCAAAGCTCCTAAATGCCAAGAACGCTGGTAAAATATTGCAGACTGCTTTATACGGCTGACATGTCATAAAGCTCTGACGCAGCTGGCATTTCCCATTCAGCACACCGAGGCCTTACTTTGAAGCTTTCACATTAGGCTGCAAATTATATAGAATTGGGAACATACGGTTATAATCATTTTTGCATCCTTGGCATACAGGTGTATTGCATGCAACAGAAACTCAATTTCCTCTCACAGAGCTTCAAGGGACATGACTCACTCGGATCGTTCAGTCACAACTAGAAATAAACTCCACCGCCTATGCAAAACGAATATAAAAATACAAAACAGTAACCATATGCATTATGAAGATGGTTCAATTAATTCCGCAGATCGTGATCTTTTGTGTTTTTCAACCAGATCACAATCTGATTTGTGGTTTCATAGCGCCTCGATGACTCAACTATTTAAATGTCAAGATGCTTCTCACAGACGCAAGACATGAACCCTCTACACTTGTCTCGAGTGCTCATCATTCTCACGATGTACAAACATTAGTCACCTTTGTTGCTGTGAGGCATTTCCTACTAAGTACCTTTCTTAGGCGTGGAATCAATGCTTTTTTTTGATCTGTTTCTTCATCAAACAGTTTTGAGGCTGGATATGGGTGGAAAAAGGCATGCAGACGCCATGGGCGTCCGTAGACTTTTTTCCAGGGGGGGGGGGGGCAAAATGTTAACGTCATCACCATCCTCCGACATGATGTGTGCCAGGTGGGGCACAAGAAACACTGGGGCGCAGAACTGGGATAGACTCAATTAAATGCCAGGAATCCAGGACATGTGACTGACCCTGCCACAGGCCAACAAACATCACCTGTAGGGAAAATGCTAATCTTTCTGATAAGCTACTTTATCTCTGTCTGCTAGGTGTGCAGACTTCCAGTTACTCGATCCAACACCAATCAAGGCTGTCTTCAGCACCGAATACTTTAAAACAGCCTATGATTAAAGCACCAGTTGAGCAGATAAGGGGGGCGCGGTTGTTGTACTAAATACTAAAGATTACGATGCAGAGGTGCAACGTCTATTAAGTGTACGTACCAACTACCGTCCTCTTAATAAGGACCCTGTCGAGGAGTTGTCTGGAATGATCAAAGCAATGGTGAGTAGGGCCAAGACCAACAAATGGATCTCGGTAAAAGAAGCGGAGTTTCTAATCAATGACACTCCCAGGACTCCAGCTCTATATATCTTACCGAAGATACACAAGCCTACTCGCCCACCCCCCGGTAGGCCTATCGTATCGGGGATACAATCTATCCTTGAGCCCCTTACGCAATATGCGGATTATTTTTTGCGGGAAGCAGTGGTGAACCAACCTTCCTTTATAAAAGACAATATCTGCCGGGGCTGAGTATCTATTTATGTCCCAAAATTGGGTCATCCATTCTTGCATCCTTACAATATAATCCTCTTCTTTCAACAAACCTCTCTCAAAAGACACCACCGATATTTTGAACATTTTGGAGAGTGTTCCCTTCGACTCTGATGTACAATGGTTGGTAACCATCGACGTAGAATCTCTGTACACGAGTATCCCTCAGGACGCCACGCTGGTGGCAGCAGCACGCGCCCTGAGGGACCTCGAGTGGTTCTATGATGTCCCACAATCATTCGTCATGGAATGCGTTGAAGTGGCACTGACTCGTAACTACTTCATGTACAAGAACCAACTGTACTTACAGACCTCTGGGACTTCCATGGGGGCCACTATGGCCCCTAGCCTGGCATGTATATACGTTGGCCAGTTTTAGGAGCACATCGTCTATCCGGATACCAACCCCTTCCAGAGGCAGATCTGCCTCTGGAAAAGATATATAGACGATGTGCTTTGCATCTGGTCCGGCTCAGAGGAGTCGCTGCTTGAATTTTGCACTTGGTTAAATTCACAGGACCAGAGCCTTAAATTTACTTGGTCATACAGTCATACTAGGGCCACCTATCTAGACCTGGACATTGAGGCCAATGAGGTCGGCACTTTGAGTACTCGGGTCCACCAAAAACTCACGGATAGGAATTCCCTATTATTGTATAACTCATACCATCCCAGGGCCCTACGTGACAATCTTCCGGTGGGCCAATTTCTTCGTTATCGGAGAAATTGCTCTGAGACCAAAACTTTTGTTGCACAGTCCATGGACCTTACGAAAAAACTAGAACAGCGTAACTATCCACGTAAGGTTGTGAATAATGCAAGAAAGAGGGCGCTCAACACCCCCAGAGATACCTTACTTGAGTATAATACCAGGGAGAGAAAAGACTGCTTACCGGTGGTTATGACTTTCGAACCTATGGCCACGAAGATCAGGCAGTCAATTCGAAAACACTGGGGTTTGTTAAGTAATAAAGAGTTTACCATGCCCCCCCCAAGATTTGCCTTCAAAAGGTCAGGGAATCTAAAGGACAGACTTGTCCACACTCGGGACTGAGTACCTTTGAGAAGTGATACTACGACGATACCTAAGGGACATTACCCATGTGGTACATGTTCAGTGTGTCCACTTACCAGCAAATGCAGTAGTGTTACGTTATCCACTGGAAGAGAATGGTTCCTAAACCAATTCAGCAACTGTAACACCACTAATGTGGTTTATAGGCTGACATGCAGTTGTGGTTTACAATACATTGGACTTACCTCAAGGAAAGTAAAAGTACGCATACAGGAACATCTAAGTACCATCAGGGCTGGGAAGTTGACCACCAAATTAGTCCAACACTGTTATAAAGAGAAACACAGCTTCACATGGACAGTGTTGGAAACTGTAAAGGGAAATCCTACTAACGTTGAGTCAATCCTGATTACAAAAGAAGCTAAATGGATTTTCAGAGAGAGCAGTGACAAACAGGGCCTTAATGAGATTATAGAGTGGAACAAGGTTAAATAACTGGTCAATCACCTATAATGCTCTGCCACCCTGATTTGGCTCCCCACAGCCAGTGTAGTTAGCAGTATTATAATACAATTGCTCTGTGGCTATACTAACTGCCACCACTATTGGATATCAGCAACACCTGCGCTACACTCTATATACATACCATGCTACATTACTGGTGTTTTACCCCAATCTTATGTCCAGTGCATTAACAACTCTTCTGGTGTCCTTAGGTTATTTAGACACAATCTCATGATGTTTTTTACCACTCTGCAATGGCGCCCACTTTAGTTATAGATTCTCCTTCAGCCTTATGAGTATGTATACAGCTTAGGGGAATTGATGTATGAGGGCGAGGACATCGTTATAAATGAGGAGGATGACTCTATTTATCCTTTAATTTTACCACATTCCTCACTCGAGCATTCCGTGATGGTCTCTCGATAACTTCTATTCACTCGAATTTACCCATTCCGGTTTATTTTGCCTTTCTATAATGGCGCCCGTTTTGGTGAGTGAAGTCCTGCACACTCTGTAGCCCGCATCACGTGACGGGGGGATCCGCCGATCACGTGACTGTGGTGCGCGACGCGGGATTACCTGGCTGGGACGTTTAAATGGTGTACTCCGGCTCCCGCTAGGTGTTCCTGGGATGATACAACGCCCATGTTCCTCGTTTGTACGGTAAGGAGAGGGCTCTGGGTCACTGGCGCCACTGCCAGCCCGAGGCATGCGTATCGTTTTCATGCATCAAGGAGGTAACTTAAGATTGGCATGAAGATCTTGGCTTATCTCACACAACTGTTTTCTGTTTTGCAAGGATGCCATTGACACGCTGTGAGCTAGTCTTTTAGGCGGGTTGCTAGTTTATCACATCCCCCCCACAGGTTATGAATGCATACACTTTGATCTGTATGACCGCCCTAGTAATAGCAATGTGGTTGCCATGCATGTATTGATACTGGGCCATAGAAAATAAGAAATATGTATGATGTGCAAACGCTCAACGTTTTTACCCTATGCAAACACAATAACTTTTTTCAATAAAGCACAGGTAGTCGGTCATCTCTTGCATAGACACCAATGAATGCCATCATTTAGCCAGACAGCATTGGCATGGCAGAATAGAGAGGTTTTCCTTCATTCTCTGTGGATGCTCTTGTTGGGTTGTGTTTATATATGTATGCATTGGGGTGACGTGATTGCTCTAATGGGGCGGCAGCCCATGCATAGAATGGCAATTTTAAGAGCTGGCCATTATATACTCATGATACTGATTACATACAAATCTTACAGGTTGATGTGACAACCGACTGTTCGGCGGAGTACCCCTTTTTTCAGCTGGTACGAGGGAGCATAGCTGAATAAGGGTAAATGATTTTGGAAATGTAAACTAACATTGAATATTCTTTGCTATGAAATGCACAAACACTAGGTTGGTCTAGATTATGAACTGGTCGTGATTCTAGTTTTTTCTTCTGTTTATTTTTTCAACTCGGCAGCTTCCTGTCTAAAAGATGTTGGAAGGGGGTGCAGTAACAGAGTATTGACCCTGATGAATCTGCCATAAAGGTTTCTGGGCAGTGAAACATGTTGGTCACAGGTAGTGGTATGCAACTTTAAGCTACCCTCCTTTTTATTTCAACTTCGCACACCCGATTCATAAATAAAAGTAGTATGAGTGGTGTGGTTGTTGATTTTATTCTTCACTCTGTTTTGTTTGTCCAAGGAGTCACGCTCTAAATCTCCTTGATATGCACCTTCTCTCTTTTCTTTTCTCTCACTTATTCACCAAAATTCTGGAATAGGAACGGCCGCCTATGATGAGAAAGGGGCCAAGTCTCTGGTAAATATCTGACCAGATTGCCCCGAGGGTGTTCGCCCGTGAGGTGCCTTCCTCTCCGCCACACATTTTTTCACTTATTATTTTGGTACATGTGTGGTTCTGTGTATGGTCCTAAACAGGGCTGACATTTTTCGGGTTGCGCCGAGTTGAAAATGTATGAACCCCCCACAATTAGCGATAACGACAGACTAGAATGTCTGTTTCAGGACGGTAAGGCATTAGAGACAACAAACACCTTAATGTAGAAATAATACCGGGTGTTTTTCCCAAATTCTACTTCCTGAGAATTTAGGCGGATCAAAGTCGCATGCCTGCTAGATAATTTCTAACACCAGTCCCGGGTTTTGGGAATATTTTGGATTGCGTAAGTAGTGACGCACCACGTTATGTATGGGTGGCCTCTGTACATTGCAGTGGTTGCGTTGCACTTGCGACGCTACTCCAGCAATGCGCCACCCGTTCACCACAAGATGCGTCACGCATCTGCCCTTCCTTGCACCACGGTGTGCGGCATTGTAAATGCGACGCATCTGTGGTGCCGCAAGGAGAGAATTGCATGACGCATCAGTTCTGGCGCGTCCCTGCTGATTTGCAGAGATGCGCCAGAACTCATAAATCTGCCCCTCCGTATGCACAGTGTATGTTAGGGATTATTTGTAGCGCACATATTAACCAATATTGGCTTCTTGGCGCTGGAATTCATGATAAATGTCATCTAAAGGTAAAGCACTACGTCAAAGTCAGTAATAAATAATACAGCAATCACACACGCTAGCGATTCGCCAAGGGGTGCTCCCTTTACTAGAATTTCCCGGGCGTTGCAACATTTTACACACATTCAATTAATTTATACAAAATAAAACGTATAGGTCCAAATGTTAGCGATATTTTTGAAACAGAAACCTAGAGGCCCTCTACGTGTAGTCAATGTCAAACTGACAACGTGCACATGTTTAAGGATACAATAATGGCCTTCTCCCTTATGCGGAAGCCCTGCACCGTAAATGTGTGGCACATTCGGCGCCCGCAGCGGCGGCACATCACAGGTCCAGGGATGCGGAGTCTTACACAGTGGTTGAAGTGGGGGAAAAAAGTAGGAGAACAGTGAGTGGAGAATCAGAAGGCAGGAATAACCCAAGGATTGGATCTGTGGGTGGAGCCAGAGGTGTGGCGAGAATGCGCAGACATCCCAATTTTTAGTATTTGTTTGGCATTTCACTGCCCAGTTTAATCAACTAATGGATACACATTGGTTGCAATAATGTTTGTTAGTGCCCCCCCAATGACCACCTCTTCCATGGAATCCCTCACTACCACCCTTTAACTGTGCCCCCAAAGTCTCCATAACCACTCTCTCTCAGATGCATTTAATTTGATTTATAGCGCCACTCAAACCAGTGTAGGGTGTCAGAGCATTTTACATCGCACACATTACACAGAGACAATCAATATGTGTGTAAATAACTGTATAGAAAATGTTACATAAGACTAAGGACTACAAGGTGTAGGAGTCACATGACAACCATACTAGTAGCCCGTATAGTTTCATAGTGATTGGTCTGGAGAAACACAATACCCGGAATTTAAAACATAATACCATGGTGGGGGTTCTCCTTAATAATCAGGATTGATTTCTGTCCAAAAGAACACTTTTTGGGACATTAGGACAATCAAAGACTGGGGGGCTAGGGGGACATAACGCTCTCATTTATACCTTGCAGTTTGTATGCATCTCTTAGATGACAGTTAATAGCTAACTGTTCTAAGTTAGGATTTTAACTTATAAACTGCAAGGAACAAAAGGATCTCTCTGACAAAAGCAGTACCCACTGACCTATTTACATTATGTGCACTTTATGATCTGCATGGCGCATGTTCTTTGCAGCCGGTGCATTAACCCTCTAAGCTATCTTTCCATGAGTCAAAAGTTCCACTAGACAAAATTCTGATCTCTCTCTAGGAAGAACATTAATCACCAGAGTCATCATGACATTTTTATTGTTGTCGAAAATTGCTGGAGGTAAGGAAGGAGGCAGCAAGCGTTTTTAAAACCTTAATATACTTGCAAACATGATGCCACCACCTAATGTCAGCACCCGGTGCGGTCACACTGGGTGCACCGCCCTAGAGCTGGCCCTTCTCAAGCGTTCTGTGACATCAGTGACAGAGTCACTATTGTTCAAGGGCGTGCTGCTTTAAAGTTGTGCTCGCAAGACTGGAGGTGAACTTCAGTATGGATAGTGGTGGACAAGCCTTGAAGGTTAACCTACACTCGTCATGCTAGGGTCCACCTGCTGGTGCGAAGACACCAGGGCTTCTAAGGTGTTGCGAAGCCTTCTAAGGTCTAGCATGTGATTGTGCTCTCACAGGAGAGTGGTCTGGTGGACTGGTTATTAAGGCTGAACCTGGTTCCCAGTTCCAAATTCAGCTGCTCTGACCATAGTGCCACATCCTCTCCCCCACTGAACACTCTACTGCCCCACTGAGAAAAACTCCCACTGTCTTCAACTACAACCCAATTGTTGCCCACTATAAACACCTGGATGCGGCTCAATTTAAATTACGCACTAGACAAGAGCAATATGCGGCCTACAAAAAAAAAGTAACATCATCCTGGAAAAAGCAAACACTTATAGGGAATGCAACATTTAGCAAACCATGGGAAATGTAAGCTGGAACAACATGGTTACCTTAATACATTTACACTCACTATTCAGAAATCAGTGAGTGCTTTTACCTGAAAAGTTAAGGACACGACTACAGGGCCCTGAATGGACCCATTTCAATGGCCATTGCTTATATCTTTAAAAAACATAATCAGTATGGTAAAAAGACCACATCCCTGGACGCAGAGCCGCAGCACACATTTTGTCTTCCAATTCAAACATTGCAGTACCTCCAGAATTGGTGCACTAGTTCCAAGTCCAGGGAAAACAAAGACAAGAAAACAAAAATAGCGCTTCACTGGCAAGCTCTGTAAAAGTGGCGCTAATGTGTTTCGGTGTGAATGAAATCAGTTTGGGCACTTTGCTACCACTTTGTCTTACTTTATTTAGTTATTTATCAATTCTTCATATTTTCAGCCTTTTATTTCCAGTGCTGCACTTTGGAATTAAAATGTCAGAAAAATACGACATTTCCAGCAAAAGCGTCTTTCTTTTTTGGATTCATTTCACAGGGAAGCAAAGTGAAGAAAGGAGAGGAAAGAGAGTGAGAAACCCGTCTTAAAGTCAATGTTTTCATGGGCGTCCGCAGGGAGGGGCAAGAAGGGGTGCTCCAGGGGGGGGGGGGGCAAGCGCCCCCCCTTGCCCTCCCCTGCCGACGCCCATGTGCAGACCGCAATGGGACTGAGCCACATGCAAATCCGAAAACAGTGAATTTCATGCCTCAACTTGGTAGGTACTCCATTGATTTCATGAGTTTCCCCGTTCTGAGGTGTGCACACCTGTGGATCAATGTAGCTAGTATTTGTAGTGTTCATGTACACTTATGGCTCGACATCCCCTCCGACCGCTGTATTTTGATTACAGTGGTCAAACCACAAAGAATGGTCATCCCTTCAATGACGATGGAGCCAGGCTCAGCTCTGACTTCGGGATTAAGATGTCTGTTTAAAACAGCTAATTCATGTTAATCTTTCCGAAATGGATTAGCTGCCAAAAACTGAATTTGGGGGCCCCTAGCAGGGCCCTCTTCTCCCCCTGGCCTTCTGTATATGGGCCTGGGAGGCAGCCATGAGGTGCCTGCCACACAGTGCAAGGATGTGTTGAAACCGCCGACCTATGGTCGGGCGGTTCCTTCTACCCGACATTGTAATAAGGGCCGTAATAAGGCCTTAGAGTAATAAACCCACAGCTATCTGTACAGAATGCATTTATTTTTTGCAGTTTTATATAGCTCGTATCTGACTTGAATGCACTGGGATGTTTATGTGAGCACCAATCCATTGCACAAGGACACGTTCAGTTTTTGTAGGCAAAGGAGAGTACGTGATTTGCAAAGAATTACTAGTCGAGTAGATGTCTGAAACTCAAACCTTTCTCCCCCAATTTCAATGTCAGCAGCTCAGGCTGTTAGGCCACATTCCCTAATGGGGAAGAAGAGGGTTAGTGCTAAGGGCTGCTCAATTATATTATTAAACTTTTTTGCAGCATTTGACATCACTTTGGACAAGTGCAAGTTTATCAGTGTGGCATGCTCGGTCAAATAGTGTCTGTTGAATGAAAATCATTAATTTTCGACAAGGGGGCTCTTATCAGTTCCAATTACCAAATTACTGTGTTTGTTTGCTTTTGTGTGGAGCTCTATTTTTTTTGTTCACTTCCCCAGGCTGTACGCAATTATGATACTTCAGCTAAAGCTGTTCACATTGTTTAAGCCCCATTCAATGTCAAGGTAAGCTCACGTCCCACAGAAAAGGCAGACAGCTTCTAACAGTATGCTGGAATTCTTGCTTTTTATTACTTAGTTGTGTAAAGCAGATGCTTTAGACTTAGAACGTTTGTCACATTTCCTATTTATGGCTCAACTTTTCTTTGCACTTTCATTATCAGATTGATTTTTTCAACTATTTGTCATTATGATCAAATTCTAAATGTTATAAAAAACATTGCACATTAAAAATGAAGCTAATTTACAAGAGCTATGGTATATCTTCCCAATAAACAGGCAGAGACAAGTGCAGTTACCTTGCAGACAACAGGGCCATGATTTGAATGGTGCAGCAGGTGCTGTAGCATCGGGCCAAAAAAGTAATCTCCTTTAAACACATAATATTGCTATCTTTGACTACTAAACAGGCAGTCAGAATTGCAGTTAGGTTGCATTTAAAAGAGACTTAGGGGCCCATTAGGATGGGAGGCGGATTGCCCCCGCCAGGCCAGCGGTAGCCACCGCCGGCTTGGCGGGGGCAATCGCCCGCCATCAACCCGGAATGACCCCCGCCGTATTAGAATGGCTGGGGGGTCTGCGGCGGACGGAAAGGGTTTCTATGGTGGCTGTGTCTATCAGACACTGCCTGCCATATTAGGATGGGACTTTTTAAAAGCCTTTCTGCGGTGGCACAGCCGCCACGGAAAGGCATGCGGAGTCTGCATTGGGAGCTCGATGCGGGTCCCCATAAACTCCGGTTGGATGGGGGGTGCACATGGGGGGTACCTATGGTACCCCTCAGCAGTTACATGCACAGCATGGCAGGCACCGAGCGGTGCCTATCATGCTGTGCATGGAAGTGCACTGCATGCCTTCCTGCAATTGTGGCGGGCAGTGCTGAGTGCACCGCCCGCCACAATGGTAGGAATGCAGGATGGGCCCACCACTGTGGCGGGCGCATCCTAATGCCAGGCACGGGACCCCCGCCCTTATGGCGGGCGGTCCTTAGTACTATGCTCAGCAGGTCTAGGAACCCCACTAAACACCTAAAATTGCTACATTTAACTACTAAACAGGCAGTCGCAAGTGTAGTTCCCGTTCAGACAACATGGTCATGATTACGATGGTGCAGCAGGTGCAATGGCACCAGGCCACATAGTAGTCAGAACTCTTCTTAACACCTAATATTGCTATATTTTATTACTATACATACAGGCACAATTGCATTTACCCTGCAGGTGAAAGGTACTTGATTTAAATGGTGTAGCAGGTGCAATGTCAGGGGTGCCAAAATTTAGCATAACTCCAATAAACAACAAATATTGCTATATTGTATTGCTAAACAGGCAGTCACAAGTGCAGTTATTTTGCGGGCAACAGCGCCATTATTTGAATGGTGCTGCAGTTGCAGTGGCACTAGGACCAGAAGCTCCAGGAACTCCAGTAAACACTGATTATTACTACGTTTTACAACTAAATATTCATTCACAAGTGCAGTTATCTTTCAAGCAAAAGGGTCATGATTTGAATGGTGCAGTAGGGGCAGCGGCACTGGCCCAAAAAGTTGTCAGAAATACTCTTAACACCTAATATTGCTTTATTTTACTACTAAACAGGCAGTCACAATGGCAGTTACCTTGCAGTTGAAAGGGGTTTGAATTAAATGGTGCAGCAGGTGCAATGACACCGGGGTCAAAAGTTGTCATAACTCCACTAAACAGCACATTTTGCTGTATTTTACTACTAAACATACAGTCAATCACAAGTGCAGTTATCTTGCAGGCAACAGGGTCATTATGTGAATGGTGCAGCAGGTGCAGTGGCACTGGGCCCAAAAGCTGTCAGAATTCTTCTAAACACCTAATATTGCTATATTGTACATCTAAACAGGCAGTCATAAGTGCAGTTATCTATCTAGCACTAGGGTCATGATTTCAAAAGTGAAGGGACCCCACTAAACCCAGATTATTGCTAAATTGTACTATTTAACAAGACAGTCACCTGGCATTTATCTAGCAGGCAGTAGGGTCATGATTTGAATGGTGGTGCAGGTGCAGTAGCACTAGGACCAAATGCTCTAGAGCCCCCTATAAATATCTAATATTGCTATATTTTACTGCTAAACAGGCAGTCACAATTGCAATTACCTTGCATGCAACAGGGTCATTATTTGAATAGTGCAGCAGGTGCAGTGGCCCTGGACCCAAACATTGTCAGAACTCTTCTAAACACTTAATAGTGGTATATTTTACAACTAAACAGGCAGCTATATTTAAGATATCTAGCAATCTCTAGGGTCATGATTTCATTAGTGCAGAAGATGCAGTGATACTGGGACCAAAAGCTTCAGGCACTCCACTAAAACTAAACACCTGATATTGCTATTTTTAATCCTAAACAGGCACCCATAAGTGCAGTTACCTTGCAGACAACAGGGTCATGATTTGAAGGATGCAGCAAGTGCAGAAGCAACGGGCTCAAACATTGTCTGAACTCCTCTAAACACATAATATTGCTATATTTGATTACTAATCAGGCAGTCACAATTGCACTAACCTTGCAGTTAAAAGAGACTTAATTTGAATGGTGCAGCAGGTGTAATGTGACTGGGGCTATAAACGCTAAGCACGCCACTAAACTCAGATTATTGCTAAATTTGACTACTTAACAAGACAGCCACAGTGCTTTTTATCTAACAAGCAAAACATTAGTGATTTAAATGGTGCAGCAGATGCAGTAGCACCAGCAGCAAAAGGTCTAGGCACCCCACAAAACACCAAGTATTGCTATAATTTACTACTAAACAGAGAGTCACAATCTCAGTTACATGCAGATAAAAGGGACTTGATTTGAATGGTGCATCTGATTATTGCAAAAGTGTACTACTTAACAGGACACTCACAACTGCCTTTATCTAGCAGGTAATAGGGTCATGATTTGAATGTTGCAGCTGGTGCAGTAGCACTAGGACCAAACGCTCTAGGCACCCCACTAAACAAATAACATTGCTATATTTTACTACTAAACAGGCAGTCTCAATTGCAGTTACCTTGCAGACTACAGTGTCATAAATTGAATGGTGCAGCAGTTGCAGTGGCACCATGCCCAACATCTGTCAAAGAAATTTGCAAAAGAATCTAGAGTTTCTCATCATAATATTCTAATACTTCTGGGGCTGTATTATGTATTTCGCACACTGTTTATTTAGGGGCCACAGTGCATCATTAAACTGGTGTGCCAGGAGCAAACAGGAACAGTGCGTCCGACTGACTACAATGAATGCAATGGCCTGAGGGCGGCCATGAATTCGAGGATGTCCAGAGGGCATGAAATTCAGTGAAATATGGAGCAGCTATGTGTTCCACTTAGGGCGCCACCCATCTGCAATTTAGAGAGGGGCTAGAGCACCCCCTGCAGGCAGGTGCAGTGAATGACTCCCATGCAAATGAGGAAATTAAATTTCATAGGGCTGTTGCTACATGTCTGCCAGTGCTATCTGTATTACTGGAGGAATGTAAAAAGCATCTATTGCTGATTCTATATTACCATTGTGCCCCAGGGGCACACAAAATGGGTGCACATTCCCGCTGTACCTCCAGGGTACAATGTGTAATACAATCACAGGTGTGCAGACCATGCCCCATAAATCAACAGATGTGTTTGGGCTAAACCAAGAGTACCTTGAATAAATATTAGAAGTATAGTTTCTCAAAATATGTTTTAAGGAGCTATGTGTATTACAAGCATTCAATGGAAATCTGCTAGTGCAATGTTAAATGGGCCATCATTTTTCAAAATGTGTATGGCATCATTCTATACTTTACTCTTCAATTATGCCTCTTCACTGTATATGCTCAAGTTTCTACTGAAAAGAGACAGTGGAAAAAATGTAAAATATTCTCACAAGCACAGACTAAGGACTCCAGAACTAGAGAAAAGCTGCATTTCCATATGTGCTTCCTCTCATTCACATAGAATGTACATGGTCAAACAGGTTACACCAACTGTACAGGTTCAGCATTAATGATAATAGCATAGAACGATTTAATATAAATAGATGGAGGGCAGGAGATTATATTTCTATGTTACTGTCCCTGCTGGCTTGCCTACCAATGATTTTAGAGGACCCACAACACCTCGACAAATGAATAAGTGCAATTAAATAATTAAGACAATGAAGAGATCCAGGAGCCCCCACAGAGTTTGATCCTCGAGTAACAGATCTTGAAGACAATGCATCCATGTCCAGCATGGATTCAGACATTTGACCGTGTCTGAGGTCTAGTCTGCAGAAAAGAACTCCTTTAAATTGTGTACTAATGCACACCTATCTATATGTATAGTGGCAGTTTGATTCAAGATATGATAAGTGTATTTATTGTGATAACTGTATTTATTAGACTCCATGTATTAATAGCGATTTGTGAAAGAATTAAGCCCACTGCATTGACGTTTGTTACTAAACAGATTATAGAATGCTCTGACCTTACAGTGGCTGATTTGCTAAAAGTGCAATCAGGACACCTGCCAAGCTTCCCCACTTGGGAACATTGTGCGAGCCAAGGACAATCACTTTACTTCACTATGTATTCTTTTTTTAACCAACCAATTTGACAGCACAAACAAGTAATTCAGCTCAGGATATGTATAAAACCTCACATGATTAAATAATTTTCCTTCACAATTAATAGCAGTATAGGCTACATTTGTATGTCATAAACTGACATGTACAGAATGAGTTGTGGGAATTTTGTCAGGCTTTGTGGTGTCCTAAAATGCTTCATGTTTAGAAAAAACATTGCTTTCAATAAAAGTAACTCAAAAGAGTAAGGGCCAGATGTAGGTGGCCATTTACCGACCGGTAACAGCCGAATTCGGCTGTTACCGACCGGTAAATGGTCATTCCTGATGTAGGTGGCCTATTTTACCAATTCGGTAAATTTACCGAATCGGTAAAATACTGAATCAGTATTTTTACCGATTCGGTAACTTCCATATGTAGGTGGGACTCTTCTGAGTCCCAAAGGCCAGTCAAATTCGGTATTTTACCACCCAATCCTATTGGGTGGTAAAATAACGAATACAGGTGTGCATGCACATCTGTGCACGCACACCTGTGCAATGTGACACACAGACATGCCCTTAGGGCATGTCTGTGTGCCACATGGCACACAAGTCCGGAATCATGAGTGATGTAATATGTGATGTCATCAGCAGTGCATTGCAGGCGCGCAATTTATAGTGAGTCCAACTAACTATAACGTGGGAATTTCAATGGTTTTATGTCAGTAAAATTTCCAGCTAACTATAACTAGTGTGAAACCTATGGTTTTTTCAGTAAATTTAATAGGTTTTTTAAATGCTAATTCCTAACTATAACTGGTGTGAAACCTATGGTTTTTTCAGTGAATATATATATATATCTGAAATCTGCATTCAGACAAGGATCCGGATATGATAAATCCTGGTCCAAGACAGGTAGCAACTATTCAACAGGGCGATCCTGAGGTAGATGATCGAACTGATAACCCTCTGTTTAAACTTGTAACTCATCTATGTGACCTAATAAAAGGGATGCAAGTCAAAATTGATGATCTAACCACTGTTGTTAGTTATTTAAATGTTGACCATAATAAAGCCCCTATAGTGTCTAAAGCTCCTAGAAAAAGCCGGGGTGGTGTATCAGTCCAGACAGGAAACACTCCCCCTAAGATAGGTGAAAAGCCTAAAACAGATGCAGTTGCAACTAGACACTGCAGAACTAGTGAGACGATCAAAACAGGGAACCAAGTGTCTGAAAAAAAACAGCTATCACACCCCACTGCCACAATACCAACAAGTGATATACTGGGTCCATCGGGAGCCAAGCAACCCTTTAGCCTAAAACAAGTTGGCAGCAATTCTTTATCTAGCCGGCAGAAAACAGGCTCCATTCAACAAAATTCTGGGCTCATTAAATCTAGCCTAAACACTTTTATGTCACCCCCAGTATATCTGATTAACATACCCAAGCTCCCTGTTGGTAGAGATCGTGAATCACCTGACACCCTAACCAATAAAGCCATTCATTGGATCAGACACGTAAGGGGTTGTAGGTCGGTGATCAGGGAAGATATTCTCTGAGCAAGTAGGCTTACCCTTAAGGACGATGCCTATGATTGCATAGAACTTATCCTAAAAAACCCAAGGATAGCCAAAGAATTGTTAAACTTAGAATTTAGATCGTGCTCTCCGGATTATTCCAGGATTCAGATGAGACCTACCCCCCCTCAATCCTGGAAGCCCGTGAGGGAGAAACTGGATGATACTGTACTTGGGGAAAGTTCGAGACTGGATTGCAATGATTGACTCCAATTGCAATCTTTGATACTATCTCCCAATGATGTAAGAAATATGTGGTCAGGAACCCAATGGTACTGTGGTAAACTCACCAGAGGAACGAATTTCACCAGCTTGTTCCTCTGTTGAGGTTATTTCCCCAGACAATAACTTGGAGCTTTTAGTGCAAGCTGGTCCCATGTTCAATAGTGGTAGACCAGGGTCTGTTCTTTCTTGGAATATAGCTGGCCTAAAGTCTAAGTTGGAGTCACCGGAGTGGGCATTATTTTTTAGAGAACATGAAATATGCTTATTTCAGGAAACCTGGGCAATGGAAGAACTGTATCTCTCAGACTATCTGAACTATAGTATCCCTGCAGTGAAGGAAGGGAGGGGGAGACCAGCCGGAGGGCTTACGATTTGGATAAGGCAAGATCTGGGTGTAACAATAAAAATCATACCGACTAACCACAGGGATCTTCAGATACTAAGTCTCAAGTTCCCAAATGACAAATTAGTCTATGTTTGTAACATATATGCGAGAAGTACGGGGGGTAGAAAATCTGAGGTTCTATTACTATTGGAAGACCTGTTGGAAAGTGGATACTCGCCCTCAAATGTAATTGTCGGGGGGGATTTTAATGTAAATTTTGAACCTCTTTTGAAAGGAAGCTGGAATGTGTCGGACGAGGAGGATAGGGAGTGGGGGATTCCCAAACTGGATCTTGACCCGGTAAATAAATGGACAGATATAGTGGCCCAAATGAATTCTATCTGCTTAAATAAATGTCTAAGAGCAACTAATGGTAGGACCACAGGCGAAAAGTTTGGTGCATTTACATTTATAAGTGGTAATCGCAAGAGCAGAATAGACTACATTCTGATTATTTGGGTCTATGGAAATATCTTAAAGATATGACAATTATAGATAGGGTAGAGAGTGACCACAATCCCCTGTCTATGAGTCTTACTTATTGTGAATCTCCTGATCATCTTGGGGCTATGATGGCTGCTACCCCCTCCCATGATATTGTAATATCTAACGATATGCGCCACGTTCGGTGGTCCAAAGTTTCACTTCGTGAAGAGAATTTGGATTTTATAAGCAGCAAGCTTGAGCAGGCGAAACTGGATCTATTGATGTTATCAGAGCCAGTCAATAATTCTTTAAAATTGGGTGAAGGGACCAGGATTCATGAGGTTCTTTTTGGGGAACTAAAGAGCCTTTTTGTTAAGCCCTGCTAGCGGAATGCCTCCCGAGTTCCAGAGGCATCACGGTGGTACTCCAGTGAATGCAGGAAGGCCCGCCTAAGTCTGGGAGAAGCAATCAAATCAGAGTTAACTGAGAATATCAGAGCGGCCAGACTAATTTATAAAAACACTGTCTCAAGTGCCAAGCGTGATTGGGATGAAAAAAGGTAGAATGACCTTAAGGAGGCAGGATCTTCTAAAGACACGCGAAGATTCTGGAATGTCTACAAGTGGGGTGTGGATGTTAATCCGGACAAGCCGCAGAGCTGGGTTCCCCAAGAAAAATGGGTAGAACATTTCCAGCCGCAGTATGCCAAAGGCAAAGACTCACAATCAGTAGTGGAAGTACCTCTAGAAACCTCAACGGAAGACTTCTTCACCTTGAAAGATGTACAGTGTGCTCTAGATTAAGTGGTTCCTGGTAGAGCGCCAGGCATCAATGGCATACCTGCAGACCTATTTTTGCAAGATAAGAACTCCTGTGGCTATTACTTACTTCTCCTATCAAACATGATCGCTAGGGGAGCTCCAATACCAAGTTCCTGGAACGGGGCAGAGATCATACCCTTTTATAAAAAAGGGGATAAGTCCCAGCAAGGAAATTACCGGCCAATTAGCCTGATTGACACATATCAAAAAATATTTGGCAGGCTGGTTTTAAACAAAATCCTTGACTGGGAACGTGACAATAAGATCTTATCACACTTGCAGGCAGGGTTCAGAAACTCAATTAGCACTGTCGACCAGGTGCTGCATTTTGCAATGCTTTACTGGAAGATAGTGACAAATGGTCATGAAAGCCTATATGCCGATTTTATAGATTTAAAAGCGGTATTTGACCTGGTTCCTCACTCTACATTATGGAATGTTCTCAATAGCATGGGTATGCCAGGGACTCTTATATCTTTGGTAAAAAGATTGCATGAACGGAACTATGCACAGATTAGGTGGGGGAGTCCCGGGAATGTTACCCCACAGTTCCCAGTGGAAACTGGAGTACGACAGGGCTGTGTCCTGGCCCCAACCTTATTTTCTTTATATATTAATGATGTGGCTAAAATTTTAATTGACTCCAACGTTGATGCACCAACCATTGCTGGAGCCAAAGTGCCCATTCTAATGTTTGCTGACGATTGTCTTTTAATTGCAAAATCTCCAAGTTGGCTTCAAAAAGGTCTAGGTCTTTTTGAAAACTTTTGTACAGCACGTGGGTTAGAGGTAAATGTCCAAAAATCAAAATGTATGACCTTTAATGCCTCTAAATCTTTCAAGGGTACTGTGCTTATGAATAAGCGTCCTCTGGAAAGGGTACAATCCTTCACCCATTTGGGTGTCTGTATCCAGCATAATTTGTGCTGGAATCAACAAATTGAGCTGGCTATCCTTAAACATAGACAGCTATCGGGTGCACTGAGTGTAGAACATACTAAATCCCTTACTAAACCAATATCCCCAGTATTGCAAGTTTATAATGGTAAAGTAATTAGTTTCCACTTTATACGGGGTTGAAATGTGGGGAATTGAAAATCTTAAGGGGGTGTCAATCTCAGAAAATTCCTTTTTAAGGATTAATTTATGATTTAGGGATGTTCCCAATAGCACTTATAGCTTCCTTACGCCCAATTTTGTATTGGAGGAGGATTTGGACCACC
The DNA here is from genome assembly GCF_964263255.1 of Lissotriton vulgaris. Classification (NCBI taxonomy): domain Eukaryota; kingdom Metazoa; phylum Chordata; class Amphibia; order Caudata; family Salamandridae; genus Lissotriton; species Lissotriton vulgaris. The sequence continues at coordinate 323,930,363 of NC_141690.1, read as the reverse complement.
CCGGAACTCGAAACCTACTCTAAGGGTTTACTTGATATAATCAATAGTGACACCTATCACAAAATTAAGTGGTTAAGACACATCAGGTGCCTATTGTTTGATTTGGGTTTACAGGTTTTGTGGGACGATCCTACAAATAGTAGGTTTCCTCCCAAAAAGGCACTTAAGAATTTGTACTGGCAGTTTGTGGCTTCCAGGTCTTTTAGGTATATCGATCAAGTGTCTTTGACTGGCTTGTTTATGGATATTAAAAACGTACCCAAATTGGAAGCCTTTTGGGATGTGATCCTAAAACCCCTGGATCAAAAATTGTATTTTCAACGGAGAATTGGGAGCCTACCGGTTGGGGCATTTACTAGCAGTTGGTCTAAGACAAACCAAGGCAGCATGTCCGTCTTGTTCAGCGCCCATAGAAACCATAGGCCATCTGCTATTTGAATGCCCAGTGTATGCAGTTCCCCGGAGAACATGGCTTCGCCCAATGTGCAGGTTGATGGGCACCGATAGAGGGTCGGTGGCAATTAGAATTATCCGCTCCTGCACTGACATGCCAGTTTACATAGCTGTGGCAAAATTTCTAGGCTGGGCCTGGACCATTAGAAATAGATTGTGAAATGATTAACATGTACCCATGGTGCCAAATTCAAATTTTATATCAATGTACAATGATGAAATGGATATATATTTTAAAAGTAAAGTACTTAGAAATTTTAACTCTGTTATATGTTTTATATTTATTTGTATGTTGCTTTAATGACAATCGTCGAATAAAGCTTGTTTGACTTGACTTGATATATATATATATTCACTGAAAAAAACATAGGTTTTAGATAAGTTATAGTTAGGAATTAGCAGTTAAAAAACCTTAGAAATTCACTGAAAAAACTATAGGTTACAGCGTTGTTATAGTTAGCTGGACATATCACTCATATAAAACCATTGAAATTCCCCCGTTATAGTTAGTTGTACTAACTATAACTCGCGCACCCGCAATCCACTGCTGATGATGTCACATATTACATCATTCATGACATGGTCAGTGACATCACTGATGACATCACTGATGACATCTCAAATGACATCACTGATGACATCATCCAGTGAAAGTGGTTTGGTTCGCTATTTAAATATGTATTCTATATATATATAGCAATCTGCCTTGAAGACTTAGTGGATGTATAAGTGTGTGAATGGAGGATTTAGTACCAATGTGATTGATTGTTCAAGGGGTAAATTACGATGGCGGACGGAAGGCCGACCGCCGACCTGGAGTAGGCAGAAAATGCCTTTTTCAGTCCGCAAGCCGCGGATAGTCCGTCCGGCATATTAGGATGGGAAGCACTGTCAAATTTCCGAACGCCGTGGAAGAACATGATCCGCCACGTAAATCCACCCGACCCCGCGGCAGATGTTACCAATCCAGAGACACCGCCGTACAGAATGATGTCTCGACCATCCTAAAAATCACGATGGCGGAAACCACAGCGCAAATCACTGCGGAAAAACCACCAGCCCGAACACGGCGGAACCACCACAGCTGAAAGGCAAAACATTGCAGAGAGACCCACCACAGTCAGACCACCGTTGTGGACCCAGCTCTACACTCATTCCAGGTACTTTTCGTGCTCCACCACCAGCAAGTCATGGACCGTCGCCGACGATGACGCAGGTACCAAACACACAACACACGCCCCTGCCCACAACTGAACCCCAGGTCTGGACAGGAACACACATACATGCACCCCAAGCAAAACCACCTGGGCATAACTGACCCCACGGACCCAGAACACACAGGCACCGCAAACAAACAGCCACACCACGGACAGCGCAATGTAGCGGAGCAGACGAAGGAAACCATGCCCACAATCAACTAGGCAGGCAGGAATGGCTACGCCACACAGCTCACAGGCCCACATACACACACAACACACAAGGCATACCACATATAAGGAGACATGCTGGCCCACCCTCAGGCCAACCCCACACCTACCGCACTAACAGACAGGGGCCCATACACCACACACCACAAAAAACAACCCTGCTGCACACACATCAACAACCAACACACACACGATGAGCCCTGACATGTTGACTGACAAAGTCGAGAATGAACAACCTACTGGGTAGCCACAAATCATGAGTGTGACACATGCACCATATGAAAAACATCCACATAACCTGCAGTGCATGGGAAGCCACTGGTGTCCCAAAATAAGCCTCAGAGTACCTCCCCCACCCTTACACAGTCCACAGCTACATTGTAATGACTGTCACCCCAGCCAAACAAAAGGAAACAGTGCTGGGTAATGGTAATGTGAAAGTGGCACACACAGCATGTACGACAGCAGCAATCAATCAATCAGTCAATCAGTACACTCGTAAAGCATGCTACTCACCTGTGGGGGTCTCAAGGTGCTGGGGGGGAAGTGCCGCTACTGCTCGAAGAGCCTGCTCTTGAGGTGTTTCCTGAATGTGAGGTGATCCTGGGTCAAAATGAGGTGGGCGGGGAGGCAGTTCCACGTCTTGGCCGCCAGGAAGGAGAATGACCTTCCTCCGGTGGTGGTTCTGCGGAACAGTGGGACGGTGGCGAGGGCGAGGCCGGCAGAGCGGAGTTTGCATGTTGGAGTGTAGAACGTGAGGCGGTTGTTGAGGTATTCAGGGCCTGTGTCGTGGAGCGCTTTGTGTGAGTGGGTGAGGAGCCTGAATGTGATCCTTTTGCTGACGGGGAGCCAGTGCAGGTCTCTCAGGTGTGCTGATATGTGACTGTGGCGGGGGATGTCGAGAATGAGTCATGCGGATGCGTTCTGTATGCGTTGGAGTCTTTTCTGAAGTTTGATTGTGGTTCCTGCATATAGGGCGTTCCCGTAGTCAAGTCAGCTGGTGACAAGGGCATGGGTGACCATCTTTCTAGTTTCGATAGGGATCCACCGGAAGATCTTACGGAGCATGCACAGGGTGTTGAAGCATGAAGATGAGATGGCGTTCACTTGCTTGGTCATCGTGAGAGAGGAGTCCAGGATGAATCCTAGCTTGCGTGCATTGTCTTTGGGTGTCGGTGCGGTGCCTAGTTCTGTGTGCCACCAGGAGTCGTCCCAGGTGGATGGGGATGGTCTCAGGATGAGGACCTCCGTCTTGTCTGAGTTCAGATTCAAATGGCTGAGTTTCATCCATTCCGCAACGTTTTTTATTCCTTCCTGGAGGTTGAGTTTGGCGGTGGCTGGGTCTTTGGTGAGGGAGAGTATTACCTGGTGTCATCGGCATATGAGATGATGTTGAGGTTGTCTTTGCGTGCGATGGTGCAGAGGGGGCTCATGTAGATATTGAAGAGGGTTGGGCTGAGTGATGAGCCTTGGGGTACGCCGCAGATGATCTCGGTGGCCGCGGAGCGAAAGGGAGGGAGGCGGACTCGCTGAGTTCTGTCGGAGAGGAAAGAGGTGATCCAGTCCAGGGCCTTGCCTTGGATCCCGGCGTTGTGGAGGCGGGTTATTAGGGTGCGATGGCAGACTGTATCAAAGGCGGCTGAGAAGTCTAGGAGAATGAAGGTGGTGGTTTATCCGTTGTCGAGTAGGGTCCTGATGTCATCGATGGCTGCGATGATGGCGGTCTTGGTGCTGTGGTTGGCTCGAAATCCGGACTGGGATGGGTCGAGGGACCCATTGGCTTGGCGGAATGTGGTCAGCTGCTTATTGACGATCTTCTCGATCACTTTCGCTGGGAAGGGAAGAAGAGAGATGGGGCGGACATTTTTGAGGTCTTTGGGGTCCGCTCTGGGTTTCTTCAGTAGGGCGGGGACCTCTGCGTGCTTCCAGCTCTCTGGGAAGGTGGCGGACGTGAAGGAGTTGTTTATGACGTTCCGTAGGTGGGGGGCGATAATGGTGTCGGCTTTGTTGAAGATGTGGTAAGGGCATGGGTCGGAAGGTGAGCCAGAGTAGATTGTGTTCATAGCGTGGGCGGTGTCTTCGGTGCTTATGGGAGTCCAAGCGCTGAGGGTCTTTGTAGGGGGCGTTGGTTCGGTGGCTGGGGGTGGAGTCTGGGCACCAAAGCTGTTGTGGATGTTGGCGATCTTGCGGTGGAAAAACGTGGTGAGAGAGTTGCAGAGGTCTTGTGACTGTGTGATGTCGTTGCTGTTGGCGTTTGTATTGGACTGTGTGAGGTTGCGGGCTGCGTCGTCAGTGTCCGTGGTGGTGATGGGTGGGTTCTGGCTCAGTGATGTGGTTAGCTGGTCTGCGGTGATTTTGTTCCAGCATCTACGGGGGATCTGTTGCGGGTGATGGTGGGATGTGGTCTTCTTGAAGGTGAAGTGGATGCAGCTGTGGTCGGTCCAGTGTAGTTCGGTGGAGTGGCTGAAGGTAACGTGGCTGCTGGCAGAGAAGACGGAGTTGAGATTGTGGCCGGAGTAGTGGGTGGGGGTGTTCACCAATTGCTTGTGTCCGAGGTGGGCGAGGTTGTCGAGCAGGGTGGTGGTGTTGTTGTCATTGTTGTTCTCCAGGTGGAAGTTCAGGTCCCCTAGGCGGATGTAGGCTGATGAGGCGAGGGCGTGTAGGCTGATGAAGTTGGCGATGGCTTCACTGAATTGTGTGCGTGGGCGCGGGGTCTGTAGATGAGGGTTCAACTGAGGGTGGTCTTGGGGTCAGTGTGGATCTGGAAGTGTAGGTGTTCGGCGGTGGTGAGGTCATCTTCGGAGTTGGTCGTGACTTTGATGGTGTTCCTGTAGATGATGGCGATTCCTCCTCCGGTTTGATTGATGCGGCCTTTTCGGGTAACCTTGTAGCCCTCCGGGATGGCTATGGTGATGTTGGGGGCTGAGGAGGCGTTCATCCAGGTTTCTGTGAGGAAGGCGATGTCTCGTGCTGTTGTGTCAAGGAGGTCCCAGAGTTCGACGGCGTGCTTATGGACGGAGCGGATCTTGAGCAGGATGCACTTGAGGTGGTTGTTGTTGTTGCCTGGTCTGGGTGGTGGGACTTAGGTTCGGACGCAGGTGAAATTGCAGGTTTGGCAGGTGAAGGGTCCTTGGGTGCACTTGGGGGTGGCTTGGTAGCAGGCGCCTGGTCAGCCGGTGTTGAGAGTGTGGAGGATTGTGGTGTCATATCAACAATGCAAGGAGACAACCAGGAATGACACAGATAAACCACAACACAGGAGTAACTTGCTTTATTGCACAGCACAGAGGTTGACTTTGTGAGTAGCCGGGAGCATGCACACTGGATTGAACAGAGCAGGTCCATCTGAGGCAGCACATGAGAGGGCACAATGCAGCATTAGAACAGCAACAGGGCAGTGTTCACAGCAGAGCAGGTCCATCTGAGGCAGCACATGAGAGGGCACAATGCAGCATCAGAACAGAAACAGGGCAGTGTTCACAATGGAGCAGGTACATCTGAGGCAGCACATGAGAGGGGCAAAGAGAATCAACAGTCCATGGTACAGAACAGAGCAGGTACATCTGAGGCAGCACATGAGAGGGCACAATGCAGCATCAGAACAGCAACAGGGCAGTGTTTACAACAGAGCAGGTCCATCTGAGGCAGCACATGAGAGGGCAAAGAGCATCAACAGTCCATGGTACAGAACAGAGAAGGTCCATCTGAGGCAGCACATGAGAGGGGCAAAGAGCATCACCAGTCCATGGTACTGAACAGAGCAGGTCCGTCTGAGACAGCACATGAGAGGGCACAAGGCAGCATCAGAATAGCTCCAGGGCAGTGTTCACCGCAGAGCAGGTCCATCCGAGGCAGCACATGAGAGGGCACAATGCAGCATCAGAACAGAAACAGGGAAGTGTTCACAACAGAGCAGGTGCATTTGAGGCAGCACATGAGAGGGGCAAGAGCACCAACAGTCCATGGTACAGAACAGAGGAGGTACATCTGAGGCAGCACATGAGAGGGCAAGAGCACCAACAGTCCATGGTACAGAACAGAGGAGGTACATCTGAGGCAGCACATGAGAGGGCACAATGCAGCATCAGAACAGCAACAGGGCAGTGTTCACAATGGAGCAGGTCCATCTGAGACAGCACATGAGCGGGGCAAAGAGCATCAACAGTCCATGGTACAGAACAGAGCAGGTTCATCTGAGGCAGCACATGAGAGGGGCAAAGAGCATCAACAGTCCATGGTACAGAACAGGTCCGTCTGAGGCAGCACATGAGAGGGGCAAAGAGCATCAACAGTCCATGGTACAGAACAGAGAAGGTCCATCTGAGGCAGCACATGAGAGTGGCAAAGAGCATCAACAGTCCATGATACAGAACAGAGCAGGTCCATCTGAGGCAGCACATGAGAGGGGCAAAGAGCATCAACATTCCATGGTACAGAACAGAGCAGGTACGTCTGAGGCAGCACATGAGAGGGGCAAAGTGCATCAACAGTCCATGGTACAGAACAGAGCAGGTACATCTGAGGCTACATACGAGATGGCACGATGTAGCATCAGAACAGCAACAGGGCAGTGTTCACAACAGAGCAGATACATCTGAGGCAGCACATGAGAGGGGCAAAGAGCATGAACAGTCCATGGTACAGATCAGAGCAGGTATATCTGAGGCAGCACAAGGACGTGTGTCATACGGACAGTCCCATGGAGAATAATAATGCAAGGGTGGTTACAATGGACAGTCCAGACATCAAGTACAATGACATTTGAGTGATGGGAACTCCACCTCACAGCACAGAATCAGGTGGACTGTGGGACCTCGTAGCTTTTGACTCAGTGGCAGGACCTGATACCGGAGTGTGAGAAACAGCCACAGCTCTAGTGACTGACACATGAGCGATAGACCCAGACACACTGGCAGGACCTGATACAGGAGTGTGAGAAACAGACACAGCTCTAGTGACTGACACATGAGCGATAGACCCAGACACACTTGCAGGACCTGATACAGGAGTGTGAGAAACAGCCACCGCTCTAGTAACTGACACATGAGCGATAGACCCAGACACACTTGCAGGACCTGATACAGGAGTGTGAGAAACAGCCACCGCTCTAGTAACTGACACATGAGCGATAGACCCTGACACAGTGACAGGACCTGATACAGGAGTGTGATTAACAGCCACCGCTCTAGTAACTGGCACATGAGCGATAGACCCAGACACACTGACAGGACCTGATACAGGAGTGTGATTAACAGCCAAAGCTCTAATGACTGACACATGAGCGATAGACCCTGACACAGTGGCAGGACCTATCCCTGGACAGTGACCAACAAGTACCATGCCAGCATCTGAGACATGAGAGGGGAGGATACACACAGTGGCAGTACCTGAAACAGGAGAGGGCACAACTGATACAGTGCTACTACATGAGGCATGACAGCGAACAACAGACTTAGTGCCACTATCTGACACATGATAGTGGACGGCAGCTGACCCACTAGGACCACTGAAATGATGACCCACAGGGATGTATGGGCCAAGAGGCAGGGTGGCTCTGGGAGCTGGGGACAGCTGTACTGGAGCGACATTGGGGTGGTCACGTGTCACCGGTGTGTGTTTCTGTTTCTTTGGGATTTGGAAGGGCACCCTGGACATGACTAGACAGTGGTGCAGGCTCATCTGAAATATCACCCATCAAAGGCGAATCATGTGCTGGTGGGGGTCGTGCTGGACCCTGCTTGATGTTTGCTCTTTCCCTGTCTTCTGCCCTCTGCATCATGTGTAATGGGGATGCAACAACAGTACACTCCTTCCTCTGCTTCACCGGGGTGTGGATGGGAGTAGAGGTATGGGAGGACTCTACCTCTGACACATGTGGTTTACGTTCCTTCACCAACACCAGCTTCAGGGGACGCATGGGTAATGGATGTCTGTCCTTGGTGTATGTCCTGTCCATGGGAGACGCCTTGGCCCTGGGAGGTGCCTTGGCCTTAGGAGGTGTCCTGTCTTTGGAATGTGCCTTATCCGTGGGCAGTGCTCTGTCCTTGGGAGGTGCCCTGTCCATTGAAGGTGCCCTGTCCCTTGTAGTGGCCCGGTCCTTGGGAGTGTCCCTGTCCTTGGGAGGTGCCCTGTCCATTGAAGGTGCCCTGTCCCTTGTAGTGGCCCGGTCCTTGGGAGTGTCCCTGTCCTTGGGAGGTGCCCTGTCCTTTGTAGTGGCCCGATCCTTGGGAGTGTTCCTGTCCTTGGGAGGTGCCCTGTCCATTGAAGGTGCCCCGTCCTTTGTAGTGGCCCAGTCCTTGGGAGTGTCCCTGTCCTTGGGAGGTGCCCTGTCCTTGTGGGGCCCTGTCCTTTGTAGTGGCCCGGTCCTTGTAGTGGCCCGGTCCTTGGGAGTGTCCCTGTCCTTGGGAGGAGCCGTGTCTGTGGGTGGTGTCCTGTCCTTTGCGGACGCCCTGTCCTTAGTCTGTGCCTTGTCCATGAGATGTGCCTTGGCCTTCGGAGTACTTTTTGAGGGGGATGCCTGTGTGCCCTGTGAATCTGTGTCCCCCATCACCCCTTGAGGGTCCTGTGTGTCATTTCCAGGGTAGGTGATGTTGTGTTCAGTGAAAGAATTCCCTTTCCTAGGGGATGGTGTCTGTGGTCTCCGGTGCCTGCCTTGCTGTCTGTGCCTGCTTCGATTGCAATACCCTGAAAATGAGACATGTTCTGAAATGTCACTCTCCCCTGAGACAGTAAGTGGTGTGGATGGGGGAACTGAAGTAGAACCTTTTCCATGTGACTGTTGAATGGCTGCAGCACTGTTTTGGATAAGGACTGTACTGTTCTGTGGAGACCAGCAACATCACCATGCATCCCCTCCATGAATGCTACCACCTGCACCAACTTCATATCGTGGTCCAGGAATGCATTTATCATGTTTGTCTGCCCTACGCACAGCTGTCGCAGCAGATCAACCGCCTCAGCACTAAGGAACAGAAATTGAACGATGGACCCTTCCTAATGTCAGCACCTGACTACCTTTCTCCCCGTAATATAACGTGGCCCTTGAGTTAATAAAGGGAATTGTGTGCACACTGGCTGGCACCCATCGTTACTGTGCCTATTCCCTAGGGAATCAAAGTACAAATAAAACAACAGCAAAGGTGCACCACAAAGGACAAGAAAATAAGTGCAAGTGGTATTTAGCACAAGAAAGAATTATTTCTCAAAGAGATGTTGATAATCTTCTGGTAATCCTTATTTTCAGTTTTCAGTAAAACATACAGCGGACGCGTTTCGTCCCAAGCTGGGACTTCTTCAGGGCTGTCGGTAAAAAACATATACATTCCATCAATTTATATATACAAAAGTCAACACCTATTCGAACATCATGTACAATAACAAACAATTTAAAACACTACAAAATAGACATGGAGCTTGTGCATACGTAATTAAGAGTATAAGCCCACAAAAGATCTATAGACAAGGGCCTATATGTGTATGGAGGGATATGTACAGATATATATACATTATTTACAGTTGGACGGAAAGATTCCTTGGGCTATTTACATTTGGAGCGAAAGGTTCCTTTGAGCAGTTGGTGAGCATGTGCAAAAGGCATAAAGTGTTTGCTAAGCCAGTGTTTGTACAAAAGATTTATAGGGCAAACAGAAGAACGAGAAAAGAGACAGAAGGTAGGAGCACATCAAGAGAAAGACCAGGATAGAGGATGGGCTAATAGTATGTAAAAGGTTTATCATTTCTGGCAACTGAATCAGACTTGGCCGTATTAAGAGAGGGAGGGTGGGGCACATAGGATCCAACTGAGCCACTGGAAAAACGGGCCACTAACTTAGAATCCCTATGTAGCACGAAACCAAATATTAAGTTACCTTTTATAGTCTTGATACATCGCTTTTTGGGCGAATGTAAAAGTAAAGGGTCCTAGGGGCGCCTTCCCAGACTCTGTAGTCCTAATATGCAAGCCAGAATATATATTTCCTTCCAATATCGAACAGTCAGGGTTGAACCTTCACGAATACAGGAAAATGAAAAGAACAGGCTTAAATTTTATAGCTGTTAAATTTGGCGGAAAGGTTAGCAGTGCTTTTCTGACTTGAGGTGGGGTATTACAAATAGCGGGGGGGTTGGGGGGTACCCAAAGTTAAGGCTAAATATCCATGGCGTCAATCTACTTACTGTAAAATTATTTTTGAGTGGTGAGGACAGAGCTTTGCAGGATTCCTGAACAGTAAGAAAGATCGTTCTCGCAACCTTAATTTGTGTGTGACTTAATTCATGTCCTGTAAAACATATAGAAGGAAAGCAGGATCATCGCCTATATAAGGGCTTTGTAATTGGAGGTGGAAATATTTTAAACTAAGGGGGAGAAAAGAAAAAACGTATTCAACAAGGTGTTTACCTGAGTTATTTGTAGGAATTGCAGAGGACAAGTGGTCCTATCTGTCCCAGGGAGGAGGGTGTGGGCACTGTGTTCCAGTAGGCCTGCCAAGTGGGAAGCAAATGGATGAGGTGCTGTCTATTAGTGTGGCACAGCTTGTTAGGATCATGCAACAGTATTTTTAAAAATTTTTAAGTTGCCATAAATATATCTAAACAAAGTGTACATTTTTGGACACAGTAGCTCAATAAGGGTCCCTCTGTCTATTTTTATGGATGTGAGGCAATGAATATATAATCTGTCCCATAGCGTTTGTACATTAATGTGAACAGTTTTAAAATCAAAGGTGATGAGGTTTATATAGCATAATAATAAAAGTAGATAGTGATTTGAAGACTCCAACTAGAGGTAACATTGAGTTTAGCAGGAGTTCCCTTGGTCTAGGGGAGAAAAATTGCCTAATGTCAAATTAGTGCAAAAGGCAATTGGTCAGGGACCGCTATTTCAGGAAGTACTAACAAAGTCAATGGGAAAGACCATGGATCCCACAAAAGTGCCAGATTTTGCAGCCACTCTTACCGTTCGTATTAAAGCAGCCGGCGCCCATCCACAGCCCTCGTCCCGCCGATACACCCACAACGACGATGTGTTCAAGCGTTGTGAACACATCTTGTCCTTTTATGCTAAGGTTAATTAAGTCTAAAAGTCTGCACCTGTCAATAACGCGCCAAAAATCAAAAGCGCTGAGTGCGGGTAATGCGTGATTAAAACATGAGGAGAGACGGTGGCCATATTGTAGTGTCTATAAAGACACAGGCTTACATGTGCACCCTCTTCCCCTGGCACCCGTATTGGGGGTTATTCGCCGTTCCTGGCACCCGAAATTCCTATGTAATCCCAAATGGAATGCCATGTAAAATGTAGAAGGCAATGTTAGAAAAAACGGCATAAATTTTGTGAAACCGGGATGAAATGCCAACGCTAGCTTGGGAGCCGTAATAATGTCCTGCTAGATTAAACTGAATGGGAAAACGAGAAAACGTTGTCTCTGGGAGGGTATGGTAGTAAGAGAGGCATGTCAAAATAGGGTAGGGTTTACGATTTGTGGTCAATGGAAAACCGGGGAGAGTTCGGCGGCCATGTTTGCCTATGTCCCTGTGTGTGATGTTAAGTGGGGAATATGTTATGGGTACAGGTATAGCGGTTGGTGTAGTTCACTGTGGGCAAGATAGAATGTATTTAGTCAAGCCCTTGTAATATTTATTAGAGTTGCCAAAATTACGGAATCGTCAAAAAACGTAAAAAGCGCGTGTCTGTGGGTCCAATAAGTGGAAACCTGCCCAGGTCCGTGTCTACAGGCAATTATCATGAGGCTGAAGGTCGGAAAAACAGATAAAATTATATCAAGACTCGTCCACATAAACAGACGTAAATCATAACATGCCTAATTATTGTCATACAACCCAGATTATTTGGAGCCTCTAGCGGGTAAAGAGGGAAGGAGAGGAGGACAGCAAGGTGCAGAGAGACAAATATGGAATTGTAATGTGCCAAAAAGTAACCAAAAAAGAGGTTATAAGGAATATATTTACAGACTTTTGGAGTGACAAACATGATGAGCATGAGAGGGAACAGAGTGCCACATTATTCCAAAGGGGAAGGGCTATTTACAAGTTTTGCTTTACGCATAGCGTTATTATAACCACCATTATAAACATGGGAGGAAAAGAAAAAAAGCTATACACATTGTAATATGCCAACAAATGACAAGCGCAATAACCTGCACATGTTTGATGGTGGCATGGTATAAATATACCATAGTTAGACTATGTTTTAACCAAGTATTCTGAAACAAGGGGGTGTCAGTTTGAACACTTATTATGATGTGTGCATGAGACTTTGCAGACTAACTTTCCTATGAAGTAATCCTTCATTACTTGATACGAAAGTGGAGATTTCGGCTGTGTAGTAAACATCTTTACGGGGAAGAAAAGGGGGATCTGATTCGGCGGGCTAATCAAGGAAATAATGTAGCTCATCCTCGGTATTATGACCGAGTTCTATGCATCGTAGTCTACATATCCAACCCGCCTCCCGTTGTCTTAGTGCAAGTTCCCTATCTCCTCCTCTTGGATGGATAGGTTGATAGTCGATGCCCATAAACCACATGTTGTCTGTGTCTTTATGAATATGGAAGGGTAGCTGCACTCTATTTATTGAGTTTATTAAGGCGTTTGTTCGATATGTGTGCTGTGCTGGTATGTAGCCTGCAAACTATGTAGTATCAAGTGTATTTGGCCTGGTTGAGAACCAGGACACCAGTACGCACCACTCAATATGAATTTGAACACTAGTACATTTATTTTGAATTTTCACGAAAAGTCAACTTAGATCAACATTACATTCATGTTTCATTTGTTGCAAAGCAAAATTTTTTATCATCAACATGTATATTGCTGTCTTTGTACATATACCATGCATTTCAATATCAATACATTTTATCTACACCCAATGCATTTCGGGGCGCGAGCCCCTTCGTCAGGGGTCTGTATGTAGAGAAAAGAAAGAAAAAGAAGAAAAGGAATCTTATTACTATTGATGCACTACTATATATAAATATAGATCTCTACGCTATACGTGTTTCTTACCGCAGGTGAGGTAGAATCAATTATGGGTTGTAGTAACCAAAAATGGATATAGGAATGGCCTAAACGTAGAAAAAGAGGAGAAGTTGTGTATAAGCATCATGAGTGGAATTGATTTTATTTGAAAACCTTTAAATGAAATTTCACATTACCTGTGCGCTTTGCTATATCTGGTCTGAAAAATAGGAATAGGGGGGGTTAGGAGTAAGAATGGTGAAGGGAGTGCATGTTGTTCTCACTCGATAAACATGGGACTAATTTGACTTTGTGTTACGTGATATGCATTAGTCCTCACCTTATTTATGTTGACTTTAAAACTGGAGCCTATGAGGGAACGTAAAAAATCTCCATCAATAATGCCCACAACTAGTATATTATTAATTCTATCTCCGTTAGAAGTGGAGTTTACCTGTGAGTCCTGCATGATGAAAGTCGGGCTCAGCAAATGCTCAAAAGTGAGGGTAGATCTGCCAAATAAAACATAGTATTTCTTATAATGCTGGCTAACGTCCGATCTGTTTAAAAGCGGTGTGAATGAATGTTGAAGAATCCTTACCGGAGCGAGGTGCTCTGTGAACCCGTCACGACGGTTTCCGAGTTTCAGCGTGAGGACGCGTAGTCCTTCTTTTAATATAGTAAACACTAACTGTGTAGCTATCGATGACGGACTTCCGAGTTTCGGTGTGAGGACGCATAGTCCTACTTTTGATATGGGGATCGCTAGTTGTGTGGTTATTTCCAGTAGACTCGCGCTGGCTTTTGATATTACTGTGATAGTACTCTTACAGATAAAAGCTATTGGCGTTCAGGACAATGCATTAAGAGATTTTCAGAATTACGAGGACGCATGTGTAATGATAAGTCGGCTATTTTATGATAACGGCCGCCATATTGAAGTGGTGGATCAGCGAAAATAGTTTATTATGTTGGCAAATATGTAGATCGAGTAGAGGCTGAGATATTGTGGATGTGATAGATGGAATAAAGTAAAGACAGAAAGTGGACAAAAAGGAAGGGAGCGTGAGGTTGAAAGAAGTGATTTATGGCAGAACTTTGCCAAGTCATAAGTGTAAGATCCTTAGACTACTTCATATTTATATCACATAAATCGCAATATACAATCCCTGCTATTAATTTGTTGTGACTACTCCTGCCTATTTCCATTCTATTATCGATATTCATTGACAGACTTAGGTTATACTATATATCAGTTTTTGCGCAGGTGCTTATGGGATAATGTGAAAAATTGTTGATGATGAGGTGTGTGATTATAGTTTATAATCATTTATGAAGAGGCCGTATATTTATCCATATCCAGTTTATTCTGTGATGTGTTTGATAAGTTCGAACTCCTAGTTGTTGAAAAGGCAGAATAATATGGATTGTGTGGTTTTCCGTGAACTGCGGTTTTAGGAGGTGTTTATATCTATAAAAAACATATGAGATCTAATTTGTCATTCAATCCATTTGGGAAAAGAGTTTGGAGCCTACGAATCCAGAATGTTTCTCTTTGGATTAAAACTTTGGCGTTGTCCATTCCCATCCTTTGGGGAATCATTTTGATTACTTGGAATCTTAATTGGGCGATGGAGTGCCCTGATTCAATCCAATGTTTTGCCAGGGGTGCAGTCAGATTCTTGTTGCGGATGCGGCTTTTGTGTTCCGTCAACCTTATTTTCAATTTTCTGTCAGTTTTTCCGACATATATCAGTCCGCATGGACATTTTATCGAGTACACCACATGCTCAGAGTTGCAGTTAGTCGTGTGCCTTAGTTGTATCTTTTCTCCTGTGCGCGGGTGAAGCAGAATGTCTCCTTGTATGACGTTATTGCAATTTTTGCAATTGTAGCACTTTTGGGTTCCTTTGTAGGTTCTTTTCACTGACTTGTCATCACTGATGGATTTGTTCAACAGTTCTTTTAGGTTCCGTGATCTTTGATACGCGAATAGAGGTCTGTCGTGAAAGAGTGTTTCAAAATCTTTTTCAGCTGTTATTATTTCCCATCTTTTAGTGATAATCCTTTGAATGTCTTTTGACGCTGATGAATATTTTGAAACAAATACCATCCTTTTGCTATCTGTTTTGATCTGTTTTTGTAGTAAATTCTTCCTGGGTATGTTTTTGACTTTTTCCAAGTGTCTTTCTAGCAGTTTATTGGGGTAGCCCCTGTCCAGATATCTTTGCCTTTGTTGCTCAAGACTTTTTGTACATTCCGTGTCATTTGATGATATTCTCTTGATCCTCATGAATTGAGAAATTGGGAGATTGTTTATTAAGTTGGCTGGGTGAAAGCTTTCATAAAGTAGTGCCGTGTTTCTGTCTGTTGCTTTTTTAAACAGTTTGGTTTGGATTGAACCGTTTTGTAGTTCAACAAGAACATCCAGAAAAGGAAGCGCTGTGTCACTGATGTTGTGAGTGAATTGTATACGTGGGTTGGCCAGATTTAGACTCTTGATGTTCTGTAGTAATTCTGTGGGTGTGTTTTTCCATATGATGAATATGTCGTCTATGTAACGCTTATAATAGACTATCCCAGTTTGCCATGTGAGGTCTTCTAGTATATAGTCTAGTTCGAATTTTGCCATGAAGATGTTCGCATAGACGCAGGCTCCTGGGAATCCCATAGCCGTACCTGTTTGTTGAATGTAGAAATCTTCTTTCCATACGAAGTAACTGTTCAAAAGACAGAATTCTAGTAGTTGCAGTATAAGGTATCTCAATTCATTTGACATCTCTGATCTTAATAGTGCCCATTCCATTGCCTCTAGCCTTCCTGCATGTGGAAGGTCATAGGGTACCTCATGTCCCCATTTCGTCTTGCACGGACGTGTTCCTGGATGCGGATCTTTAGGGCTCTCTTTGTGCTGCCAACATAAATCTTGTTGCAATCACACCCCAAGATATAGATAACATATTTGGTGTTGCAATTGATCAAGTGATCTATTGTATAGGTTTTCTTGGTATTAAAACAGAATTCCTTGGTTCTGTTTTTCCCTAGTGCACACATGTTGCAGTCTCTGCATGTGTAGAAACCCTTGGCGGTGGGTGTGAGCCAGTTGGTCCGTCTGTTGGATTCTATATAGCTTGGGCAGAGTATGTCACGGAGGTTTTTTCCTCTCCTGTAGCATATTTTGGGTGTCCTGGTGATCGAATCCTGTAGGCTCGGTATGTCTGCAATATAGTGCCAATGTTTTCTTAAGATGTTAAAGACTTTGCTACTTTGATCAGAATACTGTGTATTAAATAAAAGGGGTCTGCTGGTATCTGTTAGTCTAGTTTTTGGTGCTAGAGTGCTTTGTCTTGGTATGTTTTGGGCTTTTTTGTTGGCCTTTTTCAGGGTCTTCCTGGGATAGCCCCTCTCCAGGAACCGTTTTTCCGTTTCTTGAATATTGTGTAGGAAAGTATCCTCCGTGCTGCAATTGCGGCGCATCCGGATCATTTCCCCATAGGGGATGTTCTCGATTACATGTCGGGGATGTGCACTCTCATAGTGTAAAATACTATTGCAGGCAGTCGCCTTGCGATGAGTACAGCTGTGAATCTTGTTATCCTCTATGAAGAGTTTGACATCGAGGAAGTCGATGGCACCCTGATTGTGTGTCATCGTGAAGCGGACATTGAACGGATTATCATTGAGGTAACCAAAATAATCCAATAAATCCGGGGTAGGTCCATCCCAGATCACTATCACATCATCGATGTACCTACCCCAGAAGATTATGTTGTTCATCCATTTGGCTGCGTGGCGACCCCATGCATGCTCCCGCTCAAACCAGCCCATGAAGAGGCCGGCGTAAGCGGGAGCAAATTTGGAACCCATCGCAGTACCTTGCGTTTGATGGTACCATGTCGAGTCATGCAAGAAAAAGTTTTTTGATAGTATGATTTCCGTCATTTCGAGAAGGACACCATTATGTAACAGGTGGTCTGCTGATCTTTTTTCCAAAAAGGTTTCCAGGGCCCTTATCCCAAATTCCTTCTTAATACAGGTGTAAAGCCCAACTACATCGAGGGTGACGAAATGGAGGGTGTCTGTCCAGGTGAAACCCTCCAGTTTACCCAGTATATCTTTGGTGTCCCTCAAGTAGGCTGGGAGATTTTGGACCATGGGCTGGATGAAGGTGTCCACATACTCTGACAGTTTCTCCGTGGGCGAATTGACCCCAGAAATAATGGGGCGGCCTGGTGGAAAAGGGCCTCCCTTATGAATTTTAGGGAGTATGTAAATACAAGGAAAAGATGGGGCCGTTACTGTAAGGTATTTACACTCCTCAACACTTAGCAAGCCTGTCTCTCGCCATTCAACAAGCCTCATATTTATATGAGATGTAAGAGCCTCTATGGGGTTGTAACTAAGTCTGGTGTAACAGGTGGAATCAGATAGTTGCCGGGCAATTTCATTCATGTAGTCTTCTTTGTTCATGATGATCACATTGCCACCTTTATCCGCCTCTCGAATAACGATATTAGCGTCTAACTGGAGTCTTTTTAGGGCTTCAGACTCGGTGCGTGTGAGATTGTATTTGGGAGGAGGAGTACGTTTGGGATTCTCAAGCATTTGGGAGAATGATTGGCTGACTTTTTCGCGAAAAATTTCAATATTTGGATGAGTGCCTGTAGGAATAAATTTGGATCTTGGTTTCAGTCCACTTTCAATATGTACATCTTCAACAATATTCAGTTCATCTCTCACATTCTCAATGTCAATAGATGTATCGAGTTCCACAGCTATCATTGCTTGAATGGTATTTATTTCATTGACAGTATAGTCCGTGACATAATTGACATTGTTCAAATTAACATGATTAGTTGGATTACGTGCAAAATGATCTTTCAATTTTACCAGTCGAACAAATTTCATTAAATCAACAAATAAATCCACATCACCACCCGTTTGGTTGGGGCAAAATCCTAGACCCTTACTGAGGACAGAAATTTCATCTTGCTTAAGCTCTCTCTTTGATAGATTTACAACAATGGATCTTACTGTAGTGTCATTGTCTGTTCTAGCTATTGTTGCGGGTTCCCCTTCTTTTTGGATCTTGTTATTCTCTCCATTAGTTCTAGATTTGGTTTTTTCGAATTTCTGTTTGCGTTTCTGCCAGTGCCTCCCTCCCCTTCTTGTCTTGGAGGTTCTTTGTGCACAGGTCGTGCCCCGAGCCTCCACCTCTCCATCTCCAATAAAAAATTATTGGGCCTTATGTCAGTTGCATTAGAGCTTATGGGTTCAGTTAGGGAGACTGAGCTTGCGGCTGAGGAGAGGGATGTGATGCTACTTGCAGAGCTCAGTTCGGGGGTCTCAACTCTCTGTCTTTTGCCCTCTCCCGGGACTTTTACCTTGTCGTACTTTTTGGAAAAAGTATATACCCTCCCATCACTATAGTCCTTGTCGTCCCTTTTGATTTTCCTCAATTTTTTATCTCTCAAATAGATCTGATGTTTTTCTAGCACCCCGTCTAGTATGGCATAGTTCTTCTTTATCACATCTTTTAGTTCAGATTGTGCTATCTCTTTTTCAAGTTCTTCTATTTCTTGCTGAGCTTTTGCTCCCTTCTTTTCAGCATTTTTAACTAGGATACGCATCATTGTGAAAGAGGCGTTCCGTAAGTTATTTTCCCAGTCTTCCAGCTGGTCAGTATCTAAGTCTTCAAACGTGGGGAAGATAAGTATCCTCAACCCACGTGGGATTTTCTCATTCTCTATGTATTTTCCCAGGGTGGTGCCATCCCACCAGCGGGACATCTCGTTCATCTTTAATTTTTCCTATTTTTTGAATTTGGCTTTAAGGCCATCTTCCTTGGGAATTGTTGTGCCAGTTGTATTGGCCCCAGGTGTGAATAAGTCCTGGGCAAGCTCCTGGCGTCTATCTTTAAAACTGGTCATGCTTGAGACAACCTTTTTTACAGGGGTCTCACTAAAAAAATATGAGTATGTGTTCTAGATATGGGGTGTGTCAGTGCTAATGAGGGTGAACTGAAATAAGAAACAGAAATTGAACGATGGACCCTTCCTAATGTCAGCACCTGACTACCTTTCTCCCCGTAATATAACGTGGCCCTTGAGTTAATAAAGGGAATTGTGTGCACACTGGCTGGCACCCATCGTTACTGTGCCTATTCCCTAGGGAATCAAAGTACAAATAAAACAACCGCAAAGGTGCACCACAAAGGACAAGAAAATAAGTGCAAGTGGTATTTAGCACAAGAAAGAATTATTTCTCAAAGAGATGTTGATAATCTTCTGGTAATCTTTATTTTCAGTTTTCAGTAAAACATACAGCCGACGCGTTTCGTCCCAATCTGGGACTTCTTCAGGGCTGTCGGTAAAAAACATATACATTCCATCAATTTATATATACAAAAGTCAACACCTATTCGAACATCATGTACAATAACAAACAATTTAAAACACTACAAAATAGACATGGAGCTTGTGCATACGTAATTAAGAGTATAAGCCCACAAAAGATCTATAGACAAGGGCCTATATGTGTATGGAGGGATATGTACAGATATATATACATTATTTACAGTTGGACGGAAAGATTCCTTGGGCTATTTACATTTGGAGTGAAAGGTTCCTTTGAGCAGTTGGTGAGCATGTGCAAAAGGCATAAAGTGTTTGCTAAGCCAGTGTTTGTACAAAAGATTTATAGGGCAAACAGAAGAACGAGAAAAGAGACAGAAGGTAGGAGCACATCAAGAGAAAGACCAGGATAGAGGATGGGCTAATAGTATGTAAAAGGTTTATCATTTCTGGCAACTGAATCAGACTTGGCCGTATTAAGAGAGGGAGGGTGGGGCACATAGGATCCAACTGAGCCACTGGAAAAACGGGCCACTAACTTAGAATCCCTATGTAGCACGAAACCAAATATTAAGTTACCTTTTATAGTCTTGATACGTCGCTTTTTGGGCGAATTTTAAAAGTAAAGGGTCCTAGGGGCGCCTTCCGAGACTCTGTAGTCCTAATATGCAAGCCGGAATATATATTTCCTTCCAATATCGAACAGTCAGGGTTGAACCTTCACGAATACAGGAAAATGAAAAGAACAGGCTTACATTTTATAGCTGTTAAATTTGGCGGAAAGGTTAGCAGTGCTTTTCTGACTTGAGGCGGGGTATTACAAATAGCGGGGGGGGGTTGGGGGTACCCAAAGTTAAGGCTAAATATCCATGGCGTCAATCTACTTACTGTAAAATTATTTTTGAGTGGTGAGGACAGAGCTTTGCAGGATTCCTGAACAGTAAGAAAGATCGTTCTCGCAACCTTAATTTGTGTGTGACTTAATTCATGTCCTGTAAAACATATAGAAGGAAAGCAGGATCATCGCCTATATAAGGGCTTTGTAATTGGAGGTGGAAATATTTTAAACTAAGGGGGAGAAAAGAAAAAACTTATTCAACAAGGTGTTTACCTGAGTTATTTGTAGGAATTGCAGAGGACAAGTGGTCCTATCTGTCCCAGGGAGGAGGGTGTGGGCACGGTGTTCCAGTAGGCCTGCCAAGTGGGAAGCAAATGGATGAGGTGCTGTCTATTAGTGTGGCACAGCTTGTTAGGATCATGCAACAGTATTTTTAAAAAATTTTAAGTTGCCATAAATATATCTAAACAAAGTGTACATTTTTGGACACAGTAGCTCAATAAGGGTCCCTCTGTCTATTTTTATGGATGTGAGGCAATGAATATATAATCTGTCCCATAGCGTTTGTACATTAATGTGAACAGTTTTAAAATCAAAGGTGATGAGGTTTATATAGCATAATAATAAAAGTGGATAGTGAGTGCCAACTAGCACAGAGGTCACTAGAAACTTTCTCGAATAAACAAGAAGGGATTATTTTCTGACAACCGCATAAACATGACTTTGTTTCCCAAGAATAAGAAATGTATCTCTAGAGTCGCGGAAAAAATAGATAGTTATTTCACTCAGTCAATCGTGCATGCTTCGTTTCACCACAGGTCAGAGAAATAGAGAGACGTGCGTTTTCAATATAAGTATTTTTTGATGCAGAGGAAATGAACTGCTACAATCGTAATACTGGTTGCAAAGTATAATGCGTACAGTACGAAGGGTTTTATAAAATAATACTGTAAAAGCATGATATGGTTTCTAAGGCATAAGATACATAGAATACATACATTAATAAATAAAGACTAAAAGTACTCAACTGGTGCTTCTTAAATACGCTTACCCCGGTGTACCTAACCTAGGTCTAATACAAGGGAAGAAGTAAGTGAGATGTAGCTTGTTTCAGTATTCTTTTTCCAAGAACCTATCCATGATTTCTCTAACGTTCTAATCAGCTCCGTACCTTGGTTTTAGAATGAAGGAGGTCTGGTATCTCTCTCTCAGGACTCGATTTCCTAACAACCCGCAAGGGTAGCTTGGAAACACTGGAGCTGGATTTCTGGGCAAGAGAAAAGACAGCGTCTCTCTCAGTGCATCTGCTGGAGGGTTGGCTTCCTTCGGCACTTGCTGCAGTGAGCTGTGTTGTGTAGGTAGATAGTCGAACTGCTCCAAACCACTGTGTGTTTGACTGGGCAAGTGTGGGCATATATATACCTTGAAGGCGCCTAGTTTGAAGTAAGGTTGGACATAATAACGTCATCAAAGACTCGGATCTTCGAAAACTCCAAGAGTTCTTAGATAAATCAATATTCAAGCAAGGGGAAGTCCCTGTCTGCTGAAGGCGGGTTTTTCCATGAAATCGTTGTGGATTTTCAGAACTAGTGGAAGTAGCCATGCCGTATTTGGACTGCATAGGCTAAGTCAAAATATGGTTATGATTTCTATGCCTATATAAGGATAGGGTGATGTATACCTATATGTGGGCATGAATCTGGAAAATTACACTAGGGTCCCAAATTCATATACAACAGTGCCCTAAAAGCCAACGACATGTGTCTATAGGGCAGCGCTGCCCGCTGACTCAGGCCAACAGTATGGTACAGCAGGTCCTTAAAATGAGACAGATGTGACTGAATGAGGTCAAAGATCACATCATTACGCACGGCAACATGGCTTTTTTGCATGTGCGCACTCAGGGTGATGTACCCCACCCCTCCCGCAGCATTGTGCTCAACATGTGTCTATAGAGCAGCGCTGTCCGCTGGCTCAGGCCTACAGTACGGTCCAGCAGGTCCTTGAAATGAGACAGAGATGTGACAGAATCAGGTCAGAGATCATTTCATTATGCACGGCAACATTGTTTGTTCGCACCTGCACAGCCACGGTGATGCACCCCACCCGTCTCGCCACATGGTGCTCAATTGGAGGACCTGTGCACCCAGGCCACTCTGCTTACCTGCTGTCATTGTTTTGTGAGCAAGCGCTACAGGCAGCAATGCTTACAATTCAGGTAGAGTGATAATTGCAGGATAGTCTACACCTCATGGATCCCTTTCGTAGACGACGGGCAGTTGGTCTCCCAATTTAGAGCCCATGTTGATTGCCAGGATGATGTACACCTCATGGATCCCTTTTTTTTACTGCGCATTGTGATATGCGAGGTGGATGCAGCCATATCACTGAGGCAGTGTGGAAGAAGAGGGACGTGCGTAGTCATGGTTATCCTATTTATACGTACGCAAAGTGGGCTGGGCTTGCGTACGCCAGGCCAGCGTAGGGGTGTGAATAATTATTCTGGGGACCTGGGCGTTGTTCACTTCCTGTTTGGCCAGGAAGTGTACTTATGTGTGTTTCTTTTGTAGGTTTGACCTAGCAGAGTGTGCAATGTACATTAGTGTAGCATGTGTCAGGAGGGTGGGAACTATTGTTAATGAGATGGTGTTTGAAAATATTGAATGTTGAACATTACATGTCATTGTCAAGGTTGTGGATATGCGCAGACACGCATGTCAATGGTGTGCAATATTATTGAAAGTATTGCTATCACGAAGCGTAGACATGTGAATGTGGTCGGATAGAGGGAGGACCAGCAGTGTGTCTACATCATACACAGTGATAACACTCATTACAGTCAAGGAATACATGTCAAATGTGAATCTGAAAGTCTCACATATAACACATTAGTATATTGGTAAAGCCTGAAAACAGAGCATAGAGCAAAAGAAATCTACACATTGCTGTTTACTGATTGTCACATGTAATCTAGAACGTGCACTCGGCCCGTGGCTCCTGATACTTTTTTTCAAGCCACGAATACCCAGGCCGAAAGGGAGCACAATAATGTGCACACACACACACCAGGGGCATTGCATTAAAATTTGCACACCATATCGCGCTGGGCGCTTGACCATCGCGCTGCTATTTTTTTAACTCTACCTGTTGTGATATTTTCTTTACTTTTATTTAGTTAGCCCCTGCTTTTAACGGGAATACTTGTGGCCCTTACTTGCACAATAATTGTCTCCCGCACCGCTGGTTTGGCGGGTTCGGTTCCCGGGTGGAGGCGGGGAACTTTGGGCGCCATATTGGAGTGGTGCTGAGGCGCAGGGGACGCCAGTTGTGAGCGCTCTAGCGCTCTGTACAGCCAGAGGGACGCCTACTTAAGGCGACCAATCCGGTGGGTCGATTGATTAAAATTTGCACACCATATCGCGCTGGGCGCTTGACTATCGCGCTGCTACTTTTTTAACTCTACCTGTTGTGATATGTTCTTTACTTTTATTTAGTTAGCCCCTGCTTTTAACGGGAATACTTGTGGCCCCTTACTTGCACAATAATTGTCTCCCGCACCGCTGGTTTGGCGGGTTCGGTTCCCGGGTGGAGGCGGGGAACTTTGGGCGCCATATTGGAGTGGTGCTGAGGCGCAGGGGACGCCAGTTGCGAGCGCTCTAGCGCTCTGTACAGCCAGAGGGACGCCTACTTAAAGCTCCCTGGGGAGGGCAGCGGTTTCGCGCAGCGGTTTCGCGCAGCGGTCGTGCCTTCCCTGTGCCTGAGTCGTGCCAGAGTCCTGCCCGTCTGCGCCCGTCAGTGTCCCGGAGGCTTCCGAGGCGACGGGCTGGACTTGGATCTGGCGCTCGTCCTGTGTAATGTGCTAACTAGCATGTTGCACTACTCGGGTCAGGAGCTCCGCTCCTTGCAACGGTCCAGAGGCTCCTGTTGCACGGTATTTCCATCTCGTCACAAGGGTAAGAGTCGATGCCCTGAGTGTGGCTGGCGGCCTCAGAAATATCTGGCCTGCGTTCCGTGCAGGGAGGCAGTTCGTGTTAAACATCTTTGTTTGCTGCTAAATACTAGATCTCTTAGTCGCCATGCAATGGACATCAATGATCTGTTGGACACAGAAAGACCTTTGTTCCTGATGCTCACCGAGACGTGGCTTGGTGAGTCCTCCAACCCAGATATTGCCGCAGCTATCCCTCCTGATTATAACATCTTCAGGCAGGATAGACTGAAGGGGCGTGGGGGCGGGGTGGCACTGATAGTAAATAAAAGTGCCACTTGCACCATCATTCCCTCGGATGCGATAAAGGGTTGTGAATCTCTCGCCTTTTCCATTGTTTTATCGCCGCACCAATCTGTGAAAGGTCTCCTTGTGTATAGACCTCCAGGGCCTACGGGCACTTTCTTTGAAGAGCTCCAGTCGGTAACTTCGTCACTGATACTTAAGTCGGAGCATTGTATAGTCGCTGCCGACTTTAATGTCCACATGGACGACGAAATGGATGCCGACATGATAAAAATGTTGGATGTAACAGCCCCTCTCGGCCTGGCACCCTATCATTATGGACCGACACATGAGAAGGGCCATACCCTGGATTTGATTTTCCCAACCACCCCCATAGAGATTCATGCACCTATTCAGGTGTTATGGTCGGATCACAGGTTGATCAAATATTATATCTCGGAGGTAAGGAAATCCTCTTGTGCCCCTCGGCAGGCTACCCAGGGATTTAGGGCACTCCATCGGGTCACTCCGGAACTGCTGGCACAGGCATGTGCGGCTCATCCCTGCATCCTGACAGGGGACTTAGACGGGGATGTAGAGCGGCTGCAAGCATGGCTCCTGGAGAGGCTTGATGAACTTGCTCCTGTGAGGCCCCCCCGCAATTTAGATAAACGGGCATCCGCCCCTTGGTTCACAGAAGCGCTGGCGGCTTTACATCGTCAATGCAAGGTGGCTGAAAGAGTATGGCGCGCAAAATATGACCCGGTGGCTAAACTTGCCTACAGGTCTTTAGTAAAAGCGTATCATCGAGACATCCTCTCCGAGAAGAAAGGTTATTTCGCGAGGAAAATTGAAGCTGCCTCAAACTCTTGTAAGGAGCTATTTGCCATTGTGCTGGAGTTTACGGCTTCACGTGCTTCGTCGAGTCAGACTCCCCCCCCAGAGTCTTGGGTCAGAGCGATTGCTAACTTTTTTACCTCTAAGATCAGGCTGATCCAGGACTCCTTCCCCTTGCAGGAGCCAGTGGCGCCCTGCCAAGCGGAGGATGCTCCGGCCGTCTTGTCCGGTGCAGGCCCGGTTCTGGCAGTCTTTCCCCCTCTGTCCACTGCTTCATCGTTGGATTTGATGGCCTGTCTGAAATCGGGTTCACCTCGTGATGCCTGCCCCGCCAAATTTATGGCGAAAATGGCAGAAGTCATTAACCCATATGTGAACCCCCTGCTGAATTGTTCTCTCGAGCAGGGTGTGGGTCCCCAGATATGGAAGCAGGCGATGATCATTCCCTTGCTTAAAAAGCCCGGACTGGACACGGAGGTGTTGGCGAACTACAGGCCTATTTCGCTTTTACCCGCTTTCGCCAAGATTCTTGAAAAACATGTGCATAAGGTGCTTGCCGATTATCTGGAGTCTCATGATCTACTGCAGCCCACTCAATCCGGATTCCGCACCAATCTTAGCACCGAAACAGCACTTTTGGAAGTTTCGGAGGCGGTTAAGGAGGTCCTGGATTTAGGTGGCAAGGCGATGCAGGTGATGTTAGATCTGTCGGCGGCCTTTGACACCGTCCCCCACGAGGGTCTCCTCGCAAGACTTTCTGAGATCGGTCTAAGGGGGACGGTGCTCAGCTGGTTTTGTTCGTTCTTGGCGGGCCGTCGACAAACGGTCTGGGCCTCTGCCTTTTCCGCCGAGATGTCGCCATTGGGTGTCGGAGTCCCCCAGGGCTCAGTGCTGAGCCTGACTCTATTCCACATCTTTATGACCCCTCTGGCGGCTCTGGCAGAGTCTTTCGGGGCTCAGATCGTTTCCTACGCCGATGACACCCAGCTCCTCTTTACCTGTGAGAGTGGTGAGGATTTCGACGGAGAGAGTATCCGGGGTTGCCTTGGGGCTGTTTTTAATTGGTTCCAACATAACAGCCTCAAGTGCAACTCGGATAAATCCGAGGTCCTCTTCTTTGGGTGCAGTTCAGATCCGGATTGGAAGGTGTGGTGGCCAGAGAACATGTTTCCACCAGCAGCTTCGTCCCAGGTGGCTAAAAACCTAGGGATTAAGATCGATAATGGCTTAACTCTGCGCTCTCAGATAATCGGTCTCACTGGCACCTGTTTCGGCCTGCTCCGGATGTTGCGCAAGTTTCTCCCCTTACCATCGGAGGAGCATAGGAAGATAACAGTGCAGGCTATAATTGGCTCGAGAGTTGATTATTCGAACATTCTTTATCTCGGCCTGCCAGAATATCTGCTTCAACGGCTGCAGGTGGTCCAGAACTCGGCAGCACGGGCTATTTTTGGACTATCTCGCCGTGCCAGAGCCTCGGCCCTCCTGCAGTCACTGCACTGGCTGCCCGTCCGGAAGCGGATAATTTTCAAGGCCTTGACTTTGGCGCATAAAGCTCTTCATGCCTCGGGGGCAAAATACCTTAAAAAAAGGCTTGCCTTTTACCACCCGGCTAGGCCCTTGAGGTCCGGATCTCTGTTTCTCGCCATGGTCCCTCGTGTAAAAAGGGCACGCATTGGAGGCTGTTCTTTTAGACTGCTGGCCCCCCAGCTATGGAATACGCTTCCAGTGACATTGCGCATACTGTCCTTCTCGTTTCGGTGGGATCCACTTGAAGGTCCTGCAAAGCGTTCAGAGGGGTTTGAAGCAGCAGGAGGAGACAGCATTGACCTGCTTCGTCATGGAATGGGTAGAGTTGAGGATGTTGAGGCTGTGCCGATGTGTGATGTGGGCGAGCGGTGCCATATTGACGTTGAACAACGTTGGGCTGTGGTATGAGCCCTGGGGTACGCCGCAGATGATCCAGGTGGCTTTGGAGCTGAAGGTGGGGAGGCGTACTCTCTGTGTTCTGCCGGAGAGAAAGGAGTTGGTCCAGTCCAGGGCCATCTCTTGGATTCCAGCGTTGTAGAGGCGTGTTCGTAGTGTGCAGTGGCATACCATGCCGAAGACAGCTGACAGGTCCAGGAGGATGAGGGCCGCGGTTTCTCCGTTGTCTAGTAGGGTCCTGATGTCATCGGTGGCTGCGATGAGGGCAGTTTCGGTGCTGTGGTTGCTGCAGAACCCGGACTTTGACGGGTCCAGGATGCTGTTCTCCTTGAGAAAGCTGGTCAGTTCTTTGTTGACGGCCTTTTCGATGACTTCACCAGGAACGACACCAGGGAGATGGGTCGGAAGTTCGACTCGGGAAGATCGCTGTCTCGAAGGAGATGTTGATGATTTCCGAAGATGGGGTGCAATGGTGCTGCTGACTTTGTTGAAGATGTGGTGCGGGCAGGGGTCTTCCGGGGATCCCGTGTGGATGGGGCTCATGATCTTGAAGGTGTTTTCGTTGTTGATGTTGGTCCAACAGAGCAGACGGTTTGGGCGGGTGGTGGTCGTGGAAGCTGGGGTTTCAGTGGTTGCCGGGATGGTGACGGCATCAAAGCTGTCATGGATCTCTGCAAACTTGCGATGGAAAAAGGTAGCCAGCGAGTCGCGAAGGTCTTGTGAGGGTGGGATGTCGTTGGTGTTGGAGCTGGGGTTGGAGAGTTCCTTCACAATGTTGAAGAGCTCTTTGCTGTTGTGTGCATTGTTGTCTAGGCAGTCTTTGAAGGAGGACCTTTTGCGGATCTGATGAGGTGGTGGTGTCTGCAGGTAGCATCCTTGTTGGCTGTGTAGCTTTCCGGTGTTCGTTCACGGATCCAGTTTTTTTCGAGTTTTCGGCAGGTGCGCTTGGAGGCCTGGCGGTCTACAGGGAACCGGCTGGCTTTCTTGCTGGTGTTGGTGTTGGAGGGCTTCTTGAGCGGGGCAAGAGTGTGGACGCAGTTGTTGATCCACTGTCTGAGGTTACGGGCTACAGCGACGGCATTTGATGGGTCAGCAGAAGGGCTCTGGGCGAGGTTGGTGGTTAGCTGGTCTTTGGTGACTTTGCTCCAGCGACGGTGACGCATCTGCTGGGTACCGTGGTGTGTGGTGGGTTTCTGGAAGGTGAAGTGGATGCAATGGTGGTCGGTCCAGTGGAGCTCGGTGGTGTGGTTGAAGAAGACATGGGAGCTTGCTGAGAAGATCGTGTCAAGCGTGTGGCCGGCAGAGTGGGTGGGTGTTGTGACGAGTTGTTTGAGTCCGAAGTTGGCGAGGTTGTTGATCAGGGTGGAAGAGTCAGAGTCATTGTTGTTCTTTTGGTGGAAATTCAGGTCCCCCAGGAGGATTTAGTCCGTGGAGGCGAGGGTGTGTGTGCTGATGAGGTCGGCAATGGAGTCACTGAACTGTGGTCGGGATCCGGGGGTTTGTAGACAAGGGTACCTCTGAGGGTGGTGTTTGGATCGGTGTGGATCTGGAAGTGCAGGTGTTTGGTGGTGCTGAGGGTACCATTGGCGTATGTCGAGATTTTGAGGGTCTTCTTGTGGATCATGGCGATTCCTCCTCCTTTTCCATTGGTGCAGTCCTTGCGGGTCATCTTGTAGCTGTCCAGGATGGCTATGATGAGGTTGAGAGCCGAGGAGGGGTTCAGCCAGGTCTCTGTTAGGAAGGCGACATCCGGGGTGTTGGAGTCCAGTACATCCCAGAGTTCCACGGTGTGTTTGAGTAAGGAGCGGGTGTTGAGGAGGATGCATCTGAGGTGGCTGGGTTCTTTGTTGGGTGGGCTGGCGGGCCGGATGCTGGTGAAGCTGCAGTTCCAGCAAGAGAAGGGTCCTTGGGTGCACTTCGGGCGGTCAGGCAGCAGGTGCGTGATCGTTCGGCGTTGAGT
Organism: Lissotriton vulgaris; assembly: GCF_964263255.1. Lineage (NCBI taxonomy): Eukaryota > Metazoa > Chordata > Amphibia > Caudata > Salamandridae > Lissotriton > Lissotriton vulgaris. The sequence goes on along the minus strand of NC_141690.1, from coordinate 323,901,379 downwards.
GCGTGGAGGGTGATAGAGTCGGTACCGAAACAGCGGTCTTAACAGCCATGGAGGATCTTCGCATGCGTGCAGACAGGGGCCAGCCAGGGGCCAGCCAGTGGCCTTGATACTGCTGGACCTGTCTGCCGCATTCGATACGGTCAACCATGGTACGCTGCTGCAGAGACTCGGTGAAGTAGGAGTTGAGGGCACCGCACTGCTCTGGTTTCACTCTTACCTTCGGGACAGAAGACAGGCGGTCTCCCTCCCCCCATTCCAATCCACCTTTGCACCAGTGCCCCAGGGAGTTCCTCAGGGCTCCTCCATCAGCCCCATCCTTTTTAACGTGTACCTCATCCCGCTAATCAAGTTAATCCAATCCTTCGGGATCAAAACAATAAATTACGCTGATGACACGCAGCTCATTCTCTCTTGGGAAGGTGAAGATGCCATTCCTTTTTCCACCTTCCACGACTGCTTAAGAGAGACGGCTGGATGGCTACACAGAAACTCCCTCCAATTTAATTCCTCTAAAACGGAGGTCCTGCTTTGTTCAGGCACCAACATACCCCGCCAGTTTCCGAGTGAATTCTGGCCCCCAGAGACTAGAGACACACCTCTGCCAGTTGCCTCGGTTCGCAACCTGGGAGCCATGCTTGACAACAAATTAAGTATGGAAACCCAGGTAACGAAAACTGTGGGGATCTGCACAGCCCTGCTTCGCTCGCTGCGGAAAATCATGCCACTTCTCCCGGCACAAGCCCGGGCATCGATAGTCAGGTGTACGATACTCAGTCGCCTCGACTATTGTAACGCCCTGCTCCTGGAGTCTCCAGTCACGCTGATGGATCGACTACAGAGAATTCAATCTGCCGCCGCCAAGTTGGCTCTTGGCTGGACGAGGAGGGCTTCGGCCACAGCAGCTCTGGCCGAGCTACATTGGCTACCTTTAAAACAACGTGTGGCTTTCAAGTCCCTCTGCATTGTCTTTAAGGCTCTGCACGGACTCGGACCCAAACCTCTGCAAGCCCTGTTTCTGTGGTACACTCCTGCCAGAGACCTACGCTCATCCTCGGCCTGTCTGGTAAAGGTACCCAGATTCAATAAAACCAGAACCGGGGGCAGATCCTTCAGGGTTGCAGCGGCTAAGTTGTGGAACAGCCTGCCCACTGACATACGTCAGATTTCACAACTTCTTCCATTCAGGAGACGTATCAAGACCTGGCTTTTCCCCCAATAAATCCCCGTCTGACTGTTTTCCCGGTTATCCGTCAGCAGAGTATTCTCCAGCGCCAGGAAGCCTGCAAGGTATCAGTCGCGCTTTACAAGTACTCAAAAATAATAATAAAATAATAATAAGTCGTAGCAGAGGTGGGCATTGTTATGTTCACGGGGGCCACTGGTCCTGGTGCTGGGCACGGTCCAGGCATGGATGGGCGCAGACGGGCTTGCCTGAGGCGTGCCTTCGGCGTGCCAGCGGCTCGCCCCCTGCGCGCGCCTGCTGAGCGGCCTCCATATGAGGGGATATGGGAGAGAGGAGCAGCTGGGAGGCAGGAGTGGGTAGCGAATGGGAGATCAGGGGGGTAGGGCCACAGGGGATGCAGCGGCAGAAAGAAATGAAGGGGGGAGCATGTGGGGGATACAAAAGTCAAAGTGGGGGGCATAAAGGGGGTACAGAGGGGAAAATACAATAAATACAATGATTACTATAATGCTAACACTGTCTACAAGGGAGAAAGAACACACTGATACTAACAGAATTTAAGACGACAGGGTAGAGAGAGAAATCCAGCAGTCAGGGAAAACGGGCACAGAGTCAGCAAAAAAATTAGCACAGACCAATACAATCAGCAGCAGCGGGCTCAGGGCACACAGGAGGGGCAGAGTGGTGGCGAGGGGAGTGACCTGCCTGGTGACAGGCTAGAAAACATTTTTAAAAAGCTCTCTAAGCAGAAGAAGTGTCTCTCATCAAACGCTGCAGAGAGAATGGGTAAAATGGGTGGGGTCGTCCAACTGTTATAATGGGAAATGTTTCTCAAGCAATCAAATGCTTTTTTTAGGGTCACATGGCAATCGCGCACCGAGCACGCAAGGAGGCCGCACCCGATGCGACTTTGACAAAATATTTTTAGCATAATATAAGTTTATTACTGTTAGAAATATATAAATGTTTGAAATATTTTAGATTATTGCTTGCTCTCATATACTGTTTAAAGTTATTTAGATATTTTTTTGAGACAAAATAAAAAATGAAGGAATGGCATACCTGGCGCGACACCATAAATCTGTGATGTAACACAGGCCTGGCAGCCTGTACTTGTGGCATACGCAAAGTGCAGCGAGCGCGACCCCATACGTACATGACGTAACCCGTGGCTCGGTACTGTGTACCCGTCGGATACCAAAGTAGCAGCTGGGGTGACTTCATGCTTTTATGATGTTACACGGGATGCAGTGCCACAAAAACATTGGATACGAAATGCGCATCATTTACGAGTTTAGCAATATGGCGGATAGGATTCATGTGGTGGTGGAGTTTAGTACGCTACTGGTATGGGAAAGCAGTTTTCTCCGAAAAAAAAAGGAAATGTTTTCGGGGAAGATGTAAATCATTACATAATTTTTCAAGTTAAAAAAAGAAGTATAATAAAAAAAAATATTTGAAAAAATATAGGTTTTAGAAACATTAAAATATTTAATTAACATTTAAAAAAAAAACTTTGAAATTCACTGAAAGAACCATAGGTTGTAGGCACGTTATAGTCATGAGTGATGTCATCAGTGATGTCATTTGAGATGTCATCAGTGATGTCACTGACCATGTCATGAGTGATGAAATATGTGACATCATCAGCAGTGCATTGCGGGCGCGCAAGTTATAGCTAGTTCAACTAACTATAACAGGCGAATTTCTCTGGTTTTATATGAGTCAAATGTTCAACTAACTATAACATCCCTGAAACCTATGTTTTTTTGTGATTTTCTAAGGTTTTTTAAATGCTAATTCCTAACTATAATGTGCCTAAAACATATGTTTTTTTCAGTGAATATATATATATATATATATATATATATATATATATATATACACACACACACACACATTTACATATAGATATACAGATTTTCAGTGAAATTCAGCAGTTATAGTTAGCTGAGCTAACTATAACTCATGCCCCTGCAGTGCACCACTTATGACCTCAAATATTACTTAACACATGGTATGGTCAGTGACATTACTGATGACATCTCAAATAACGCCACTGATGACATCATCCAGTGACTGTGAGTGTTTTTAAAATGTTTATGAGTGATAAATAAATATAACAAGGTGAATTGATGAATCAGTGGCTGCATGAGTGCCTCCATGGATGATTCAATGGGTATGTGAATGACTGTATAAGTGAGTGAATTGGTGTCTCAGTTAATGTATGGGTGGTGGGTGGCTTTATGGATGTGTGTGAGTGTGTAAGTGAGGGGCTGTATTGGTGACTGAGTGTTTTTATGGGTGTATCTGTGAGTGAATTAATGTGTCAGCGGTATATGGGTGAGTAAATGAATATGCATGTAGACATCTACCCTTACTCACTGATCAAGAAAACAGAAAAGACTTCAACAGCTTCCTGAAACGGAGATGGTTGGGTTCCAGACGAAGAGAGTCAGGGAGCCGGTTCCAGAATTTTGCAGCATGGAGTGAAAAGCGTTGGCCACCCACGCAAGCACGTTTAGTCCAAGGGACTGTCAGGAAATTGTTTTAATTGGACCTAAGGGAATGTGTGATGTGATAGCGCTGATGTATAGGCTGGAGCAGTGCTGGTCAATTGTCCGTGATGGATTTATGGACTGTGCACATGGCCTTAAACCAGATCCTTTCCTGCACCCGCAGCCAATGCAGCTGACGTAGAGCTGGTTTAGCAGAGCTCCGCTTGGGAACATCCATAAGAAGTCGGGCGGCACAATTCTGAACCATCTGGAGAATTTTAATAGTTCCCAAAGGAGCGCTTAGATAGACTGCATTGGCATAAACAAGCCGTGATAGTATAAGTGCCTGAACCAGTAGGTGTCTAGCTTCAAAAGGTAGGAGAGCCAAAGTCTTCCTCAGCAGTCTAATCAGGCCATACAAGGTGGCAGCAACTTTATAGGATTGAGCTTGAAAGCTGAGATTGGAGTCGAGCCAAACCCCCAGACTCTTGATTTGCATTTTTGGTCGGGGGGGGCGGACATGGGCAACCAGGCCTCCAAGAACCTAGGTTAGTAGGGGGCGAATGTCCTAGCATCATGATTTCAGTTTTTGAACCATTGAACTTAAGGAAGGAAAAATTCATCCACTCGAGAACGTTACTAAGGCAGGAGGTAAGATTAAGATTATCCGGGCTTTGATGAGAAAGAGAGACCACCAACTGAGTATCATCGGCATAGGTGACCAACTGAACCCCCCAGGGTAGGACCACATCAGCCAGGGGCCTCATGTAGATGTTAAACATGGTGGGACTTAATGAAGATCCCTGTGGTACGCCATACTGCAGTAGGATCTCATTAGAGGTTACTTCATCTTCAAAGACAGCGAAGGTTCTATCCATCAGAAAAGATTGTAGCCACTTAAGGGCCGTACCTGAAACTCCCATGTCACACAGTCTCTGAATCATGATGGAATGATTTACCATGTTGAAGGCTGCGCTTAGGTCTAATAAAATATTAACAGCACAGCTTCCGGAATCCCCAATTTCCCTTGCTTCTTCAACTACGGAAATGAGAGCAGTCTCCGTACCCTCCTTGCTTCTAAAGCCCGTCTGTGTAGGATGCAGGGCATTATTGCTCTCCAAGAACATAGCAAGTATGGAATTAACATGCTTCTCAGACAATTTACCTATGCCCGGCAACAACGAAATATGACGGTAATTTGTCCAATCTTCCAGATTAGGTTTTTTAACAGTGCCTTCACTTTTGCCTGTTTCAAAAATGGAGGGACCAACCCGGAAGCCAAAGAGGAATTAATGACATTTAAAATAACTGGAGAAACAGTTTCTGTAGCAAGTTTAAGAATAGAAGGAGGTGCAGCATCCACTGGAGAGATGGATTTCAAGTTTCCCAGAAGTCGTTGCAAAGTTGTTAAATCAAGAAGGACTAATTCATTCAGCTCCGCATAAGATATGGATACCGGAGGTTGGAGCGAGGGCTCTGGTTGAGTGAAGAGTGAATAGATATTTGCAACCTTAGTGGCAAAGAACTTAGCTAGCTCGTCACAACGTTTCTGTCTATTTAATGATTTTGTGGATGGACAGGCGGGGGAAAATAGTGATTTGAAAATTTTAAAAATTTCCCTACGGGGAATTAGAGGCAGAGACAATTTTCTCCTGAAAGTACCTGGATTGTGTCAATTTAATTGCCTTTTTCGTAGATCCGCATAACAGTTCTATAACTCCCTTTACTGTTCTCAGAAAAATCCTTCCTCCATTTCCTTTCAGCCTGTTTACAGGTTTGCTTGAGTAGTCTTAATTCAGACGAATACCAAGGCTTTTTATTAGTCCCCGTGCGATGACAAAGTTCAATTTTAGGGAGGTGAGGTCCAATGATGACTCCACCCAACTGTTGAAGGAGGCATTTGCCCTTATAGGATCAGAGCATAGTTCAGGGGTGGCGGTTTTGAGATTCACTACCCAGTTTTTCACAGACAATTTAGACCAGATGCGGCTAAGTTTCCTAGTTGTAAGAACAGTATGGGGCTGATCAAGGGGGGTCCAGATGAAAGAGAGCAGGGAATGGTCTGACCAAGGGACTACAAGGGACTCCTCCATGACAATGGTATCAAGGTTGGTAAAGAAATGGTCAAGTATATGGCCTGCTCTATGTGTGGGACTCTATGGCGGCTTGACTGCGATGCGACAACGTAGAGGCGATGTGTGCATGCCCGATGGTTGCGTGGCGAACTAAGTGGTTTTCAGAACCACGATGGCCCTGCAACATGCTTCTCAGGTGATGCAACAACACCCTTTGTGCGGTGGCACACTTCTCCGGTGATGCGACGATGAACAGCGGCAGCAGCAACACGCTTCCTCGATGATGCCACTCTGGCTGCTGCGGCAGCATCATGCTTCTCTCGTTGCGTTGCGCTTTGAGCTCCCTTCAGCAAAAAGGCCTCGCACACAGTTACAGGCCCACCTGGCAGACTCAAACTCCTAGGAAGGAAGTTCAGGGAAGCTGGGATTGAAGTCCTTTTGTGCCTCGGACTTCAGAAACAGGAGGCTAGCTCATCTCAGGCCCTTGGAGACTTTTCTTCAGAGGGACACAGCACACAGCAAAGTACTTCTTCAAGCAAGGGACACCGTAAACAGCAAAGTCCTTTAGTTCTCTCCTCAGTAGAAACAGCAAACTGCAGCCCAACCCCAGACACACAGCTAGGGAAGTACTTCTCCTCAGTCTCTTCAGCTGATCTTCTTTGGCTGGGATTCCTCTTGATCACAAAGTAGTCTAAAGTTTAAGGGTTTCAGCTCTTACTTTTATACCCCTAAAGTCTTTTGTCTATATGTCTGAGAGGTCCTGGACCCAGTCCAAACTAGTTCTGGGTACACTCTGCCAGTGCACAACTTCTTCCTTTGTCAGAATGGGCCAGGGTCATCAAACGGACCACAGGAGGTGGAGCCAGCATTGTGGTAGGCAGGCACAGCCCTATTCAGGCCCAGGTGCTAATCCTTCCACCACTCTCAATGCCAATAGGTGTATACAGCCTATTGCTGACTCACCCAGACTCCTGGAGCCACCCCAGGCCCCCATCACTCTCAAACCAGACAAGAAAACAGCCGCTTTCTAAAAGTGCTATTTTCAAACACAGAATTTAAAAACCATCATTCCTAAAAGATATTAAATTCTGAGTTCATGGATACCAGACACTAATTCTCTATCTCACTCCCATGAGATGGTTTGCAGGTAAACATGTTACACAGCATTCCCCATTTGGTCCTATGGGCAAGATAGCCTTTCAATAGCGAAAAACGAAATTGGCAGTATTTCACTATCAGGACATGTTACACACACTAGTACATGTCCTACCTTCTACATACACTCTGCCTAAGGGGGAACCTTGGGCCAACCATAGGGGTGTCCTAGGTGTAAGAAAAGGATGGGTAAGTCCTGGCAAGTGGATACACAGGCCAGGTCGACATGGCAGTTAGCAAACTGCACACAGGCGCTGCAGTGGCAAGCCTGAGACATCTCTTTGGGGCTTTCATGTGGTAGCTTTTGGATTACCAGCCCTGGCACACTTAGTGCACTTTAAAAGGGACCCACTGGTAAGACAAATATGCCAATTATGGATAGCCAATCACAATAACAATTTACAGGGAGAGCATAAGCACTTTAGCACTAAGCAGCTGTGGCAAAGTGCCCAGAGTCCTATAGCCAACAACCACAGGTCAGGAAAAATAAAGGAGGAAGAAGCAAAATGTTTGGGGATAACCCTGCAAAAGGGCCATTTCCAACATCTATGAATCAGAGTGTGGGTATGCAAGTACTGGTATGGGTGTGTCAATGGTTATGAGAATGGTGGTATGGAAGTTGGAGTGGATATATGAAGGGTTAGATGGGGTGTGAATGGGTACGTCAGAGATTCCATGAAAGATGCCATCAGTGATGGCATTAGTGATGTCATTTGAGATGTGATCAGTGATGTCACTGACCATTCTATGAGTAATGTAATATATGAGATCATAAGCAGTGCATTGTGAGGGGTGTGAGTTAAAGTTAGCTCACCTAACTAAAATGTCCATGTAAGCATTGTTTTTTCCATTGAATTTCTATGGTGTTTCAAATTCTTGTTCCCAACTATAACATCCATGTAACTTATGACTTTTTTCTTTAATTTTTTACGTTTTTAAATTGTATTTTCTATCTAAAATGGCTCTTTAAGGGGCATTTTTAATAGCTTGTATTTTTTTCTGTGGATAAAGAAGTGTTGTTTTCTTTTTCTTTACATTCTTTATATTTGTGATGACATCGCAATCCCTTTGGACAAGTCATGAAAAGAGAAAACAAAAGCAGCCATTCAATGACTACCAACACATTCAAAAATTAAATATAAAATAATCTATTTTAAACATTGGCCTACACATATTACTACATACATACTTCTTTAAAAAGGGTTAGACCTTGCTCTTTCAATGGCCTTTATCCCCAGACTATCCGCTTTTTGGCCTTCTGTTTCTGACCTGTTTTTGTTGGTTTCATGACTCTGGGCACTTTACCACTGCTGATCCTGCTAATCAGTGCTAAAGTGCATATGCCGTCCATGTAAATTGTTTATGGATTAGTGTTTCCATGATTGGTTTATTTGAATTACCTCTAAGACCCTGGTACAGTGCACTGTGTGTGCCCAGTGACTGTAAGTCAAATGCTGCTAGTGGGCCTGTAGTACTGATTATGCCACACCCACCAGCAGCCTTTAAACAGGTCTCAGACCTCCCACTGCAGTGTCTGTGCATAGTCTCTACTTCAATGTCGACCTGGCAAGTGCACCCACTTGCCAGGCCCTAACCTTCCCTTTTACTACATGTGAGTAACCCCTAAGGTAGTCCCAAGGTATCACTGTGGGCAGGGCGCAGTGTATATGAAACATGAGACATGTACTGGTGTGTGTGACATGTCCTGATAGTGAAATACAGTGTATTTCTTTTTACTATGGAAAGGCTATCTGTCCCATAGGATAGGATGGGAGCCCTTATAAGTATACCTTTCCCATTAGGACAAGATGGATAGATGGAGTTTAATTTGCCTGAACTTAGAATATAAAAATGCATCTTTTAGTAAAGATGATTTTAAAATTGTGTGTTTTAAAGATCCCACTTTTAGAAGAGGGTATTTTTCTGCTTAGCCATCCTGGGTGCCTCTGCTGGTTTGTGAATTGACTGTCTGGCTTTGGAGTGACAGGGTCTTGGGCTGCGCATTTTCTCAGACAGCCACTGGGGGAGTTGAGGTGTGCCCTGGCTTTCCTGAATCAGGGCTTGGCTGAATCGACCGGAGCTGCATTTAAAGTAGTGGGAGGAGATTTCCCTGCACCTGAATAGGCCTAGTCAGCCTTACACAATGACATCTCCACCTCCTTGCAGTACGCTGGGCCAGCGAGGACAGAACTGGTTTGGACTGAGCACAGAGCCTCTCTGCCACAAGAGACCAAAGAGAAATTGAGTCTAAATATTGGGGCGCAGACCCAAGAACTTTAGGAAAAACTGGCTGGGAAAACTGAATGAGAAGTACTACCCCTTTGGTCTTTGCTGTTTGAGGTTTGAGGGGCTAAGGCTGACTACTATGCTAGAGAGTTCCAGGCGAGTTCCAATCCGTCCAAACTGGTCTTTAAGGTCTTGAAGGAGCTTACAGCGAGCAGACTTCCTATTACGGAGATCTGCTCCCTTGCCCACTGTGAGTCGTTAGCCAGTTTCTTTGTGGAGAAAGTAAACCATCTATCGCTCTTTTCCCAAAGCTGATCCTGACAGTACGACCTTTACATTGCGTACATCACAGTGCTTGGCTTCGCTCCCCATACCCTCGGAACAGGAGTTTAACCTCCTAGCGGCCAAGGTTAAGTCTGGTTTGCCGGATGACCCTTTGAGACCGGCCCAGTTTTTGGACTCGGTGTCTATCTGCCTTCCACTGATTCGACAACTGGTGGATCAATCCCTTACCACTGGGTCAGTTCCACCTAGTTGGAAGGCTGCCTGTGTCATGCCCATTATAAAGAAGCCGGGACTGGATCCAGTGAAGCCGGAGAGTTATCGACCTATCTCCCTCCTTCCATGGGTGACAAAGATCACAGAGGCTCATGTAAATAACATCCTATCGAAACATCTGACCTCTGCACACCTACTGGATCCTACACAGAATGGTTTTAGATCTGGGCACAGTACAGAGACGGCACTCCTGTATATAGTTGAACATCTCCGCTCTGTACTAGATGCAGGTCAAACGGCGGCACTGGTCTTATTAGACCTCAGTGCCGCATTTGACACTGTATCCCATACCATTCTTATTCGCAGGCTTGGTGAGGCTGGCATATCTGGCAAGGCGTTGGATTGGTTCCAATCGTTTCTCTCGGAACGATCATTTCAAGTAGTAGTGCCACCATTCAGATCTAAGCCTCATGCCATCACGCAAGGAGTCCCGCAGGGATCGGCGTTGAGCCCCACTCTCTTCAACTTATATGTCCAACCTTTGGCGGCGGTTGCGAAGAGTTGGGGGCTCACAATGGTATCATACGCCGATGACACCCAGTTGGCGGTGGTTCTCAATGGGGACTCTGGCCAATTGGCATCAAACTTTGCGGACGGTTTGAGGGCTGTTGCTGGCTGGCTTACCACCAATTGTTTACAGCTCAACGCCCTCAAAACCGAGGTGATGGTATTAGGGAAACAACCTGATCTGTGGGGTGCGAGCTGGTGGCCTAACGAGCTGGCCCCCCCCCTAAACCGGTAGCTGAACTTAAAAATCTTGGCGTGTGGTTGGACTCCAAACTCACCTTCTCATGTCATACTAAGAAGGTGGCATCTACATGCTTCGGCATCCTTCGTGGCTTGAGGCATATCCTCAAGTTTTTCGATGCCTCCACTCGCCAGATGGTGATTCAAGCTAGCGTTTCATCAAGGCTTGACTACGCGAGTTCATTGTTTTTGGGTGCCAATCAGGCGGAGATCCTGCGACTCCAGCGGGTGCAGAACGCGGCTGCCAGGGCTCTGGTAGGCCTGCCACGGTTCTGTTCAGCCCGCAGCACAATTTCTAAATTACATTGGCTGCCTGTAATCAGGCGCATAGAGTTCAAGACCCTGTGTTTCGCATTCAAAATTCTCAAAACCGACACCCCTACCATCCTCCAGCATCTCTTGTCCCTGTACGCTCCTTCACGTAGCCTTCGCTCTGCAGGTCAAAATTTAGCACTCGTTCCACGCTTCCAAAAATGCAGACTAGGCGGCCGTTCTTTTACTGTGTTGGCTTCCAAGCTTTGGAACGCGCTCCCTGTGAATATTCAATCTTTAGAAGATCTGTTTGCTTTCAGGAAAGCTATTAAAACGTATCTTTTCCCCATGCCTTATTAAATTTCCCTACTTTCTCTATTCTGTTAGTTATGTTACCTTTTCAGATATAGCGCCGGGACGCCCCTTCGCTGGGGCAGCTGTGCGCTCAAAAAATCAATTAACATAACATAACAGGTTGGCCTGCAGTGGCTGTTTCTTTCAAGGAGAGAACCAAGACTTTGCTTTGTGCTGTGTACCATACTTGAAGAAGATCTCCATTTGCTTGGTGTAGAGATGGCCTCCTTTTCTGAAGTATCAGGAACACAAAGACTTCATTTCCTCTGTCTTTCTGCATCTGGAACTACTGTTTCCGCTGCCACATAGCCCTCTGCATCACCACATCATCACTCAGCGGTACCCCAGCATCACTCAGCACCACCACATTATCACTCAGCACCACCACATTATCACTCAGTGCCACCACAGCATCATTCAATGCCACCACATTATCACTCAGCACCACCACAGCACCACTCAGCACCACCACAGCATCACTCAGCACCACCACAGCATCACTCAGCACCACCACAGCACCAATCAGCACCACAACAGCACCACTCAGCGCCACCACAGCATCACTCAGCACCACCACAGCATCACTCAGCACCACCATATTATCACTCAGCACCACCACAGCATCACTCAGCACCACCACAGCATCACTCAGCACCACCACAGCACCACTCAGCACCACCCCAGCATCACTCAACACCACCCCAGTATTACTCAGCACCACCACAGCACCACTCAGCATCACTCCAGCACCACTAAGCACCACCACAGCCCCACTCAGCACCACCCCAGCATCAATCTGCGCAACCATTCAACAACAACTGGTTCAAATATGTTCTCTCAATGTTTCAAACTTTATTACAAATGTCAAAAAAAGATGTTAATATTTCACTTCTTTTCTTGGATTTTCGTCACAATAAAATACACTGAACATAATCTTCACAAAAGTTATTTACAAAAGTTTAAGCTATTGCCATTATACATTAAAATCACCTTTATTTAAGTATTAATTATTTAAAAAAATTAAAAGCCATTGTAATTTGTAATATCAATACAGCTAAGTCACGTAAATACAAAACATGTTGCATTACAAATGCTATAGGTGTCACATTTGCGAAAGTTATAACTATTGGCATTGTAAATGACAAAGCTATTAATTTAGCTATTTTCAAAACCAACACATAAATAAAAAAAATTGTCTTTTACAAGACGAATAGCTCAAACTTTCCAAATGCGAGACCTATTGCATTGCAAATGCTTGTTTTTATATCTGTCTGTGCTTCCTGTTAAGGTTTAATTTTCGTGACAGGCAACTCATTGCCTACTTGTAACTATTCTCTGACCCTGCTTCAAGGGTCAGAGCAGGGTCAGAGAATAGTTGCAAGTAGGCAACAAGGTGCCAGGAAGCACTTACAGGCTTACAGCAGCAGGTGCCCAAGTTGAAGTTAATTTCTTTGTAACCCTTTGGTAAAAGGTTACAAAAAATTAGCTTCAACTTTTGCACCTGCTGCTGTAACCTTGTAAGTGCCTGGCTGAAAATTCGTCCCCGCTGATTTGCGGATTTTACCGCGATTTCGCGAGATTCGCGGAGCGCAAAATCGCAGAAAATCCGCAAATTCCGCGAGGGGAACGAATTGTCAGCCCATGGTTAATAAATACTTTTCACACAATTTCACTCTAGAAGATAAAGAGTTTTGGTTTTAGTAAATTTTTCAATTATAAAAGAAATACTTGCATACTAAAAATCAACTACCCCTGTGCAGGCCTACACAGTCAGGGTGTTTCTACCCTGCCCCCTTTGTGTGTTTTTCATGTTTCTTTCACTGCGTCCTTGTACCTCGGTTCTACTGAGGCACAAGATGGCTGACAACACTTTCTGGTTTGGAGTGTTGACAGTCGACATCCAATTAGCATGCAGCTCGTGCTCGTAATCGTACGCACACTATTCTCGGACAGTACTCGTACGGTACTTCATCTATAGATATATCTATGGTTTTACTTTAGATTTTCTCAGAAACTCCTGAACGGATTTGCACCATTTAACAAAAAGCATAATCTGCAAACCAAACTCTACCTTTTTGCCAAATTTGGTATAATTCCGTTCAGCAGTTCGGGCTGTAGCCCATCTTAAAGGTCCCGATTGAAAATTGCACGGAGAAAACACATTTTGGGACCCCCCACTTTTTCTCAGCCCCTGCTTCCAAATAGAATGTTGCGGATTTCCTATGGAAACTAGGTCCTAACTATAACTACCTACTGACGACCGCCAGTCGGTAATATATATATATAATTATATATATATATATATATATATATATATATATATATATATATATATATGTTCACTGAAAAAACCATAGGTTTGACACCAGTTATAGTTAGCTGGAAATTTTACTGACATAAAACCATTAAAATTAAGCATGGGCGGAAAATCCGTTCCGCTCGCGGATTTTGCGGATTTTCGGTAAATTCTCAATCCGCGAACTCTCGCAAATTTGCCGAAAATCCGCAAATTCGCACGCAGCGGATTTTTTTTCTTGGTGATACAATATTGCGGCGTGCAGCGTTCACTAACCGTCATTCAGCGTTTGCCGAGTTGTTTTTCTCGATATTTTGCGAGTGCTGCGCCATTTTGGATCTTGCTGCGGGTTCCCGCTGGAGTTTGGCGACGCATCGCGAGAGTTCGCAATTGCGAACATGTAGGTGCGGCGGGCAGCAACAATCTCGCACTCGCGAAATTACAAAATTTGCAATTCTGCACAAGAAATCCACTAGCAAGCAGCATAGACCTTCTGAAAATGATGATTTTTATCAGAATAACTCCTCAGGTTGACATTTGCCTGCACTTTTTGGGATTTGAGGCCTTTTGACTTTCTTTGGATCACTTTTGGATTAGAAATCAACTTTCACAAGTAAGTTTGTTTGGGGCATTACAGTTGCTGTTCTGCAGAAAAACGAGTTTTGAAAAACTGAAAGCACTCAGCAGGGGCAAAAGTTCACTCATCATTAGTAACCATTCCCTGTAGTACTTCCTGAGGGGCCCCTCCAGAGTTCAGTTGCCTATGTTTGTTTGGGGCATTACAGTTTCTGTTCTGCAGAAAAACGAGTTTTGCAAAACTGAAAGCACTTAGCAGGTGCAAAAGTTCAAACTCATCATTAGTAACCATTCCCTGTAGTGCTTCCTGACTGTAGTGCTTCTATGACCCTGCTCTGACCCTCACAGCAGGCTCATAGAATAGCTACAAGTAGGCCACAAAGGTCCTGGAAAAAAAAATTGCACTGCAACAGAAAGCAAATTACAGATAAGGAAGCAGGTGCCAGACTGGAATTTTAAAACAGTGACACATTAATAAATCAACCCCAAATTAATTCATGTCAGTTGAAGCAGGGCAGGTGTGCTTGCTTTTCCCCCCCATAATCTACAGTGATGAACCAGAGGGTGGCATTGATGTACCAGAGGGTGGCATGGGTGAAACAGGGTGGCAGTGGTGAAACAGAGGGTGCTGTGAACCTGTGATGCTGAACCAGACGTAGAAACAGCATAGTCGCGACCATTGCGAGCCGACAAGTTCGCAATTGCGAACTGGTACAAAACCCTCGCAAACTGGCAGAAACCCTTGCGAACACACAAAAAAAAAACCTGCAAATTCGCGAGAATTAGCAAATTTTGCGGATTGCGAGTTCGCAAATATGCAAATTCACGAACGCCAGATTCGCAAAATTCACCCATGCTTAATTGAAATTCCCACGTTATAGTTAGTGCTGAATCAGTGGTATTTAAGAAAACCCAGAACTATATAGATTTTAATCTCACTCACGGAGCTAGGAGATTAATCATCCTGCTCCGGTTGGGCATTCTACCCACCAAATCTGTAACATCAAAATGGCATCAAAACGAGTCACCAATATGTAGCCTATGTAACGGTGGGGAGCAGGACGCAAAGTGACGCATCTACCTAGATGCATCACTTTGTAAATATGACTGAATAAGGTGCATTTTTTACAGCACTGGTAAGTCACAAAAAGTGAAGCACCGGTGGCGTAAAAGTGACGCATGGCCTCATAAATGAGGCCTTCAGTCTTCCAGTCAAGTGTCATATTAAATATATGACGTATTATGTCGCAAGTACTTACAGATACGTCAGTATTTCAGACGTATCTGTAAGCGCAAAAGTGATGCATTGCTGGAGTCTGTCACAAAAATTATGCAACTCCAGCAATGCATCTTTTCTTACCCTTCCACACCCCCGTTCCTTTTCTACATTTTCTTTGAATATCCACTTTCCCCATGTTCACTCTCCTTCTCCTTACTTTCCTTCCCAACACTCACCTTCTTTCAGTCCCCCTACTTCACTTCCATTCTCCTCTCATACCTTTCTGTTCTTTCTTACTCATTTTCCTTTCCTTTATCAATGCACTCCACTTCACTTACTCTTTTTCATTTTTTTAAGAATATCGCTCTTTGATGAGAATTGGAGGTAGTTCTGAAAAGAACTTTTTTTTTCTTCTTTTTTCTTTTTTTAGAACAAAAACAAAAAACAGGGATTGGAAACTGCTCAACAGGAGCAAAAAAAAAAATTAGGGCTGGGAACGGCAGCGATGGTTCTCCAATGCTCGAACTATGAGCAGAACACTTTGCTCCCCATAGCAAAGGAGCTGATCACAGTCTCTGCATTTAAGGATGCCTTTGTTAAATGCAGGCTGAATGTTCGGAACCAGCTCTTGTGATCTCCCCCTCACCGATGTTGTTGATCCTCCGGTTGATGTAGAGGCCCCATCACTGGGAACCTATTGTGCCAGAGCCCTGACACTTTCCCGGGCAAAATTCTGGGGGTGCCTCCTCTCCACATGGCGAATCATTGTGGAGTTCCCAAAGGAATATTTTTTGGTGGGGTCACCCCGTGACAGGACTGTGTGACAGATCCTGCACTCCACTTTTGGAGCATTTACCTTCTTCTGGTCATCAGGTATGGAAAAGAAACTCCAGATGAAATGTTCTTTGACTTTTGGCTGAGGAGGCTCTTCATCGATGAATTCATTGGAGTCATCTTCACTGCTGGATGGTCTGGCAGCCATGATAATCCAAGATATCCAACAAAGAACCGAGAGCAAAAAGGCAGGTCTTTCAGTCACAAAAGTGAAAGAAGAAGTGAAGGAAATGGGTGGGGATTTCATTCTTTGTAAAAAAACTGTTAGCAACCAATGAAAAGTGTTATTTTAAGGTCACATGACTTGCCGCGCTTATGCTGCGCGCACCAAAGCGCTTCCGGGTGCGCTTACGCGGCGCGAACATAGGCGCTTCCGGGGGCGCATACGCGGCGCGATTGAAGGCGCTTACGCGGCGCGCCTTAGTGACGTTTTGATAGTTTCACGGAAATGCAAAATCATTTTCATTTCCTTATTCATATGGCTGAGATACCCGCCACCCCCTCTCAACACAATCCCCAAAAGGAAGGGAAACCGGAAACAGTTCTTGAAGTTTTTGGATGTGGGGAGGGAGTGACCCTCCCCCGGCCGTATTTATTAAAACAAAAAATTAAAACATTAAACGTTTCATTTTATGTACAATTTCATTATCACATTGCGATGTTTGGCTCACCTTAACATATTCTCTAATACAGAGTTTCTCCTAGCCGAACTAGCATCCAACAAAAACATTCTCTAGAAACACTGAAATTGTACATCCTAACGTTTAAGGGCCAACGGCAAGGTCATAACCGGTGTCAAGATCCCTAACCAGACTTACCCCTCCCACTTGTGAGGGGCGACAGCACAGAGGCTTACCTCAAGTGCAACTACTAACAATTTCCCTTGACTTGACGGGGGCACTTAAGACTCGACGCCATTTAAAGGTCGTTCGAAGACTTGTGTGTGGTATCTAGAAGGTATCGTGGACCTCCCCCCATCCCACACAACTTACCGCATCTGCCGTCGCAGATGACCCTGGCCCCGGGAAATTCCCCAGGAGGGGGCTGTAACCCCTCCTACAACGGAAGGGGCCTTGACCGCCTTTCCTTTACTTCCGGCGACCCGCCCTTAGACGGGACCGCCTCCCCACTGAGGGGCCAATGGCCACCTCTCCCGAGCGCTCCCATCCGTGTTGGGTGACGCCCACTCATAGGGATCTACCAATTAGTGCTCACCGATCATGACCTTACCGCCTACCAAAAAATAAATACGACAATTTTTATTCAACCTACAAAAAACATTGGTCGCTACGACCGAAGGAACATGCTAAAAATACAACACTACATCAAATCATTTTAATCGAAACACCACACAATATTCACCATACTTTATTATGATCAACAACAAACTGATACTTTCACAGCCTGTAAACGGAATGGTAAAACAAACTTATAAATTCACTTTATTGCACAACAACTTGCTGTCCTCAGGGGCTGGTGGGTGGGTCAAAATTGGCTCTTCGTTCTGTCCCGAGCTCACGTGTAGCGAGGAGGTGCAGCTTCGGAGCACAAGAACAAGAGGACGTCTTCTGGTCTTGCGTCTCTTTTTATCCGTCTTCAGGGCGGGCGAGAACCCGCCCCTGCCCGCCCCTAGGGCGGGGCTGGCTACGTCGGTGTCTAGGCCAGCCCACTCTAGGGCGGGAAAAAGCGCGCCCCGGCTACGCCGCTTCGGGCATACCAGCCGAGACACGCCTCCCGCCCAAAAATGGCTTCCCGGGGGGATCGAGGCACTCCACCATACGTTCGGGGGGACCGAGTGGTCGCCCCTTTCCATATGGCTGAGATACACGCCACCCCCTCTCAACACAATCCCCAAAAGGAAGGGAAACCGGAAACAGTTCTTGAAGTTTTTGGATGTGGGGAGGGAGTGACCCTCCCCCGGCCGTATTTATTAAAACAAAAAATTAAAACATTAAACGTTTCATTTTATGTACAATTTCATTATCACATTGCGATGTTTGGCTCACCTTAACATATTCTCTAATACAGAGTTTCTCCTAGCCGAACTAGCATCCAACAAAAACATTCTCTAGAAACACTGAAATTGTACATCCTAACGTTTAAGGGCCAACGGCAAGGTCATAACCGGTGTCAAGATCCCTAACCAGACTTACCCCTCCCACTTGTGAGGGGCGACAGCACAGAGGCTTACCTCAAGTGCAACTACTAACAATTTCCCTTGACTTGACGGGGGC
The DNA here is from genome assembly GCF_964263255.1 of Lissotriton vulgaris. NCBI lineage: Eukaryota > Metazoa > Chordata > Amphibia > Caudata > Salamandridae > Lissotriton > Lissotriton vulgaris. The sequence continues at coordinate 323,883,172 of NC_141690.1, read as the reverse complement.
ACTTAAGACTCGACGCCATTTAAAGGTCGTTCGAAGACTTGTGTGTGGTATCTAGAAGGTATCGTGGACCTCCCCCCATCCCACACAACTTACCGCATCTGCCGTCGCAGATGACCCTGGCCCCGGGAAATTCCCCAGGAGGGGGCTGTAACCCCTCCTACAACGGAAGGGGCCTTGACCGCCTTTCCTTTACTTCCGGCGACCCGCCCTTAGACGGGACCGCCTCCCCACTGAGGGGCCAATGGCCACCTCTCCCGAGCGCTCCCATCCGTGTTGGGTGACGCCCACTCATAGGGATCTACCAATTAGTGCTCACCGATCATGACCTTACCGCCACAGGTCCGGATAGTTGACCGGCTATCCGGACCCCCCACAAAACTCCTACCTAAAGGTCATGTCTTAATGATTTTAACCAGGCTAAGAAGTCTCCTATGAGTAACTCATTCCCCACCCTCGACAAATGCACACCATCCCCCAGATACATACTGTCATCATTAATACAACTATGCGAGATCGAATGCAATGTCTTGGAACGGAACAACCTACTCACTTTGTTATTCAGTTTTCTAACAGAATGATTTAAAGCAGGGATCGAGATAGCCCCCCGCCATACTTTTCGTGGGATCATATGAGACCACGCAATTATGCACCCCGGAACTCTCCTTGCTAACCAACTTACCGTGGAAAGCATAGTCTCCAGGAGAAGTCGTCTACCGGTAGTGACCAAATCATTACCCCCTAAATGCACTATGACTATGGACGGCGGTGACCTCATCCGCTCTAACAAACCCTCAAAAAATGCCTGAAACTGGTCAATACAGAGACCGCCCCTTCCGTAGAAGGACACTCTGTACCCGTATTCCCCAGGTACGTGAACCATGTCACCTGCTTTGAATACGTCCGCGGCCCGTCTCACGTATGAGTGGCCCACGACCCACACCTCCTTCCTTACAGCCGGTGATGTGCAACCGCTGGCCTGGTGTTGGGTCGACTGCACAGTCCGCCCTGCCTCGTAGGCTTGCGCAACTGAAAACAAACAAAGACAAGAGGCGTGAGTACATGATTACAGCTTCACAACATGTGCAATCGCACGTACCTCTTATAACAATTGGAGGACCAACGCCCCACACGTTTTACTTGTTCTACATTAAGACCCCTGGCTGCAGCTTCAGTGGCAGCCCCTATCCGAAAGGAATGGGTCCCAAATTCGCCCGGGTCCAAGCCCGTTGCGGCAATGGCCATTGCAAGCACCCGCTGAAACTGAAACCTCGTCAGTGGGGTGGCGTCTGCATGCCTCAACAATGTCCCCCCCCATGATGCCACCCTTCGTGCTAGGTAGTCTTCTAAGCACTGTACCGGACACATGGAGGATCCGGGGGTCCGGCGAATGATCGTGCAGTCCCCCCTCCCGTCTTGGTCGGACTTGGACCTGAGAAAGGAGACAATCATCGCATCGCCCCTGATCCGGACATGTTCCCTGCACAAGCCCCCCGACACATCCTGTTTGTTCCTTGCAACCAGCTCACTAACTCTCATAGCCCCGTGAAATGCCAGCGTAAATGCAGTCCGGAACAAACAGATCTCGAAAGGGGACGAGCACGTGTTAGGGAGTGAGGCCAGTAACTGGGCCAACCTATCCAGACCTATCGGTCGTCTTACGTCTACTCTGCGACCCTCTAGGCGTTGCCACCCACGCAGCGCTTTTTGTACCGTAAAAGACGCTGTCGGGTCCTGGATGCCATGGGCCTTGGCAACAAAGGAAATGGCGGCACGATGCCTTTGGGCCGTAGCCACCGATTTCCCAGCCCTACGTAAAGACATCAGAAAAAGTACTACACACTCTTCCTGCCCCCACAGTCCCCCTCTCTCTTCCCCCAAAAAGGCTAAATAGGCCTGAAACGCCCCTTCATATGCCTTCCTTGTCCTGGGTGCTAGACTCTCTCCCACGAGGTGACGAAGTTCGGGGCACCGAGAGACCAGAGAGCTTCGGGGAAGGGTGCCGGCTCTGGGTCCGCTGAAGGAAGGAAACCCGAGAAAGCCTGCATGTGAAAACGAGACAGTGCATCAGCAGCCTGATTCATCACCCCTGGGACATGTTTTGCTCTGAATATCACGTTCAGTTGCATACACAGTAAGACAATTTCTTTGAGCAGCCTCAAAATCAATTTACAACGGGCTGCCTGACTATTGATGCATTCTACCACGGTCATATTGTCGGACCAGAACACGACAGAATGATCTCTGAACCCGTCTGGCCATGTTCTCAGGGCCACCAGAATGGGAAATAGTTCAAGGAAAGCTATATTACCCGTCAGCCCCTTCTCGTGCCACCATAGGGGCCACTTTTGTGCAGACCATTTTGTGCCGAAGATGGCGCCAAAACCTATACTTCCTGCTGAATCTGTCCATAGCCCAAGCTCTTCGGAGGACACGGCTGGCTTGTTCCAGACGACTCGGCCATTGAAGTCCGCCAAAAATGCTAACCAAATCCGCATGTCCTGGCGGACTTCGGCCGATAATCTCGTGCGATGATGCCCCTCTCTTAAGCCAACCATTGATTGGGCAATCGAGCGGGAAAACGGGCGAGCCATTGGGATCACCCTCAAGGCAAAGTTCAACTTTCCCACTAATTGTTGCAACTGGTGCAGTGTAACCTTCGGTGCATTTAAACATACTTGGAGGGCTGTCCTGAATTTCAACACTTTGCTAGCTGGTAAACGGAAACACCCCTCCCTTGAGTCCAACTCGATCCCCAAAAACTCGAGGCAAGTCGTGGGACCCATAGTCTTACCCGTTGCCAATGGCACACCAAAATGACCCATCAACACACAGAATTCATCCAAGGCCTGGGCACATTCGGGACTTCCGGCGGAGCCCAGGAACAAAAAGTCGTCAAGGTAGTGCATTACATTTCGAAAACCCGTTTTCTTAGTAAACACCCATTGCAGGAAAGTACTGAATTGCTCAAAATAAGCACATGATATAGAGCAACCCATTGGCATACACCTATCCATGTAAAATGACCCCTGGAACCCGAATCCCAAAAGACGCTGATCGTCTGGGTGTACCGGGAGCAACCGGAACGCTGACTCGATATCAGATTTCGCCATCAACGTCCCGGGCCCCAGGCGATTCAAGATGGCTACTGCCTCATCAAACGATGCGTATCGCACCGAACAAACTTCCGGATCAATTGCGTTGTTCACCGAAAGACCATGTGGAGCAGACAGATTATGGATCAAACGGAACTCACCTGGGTCCCTCTTGGGGACCACCCCTAACGGAGAACAAACAAAATTCGGTACCGGGGGTACACTAAACGGGCCGGCAACCCGTCCCCGGCTAACCTCTTTCTGAATTTTCTCATGCACTACAGATGTATGTTGTAACACGGAAAGTTGATTTTTGCACATCCCTACCCCCTGAAAGTCCCCCACCGGGATGCGGAAACCATGTGAAAAACCGTTCCGCAGCACCCCGGCAGAAGTACGATCCGGGTATTCGCTGAGCCAGGGAATCATTGCCAAGGTATCAATCGGGGTTGGTAACGGCGCCCCTCGGCCAAGCTTAGACCTGTTTGGCGCCCCCCTTACCCCCATTCTCACCCGTTCTGGCTCTGCACGATGACTCAGGATGGGACGACCCACACGTACTATATTCGTGTTTGAATTTACACAATCCCGGAGGCCTGGTACATTTCCCTTTGTTAAAATTAAAACAGAAACCCTTTCTCCCTGTATTGCCTGCGGGCCTCGACTGGTCGTCGGTGCTCGTACTTGGACGAAAGGGCGTCCCCACATTTTGGCGGGAGTAATCAATAACATTGCTCCCAACCAATGGCATTCTTAACATTCCCGATTCTTTCATTTTATCCCATGTTATAGAATCGTAACAATCCCAAGTCAAACTCTTGTTATGTTCCTTCTCTTTCCTGAACAGGTTGTCATAACAAAACCAATGGTTACCTTGATACGATGTCGAGTACCCCATAATTCGTGATTGATAAACGGGAAACTCAGGAAGCAACTCGGGCCTACGACCCCCCAAAATCGATGTGAAAATACCCCACGCATTGCCCCAGTTGCCAATAGTCTCATTCACCTTAAAGGCGGCCATTTTTGCGCGCCAAACACTCGGATGCATTAAGTCCTTCTGACTTTTAACATGCTCCATATCATAATGGTCAACAAGCAAGGAGAAAATATTCACATACTCCCCAGACCAGATCTTTTCCTTTATAGCCAAAGGCACATGTTGTCCCAGTCTCTCTCTACGAGAGGGTGCTGACTCGTCCCTTGCAATCGGCAATGGCCGCTTACCTGAACCGGACGCGACTTCTGCCGCTTGCGGCTTGTCTTTAACCGCCTCCCTTTTCTCACGAAGTCCTTTTATCAGCGCCTGTGCCTCGGCAGCCGCGGCGCCATCACTACTATCCCCCAACCATGCTGCTAGCTGTGCTGCCAGCTCGGGGGGCATGTCTCCCTTGGGTGTCGGGGTGACGACAACAGGGATTGGATTCCCCTCGATCGGTACTGGGGTCGGCGCCTCGAGCGGGGCAGAGGGAACCGGGACGTCTCCACCGGCTGGAACCCTTCTCGGCCTCTTAGGTCTCCCTCCAGCCGGCGCAGGGCCCGTACCCTCCTCCCCGTCCCGTTCTGCCAACCGTTTCTTTATGTCGGACACTTCTTTGCAAAGGGCCCGCACCATCTGGTCGGTCGTCATTCTCTTCGCGCCTTTCTTGGGCATCTCCCCGAGGAAGTATCTAGAAGACAAAGAAAAGGATCAAAACGCTCAAAATTGGCTCTTCGTTCTGTCCCGAGCTCACGTGTAGCGAGGAGGTGCAGCTTCGGAGCACAAGAACAAGAGGACGTCTTCTGGTCTTGCGTCTCTTTTTATCCGTCTTCAGGGCGGGCGAGAACCCGCCCCTGCCCGCCCCTAGGGCGGGGCTGGCTACGTCGGTGTCTAGGCCAGCCCACTCTAGGGCGGGAAAAAGCGCGCCCCGGCTACGCCGCTTCGGGCATACCAGCCGAGACACGCCTCCCGCCCAAAAATGGCTTCCCGGGGGGATCGAGGCACTCCACCATACGTTCGGGGGGACCGAGTGGTCGCCCCTTTCCAAAAATACTGCTTTTATATGTATGGTACTAAATGTCTTGCGTTATTATTTACTTTTCATTCATATTTTTTTACACAAACGCAAGTAGCGCTCTGGGTGCGCTTTCCGGTGCATTTATAAGATATTATTATAAAAAAATAATAATACTTACACAAAACAGCAAATTAAAAAAAAAAACGTAGGTCACAAACTCGATATAGAAAGGAATTAGCTTTTAAAAAACCTTTGAAATTCAGTGAAAAATCCAGAGGTTTCACAATCGTGATAGTTAGGAATTAGCATTTAAAAAACCTTTGAAATTCACTGAAAAAACTATAGGTTTCATGCCAGTTATAGTTAGGAATTAGCATTAAACCTATTAAATTCACTGAAAAAAACATAGGTTTCACACCAGTTATAGTTAGCTGGAAATTTTACTAACATAAAACCATTGAAATTCCCACGTTATAGTTAGTTGGACTCACTATAACTTGCGCGCCTGCAATGCACTGCTGATGACGTCACATATTACATCACTCATGACATTGTCAGTGACATCACTCATGACATCACTGATGACACCATCTGTGTGACAGAGTGACAGACCTCCTTTCAGTGTAATGTAACCCTTGAAACACATATTCAAAAATAGAAACCAAAATTTAAAAAAAAAATGGAGATACCCATACCAGTTACAACAACCAATTCAGTAATTCAACCAACTATATACACATCCACTCATTCAACAACAGTTCTATATAGTCACTCATACATATACTCACTCATCATATGTAGTGATACACCTATACATCCTGTTACACACCGACAGTCATCCAAATGTTACTCACACACATACTCACACATGCAAATAAACTATTGAACATCCATTTATTTGCATATACAGCTATACACACACTACCACCTTACTTCTAAGGAAACTTACGCATACTTACTCTCTTAAACAATCACTTATAGAAACACATACTTATTTAAACAGGAACTCTTACAATCTCTCACTCTCACATATACTCACTTATATACATTAATACTCACATATACTAGATTAAAACATATGTCGTTACTGATAAAGACACTAGTGAGACAGTCATTCACTCACTAACACACACATATACACACTCATCCACCCATACAGTCCTGCACATATGTTGTGTTCAAAACACATACAAACAGAGAGTCAGTCATTGATGCATCGATGTGCTAACTCATACCCCCTCCAAACCATACAGACACTCATACTAATACTAAAAACAACATCTAATAACCCATATACACACACATGTAGCTACTCACAAACCCATGCAGCCACTTATACACAAAGTGAAACACTAATACATATATTTAAATATTTAAACATTTCTCACTAATATATGTATTCACTAAGATACACTTAATAAGCCAGTTAACCAATCAATAAAAAAAACATCCATTTAGACACTTATTTAAACATGTATTCTTCCATTGACTTTTACATATACATATATAAAACATATTTATTTTTTCAGAAAGACACACATTCACTGGATAGTGTCATCAGTGATGTCATGAGTGATGTCACTGACCATGTCATGAGTGATGTAATATGTGACGTCATCAGCAGTGCATTGCAGGCGCGCAAGTTTTAGTGAGTACAACTAACTATAACGTGGGAATTTCAATGGTTTTATGTCAGTAAAATTTCTAGCTAACTATAACTGGTGTGAAACCTATGGTTTTTTCAGTGAATATATATATATATATATATATATTCATAGAAAAAACCATAGGTTATAGTGGATATATAGTTAGGAATTTGCATTTACAAAACCTTGAAAATTCAATGAAAAAACCATTGGTTTTAGGCCATATATAGTTAGGGATTTGCATTTACAAAACCTTATTTTACTCGCATAAAACCATTGAAATTCCATATATAGTTATAAGCGCTAACTATATATCGCGCACCCGCAATCCACTGCTGATGATGTCACATATTACATCATTCATGACATGGTTAGTGACATCACTGATGACATCACTGATGACATCTCAAATGACATCACTGATGACATCACTGATGACAACATCCAGTGACTGTATGTTTCTGTAAAGTTAAAATATGTTTTACATATTGAAGAATGAGTGGATGTATAAGTGTCTGGATGAAGGATTTACTAGGTGCATGACTGACTGATTGAGTGAGTGATTAAATGTGTCTCACTGAGTGCATGGGTTAGTGACTAAACTGTTTTAATTTGTGCATCATTATATCTGTTGTTCTACAAACTGCTGCATATGTTGATCAGTAGCTATATGAGTAACTGTATGGGTTATTGATTGGTTGTCCAAGTATTTGTATGGGAGACTGAGTGTGTGTGTATGGGTGGCTGGGAGGTGTGTGACTCTGTACATAGATGTGTGAGTAGTTAATTCACTATATGTATAGATTCAAAAGTGCATGTGCAAACAGCTGTATGGGCGGTTGACTGTGTGCATGAGTGTATTGGTGAGTGAATGGATATCTCAGTGCTACATGTCAAAGTAAGTACATATGTAAAACACAGTACATGTGAGAGTTGACATATATAAATAACTGTGCATAAGAGCCAGTGAATGTGTGAGTGGCTGTATGGATCATTGTGAACTTGTATCAGGGATTGTATAATAGAGTAAATATGTGTTAGTATATGTTTGAATAAGTAAAGTTTGTATAACTGTATAGTTGAGGAAATGGAGGTGTGATTGATTCTTTGCATGACTGACTAGGTGTGTGAGTAACTCCATGGATGAGTGACAGTCTGTGAGTGTCTGTTTACACTGATTGTATCTAAGGTTATATTAGAGTCTGAAGAGGTTCATCGTATTATCACATGAATGATATCATCAGTGATGTTATCAGTCATGTCAAATGAGATGTTTTCAGTGATGTCATCAGTGATGTCATTTGAGATGTCATCAGTGATGTCATCAGTGATGTCACTAACCATGTCATGAATGATGTAATATGTGACATCATCAGCAGTGGATTGCGGGTGCGCGATATATAGTTAGCGCTTATAACTATATATGGAATTTCAATGGTTTTATGCGAGTAAAATAAGGTTTTGTAAATGCAAATCCCTAACTATATATGGCCTAAAACCAATGGTTTTTTCATTGAATTTTCAAGGTTTTGTAAATGCAAATTCCTAACTATATATCCACTATAACCTATGGTTTTTTCTATGAATTTCATTGGTTTTTTAATAGCAAATATGAAAAGCTTTAAAATGTCAAGTACGTGATAGATAAAAACATTTTCGTATTTATGCACGCTGATGTGCTTTGAACGCTGCACCCCCCCCCCCCCTCCCCTCTTTTGTCTTAGTAGTACTCTCTCTTTGCAGATAGTGAACGGTAGTTAACGCAAGCCTTTGCCCCCGTTGTAATCCGTCGTGCCTGCTTGTCTCTCCATTTGATTGATTGTTGTCCAAGCATTTACTGTTTTAGAATTGGTTCTCTTTGGATCATTCTCTATTTACAAACAAGCACAAAGTCGCAATACTCTGTTTAGTCTTTGCAGATAGTGAAAAATCGTGTAAAAAAATAAAAGTAATCGAGCAAAATCAGTAGGCCACTAATTGGATCTCTTTTTGACCTCGCTAAAATAGAAATATTAGGAACAACCCTTCATGAGAAATACGAAAATAGTGAGATAAACTGAGCTCCACACCATGAGGGCTGCAAGACAGCTCGACTCCGTCACCCACCCCGCCCAAAATAACGACAAACCCTATGCAAATATTATAAATATAGACAACACACCAGCAAAGAAACAGGGTAAAACATTTTATTAAAAAACTATTTACATAACGTTGGTTTATAAGATGATGTCAGTAGTGGACCGATGTGTGAATAGATCGAAAGCAGCACAAGGCTCCAAGATCCGGATGGCAAGCTCCTGGATGTTGGGTGCCATAGTTTAGAGTTCTGAATTTGAGCCTTTTTCAATGCCTGTGCTTTGTTGAATCAAAATGGCGGCTTGACACAAAGCTGACTCAAGCGTTGCTACTGATGCTATGCAGACCAAAACTGGTTTTCAGTTTGTACATTTTTCTAGATTTTTCAATCCAAGTTTGGTTGACTTTGTAGAACGATGGCTTCAAATTTTCAACATACGGTGTGGTGGCGCTGACTGGGAGGGGGCGCTTCGCTCCTGCCCCCTCCCCAAGTAAGATTTTCATACGTGAAAGTACGTTAATGGTTTTGGTCCCTGAGATGCTTCGATGTCACTGCCATTCTCAAATAGCATAAGTTCTGGATGTTGGGTGCCATAGTTAAGAGTTCTGAGCAGTGCTTGTAACACTGTCTGAAGCTTATTTCCACCTACTGCAGCTTCACTATTCTCAAAGTAAGTGAGTGTCGTTTGTGGACCTGACTGCATTAGAAAACAATGTGATATGTTAGCTTCCTAAACAGCTTGACGGAGGCCCCTGAGGGGCGGTGTGATGGCCATGGACTCGGAGAAGACGCTTGGCTCCGACACCCTCCCCAAGTCTTATAGCACTGGTGTAGCCTGAGATCGCCCCCGACATAGGCGGCCGGCTCCCGGGGTCCGGCGGAACTTTTTGCCTTTTGATGACTCTTCAATTCTGGACCTTGTCCCACAATCCGTTTGACCTGAAGACAAGCTGTAGTGGGGCGCCCCTTTACCGTTTTAGTTGCCATTCCGCCCGCTTCTGCTACACTGTGCCTCTTCCGCCATTCAGCTGTTTACCGCCCGCTCTTGCGACTACAGCGTCTCGCTCACCATGTAGTTGAGTTGCTCCCGCTCTTGCGGTGCAGCGATAGGCGGCTGCCACAGGACTCTCAAAATGGCGGCCGGCTCTTCGGTTTTGGGCCTGGTCCACTAAAATGGCCCTGGGACACCTTGGAACTCGGACGCTTCCCTGATAGGGCTTGGGTCCCATTCTCGAAAAGCGTCCCCTCAGTTGCTTCCCCCACCCCCGGGCCGCCGCACGCCAATTTTCGGAGCAGCATTGTAGGATACCAAAACCAGTGCGGCAGTTTACTGGACATCACCTGGGTGCCTGTCGTACATGTTGTGTCAGCCATGTGACACTGGACACAGACCGCTACTGACGAGGCCTCCCCCCGCACCACCCGGGACGCCCCACGCTGTTTTTCTGTGCTGCATTGTAGGATCCCAAAACCAGTGCGGCACCCAGGCGACATCACCTGGGTGCCGTCCAGAACTCTGCACGTTGTGCTGCCTTGGGACTATTCGCACAAAAGACAGCTTCTAACCATTGTTGCTTCTTTTTGGGCTGAAAAATGTTTAAATGTTTTTACAGTTTTTGTTCCGTTCGTTATAGTTAATAGTTTTATAATCTTACTTTGTTGGAGTGTTATCTATTTTTTTTAAAACGGGTGAATGGGGCCTTGAATCGGGTTATTGTCATGTGTGGGCTTTGGAAGTGTGCTGCTGCAGGATCGGACATTTCAAACTCAAATGCACGTTCTTTTTCTTACCTTTCCGAAGCATGGAGCGCAATAGCAGGCAGAGAAAGGGTGATGCATGTGTTGAACACTACCTGACCTGGCAAGTTGCTGGCAGTGCCCCCCCGCCCGCTCCTGAAAGAGGGCACACACACACCGCCGCCCCGAGTACTTCACAAATCTTTAAAAGACCATGCGCTTGTTCATGAGGCTTAAATGGTTTATCACCTCTTCTAGAACCCCTGCATCGACCCTCTGACGTTTCCTGGAAAAATGACCATGTAACACAATACCAAGCCCTGTCAGCTGAAACCCCCAAGGAATCGTGGGGCATATTATCAAGGGGGTTTATCTCCGCTTTTTTGGCTTTAAAAGCCATGAAAGCGGAGATAAAATTATCTCCCTATTACCAAGCTGTCGCTAACACCAGTTAGTGACAGCTAAAAGGAGATAGCGACCATCTTGGGCCCCGCTTTGCATGTCAGTGATACTTATCACTAATGACATGCAAAGTGGCGTGCCAAGATGTTAGCGACTGGAAACAGTCCCTAACATCGCTATCTTCTATTACCAACTTTTGGAGATATTCGCGCTAAGCGCGAATATCTCCAAAATCTAACACCTGCCCTGAGCAGTTCTTAGCCATGTTATCCAATGGGAGGTGGATAACATGGCTAAGAGCATTTGCTCGATAATACATGAATATCGCTGACTTTTCTGCGATAATAGCAAGGTTTATCTGCGATAAAAATCGCCGATGTGCGGCGATAATTTTTGTCTCTAAACAAGTTAGAGACAAAAATTATCGCTAGTTGTTCGTAATATGCCCCCGGGTTTTTGCTTGCAGAAATCGGGAGGCGGGAGACTAGCACTGAAATCAGTAGTCACACGCCTGAATCGGGAGGGTTGGCATGTCTGAATTCTCTACAGCTGGGGCCATAAACTACATCCGCAGGGGTAGGTGATAGCCTGGAACCAGCCTGGCATCTAAAATGGCTGCCGTGCACGACAAAATTGTGGCATTGGAAAAAAGGCAAGATGGCGCAGCCGCTGGAAGAGATGTATCAACATATATCAGCCTCCTCAGCCACCCTCAGGAAACATAGGGGATTAGGATACGTCTCCCGCACCCCCTTATACCTAGTAATTTAATTAACGAAGCACAAAATGGCGAATTCCCGTTTCGCTACCAGTTTGCGGCCCAGTTCGCGGCCCGTGAAGCGCTTCTACCGTGAAAAATCATTTTTTTTTCTTTTCCCCACGGGACCCTTTAATAACCCCAACAACATTCCTACGGGGTCAAGAGGGGGATACCTTGCCCCCTTTCATTAAATTCCCCTTTCGTTTTTCACCTCTTCTTCTCTCTCGATCCTACCGAGAGACAAGATGGCGGCCGCTCCGGACTGTCACGCAGCAAAAAAAAAAAAAGCTCACGCACAGCCGCTGGAAGAGATGTATCAACATATATCAGCCTCCTCAGCCACCCTCAGGAAACATAGGGGATTAGGATACGTCTCCCGCACCCCCTTATACCTAGTAATTTAATTAACGAAGCACAAAATGGCGAATTCCCGTTTCGCTACCAGTTTGCGGCCCAGTTCGCGGCCCGTGAAGCGCTTCTACCGTGAAAAATCATTTTTTTTTTCTTTTCCCCACGGGACCCTTTAATAACCCCAACAACATTCCTAGGGGGTCAAGAGGGGGATACCTTGCCCCCTTTCATTAAATTCCCCTTTCGTTTTTCACCTCTTCTTCTCTCTCGATCCTACCGAGAGACAAGATGGCGGCCGCTCCGGACTGTTTAGAATGTTGACAGACACCGGAGAGCCAATCAGCTTTCTGCGCGCAAAGTTCCGAAACGCGAAAAGTAAGCGGACCGGATCGCTGCCCGGAGCGCTGTTACAGATATATATCTTGATTTAAACGTTAATTTCTCAAAATCCACTGAAGCACATATATTGAGACCTAGCAAAGGCACATCGGGCTAACAGTCCCTACAATTTTGCCAAGTTTCGTGCAAATCCATTCAGCCGTTCGAGCTAAAAGTGAGTCCAACCGCCCTATGGAAAACTCAATGCAAAAAACGCGTTTTGGGACCCCCCTTTTTTCTCAGCCCCCCCTTGACGAAACCCCACCAAATTTTCAGGGGCTGCTCAGGAACAAAATGTGCCATTTTCCTGAAAATTTCAGCCGATTCCGTCCACAAACGCAAAAGTTATTAGACATAGAATTTTCAGAAATCCCATAGGGAATTAATCCTAACTATATATACCTACTGGCGATAGCCAGTAGGTAATATATATATATATATATATATATATATATATATATATATATATATATATATATATATACATATATATATTTTTTCTCACACTTCTCCCCTCTCGGAAAGTAATTGAGTCGCAACACGAACCTTGATTTTTTCGCCAATTTATTTAAGCAGGAACAGCATGTGGCATTTTCCGACGCGTTTCGTTCTGCTCGAACTTTTTCAAGGTGAGCCATTTACACCGATTGTGCACCGTTGGTTACTGCAGTCCAATGATAGATGTTAGGTTTCACTTCCTTCGGTGGTACTTAAGTGTCAGGATTACTTCCTGTTTGTAAAGCATTGTGGTACCTGCAGTTCCAAAGGCCAATGTTTATTTCCCTCCAGTGGGTAGTGTAGTTTACTACTGTTCCGAAATTGGAGTCATTTTTAATTTTCAATTAAAACACATGATTGTGTGGGCTAAGGTTCCCCAAGTCCGCTCACTTTAGAAGTTGACCCAGGTCCAATACCAGGGCAGGTCCCTGGCGGCACCGCATCCCCCTCTTCGTTTTCACGAGTCCGCAGGAAGGCTCCAGGCTGGAGGATGATGGCGCTCTTCTGGTGGTGCGTTTCTCTTCGGCGGAGCCAGCCGATATTAATTCTCACACTTCTCCCCTCTCGGAAAGTAATTGAGTCGCAACACGAACCTTGATTTTTTCGCCAATTTATTTAAGCAGGAACAGCATGTGGCATTTTCCGACGCGTTTCGTTCTGCTCGAACTTTTTCAAGGTGAGCCATTTACACCGATTGTGCACCGTTGGTTACTGCAGTCCAATGATAGATGTTAGGTTTCACTTCCTTCGGTGGTACTTAAGTGTCAGGATTACTTCCTGTTTGTAAAGCATTGTGGTACCTGCAGTTCCAAAGGCCAATGTTTATTTCCCTCCAGTGGGTAGTGTAGTTTACTACTGTTCCGAAATTGGAGTCATTTTTAATTTTCAATTAAAACACATGATTGTGTGGGCTAAGGTTCCCCAAGTCCGCTCACTTTAGAAGTTGACCCAGGTCCAATACCAGGGCAGGTCCCTGGCGGCACCGCATCCCCCTCTTCGTTTGCACGGGTCCGCAGGAAGGCTCCAGGCTGGAGGATGATGGCGCTCTTCTGGTGGTGCGTTTCTCTTCGGCGGAGCCAGCCGATATTAATTCTCACACTTCTCCCCTCTCGGAAAGTAATTGAGTCGCAACACGAACCTTGATTTTTTCGCCAATTTATTTAAGCAGGAACAGCATGTGGCATTTTCCGACGCGTTTCGTTCTGCTCGAACTTTTTCAAGGTGAGCCATTTACACCGATTGTGCACCGTTGGTTACTGCAGTCCAATGATAGATGTTAGGTTTCACTTCCTTCGGTGGTACTTAAGTGTCAGGATTACTTCCTGTTAGTAAAGCATTGTGGTACCTGCAGTTCCAAAGGCCAATGTTTATTTCCCTCCAGTGGGTAGTGTAGTTTACTACTGTTCCGAAATTGGAGTCATTTTTAATTTTCAATTAAAACACATGATTGTGTGGGCTAAGGTTCCCCAAGTCCGCTCACTTTAGAAGTTGACCCAGGTCCAATACCAGGGCAGGTCCCTGGCGGCACCGCATCCCCCTCTTCGTTTGCACGAGTCCGCAGGAAGGCTCCAGGCTGGAGGATGATGGCGCTCTTCTGGTGGTGCGTTTCTCTTCGGCGGAGCCAGCCGATATTAATTCTCACACTTCTCCCCTCTCGGAAAGTAATTGAGTCGCAACACGAACCTTGATTTTTTCGCCAATTTATTTAAGCAGGAACAGCATGTGGCATTTTCCGACGCGTTTCGTTCTGCTCGAACTTTTTCAAGGTGAGCCATTTACACCGATTGTGCACCGTTGGTTACTGCAGTCCAATGATAGATGTTAGGTTTCACTTCCTTCGGTGGTACTTAAGTGTCAGGATTACTTCCTGTTTGTAAAGCATTGTGGTACCTGCAGTTCCAAAGGCCAATGTTTATTTCCCTCCAGTGGGTAGTGTAGTTTACTACTGTTCCGAAATTGGAGTCATTTTTAATTTTCAATTAAAACACATGATTGTGTGGGCTAAGGTTCCCCAAGTCCGCTCACTTTAGAAGTTGACCCAGGTCCAATACCAGGGCAGGTCCCTGGCGGCACCGCATCCCCCTCTTCGTTTGCACGAGTCCGCAGGAAGGCTCCAGGCTGGAGGATGATGGCGCTCTTCTGGTGGTGCGTTTCTCTTCGGCGGAGCCAGCCGATATTAATTCTCACACTTCTCCCCTCTCGGAAAGTAATTGAGTCGCAACACGAACCTTGATTTTTTCGCCAATTTATTTAAGCAGGGACAGCATGTGGCATTTTCCGACGCGTTTCGTTCTGCTCGAACTTTTTCAAGGTGAGCCATTTACACCGATTGTGCACCGTTGGTTACTGCAGTCCAATGATAGATGTTAGGTTTCACTTCCTTCGGTGGTACTTAAGTGTCAGGATTACTTCCTGTTTGTAAAGCATTGTGGTACCTGCAGTTCCAAAGGCCAATGTATATTATCTACTGGCAGTCGCCAGTAGGTAGTTATTGTTAGGATTATTTTGTATAGGGAATTCGCAACATTCTATTGGGAATAACTTTGGTGCCGGTTGAGGAATCTGCCTGAAATTTTCCTCAAATTTGCCTTGCGGCGCTCCGCTCCTTGACTGAATGTTTGGGGGGGATTCGTCAAGCGGGGGCCGAGATAAAAGGGGAGTTCCAAAACGTGTTTTCCCCATGTTAATTTCTATAGGGCTGTTGAACTCACTTTTAGCCCGAATGGCTGAATGGATTTCCACCAAACTTGGCAAAATTGTAGGGACTGGTAGCCCGGTGTACCTTTGCTATGTCTCAAGATATGTGCTCTAGTGGATTTTGAGTAATTTAGGTTCAAAAAAATATATATATCTATAAGCGCCCCCCGGTACGCGCACCAGGGCGTGTACCAGTGCACTACGCGAGTTCGCGCACGGAAAGCTGATTGGCTCTCGGGTGTCTGTCAACATTCCAAACAGTCCAGAGCGGCCACCATCTTGTGTCTCGGTAGGATCGAGACACAAGAGGTCAAAAAAACAAAGGGGGAAATGACCAAAAGGGGGCAGGGTAGACCCCCCTGTCATCCTAGGTTTGATGTGGGGGCCATAAAAGGGCCCCGCGGGGCAAAAAAATTTTGTTTTTTTTTTATTTGCGCAGGGGAGCACTCGGTACGCGCATCGTGGAGCGTACCGGGGAGCGTACCATGGGGAAAAAAGAATTACAGAGTTTTTTAAAAATGTAGCTTTTTTAAATAAATTGTTCTTTTTGTTGTTTTATATTTGTTTTGATTTAAGTACCAACATGTAGGTACCAATGCAGAGTCTTAAATTGAATGTACACCGTCTCCTCTGCAGATATCTTGCATGTTGTTACAGAAGTTATTGTGGTATATGGAATCCATACCATAGTCTGTCAGGAAAGCAGAAATAGATCCTTTAAGCACTCCCTGAAAAGGCCTAGGGGATCATGGGTAGTCTATCCTGCTCCCTTATGATGAAAAAGAGATGAGAAATACACATTGGAGATAATATAGTGGGAGAAAGGAAGTAACTATGAGCAAACTTACTATGTAACACAAAAAAGTTGCACAGTACACTATACGTCTCACTTTATATTATAATCATTTTGGTACTACTTCATGAATTACATATAAAAATGAATAATGTTTCAAACAATTTTTAATTATTAAATATAAATGTATTCTTCTGATTTTTCAAAATTTTGTCTGGAATTTCCTCATAATTTTCATTGCATGATTCTATTTTTTCCAAACAGTCAATTAATTGTTGGTCCAGAGAGTCATCCATGAAATCCAAGTCATCTTTTTTTTCTTCTGGATTGTTCTCAACCTTTACTTCGAAAGAAATAATATTGGATTGTTCGTTTCCTTCCATTTTCTTTCTGTAAATTGCATAAAAAATAACTATATCAGTAGAGTTAGGGTACTGTTGGGTTTAAGTTCAGACAGGTACTTCTGAGTTTTTAACAGTGAAGTAATTTTTGAGCAGTGTATGGTTTCAGGCAGGAAGTAGAACTATTAAAAAGTGCATGTGATGAAGCCTAGGCAAATTTATATTTATACCAGAGACGCCTAACTCAATCCATAACTATAAAAGAGAAGCGTATCTCAATCTATAACTATTACAGAGGGACAGTATATAAAACGTTTTTCCAAATTAACTTAAAGTGCAGAACATAGTTCCCCTTCCAAATTAACAACTTACCTTTGTCAAAGCAGTGGAAGTTTTCAGTGAAAATCCTTTCCAAATGTGCCTCTGGTAGTACTAGTCAAAATGGCTGTGTTTCCCTCCCATTTTTCATATATATTCATGTACATAACCAATCAAATGTCAGCACATAACAGTACAAAATGAAAGTAACATTTTAATTGGTTGTAAATTCTAACACTTTCATATGTGTTTTTGTCATGTAATTTACCTCAGGATATTTAGACAGGGTTACAGCCCAAATGGCTCAATGGAATTCCACCAAATTATTTGGGAAAATGGTAGGGACTGGTATGTAGTAGTGCCTATTCTATATTTGGTGAAAGTTTCTCCAGTGGTTTTTATGTAAATGAACTTCCCAAATTTTTGGGGAGCGCTTACCGGTGCGCGCTCCGGTACGCACACCGGGAGCGCTACGGGAGTCCGCCATTTTGTGTTTCGGTAGAATTGAGACACAAGATGGAGGACAAACAACGTTGGGAATGGGTAAAAGGGGGCACGGTAGACACCCCCTGACCCTCTAGGTTTTCTGAGGGGAGTTTAGGAGGTCCATATATGCCCCCAAAAATTTTCTTTTTTTAAAAAAATTTCACGGGGGGAGCGCCCGGTACGCGCACCGGGGAGCATACTGGGGAGCGTACTTTGGTGAAAAATAGTGAAAAAAAGTTAGAGTAAGATAATCATTTTGAGTGATCAGAGGTAGGGTAGCCCTGAAAAGAGCTTTTGGGTTCACTGGCTGATTTAGGTACCTACAAGTAGGTTCCAATGCACAGTTTTAAGTTCAGGAGGAATATTCTATTCCCCTCATCTGAGAAGTGCACACCATCTCCTCTGTAGATATTGTGCATGTTGTAACACAAGTTATTGTTGTATATTGAACCCATTCCATAGTCTCACATGTAAGCAGAAACAGATTTATTCACATGTTTCCGTGCTTTCTCAAATTGTGGACAAAATTGGTGGGACCACTTCCATTTCTGTCTTTGACATATATTGGAATATACCAAGGCAGTTTGTGGATAAAGTGCCATCAATTGACCAAAGTTGTCCTTTAAAAGCATTTCCAGACCTATCCCAGTCAAAGTGCCCAAGTCATTTCCACCACAGTGCACAATTAAGAGGTCAGGATGTGGCAGATGCAAAGAGGTTTTCACCAATGGTATCAATTGGTGACATCTCAATCCTCTCTGGCCAATCCACTTAATGTCCACATTTGGTAAATCATGGCTGTGAAAATTTCTGATAGCTGCATACCTTTGAGCCCAGTGGATGTAGCTATGTCAAATAATCCAGACAGAATACATGGTGAGAGAAGGTTCTGGTGCAGTCAGATGAAGTGTGGGAATGAAATGGCAGTTGGAACAGTAGGAGTTTACAAAAAAATAACTGTGGAGTTTCACTGCTCTTGAATCACAAGCAATGATTGGTGGATTCAAATAGTTGAAAACTGAAAGTTAGGGTGCATGGTTGTGTTCTGTGAAAGAAGTAATTTGAATGGTTAAGAAAAAGTCATTTAAAGAAACATTGCACCGGATAAGCTGGTGTATTGAGAGGTCAAACATTCTTGCTGAGTTCATTTGCAACAATGAAGAATAAACTTTTGAACCTGAGAGTTCAGTGAGGAGGGAGTTGCTATGGTAACAGGTAGAAAGGGCTGAGGGGGGAAGGGTGTTGGTTTGAAAATAGGGAGGGAAGAGTTTTAATTGGTTGACATGAGGCATATGTGTGTAGAATTAGAGGTTGTCTGTGCCAGTCATGGTTGCAGTGTCTGGAGTGCATACCTTTTGCTCTGCTACAGAAAAATTGGTGTGTGTGTCTGACACTGTTCTCAATCTCCCAAAGCATTTGTAAAGGTGAGTAATGATTCTTTTAATTTAGATAGAGACTTGTATGCTCTATGGAGAAGATTTGAAAGCAGATTGTGGTTTTTTAATGTTGCTTTGTGTCATGTTTTTTCATAATGCTTGGTAAAAAGATTTTGCTGAAAAGAGGAATTGTCTTTTGTGAAATAGTGAGGTTTCAGTAGTGAAATTGAATGCTTGTACATAGGACCTGTGCTGTGTTTCTTAAATGTGATGTGAAAAACGATTTTGGGGGAAATGGATGGCTTTTACATTTTTGGGAAGGAATAAATAGTGTCTGCATGATTAAATAAATATATTTGACCCTTTCACAATGATGTCACCTGCGTTACCTCAGATTAGGAATTAGATTGAGCTTCTTTCTTGTTGGTTTGTGTCATGTTTTTTGATAATGCTTGGTAAAAAGATTTTGCTGCATAGAGGAATTGTATTATGTAAAATTGAGAAGGTTCAGTAGTGACATGGAATGCTTGTACATAGGACCTGTGCTGTGTTTCTAAAATGTTATTAAAAAAACGATTTTGGGGTAAATGAATGGCTTTTATATTTTTGAGAAGGAACAAATAGTGTCTGCCTCATTAAATAAATATATTTGAACCTTTCACAATGATGTCACCAGCGTTACCTCAGATTAGGAAACAGATTGAGCTTCTTTCTTGTTGGTTTGTGTCATGTTTTTTGATAATGCTTGATATGAACATATGCAAGATAGAGGATTTGTATTTTGTGAAATAGTAAGGTTTCAGTAGGGAAATGGAATGCTTGTACATAGGACCGGCGCTGTGTTTCTAAATGTTTTTTAAAAAACGATTTTGGGGTAAATGAATGGCTTTTACATTTTTGAGAAGGAATAAATAGTGTCTGCATGATTAAATAAATATATTTGAACCTTTTAGAATGATGTCACCTGCGTTACCTCAGATTAGGAAGCAGATTGAGGTTCTTTCTTGTTGGTTTGTGGCATGTTTTTTGGAAATGCTTGATATCAACATATGCAAGATAGAGGAATTGTCTTTTGTGAAATAGTGAGGTTTCAGTAGTGAAATTGAATGCTTGTACATAGGACCTGTCCTGTGTTTCTTAAATGTGATGCTTAAAACGATTTTGGGGAAAATGGATGGCTTTTACATTTTTTAGAAGGAATGAATAGAGTGTATGATTAAATAAATATATTTGAACCTTTCACAATGATGTCACCTTTGTTTCGGCAGATTAGGAAGTAGATTGCGCAGATGAGGTGAGGCCTGTCCAGGGGTGTAGATGAGGTGAGGCCTGTCCAGGGTTGCAGATGAGGTGAGGCTTGTACAGGGGTGCAAAGGAGGCGAGGCCTGTGTTCAAGAGTGCAGTGGGGGAGAGGCTTCATGAAGTCCAGTCCACTGCACTCTTAGACACAGGCCTCACCACCTCTGCTCCCCGGGACAGGCCTCACCTCCTCTGCGCTTCTGGACAGGCCTCACCTCATCTACACCCATGGACAAGCCTCTCCCCCACTACACTCTTGATCACAGGCATCACCTCCTCTACAACCTTGAACAGGACTGATCTCCTCTGTCTGCTGGACAGGCCTCACCTCCTCTGCACCCCTGGGCATGCCTCACCTCATCTGCACAATCTGCTTCCTAATCTGAGGAAACACAGGTGAAACATGCAATCATGCAGACACTATCTAAACCTTGTGAATAATGTAAAACCAATTCATGTGCTCTAAATCAATTTTTAATTAACATTTAAAAAACAGAGCACAGGTCATATGTAAAAGCATTTCATTACACTACTGAAACCTCACTTTTTTACAGAATACAATTCCTCTATGCACAAATCAATCAATCAATCAATCAAAGACATTTATAGAGCGCACTACTTACCCGTAGGGTCTCAAGGCGCTTGGGGGGGTGCCGTTTACTGCTCGAACAGCCAGGTCTTGAGCTTCTTCCTGAAGGAGAGGTGGTCTTGGGTCAAGCGCAGGTCGGTCGGGAGGGAGTTCCAGGTCTTGGCGGCCAGGTAGGAGAAGGACCTTCCTCCTGTTGTCGCTCTTCGGATGCGGGGGACGGCGGCGAGGGCGCGGCTGGCTGATCGGAGGTGGAGTTTGGGAGCGTAGAAGTTGACTCGGTTGTTGAGGTAGCTCGGGCCTTGATCGTGTAGGGCTTTGTGTGCGTGGGTGAGGAGACGGAAGGTGATTCTTTTGTTGACGGGGAGCCAATGCAGGTCTCTCAGATGTCCGGAGATGTGGCTGTTACGTGGGATGTCGAGGATGAGTCTGGCTGAGATGTTCTGGATCCGCTGGAGTCTCTTCTGGAGCTTGGCGGTGGTTCCGGCGTAGAGGGCGTTGCCGTAGTCCAGTCGGCTGGTGACGAGGGCCTTGGTGACCGTCTTCCTGGTCTCCGTGGGGATCCACCAGAAGATCTTCCGTAGCATGCGCAGGATGTTGAAGCATGACGAGGAGACGGCGTTGACTTGTCTGGTCATGGAGAGGGAGGAGTCCAGGATGAAGCCCAGGTTGCGTGCGTGGTCCGTCGGTTTGGGTGCGGTGCCCAGGGCGGGGGGCCACCAGGAGTCGTCCCAGGCGGAGGGCGAGGAGCCTAGGATGAGGACCTCCGTCTTGTCTGAGTTCAGTTTCAGGCGGCTGGTCGTCATCCACTCGGCTACATCTTTCATCCCATCGTGCAGGTTGGCTCTGGCGGTGGCGGGGTCGTTGTTCAGGGAGGGGATCAGCTGGGTGTCGTCGGCGTAGGAGATTATGTTGAGGTTGTGTTGGCGTGCGATGGCCGCGAGGGGGCTCATGTAGACGTTGAAGAGGGTGGGGCTCAGCGAGGATCCTTGAGGGACGCCGCAGATGACTTCGGTGGCCTCTGACTTGTACGGTGGTAGGCGGACTCTCTGTGTTCTTCCGTCGAGGAAGGAGACGATCCAATTCAGTGCCTTCTCCTGGATTCCGATGTTGCTGAGACGCTGCACTAGGGTGCGGTGGCAGACCGTGTCGAAAGCCGCGGAGAGGTCTAGGAGGATGAGGGCCGCTGTTTCTCCGTTGTCCATCAGGGCTCGGATGTCGTCGGTGGCGGCGATGAGGGCGGTCTCTGTGCTGTGGTTGGCTCGGAAGCCAGACTGTAAGGGGTCGAGGGACCCATTCGTCTCGAGGAAGGCGGCCAGCTGTTTGTTGACGGTCTTCTCGATGACTTTGGCTGGAAACGGGAGGAGCGAGATGGGGCGGTAGTTCTTGAGTTCGGTGGGGTCCGCTGTAGGTTTCTTGAGTAGAGCGCTGAGTTCGGCGTGCTTCCAGCTCTCAGGGAAGGTGGCGGTGTCGAAGGAGGTGTTGATAATGTCCCGCAGGTGGGGGGCGATGACAGCGTCGGCCTTGTTGAAAATGTGGTGAGGGCAGGGGTCGGTCGGAGATCCGGAGTGCACGGAGTTCATCATGCGGACGGTGTCTTCGGTGCTGATCGGAGTCCAGGCGCGGAGGGTGGTGGTGGGCGGCGTAGCTGTGGTCGTGGCGTGCGTCGGTTGACAGCTGAAGCTGTTGTGTATGTCCGCGATCTTGTTGTGGAAGTAGGAGGCGAGGGAGTTGCAGAGGTCTTGTGATGGGGTGATGTCGTTGTTTCCGGCGTTGGGGTTGGAGAGCTCTTTCACGACGACAAACATTTCTTTACCAAGTATTATCAAGAAATATGACACAAAGGAAGAATAAAAAAGCTTAATGTGCTTCCTAATCTTAGGAAACAGCTGACATAATTTTGAAAAGTGCAAATATATTTATTTAATCATGCAGACACTTTCTAATCCTTCTGAAAAATGCTAAAGCCATTCATTTGCCCCTTAATCGTTTTTAAATTAACATTAAGAAAAATTGAGCACAGGTCATGTGTACAAGCATTCCATTTCACTACTGAAACCTCATTTTTTTTACAAAATACAATTCCTCTATGCAGCAAAAAAAAATTACCAAGCATTAACAAAAAACATAACAGAAAGCAACAATAAAAAAACACAATCTGATTCCTAATCTAAGGAAATACACCTGACATGATTGCAAAAGGTGCTGAGGAGGTGAGGAAAGCCCAAATGGCTTTCATGATTGTGAAAGGTGCTGACGAGGTGAGGCCTGTGTCTAAGAGTGCAATGGGGGAGAGGCTTTATGAAGTCCAGTCCACTGCACTCTTGGACACAGGCCTCACCTCCTCTGTTCCCCTGGACAGGCATCACCTCATCTGGATTCCTGGTCAGGCCTCATCTCATCTGCACCATGTTACCATCAATTATACCCAATACATTGAGGCCTGTCCAGGGGGCACAGAGGAGGTGAGGCTAGCCCAAGGGTCAGAGGAGGTGAGTCCTGTCCATTGCACTATTGGACACAGGCCTCACCTCCTCTGCACCATCTGTTTACTAATCTGAGGAAACACAGGTGACATGATTGTGAAATGTGCTAACATATTTTTTTAATCATGCAGATACTATCTAATCCTTGTCAATAATGTAAAACCAATTTATCTGCCAGAAATCTTTTTTTTAAATAACATTAAAAAAATCAGAGCACTGGTCATATGTACAAGCATTTCATTACACTACTGAAACCTCACTTATTTACAAAATACAATTCCTTTATGTTTTAAGATTTCTTTACCAAGCATTATTATTATTTTTCCACCTGTCCCCTTCTAACACCCTCTCTCTGACTTATTCCTTTTTACATCCTGACTCTGTGTTACACTCTCTTACACTCTCTCTTTGACTTACTTTCTCTTACACCCTGTCTCTGATTTTTTCCCTCTCTCTCTTTTTTACAGCAGTTTCTAAGTCATACTCTCTCTTACATCCTCTTTCTGATTTACTCCGTCTTACAACATTTCTCTTTGTAACATTCTCTCCCTGACTTACTCCCTATTACACCTTTTGTCTGTTTTACACCCTCTCTCCCTCTTTCTGACTTTTTTATTCTCTTCCTATCTTCCCGTTACATCCTCTGTCTGACCTACTTCTTGTTATATCCTCTCTCTGATTTACTTCCTCTTAAAACCCTCTTTCAAACTAACTCTCTCTCTCTCTCTCCCTTTTACGGGCTCTCTCTGTTTTAGTCTCTTTTACATCCTCTTCCCTTCTAACAATCTGTCTCTGTCTTACATCCTCTTACACCCTTTCTCTGTTTTACACCCTGTTACACCCTTTTTCTGACTTACTCTTTTTCTCCCTTTCTTTGACTTACTCCCTCTCCCTATTACATCCTTTCTCTGTCTTACAACATAGTGTACACTCTCTCTGTCTTACTCCTTCTCTATGTTTTACTCCCCCTACCTGTTTCTTTGTGTGACTCTCTCTGTCTCTTTGTGTTACTCCCTCTAGCTCTTTTTCTCTGTCTTACTCCTAGTTATATAGTTGCTGTGGTATAAATTTAGATATGTTGTAACCCAGTGTTTATATCGTTTGCTTATTGTCATTGCTTTGTTGTTTGCTAATAGTGGTCTTTAATGTGTTATTTTTTTCTTTACCACAGATTGAAATCAACATTTCAATAGTAAGGAAATATGCCCTCAAGGCAGAGGAGAAGGGAAGATGCCATACGGAAAAAAACAAAAACAGCAACGGAATTAAAGCACTCCCCTACAACAAGTACTTCAAAAAACACAAAAAAAGCTCCTGGTAAGACAGCTAAGTCTTTTTTTCGGAACATATGTAGAGCAAAAAAAAATGTTAATGGGAATGTGAATATACAGAAGGAGAGAGCAAATTTGAAAAGGAAGATGAGGCCCCCCCAAAAATGTTACTACTGGAGCAGGAGAGAACAGTATGAATAGGAATAGAAGGCAAAACTAATTTAGGGACATTCGTAGACGAATGTTTCGCAATAGGGTAGTTTTAAATTTGTTAAAAAATGTTAAGAAAGGTAAACAGAGAGCTGCTTTTTACAAGAAAAAGAAAATTGTAGAGACGATTGTTGATCAGGCTTTTGAAGTTAAGAAAAAAATTATTTATTTTAGTAATCAATAGAATTAGGATACTTAACAAG
Organism: Lissotriton vulgaris; assembly: GCF_964263255.1. Lineage (NCBI taxonomy): Eukaryota > Metazoa > Chordata > Amphibia > Caudata > Salamandridae > Lissotriton > Lissotriton vulgaris. The sequence continues at coordinate 323,858,168 of NC_141690.1, read as the reverse complement.
AAACTTGATGTTTTCAAATCGAACAGTAGATGAAAAAGAATAAGTAATTGGACTAATTTTTGTGAAGTTTTTTCTGGAAAATGGATGCATAGTTCAAGTTCTGAGCCATTTTTTAATGAGGAGAGTTACTTCCAGGAGAATGTTTTGGTGCATGCAGTTGACACCAGTGGTCGAGCATATGAGATGAAAGACGGTTGTCCGATGGAAAAAGATAAACTTGGGTCTAGAGATGCAGAAGAGGTGTTAGCTGATGAAGTTTTAGGGAGACGTACTAAGGGTCCAGTCTACACTTGGAAGTGTAGTAGTATTTGTAGTGTGCAACAGGATTCAATCGATTTGCTTCGTACTTTCTTACGTACATATAGTAAGAAAAGTCTAAAACAGAAAAGGAAGATGTTGCAAGACTTAGATCCTTGCAGAGTGAGAGAAAACACAGGTTTGCATGGGCATTCACTGGCTTGTCTTTCTAGAAAAGTATGTCAGAGTATTTTTCATCATTTTACGATGTTAGCAGTGCATCATAATAAAATGAGGAAATTAGTGAGAAGGTTGTATTATGCAAAAAGTCCAGCCCTTAAGCATAAACAGTTAAACAGTGCTCTTTTGCATGGATCTGAATTAGATGTGAAGAACATTTGTGAAGAAATTGAGTTTTGTTATTTTGGGGACAAAGAGGACAGTGCAGAAATTGATACAGTAATAGAAGGTAATGTGGAAGACAATGTACAGATTTCAAGTACAGAAAAGTATGACGAGGAAATTACCAAGTTTAAGGTGAAATCAATTGAAAGGCCTAATTTTACTTGTGTGTGTTGTCGACGGACTCATTATAAGATTCAGAGTAGGTTAGTTGATTTATATGCAAAAAGTAAAATGGAAAATAATAGTGAATGGAAGCATTTTGCAACTTATTTGTTGGTGGAGAATTCTTTTGATTTGAGTTCTGATCAGCGTATTTGTAATAATTGTTTTAAAAAATTAAATGAAAACAGAATGCTTGATAGAGCTGTTCATATTGATCTTGAGTTGGTAGACATTCCTTCTGAATTGATGGATTTAAATACTTATGAATCTATTTTGATTCAATGTGTCCATCCTTTTCAGGCTATTGTTCGCATGGACCCTAGGATAGGGAAATTGCATCCTTTAGAGTTACTAATGAGGATAAAAGGGAAGAGTTGTTTATTTGCCTCTAGATTTCAAGAAAAATATTGATACAAGTGGTGTAGAAAGAGTGGAAGAGGGACCTCTGGTTATTCTAGTTAATGGGGTTCCGACAAAGAGTAAGAAAATCTGGCAAGAGTTAGTGGATGTTAGGAAAGTCAAAAAGGCAACGTTGTATTTGGTCAAAAACAATGAGTACTACAAACATGTATGTGTTGGAGCAGAGGAAACAGCTACAGAAGAAGACAGTGATTGTTCAGCCGGCCAAATTGAAAAAGTTGATGTGTCTAGAAGTGAAGAAATATATGAACATTATACTGTTCATCCTTTGCATTCCAAAGAAGTAATGGGGAATGCAATTGACTTGTTTCGATGAAAGCAGCAAAAGGAAGTCCCATTAGTGTATGGGAAGAAAGTTTGGAAGCTCGTTGTTTTCCACAGTTATTTCCAACAGGTCGAGGTGGACGATATGACAATCGACCAATTTAAATTCCTGCAGCTGAATACCAGACTTTAAGATTATATGCAAGGTTTCGTCAATGCATTCTGTATTTGTTTCATCTACTGTATGAAAGAGACTTGTATGGGCTTTCTTATGCAGTGAACCATATTCTGAAAAGTGGAGCACACCTGGCGAGGGACTTTATGGAGAAATTCAATCTGCAAGACAGTATTTTGGAATCTCAGCTAATCAATCTCATGGCATGTCAGCGTGGTACATACGAGTATTGGTTCTGTCGTCATGGGGAATTGAAATATATGCTAAGAAACTTAGGAACTCCTACATGGTTCCTCACTCTTAGCTGTGCTGAGTATGCATAGGACGACTTACTTCAATTTCTACCAGAGCCAAATGGAAACATACAAAATATAGAATTCAAAACACCTGGAGAACTGTGTTCTTTAGATCCAGTGAATGTATGCAGATATTTCAATCATAGATTTGAAGCTATGATGTCTTTTATTACCAACCAAAAAAATCCTCCCCTTGGAGAGGTTTTGGATTTCTTTTGGAGAAAGGAGTATCAAGCGAGAGGTGCTCCTCACATACATATGTTGTTAAGGATTATAGATGTACCCAAATTTGGAACTGATTCAGATGACACAGTGATGAGTTTCATTGAAGAGTATTCAACATGTGCTGTTCCGAAAACTACTGAAGAAAACAGTTTAAGGCAACAGGTTTTACGGTTTCAATCCCATCGTTTGAAAGTACTGTTGTCGAAAATTCTGAAACAAGCACAAGTTCTACACAAAATGTTGTTTCGGGTTTCCACGACCAGTGATTTCTAAAGGAAGAGTAAATAATTTGATGTCTTCTCTGCGACATACTGTGACGAGGAAATCACCAAAAAATACATACAATTTAAAAAGAAATGAAGAGTCCAAGTACATTAACAACTACAACCCAGTGATTTTGTCCATGTGGAATGCTAACATGGATATTGAGTTCGTTGCTGACAACTCTATTGCTGTGGCTCGATATGTGACGCCTTACATCACAAAAAAAGAAAAGACAGAACTGAAGGAAATGTGGGAGGACATTTCACATGAAAAGAGTATAAGTAAAAAATTATACAGTTTCAGTCTGAAGATGTTATCGCATCGAGAAATTGGAGTATATGAATGTTCTGATCGGTTATCATCAGCAAGTCTGTATGCCAAATCTAGAACAATCATTTGGGTGAGTCTAGGTCTTGCTGCAACACAAAACCGAGTTTTGAAATCTGAACAAGAAATTGAGTATTTGGCGGAAAAAGAACCAAACAGTACAGATATTTTGAAGACAAACATGTTGGATACATACTATCCAAATAGAAGTAGTCATCTTGAGAACACTTGTTTGTATGAAGTTCTGCAAAACTATAGTTATAAGAGGAACATCACAGAATATATCAATAATGGAAAATATGCTGTCATTGGGTATGAAGAATGTCTAGTGAAGCAGAGTAAAGGCCATTTGATTAATCATCGAAAATTGAGTTGCGAATCTCCAGACAAAAGGGAATTTTACTATTTAGCTCTTTTACAACTCTTTAAGCCATGGCGTACAGAAGAGGAACTACTTGGAGATTTTCTCTGTTACGACGATTCTTTTAATGCAACCAAGGATACCATAGAAAGTCCTGTTTTTCCAAATTATCTGCAAATGTTGAACAAAGAAATAGAGCAAGAAGCCGCAATTGCTGCAGAGATTGCGAGAGACAGTACTCAAGACAGTCAGAGTTCTACTTCATTGAGTCAGGATCCACTAGGAGGACCAATTATCCAAAATAAAGCTGCCACTGCCATGGATGAGGTGGAAAGGGCTATGGAACAAGCTCAAGAGGATGTAGTTAACTTAGAAGATTTGGTGAAACAACTAAACGTTGAGCAGAAACAGATATATGACGAAGTCACAGAACAGATTGAACATGGATTCAGTCATGAGAAGAAAGAGTGCTCATGTACATCATTTAAGCCTGTCCGACTGTCGTAAGTGGAGAAGCGGGAACTGGAAAAAGTTTTCTGATTGAAGCAATTGCAACTTATCTGCAGAAAAGGACTGAATCACCGCTGTCTTGTGTTGTAACCGCTCCAACTGGACTTGCAGCACATAACATTAAAGGGATTACTTTACATCGTTTACTTTTTTTTTATTGAGAAGATTCAGGGCATCATAAAGGAATACATAAATACATAACTTAACAAGATACAATTCAGGTATTCAAAAAGTGCAAAAAATAACATAATATAAACACAGTCAAAGAGATTCAACCTAATCAGACAATAAGACATGCAATAACATATAAGTAATAAATTCAATCTCTTCACTTTGATCCTTACATTCTTACTCATCTATTTTCTCTCCACTTTTTTAGCGGAGCCCATATCTTCAAACCCAATTCCCTCATCCTTCTTCCTTTGAACTCGTACAAACATCCCTCAACATTGTGTATTCCCAGCAATTTAGTTATCCACAACTGGAAGGTGGGGGCTACAGGATCTTTCCACCCAGCCGAAATTAAAATCCTCAGAACAGCCATGGAGATGAAAATAAAGGCTTCAGCTTCATACTCTAGCCTTAGACTAGCATCCCTACCGATCAAAACAGTAGTAGAGGATAGGGTGATCTGTTCCTCTAACAACCCTGTTACAAATCTTTCAATTTCTCTAAGGACAGGCTTCAAATTCTGACATTTATAGAACATATGTGGTAAGTCTGCTGGTCCTTGGTCACACCTGGGGCATCTATCATTATCCCTCTTACCCCATTTAAACAGTTTGGCAGGTGTATAATATAAATTAAAAATGGTTTTATAATGCTGTGCTTTTAAATTCGAAGCTCTTAAAACCTTTTTATTCATTGCAAGGACATAATCAATATCCACATCTGGATCATTAATTCTTTCCGCCCAGTCTGATTCAACTCGACCAATATCATCCCCCAAGCCCTGAAGAAGATAGTTGTAGCCAATTTTAATCTTCTTACCACCATTCCTCACATAATTCAGAATTGGGTTGAGCTCCTGAATCCGAATCCTGGGTCTAATAGCCTTCAATGTTTCTTCTAGCTGTCTATATAAGAACCATTGGTTAGTTGGTATGCCAAATTTTTGTTGAAGCACATCGAAGCCCAATATTTCATCCTCTACCATAACATCACCCAAACACTTAATCCCCGCTTCCTTCCATCGCTTACTATTTCTATTCTGTCCAAGATGCTCAAAAGGATTTGCATGCCAGATATCTATGATACAATTGATTTTCGGGATCTTCAAATATCTCATTAATGCTTTCCATAAACCCCAGGCACTCAACATCAGTCTACTCCCACTCCTTTTGAAATATCTACAGTTTATTTCTCGAGTAAACAAACCCACTGCTTTTCTACCAACTAATAATTCATATATTGTTGGAGTTCTATCTGCTATATTTGAGACGTCACTATCATCATATTTAAACAGAACATTCATTTGTAGTATTAAACAGGCCCAATGATATAATCTCAAGTTTGGTGCCGTCAAACCCCCACCCTCCAATGGAGCTGATAGTCGAGCTAGAGATCTTCGAATTTTCCCATACTGCCATAAAAATTGTGAGAAGACCGCTTCCAATTTCCTAAAGACACTCTCTTCTACAAGTAAAGGTATGGCCCGGAAAAGATACAAAATTTTTGGGAACATAGACATCTTCAAAACATTCACTCTACCGATTATTGATAAGTGTAGGACATCAATTCTTCTCAGCTCTTTATCTATTGATGTAATCAAGGGTACATAATTATCTTGTACAATTTTCTCCACATTCGCATTAATCCTCACCCCCAGATAAACTGCTGAATCCACGTAACTTCGATCAGCCTTATATATACTCTTAGTACTGATTATTATAGTGTTTCCTTCATTTAGCTTGTACCCCGATCGAGACCCAAAAGTTTTAGCTAATTGAATCAATTCTGTTATGGCCATCTGTGGGTTGGTAGTTGTTATTGCCAAATCATCTGCATAGGCCAGTATTTTAGTAGCATGACCATTAAGTATAACCGGAGAGATTTTATCTGAATCCAAAATTCTTCTAATTAATGGGTCTATGTACAGAGCGAAAAGTATAGGGGAACAGGGACACCCCTGGCGCGTCCCTCTCCTAATAACCACTTCATCTGACTGTAATCCCATAGTTGTAATTCGGGCTACTGGATCTTCATACATGGCTTTTATAGCTTTCATACATTTTCTTCCAAACCCTCTACTGACCAAAACCTCCCATAAGAATTTCCAGACCACTCGGTCGAAGGCTTTTTCAGCGTCCAGGAGAATCATGGCCATCTCCCTCCCCGTGGCAGCCGACGCATCAAACAGTGAAATTGCCCGCGAGATGTGGTCCGTCGTACCCCTTCCCGGGACAAACCCATGCTGCCAAGGAGAGACGAGTTGGCCAATGACTCCCCCCATCCTCTTCGCCCACACCTTTGAATACAGTTTAGTGTCTGCATTTATCAAAGATATTGGCCTATAAGAGCCTGGATTATCTTCAGGTTTACCTTTTTTATGGAAGACCACGATGTTAGTCTGTTTCCATGAATCTGGAATCTTCCCTGAGCATACTATTCCATTAAAAAGATCTTGAATTATAGGCAATAATTCCTCCCCTAGAGTTTTATATACCTCAATAGGTATCCCATCGGGGCCTGCAGCTTTACCTGCCGCAAGTTCTTGTAGTGCAATTCTGATCTCCTCTGGGGATATATCTTTCTCCAGCTGCTCTCTATCCTTTTCTTCTAATACTGGATAGGAAATTCCAAAATCTTGTCTAGATGGTATCTGACTGGCCTCTTGATTGTATAATTTTTGGTAGAATCTCTGAAAAACCCCCATTATCTCACTTGGTTCAGTATGTACTATTCCATTCTCTTCAAGCTTCTTTATATTATTCTTATTGAAATCTTGCCTTATGCGCAATGCAAGCGCTCTGCCAGCTTGCTCTCCTGTCTCATATCTTTTAGCTCGCGAGGTCTGGTATTCTCTAGTCTCTTTTTGCGTAAATATTCTTAGAACATCCCCTTTAATCAACGCAATATTTTTAGCCGTTTCCCTCCCATCATTACCTAGTCCTATTTCTTCTATATGCCGATTTTCTGATTCTGTTAACTCGGAAAGAAGCGTTTCAAGCTTCTTTCTATCCTCCTTTCTTAATCTTGCGGAGCAACTAATTGTTTCTCCCCTTAAAGCTGCCTTAAAGGTTTCCCAAACCCCATTCCTGGACGAGCTGTATCTATTTATTTAAAAAAACTCCTTTGCCCACTGTTTTATATGTTTAACAAATCTGTCATCGTTTAGAAGTTTCCTTTCAAAAGTCCATTTAGTTGTCTTTTTAGCTAAATTACATAATCTATATGTTATTATCAAGGGGTTATGATCTGAGACTAATCTTGGTAATTTGGTAATTTTAACCTTACATAACTCACTAGTAGAGATGAAAAAATAATCTAACTTAGAGAATTTCTGAGCTGGAAATGAAAAATATGTGTATCCTGGGTCTCCAGTAACTTTTTCCGACCATACATCAGACAAACCATGAGAATTTATGAGAGAGCTTAATGCTCTATATACCTTCTGTTTACGTCCCTTGTAATTGCCTATTTGCCTCCAATTCACCGAAATGTTTAAATCGCCACATAACACTAAGGGGGTACCCCAATTAGCCAGTTCCTCCTCCATCAAATCGAAAACTTCTGGGTCATCATCATTTGCACCGTATATTACACTTAAAGTGATGCCAAGCTCCAACTCAACCAGGGCCCATCTACCTGAGCCATCTGTTTTGGTGCGTCTCACTCCCCCCAGATTACATTTCCCCATAATGGCAACCCCTCTCGTTGTAGATGTTTGTGACGAACAGCCTAGCAAATTATAACCGGGAATATTCATTAAGTTCCTTTTAGCCCAAGGTAAATGTGTTTCTTGGATACAAGCTACATCAATATTGTTAAACTTCACAAATTGACTCAATCTCTGTCTCTTCTTCCAGTCATTTAGGCCCCCAACATTAATAGTGCATATCCTAATGTCTGACATTATTGTCTTTTTTTAACTCCAACCTGATTGTATCCATACATCTGTCACGTACCGATATTTGGCCCTTTTTCATCTCAATACTTTTTTCCCCCTTTTTACCCCCCACCACCACCACCACCCCCCCTGCCCTCCCCTCCCCCCAACTCCACCCCTCCTCCCCTTCAACCCCTTCAACCCTTCTGCCCCCCCCGCCTCTCCCCCCCTTCCTCCCCCTTTCAGAGGCGCTCAGACCCAATGGTCTGTGCATGTGATGGTTTGCAGTGCTAACTGAAGAGATTCAATATTAGCCATCATGGACCCTTCGACCCGTTTGCCTCCTTAAACCTATGCATCACCTACACCAACACCCTGCACAGCTCTATCTAGTCACATCCATAATACATCCATAATGCAATCTAGGAGCTTTGAGAATCGAGATACTCTTTTGCCTTGATCTCCGAGGAAAAATACAGGGTTCTACCCCCCTTAATTATTTTCAGTTGTGCCGGATTAATTAGATATGCTTGCATGCCCTTGTCCTGAAACGGTTTCATCATCTGTCTCAGTCTCCAACGTCTCTCCACTGTAGCATGACAAAAATCCGGCCGGCCAAAGAAAGAAAAGCCATCAATATTCTTTTTTGAGTCCGGTCTTGCTTTTTCTAAAATTGCCTGTTTCAGGTTAAAATTACCAAGAAAGATTAAAATCGCTCTAGGTTTGTCTCCCTCTTTAGCATTCTTATGAATTCTAGCGGGCGTACGATGTGCCCTCTGGATCTCCTTCGCCCAATCCCACCCCTTCAGTTCAGTGAAAGCATGCTCAAAAAGTTTTATTATGAAGGCTCTTGTGTCCGTATTTTCTGAACCCTCCGGTATTCCAAGAATGCGGAGATTATTTTGTCTTGCTCTGTTTTCCAACGCCTCAAGTTTCCACTGCACATCGATCAGCTGCTCGCCTTGCTGATCCACTTTGCGCGAAGCAGCTGTCGTATCTGACTCTGTCGTGACAATTCTTTCTTCAAGATTGGTCACCCGTTCTCCCAAGTTCGTACATACTCTCGCCAATTTTCTTACCGCTCCTTGTATTTTCCTGGCTGCAGCTTGTGATTTACGACTCTCTTGTCGAGCCTCTTCTCTGTGTGCCAGTATTTCTTGATGTATTACCTCCAGCAGTGACATCTGTGCTAACTCTCCTCCAGGGCTCTCCATTAGGGGGTTACGCTGAGGCTGATCATGCCTCTGACCACATACTCCTGGTCCTATATTGGATTTTCCAACTGATGTTGAGGGTAAAACCTCTTCCTTATCAGGATCACTTTCCGAGGCAGAGCCACTGTCCTCTCGGTCCAAGCTGCCTTCATCCTCATCCGACCGTTCCCCTCCCTCCGAAAGTGAGAAGAAGGCCTCACTAGGAGCCTCTTTTTTATCTTCAGAGTTTTCTGGATTATCTGCATTTTCTGCATTCTCAGTGAGCTCCTGCTCCAGTTCCCCCTCCAGCTCCTGAATTGGGATTTCAATGGCTTGGTCTAGTACCGGCTTAGTACATTTATTAGGTTCAGGCTGAAATAAAGATTGAGTAGGATTTTCAGTTCTTTCCATTCCGTGTACCAGCACATTACCGCCCCCCTCTTTATTTACGGAATCCATCAGCTGACTCTGTAAAGCTAGGTCCTGTTCGACCATCATTTCCCCCTTCAGGTTGTCTTTCTCTGTGCCCCCTGCTTCCGAATCCTCCAACACATCACCAGTAATTTCCTTATCTTTCCTTATCTTTTGAAAGATATTCGCTATTGGGGTAGTGCCATGACTAGCTTTCCCTGCTCCTTGCTGTGCTGTTTTTTTAACTGGGGATATTGGACTTTGATTCTTCCTTTTTGTTCCATCTCCCCCCTTTTCCAATAACAGCTCTGCCTGCTCTGCAGCAGCTTTCCTTTTTGCAGCCGCTTTAGCGCTGGCACTCATTTTTGGAGCCATAATCAGTTTTCTCCTCTCTTTATCCCCAAAGTGCACCTTACCAGTAGCTTTAGTGTCCTGATCGCTTTCCTCCTCTTCTTTTGCAGCTTCCAGCTTGCTCCGTAGTCCTTTAGGCTCTACTTCCCCCTGAGGGCTCGTTTTCTTCTTCGCTCTCAGGAGCTGCTGCCGAGACCTGTGGAGCAAGCGCCGCCCGCCTCGTAGGCTCCGCTTCCAGTCGGAGAACTCCGCGAGCTCCGCAATCAAACCTCCCCCTGTTACGCCTCCTGACGCAACCCTCCTCGCGGTCCGTGTCAGCTCCCGTAGGAGCCACCTGAGCAGTCGATCACAGGTAAGGGGCATACGGGGCATACGGCGAGTTCAAAATCTCTGGTTTTTTTTTTTTCCGGGGCCAATCCTTTACAATCCGCAGGGATACACGTTTGTACGTTTGTACAGTAGCTGGATGCTGGATGCAGGTTTTAATCTCCAACACGGGTCATATCATCTGCCGGCATCTCTTCAGTCGCGCTGCCGTTCAGCCGTCCAAAGCGGCCGCCATCTTGCCTCAGAGTACCCCAGGCTCACCCCCTACTCTACATCGTTTACTAATGCTACCAGTTGAGCATGATAATAAATTGCAATACAACAAGCTATCTGGATATGCGTGTTCTGAAGTTTCCAGAGTCCTGAAGAAAATGAAACTTCTTATTATTGATGAAGTAAGCATGGTCTCAAATCTAATGCTTGGTTTTGTGCATTTGAGAATGCAAGACATTTTTAGAACAGAGTATGATGTGTTATTTGGAGGGAAACACATTATTGTTTTTGGAGATCTACTGCAGTTGACTCCAGTGAAAGGAAAACCAGTGTTTAAAATGCTTACGCATGAAGATACCAGGAAGTCCCTAGGAAGCATTGGAAACGGTAATATATGGTTATATTTCAAATATGCAGAGCTGCTTCAAAATATGCGACAGGCAAAGGATGAAGATTATAAAAATATTCTACAAGATGTAAGAATCGGAAAACTAAGTGAGCATGGGAAAGAAGCTTTACATGCACGATTAATTTCAAATTTGTATCCAAATGAAAACATTCTTCCAGAAAATATTTTTAAGAAAATTACTGAGAAAAAATCTGGGATATGTTTGATGCCAACTCTGTAAGAATATTCCATTTTCAACAACAAAATGTTAAAATTAGAAAATGAAGAGATGTGAAACTGGAAGCTATAGATAAAATAGGAGCATATGGGAGCAACAATTATTTTGTCAGAAAAATTTGAAATCAAAATTGGATTCATTAGAGAAGGGTATATCTAAAACTGCTGCTTTTGAAAAGACTCTGAATGTGTGTTTAAATTGTCGCATCATTTTGAGAAGTAATTTAAATGTTGAAAGAGGTCTGGCAAATGGATCAATTGGTCATGTTGTTGATTTTGTGAATTATAGAAATAAAGATGGAATTGAATTTAAAAAAATTAAATTTGATGGCATTAAGCAAGTACAACAAATCAGTCGTTGTCTGCTAGATTTTTGCTTGTAAAAGACCTTTATGTTCGCCGAAAACAGTTTCCTGTTTGTTTGGCATATGCAGTGACAATTCATAAATCTCAAGGTTTGTGTGTAGATAGTGCTTTGGTGAACATTGGAAGTTCTGTGTTTAAAGAGAGCATGGCATATGTGGCATTATCACGAGCCAGAACTTTATCAGGATTGTACTTGATTAAGTGTGATGAGACAAAGATTTGTGCAGATCTAGATTGTGTTAAATAATACAATAGGTTAAGAAGAGAGTATGCTCCACATTTGGAAAGGGGCGACCACTCGGTCCCCCCAAACGTATGGTTGGGGGCCCGGATCCCCCCGGGAAGCCATTTTGGGCGGGGGGCGTGTCCCGGCTGGTATGCCCGAAGCGGCGTAGCCGGGGGCGCGCCTTTTCCCGCCCAAGAAGGGTTGTCCTAGACACCTGCACCGTTCGCCACGCCCCGTAGGCGTACGGGAGGAGGGTACACGCCCTCCCGAAGAGGAATAAAAGGAGCAGCAACCCGAAGAAGCATCCTCTTGTTCCTGTGCTTGGAAGCTGCACCCTCTCGTTGCACGTGAGCCCTCGACGGAACAAGGAGCAATTTTTGAGAACTTGTAATTTTTGTGTTTCTCTTTCAGCGATTCCGAACCTTCGGATCCAGGACCGCGTTGAGCAGCAAAGGTCGAACATCCGACAACAATGCCTGGCAAGAAGGCCGGAAAGAAGTCGGGTACTGACCAGATGCTCCGCATGCTGATAAAAGATATGGCGAGCATGAAAAAGCAGATGGCGGCAATGAACAATACGGGCAGACCGAAGAAAGTCATAGGGCCAGCATTGCCGGGAGTCGTCCCCGCTGGGAGAGGTAAAAGGGCCAGGAATAGGGCGGCAGGGGGGGAGGCCCCAGTTCCCGAGTCACCCCCGGCAAGCCCGGTTAGTCCAGTTGAGGCCCCGGTACCGATCCCGGACGCGGGCCAACCGATTCCGGTTGTAGTTACGCCCACCAACGAGGAGGATATGCCTCCGGAGTTGGCCGCCCAGTTGGCCGCATGGCTTGGCAAAAATACAGGGGGCGCTGCTACACCTGGAGACACGGCCGATGAGGCCAAGTCGCTAATGAAGCAGTTGCGGCAATCGCGAGATACTGCGAAGGCGAATCTCTCTCTTGTCCCCCCACAGGTTCCCTCGGAAGGACCAACGGCTGGCGGTGGAAAATCAGCGGGACCAGCTATGGAGTCGGGTAAGCAGCCGTTACCAATGGCAAAGGAGGGGTCTTTACCCTCAAGAAGGGAAAAAGTAGTCCAACATATTCCGCTGGCCACGAAATAAATGATTTGGGCTGATAAGTATGTGAATATGTTTTCTCTCCTGACTGACCATCACGAGATAGAGTATGTTAAGGCTCAGAAGGATTTGTGGCACCCGAGTGTGTGGCGCGCAAAAATGGCGGGGTTCAGGGTTGATGAGACGATCTCAAATTGGGCCAAGGCCTTTGCAATGTTTACTGCGGTCATGGGGGAATGTAAGCCCGAGGTTTTGACCGAATTGGCCTGCTATCAGGCACGTATAATGGATTTCTATGAAACATATGAGGGCGATGAATGGAGGGGTTATGATAGTAAGTTTCGTAAGGCCAAGGAGCACGATTCATCTCTGACGTGGGATTCTCTCGACTCCATCTCTTGGCAGAAGCAGCTCCTGCCGGGCACGACGAAGTCGTCTTCGCTTGGCGGGAATGGGTCGGCGCCCTCCCGCCATCAATCGGCGGCGCCCTTTCGAGAAGCCCCCGCTGGTGACCACCAACCAAGGAATGGTGGGAGTGGGGGTAGAAAAGGGGTCTGCTGGAATTTTAACAGAGGCAAGTGCACGAGGCCACAAGGGTCATGTAAGTTTAGGCATGAGTGTGCAGGGTGCGGACATTCGTCACACCCAGAGAGTTCGTGCAGAGCCAAGAATGGTGATACCGGGAGTAGAGGAGGTGCCAAACAGGTCTAATATCGACCGCGGGGTACCGCTACCAACCCCCGTAGATATCATGGCAATGATCCCTTGGCTAAACGAATACCCTGATCATGTCTCCGCTGGGGTGTTGCGGGACGGCTTTTCGTATGGTTTCCACATCCCGGCGGGGGATTTTCAGGGGGAATCACTGTGTAAAAAACAACTGTCCGTTCAGCAGAACCCGGGGATGGTAGAAAGTAAGATTGCAAAGGAAGTTGCCCGTGGCCGGGTCGCCGGCCCATATAGGTACCCGCCAGTCATTAATTTCATTTGTTCACCGTTGGGAGTAGTCCCCAAGAAGGACCCAGGTGAGTTTAGGTTGATTCATAACTTGTCGGCTCCTAGGGGTTCTTCGGTGAACGATGCAATTGACCCAGGAGTTTGTTCGGTACGGTACGCATCCTTCGATGAGGCCTCTGCCTTGTTGAATCGCCTGGGGCCCGGTGCGCTGATGGCGAAGTCAGATATCGAGTCAGCGTTCCGGTTGCTCCCGGTACACCCACGGGATCAGCGTCTGTTAGGTTTTGTTTTTCAAGGATGCTACTATATGGATAGATGTATGCCAATGGGTTGCTCCATCTCTTGTGCTTATTTCGAGAAATTCAGTTGTTTTCTGCAATGGGCTTTCACTAAAGCTACGGGCTATACCCAGGTTATGCACTACCTAGATGATTTTTTGTTCCTGGGGGCAGCCGGTGACACAGAATGTGAGCAGGCGTTACATGGATTTTGCACTCTCATGAAGCGGTTCGGCGTGCCATTGGCACCGGCGAAGACGGTGGGGCCTTCTACATCGCTCGAGTTTCTTGGAATATAGCTCGATTCGGTGGAGGGATGCTTCCATTTGCCAAGGGACAAGGTAGCAAAATTCAGGGTCTTTAGGGAACTGTGCATTAGCAAAGAAAAAGTTACTCTCCATCAGTTACAGCAAGCAGTGGGCCAGCTTAACTTTGCCCTTAAAGTGATACCAATGGCCCGCCCCTTTTCCCGCTCTATTGCACATGCCATGGTTGGTCTCAGGGAAGGGCACCACCGCACAAGACTGTCTGCAGAAGTTCGCCAGGATATGCGCATATGGTTGGCATTTCTGGCAGATTTCAACGGTCGAGTGGTGTGGGGAAAGCCACCAGCATCCTCGGACGAGCTGGGTTTGTGGACCGACTCGGCAGGGAGCGTGGGATTTGGCGCCATCTTTGGTAATCGATGGTCGGCGCAGTCATGGCCGGCATGGTGGCACACCAGTGGGCTCACAGGTAACATTGGGTTTCTTGAGTTGTTCCCCATTTTTGTGGCTCTGAAGGCATGGCCGGAAGAGTTTCGTGATCGCTCAGTGGTGTTTTGGTCCGACAACATGACTGTGGTCGAATGCATAAATATTCAGGCAGCACGCTGCAAGTGGATACTGAGATTACTGAAGGAAATTGTACTACTTTGCATGAGACTGAACGTTCAATTTAGGGCGAGGCATGTGCCGGGTGTGCTGAACCATGCGGCTGACGCACTCTCTCGTTCCCACATGCAGGCATTCAGGGGTTATCTACCTTCCGTGGACCTAGTGGTGGCACCATTCCCCGAAGCACTCTGGTTACTCGGTGCCCCGGATTACAGGACCTCGAGGGAGCAAGCCTAGCCCCCAGAACATGGAAGGCATACGAAGGAGCGTTTCGTTCCTATTGTGCATTTTTGGGTCCAGCGGGAGGGGACAAATGGGGGCAGGAAGAGTATGTCCTAAAGTTTTTAGTAGCACTACACAGGGCAGGCCGATCAGCGGCAACAGCCAATAGGCACCGGGCCGCCATTGCATTCATGGCGCAGGCGCATGGCATCAGGGACCCCACATCGTCCTTTCTGGTGAGGAAGGCCCTGCGTGGTTGGCAACGCTTGGAGGGTCGTAGAGTAGACGAAAGACGCTGATTGGGTTAGAAAGGTTGTCCCTACTGATGTCGGTACTCCCCGCGACATGTTCCTCCCAGTACGAGGCAGTGCTGTTCCGGGCCCCTTTCGCATTAGCGTTCCATGGGGCTATGCGGGTGAGTGAGCTGGTTGCAAAAAATAAGAAGGATGTGGAGGGAGGTCTGTGTCGAGAACACATTTTGATCAAGGGTGATTCAATGGTGGCCACAATAGCCAGGTCCAAGACCGATCAGGGTGCTATGGGAGACAGTATTGTTGTCCAGCGCATGCGAGGGTCCCCCGGGTGCCCGGTGAAGTGCGTTGAGGAATATTTAGTGCAAAGGGCGGAAGCATGGGGGAAGCTTGCTGAGACATATTGACGCCACCCCACTGACAAGGTTTCAGTTTCAGCGGGTGCTAACAATGGCAATCGCAGCGGCGGGCTTGGACCCGTGCGATTTCGGGACCCATTCCTTTCGGATAGGGGCTGCTACGGAGGCTACAGCCAGGGGTCAGAGCCTCCTAGGCCAACTAGCCCACCTGGAACCTCCAGTATAAGCCAGTGGGCTGCCTTTGCAGAGAGGTGTAATGAGGCCACACCCTTTTTTACACCTCTCTGCAACGCAGTCCCTGGGCATTTTTGCAGAGGAGGAACTAATTCCCCTTGCATACTGGGGGTACCTGGGGGGCAACTAGCCCACCAGGAGCCTCCAGTATGCGCCAGGGGGCTGCTTTGCTTTGCCCCGGAGGGCGGCCGTCCCCGGAGCAGTGTGGTGGGGATTGGGCACCCCAACACTTCTTTATTACTATGCCCCCGCGATTTGCTCCCCCCGGGGTGTAATTTTTAAATAAACATGCCAGGTTTTTTTTTTAAACATTTTTGGCCTTGGGGTCCTTTTGGGACCCCCTGATCAGGCCTAGGGGGTCAGGGTGCTTCTACCCTGCCCCCTTTTTGAGGTCTACATGTTTGTTTTTCTGCTTTCCTGTGCCTCAGTCTCCCGAGGCACAAGATGGCTGCCAACAATTTCTGTTTTGGAGTGTTGACAGACATTGGCAGCCAATCAGCATGCAGCTCGCACACGTGAAGATCCGCGCACATACGCGTACGGTACACGTACGGTGCGCGCTTATAGATATATAAATGTTTTTCCTTTTCATTTTCCCAGGAACTACTGGAGGGATTTACACCATTTAAGCAAAAGGGGGATCTGTGAACCGAATATTACCTCTCTGCCAAATTTGGTGTAATTCCGTTCAGCTGTTCGGGCCGTAGCTGTGTCTAATCATCCTATGGAAAATAACATTGGGAAAACACGTTTCGGGACCCCCCTTTTTTCTCAGCCCCCACTTGACGAATCCCCCAAAACTTTTAGGGAAGGGGCGGAGCAGAGCGGGCCATCATCCTTGAGAAATTCGCTAAGATTCATCAACCGGCGCCAAAGTTATTCCCAATAGAATGTTGTGGATTTCCTATGGAAACTAGGTCCTAACTATATATACCTACTGGCGACCGCCAGTAAGTAAAATATATATATATATATATTTTCACTATGTGAACAAGGGCACTTGCGGCCCGAAACGCGTCATGCGAGGAGTGAGGAAAAGAGGATAATAAACTTACCTGCAATATCCATGCTGCTTGGTGGTCCGTTGTTTTCTATGTTCGCCGTCAGGAGGAACAGGAAGGAGCTGCATACTAACTGCGAAAGTGAGGTTGCTTTCGCATCAACGGACCCCACCCCACAAGTTGGTGTAAGCCATCAACCGAACGTTCCTGCATTTTCCGGAAGGAGTTTTTTGGCTGGTTAAACCCCCTACAGGCCAGAGACACGTAGACCAGGGAGTGGACGCCGACGCTTGAGTCAGAGGACTCGGGAAGGAACGTCTGTCATACCGGTGAGTGAGAACGGCACTTATGTAGGATGGGGATTCGTTTGGCGGCTGGAACAGGGTGGTTTCCTCTTCATAAAATTGTACCTTGAGTGCTGTTTGGAAAGAACTCACAATTATCCTGCAAGAATGTCATCGTCTGTAGTACGTGAGCCCGAGGCAGGGGCAGATATGTTGTTTAGCATAATTCCGAAAGCGAGTACAAACACTGTGAATACAAAAGAATCAAGCGGCAGGGCGGACAATGACATTAATGAACTGCTTAAAAACCTCGAGAAGAAGATGAAACTTGAGATAACTAAATGGTGGGAGCACAGATCGCTCTCAAAATTTGTCGAGGTGGAGAGGGTGCCCCTGGGGCTATGAATACTCCTGGCCCCGAGTTTTGAAAAACCAAACCTGCGCTGTTGAGAGAATGGGGCTAGAGCAACCTTATGGCCTCAATGAATTTATTGCATATTTTAATTAAATATTCTGAGATTGACCGCCAGTCCCTATTAGTGGAGATTGAAGCGATTGAAAAGGAATTGAGCAAGTCTGACAAAAAAGACTGGATAACGGCAAAAAGAAATGAAATCAATGAACGTTTAAAGAAACGTGGGGAGAAAGTAAAGGCAAGGAAAGTGCATAAATTTGCCCGGGATCAGGAGGATTACAAATTGGGCCGAATATATACATTTGCATGAAAATATGATAATGCCCGTAAATTGAAAACCAACTGTGCAAACAAAACTAACACTTTATTACTGGCAGGGCATGGTGGAATTAATGAGAAACGGGCTGAAACTGACACTGAATCTTTAACCCACGAATCT
Source organism: Lissotriton vulgaris (assembly GCF_964263255.1). Lineage (NCBI taxonomy): Eukaryota > Metazoa > Chordata > Amphibia > Caudata > Salamandridae > Lissotriton > Lissotriton vulgaris. Next base: position 323,840,390 of record NC_141690.1, on the reverse strand, counting down.
AGTGTGGAAACATCGAGTAGTGACAGAGAACTAAATAAAGTCATACTGAGTCTGGGAGAAGAGGTGTTTATTTTGGTGGAGGCAGGGAGGCAAACTCTGAGACCGCGGAACGAAAAAAGCCTAACAGAAAAAGGCGGGACACAATCAGGCGGACAGAGCGCCGCAGGTGTAAGCGAGAAACCGAAAAAAAGACAAAATTATTGGAGCAAGAAGTAGAAGTGGATGAACAAACTATCATTAATTTAACCACCTTGACCTTAACAAAAGCCAAAGAACAACTACTAGCTTTAGGATTGAATTATTGTCCAGTGACCAATTTCAATTATGCCACAACGCGGGTTGACATTTTTTGTTTCATACACAATGAGTAAAGCAAAAACCACCTGCTTAATTTCTTTAGCAACATATAAAGATTTATTCTTTTGCAATTATTTTTTGCTTTGTTTGGTACACAATTTTTCAGTGCAAGGAGAAGCCAACAATTTCATATATACAATATATACAACAGTGAAAAAAGAACATAGGCATTTCAAACACTCAGTCATACATGGCCGTCCAGTCATCCAAAACCATTCATACACATAACATAATGGCAGCGAGTCGAGAAGTTTGAGGGTAGAGTGCTCACAGTGGCTAGGCTTCGACCGGCTACTTGCTACTTATGGACGCGCCGGCAAGCAAGTAGCCGGTCGAAGCCCAGCCACTGTGAGCACTCTACCCTCAAACTTCTCGACTCGCTGCCTATGGATATTGATGACTTGTTGGTTTGCTGGCTAAGAACCATTTGGTCCTGAGGAGAACCCCCCATAACAAGTGGGGTTCGAAACGCGTCGACCACTCTACCCCCGTATCAGGTCTTTACGTGCTGTGTTAAGGACAGAGTACCTTCACTAACATTGAGAGAAAGGCTTTTCCGGTGTTAATTCACTAAAAGACTTTTAAATTGCATCACCCAAAAGGATTCTTTCCAATCTATTTGTGACCGATACGTGGATCCATTTGTTTCGCTTTGTTTATTGATCATTATGTTATGTGTATGAATGGTTTTGGATGACTGGACGGCCATGTATGACTGAGTGTTTGAAATGCCTATGTTCTTTTTTCACTGTTGTATATATTGTATATATGAAATTGTTGGCTTCTCCTTGCACTGAAAAATTGTGTACCAAACAAAGCAAAAAATAATTGCAAAAGAATAAATCTTTATATGTTGCTAAAGAAATTAAGCAGGTGGTTTTTGCTTTACTCAAACCCCCATACCCCTCCTTTTTGTTCTAAAGTATTTCTCAGCATTGGCCTCCGTGTTGTTCTTCTAGTTAATTGTGGCTCAGCCTAGCTGAGTTAGGAGTCAAGACCCCGTTTTGTTTTTTTGATCCCAGAATACAGGCAGCAGATGTCTCAACACTCTTGGCAATGCATGACCTATGTAATGAAGGGCAAAATGAATCATAACTACCAACACAACAAAGACTTAGTAAGATCAATCTGCTACAGAAAGGTGGAAATCTTTCATGAGCGGATCGTTGACAAAATCAAGAAATTACATCGCCAAGTCAACTTCAAAAGGAATCAAGTCAACCATAAACAGATACAATATAAAAATCTCATGGATAAGGTTGGTCAAAACACTGAAATAATAGTGAAAAAATCCGATAAGGGTGGAAATATAGTTTTGTGGTCAAAAGATCAATATGAACCATGGGCCATGCGACATCTGAATAACGTTCATTGTTATGAAAAATCATTGATGAAAGCTATAACAAAGCAAAGTATGCCCTAAAGAAGGCATTGGAAGCGAGAAGGGTTAATTTCGACGGATGAATATAACTTCATGTTCAATGAATATCCAGTTTTACCCTTCTTGTACCTGCTACCAAAAGTACATAAAGGAACATTCCGAATTCCTGGCCGGCCTATAATATCGGCAATAAAAAGTATGACGGAACAAGTGGGGCAGTATATAGACTTTTATCTTCAGGAGCTAGTCAAAATTCTGCCCTCATATCTGAAAGACACTGGAGATTTTTTAAATAAACTAGAAGATATCACATGGACTGATGACATGATTTTAATGACTCTAGATATAGAGTCATTATACACGAGTATCAAACACATGTGTGGCCTACAAGCAATTGAACATTTTCTTAATACCAGGCCTGCAGACTATGTCTTGCATAATAAGATGTTATTGTCACTGATTACTTGGTGTTTAGATAATAACTTCTTTTTATTCAGAAAGGATGTTGTTAGACAAAAACAGAGAGTTGCCATGGGGGCCTGCTTTTCCCCTAGCTACGCGTGTTTACACGTCGGGTTCTGGGAGAAGCAGGTCCTCAGGGAACAGTACAGAGAAATTTGCGACAATAGGATTGTGCACTGGCTGCGTTTCATAGACAATGTTTTTATTCTTTGAAAGGGGGATGCAGAGGATGTTGTTAGAAACATTAACAGCAATGGTTTTAACTTGCATTTCACTTCACATCTTAACCCTACCTCAATTGAATTTTTAGATGTGTGCGTCTATGTTAAAAACAAAAGATTAGTTACAACTGCCATTAAAAAAAAACACCGCAGGTAACGCAACATTACACGCAACAAGCTCAAGTCCTAAACATCTAATTGCAAGCATCTCGTACGGTGAGATCTTAAGGCTTAAACGGGCAGCAACTCACAGGAGGACTTCATTAAATGTCAATCTGAAGCCCTGGATAGAATGAAGAAAATAGGATATACTGAAAAAATGCTAGCAGATGCAGTACTAAAAGCGAGCACAAAATCTAGAACATCACTACTGCCACAAGAGACAGAGGCAGAGGATGAAGTTAGAGGAGTAAAATAGTCACCGAGATTAATCATGACCTACAGCTGTCAGGAACGTAAGATCAGAGCCATCATGAAAAAAAACTGCCCCATTGTCCTGACAGACAGCATTTTAAATGAAAGACTACCAGAAAAGCCTGTGATTACATTTAGAAAATCTCAATCAATGGCCTCTCAGTTATCTAAAAACAATACTGAGGGAGAACCCATAAAAGCATGGTTAACACCGAAAAAGGGTTTTTATAAATGTATTACATGCTGCGCATGTAAGTTTGGTAAAAACACAACCAAATATGAAACTCCGTTCAGGGAAAAGGAAGTTGACATTAAGGGTAATTACAACTGCTGCACGGATTTTGCAGTTTATGTTCTCACGTGCACCTGTGGGCCTAGGTATGTGGGAAGTACCAAGCTCCAGGTGCATGTGAGAATACTTCAACATATCAGAGCCATCTTGAACTGCGATCCTACTGATCCAGTCACATAACTTTGAGTTTTTAGAACATGTATATAGTGTACTGCATATTTTATATACAATACTTGCGAAATTTTCACAAACTATGGGCATTTGAGTTGCAATATGTCAATACCAAAACAAAATGATGTAATCAAATAGAAACAAAATGTCCTGTCATTTTCTGTAAAAGAGAAAAAAAGCTAAGAATGAAACATAATGAGAGGGTTCCATAAATATCTGTTGCACTTAGTATGTTTTCACTGTTTATGGTCACATGGTATAGAAACTTAAAAAAAATAAACATACCTGCAATATCCATGCTGCTTGGTGGTCCGTTGTTTTCTAAGTTCGCCGTCAGGAGGAACAGGAAGGAGATATATATTATATATATATATATATTCACTGAAAAAACCATAGGTTATAGACCATATATAGTTAGGAATTCGCATTTACAAAACCTTATTTTACTCACACAAAACCATTGAAATTCCATATATAGTTAGTTGCACTAACTATATATCGCGCACCCGCAATCCACTGCTGATGATGTCACATATTACATCATTCATGACATGGTCAGTGACATCACTGATGACATCACTGATGACATCTCAAATGACATCACTGATGACATCACTGATGACATCTCATTTGACATTACTGATCACATCACTGATGATATCATTCATGTGATAATACGATGAACCTCTTCAGACTCTAATATAACCTTAGATACAATCAGTGTAAACAGACACTCACAGACTGTCACTCATCCATGGAGTTACTCACACACCTAGTCAGTCATGCAAAGAATCAATCACACCTCCATTTCCTCAACTATACAGTTATACAAACTTTACTTATTCAAACATATACTAACACATATTTACTCTCTTATACAATCCCTGATACAAGTTCACAATGATCCATACAGCCACTCACACATTCACTGGCTCTTATGCACAGTTATTTATATATGTCAACTCTCACATGTACTGTGTTTTACATATGTACTTACTTTGACATGTAGCACTGAGATATCCATTCACTCACCAATACACTCATGCACACAGTCAACCACCCATACAGCTGTTTCCACATGCACTTTTGAAACCATACATCTAGTGAATCAACTGCTCACACATCTATGCACAGAGTCATACAACTCCCAGCCACCCACACACACACTCAGTCTCCCATACAAATACTTGGGCAACCAATCAATAACCCATATAGTTACTCATATAGCTACTTATCAACACATGCAACAGTTTACAGAACAACAGACATAATGATGCACAAATTAAGACAGTTTAGTCACTAACCCATGCACTCAGTGAGACACATTTAATCACTCACTCATACAGTCAGTCATGCACCTACTAAATCCTTCATCTAGACACTTATACATCCACTCATTCTTCAATATGTAAGACATATTTTAACTTTACAGAAACATACAGTCACTGGATGTTGTCATCAGTGATGTCATCAGTGATGTCATTTGAGATGTCATCAGTGATGTCATCAGTGATGTCACTGACCATGTCATGAATGATGTAATATGTGACATCATCAGCAGTGGATTGCGGGTGCGCGATATATAGTTAGTGCAACTAACTATATATGGAATTTCAATGGTTTTGTGTGAGTAAAATAAGGTTTTGTAAATGCGAATTCCTAACTATATATGGTCTATAACCCATGGTTTTTTCAGTGAATTTTCAAGGTTTTGTAAATGCTAATTCCTAACTATATATGGTCTATAACCTATGGTTTTTTCAGTGAATTTTCAAGGTTTTGTAAATGCTAATTCCTAACTATATATGGTCTATAGCCTATGGTTTTTTCAGTGAATATATATATATATATACATATATAAACATATATCATCTGTATATCTATATAAATACAAACATAAATGCATGCATACATATACTTATATGCATACAGATGCATGTTATTTACATGAAAGTTGAAAAAACACTAATAAAAGCAAAGCTAAAAAGCCACCTCATTACAAACAGAATGGCTTTAACTTAAACGAGGGCGAGATCTATTGCATTTTCAATGCTTGTTTACTTTGGTTCCATCAAGAAGGCATTCAGATGTGTCACACATTTGCCATACATTCTGAATGTTAGCACTCTAGTTGCACATTAGATCACTGTAGTAAAGCTACTGCTCACCAGGGACGTCTGCTGCAGGTATTCAAAGTGCATGTTTCAGTCTGCATGTCAGAATTTTTTTAATGAAATAGAAGAGGATTTGAGAAGTCACTCAAAATGATCCCTAATTTTTCTTTCTGAAGCACTAATCATACTTTCTATGGCAACATTAACCCCCTCATGTTGTTCCTTTTTAAATTGAGTGTTTTCAGACTTACCACTTCATTCCAATCAAGATGGCTTCTGGTGTGCCATACTTTTGTCATAAGTAAGACTGTTAGCGCTCTAGTTGTTCTTTAGAACACTCTGGGACATTCTGTCATTGGGCTATACTTGGGGTACATCTGGGTGATATTTGGGCTACATTTAGGCTCTTTTGTCTCTGGTGGCCATCTTGGGAGACTGTATACCAGAATTTTTTAATGAAATTGAAGAGGGTTTGAGCAGTCACTCAAAATGTGCCCTAATTTTTCTTTCTGCAGCACTAATCATAATTCATATGGCAAAATATACCCCCTCATTTTGTTCCTTTTTAAATTAAATGTTTTAAGAGTTACCACTTTATTCCAATCAAGATGGCTTCAGGTGTGCCATACCTTTGTAATAAGTAGGACTGTTAGCGCTCTAGTTGTTCTTTAGAACACTCTGCCACATTCTGTCATCGGGCTATACTTGGGCTACATCTGGGTGATATTTGGGCTACATTTGGGCTCTTTTGTCTCTGGTGGCCATTTTGGGAGACTGCATGTCAGAATTTTTTAATGAAATAGAAGAGGATTTGAAAAGTCACTCAAAATGTGCCCTAATTTTTCTTTCTGCAGCACTAATAATACCTTCTATTGCATAATATACCCCCTCATTTTGTTCCTTTTTAAATTAAATGTTTTAAGAGTTACCACTTTATTCCAATCAAGATGGCTTTAGGTGTGCCATACCTTTGTAATAAGTAGGACTGTTAGCGCTCTAGTTGTTCTTTAGAACACTCTGGGACATTCTGTCATTGGGCTATACTTGGGCTACATCTGGGTGATATTTGGGCTACATTTGGGCTCTTTTGTCTCTGGTGGCCATTTTGGGAGACTGCATGTCAGAATGTTTTAATGAAATAGAAAAGGATTTGAGAAGTCACTCAAAATGTGCCCTAATTTTTCATTCTGCAGCACTAATCATACTTTCTATGGCAAAATATACCCCCTCATGTTGTTTCTTTTTAAATTAAATGTTTTAAGAGTTACCACTTTATTCCAATCAAGATGGCTTTAGGTGTGCCATACCTTTGTAATAAGTAGGACTGTTAGCGCTCTAGTTGTTCTTTAGAACACTCTAGGAGGCTGCAGTAGAACACAAAGGAATCAACTGACAGTCTCTGCCCTTGTTGGATGTACATGTTTTACTGAGAATGTCAGACTTCATTTTCACATGACTGAGAAAGATAATGTGAATTTACAGAAAATATGCTTTCAGTTTAGCTTATAGATCCCCTTCCAAACCACTGTGGGAAAATCATGAGATATTAGTTTTCTTTCAAACAATATTCATGATATCACAGCAGAAGGTTTTTTCACATGGTAAAATCACCTTAGAACCCACCACAATTCCTAAAACGAGTATGGTACCATCAACAAATGATTTATAATGTAACTAAAGTCCTAAAACCCTCTATTAACTACAATGCTTTTTAATGAGGTGCTATCATGTATATTGGTCCCAAGATGGCTGCCAACACTTCTTGGATGAAGTGCTGACAGCCAATCAGATCAGATGTGTGGTTAGGCTCCGCCCAGATATATATCTTTTTTTGAACCTAAATTACTCAAAATCCACTGGAGCACATATATTGAGACCTAGCAAAGGCACATCGGGCTAACAGTCCCTACAATTTTGCCAAGTTTCGTGCAAATCCATTCAGCCGTTCGAGCTAAAAGTGAGGCCAACCGCCCTATGGAAATTAACATGGGAAAAACGCGTTTTGGGACCCCCTTTTTTCTCAGCCCCCCCTTGATGAAACCCCCCCAAATTGTCGGGGGCAGCTCAGAAACAAAATGTTCCATTTTCCTGAAAATGTCAGCCAATTCCGTCCACAAACGCCAAAGTTATTAGACATAGAATTTTCAAAAATCCCATAGAGAAAAAATCCTAACTATATATACCTACTGGCGACCGCCAGTAGGTAATATATATATATATATATCACTCAATCTCCTTTCAAACAAGCACAAGACCTTCCTTCAAGCAAGAATAAGGTGACGGAGCATTTGAAACTAAATGGTGAGTACTTTTTTACTTTCAAAAAGTGCAGGTTGTGACCGACGTGTTTCTGCAACTTGCCTTCAATAGGACCATAGAGGCCACAAATACAGAGTGTGGCTCAAAATGACAGTCATCCAATCTGCCCTCACCACGTTCACTTAAGAGAAAGACTAAACAGCACATTAGAAATCTGTCATTATCCATTTGTGTCAACCATTTTATAATCAGTTTACACTTGCTGTGCTCCAAATACAAGTATTTCAATCACTTCCTCGTATCACAAGTCATAGATTTCAAGAAAAAAGAGAAAGTGAAAAAACAAATAGATCGTATTTATCAAACATGGCAAACTAAAAGTAATTATTCTCATAAATCCAGATATTATAGTATTATTGAAACAGCATTCTAGAGAAAGTACCCTGTAGCTTAAAATGTAGTATTTGAATGAACATAGTTTGTATAACCAAGTTTATTCTTGTGAAATTACCCTGTATCATCCAATATTATATAAATCATACTGTTATTGACGTGAAAGTGCTTCACATTAATTAGTCCACTGCAATAAAGCAATTCACAGAAGGTGCTCATGATCCAATTAGCACAAATTGCACAAATCATTCATTCTTGCTGTAGGAGTACTTCACATTCCTTGACCTACTCCTCTCCTCTAAAGTGCTGCATGACGAGTGTTCATGCTTATACTGATATGGAGGTAAAGTATCCTTGAAAAGACCTAATGCATACATAACTCGTCAATGCAGAAAATATTTTTTTTTCTTTGAAAATATATGAGAGATAACTATATCTCTGAAAGGTAAACATGAGACTTAAATTATTATTTTACTAAAGTGCTTGCTGCCGGGGTAAAGTGTCTATATGTAGAAGGTGCATGTACTATTCAGAATATTGACAAGGATATATCTATATATATAAAAAAAATGATGGTAAAACAATGATATTGTTGATAAAATCACCTCTGCAGCTATATTCCGTCCCCAATATTATGCTTAATTTTGATTAAGACCTCCTCAACAGTATTTCTAAATGTTCTTCTTTTGGCTTCTTGGAAATAGGTTGGATACCATTGTATTTAAGATCTACTTTACTCTCATTATGTGTGTCCTAAACATGTTTTGACACTGTATAAGAAAAATCATTATTGTTAATTGCAACAGGTGTTGTCAAATCCTTAATTTTAACTTATTAACAGTACTCCCAAAATATTTCTTATCACATCCACATTCTATTGTGCTTACTACATGTGTGGTCTCGCATGTGATGCGTTCTATGATCTTTCTTTTTCGTCCGATGTGTAGCTCAAACATCAACCTATTACAACAACCATATTCACATGGTTTACATCTAGAGTATTTCCAAAACCCATTCTGTATGTCCTTTAGCTAATTACATGTATTCAGTTTAAAACTTTGCATACAAAATCATTATAATAATCTCCTAAAGAGGAATGCAATTGTACCTTCAAGACAATCTACCATATCTGTGTAAGGATGTTTACTGGAAAATATTTCAAAATACATTGATTTTTCTTACAGCAATATGCAAATAACGTATCCTTCCTATATAACAAACAGTGGTGACTTTTTAAGACGAATATATGACATCCCCATGGAGGATGATTACGTATTGAGTGCACTTAATGTTACAGCACTGTAAACTAGCATTTGGCCTGGTTAATGAGTAATTTTTTCGAAGCAGACAGGACAGACTGTACCCACACACACACATGCTACTAACAATGGCCATAATATGCTGGTAGTGCAGTTTCTTCCTTTTTGGAATTCGGTTGTTCCAAAAGGACCACGCGACTGTGATGGGCACCTGTTTCACCCCTAGTTATGCATGCTTGAATGTGGGGTGCACTCAAGGACAATGGGAGGAGTACGGGAAGGTATGGCACAATCACATTATTGTTTTGACAATAATCATAGATGACCTGTTTGTGGAATGGAGGGGTCACCAAAACTTGCAGAAAGGTTTGTGAGGGAGAGGAGTTGGCCTAACGGCTAGAGCAGTTGATCTAGAATCTCGGGAACTGGGCTTGAGTCTCGGCAATGACTCTGAACATCCTGTGATTCTGGGCAAATCACTTAATCTCCCCGTGCCAAACAAAAATAAATGTATCCTCATGTTATGCAACTGGTGCTATGTAAAGCACTCTGATACCCTATTCGGGTCAAGTTCGCGCTATTAACACTCTGTAAAAAAAAGTTAAAAAAAGATAAATAAAAGTACTCTCAACCTATATTCCACACATAACATCAGCAGAACTAGTTTGGCATTCCTAGATCTAGACATTTTCATACATATCAGCAAATCAGAAGCATGCTTACATAGGAAAGAAACTGCACCCAGCTTTCTCCATTGACACACTAAAATGATCATCCCGCATGGGGAGATGTCATGTGCAAAAAGAAATTGGAGCACTCTAATTTACACACTTCAATGCCAGTAAGAAATGAAGCAACATTTCTTACAGAGATGATATAACCAAACGTGTGGAAGCACAGAAATCAGCTAACAAAAACAAAATGGAGACAATTCTATTTGCGAGGAAAAATTAGGTGAATGCAATCTAGGGGTCAAATTCATAACCCCGTATAACAATCAAGAAAATAAATTGAGGGCCTTGCTAATAAAGACTTGGCATATTGTTCAGACTTACCCATACCAAAGAGCCCTCAGATCATGTACAAACAAGCATATTCACTAAAGGAGGCCTGCACTCAAAGCTGTCCAGAAAAGACAAGCCAGGTGACTAGGATGCAACCCTATGTGGGGAGAGGCATGCATGATAGGCCAGAGTACAACTACCTATATATCACCCTTCAGAATTAGAGGTTTTACCCCGAAACCGGTCCTAGGATGCTTGATTACGGTCCAGGGAAGATCTGGCTTTGCAGTCCAGGCTGGACTGTTCCCAAGAGGCACAGGGTCAAGACTGATTTGCATATGGCTGGGCCTGAACTGGGGTGGCAAATTGAGCTAAAGAGCGATGATGGGTTCAATCTAGATCTGTGACTGGGGGCGAGTGTCTGTAAAGTTTCTGCGCTCCATCCATCATCTCCGTGTGTTTGCTTTGTGCGTCCTAATTTGTCAGGGTATGCCCAGACGTGGGCCCCTTTTTCACTTTGCCACTGGATTCAAGCTAGCCTGGCTGAAGAGCGATGTTACCCCACAAAAGGTCACAGGATGCTTGTTTTTGGTCCAGGGAAGTTCGGCACAGGGGCAAGACTGATTTGCATATGGCTGGGTCAGAACTGGGGTGGTGAAGTGAGCAAAAGGATGATGATGATGGATTCAACCTACACTGACTGACTGATTTATTTATAGAGCACCCTATTGCCGAGGCGTCTTGCCGCTAAGTGATGTGCAGGGACAGCAACAAACAGTTTCAGGGATGGATGAAGAGCCAAGTTTTTATTTCCTGCCTAAACACCGACCTACTGGGCTGAAGTCTCAGTTGTAGAAGAAGGGAGTTCCATAATTTGGCCACTGAAAAATAGAAGCGTTTACATCCACAAGTTGCTTTTTTGATCTTTAGAAGGTGTACCAATCCAAGAGAAGAAGATCTTAGAAGACGCAACGGCACATATCGAGGAAACAAGGATTGCACATCCTTTGCCCCACCTACAAATAGGGCTTTGTGTACTAGGCGGAGTGCCTAAAAGTCAACCTGTCGTCTCACTGGAAGGTAGTGAAGTTGCTTTATGCTTGTGGATGTGGGATGGGGTTTGGGTAGTTTGAACAATACTCGTGCAACCAAATTCTGAATTGATTGAGCATTACAATAATCTATTCTCAATAAGACCATGGCTCCTACCACAGTTTCCTCATAGAAAAAGGGGTGAACGGGAGGATCTTCCTTCAGCCTTTTAGCGTAAAAAAGCAGGCTGACGAGACTTGATTAATCTGTGGAGCCAGGGTGAGATCTTTATCGATGTGAAAGCCAAGGTTCCTTTCCTTATTTACCGTACAGGGCAGGTACCTGGTGCAGATGGCCACCATAATTGTCTCCAGACTGACAATGTCGGGGATAGGGCCGAGCCCTGTGAACTCCGCCAGGGAAAGTGTACTCTTCAGACTGAAAGTCATCCCAGAGGATCAGTTGTTCCCTAGATGAAAGAAAAGAGATAAGAAGGGCTAATGCTTTACCACTGATACCAACATCCTGCAGCTGTCAAACTAGTACCGCATGGTTTACGGTATGAAAGGCTGCTGTCAGATCAAGCAAGATAAAAGCAGCCCTTCCTCCACCATCCATCACCTTCCCAATTTCCTCAGTTGCCATAATCAAGGCTACTCAGTAGAAAGCAGTGATCTCAAACTGTGTTGGGTAGAGTCAAGGATGTTATTTAGCTCCAGATATGTTGTCAATTCTTCTCCAGAATTTTGGCAGGTAGAGGCAGACAGGAGATAGGATGGTAGGTTTCTCCTTTAAGGGTTGCAAGAGAGGACAAATACAGGCCTTTTTCCAAGTCAGCAGAAAGATCCTTGAGGTGACAATTTGGTTTAATACTGGAGACAGTGAAGCGCTAATCTCCTACCGGGACCAATTGTACAATATGCGGCGGGCATGGATCTAAGGGGGACCCTGATTTGGTTTTCAGCAAGAGATCAGCCACTTTCTCCTCTCCCAACAATGGAAATTGCATTAGGCTGCAGTGAGAGACCTTGCCCTCCTGCTTCACTAGATGGTTACGCTCAGCCACCTCGGCTGTTTTCATAAGTTCATTATATACGGGTCCAGAAACAGTTTTAAATAGTTATTTTGAAGAGTTTCTGGCCTCCTGAATTTTGGCAGGAAAAATAATCAGTTTTGGCCTGGGTTATAGCAATTTTATATTTTTCTAAGGCTACATACTAGTCTTTCCTGTGTGCCAAGCTGTATTCAGATCTCCAAATGCATTCTTTTTGCCTGCATCTGATTTTAAATTGTTTAAGTTCCGCCGAATACCAGGAGGACGAGCCTGCTTTCTTCAAGAGTGCTTTGTGACTTCCATGAGGCATAGGGTCAAGGCTGATTTGCATATGACCATGTCTGAACTGGGGTGGTGTGGAGTGCAAAATAACGATGGATTTATACTCAGATCTCTGTACTGGGGTGAATGTATGACATTGTTCTAGTATTCTGTCCATCAATTGTTGTTTTGCATTTGTCACTTCCGGTGCCACTTTATTCGCTGCCCTGTTGAGCCAGCTGTCAAAAATAATTGCAGCCTGGTTGGTTTCAGTTGGAATTAAAGGCCTTTCACTCAGTGGTAATGATAGGTCATTTTTACAGACTGATTTCCTAGCACGAGACTTGACCACAGAAGGTCTGTTCATGCGACAACCATTCGTTGTTTCAAGATTGATGGTGAAATGTACTGCCGAGTGGTCAGACCAGGGTAATGGACACGCAGTCTTAACTTCTATAAGATCGTTGTGAAAATGCCATGTAGTGTATGGCCTGCTTGGTGCGTTGGCTCACTAACAATCTGATTCAGCCCAAGACCAGATAGCTTATCTATTAGGCAGTACTTATCAGAATTGTTACTGGCTTCCAAATGAAAATTAAATTTGCCTAGTAGCGTGAAAGATTCAGTATCTATGCATGATTCCTGATAAGTCTGGAGGGAGCTAATGAATGAGGATTTAGGGCCTGGAGGTCTATAGACAAGAAGACCCAGGAACAGTTCTCGATTATTATATTTTATACTGAAAAGGAAGAGATGGGGATCCCGGGGGGCGATTTAAGATCATCCTCGCTGCGGTGTTTTCGATCACTTGAAGTTTCGGTAGCGTAGTCTCACCCACTTCCGCCAATAGCGCGTTCCCGTTGTCGAGGTGACTCATAACCATTGCCTGGACCACTGTTCTGCGAAGTTCTAATGGTAGATAGGGGAGTATCCTACTTTGTAGGGGAAGACTGTAATAGCATGCACCTGAAATGTTCTTGATGTTGTCTTTCATGGTGAGCTTGTGATCCAATTGTATTCCTAGGCTTTTTACTGAGAAGGTAGGGCAGTGGGCCTCTCCCAGCTGGGAAGGCCACCAATCAGCCGACCAGTGTTAGCGGCTCTACCAAGGAGCATAAGCTTGATTTTCCCCACGTTGAGTTGGAGACAACATTCAGTCATCCATTTTGAGATTGCTAGCATTCCTCATCAAAGCAGTTTCTCATCGATATGGTTGGATCCAATTGGAAATAACAGCTGGGTATCGTCGGCATACAATACTATCTCAAAGCCAAATAGTTGAACGATTTTGGCCAGAGGAGCCATATACACATTCAAAAGTGTGGGCCTTAGGCAAGAGCCCTGAGGCACTCCCTTGTCCAGCAAGGATTTTTGAGATGTAAATGGACCCAGAGTAGTGGTTTGCCATCTATAGGTTAGGAAGTTCTTAAGCCACCGCAGGGCTCAGCCCCTGATACCACACTCATATAGCCTCTCCACAAGCAGTCGATGAGAGATAGTATTGAATGCTGCGGAGAGGTCCAAGAGGAACAGTATCATGGATCCTCCAGCATCAAGAGTTATTCTCAGTGAGTCAGTGACAGCCAGAATGGCCGTCTTTGTACTAAAACCCGGGCGAAAGCCCGACTGTAAAGGTTCAAGAATATCATTAAGTTCTAAATACTGGCTGAGTTGTTTATTAGTTACAGTTTCCAATGTTTTACCGAGCAAGGGCAGCAGGGATATCGGTCTGTAATTGCTGAGCACCTGAGGGTCTGCAGATGGTTTCTTAAGGATGGGCCGGACGTAGGCTTCATTCCATGTGGCCGGGATAAGACCAGTTAAAATAGAAGAATTAAAAAAAATTGTATTGCAGGAGCACACACAGGGGAAAGAAGGGCCATAATGTTGGGGGAGCATAAGTCACCCAGAATAAGTCCCCTGATGAGCCAGATTTAGCTACTGACACTAGATTGCTAGTATCTTCCAGTGAAATGGTCTCGAACTGGTTAAGATGACAAGCAGTGGATGTTGTAAAGGCATGCAGATTCTTAGTGAGTCCGGTGTTATTAGTGCTCGTAGGAGGAAAATTGGCGTAGATCAACTAAATGTTTGCTTGGAAAAAGTATGCTAGTGAGTCACAAAGCAGCTGGGATTCTGGTGGTGACTGTTTGCTTGCTGAAGGGAATGAGAAGTGTTTGACAATGTTAAACAATGTTTTAGAGGAGTTGCTAGATTGTTCTATTTGATTACAAAAATACAAACATCTGGCAGTTTTAATTGTTTGATGGTAATGGGATAAGGATGATTTGTAAGTTGGTTTATCTGCAAGGTTTTTTGAACATCTTTATCGTCTCTCTAAAGCTTTACATAATGACTTTTTAGTTTTCAAGTCGCCTGAGTACCAGGGGGCAGAGGGACGCCGAGTGACTGGGTTCTTCTTACACTCAGGAATAACTACATCAAACGTCTTTACTAAAGCAGAGTTAAAACTGGCCAACATATCCAAGGGATCCTGGCAATATTGCCCAGGGTCCAGATTGAATTGAGGGAATATCTCATTAAAAGCTTCCAGGGTGAGTGTTTGCCAAGGCCTGCGCCTTTATTGGCTTTCGGGTGACACATGTGAATTGTGCCAAATTGGGGCAGGTGCATCAATTGGATCATACAATGATCTGTCCATATAAGGGTGAACAGGGGATGTATCCTTAACCACTCTGAATGTGTAAAGATAAGATCTAGCGTGTGGCCTGCACAGTGGGTGGGCCCAAGCATCCTTTGTGATCAACCAATGTCGCTCAGACTGGAAATGAGCTTCATTACTGCAGGGTTCATCGTGTCCTCTTCATGAAAGTTGAAGTCCCCCAGTAAAATAAAATTGCTGAAAGCCAGAGCCTGCATGGCGATGAATTCCGTCAGATAGTTCACAAAGTTCGTTCGGCATGTAGTGGGGCTACGCGAAGCGCGAGGGTGGGCGTAGCATCCAGCCCACTTCACGAAGCTTTGCGTAGCCCCACTACGCACACTACACCCACACTTAGTTATGAAACACAGATCTGGGGAGTAGGTGGATATCATATCCCAGGTCTTGATGGAGTGTTTCGCCAGAGATCTAACATTGCATAAGATGTCATTTGGGCTATTGTGAGCTTGCGTTAGATCTTTTGAGAGCTCATTTGCGAGAAATCCACCCGGGGTGCACTGAAACTTACATGACTCCCAGCTCGGTCTGCGGCAAAGGGTGCAGATGGGCTTGCCTTTGGCGTGCCTTCGGTGCGTCGGTGGTGCGCCCGCTGCGCGGCCGGGCAAGTCAGGTCATTATATGCTGGTGAGGTCAGGTGGGGCCAAATCAACTAGCCCGCCAACACAAAAACCCCCCAAGATGGTGGCTCAAGGAGTAAGCAAGCCGTTCTTTTTCACGTCCCCACACAGCGCCTAATCGGCTGAATGGAAGAGCGGGAGGTCAGTGGTCAAATTGGTAGAGAAATGCCACTATTTAAAAAACGATAGTGATAAATTTATAAACAGCTTAGGTGTACATAAAAAGCAACCCTCCCAGTACACTGTGAGAGCTATACTCAAAGCACAAGCCAAACGAGCGATCACATCATCCGGATTTAAATAGGAAGTGCTGGAGGACCGAGCTGAGAACTAGAGCACTGATCTCTGTAGGGGTCTGCTCTTACAGGCGGGCACTGCAATTAGCGTCACAACAATTGTAAGGTGAGCCTAAACCAAGAGTTTGACATTCCACAATATTTAAAAAACGATAGTGATACATTTAAAAACAGCTCAAGTACACATAAAAAGCAACCCTCCCAGCACATTGTGAGTGCTATACCCACAGAATGAACACTGTGACTGGGGTTGAGTATCTGAAAAGTTTCAGTGCTCTGTCCATCTTCTCCTTGGGTTTGCTTTGTTCGCCCTTTTGGCAGGGTATGTCCAAGGGTGTCCACCTTTGAGTAGCACACGAGCAGCAGCTTGATTTATGTGTGTGTGAGGACGGGAATCCGCTTGCAGATTCCGCTCCGTAATGGATCTGCCCGACGCGTTTCGAAGCTCCATATGCTTCTCTTCAGGGGCTTTAACGTAAGCATGCGTGACCGCCAACCCACTTCTCCTTTTTCCATATGCCACACCCACCAATGGGAGGCTCAAATGAGACTGTGTATTACGGGAAGTGTGGTGCAGAAAGCACAAATCAAGTCATGTATGGACCCCGCAAGATTGCCCATCCTCGATTCCATGTACGGCTGCTGCTTCACTGCCGTGACCCCATATATATATATATATATATATATATATATATATATATATATATATATATATATATATATATATATATATATATCAACTTCAGGGCATTTGGAAACTTCCAGCATATGGCAAGAAAGAATGCACAAACTCCTCTTAATGGTAATATGAAAGATATTTACTACTCCCTTCTGCAGGCCATGATGCGTTGCAGCTGATGTATATATATATATATATAAATATTCAGTGAAAAACCATAGGTTTCACCCATGTTATAGTTAGCTGGACATTTCTCTCATACAAAACCATTGAAATTCCACCGTTATAGTTAGTTCAGCTAACTATAACTCGTGCGCCCACAATGCACTGCTGATAACGTCACATATTACATCACTCATCACATGGTCAGTGACATCACTGATGACATCACTGATGACGTCATCCACTGAATGTGTGTCTTTCTGAAAAATAAATATTTTTATATATGTATATCTGAAGGTCGATGGAAGAATAAATGGGTAAATAAGTATCTTAATGGATGATTTTTTGTTGTAAATTTCATTGTATAACTGACTTATTAACCCCTTCGCTGCGGCGGGAATTCCACCGCAGCGCTAAGGGGGCAGGGGGGTTGAGCGGCGCTCGCATGCTCGTGATCATGAGCACAGCTCAACCGAGGCTCATGACGGAGCGGCTCCGTCATGAGCATAGAACGGGTTAAGTGTATCTTAGTGAATACATGTATTAGCGAGTAATGTTTAGATATGTAATATCTGTATCAGTGTCTCACTTTCTCTATAAGTGGGTGCATGGGTTGGTGAGTAGCTACACAAGTGTCTATATGGGTTACTAGTTGGTTTTTTGAGTATCAGAATGAGTGTATGTATGGTTTGGTGGCGAGTATTACTTAGGTCACAGATGCATGAATGACTGACTCACTGTTTGTATATGTTTTGAAGACAGCATGTGTGCAGGACTGTAAAGGTGGATAAATGTGTGTATGGGTGTGTTACTAACTGAATGACTGCCTCAAAAGTGTCTTTATGAGAAAGTACATATTTTTTAAACTAGTATATGTGAGTATTGATGTATATAAGTAAGGCTATATGACAGTGACAGATTGAAAAAGTTCCTTTATAAATAAGTATGTGTTTCTATAACTGATTGTTTAACCCCTCCCATGCTGGTGACGAAACCGCTCCGTCACCAGCCACGGACGCACTGTGCTGATGATGGAGCGGTTCCGTCATGGCCTGCTCGGCGTGGATTCCGCGCATGCTCTGGACGTTCTGTTTAGCGGGCGGGCCCATGACGGAACCGCTCCGTCATCAGCACAGCGCACCCGAGGTTTGTGACGGAGCGGTTCCATCACGAGCATGGGAGCACCGCATGGCCCCCCCAACCCCTCTAGCGCTGCGGCGGAATTGCCGCCACAGCGAAGGGGTTAAAAGAGTAAGTTTGTGTACGCTTCTGTAAAACTAAGTGTAGTGGTGTATGTATAGCTGTATATGCAAACAAATGGATGTTTGATAGTTTATTTGCATGTGTGAGTATGTGTGTGAGTAACTGTATGGATGAGTATTGGTGTGTAACAGGATGTATAGATGTAAGAATACATATGATGAGTGAGTACATGTTTAAGTGACTGTTGGTGGATGAGTGGATGTGTATGTAGATGTTGGAATTAATGAATAGGTTGTTGTAACTGGTATTGGTATCTCCATTTTTTTGAAAATATTAGCATCTATTTATAGCTTAAATTAGGGTGAGAGGAGGTCTGCCACTCTTTCACATGGATGATTTCATCAGTGATGTCATCAATGATGTCATTTGAGATATCATCAGTGATGTCATTTTAGATGTCATCAGTGATGTCACTGATTATGTGATCAGTGATGTAATATATGGCGTCATCAGCAGTGCATTGAGGGCGCGCGAGGTATAGTTAGCAGAACCTATAGCAGAACTGACTATAACGGTGGAATTTCAATGGTTTTGTACCTTAGTACCCTTGGTGCCTTTTTAAACTATGAAGCGGATTTTTAAATGGAAATATTTACATTCTTTTTAAAAAAAATGTTTTATTGAACACATGAGATATGTTCATTTTAAAATGTTATGTTTTAACTTTTTATCTCTGTAATTGCTTGTAATCATATGTATTATTGTATTGTATCAATTGTGATTATTTGTATCTTGTGTCTTTTTCAGATTTTTATTAATCGAATAAAAGTGATTGACTGACTGACAATGGTTTTGTATGAGAGAAATATCCAGCTAACTATAACATGGGTGAAACCTATGTTTTTTTCAGTGAATTTCTAAGGTTTTTCAAATGCTAATTCCTAACTATAATGTGTGTGAAACCTATGTTTTTTTCAGTTTCTTTCTTTTTATAGTAATTTCCCACATTTTCATTATAAATACTTATATATATTTTATTTTTAAAGTTACATTTCATATTTTTAATCTAAAATAATAACAAAAGTAAATTCAAAATGAATGTAGTGCTAGTGAAACTGCCTACGTAAATTTGTAAGTGTTTGTTAGAGGCAGATTTACAACACCCTTGTGCCTCTATTACACCACAGTTGCATCACTTTTCTGATGAAGCAGTGGTGCAAAAGATGCACCACGATATGTGCTATTTAGAATGTGACGTATCTGGGAGGTACGTCACATTGTAAATCCCTGTACGAGAAGGACAGATTCCTACATGTTCCTGCGCAGAAACACCTCCTAAAAGTGGCTGACTACAATCTACAAGATTTCACTGCGTCACTTTTGGGCTCATGCTGTGTTAAAACCCTGCACTACCTTGAAGCAGGTATAAAGATTGACACAGCGGTCTGAGCATAGTGCCCCCAGACCATTGCTGGAGATACATTGCACTTCCAACATAACTCAAACAATGCACCACCTTTACAGCACAGATACATTACATATATGTGCCATTTGTATCCCATGGTACACTGCATTGTAAATACTGCGCATCCATGGTGATGGTGTCATGGAGAACAATAACTGACATATTCTTGAGGATATGCCAGTTATTGTATATGTGCCCGTTAGTGTTTTAATGTAGTGATAGGATTACTACATACCAATGAATGAGTCACTACAAAACTAAAACAACAGTGACAGAGTGTTTGCTGGAAGTGTAACGCGATACAAACTAGTAAATTGAACGTATAAAACACAAATTTGCAAGTACATAGAAGACTGCATACATTGTCTATAAGTATTTTGAAACCGTCTATGCCCTAAGGCCTATTTTAATGCATGAGTACTTAGATAGTGAGTGGATGATTACAAGACTGCAAGGAAAGAAAATGATTGAATTTATAACAGCCTCAGTTGTACCACAGTATATAGATAAACACATACTGCTGAATGGCTCACTACAATATTGAAACAGTAGTGTGAGAATGTTTGCTGGAAGTATTAGGATACACATTGAGGAATTGAACGTATAAAACATAAGTTTGCTGGTGCATAGAACAGTGCATCCACAGTCCATAGAGGTTTGAAACAGCCTATGCACTAAGTCCTCTTTTAATCCATGACTATCTAGATACTGACTGGATCATTACACTTCTGCAAAGAAAGTTCCTTACTAAATTTATTACAGCTTCAGTGTTACCACCGTACAATAAAAATGAACATACTGCTGAGTGGCTCACTACAATACTAAAATAGCAGTGGCAGGGTGTTTGGTGGAAGTCTAAGGATACAGACTGGGAAATTGAAGGCATAAATCACAAGTTTGCACCTGCATACAAGACATCATGTATACTCCATACAGATTTTAAAGAGATTGATACCCTCAAACCCACTTTGCATATTTTAAATCAATACAAACATTTAAATAATATATAACTGAATTTATAACTGCTTCACTTTTAGTACAATAAATACATTAGTAGATAGTGCTCAAACCTTTATTATTTTTCAACAATAAATTTATTCTTGTAACATCTCATAATTTAACAGACATTCCAATGCAACTTCATCAGATATGTCATTCAGATCAATTTCCTCATCAGCAGGTTCTGATTTATTGTGTTCTAAAATTTCAACATAATTTAAAACTTCAACAAAATCTGCATCAAAGCTTTCGTCTTCAAAATTACAATTCATGTCTGCAGCACTAATTTCCCCTTCTTCACTTTCATTGCCTGTGACAGATACGATTAGTTCTTCAATTACACTCAAGGTAACATCCACAATCTCCTGGGTATGAGGCTGTTCTCTTTCCATAATGTTTCCTTTATGTTCTTGCTCCTTGTATGAAAATCTAAACAGTTAATTTTATCACTTTTCGTAAAAAATATAATACAAAACTACTGTTTTTACCTATTTTGGCCTACGAAAATACTATATAAATACCATTATTTAATAACATTCCATTAGTAGAGTTTTAGTCCTTTGCAAAATTATACAACTATAATTACTTATAAGGCTATCCTGTTCTTAGCTTTTCTTAAATTTGAAAGCAGTCACTCCTTATGACTATAGGAAAAGACTCAGGCTGCTATAGTAAAATACACTACTAAAAAATGTAGAATATGTCTATTCACCTTACCCTTCCAAAACAGTAAATGTGTTTTACTATAATGGAAAAGATACTATTCATTGTCCTGAACAACACTGTGTATCTGTGTATATTTAGACATCATTATCACACTACTTTTCAAATACTTCATGTGTTTACTCTACCTCCATCCCTCATCTATAACTTAGTCTTACCCTACTAACTACCTACCCCTTCCAATTTCGAACTAGCCTCTCCTCTAGTATTTATCTGAAACCTTGTAGCTTACGGTTCTTTATTTTTCTCACTGCTTTTAACCTATAATTACGTAACATTCACTAACCTAAGCCTCTCAGTTTATTGTCTAATTTTCATATTATTAATTTCCTTGTGTTCCTCTACTAACTTTTCTTTATGCAGTTGCTAGTTATCTATTCTGTCAATCCTTGATTATCTTATGTTTTTCACTAATGTTCCTTCTTCATTCAAAATTCTTTCGAGTAGTATTCCTTACTAAATGTGTTCTTTCCCCTTAAGACCTTGCTTAACACAAATTTTATCGTTTCTTCTTTTGAGTTAGAGAAAATACATCGACTGAGTACATTCAATATCGTCTATATTGTCAGGTAACATTACTTACTCACTAAATTGTTAAACAACGTTCTTTAACTCTCACAGAAATATTTCCACTTTCTCTTCAGGAACGTCTAAGGAGCAATTGAAAACAGGTCTGAAATGTGGAACATCTTCGGTGAAGTGCGCACTCGTTAGTGAGCGCGCGCCTCACCAAGGATTCCCCACAACTCTGTGGTAAATGACTAGATCGCAACTGCGTCTTTCAGCCACATCCCGTGCAGGGAGTTGCGATGAGGCAGGCAGGAGGGGCGGGGGAGGGGCAGGGTGAGGGGTGATAATCAACGGAAACTGGATGATTGCAGCTATGTAAACAATTACATTAATAAAACGAATTTCGGGCCATATTATCAACAAAACGCAATATCAAAAAAGGCAACACATTATCCCCGCTTTTATCCCCAGGAAAGTGGCAATAAAGCGGCATTTATCCATATTGCTTTGTTTATAATATAGCCCAAAATGCATGTTAATGGCTTTGTGGTGACGTTCACGCGTGGTTAGAAGGTCGTACATGCATGTTTAGGCTCTATTTTTTTTTTAATTTAAAGAAAATTCGCAGCGTACGTGTACAGAAATATGTGCAATTACGAGCAGGAGCTGCAAGCTGATTGGCTGTCAGTACTCCAAACCAGGAATTGTTGCAAGCCATCTTATTTGTCAGCTGAGTCACAAGGAAACAGTAAAACAAAGTTGAGAAATAAGGAATTAATCAATTAATCAATCACTGCATTTCTAAAGCACGCTACATACCCGTTAGGGTCTCAAGGCGCTGGGGGGTGGGGGAGGGGCGCTGCTACTGATCGAAGAGTGAGGTCTTGAGAAGTCTTCTGAAGGCCAGCAGGTCCTGGATCTGTCGTACGCTGGTAGAGATAGTGTTCCAGTGTTGCTCAGGGAATGGTAGATTCTGTTCCCCTCATCAGTAAAATGTACATTATCTCTCCTATAGATGCCATGCATATTGAAACGCAGACTGTTGTTGTAAATGGACCCCATTCGATAGTCTCGGAGAAACGCAGAAACAGATTTATTCACATGTTTCCTAGCTTATTCAAACTGTGGACAATACTGGTTGGACCACTTCCATTTCTGCCTTTGGCATATATTAGAATATAAAAAGACAGTTGTGGGGAACAGTGTCATCAATTGTGCAAAGGCGTCCTTCATGAGCATTTCCAGAGCTACCCCAGTCAAAGTGCTTAGGTCATTGCGACCACAGTGCACAATTACGAGGTCAGGGTGTTGGAGTTGCATAAAGGATTTCAACAATGGCATCAATTGGTACAACTTTAATCCTAACTGTCCAATCCATTTCGCTGCTAAATTGGCCCTCTTGCGCCGGCGTTCTTCCTCTTCCTCTTTGGCACTCATGGATCTTCACTGGTTGCCAGCTCTTCAGCGGATTGACTTTAAAGCCCTCTGTTTGGTGTTCAGGGCCCTACATGGTCAGGGTCCGTCTCCATTGCAGGATTTGTTCTCCTGGTATACCCCGTCTAGATCTCTCCGCTCGGCCTCAGCATGCTTGGTAGTAGTTCCCAAGATTATGAGGACTCGGATGGGAGGTCGCTCTTTCAGGTTTATCACAGCTAAACTGTCAAATTACCTACTGATATCCTTGAGAAGTATGGGAGACCTCCCTTCCTTTAAGAAAGCTTTAAAAACACATCTTTTCCCTAGGACAGTGTAAGCATGGCAGTAGCTGGAAACATGGTTGTATGGATTACTGAAGTCTAAGCGCCAGGATACCCGTTGGGTGACAGTCATTGCGCTATACAAGTATGCCAAAAAAAAGAAAAAAAAATGTCCACATTTGGTAAACCTAGGTCCTTGTGAATTCTTTTCTGTTGTGCGTACCTTTGACTCCAGAAAATATAGCTGTGTCCCACAATCCACACTGTAAGCATTTTGAAGAGAGATCTGGATGCACTCTGAAGGTCTCTGTAAATGAAATGGTATTTGGAAAAGTAAGATTTTTCTAAAATGGTGGACAACATGCAGTTTTCAAAAAAAGAAAAGAAATGATTGGTTGTTTGACAATACTTTACAGAAAACTAGGTTCAATCTTTCTGTTTTTCAGAAGTCTTATTTTTATTGGTTAAGAAAAAGTGATAGAAAAGAACGTTACATAAGATAAGCTGGTATATTCTCCAGTCAAGCATACTTGCTGTTTCAATTTGCAACAATGTATGAAGAACTTTTCACCTGTGTGCTGAGTTAGGTGTTCCCTGAAGTGTTGTCATGGTAACTGGCAGATTGTGGGATGGGGGAAGGGTTGAAAGTTCTATTAGTTGGAAAGGTTTGGAATGTTAAACCAATATAAATGTCTGTTTTCCCCCGGACGTCGCCTTCCTAACAGAAACCTGGATGAATGTCTCATCTGCTGAAGACATCACCATAGCCATCCCGGACGGCTACAAGATCATCCGTAAGGACCGCACCAAGCAAACAGGAGGAGGCATCGCCATCGTCCATAAGAACACCATCTGCGTCTCAACCAGCTCAGAAGACAACCTCGCTATCGCCGAACACCTCCACTTCCAGATCCACATCGACCCCAAGACCACTCTCAGAGGCACCCTCCTCTACAGACCCCCAGGACCCCGCTCTCAATTCAGCGAAGACATCACTGAATTCATCACCCCACACGCCATCCCTTCAGAAGATACATTCTTCTGGGAGACCTCAATTTCCATCTGGAAAAGAGCAACGGCAGGAACAATACCACCCTCCTGGACAATCTCGCCAATCTCGGACTCAAACAACTTGTTAACACCCCCACCCACTATGCAGGACACACACTCAACCCTATCTTCACCTCCAGCAAGCATATCTCCTTCACTCACTCCACAACCCTCCACTGGACGGACCACAGTTGCATCCACTTCATTTACAATAAGACCAAGATCCACAACCACCCTCAACCAACTCTGCGAAGAAATTGGAACACAATCACAATCGACAAAATCTCCACATCACTTCTTCAAAAAACCCCGCCTATTCAACGAACCCGAACCAAGCCGGCATCAACCTCACACAATGGTTAACCCAAACCGCCGACAAACTAGCACCCCTGAAAAAACATCAAATCAAGCAAGGAAGCAAGAACGCCCCATGGTTTAATGATGACCTTAAGAAATCCAAGAAACTCTGCCGCTCCCTTGAAAAAACTTGGAAAAAAGACCCAAACAATATCACCCAAGCCACCTTCAAAAACGCCACCCGCAAACACCACAAACTAATCCGGACAGCCAAGAAATCAGCACTCAAAGACCGACTAGACAACAACGCCCACAACAGCAAGGAACTTTTCAACATCATCAAAGAATTCACCAACCCCACCGCCAGCTCCAACGACATCACCCCCTCTCAAGTCCTCTGTGACTCCCTCGCCTCTTTCTTCCATGACAAAATCGCCGACATTCATAACAGCTTTCACAACCAACCCGTAAACCAGTCAACACCTCTCACCTCCGAACCTGTACCCCCCCTGAATAACCTTCTTAACTGGAACCCAATCACCACAGAAGACACCATCCGCCTAATGAACTCCATCCACTCCGGATCCCCCACAGACCCTTGCCCCCATCACACCTTCAACAAAGCAGACTCCATCATCCCACCCCATCTCCGAGACGTCATTAACTGCTCCCTCAAATCCGGCACATTCCCAGAAAAATGGAAACACGCCGAACTCAGCGCCCTTCTGAAGAAACCCACTGCTGACCCCACCCAACTCAAAAATTACCGCCCCATCTCGCTCCTCCCTTTCCCTGCCAAAGTCATTGAGAAAGCCGTCAACAATCAGCTCGTAGCCTTCCTCGAAACCAACAAATCACTCGACTCCTCACAGTCTGGCTTCCGAGCCAAACACCGCACAGAGACCGCCCTCATCGCAGCAACAGACGACATCCGAACACTACTGGACAGTGGAGAAACAGTCGCCCTCATCCTCCTCGACCTCTTCGCAGCCTTCGACACAGTCTGTCATAGTACCCTAATACAACGCCTCCGCAACATCGGAATACAAGGAAAAGCATTAGACTGGATCATCTCGTTCCTCGCTGGAAGAACTCAGAGAGTCCGGCTCCCCCCTTTCAAAGCAGAGGCCACCGAAGTCATCTGCGGCGTACCACAAGGATCTTCTCTCAGCCCTACCCTCTTCAATGTCTACATGAGCCCCCTCGCAACCATCGCACGTCAGCACAACCTCAACATCATCTCCTACGCTGATGACACTCAACTGATCCTCTCACTCACCAAAGACCCAAACACCGCCAAAACCAACCTGCATGAAGGGATGAAAGAAGTAGCCGAGTGGATGAAGCACAGCCGTCTGAAACTGAACTCGGACAAAACAGAAGTCCTCATGTTAGGTGCATCCCCTTCCGCCTGGGACGACTCCTGGTGGCCAACGGCCCTAGGAAAAGCTCCAATACCGACGGACCACGCACGGAACCTGGGCATCATACTGGACTCCTCTCTCTCGATGACCAGACAAGTCAACGCCATCTCCTCGTCGTGCTTCAACATCCTACGCATGCTCAAAAAAACATTTCGCTGGATCCCCACCGAAACAAGAAAAACGGTCACCCACGCACTGGTTACAAGCCGTCTGGACTACGGAAACACCCTTTACGCCCGCACCACCGCAACACTGCTGAAAAAACTTTAACGCATCCAAAACGCCTCAGCCAGACTCATACTAGACATCCCCCGCACAGACCACATCTCCGGGCACCTAAAAGACCTTCACTGGCTCCCCGTCAACAAAAGGATAACGTTCCGCCTCCTTACCCACGCACACAAAGCCCTCTACGAACTTGGTCCTGATTGCCTCAACACGCGCCTTTCCTTCTACACTCCCACCCGCCAACTGCGTTCGTCCAACCAAGCCCTCGCCGCTGTGTCGCGCATCCACAAAGCCACCATGGGGGGAAGATCCTTCTCCTACTTAGCGGCCAAAACCTGGAATTCCCTTCCCATCCACCTCCGCATTACCCAAAACCACCTAGCCTTCAGAAAACAGCTTAAAACGTGGATATTCGATAGGTAAACTTCCCCCCCCTCCCTCAAGCGCCTTGAGACCCTCTGGGTATGTAGTGCGCTATATAAATTCTAACTTGACTTGACTTGACTTATTCCTGTTAATCTAGAATTCAATTTGAAAGGTGAGTTGAAAAGTTGTATGGGAGTGCGTGTGTGCAGTGTATCTTTGTACATTAACAAATTATGGGATATATTATCATGTTTTTTTCTTTAACATAATTTTGTGCCTCTCTGTACATTAAGGGAATATGGGCCATATTATCAATAAAGGACAATACATTATCGCCGCTTTTATCGACAGGAAACTGCCGGTAAAGCGGTCACAATGCTCTCGATAATATATCCTCGTGAATTACCATAGAAGCTCAGGTTATGATGTTAAACTGGGAATTCACAAGGATATATTATCGAGACCATTATCGCCGCTTTAGTGGCAGTTTCCTGCCGGTAAAAGCGGCGATAATGTATCGCCCTTTACTGTTAATATGGCACTGAAAGTCATATTATTAAGGACCAGTGTTAAAATTATCAACGTTTTATGTGCAGGAAACTGCTGATAACACAACGAAAATGGGCTTGATAATAGGTTCTTGTAAATTGCTATAGAAGCCAAAGTTCCGGTGTTAACCTGGGCTGGTATGGGAATTCTCAAGGGCATATTATCAAGCTCATTATCGTCGCTTTATCTGCATTTTCCTGCCGATAAAAACGATGATAATCTATCGCCTTTTGTTGATAATATGTCCCGAAATTCGTTTTATTAATTTAATTGTTTACTTACCTGCAATGATCCAGGGAGCATATTACCGTTTTCGGCTGCTAAGCGGCGATAATTCTATCGCCCTATTAGCAGCATGTCGCTAACTGATGTTAGCAACAGCTTTTAGGCGATAGCGAGCAGTTTGGGGCCCGCTTTGCATGTCAGCGATGTTTATCTAATGACGTGCAAAGTGGGCGTACCCAACCAGTTACCGACTGAAAGCAGTCACTAATGTTGCTATTGCCTGTTAGCAAGGCAGGCGTAGAGTTGGAAATATTTGCGCTAGCCGCAAATATCTCCACATACTAACACCTGCCCAGACCAGTTCTTAGCCATGTTATCCAATGGGAGGTGGATAACATGTCCAAGACCCTTACGTCTCTAATGCGTGAATATCGCTGTATTCTCAGCGATATTCACGCATTTCGCCGCTATCGCTGGATATTTTAGCACAATGGAGAAAAACGTTGCTAATAGCATGTTTTCTCCACTAACATATCCAGCAATAGGCAGTGAGACAAAAATCGTTGCTAAGCCTATTTAGCGATAAATATCGGTACTTGTTGGTAATAAGCCCCCAGATTCCGTTGTTTATCACTCCTTACCCTGCCCCTCCTCCGCCCCGCCTGCCTGCCCCATCGCAACTCCCTCCACGGACCGCCGCTGTTTCTTTATTCCTTTATATTGTACTGTCTATTATGGGTAAACGGTGGCGGCATTTTTTTTTTAAAGAGTGGAGCGTCGCGGTGTCGGCTAATTTCGCCAACAAACGAGGTGATTACCTCGGAAAATATTACTTGGAATTGGACTATAAACTCCCCTGGTTACACATATATGGAAATACACGTGAATATCGGTATCTTGAGGATATGACATTAGGACTCAAGTTGACTTTTGCACAATGGATAAAAACATAGGATCATTTTGAAAATATAATTACCTCAATACAGGAACTTTTCGGATTTGTATTGGTATTATAGTAATGGTTTTAAGTAACCACACAATAAAGTTATTCATTCATTCATTCATTCATTCATTAATGGTATTATACCTTAAATACGGAGTACGAGTTACTGATTTCGACTTAACATCGGCCTGAAGAAGTTCTGTTGTACAGAACGAAACGCGTCGGCTGGCTGTCTTCATTTTTTCTAAGGAACATTAAATAAGCATTGAAATATATATCAAGACTCAGCGTGTCAATAAGGACTTTACATTTGATATCTTTGGCTGTTTGAACTTACTTTTTAAGCGGTGCTATTCTAAATTTAAGGAGAATTTCTATTTACCCTACTGTAAGGGTGGTGCTCTTGGACAGAGGGCACTTTTGGAATTGGCACGCAGAACGTTAAAAAAACTGTTGGTTTGCACAAGATTTAGGGTTGGTGCCTTTTCTGTTGCTTCATGGGTCCACTGTCCTGTGAAAGTGTACAATTTATCTGGATTGTACTTGATTGATTTTGATGAGACAAAGGTTTCTGCAGATGCAAACTGTATGAAAGAGTATAATAGGTTAAGAAGAGAGTATGCACCCAATTTAGGTCAATATCCAGTGAATGAAAAGCCTGTGGTAGGTAGAAAAAGAAGATTTGAGAATATCTGTTGTGAAACTGTACAGAAAGAAAAAAAACAAGATGAAGTTGCGCTTGCAAGCAAAAAGAAAAAGGACAGTATTGAAGAGAATGTTGGTTATCGGTTTGAAAATAGTTCTGGTGTCAACTGCTATGCTAATGTAGTGGTTAATGTTTTTTTTTTTCTTGAAAGTTTCCAACAGCAAATCGTAGTAAATCGGGACAAAAGATTCTGTTCATTGTTTAATTCTGCTTATGACAAACGTAGTAGTGATAAAAGTAAAATACAAAGTGTTTCTGATATTCGAAATGTTTTGGACATATGTTCTGGTTCTAGTCAATGTACGCAGAATATTCAGCAAGATTGTCAGGAATTTTTAATGTTTATGTTTGGTGTACTGGAAGATGAAGGTATAGATATTGAAAACATTTTTGGCCTTTCTTATAACTGGCAACATGACTGTCAAAAGTGTTTGTTTACATGTAGCACTGACATGGACACTGAGAGATTCATATATTTGAGTTTACTTGACTGTCAATCAGTGTCTTTTAACAGTCTAATTAGAGGAGCAAGTCAAAACATGCAGTGTAGCCAATTTAAATCAGAAATGTCATCAACATTACTTATACAAAGATATGGACAGTATGTTATTTTAATGCTGCAACGTTGTAGAACTAATGGAACAAAATTGAAAACTTTAATTAAAAATGTTGTAGCTGGTCAATGTTTATAGCGGTTGCTATTATTTTTCATGATGGACCTTCTACCACATCTGGACATTAAATTGTTTATTTAAAATGTCTGAAAGGTTGGATACAGTGTAATGATACTCAATTAGTTTTTAAGCAACGTTTGCCAAAAGAGTTACCAAATTCTTACCTAATATTTTTAAAGACAAAGTTTTAAGATCAAAATGTTCCCTTTAGGATTAGTGCTGTTAAGGTAGATTAGTGTGGTGTTGTAGAGTATTTTGTAAGTGAGGCTGAGGAGCTTGCAGGTGATCCTTTTGTTGATATTGAGGCAGTGTAGGTGTATCAGGTGGTGGGTGATGAGGGTGCAGCCAGGGACATTGATGATCACTCAGGTGGAGGTATTTTGGAAAGGGGCGACCACTCGGTCCCCCCGAACGTATGGTGGAGTACCCCGATCCCCCCGGGAAGCCATTTTGGGCGGGAGGCGAGTCTTGGCTGGTATGCCCGAAGCGGCGCAGCCGGGGCGCGCCTTTTCCCGCCCAAGAGTAGGTTGTCCTAGACACCGAAGCCGCTAGCCACGCCCCGGAGGCGGATTGGAGGTGGGTCCACGCCCGCCCTGAAGAAGGATAAAAGGAGCGACGAGCCAAGAAAGCATCCTCTTGTTCCTGTGCTCTGAAGCTGCACCTCCCCGTTGCACGTGAGCTCGAGACGGAACGAAGAGCCAATTTTGAAGGATTTAATCTTTTCTTTGTTCTTTCAGGAAGTCAGCGTTGGATGATGCCGAGCAAGAAGGTCGGAAAGAGGATCGGTACTGATCAGATGCTCCGCATGCTGGTGAAAGACATGGCCGAGATGAAGAAGCAGATGGCGGCAATGAATGGTGTGGGGGGACCCAAGCGAGTGGTGGGACCAGCATTGCCGGGAGTAGTCCCTAACGGGAGAGGTAGAAGGGCCAAGAAGGGAGCGTCGGGGGGGAGGCCCCAGTTCCCGAGGCACCCCCGGCGCACCCGGATACACCGACTGGGACCCCGATCCCGGTCCCGAATGAGGGGCAACCAATCCCGGTTGTAGTCACTCCCGTGAACGGGGAGGATATGCCTCCCGAACTGGCTGCACAGTTGGCGGCATGGTTGGGAAAGGATAACGAGGGGGCCACGGCTTATGATGCCAGGGCGGTAATGAAGCAGTTGCGGCAATCGAGAGATGCTGCGAAGGCACCATGTCCTCTTGTTCCCACACAGGCTCCCTTGGAACAACCAGTAGCAGGCGCGAGTTCGGCAGCGACTACGGTCACAGCTTCCGGTTCAGGTAAGCAGCTAGTGCCGATGGCAGGGAAGGGATCTGTACCTTCGAGAAGGGAAAAAGTTGTTCAGCATATCCCGATGGATGTCAAAGAGAGGATATGGGCTGATAAATATGTAAACATGTTTTCCTTACTAACTGATCATTATGAGATTGAGCATGTAAAAAATCAAAAGGAGTTTCTGCATCCTAGTGTTTGGCGCGCAAAAATGGCCGCTTTCAGAGTGGATGAATCGATAGGTAATTGGGGCAGAGCGTTTGGAATGTTCATTGCAATTATGGGGGAACGAAGGCCCGAAATGTTGGCTGAACTAGCCGTATATCAGACACGTATTATGGAAATATATCAGACACATGATGGCAATCAATGGTTTTGTTATGATAGCATATTTCGTAAGTCCAAGGAGTACGACACATCTCTGACATGGGATTGTTTCGACTCCATTTCCTGGCAAAAAATGGAGAAATCAGGCATGACGAGGGCGCCATTGGTTGGGGGGGAGCGGGGGCGAATTTTCCCGCCACTCGTCTGGGGCGCCCTTTCGGGCGGGATCAGGCAATGATCAGCACTCAAGGCCTAATGGCAACTCAGGTAAGAGGGGGGCATGCTGGAGTTTTAACAGAGGCAAATGTACAAGGCCCCAGGGGTCGTGCAAGTTTAGGCATGAATGTGCAGGGTGCGGACAGTCCTCGCATCCCGAGACCATGTGCAGAGCCAAAACGGGTGACACGGGAAGTAGAGGGGGCGCCAAACAGGTCTGAAATAGTCCGAGGGGCGCATCTCCCGACTCCCGTCAATACCATGGCAATGATTCCTTGGCTCAACGAATACCCGGATCATGGCTCCGCTGGGGTGTTGCGAAATGGTTTTTCATGTGGTTTCCGCATCCCGGCGGGGGAATTTCAGGGTAAAGCACAATGTAGGAACCAACTGTCTGTTTTGCAGAATACGGCGGTGGTACAAGCAAAGATTGGGAAAGAGGTGACCCGGGGTCGGGTCGCCGGGCCATACGACATGCCGCCGGTAGCTGATTTTGTTTGCTCGCCCCTCGGAGTTGTCCCCAAGAAGGACCCAGGGGAATTCAGGTTGATACATAATTTATCAGCTCCGAGGGGTCTCTCGGTGAACGATGCAATTGACCCGGGAGTCTGTTCGGTGCGATACGCATCGTTTGATGAGGCTATCGCCATGTTGAATCGCCTGGGGCCCGGGGCGCTGGTGGCAAAATCAGATATCGAGTCAGCGTTCCGGTTGCTCCCGGTACACCCAGATGATCAGCGTCTCCTTGGTTTCATGTTTCAGGGGCGCTATTACATGGATAAATGTATGCCAATGGGTTGCTCCATATCTTGTGCGTATTTTGAGAAATTCAGTAGTTTTCTCCAATGGGCATTCACAAGAATAACGGGGTTTACGCATGTTATGCACTATCTTGACGATTTTCTATTCCGGGGGGCAGCTGGGGACTCGGAATGTGCACGGGCTTTGCATGAATTTTGTGATCTCATGAAACATTTTGGCGTGCCATTGGCACCAGGTAAGACAGTGGGCCCAGCTACTTCGCTCGAGTTTCTCGGAATAGAGCTCGATTCCGAAGAGGGGTGCTTCCGGCTGCCCAAGGAAAAAGTGATTAAATTCAGGGCCTCGCTGGAAACATGTATTAGCGAGACAAAGGTACATTTGCATCAATTGCAGCAGACTGTGGGCCAGCTGAATTTTGCCCTTAGAGTGATACCAATGGCTCGCCCCTTTTCCCGCTCGATTGCACAAGCCATGATCGGCCTAAAAGAAGGGCACCACCGCACAAGGCTCTCGGCAGAGGTTCGTCAGGATATGCGCATATGGTTGGCATTCCTGGCGGATTTTAATGGTCGTGTCATGTGGAACAAACCGACGGTGTCCTCCGAGGAGCTGGGGTTGTGGACGGACTCGGCAGGGAGTGTGGGTTTTGGCGCCATATTTGGTAATCATTGGTCAGCCCGTACATGGCCGTCATGGTGGCATGACAGTGGGCTTACAGGTAACATTGTGTTTCTCGAATTGTTCCCTATTCTGGTGGCCTTGACAACATGGCCGGAGGGGTTTCGTGATCACTCTGTGGTGTTCTGGTCTGATAACATGACCGTGGTTGAGTGTATCAATAGTCAGGCAGCTCGATGCAAATGGATTTTGAGATTGCTTAAAGAAATTGTCCTGCTATGCATGAGACTGAACGTCCATTTTAGGGCAAAACATGTGCCAGGGGTGCTGAATCAGCTGCAAAAACAACAAGTGATGGACCGAATGTGGATCAATGTCACACATTCCCCCAGTCAAAAGATCTGGGCCCAAATCCATCGTTTTTTTGCACTCCACACCACCCTGGGTTAGACAATGGCGATATGCAAATCAGCTCTGACCCTGTTGCCCCATGGGAACAGTCCAGTCCGAACTACAAAAGCCATGTCCTTCCCAGAACGGAACCAAGCATCCGAGGACCGGACCGGTTTCGAGGTAACACCTCTCATCAGCCCGGCTAGCTTGACTCCAAGTGGTGTGGAGTGCCTGGGACCCACGTCTGGGCATCCCCAGCGCACTTAGGGCGGCAATTGCAAAAACAACTGAATCAGGCAGCTGATGCACTTTCTCGTTCCCGTATGCAGGCCTTCTGGGGTTTTCTGCCCACAGCGGACCCGGTGGCGACACCATTTCCCGAAGCTCTCTGGTCTCTCGGTGCCCCGGATTACAAGACCTCGTGGGAGAGAGTCTAGCACCCAGGACAAGGAAGGCATACGAAGGGGCGTTCCGTTCCTACTGGTCCTTTTTGGGTTTTGCTGGGGGGGAGCTTTGCGGCCAAGAAGAGTATGTCCTGAAATGTTTGTTATCATTACATCAGGCAGGTAAATCAGTAGCTACGGCCCATAGGCACCGGGCCGCCATTTCCTTCATGGCGCGGGCTCATGGTATCCAGGACCCCACAGCATCTTTTGTGGTACAGAAAGCGCTGCGTGGGTGGCAACGCCTTGAGGGTCGCAGAGTCGATGAGAGGCACCCGATAGGTCTGGAAAGGTTGGCCCTGTTACTGTCCGTACTCCCTGCGACATGTTCATCTCAATCAGAGACAGTGCTATTCAGGGCCGCTTTCGCATTAGCATTCCATGGGGCAATGCGGGTAAGCGAGCTGGTAGCGAGGAACAAGCAGGATACGGGGGAGGTCTGTGCCGAGAGCACATTCAAATGAAAGGGGAGACAATGGTAGTCTCATTTGCCAGGTCCAAGACCGATCAGAAGGCGATCGGGGACAGCGTAGTTGTCCAGCGGATTCCGGGATCTCCCATGTGCCCGGTAGCATGTTGTAGCTGGTCAATGTTTATAGCGGTTGCTATTATTTTTCATGATGGACCTTCTACCACATCTGGACATTAAATTGTTTATTTAAAATGTCTGAAAGGTTGGATACAGTGTAATGATACTCAATTAGTTTTTAAGCAACGTTTGCCAAAAGAGTTACCAAATTCTTACCTAATATTTTTAAAGACAAAGTTTTAAGATCAAAATGTTCCCTTTAGGATTAGTGCTATTAAGGTAGATTAGTGTGGTGTTGTAGAGTATTTTGTAAGTGAGGCTGAGGAGCTTACAGGTGATCCTTTTGTTGATATTGAGGCAGTGTAGGTGTATCAGGTGGTGGGTGATGAGGGTGCAGCCAGGGACATTGATGATCACTCAGGTGGAGGTATTTTGGATTTGTTGTAGTTGTTGTAGGTGTTTGGCTACAATTCATGTGTAGAGTGTTTTACCACAGTGTAGTCTCCTGCTGATGAGGGCTGTGTCACTCTTCTTCTTTTTGTTAGCATCCACTTGTAAATGTTGCAGAGCATGTGGAAGGTGTTATAGCAGTACGAGGAGACAGTGTAGACTTGGTTACACATGGAGAGGGAGGATTTGAGGTTGGATCCTACGTTGTGGACATGGTTGGTAGGTGTTGCTACTGTTCACAGTATAGTCGGGTAGCAGGAGTTGTCTGAGGCTGGTGGGGCGAGTCTGAGGATGAGTACCTTCATCTTGTGCCAGTTTGTGTTTACACTGCTGCTCTTTATGTAGTTGGTGACGTCCTTCATTCTGTCGTGGAGGTTGCTTTTGGTGGTATATGGCTTCTTGCTGAGGAAGAGGATGAGCTGGGTGGTCTTTGTGTAGGAGATGTTGTTGAAGTTGTGATGGTGGACTACTTGTGTGAGGGTGACCATGTAGATGTTGAACAGCGTAAGACTGATGGTTGAGTCCTTGGGACCCGTAGATGATGTCAGTGGTTTTGGATCAGAAGGTTGGGAGGCGGACGTTCAGGATTACTATTGAACAACTTCCCAACAAAGCACTTGAGGCATACTATTTGGCCGTAAGGAAAAGTGTGTGAAACCATTAAGGACTTTTTGCTGTGTATTTTGTCACCATGTATTTGTAAGTAACATTATTTATAGTGTAAGAAAATGAATCATAATGTATTGTTATTTTTTGATTATTTGAGATATGTTATATTTACGTAAGAAATTGCTCTTTGAAAAAAACATTTATGATATGTTTTATTTCTATGTTTTATATTGTTATTGAGAATGTTGACTGG
This sequence comes from Lissotriton vulgaris, assembly GCF_964263255.1. NCBI lineage: Eukaryota > Metazoa > Chordata > Amphibia > Caudata > Salamandridae > Lissotriton > Lissotriton vulgaris. The sequence continues at coordinate 323,804,343 of NC_141690.1, read as the reverse complement.
GTTTTTTAAGATAATCTTCGTGATTGTCTTTTTTTTGCCCGCTGTTATGTGATGAGTACTATTGAGCTCACTGTTTGTAGTGAATTTCAATATATTCTGAGAACAGCAAAAAAGGCAAATGAAATGTTTTACACATTTTTTTGTGTTGTAAAATATATATTGTAACTGTGTTTTTTGTATCTTCCACAGGTGAGGATTTCATAATATAGATTTTTTTTATTATTTATTATGCTTAAGGTAAGTACAAGTAACTGACTCAGCCGCGTCCCGTGGAGGGAGTCGTGGTGAGGTAGGCAGGTGGGGCAGGGGAGGGGCAGGGTGGGGGGATATAAACAGCGGAATCTCGATGATTGCAGGTAAGTAAACAATTAAATTAATAAAATGAATTTCATACCGCATCCTGCATCGCAAAATGCGATGCAGGGCACGGAACGAAGTCAAGTCAAGTCAAGTCAAAAAGATTTATATAGCGTGCTACATACCCAGAGGGTCTCAAGGCGCTTGAAGAAGGGTGGGGAATTACTTGTTAAATATCCAAGTTTTAAGTTGCTTTCTGAATGCTAGGTGGCTCTGAGTGAGGCGGAGGTGAGTAGGGAGTGAGTTCCAGGTTTTAGCTGCCAGGTAGGAGAAGGATCTCCCTCCCATGGTGGTTTTGTTGATGCAAGGTACAGTAGCAAGGGCTTGGTTGGAGGATCGTAGCTGGCGTGAGGGGGTGTAGAAGGAGAGTCGTGCGTTGAGGCATTCGGGTCCCATATCGTAAAGTGCTTTGTGTGCGTGGGTTAGGAGGCGGAAAGTGATCCTCTTATTGACGGGGAGCCAGTGGAGGTTTTTCAGGTGACCAGAGATGTGGTCTTTACGCGGGATGTCTAGTAGGAGTCTGGCTGAAGCGTTCTGGATGCGTTGGAGTTTTTTCTGGAGTTTTGCGGTGGTACCGGCGTATAGGGTGTTTCCGTAGTCCAGGCGGCTCGTGACCAGTGCGTGGGTGACTGTTTTTCTAGTTTCGGTGGGGATCCAGCGAAATGTTTTTTTGAGCATGCGAAGAATGTTGAAGCAAGATGATGAAACGGCGTTGACTTGTCTGTTCATAGAGAGTGAGGAGTCCAGGATGACGCCCAGGTTCCATGCGTGGTCCGTCGGGATGGGTGCTTTTCCAAGGGCCTCTGGCCACCAAGAGTCATCCCAGGCGGAGGGGGAGGTACCTAAGATAAGGACTTCTGTTTTGTCTGAGTTCAGTTTCAGACGGCTGTGCTTCATCCACTCGGCTACTTCTTTCATTTCTTCATGTAGGTTGGTTTTGGCAGTGTTGGGGTCTCTGGTGAGTGATAGGATCAGTTGAGTGTCATCAGCGTAGGAGATGATGTTGAGGTTGTGTTGGCGTGCGATGGCCGCGAGGGGGCTCATGTATAGGTTGAAGAGGGTGGGGCTGAGTGAAGATCCTTGTGGTACACCGCAGATGACTTCAGTGGCCTCAGACTTGAATGGTGGGAGGCGGACTCTCTGGGTTCTTCCGGTGAGGAACGAGGTGATCCATTCCGGTCCTTTTCCATGGATTCCGATGTTTCTGAGGCGTTGTAGCAGGGTGCTATGACAGACTGTGTCGAAGGCTGCGGAGAGGTCAAGGAGGATGAGGGCGACTGTGTCTCCATTGCCCTGTAGGGTTCGAATGTCGTCTGTTGCTGCGATGAGGGCGGTCTCAGTGCTGTGTTTGGCTTGGAAGCCGGACTGTGAGGTGTCGAGGGATTTGTTGGTTTCGAGGAAGGCGGCGAGCTGGTTGTTGACAGCTTTCTCGATGACTTTGGCCGGGAATGGAAGGAGCGAGATGGGGCGGTAGTTTTTGAGTTCGGTGGGGTCAGCTGTGGGTTTTTTCAGAAGGGCGCTGAGTTCGGCGTGTTTCCAGCTTTCCGGGAAGGTGGCGGAGTTGAGGGAGCAGTTGATGACGTCTCGGAGGTGTGGTGCTATGATGGAGTCTGCTTTGTTGAAGATGTGGTGAGGGCATGGGTCTGTGGGGGATCCTGAGTGGATGGAGTTCATCAGGCGGATGGTGTCCTCAGTGGAGATTGGGTTCCAGTCATGAAGGATGTTCAAGGGGGGTGAGGGTCCTGCAGAAGGTTGGGTGGGTTGGTCTCGGGGTCTGTTGTCGAAGCTGTTGTGGATGTCTGCGATTTTGTTGTGGAAGAATGAGGCTAGGGAGTCGCAGAGGGCTTGAGAGGGAGTGATGTCGTTGGAGTTGGCTGAAGGGTTGGTAAATTCTTTGACGATGTTGAATAATTCCTTGCTGTTGTGGGCGTTGTTGTCTAGTCGGTCTTTGAAAGTGGCTTTCTTGGCAGACCGGATTAGTTGGTGGTGTATGCGGGTGGCGTTTTTGAAGGCATCCCTGGTGCTGGTGTTAGGGTTTTTTCCAGGCCTTCTAGAGGGAGCGACACCGTTTCTTCGATTTCTTAAGATCATCGTTGAACCAGGAGGCGTTTTTGCTGCCTAGTTTGGTTTGACGTTTTTTCAGCGGTGCTAGGATGTCGGCGCTGTTGGATAGCCATTGGGAGAGGTTAATGGCTGCTTGGTCGGGGTTTGAGGGGTGGGCAGGGGGGTTTTGAAGAAGCGCTGAGGAGATCTGGTCGATGGTGATTTTGTTCCAGTTTCTTCGCAGAGTAGGTTGAGGATGGTTGTGTGTTGTGGTTTTATTGTAGATAAAGTGAACGCAGCTGTGGTCCGTCCAATGGAGAGCTGTGGTGTGACTGAAAGAGACATGTTTGCTGGAAGTGAAGATAGGGTCGAGTGTGTGACCTGCAATGTGGGTGGGGGTAGTGACAAGTTGTTTGAGTCCGAGGTTGGCGAGATTGTCCAGAAGGGTGGTGGTGTTGCTGTCGTTGCTCTTTTCCAGGTGAAAGTTGAGGTCTCCCAATAGAATGTATTCCTCGGAGGGGAGGGCGTGTGGGGTGATAAAGTCAGTGATGTCATCATTGAATTGTGCACAGGGCCTTGGAGGCCGGTAGAGGAGAGTGCCTCTGAGTGTGGTCTTGGGGTCGGTGTGGATCTGGAAGTGAAGGTGTTCGGCGCTAGCAAGGTTGACGTCAGAGCTAGTTGATATGCGGATGGAATTCTTATGGACGATAGCGATGCCTCCTCCTGTTTGGTCGGTGCGGTCCTTACGGATGATCTTGTATCCTTCCAGGATGGTAATGGTGATGTCTGGGGCTGATGAGGCGTTCATCCATGTCTCTGTTAGGAAGGCGAAGTCCGGGGAGATGGTGTCTAGTAGATTCCAAAGGTCGATGGCGTGCCTGTGGACCGAGCGGTGTTGAGTAGGATGCATTGTAGGTGGTTGGTGTCAGAAATCTGTTTGGTGTTAGTGGATGAGGAGTTGGTCTTGGTGCCGTCGAACTTGCAGGAGTTGCAGGAGAAGGGTCCATGGGTGTGTCTGGGAGCGGCTTGGACGCAGTTGGGGAGACGGCCGGGGTTTAGGGCTAAGAGGGTAGTGGCGTCGTATGTAATGCGGGAGGGGTGGGTGGTGCGAGGACCAGGGGGTCTGCCGCTGGGCGCGGTCCAGGCGCGGATGGGCGTAGACGGGCTTACCTTTGGCGCACCTTCGGCGCGGCCGTAGCGCGTGGACGCTGCGCGTTGGAACATGTGCTATAAATGGGCAGGGGGGGCGGAGTGTGGGAGGGGCAGCTGGGAGGCGGGGAGTCAGGTGGAGTGACGGTGTGGGAGGACGGCACTGCAAACAAAATGGCGGCAACAGTAAACAAACAAATGTTGTAAGGCAGGACGATGTTAGGTACCAGCTGTAAATATAGTGGAGCGTTAATGGGGGAGGATAAAGCGCTACGAGGTAAGGCAGTACTTGGGTGAAGTTCACTAAGCTATGTAATTGTGCAGCCCGTAGGTCGAGGCTAGACTAAATTAGCAATGATAAAGTATACTCGGAGATCAGTGAAATAAAAACACCAAGCTCTACAAAGCCCAGTGGTTCAATAGTAAAGTGCTAACACTAAGCGCTATGAAGCCCAGCAGTTCACTAGTACAGTTGCTTACACCAAGCGCTATGAAGCCCAGCAGTTCACTAGTATAGTTGCTAACACCAAGCGCTATGAAGCCCTGAAGTTCAGTAGTATAAGCTCTAACACCAAGCGCTATGAAGCCCAACAGAGCGATAGTAAGAGGCGCTACTATATTCTAGCAGAGCGAAGCTAGCAAAGCGTTACAGAAGTGCCAGCAGAGCGATTCCAGCAAAGCGCAACAGAAGCCCAGCAGAACGAGTACTTAGCGGAGTTGAGGATCTCTGGTAGGATGTCAGGTCGGGAGGAGGTGGTGGGAGCGGCCGCTTCTGCTGAGGACAGGGCGGTCACAGCTCTCCACGAGGGCTCGGACGCCGTATAGCTACAGTGGGTGGGAGGGGCAGCTGGGAGGCGGGGAGTCAGGTGGAGTGACGGTGTGGGAGGACGGCACTGCAAAAAAAATGGCGGCAACAGTAAACAAACAAATGTTGCAAGGCAGGACGATGTTAGGTACCAGCTGTAAATATAGTGGAGCGTTAATGGGGGAGGTTAAAGCGCTACGAGGTAAGGCAGTACTTGGGTGAAGTTCACTAAGCTATGTAATTGTGCAGCCCGTAGGTCGAGGCTAGACTAAATTAGCAATGATAAAGTATACTCGGAGATCAGTGAAATAAAAAAACCAAGCTCTACAAAGCCCAGTGGTTCAATAGTAAAGTGCTAACACTAAGCGCTATGAAGCCCAGCAGTTCACTAGTACAGTTGCTTACACCAAGCGCTATGAAGCCCAGCAGTTCACTAGTACAGTTGCTAACACCAAGCGCTATGAAGCCCAGAAGTTCAGTAGTATAAGCGCTAACACCAAGCGCTATGAAGCCCAACAGAGCGATAGTAAGAGGCGCTACTATATTCTAGCAGAGCGAAGCTAGCAAAGTGTTACAGAAGTGCCAGCAGAGCGATTCCAGCAAAGCGCAACAGAAGCCCAGCAGAACGAGTACTTAGCGGAGTTGAGGATCTGTGGTAGGATGTCAGGTCGGGAGGAGGTGGTGGGAGCGGCTGCTTCTGCTGAGGACAGGGCATATTATCAACAAAAGGTGATACATTATCGCCGCTTTCATCGGCAGGAAAAATTCCGATAAAGCAACGATAATGGGCATGATTATAGGGCCTTGGAAATTCCCATAGCAGCCCAGTTTCTGGTGTTAACTTGGGCTGTTATGGGAATTCACAAGGGCCTATTATCAAGCCCTTTATCGCCGCTTTATCTGCAGTTTTCTTGCCGATAAAAGCGGCAATAATCTTAATAATGTCTTTGTGTTGACGAACACGCGTTGTAATGGTTTAGACTTACGTACTTCAAATTAGTTTTTAGGTATACGTGTGACCAAGTCTGATAACATCAGAGTTTAAGGACAAACACCGTGGTGTCTGTGCCTCGAAATCTCGTTGATCACAAATGTTAGAACTGGGGGTCTCTAGTTGGCAGAAGTAGGTAACACTGTCCAAATAGGGACCCTTGATTCTAGTCAGGGTACGGAGGAAACCCTCTGAGATAACCCCTGCTCACCCTCTAGGTAGCTTGGCACAAGCAGTCAAGGCTATTCAGGAGGCAATGTGTAAAGTATTTGTACCAACACTCACAGTAACACAGTGAAAACACCACAAACTGACTCCACAACAGTTTAGAAAAATAAAGGTATTTAATCTAAACTACACTAGACCAAAACGACAAAAATCCAACATACACAGTTCAAGAATATGGTTTCAAAAGAGTTCTTAAGGTTGTAATAAAAAGTTCTTTTGGTTGCGATAAAATAATCCACTGTTGCGTGAAAAGTTCACAGTTGCGTCACGTTTCAGACAGAGTACCTTTAGTTGCGACAAAGTTCCAAAAGCAGAAGCTGGTGCAGTGTAAAACATGTGATGCATTGCTCCTGAGACACTGGGGGGGCGATGCGACAGCCCCGCTGCAGTAGCGGGCGTGTTGCGATGAATCCGGTCTGTATGGGGAGGAAGGCCACTTGTATAGATTCCGGGGCGAAGGTTCCGTAGGAAGTTTGTTCTCGCAAAGGCACGATGCGGCGATCTCTATTGAGTTGCGACAATCTCCTGGGCAAAGATGCGTGAACCAGCGGTGATCATCTCTCTCGCAGCTCTTTCGATGCAATGGCTTCTGCGAGGACACTCGCAGCGACGTGATGCGGTCGCAAGCAAGCAGTGCGGCGATCTCACCCAGCGACGACAGGCTTTGCAATGACACTTGCAGAGATGTTAGGCTTCCCGCACCGATCGGGTGCGTCCCGCAAACGAAGGATGCGGCGGCTCTGACAGCGGCAACAGGCGCTGCGACAATCTCGACCTTCGTAGCGGCGGGAAACTTCTCGCACTGTCGGGGATGCGCTCCGCAGCAAGCGATACAATAACCTTTCAATTGCAAAAAGTCTCTCAAGCTTAGTTTCAAGCTTCCAAGCACAGGTACAACTTCAAGAGGCCCCACAATTGGATCAAGCACTCTAGGAAGGACAGAACTCTCTCAGCAGAGTTCCAGGAAGTTGGGGGTGAAGTCCTTTTGTTCCTGGGACTTCAGAACAGGGAGCCAGCTCTTCTCAGGCCCTTGGAGATTCCTTCAAGACAGGGGACACAGCACAACAGCAAAGACCTTCCCCTCTCCTTGGCAGCAAAGCAACAGGTCAGTCCAGCAGAGCAACAGCAGGACAGTCTTCCTTCTTCAGCTTCAGCTTTCTCCTTTGCAGAGAATCCTTCTTGATTCTAGGATGATCCAATTTTCTGTTGTCAGGGGTCCTTTAAATGCTAATTCCTAACTATAACTGGTGTGAAACCTCTGTTTTTTTCAGTGAATTTCATAGGTTTTTTAAATGCTAATTCCTAACTATAACTGGTGTGAAACCTTTGGTTTTTTCTGTGAATTTCATAGGTTTTTTAACTGCTAATTTTTGACTTTTTATAGGGCTTCATACCTATAATATATAATCATGTCTTTAAGTGAGAAAGGTATGTTTTTCAAAAAATGAACCCTATATTGTATATTAAGAAAATATTTTTGTTTTAAAATAGTATTTTCTTTTTTTTATATTTGTCTTTGCTACGCTCCCGGTGCGCGTACCGGTGAACGCCCCGGTGCGCGTACCGGTGCGCGTCCCGTCAGCGCACCAACAAAAAAAAATTAAAAAAAATAATGAAAGAGTGAGCATGAGGAATGGGGACAGAGAGAGTGGTGTTAAGACAAAGAGAGATAGAGGGAGGAACACAGTAGGACTGTGTAATAGATAGTAAGACAGAGAAAAGGTGTAAGAGGAAGTAATTGACAAAAAGAAAATGAATATGGGAGCAAAAGATGAGAAGAAAGAGGAAGAAGACTAAAGCCGAGGTTTTGGGAAAATGTGAATGGGTGATGAAAGTAAAAGGAAGGAGACTTAAGTATGGGGACTGACAGATAGTGACGGAACCAGAGAAAAAAACAGCAGTGACGGAGGGAAAGAAAATAGCAATGAGCGTAAGTTAAGAGGAGTGAAAGAGGGTGGATATAAGTGAATAAGGGTAAGATATGGGGCGTGACAGAGAGAAAGAAGAGAGAGAGTAAAGGAAGGAGTGTCACAAAGGGACTAAGTGAACCAGTAAAAAAGGAAAGTGAAGGAGTATGGATAAGCAGGGGCACTGAAAGAAGTTGAATGTGGTAGGAAGTAAACATGGAGGATAAGAATAAGTGTGGGAAGCAAAGTAAGGAAACAGGGGTGAGGTAAAGTGAGAGAAAAGTAGTGAGGTTAAAGCAAAGGGTGATAAGAAAGTACATTTTCTAAACACACTTACCATATAATTAATGAAAACTTGTATCTGTGAAAGACAAAGAAAAAACACGTTATAATTAGTTAAAAATATATATTAAAATAGAAGACACAGTTCAAGAGGTTTAAAAATCTAAAAAAGTTTACTAAGAAATAAAGCAATAGTGAAGGATACAAAAACAGAAATAAAGTAATGTAGAAAGAGAAAAAAGAAGGAAAAAGAAAGAGAAATTACTGAAGGTAAGTAAGAAACTAAAAGAATGTGAGATACCAAAACGAAATCAGGAAAGATAAGAAAGTAAAAGGAACATGAGTGAAAAGGAGAGGAGTCTGAATGAGGAACTATTAATAAAAAAGAGGAATAGAAGATGACTGAGAGTGAGTGAAGTGGAGTCATAGAGTGAAGGGATGAAGGGAATGAGGTTAATATAGAACGATGGATGAAACAGGAGTGAGAGAATAAGTACACAGAAAAACAAAGGAAAGGACTATGTAAACTACAGTACAATGAGTGGGAAAGAAAAAAAATGGAGAAAAAGAAAGAAAGAGAGGGGAAGAAAACTAAAGCAGTGGCACTGAGAGAATGTGAAAAAGATAAAAAGTGGTGGAAGGAAGAGAGGAAATGCAGACAGTTCAAATTGGATTGAGAAGTTGTAAATGAAGTGCAGTAAAGGAACAGCGATGAAACAAAGTTAAAAAAGCAGTGTAAATGAGTAAAGAGAGGTAAATAAGGGTGAAAAAGGAAAATGAGTGTGAGACAATGTGAATACAATATAAATTACACAATGTAAACTATACAATAACTTCTACAATATGTTACATTATTTATTTTTGCTGTTCTCAGAATATATTGAATTTCACTTAAATTAGTGAGTTCAAAGTCTTCATCATATAACAGCGGGGAAAAAAAAACACAATCTAAAAGATTGTGTTTAAAAAAAAACATTCAAACATACATCTCATATATGTACACTAATCTTTGATTCACTTACTTTTCCGTGAGGCCAAATAGAAGATAGTGAAGGTCCTTTTGGTGGAAAAAAATTCTGCTGTGCTCTACATCTTCCATTTCATCGACTTCCTATGAAAAAAGATCTAAGAACATCATACCTTACACTTTCCTCACGGCCAATTTGTGTCAGATATATCAGTATTTTTTACTTTGAGATCCACTTAAAGTATCTATATGAGATAAATATTTTAAAACATTAGTTTAACTAACTAACTAACTAACTTGTATTATCTATTCCCGTCATCAAAGGCCAATTCCCTTTACTAAAACGTTGTTTATAAGTTAAATGAGAATCATTGCAGTAACTCCATCCTTTTTCACATTTTAAGTAGCATGTATAATGTCCTGAGGTTGTCGAAGAACCGTCATGATAAATAATAGCTTCAGTTGTAAAGGTTCTTCCTGAAATTGATAACTGAGAAGCCACAACATTTTTGATAGAAGTTGTCAATTTAGTTCCATCAGGTCTACATCGTTGGAAAACTAAAATGATATACTGCCCATAACTTTGTATAAATAATGTGGATACCATTGGATAGTTACATTGAGTACACACCATATTATGATCTGCTGCTTTAACTAGATTTTTAAATGACACTGATTGACAGTCAGGTAAAGTCAAATACATAAATCTTTCAGTGTCTATTCTAGTAGTACTTGATGAACTACAATTGTGGCAGTCATGCTGCCATTGATAAGAAAGGCTGAAAAGATTATTTATATCTACACCTTCAGCTTCCAAAACACCAAACATATACATTAAAAATTCCTGACAATCCTGCTGAATGTTCTGTGAAAATTTATCTTGACCAGAACACATATCTAAAATATTTCGAATTTCTGTTACACTTTCTATTTTTGCTCTATCACTGCTACATTTCTCAAACACAGAATTCAATAAACCACACAATCTTTGATCCCGATTTTCAACAATCTGTTCTTGTAAAGTTTTAACAAAAAAAACAACATTAAACACTACATTAGCATAGCAGTTGACACCAGAACTATTTTCAAACTGAAATCCAAAAACATTTTCTTCACAATTCTTTTTCTTCCTGTTTTCAATTACAGTTTTGTCTACTTTTTGTCTTTTTGCTACTACTTCACTGCAATTACTCTCATTTCTTCTTTTGCGGCCTACCATACGTTTTTCAAACAGAGGATATTGAGGCAAATGTGGAGCATATTCTCTTCTTAACCTATTGTATTCTTTAACACAATCTAGATCTGCACAAATTTTTATCTCATCACACTCAATCAAGTACAATCCTGATAAAGTTCTAACTCGGGATACTGCCACATATGCCATACCCTCTTTAAACACAGATTTTCCAATGTTCACTAAAGCATTATCTACACTTAAACCTTGAGATTTATGAATTGTTACTGCATATGCCAAACAAACAGGAAACTGTTTTCGGCGAACATATAAGTCTTTTACAAGTAAAAATCTAGCAGAACAACGACTGATTTGTTGTACTTGCTCAATGCCATCAAATTTTATTTTTAAAAATTCAATTTCATCTCTATTTCTATAATTCACAAAATCAACAACATAACCCATTGCTCCATTTACTAGACCTCTTTCAACATTTAAATTCCTTCTCAAAATGATACGACAATTTAAACAGACATTCAGAGTCTTTTCAAAACCAGCTGTTTTAGAAATACTTTTCTCTAATGAATCCAATTTAGTTTTCAAATTTTCAGACAAAACAATTGTTGCACCCATATGCTCTATTTTATCTATTGCTTCCAGTTTCACAATCTCTTCATTTTCTAACTCTAACATTTTGTTGTTGAAGATGGAACATTCTTTCAGAGTTGGCATCAAACATATCCCAGATTTCTTCTCAGTAATTTTTTTAAATTTTTGGAAGAATGTTTTCATTAGGATACAAATTTGAAATTAATCGACCATGTAAAGCTTCTTTCCCAAGCTCGCTTACTTTTCTAATTCTTACATCTTGTAGAATATTTTTATAATCTTCATCCTTTGCCTGTCGCATATTTTGAAGCAGTTCAGCATATTTAAAATTTAACCATATATTAACGTTTCCAATGCTTCCAAGGGACTTCCTAGTATCTTCATGTGTGAGCATTTTAAACACTGGTTGTCCTTTTACTGGAGTCAACTGCAATAGATCTCCAAAAACAATAATGTGTTTTCCTCCAAATAACACATCATACTCTGTTCTAAGAATTTCTTGCATTCTCAAATGCACAAAAGCAAGCATTAGATTTGAGACAATGCTTACTTCATCAATAATAAGAAGTTTCATTTTCTTCAAAACTCTTGAAACTTCAGAACACGCATCTCCAGATAACTTGTTGTAATGCAATTTATTATCATGCTCAACTGGCAGCATCAGTAAACGATGTAGAGTAATCCCTTTAATGTTATGTGCTGCCAGACCAGTTGGAGCAGTTACAACACAAGACAACGGTGAATCAGTCCTTTTCTGCAGATAACTTGCAATGGCTTTAATTAGAAAACTTTTTCCTGTCCCCGCTTCTCCACTTACGTACAGTCAGACAGGGTCACATGATGTACATGAGCACTCTTTTTTCTCATGTCTGAATCCATGTTCAATCTGCTCTGTGACTTCATCATATATCTTTTTCTGCTCAACGTTAAGTTGCTGTACCAAATCTTCTAAGTTAACTCCATCCTCTTGAGATTGTTCAATAGCTCTTTCCACCTCATCCATGGCAGTGGCAGCTTCATTTTGGATAATAGGTCCTCCTAGTGGATCCTGACTCAATGAAGTAGAACTCTGACTGTCTTGAGAACTGTCTCTAGCTATCTCTTCAGCAATTGTGGTTTCTTGCTCTATTTCTTCGTTCAACATTTGCAGATAATTTAGAAAAATAGGACATTCTATGGTATCCTTAGTTGCATTAAAAGAGTCTTCATAACAGAGAAAATCTCCAAGTAGTTCCTCTTCTGTACGCCATGGCTTAAAGAGTTGCAAAAGAGCTAAATAGTAAAATTCTCTTTTGTCTGGAGCTTCGCAACTCAATTTTCGATGATTAATCAAATGGCCTTTTTTCTGCTTCACTAGACATCCTTCATAGCCAATGACTGCATATTTTCCATTATTGATATCTTCTGTGATGTTCCTCTTATAACTGTAGTTTTGCAGAACTTCATACAAACAAGTGTTCTCAAGGTGAGCACTTCTATTTGGATAGTATGTATCCAACATATTTGTCTTCAAAATATCTGTACTGTTTGGTTCTTTCTCCGCCAAATATTCAATTTCTTGTACAGATTTCAAAACTCGGTTTCGTGATGCAGCAAGACCTAGACTCACCCAAATGATTGTTTTTGATTTGGCATAGAGACTTGCTGATGATAACCGATCAGAACATTCATATGCTCCAATTTCTCAATGCGACAACATCTTCAGACTGAAACTGTATAATTTCTTGCTTAGACTCTTTTCATGTGAAATGTCCTCCCACATTTCCTTCAGTTCTGTCTTTTCTTTTTTGGTGATATAAGATGTCACATATCGAGCCACAGCAATAGAGTTGTCAGCAACGAACTGAATATCCATGTTAGCATTCCACATGGACAAAATCACTGGGTTGTAGTCATTGATGTACTTAGATTCTTCATTTCTTTTCAAATTGTATGTATTTTTGGGAGATTTCCTCGTCACAGTATGTCATAGAGATGACATCAAATTATTTACTCTTCCCTTAGAAATCACTGGTCGTGGAAAGGCAAAACGACATTTCGTGTAGTACTTTTCCTTGTTTTTAAATTTTCGACGACAGTACTTTCCAAAACGATGAGATTGAAAACGTAAAACTTGTTGCCTTAAACTGTTTTCTTCAGTAGATTTTGGAACAGCACATGTTGAATACTCTTCAATGAAACTCATCACTGTTTCATCCAAATCTGATCCAAATTTGGGTGCATCTTTAATCCATAACAACATATGTATATGAGGAGCACCTCTCGCTTGATATTCCTTCCTCCAAAAGAAATCCAAAACCTCTCCAAGGGGAGGATTTTTTTTGTTGGTAATAAAAGACATCATAGCTTCAAATCTATGATTAAAATATCTGCAAACATTTACTGGATCCAAAGAACACAGTTATCCAGGTGTTTTGAATTCTATATTTTGTATGTTTCCATTTGCCTCTCGTAGAAATTCAAGTAAGTCGTCCCATGCATACTCAGCACAGCTAAGAGTGAGGAACCATGTAGGAGTTCCTAAGTTTCTTAGCATACATTTCAATTCTCCATGACGACAGAACCAATACTCATTGGTTCCACGCTGACATGCCATGAGATTGATTAGCTGAGATTTCAAAATACTATCTTGCAGATTAACTTTCCCTTGCAGAAAGATTTTGCAGATGAGCTCCACTTTTCAGTATATGATTAACTGCATAAGAAAGCCCAGACAAATCACTTTCAAACAGTAGATGAAACAAATACGGAATGCATTGACGAAACCTTGGATCTTCAGCATATAATCTTAAAGTCCGGTATTCAGCTAAAGGAATTTGAACTGGTCGATCATCATATCGTCCACCACGACCTGTTGGAAATATTTGTGGAAAACAACGGGCTTCTAAACTTTCTTCCCATACACTAATAGGACTTCCTTTTGCTGCTTTCATTTGAAACAAAGTCAATTGCATTCCCCATTACTTCTTCTAGACACATCAACTTTTTCAATTTGACCAACTGAACAATCACTGTCTTCTTCTGTAGCTGTTTCCTCTGCTCCAACACTTACATCTTTGTAGTACTCATTGTTTTTGATCAAATACAACGTTGCCTTTTTGACTTTCTTAACATCCACTAAATCTTGCCAGATTTTCTTACTCTTTGTCGGAACCCCATTAACTAGAATAACAAGAGGATCCTCTTCTACTCTTTCTACACCAATTGTATCAATATTTTTCTTTACATCTAGAGGCAAAAATACAACTCTTCCCTTTAATCCTCTTTGCAAATCTGTAGGTGGTAATTTCCCTATTTTAGGCTTCATGCGAACAATAGCTTGAAAAGGATGGACACATTGAATCAAAATTGATTCATAAGTATTTAAATCCATCAATTCAGAAGGAATATCTATCAATTGTTCAAACAATAATTACAAATACGCTGATCAAAACTCAAATCAAAAGAATTCTCCACCAACAAATAACTTACAAAATCCTTCCATTAACTATTATTTTCCAATTCACATTTTGCATATAAATCAACTAACCTAGTCTGAATTTTATAATGAGTCCGTCGACAACACACACAAGTTAAATTAGGCCTTTCACTTGATTTCACCTTAAACTTGGTAATTTCCTCGTCAAACTTTTCTGTACTTGAAATCTGTCCATTGTCTTCCACATTACCATCCAATACTATATCCATTTCTACACTGTCCTCTTTGTTCCCAAAATAACAAAACTCAATTTCTTCACAAATAGTCTTCACATCCACTTCAGATCCATGCAAAAGAGCACTGTTTAACTGTTTAAGCTTAAGTGCTGGACTTTTTGCATAATACAACTTTCTCACTAATTTCCTCACCTTATTATGATGCACTGCTAACATCCTAAAATGATGAAAAACACTCTGACATACTTTTCTAGAAAGACAAGCTAGTGAATGCCCATGCAAACCTGTGCTTTCTCTCACTCTGCAAGGATCTAAGTCTTGCAACATCTTCATTTTTTGTTTGAGGCTTTTCTTACTATATGTACGTAAGAAATATCGGAGCAAATCGATTGAATCCTGTCACACACTACAAACACTACTACACTTCCATGTGTACACTGGACCCTTAGTACGTCTCCCTAAAACTTCATCAGCTAACAGCTCTTCTGCATCTCTAGACACAAGTTTCTCTTTTTCCATCACACAACCATCTTTCACCTCCTATGCTCGACCACTGGTGTCAACTGCATGCACCAAATCATTTTCCTGAAAGTAACTCTCCTCATTGAAAAATGGCTATGAACTTGAACTATGCATCCATTCACCAGAAAATACTTCACAAAAATTACTCCGATTAATAATTCTTTTCCATCTACTGTTCGATTTGAAAACATCAATTGCCTTATTAAGTATCCTAATTCTATTGATTACTAAAATAAATAATTTTTTCTTAACTTCAAAAGCCTGATCAACAATCTTCTCTACACATTTCTTTTTCTTGTAAAAAGCAGTTCTCAGTTTACCTTTCTTATCATTTTTTAGCAAATTTAAAACTACCCTATTGCGAAACATTCGCCTACGAATGTCCCTAAATTGATTTACCCTTCTATTGTTATCCATTCTCTTCTCTCCTGCTCCAATCGAGACATTTTTTGTGGGCCTCTCCTTCCTTTTTAGATTTGCTGTCTCCTTCTGAATATTCACATTAGCAATATCCTTTCTTTTTGTACGACATATGTTGCGAAGAAAAGACTTATTTGGCTTACCAGGAGCTTTTCTGGTGTTTTTTGAAGTAGTTGTTGTAGAGGATTCCTTAAATTCTGTTGCTGATGTTCTCCTTTTGCGTATGGTATTTTTGATAATTCTTTGCCTTGAAGGCATTTTTTCTTGCCTTTCAGAAGTTGATTTAAATCTGTTGTTCTGAAAAAAAATACATGAAAGACCACTATTAGCAAACAACAAAGTAATGACAAAAAGCAAACAATATAAACAATAAATTGAAACATATTTAAGTTTATACAACAGCAACTCAGGGCCTTATTTATGAAGGCCTTGCACCACCAGTGCAACCCATGTTAAAAGTAACATACCAGCACCACAAGACAATCATAAATAAGACCCAAATATAAATACAATTGATTGGCACCAAAAATCGTTTTTTGAATAACACTTACAAAACACAGGGCAGAACCTATGTGCAAGCACTGAATTCCACTTTTGAAACCTCACTGTTTCCCAAAATACAAATCCTCTACCTTGGAAATGTTGATAGCAAACATTATCAAAAAGCAGAATACAAAGCAAGAGCAAAAAAACTGAGGGCCTTATTTATGAAAGACTTGTGCCACCAGTGCGTCACTTTCTTCCCATGTTAAAAGTGACATACCTACGCCACAAGACAATCATAAATAAGACCCACATATAAATTCCATTGATTTCCACCAAAAATCGTTTTTTGAATAACATTTAAAAAACACAGGGCAGAACCTATGTACAAACACAGAATTTCATTTTTGAAACATCACTGTTTCCCAAAATACAAACCTCTACCTTGCAAATGTTGATAACAAGCATTATCAAATAGCAGAATACAAAGCAAGAGCAAAGAAACTCAGGGCCTTATTTATGAAGACCTTGCGCCAGAAGAGCGTCACTTATTTCCCATGTATAAAGTGATGCACCGGTTGCACAAAGCAATCATAAATAAGGGCCACATGAAAATACCATTCATTTGCACCCAAAATCGTTTTTTGAATAACATTTAAAAAACACTGCCCAGAACCTATGTTCAAGCACTGAATTTCACTTTTGAAATCTCACTATTTCCCAAAATACAAATCCTCTACCTTGCAAATGTTGATAGCAAGCATTATGAAATAGCAGAGCACAAACCAAGAGCAAAGAAACTCAGGGCCTTATTTATAAAGACCTTGCGCCAGAAGAACGTAATTTATTTCCCATGTTAAAAGTGACATACTGACGCCACAAGACAATCCTAAATAACAGCCAAATATAAATTCCATTGATTTGTCCCCAAAATCGTTTTTTGGTTAACATTTAAAAAACACAGGGCACAACCTATATACAAGCACAGAATTTCAGTTTTGAAACATCACTGTTTCCCAAAATACAAATCCTCTACCTTGCAAATGTTGATATCAAGCATTATTAAAAAGCAGATCACAAACCAAGAGCAAAGAAACTCAGGGCCTTATTTATGAAGACCTTGCGCCAGAAGAACGTCATTTATTTCCCATGTAAAAAATTACATACTGACGCCACAAGACAATCATAAATAACAGCCAAATATAAATTCCATTGATTTGCCCCCAAAATCGTTTTTTGATTAACATTTAAAAAACACGGCGCAGAACCTATGTACAAGCACAGAATTTCAGTTTTGAAACATCACTGTTTCCAAAAATACAAATCCTCTACCTTGCAAATGTTGATATCAAACATTATCAAATAGCAGAGCACAAACCAAGAGCAAAGAAACTCAGGGCCTTATTTATGAAGGCCTTGCGCCACCAGTGCGTCACTTTCTTCCCATGTTAAAAGTGACATACTGGCGCCACAAGACAATCATAAATAACAGCCAAATATAAATTCCATTGATTTGCCCCAAAATCGTTTTTTGGTTAACATTTAAAAAACACAGGGCAGAACCTATATACAAGCACAGAATTTCACTTTTGAAACATCACTGTTTCCAAAAATACAAATCTTCTACCTTGCAAATGTTGATATCAAGCATTATTAAAAAGCAGAACACAAACCAAGAGCAAAGAAACTCAGGGCCTTATTTATGAAGACCTTGCTCCGAAAGAGCATCACTTATTTCCCATGTATAAAGTGATGCACCGGTTGCACAAGGCAATCATAAATAAGGGCCACATAGAAATACCATTCATTTGCACCCAAAATCGTTATTTAAATAACATTTTACAAACACTGCGCAGAACCTATGTACAAGCACAGAATTTCACTTTTGAAATCTCACTATTTCCCAAAATACAAATCCTCTACCTTGCAAATGTTGATAGCAAGCATTATCAAAAAGCAGAACACAAACCAAGAGCAAAGAAACTCAAGGCCTTATTTATAAAGGCCTTGCGCCAGAAGAACGTCGTTTATTTCCCATGTTAAAAGTGACATACTGACGCCACAAGACAATCATAAATAACAGCCAAATATAAATTCCATTGATTTGCCCCCAAAATCGTTTTTTGATTAACATTTAAAAAACACGGAGCAGAACCTATGTACAAACACAGAATTTCAGTTTTGAAACATCACTGTTTCCCAAAATACAAATCCTCTATCTTGCAAATGTTGATATCAAGCATTATCAAAAAGCAGAACACAAACCAACAGCCAACAAACTCAAGGCCTTATTTATGAAGGCCTTGCGCCACAAGAGCGTCACTTATTTCCCATGTTTAAAGTGATGCACTGGCTGCACAAGGCAATCATAAATAAGCGCCAAATGAAAATAACATTCATTTACACCCAAAATCGTTTTTTGTATAACATTTTAGAAACACAACACAGGACCTATATACAAGCATACAATTTCACTTCTGAAACATAACTATCTGCTTCCAAATATTCTCCATAGAGCAAACAAGTCTCTATCTTAATTAAATAAAACATTTCTTACCTTTACAAATGCTTTGGGAGATTGAAAACAGTGTCAGACACACACACCAATTTTTCTTTAGCAGAGCAAAAGATGTGCACTCAATACACTGAAACCAAGACTGGTATAGAAAATCTCTAACTTTGTACACATATGCCTTAATTCAACCAATCAATAGTCTTCCCTCACTATTTTCAAACCAACACCCTTCCCCCTGTTCGATCTTTCTATCTGTTACCATAGCAACTCCCTCCTAACTGAACTCTCAGGTTCAAAAGTTTATTGTACAATGTTGCAAATTAACTCAGCAAGGATGTTTGACCTCTCAATACACCAGCTAATCCAGGGTATTATTGCTCTTGTGACTTTTTTTAACCATTCAAATTGCTTCTTTCACACAACACAACCATGCACCCTAACTTTCAGTTTTCAACTGTCTGAATCCACCAATCTTTGCTTGTGATTCAAGAGCAGTGAAACTCCATAATTATTTTTTTGTAAACTCCTACTGTTCCAACTGCCATTTCATTCCCACACTTCATCTGACTGCACCAGAACCTTCTCAAATCATGTATTCTGTATGGATTATTGGACATAGCTACATCCACTGGGCTCAAAGGTATGCAGCAAGCAGAAATTATCACAACCTTGATTTATCACATTTGGAAATCAAGTGGATTGGCCAGAGAGGATTGAGATGTCATCAATTGATACCATTGGTGAAAACCTTGTTGCATCTGCCAAGCCCTGACCTCTTAATAGTGCACTGTGGTGGAAATGATTTTGGCACTATGACTGGGGTTGGTCTGGAAATGCTTTTAAAGGACACCTTTTATCAATTGATGACACTTTTTCCACAAACTGCCTTGGTATATTCCAATATATGCCAAAGACAGAAATGGAACTGGTCCAACCAATTTTGTCCACAATTTGAGAAAGCACGGAAACATGTGAATAAATCTGTTTCTGCTTACAAGAGAGACTGTGGAATGGGTTCAATATACAATAATAATTTGCGTTACAACATGCAAGACATCTACAGAGGAGATGGTGTGCACTTCTCAGATGAGGGAAATCGAATTTTCCTCCTGAATTTAAGACTGTGCATTGGAACCTACTTGTAGGTACCTAAATCAGCCACAGAACCCAAAAGCTCTTTTCAGAGCTACCCTACCTGTGATCATTCAAAACGTTTATCTCTTTCTAACTTTTTTCACTATTTTTCACCAAAGTACGCTTCCCGGAACGCTCACCGGTGCGAGTACCGGGCGCTCCCCCCGCGAAAAATTCAAGATTTTTTTTTTGGGGCCTTCATGTGCCTCCTAAGCCCCCCTCAGAAAACCTAGAGGGTCAAGAAATGTCTATGGTGCCCCCTTCTACCCATTCCGGACATTGTTTGTCCTCCATCTTGTGTCTCGATTGTACCGAAACACAAAATGGAGGACTCCCGTTACGCTGCCGGTACGCGTACCGGGGCGCGCACCGGTAAGCGCTCTATAAAAAAAGGTGGGAAAGTAATTTACAGAAAAACCACTGGAGACACTTTCAGCAAATGTAGAATAGGCCCTACTACATAGCAGTCCCTACCATTTGCCCAAATTTGGTGGAATTCCATTGAGACATTTAGGCTACAGACCTGAATAAATATCCTGAGGTAAATTACATGACCAAAACACATATGAAGTATGAGAATTTACAACCAATTAAAAAGTTTCTTTCATTTTCTACGATTATTTCCTGACATTTGATTGGTTATGTACATGAATAAATAAAAAAAAAGCGAAGGAAACACAGCCATTTTGACTACTGCTTCCTGAAGTACATTTGAAAAGAAATAACACTGACAACTTCAACTGCTTTCTCAAAGGTAAGTTGTTATTTTGGAAAGTGAAGCATGTTGTGCACTTTAAGTTAATTTGACAAAAAATATTCTGTTAGTTATATACTATCCCTCTGTATTAGTTATAGATTGAAATAGGCTTCTCTGTTATAGTTATGGATTGAGTTAGACTTCCCTTGTATTATTATAAATTTACTTAGGCTTCATCACATACTCTTTGTTATATTTCAAATTCCAGCCTGCTACCATACACTGCCCAAAGATAACTTCACTGTTAAAAACTCCAAACTACATGTCTGAACTTAAACCCAACAGTGCCCTATCTCTACTGATATAATTATTTGTTATGCAATTTACAACAACAAAAAAATGGAAGGAGAAAAGAATATATCTTTTGAAATTGTTTTGAACAACAACCAGGATGGAAAAAATGCTGAGAATGATGACATTGACTTTATGGATGAGTCTCTGGACCTTGAATTACTTGAATGTGTGCAATCAATGGAAACACAGAATGTAAATGAAGAGATTCCAGACAACATTTTATTAGAAGTTTTATTAAATTATGAAAAAGAATCAGAAGAATAAATTTATATTTAATAATCAAAAATTGTTCAAGCCATTATTCATTTTTATATGTAATTCATCAAGTAGATCAAAAATGTTTAAAATATAAAGTGAGACTTATAATATACTGTGCAACTTTATTGTGTTACATAGAAAGTTTGCTCATAGTTACTTCCTTTCTCCCAATATATTATCTCCAATGTGTATTTAACATCTCTTTATCATCTCCAGCCTCAATGTTGTTTCAGCTTTCCTGACAGACTATGTTATGAATTCCATATACCACAATAACTTCTGTAACAACATGCAAGATATCTACAAAGGAAACTATGTATATTCAATTTTAGACTCTGCATTGATACCTACATGTTGGTACTTAAATAAAAAAAAAACAACAAAAAGAACAATTAATAAACATACAATTTTTAAAAGTGATTCTTTTTTTCCCATAGTACGCTCCCCGGTGCGCGTACCGGGCGCTCCCCCCGCGAAAATCGAAAAAAAAAAATTTGAGACCCCGCGGGCCCTTTAATGGCCCCCATATCAAACGTAGGGGGTCAGGGGGGGTCTACTCTGCCCCCTTATGCTCAGTTCCCCCTTTCGTTTTTGCCACCTCTTGTGTCTCGATTTTACCGAGACACAAGATGGCATCCGCTCCGGACTGTTTAGAATGTTTACAGACACCCGAGAGGCAATCAGCTTTCTGCGCGCAAGTCGCATGACGCGCCCGGTGCGCTCCCCGGTGCACGTACCGGGGCGCGGCTATAGATATATATATTTTTTAACCTAAATTACTCAAAATCCACTGGAGAACATATCTTGTGACATAGCAAAGGCACATCGGGCAACCAGTCCCTACAATTTTGCCAAGTTTGGTGGAAATCCTTTCAGCCGTTCGGGCTAAAAGTGAAATCGACCGCCCTATGGAAATTAACATGGGGAAAACGCGTTTTGGGACCCCCCTTTTATCTCGGACCCCGCTTGACGAATCCCCCCCCAAACTTTCAGGGAAGGACCGGAGCTCCGCAAGGCCATTTTGAGGAAATTTTCAGTCAGATTCATCAACCGGCGCCAAAGGTATTCCAAATAGAATTTTGAGATTTAACATTGAAAAAAATCCTAACTATAACAACATACTGGCAATATATATATATATATATATATATATATATATATATATATATATATATATATATATATATATATATATATATATATATACATATATATGTATATATATATATATATATATATATATATATATATATATATATATATATATATATATATATATATATATATATATATATATATATATTACAAGCCCCTCACCCACTCATTGAGAAAAAAGTGCACTCAAGTGTGCAGTTTCAAGGTTTGTATTACCCCAAACTCGAAGAGTTTATGGTAAACAATATTTTTGAAACAATATTTTTGGCATCAATATTGCTTACCATAATATTGTGTCAGTGATTCTCCTAACAGACTTGACTCAGTGCTATGGCCAGAGTGGACGCCAAGTTGGCAGCCATGAAGAAAGGTATTTAGTTCTCAGTGAAAGGATACTTGCGCATGAATATGTTTTTCCAGCATTTTTGTTAAAGTAGGAAGAGGTGAAATAGTATAACATTTTGCAGGCTTGGACTACTCTAAAGATGATTTTTAAGGAAGGGGACAATCATGAAATGCTACAGACCAGTAGGAACCTTTGTTTGGACATGTTGAGAAGATTAATCCAGATAGGAGAGAACATTTTAAAGCCATGTTTTAATAACAACAAAGTTGCTGGTATTAGGGGTCATCAGAGGCTCACAGCTTCCTGTGTCTAACCAATTAAATGGCACCAAACATCCACATGAAGCAACACTTCTTGCGCAGAGGCATCAAATGAGAACAAGATGTTGGCTACCTTCCTAAAGAAAAATTGGCGAATTCATTTCGACTGTAAAAAGAAAAAGACATGTGTGGGACCAAGCATAGTGGATCCATCAAGGATTTGACTATCTGAAACATCTCCCTGGCTGAGTTCTTGGCATGTCTAATTTTAACATCAAAGTAAGGGAAACTAGCATCACAACAGACCTTATGATAGAATTTCAGCACATACTTGTACTAAGTTTTATCAGCGATATTTTCAGAGCACACCAGGTGCTTGCTATTTTTCTCATGAGCAAGCAGGTGGGTGGGAAAATAAGGTGCAGGTTTGCGAGTTCTGCCTTGACATACAACAGCCTTAGGGAGGAAGGCATTAGCGTAGATTCCACCCAGAAAGTGACTTTCAGTACTCTGCTATTCATTGAACTCCCCAACTTCTGGGAATTGCTTAAAAGAAGACTACAGAATGAAGTAGGGCCAAACTTAGACCGACGTTGCGTTAATGTTTTGGTGGCATTGAATAGAATTGCTGAGGCTTAATGCTTGCTGCGAGTTTCAGGTTTTCCAGAGCAGAGAAATTCTGTTGCAGTTGCTGGGTACTGGAAAAGAAATGGGAGAGGGTGCAAGCAGTAAGGGGCAAGCAACAATGACAAGGAAGTGGTAAGAGGGGAAGAGAAAACAGAAAAGTACCTCAATGTGAGCAGTGAAAGGAAACCAATAAAGAACAATTCATAAGCACTTGGCCAATACACCATCGAAATGACAAAATATACACACAGAGGAAGTGACGCCTGCACGTGCTGATCAGTTAGGAGCAAGGAACTGGGAGTGACGAAGAAGCCAACTAATGGTAAGAAATGGGCAGCCTACAAGCCCCTTCTTAGGTCGAGCCCATCAGGAACCTATTGTTGAATGTTTGTTGAGTTGTTGAGTTAAACTCCTCCCACTGGTTGCCCTTGCTTTTTATTTGTCTATGCCACTGTCCTTAGAAAATCCTTGTTTTCTACTGGGCTATTGTTCCTCTTTTCCCTCCTTTCTATTTCAGCTTTCTAGCTATACAACACCAGCCAGGTACTATCTCCCTAGGATGTCAGGGTTAAAGTATTCCTCTGAGGACTACTTTTTTTTCGTGGGTCAAGTTAGGTATCTACACAATGTGCCACGCTTGTGCTTTTGCTTGCAATGTATGTGGCCGCCTCCTTTTGCATATGTTATTTTTTGTTAGGGCGCTGTGCTTTTCACAAGATCTACTGTCTACTTTATTCATTTGTGATACTCTTTTTATTTAGCTTTTTTTGTACCCATGCTGCGAGTCTCGCTAGTCCTCAGAGCAGCTACTCTGTCTACTTCTCTGCAATCAGTACTCTGCAAAGCCCCATAGTGTGCCTGGGTTCAAACAAAGTCCCCTATGCAACTTCATACATGGAGCTGAATTCTGCCACTCGCTATTTTCTGAAAAGTAGGGGTGGGCGGAATTTGCGTAAATTGTGTTACGCAAATCTCTGCGAAACGGTACAAAATCTCTGCGAACACGCAGAAATTCCGCGAACATGCTGAATTGCTTGTTCGCTTAGCTTTTTTTCTGTTCGTAATCGCTGTTTGCATGCTCGGGGGAAATATCTTGCGAACACGCATTTTAAGAACGTGATCAAGCGAAAAATTTCACATAGTCGCGGAACGCAGAATTTTGGGCAATTTCGTGTTCTTTGCAGAACGCGAAATTACTCAAATTCCATGAGCGGAATGGAATTTGCCGTCCAGGCCTACTGAAAACTACGGACAAACCGGAAAAGCCGCATGAAATTACTCCCAGGTCACTGTGATGTTGCGATTGACTTCGGTGAGTGCATGGAATGAGCTCCTGATGGTTATCATGGAAATACTGAAGTCCAGCACAATGTGGCGAACTGCAACTGCTTTGGGTTGAAACGGAAAGCATCCCAGCACCAGCGCACATAGCAGATGACCTCTTCGCCACCAAACGGACACTTCTAAGCACTGAGAGGCTGTACCTGTTTTTGTTACTTCCTTTACGAAAATCAAAAGGGCACTGTGTTCTCAGCCTAGTATCTGTTCCCTAGCTAGTGATTACCTGTGAAAGTTGATGGATTCGCAAGTGTACTAAAGGCACATTTTCACACTATCGTCAGATGTGTAGATCTCTGCCCCACATTGTCCTTACTCTGTCTTCAGAAATAATGCCTGATACTTAACTATTTGGGTCACTAATTTTCAGAGTTTACAGGCTTTACCCATTTTTGGGTGGGACTTACACTCTGTCTTAATTCTTGTCATTATTACTTACTCGCCATAAAACAGTCCTAATCGACTACGGAAACGCCCTCTACGCGGGAGCCCTGACCAAGCTCATCAATCGACTACAACGCATCCAAAACGCCTCGGAACGATTGATCCTCGATGTACCATGACACGGCCACATCACCCCCAACTGAGAAACCTGCACTGGCTCCCCGTCAACAAGAGGATATCCTTCAAACTCCTCATCCACGCACACAAGGCACTCCACAAGACCGGCGCAGCCTACCTCAACAGACGGCTCTCCTTCTACACCCCCGACCGCAAGCTACGCCCCACCGACCTCTCACTCGTCACCGTCCCGCGCATCTGAAGAACAACCACCAGTGGGAGATCCTTCTCCCACTTCACCGCCGACATAGAACACCCTCCCACTGAGCCTACAACAGAACCGAGACCTGCTAACTTTCAGGAGAACACTAAAGACCTAGCTGTTCAAACAGTAGTGGCCCCACCTTTCCCCCCCAGCGCCTTTGGACCCTCGTGGGTATGTAGTGCGCTTAACAAATGACTGATTGATTATTTATTTATTTTATTTATGTATTTTATATTCTTCTATAGCGCATGAATAGACCCCCGAGGGGGTATCTCAGCGCTTTGCCAGTGAGAATATCCTCAGATGGTAATGAAGAGATGAATGGTACGTATTGAGAGAGGGGGATCAGTTACTGGGGAATAGATGTGTTTTTAGGACCTTACGGAAGGTCAGATGGTTGGTCAGTGTTCTCATCTCAAGGGGTAGGGAGTTCCAAAGTTTTGGTCCAAGATGGGCCAGGGCTCGCCCTCCTTGTCTGGCCTTTTTTATTCTTGGCACCTGCAGAAGCTGCTGGTTACCAGAGCGCAGGGTTCACCCAGGGGCATAAGGCAAGAAGATGTTGGTCAGATATTTAGGGCCTTTGCCTATCACACTTTTGTGGATTGTGCATAAGGTCTTAAAATGCACTCGCTTCCTCACTGGTAACCAATGGAGCTTAATCAGCAGTGGGAGGGAGGGAGTCCTGGGGGGGGCATTGAGGACTATCCTTGCTGCCGTGTTTTGGATTACCTGCAGTTTTTTGAGCTGCCCTTCATTTGCTCCCAAAAGAAGGCCGTTGCAGTAATCCACTCTGCTGATGACTAATGCCTGCACTAGTGTTTTTCTATGGCGGTCTTGCAGGTAGGGAAACACTCTCCTTAGCATTCCGATAGCTCGGAAGCAGGTACTCGCCACCTGATTTACGTGGTCCTTGTATGTAAGTGTTTGGTCTATTAACACTCCTAGGTTTCTCACCGTGTTTTTAGGACTAGGAACAGGACCTAATTCCAGGGGCCACCAGTCCGGTGTCCAATGTGTTACTGCTTGTCCAAACAGCATGACCTCCGTTTTTCCTATATTGCATTGGAGACAGTTTGCTGACATCCAAGCAGATATTGCTCTCATTCCCTCTGCAAAAGATTTTTTTATCGCAGGTGTCAGATCTTTAAAGGGAAAGAGGAGTTGGGTGTCGTCAGCATACGACACTGGTGTAAACCCAAATGATCTTGCTAGGTTGGCTAGGGGAGCCACATACACGTTGAAAAGTGTAGGGCTTAAGCAAGAGCCCTGTGGCACTCCCTTATTGAGCTCCCTGTGGATGGATTTGTGGGAGCCCAGCCTAACCTCTTGAGAACGTCCTGACAGAAAGCTTTCCATCCATGCCAGAGCCATGCCCTCCAGACCTACGTCTTTTAGTCGCTCAAGAAGCACTTTGTGAGACACCGTATCGAAAGCGGCGGAGAGATCCAGCAGCACCAGAATCATAGAGTTGCCCTCATCCAGTGCCATTCTGATGTTATTGGTCACTGTTTGGAGGGCAGATTCGGTGCTGTGGTTCGGCCTGAAACCAGATTGGGAATAGTCCAGGCCCTCCGTCGCTTCTAGATGTTGTGACAGATAGGTGTTCACATGCTTCTCGGCTATCTTACTGATGTATGGTAAGAGTGAAATAGGACGCAGGTTGGAAAGGTCGGTCCATGGGGAGCAGCTTTCTTGCGTATTGGGTTTACCACCGCCCTCTTCCAGTCTGCTGGGACTTGTCCTTTAGTAAGAGATGTGTTAATAACATTCTGTATGAAGGGGCCCAGGAGAGGGATCAGGGGGGGAACCATCTTAGCAGGGAGGAGGTCGTTTGGAGACCCTGATTTGATGTGAGTAATGAGATGAGGGAGATCTGCACTTTCAATAAGGGGGAAGTGTGATATGGGACTTGCATTGTCTTTCTCTTTAGGCGGGTTTAGAGGTGTGATCCTGTTAGTGCCACTCGTACTATTATTGGCAGCCACTATTTTTTCGTATATAGTATTAATTTTACTCTCAAAGAAGGACGATATCTCGTCGCATAAGGTCTGTGAGAACTCCTCCGAGCTCTCACATGCGGCGGGTTTGACGAAGTTTTGAAGGATTTTAAAAAGCTCCTTAGGACAGTTAGTGGCTTCTTCTAGTTGTTGCAGAAGACGATTTTTTCTAGCCTGTCTGATGGTCTTATAATATTGAGATTGAGCATGATGGAAGACTGCTCTAGTTTCCTCGGTCTTATGTTTCCTCCATTTTTTTTCGGCTTGCCTACATTTCTGTTTTTCCTCCCTTAACTCCTGAGTATACCAACTTTCTTGTTTGGAGGCGGGATACTCTTTGTATAGTTTTAGGGGGGCCAGAGTATCAATGGCTTGCTTGATTGAGCCTGTGAGTTTTGCCAGTGCTACATCTACTGTATCTTCTGCTAATATGGTGGGTTGTACCCAAATTTCCTGTAAATTACTTAGGGAAATTTTGTGCCATTGGCGGCGCCAAGTCGGAAGGGAGGGTCCTTTATTTACAGGTCTTTTGGGAGTTGAGAGTATAATTTCTAGAAGAAAGTGGTCTGTCCATAAAATCGCTCTAGCTGGAAGACAAATGACCTTGGAACAGTTGGAGAGAACAAGGTCTAGCGTGTGGCCACCATTGTGTGTGGGTCCAGTGTTTTTTATCTCTAGACCTACATTTAACAGGTTGGTGATTAGGGAATAGGATTCAGGTAAAGTTGGTAGGTCTACATGAATATTAAAATCCCCTAGAAGAATAAAATCTTCATTGGATTTGAGTTGGAGAACTAGCAATTCTTGGAGAAAGAGGGGAAAATCAGGGTTTGGTCCTGGAGGGCGGTAAACAAGGGCTCCTTTCCAGAAAATATGGCTAGTGAGGACAATTTTAAAAAACATAATTTCTAGTTGTAGACTTTGGTATTGTGAGAATATAGTGACCTTTAAATCATCCTTGTGTATGATTGCTAGGCCACCGCCTGTCTTCCCTTCTCTATCTAGATGTTTAAGTTTTTATCCGGTTGGGATCCCCATTGTTACAGCTGTGATGGTGTGGGGCTTCATCCAAGTTTCAGTGATGAAACATATGTCTGGTTGGATAGAATTTACCAGATCCCATACCTCATGCTGATGTTTAGGCAGGGATCGTACATTTAGAAGGAAGGCCTTCAGCCCTGCTACAGGGGCTTCTGCTTTAGACGGGATGTTCTTACTGAGCAATCGGTGATGACATTCTAAACATGAGAAGGCTCCCTCTACGGTGTGCCATGGTATTTTAGTACCACATGAGGTCAGTGGTTTTAAGTCTAGTAGGGCGTGGGTAGTGTAGGTGATACGATGTGGACACATACCTAGTCGTGACAAAATGGAGGGAGCAATGTCCCTGGCCCCTATGCCCCGTCCTGTCGCGGATGGGCGCAGACGGGCAGCTCTTTGGCGGGTCTTCGGCGGGGCTGCACGCGATCGCTGCGCGCTCGGGAAGGCGCGAGGGCTATATAGCGCTGTGTGGATCCACTAGAGCGCTAACCGCTCCCAGTGGACCAGGAAGTAAACAGGAAGTGAGTGAAAGAGCCTACCACCCCCTTGTAAGCGTGGGAGGCGGCAGCCTAGCGCTTTCACCAACCGTGGGTCACGCGAGGATGGCTGGAAGCAGAGCTGCTTTTTAGTGAGTGCGTGGGTGCAAGTAATGCGCTCCAATTTTAAAAAATCACACTATTACAATTCAGTGTATTTCAATTAAAATATTGCTACAGTTCAGTTTAAAATAGCTACCATTGCACAGACGCTCTCCTTGGTCGAGGCAACCGGCAAGCAGGTTGGAGACACTGCCACCGTCTCCTTCCCACAGCGAGCACCCCCGGCGCTCCGCCTATATAGCGCTGTGTGGATCCACTAGAGCGCTAACCGCTCCCAGTGGACCAGGAAGTAAACAGGAAGTGAGTGAAAGAGCCTACCACCCCCTTGTAAGCGTGGGAGGCGGCAGCCTAGCGCTATCACCAACCGTGGGTCACGCGAGGATGGCTGGAAGCAGAGCTGCTTTTTAGTGAGTGCGTGGGTGCAAGTAATGCGCTCCAATTTTAAAAAATCACACTATTACAATTCAGTGTATTTCAATTAAAATATTGCTACAGTTCAGTTTAAAATAGCAGTTTAAAATAGCTACCATTGCACGGACGCTCTCCTTGGTCGAGGCAACCGGCAAGCAGGTTGGAGACACTGCCACCGTTATTATTCACACGCTCCCGACCCTCATACCCTCACCCACCCATTACCGAATAAAGTCAATTTTTAGCTATAATGGCTTTCTGACATTACGCCGAGGACATGTACTTTCAGTTTTGATGGAAGAAGTGGCACGGCTTGCAGTGAAGCTGTATAAACAAATGATTGCTAGTAATGTTATTGACTTTATCATCACAAGGCTACACCGAAAAAACACAGGGGCTCCAGGGGGAATAGGGCAACCTTAACAGTGTCTTACACGAAGCAATCGGTATTGTACAGTATTAAACTATGGGTAACAATTCAGAACTTTTGTAATTGAAGCATTGCCTGCTGACACTGCTTGGGACAGTCGAGAGAGGATGCCATGTTGGGGGGGCAAGATGTGGAAGGAGGAACAGCTGACAGAACCATTAGTCAAAAGGCCTGTAAAGGCTGTATTCATGTGCCACTACAAGCTGGGTTTAACAAACTCATTGACATGCTTCACAATTCATTCTCTAGTACAAATCTTGTCCCCAAATAAATGTAATGATTTATCTCCATAGTCCCTCATCATATTACTGAACAACCTCCCCAGTTTTGCCCTGTGTGTCTCTCCCAATGTGTTTTAAAATGTCACTTTCAAACTTTTCACGAAATTATCCCATCCATATACTGTCAAAACAGTGTGCTGTGAGAAGTCTCGAATCGAGATTTGTTTGTGTGGACTACTTTAGTTTTGATACAAAAACCTATCTTGTTTTCTTAGTGAATATTCTCATGCACAGCATCTGAACTCCTTCAAGTGAGATTTCAAGGTCTAGTGTTGGTCCTTTTTTTGTAAAACGATCTCAATTTGTGAAGAAAAATCAAATGGCCATTTCTCCAGACTCCTTAAAGGAATAGATGCCATTATTAAAGCCAAAATCAATTACATTGAAGTGTGTGTATGTGCTCAATTTTTCAGTAAATATATTTTGAATCCCTACCTAACTGATGCAGCTTTCCATTTGAATACATGTACACTAATGAACAGGCTGATACAAACAGCTGGTATTCAAAATGCCATGAACCGCAGCAATGGTTGTGTGTAGGGCGTTTAAAATGGCTGCTACCCACCAGCAACCAAACTCTGTTAACTTTCGGGATCTGGTGTACAGTGCATCATGCAATTTCCTTTCAAAACAGGTTTCCACCTAGTTAAACCACTTTCTTCCGCCCACTGACACTTTTAACAAACGTGTGCAATGCAATAGGTCTCGCATTTGCCAAAGTTTGAGCTATTGGCATTGTAAACGACAATGGCTTTTATTTATGTGTTTTGAAAACCTTCAAGCAGTGCGTAAACACACATTTTGTACTTATAGTCTTTGGGTATGAGAGGCAAGCCTGGCAGCAAAAGAGGTGCACTTACTGCTAGCCTTGCTTATCGTAAGCAACAACTATACGTATAAAGGGGCAGATTTACAAGCCCCTTGCTCCTCTTTTACGCCGCCGTTGCATCACTTTTGTGACGCAGCGGCGGCGCAAAGATGCGCAATGGTGCGGGGTATTTACAACGTGCCGCATCTGGGAGATGCGTCATGTTGTAAAGCCCTGCGCCATAAGGAGGCGTTCTGGTGCAGGAGGGCGCGTTCCGGCGCAGGAACACCTCCAAGATTTCACTGAGTCACTTTTAGGCCAATGCTGCTTCAAAACCCTGCACCTGCTTGAAGCAGGCGTAAGGCTTGACGCAGCATTGGACAAATAGGGCACACCCAAGCCTTGCTGGTGCTGCGTCACGCTTGCAACGCAACTCCAGCAATGCGCCGCCTTTACGACACAAATGCATCATGGATCTGTGCCGTTTTTCGCCCCATGGTGCGCTGCATTGTAAATGCGGCGTACCATGGGTGGCAAGGCTGCGGCGCACAATAACTGGCGCATCCCTGGGGATGTGCCAGTTATTGTAAATCTACCCCCTAGTGTTTACGCACTGCTTACAGGTTTTCAAAACACATAGGTAAAAGGCATTGTCATTTTCAATGCTGATAGCTCAAAATCTCGAAAAAGCGAGACCTATTCCATTGTGAATGCTTGTTTAGAGTTCATCTTTGTTTTTTTAAGGAATAATAAATAGATTGTCGTTAAAGAGTGCATGCGGGCTGCCTGCAGGCGGGGGACGTCTAAACGATTACAGCAGTTTTCCCAAAGCGAGGGTGAGTTATAGCCCTAGAAAGCCTGATTCTGTTGAATGCAGCTATCTTTGCTCAGGTTCTCTTTCTTCACAGGCTTCTTCTGGTTGCAGTAGCTTCTCAAAAGGTAATTATTCAGGATTCGTTAATTGTGTTCCTTTAGCAGGTAATTGTTCTAAAAGATGAGGTTCCAAACATAATTTGGACCAGTTTTTTATCAGGGCCAGTAACTGCCTTCCAACTCTGCTATTCATGATTCATGATAGAGCTGTAAGCACACACTCACTGCAACTACTCAGTATACCAACTTTAATATTGTTACATAGCATACGACTAACTTCAACACTTACAATTAATAGCACAAACTTTCTGTGGGCTTCTATACCTCGTCAGGAGTAGTAGGCGCTATATATTTCTACAGTAAATTACAACACAACTCCAGTAAAACGAACTCAAAGGCAAGCCAAATCAGCTTGAACCATACACCATTAGGACAGTACTAATCTCACGGCACAACTGTAAGTTACAAGCAGATGCCACAAGTGTGGTTATAGAGTCAGCTTAATTGCAGCAGAATATTTCCCATAAACTGTGAGAAATGAACTTTATAAAGTTCAATGATGCGCAACGCATAAGGAACGTGATATTGCTATAGATCCCTACGCTGCATTCCTATAACATTTTTATTGACGGCACAAGCAAACTTACATTTCTAAAATAAAACATTTTACAACAATAGTAAAATAAAGAAGAAAATTAAAGTACATGAAGTCCTTGAAAACTTACTCAAATAAAAGATAGATAGGCAAGAAGATCTACAGTATATTAAAAAAAAGAATACTTCAGGAACTATTCACAAATCGTGAATAGGGAACAAGTTACCCCAAACTTTATCAACTTTCTTCAAAGAACCAATCCCTCGAATTTTTGCAGTTGAAATTCCATATCATATATCTCATTTACCAGTAGCCACCATTCGGTTACCACTGGTGGTTTATCAGAGATCCAAGCCCTAGCAATTATCAATCTTGCACAGGAAATTAGAAAAAACATTAGGTCCTAATAGTAGCAGTATTTGGTTGTATTCCAGAAGTATCACCTACGATGCATTCCTACGTATTTTTTTTACTACACACATGATTTGCACATGAAACTCGGAGAAGCGTGCAACTTCAAATTTTCTGAGTGCGCTTTCGAGTAAGCAAGTGTTCTGCATCAGTACAATGGCCGGGGTTTCTGCTTTTGCTTGACCTGGTGCTGGGCAATAGATATTTAAGAACCTCTCGCAGTTGTGGCTCAGAAAACTGCAACCATCATTGGCCTGGTATTTCTTATTAACCTAAAATATGCGACAATCTGAACTGAAACCACAAAATTTAATTACAAAGTGCATACAAATGATAATCTTTATTTCTCGAGTATCACAGTATAAACAGAATTAAAACTAAGTCCCTGCTTAATACTGTGCACATATTTAATTGAATAAACCCAAGACATAAAAAATTTGAATAAACAAACAATTACATTATAGATGAAATTGAGTTTCTTTTAATAATCTGCAATGTACTCTTAAAGATCAGACAAAGCAGTCCAAAAAGGTAAGCTGCTTCCCCGCCTTCTTATCACTGACAGACGTTTGCAGAGACATGAACCTGACAGCCGTGCTGAAGCTTTGATTGGAAGGGCGAGCCTGCACATAACAGGTTGACAATGCCCAATGCGGGCACAACCATCATGCTTCTTAAAATATCACCACCAACAAGTAGAAAGAGAAAAATATCAGAGGGCAAAAACCTGTCTCAGAATAATACAGAGAGGCATAAACAACATGAAGGTCATTGTGATTCCTACATTTCCCTTTCAAGAACTTAGATGAGTCTATCATTTTTTGTAATACATTGTAGTTTAAACATTGTCAACTAAGTGAACATATATATAGTAGACAGTGAACGGATACCTAATAACAGCCAGTTCTTACTCATCGAGTGGTAATTAGGAAGTGGCGGTTAGTGGGGTTTGGAAGTGGCAGGCCCATCTGTGACCTCCTGCAGCTGAGACCCCTGCCACTCACAACCAGAACAGCTAAGGAGCAGAGATGCTTGAAGGTCAGCCAGTGTTTAAATACAGTCTGGCCAGCCAGGATAGTGGGCTCTCTATATAATACTAAAGAAGTAGATACAAAATGATAAAACTGGAAATCCATTTTTAGAAAATTGCATGGAAACTGCAAATTCTGTTCAGTAAAACATCTGGGAAAGCAAAAGCCAAAAGCAACAGTAAAGTTGTGGTAAACACATATTTCAGCACTGAGAAAGGACAGAGCATGTATTTTCCAGTCCAAAATGGCCATTAGTTAAGCCAATAGATCAACTTTGATAATATACAAAACTCTAATGACTTGGCCTTTTTTTGCTACTGTACACATGTAGATCTTGTTATGTATTTTGAAAAACATCTTGAACTGCATCACAATATGGACCCTGTGTATGTGTGTGCATGCATGACTGTCTTTGTGAATGTTATTTTTTTAAACTCTGTTACAAGATGGCATCCATATATGTGCATGCATGGTGGCCATTTTTGAATGGTTTATTTTTCCAATTCTGTTGAAGCAATTCTTTAATAAGCAAACTGTCACCAGATAGGGCTGGGTGGAAGGGAGGGCATAGCAGGTTCCAAATCCTGTACTAGGGAGTTGGTAGGGAGAAGGCCAAAGGGGAGGAAAAAGATTGAGGAAGGATGCCTGTAAGAAAAATGGCTATAGCCAACTGTTGGACCTACTACTTTTTGCAGGGTAATCACCAAACGTTTTGTCTTCATCCTCTATTTTTGAATGACCTGTTTTTGTTGGCTTTAGGACTCTGGGCACTTTACCAATGCTGATCAGTGCAAAAGTGCATGTGCTCTCTCCTTTAAACTTGGTATGATTGGCTTACAACTGTTTGGCATACTTAATTTACATGTTAGTCCCTTGTACAGTGGTATCCCATATACCTAAGACATGTAAATTAAATGCTACTAGTGGACCTGCAGTGCAGCTTGCACAATCTGCAGAAGCAACCTTTCAAACCTGTCTTAGGCCTGCCTGCGCAGTTTGCTGCCACAGTGACTTGGCATTTAAAGTTGCTTGCTAAGTCTGGAACTCCCCTTTTACTACATATGGGTAACCCCTAAGGTAGGCCCTAGGTAGCGCTATGGGCAGGGTGCTGTTAAAGGTAAAATTTAGGACATGTGCCATCATTGTGTGGCCTGCACTGGTAGTGATAAACAGCCTATTTGGGTTCTCACTGCTATGAGGCCTGCTCTTCTCATAGATTTGAACTGAGAATTCCCCGACGTGTGTTTCAGTGGTAATCTCTGATCTGAAAGGAGTAGTGTTGCCATGTTTGGTATATTTCAAATATATGTGCTCCCCCACCTAAAAAGGCCCGGATCATTTGTCCTGCATGGTGACACTTTCTGGCCAGGCTGGAACTGAACCAGAGTGATATTATGGTCATCCCAGTATTCTTCCTGGTTTTCCTGGGTGAGCAGTCTGGTTTCTGAAGGCCAGACAGAAGCTAAATACAAACAGGGGGCTCACTGTGAGCTTTCTCACAGCTTTCTTTCAACAAATGAATAGGTCCTCCCAAAGGGTACCCAAACAGGGGTTTAAAGGGGTTGAACCCTAGAGACTTCTGTGGCATCTACCTGTAAGGAAAGAGAAGGCATTAGAAGAGGACATCCCACTTATGCCTTAAGGAGTCCAACAGATTCCCAATCATCCCTTTCAGGGTTTGGTTGGATCTCTCAATAAGTCCATTACCTTGAGGTTGGTAAGGAGTGGTGAACTTGTAGGTTACACCATACTCCCCCCATAGATACTTCATATACTGGGATATGAAGTTGGTACCCTGGTCGGATACCACCCTCTTGGAGAAACCGACATGGAAAAATATGCCCATCAATACCCGAGCTCACCACGGGTGCGGTCATTGTCCTCATAGGTATAACCTCCAGGTACCGGGTGGCATGGTCTACCAAGACCAGGATGTACCTGTTGCCCATGGCTGTCTTGGGGTACCAGAGGCCCCACTTTATCATTGCCCACCCACTCAAAAGTGTGTTACAACAGGGAAAGGATGGAGCTGAGCCATGCATCTCCTTCCAATCTTGTGGCTTGCCTAGCAATTTGGCAAGACCCGTCAATGGCTATCAGATTGCCTTCACATCTGGGGCCACCAGAAGCAGGTGAGAAGCTGTTTAAATGTCTTGTCCGACCCCAAATGTCCTGCCAAAGGAATGTCATGAGCCAGACCCGATAGGAACGCTCAGAAGTACTGGGGTACCACCAGCACCTCGGCTGACCCAGGCTCAGCAATCTCAGGATCACTATAAATGAGACCATTCTCCAAAATAGATCCATTGTCATCCAGACTCCTTGCCAGCTTCCTGGACAACAGCCTGCTGCTGCAGACCCACAAGAGAAGGACAATCCTTTTGCTCCATGCAGAACTCCTCCCTGGTGGGACCCACTTCTTGGGGCCAATGGGTCTGATCAGGAAAGGCCCACAGTTTGGCCACTTGATCCCCTGTAGCTTCCGGGGCACCCCTTCATGGTCAGCATCCTCCGTGAACATGGGAACTTCAAGCACCAGTTTCACACACTCACAAACGCTGCCCCTTCTCTTTCTGGCAGGTACCTGGGCCACTATTTCAGGCTCCAGGTCCTCTTGATCACCCTTACTAGCTGCCATAGGCTGGGAGGTCACACACACCCACCCAGGCAACCACAACACAAATCACAATTTACACTGGGAGCACTTGCACTTTAGCACTGATCAGCAGTGATAAAGTGCCCGAGTACCTAAACCAGCAAAAACGAAGTCCAGCCCACAATCAAAAATACAGGAGGTAGAGGTAAAAAGCCGGGAGAAACTATGCCGAGAATGCTAGGTCTGACAGTCTGTAATCTCAGCCTAAGTTCACCTGTACCCACTACATTTGAATTACTATCAGTCATCTACCAGGGGAAGGCCATGTTCAACTCCCCACTTACTTCTTCAAAGAAATGAAAATGTTGGGCTCAATCATCTAAGTGCCCCCTCTCCTTGCTGGGCAGTTTTTAACTGTTCAAATGGAGCAACCAGCTTTATAGCCCCATGAAAATGTCTCCTCCTACTTCCTTGTCACATGTGATTGGCCCTTTAGTCAGATATCTCAACATTGCTTTGTTATCATTTGGGCCTTTTTCTTTTATAAACTTCACCCCTTCTTGGTGGCATGTGATTGGCCTTTCAATCAGATCTCTCTACATCATTGTGTTATTATTTGGGCTATTCATTTTTCCTTTCCTTTTTAAACATGAGACTATTCCTTTTAGATCAAGGCTAGCGATGTGAAGAAGGTTTATTGACAATGTGCTAGTCCTGTTGCAGGGAGACATATACATGGCCACATCTATTGAGTGGCTCAATGCATGTGAAGACAACCACAGATACACTTTCACCGCACATTAACGGTTTTCCTTGATGTGAAAATCAATACAGAAAGGGGAAGTTGAAAACTGTGGTCCATACAAAACCAACTGACCGGAACTTGGACCCTGAGACCCAACTCTTCAGTACTCACCTGGACCTGTGAATGATATAGAAGTACAGCCTTGCTGCCTGAAGGACTGCCACTCTGTTGCCATGCTATTCTGCTGCTTGGTTATCTGCTGCCATGCTTTCTGAGAAGGGAGTGTTAGGAACATAATAGGACACAGAGGCCCCCGGCAACTGAATTGCTGACCTGCTGCCTGGACCTGCAATTGGACCTACCTGAGCCCTGCTGGCCTCCGCTGGAGTGAGTTGCTGATGCCCAAGAGCTGCATCTCAGGAACCAGCCATTTTGTGTAAACTCAGTTGAG
Organism: Lissotriton vulgaris; assembly: GCF_964263255.1. Classification (NCBI taxonomy): domain Eukaryota; kingdom Metazoa; phylum Chordata; class Amphibia; order Caudata; family Salamandridae; genus Lissotriton; species Lissotriton vulgaris. The sequence goes on along the minus strand of NC_141690.1, from coordinate 323,767,033 downwards.
CACCTCCCAACAAAAAGAAGAAATCCTTAAATGTTGGGCCCTTCATGAACACAAGCTCTTTCCGCCCATGCCACCTGCCAAAATGACGTTATGCGAAACTCGACTCGATTCTTTGCATCACTGTGACCACCACTGACACCCTGCAGCATGAGATCTGGAATTCGCACTATAGCATCAACAGCTCATGGTGACTGCCAAGTTCCATCAATGACCATCCATGACACCTGATGTCTGACAATGTCTTTGCTCTACAGTGACAACTATTCGTGACACCTTGCCTGCTCTTTGCAATACATGGACGACCATCTGTGATACTTGCCCTGCTCATCGCTGCCCCTTCCAATGCGATTTGAACTTCAAAGGTACCTCTTTCAGCAGTTAGAGCCTGGTCCCTGTATCAAGCCTGCACCCCATCATGTTTGGCATGAACTTAAGAGTTACACCCAGTCTCACACGAGCAGATAACCGCGAGTGGTGCTTTGTCCTTTCAGTTTCTTTACTTAACTGACATTTTTTAAGATTGCAAATCTCTTTTTTTGTCATTGTGGTGTCAAATGATTTTTTTTTATTTTGGTATATTTTTTTAATTTAGTGTTGTCATATTTTTGTGCTGTGTTTTCACTTTATCATCGTTTAAAGTGATTTACACATTGCCTCTAAGTTAAGCCTATTTTTCTGCTAAACTACCAGTGGGTTGACAAAAGGTTAATTTTGAGGGTTGCTTTGTTTCACCCTGACAGAGAATGCAGTTGCTGCCTGAGTAGGGTTTCATCCCCCTCAATAGTAACCCAACTTCCAACAGAGTGTCTATCACTGAAATCCATCTCACATGCTTCTTCTAAACTCAGATTGAATGTGATCTACTACCCTCTCAGTCAAACCAAAACTTGTTTAAAATTCAACCTCAGTTGGAGTTCCAAAATACATAAATCACTGGCCCATTAGCACTTCCAGAAACCTGCACACTGCAAAGGCGCCACTCTCAACCTGATGTCCAGATAACATCTCCTTCTGACCAATGACTACTTCTAGGTTGATTAGTCAGATTACCTGGAGATTTCGTTCATAGTGTCCTGAAAAAGAAAACTCTTGGTCAACCGAAGAAAGATAAAATCTGGTTCAGACATACCAGTAACACTGATACTGAAATCATGGCCAACCTAGCACTATCAGACCTCGCCTCAATAGTACCTCAACTTGACATCTTGACATCAACAAGGCCACATACAATTTCAACCCCTGCATGGACTGGCTGATGATGGAATTTGTACCCATCAAGAGCAAATACGGTACCCTCAAACCTCTCTTGTCCCTGGTGCTCCAAAGCCCTTTATGGAAAAAGGAAAAACATCAGAAAATTGTAAAAAGACTGGTTGCGAGTACCCTCACAACTAATCTATCAAAGCTTTGTACTGTACCACAAAATTACAAAGGCCACACCTCTATAGCCAAGGCATCACATATCAGATCTCTTCTTGATACGTCCATGAATAGACCAAAATAGATATTTGAATTAATTATTCAAGCCAACAAACCTCCACCCAACCTCCCATTTGAAGCCTCGAGCATCCTTTGCAATACATTTTCTAAGTTCTGAGTTCTTTGAGAAAAAAATGAAAGCCTCTCGCATAGATCCTCCTTCCAAAGCCAACAACATAATCAAAGTTGTACTACATTGCAAGGCACTACAGCCAGGGTCCTCTTTCTCCCCAATCTATGTGAAAGAATTATTATGAACTCTATCAACGATGAAACCCTGTTACACTTTTTACGACACAATATCAGGGTCCATCAGTAAATCCCTAGACAAACTGGTTCTCCCCAATTTGACAACCCTAGTTAACTCATCATAGGATCAGGGCTTGTTCCTAGACTATCTAAAAAGGGGTACCATTCCTCCTCTCCCACAAAACAATCTATGAACCCTGAGGAATATAACAATTGGTGCCCATTATCCACCCTACCTCTCCTAGGCAAGGTGATTGAAAGTTATCTTGCCTCCCAACTGTCATCCCACATCCAGGTCAACAACCTCCTTGCCTCCCTTCAATCCAGATTCCGTCATGGCTGCGGCACTGAGAGTACAACTCTGCAGATTGTGGATGATGCCCTATGTAGGAAGGTGGATATCTGACTATGGTTACCCCCAAACTTTTTGCCTGGTGTTTAGCTGGTTTTTGACATAGTTGGCCTGGGATCCTGCTATTCAGGGCCCCGGGCTAGTTGCTCTCGCCTTAAAAGAATGTGTGAACAATATGGAATTTTAAGAACATCTGAAACTGCAGCAGCAAAATACTATGGGTGCAGCCATAGCTGGACTGGGAACCACAACGGGCCCTGGCAAAGTGCTCGGCCGATCCCCCGCCTCCCCACTTGGGGAGGGGAGACATTGGAGGTGCTGCCGAGCTCTTTCCCGGGGCCGGTTTTTGGCCGATTTTGGAATAGGTCTGATTTTGCAGCTAAGCTGGAAAAAACCGCCCCTGTGACAAAAACGGCTCCCCGGGGGACCAAAACTGCCCCCCATGTGTGCAGCGCACCGGGGGATTGCCCGGTGCCCTCTATGGCCCGTCCGGCCCTGGGTGCAGCAGAAAGCTCAGTGGTACAGGTGAATGGTGTATAGAATCATATGATGCCAGGGTTACTGCCACAGTAGGTGTTCAACAGTTGATGTTTTATTAACTTTCTTCATCGATTCATGCATTGTTCCTAGAGTCCTTCCAGATGCCCCATATAACTTGCCAATTTCTGCGAGGTCCATTAGCACTGTGGTAGTGTAGATGAACATTAAAGCATCATTGAATGATCCTACTCCATTTTGGAGGAACACTGTTCTTAGGTATAGTCACCTTGGGCAAAGCTGGGCAACAACAGATGATATGCTCAGCTGATTCTTTGTGGTATTGGCACAAGCAACATCCCCTGTTTCTTGGCGATGTGTTTTTCCAGTGGCCCCTATAGTCCCCTATTGGTAATGTTAGGAGCCTTGTTCTCAGAACAATCAGTAGGGCTTGCCCTCCCAATCCTGCCTTCAGGTATGGTTGACATGGAGTGGCTCTTTTTGAGTAGACAAGACCCTCTGCACCAGGGATGTGTGTAATCCGTTCAAGATCCTGTTGCCTTGAGGTTTGCTTGCCTTGTTTCTTTAACAGGCTTTTAGACAGGCCTTTCTTAAAGGTGTATCCACTTGCCGCCAGTTTTTGCTTGCCTTCCCTGGGCGACTCCAAGCCCCAAGAGACCTTGCTGCTGCACCAGGAGGCGCCGACGCTAGTTTTCCACGTCAGAGGTACAGAAAAACACTCACAACCCCCGCATCTTGGGAGCAGCTTGCCACCAGTTGTTGCTTGCCTTGCCTGGAAGACTCCAGGCCAAAACAGTCCTTGCTGCTGCACCAGAAGGCGATGATGCTAGTTTCCCGCACCATAGGTGCAGAAAAGCACTTGCAGCTCCCGCATCGCTGGCGCGACCAGGCCGAGCCCTGGCCAAGGGCGGGCCCATCCGTGCCTGTCCATGCCCGTCAGGTGCTGACAGGGGCCGGAAGAGGCTGGGCTGGGCCTACCTTCCTTCCACGTTGCCAGGAAATCATCATTTCAGGGATCTCTGATCGCTACTAACTTGAAGAATAAGGTAGGAAGGCGGTGGGTCTCGTTTGGTTCCTATAAAATCGCACCTACCTATATCCATTCAACTGTGGCATTGTTAAGGCACTGTTAAGAAAGTTTAAATTTGACTCTGGGAGATCTGTATAAATAAGGGCAACAATGAATAAAAGAAAGAACCCCAAGGAAAAACAAGGAACTGACCATGTTGGTACCTTGGATGCCTTTCTACCATAAGCAGAATCAGCCTTGGAGCATGAAATTGAACTCACGGAGAGAAGGCTTTCCTTGGACACCTTGATCATGCAAAAGTTCTCTGCCTTAGGACAAGGGTATTTAGCTACTGCCGCTGACCGACTGAACTCGAGCCAACTTGTAGGTGAATCTGGCTCTATCGGAGTTCCAACTGTGGATCCATCTTTACCCCCTACTAACACCACAGATGGAGACCCCAATATTACCCACAAGCAATTAACGACGAACCAAGAGGGAACAAATCAACCAGATTCAAATGCTAATAAGAGAAAGGGGGGTGGTCCCGTAAAGCAAAGAACTACAAAGCGGATTTGTAAGGAGAAAGATACTGGGGGTAACAACTCCGACTCAGGTCTCTCATTGCCCTACTAGATGTGCTGGTCAAAATGAAAATGCTAACAATCGTGCTTTGGGGGCTGTGCATCCTTGTGACTCAGACTTAGTGAAGAGACTAGAAACTATGATGACTGTTTTGTTGAATCCTGTACTGTACAAATTGTCTCAAATAGAGGAAAAATTAAGAGCTCCGGAGATCTCTTATCTCACAAATCACTTCCCTCCCAATATCACTGCAATAACTGACGTGGCTAGATCTAACTCCCAATTAAGCATAGACCCCTTTGTAAGGTCTAATGCTTTCACTGATGAGATGAGAAACACTGCCCAACAACAAACCACTTGGCTTTCTTCTGTTCCTTCTGGCTTTGTCCGTGACTCTACTTCTGCTAATAACCTGAGAGCTAATGATAGATCCTAAATGCAGATACAGCTACAAGGTCATCTTGAGAATATTGGTAGCTCAAGGTAAGTGTAACTGACAACAAAGCCCAAATTAGGAGGTTGTTGTGGGGTACCGGTGGCCGGGTGAGTCGCACTTGCCTGCTCGAACTGGCTTACCTAGTTAGTGTCCTGTCCTCCATGTTCTTGAGCCGGGGTCCAGGACTAGAGTTGCAGAGACAGCGTGGCAAGCACGCAGGCACAAGCCAAACTGAAACTGGAAAATACCTGATTTGTTCTTGGACTCCTCCCCAGAATCCAGCAACCAATCACTTGCAAAACAACAAGCAAGTTGCAACTGTTGCTGGGTCTGGTGGATGAGGCAAAGGCCACGCCCACACCCCATACATCTAAACCTTCCGGACAGCCCCTCCCACAGCCATTGGAATTAATGGAGGGCTTCCAACTCCTCCCTGGGCCAAGCTAATGACGTCCAAAATCAGGATGTTATACTGGCAGTGAGACACAGGCTTCACCCACCAGTGTGTCGTCATTGCCCTGCTTTCTGGCTCCAGGTCGAAGAAATCTTCGCCCAGCCAAAAGCATGTGCAAAGCAAGGGCCATCCTACCCCACCCCCTAAAAAAAACCACAGATTTGCTCATGTTTATAAGAACTCACGAGAAGCCAGTAGAACAATTTATTGCTAAACTGCTCAGTGTCCATTAGGCATTTCTTTAGTTCTCCCAGGGTTGGCAGGGCGACGCCCAACTCGCCCGTGTACACCAGCCGCCCCTGCTGGCTGGGCTGCTCCAGCACTAATAAGGAGGAGGGGCTTATGGGATACATTAATTTAACCACGTGATACCAACAAAATGTGGAACAGGGGTATATGATGCATTCCACTTTGTGTCTTTGCTAACCCATTTGCACCGCTTACGCCACTTGTGCCATGAGAATATTTTACACCATGGATCCTGATTCCCGGGCCTATGCTTCAGAAAACAACACTGAATCTTAGCAAATACATGAGAAATTTTAGAAACAGGTTTTGTGATGTCTTTCTATATGCAGAACAATAACTAGGGGAAAGAGATGTTGCACTGGCTTTAGCTACCATGTTTAAAGCACCCGCTTGGAAAACTTTTTGTTTTAAAGAAACACACTCTCCAAGCGGAGTTTCTTTCTTGAAAACAACAAAACGAATAGCCCTGGTGCTCAGGGAACTTTTTCACGCGTCTCATGGCCTGCACGGGCAGGGAAAGCTAGTAACAGTCGCCAAGCTCTAAACATGGGCGGCGACTGTCACTGTGACTCAGCTGTCCTGTAGGGGATTGACCCCTGCATCAATGGTTACCAACGGCCAGCAGATTCAACGGTTTCTCCGACTGTAAATCAGGGACCCTGGAATCATGGGGCAGGAGAGGGACAAATTATGCGGCAGGCTTGAGTAAATTATGCAACAATAAATGGCAAATTATGCGGCATAATGCAGCATATTTTGTAGTAGGATACATTGTTTTGTTATTTTTTTTAAATGTTAACAACTGTTTGGGCATTGGTTACACCTCATTAGGAGGAACGCTCTCTTATAACGTTCCTTCTGCTCTACCAAACCCCAATTAGGTCCCCCAATTCGTGGCAAAAACGGTTCACTAAAGACCTTTTTGAATAAGCTGAAAATACAGTGCAAAATTATCCTTCATCCGTTTGTCGTAGGGCAAAACCTTTATTCAAGAAAAGCTATCAAAATACTGTGTTTTCTTAATCCCATGATAGGAAAACAAGCAAAAAGATTTGTTATCGATTCTTATCTAAGTGAACATTTCTCCCAGTATGGCGCTGGGTGTCGCAGTACGACACACTAGTAAACTTTAAAAAGCAGCAGCGTGAATCAAAAATATAAACGCAATTCAATATCAACAATTAAAAGAAATCAAAGACCAAAATGTTAAACTCATTAAAACAACAGAAACACCTGCTTGTAGCATTACCATGCTACCACATTTTGGCTGAATAAGTCAGTTTTTAACAGTTTCGAACACTATATTGTAGTCCGGTATCAGCTAAATTATAACTGCACTTCACAATTGTAAAATTCACTCCAAAACAGCATTTTTGTTGGTGATTTATCATGCAAAAACATTTTGTGGCCAGCAAGTTCTCCCACAAAAAGTGGAATTCTCTTCAGAATAATGCTGTAATTTTGCTTATTATTTCACACATCATGTTTATCAAAACTTTGTGAGCTTCGTGAAGTTTGCTAAGTTTTAAAAACAGACCTGTGAAGTTGGCATGAGCCAATTTTACTTAGGTTCAAGATAGATTCCTACCAGTAGTGTATTTGCAGTTTGTTAATACAGCTTCAGAAAACTGCTGTGGAAGGCGTGTGTGCTTGAATGAGTAGTAAGTCCTTGCAATTGATTTTGTCGTATGTTGCAGATCAATGCCATCCTCTAGTTGTTCTCTCTCACCCCCAGAACTACCTAAATCTTGAGGACTGTTATTGTCCTAAATTTGAGTTGATGTGAGATGGTAATTCTACACGGAGCAACTGCTCAAGTTCTGTCCTGGCTCCACTCACATCCTCAGTCAGCCCTTGGCTCAAAACTGAACTCTGCGACATTGGGTCATCACTGTACACATCCCTGTGGCATAGTTGATCCTAGGTTTTGTGCTGTCTTCTCTATTCATGATTTTAAGTATTAGTTTTAGGTCGAGTCATGGGGCGTGAGTGTCTGCAGCCCACTGGGAGAGCACACAGCCGAGCCAGGGACGCATAAAATAACGCCAACATCTGCCATTTTAAATACTATGAGCGGATGGCGTTTGTATTGCAAATGCTTGTTTATAGTGGCAGTAAGGCGTATGAAATCAATAAAGGGGGGACCTTCGGGCAAAAGTTGCGTCCATAGCATCGTGATACGCTATGGTTGTCTGACCCTTCTTCCTAGCCATGGTAGATACCAGTTAAATGTGAGGACACCTATCAGGCTATAGTTCTACCATTGTTTTGAAGGCCTTTTGATGCCTACGTGGATGCAACGCTGTTGGATATCCCATGCATGTATTCATTTGCAGATTAGTATTCCCTCACCACTTGGCTCCCTAGATTTGACCCTACTGCCTATTATTATCATTATTGTTGGATTCAGATTTTGTATTTTGCTTTAGAATTTTTTTTTGTGATTCTTAGATTTTTGAGCCGCAGGCCTCGTTGCACTGCCATCTGCCAAACAGCAAGCCTTTTACTTTGTATGTTTACAACTAATTATGCTGGAAGCATTGTTGTTAGATTATTTGTAGGCATTTTGTTTTAAAAATGTGTTTTAGAGATCTTGGAGTGTAGATTAGGAAGCCTCGATGCTCTGTTACCTGCCTGGTCAGCATGCACATCACTTCACTTTCAAATGTTTATGATGTAATAGCTATTGTTTTTAAGTTGCTGTTGAAGATGATTTACTGTAGTTTTTTCTTTTAATAAAGATACAATGATGATGACTAAGGGGCCGATTAGGATGGCGGACGGAAACGTGCTCCGTCCGCCGTGGAAGGTGTCAAGATACTCCGGACCTGGCCGCGGAAAAACCGCATTAGCGATTAGGATCAAATGTGACCGAAACGCCGTCCGCGGCGGACGGAGCACAACAATCCCCGTCCGCGGCGGTCGAAGTACAGCTGATTCCGCGGCATGCGGACGGAACCCACAAAACACCGACCGCCGCGTACGCACATGGCCAGGAGAACAACAACCTCCCCCGCGATACCTGCGTACATTCCGTGTCCGCAATTAGGATAACTCCGCAAGTACCCCGGTAGTCACCGCGATCAACGTCCGCGGCGGTAGCAATGCAATGAGAAACGGGGCTCCACAGCGGAAGTCCAACATCCCTACAGTCATTCAAATGGCATACATACCGACAGAATCCATCACCAAACACAGCAAAATGGACGACAACCCACCTGACACAACTAAACCAAACACAAGACACAATTACCCACCCCCAAAAACTGCATAGACCACACCTGACAACACACCCGCCCATCACCTGACTGCCAATCAACATTCACACAGGGCCAACACACAGACTATAAATTGACTCCCACCCACTCCCGAAATCCTCTGCATCCCAGCATAGCTGACAGCAGGAGACAATACTTGACTTGACAAACAGCAAACTATTTGATTCAGACACATAACCCACACCCAAACACACCCTGCACACAAACACCCACCACACCACACCCAAAGACACCCTGCACACAAACACCCACCACACCCAAACAGCACACACCAGCACCTCCACACTCCACACAAACACACCCCCCGAGCACCATGGCACCCAAAAAAAATCCTAAATTCTCCGACACCGAGCTCAAGGTAATGGTGGAAGAGATCCTTCGTGTGGAACCCCACATCTTCGGGTCCCTCGTGCAGCAGACGAGCATAGCTCGGAAGAACAGCATGTGGGACCGCATCGTGACCAGGGTCAATGCCTCCGGGAGCGTTCCGCGAACCAAGGCAGACATCCAGAGGCGGTGGCACGACCTGAAGACCCGGGTGAAGTCAATAAGAGCCAAGAACTACGTCCGGGCCCACCATACCGGCGGTGGTACCCCCCCGGAGCCCCTACCATACACCGAGTGGGAGGAGAGGGTGCTGACCATCCTGCACCCTGACACCCTCGATGGACTTCCTGATGGAGAAGAGGCTGGTAAGTACCAACCAACCACCACAAACACAACAACACGGTGTGGGCCACACAACTCTGAAGACACATCCCACATACCCCAGCCTTGCATGCAGTCCACATACTCACCAACCTCCAAAGCACTCCTACAGGCCCCCATGTCCATAGAGAGGGAGGTGGTGGTGGGTGGGGTGTGTGAGGGGTCACTAGTCCTACTTCCAACAGGCCCCCATGTCCATAGAGAGGGTGGTGGTGGTGGGTGGGGTGTGTGAGGGGTCACTAGTCCTACTTCCAACAGGCCCCCATGTCCATAGAGAGGGAGGTGGTGGTGGGTGGGGTGTGTGAGGGGTCACTAGTCCTACTTCCAACAGGCCCCCATGTCCATAGAGAGGGAGGTGGTGGTGGGTGGGGTGTGTGAGGGGTCACTAGTCCTACTTCCAACAGGCCCCCATGTCCATAGAGAGGGTGGTGGTGGTGGGTGGGGTGTGTGAGGGGTCGGAACTACAACTTCCAACAGGCCCCCATGTCCATAGAGAGGGAGGTGGTGGTGGGTGGGGTGTGTGAGGGGTCACTAGTCCTACTTCCAACAGGCCCCCATGTCCATAGAGAGGGAGGTGGTGGTGGGTGGGGTGTGTGAGGGGTCACTAGTCCTACTTCCAACAGGCCCCCATGTCCATAGAGAGGGAGGTGGTGGTGGGTGGGGTGTGTGAGGGGTCACTAGTCCTACTTCCAACAGGCCCCCATGTCCATAGAGAGGGAGGTGGTGGTGGGTGGGGTGTGTGCCAATGCCGACTGAATTTCAACCATAAATACATGTACACGTATAGGCAACATTACTCATCATCACATTATTCTTTTGCAGGGGATCCCAATCTGAGTGCCGCCATTGACACCAGGCCTCCAGCATCCCCAAACTCCGAGCACTCATGGGACGATTGTGCAGCCAACTCCGGGGCAGAGGATGGTGCCGGATCGAGCAGCCAGCCAGGGACCTCTGGCACGCAGGTCACACCTGCAACTACAACGACTACGGGCACTGGCATCACAACACCGGCGACTCGGACCTGCACAGCTGCCTCCAGCACCACCTCCACCACCACCACTACTACCACCACTTCTGCCCCTGCCGCCCTGCCCAACCCCGCCGCCAACGCTGGGCCAGCGCCATCCCAGCCACGCAGGGAGACAGTCAGGCAACCCACCACTGCAAGGGCAGATCCTGCAGGCAGGAGCAGGGCGGAAAGAAGGGCTGAGGACACAACACTGATTGCTGTGCAACAGTGCCATGAAGCACTAGTCCGGGTGGAGGCGGGCTATGCACGTAGCCAGGAACATGCAGACCGGGCCCACCAGGACTTTGTGGACAACACCGCCATGTTGGGGGCCATCGAGAGGCGGCTTGGCCAACTGGTCGACATTTTCAGCGCCAGGGCATCCGCCAACACCACCCCCCCCCCCCTCAAACACCGGCACCGGCCACAACACCGCCACCGCCGACTGCGCCCCTGGCGGCGGATGTGTTACCGAATCAGCCTGCGCCCCTAGCTGACCCCGTGCCGGCACAAAGACGGAGGGGCCGTCCGAGGCAGGAAGTGGCCGAGAGCAGTGTTGGAGCACATGACACACGCTCCAAGAGGAGCCGACAGTGACTCTTTGGAGTACCTCAGAGACCTGGAAAGTATCCGGACCCACCTGCCACAGGCCTGCTGCACTAGGCACACACCACCCTATGTGGTGTCTGCACGCCCATCTCATCTACCATTACCTTGGACTCTCACTCCCCCACCCCTTCACTCCTTTGTAAATATGCACCTACACCTATGCACAATCTGTAAATAAATACCACTTACTCACTCAATGATGTGTTGCCTCCATGTTTATTCACATGATTGCATCAGAAACAGACGTAACCAGGTTCAGGGATCCAACAGGTACAGAATAATGCCGCAACGGAGTGACCTAGGGAAACATAGAACCCGCAAACAGACGTTAGTAAACAGCATCACACTCATCCCAACTCACTGCAGTGCAACTTACAACAAACCACACACATCACTACACGAATGGCTGACACTACACACATCATGGAGAAGTGCATGTACTCATAAATGAAGACACACACACACATGCATACATCACATAACACAACACATAGATGATCCCCAACACAATGACACCAGAGCAGCAAACCTACACAGGGCATACACAAGCAGCACAAGAGGCACACTTACAGTCAAGGGAAGTAGCGTGCTATGAGCTGGCGCCTCTGGTCCACACCTTCCTCCTCATCACTATCCTCATCAGTCGACATGGGTGGGTCGGGAGGGCGAGGAACTTGCTGTTCATCTGGGTCCAAGATCAGTGCAATGTTATTTCGCACAGCCAGGTTGTGGAGCATGCAGCAGGCCATCACAATCTTGCATACTTTGCCAGGTGCGTAAGGCAGGGCCCCTCCAGTCTTATCTAGGCACCGAAACCTAGACTTAAGCAGGCCAAATGTTCGTTCCACCACTCGACGTGTCCTACCATGGGCATCGTTATATCGCATTTCTCCTGCTGTGGTGGGATTGCGAATTGGACTCAGAAGCCAAGGCCTGTTTGGGTAAGCCGAGTCGCCTGTGTATGTGGGAATTAGAGAGAGACATCAGTACCTGAACATGTGGCCACACCAAGCCACCCAAATATCACTCCAGTCACCACAGCATACTCACCAACAAGCCAGGCTTGTGCCGGACGCAGATTTGCCATCAGTCGTGGGACTATGCTGCTCCGCATGATGTGGGCGTCATGTGCAGAGCCAGGAAATCTTGCACACACATGTGAGATAATGTTGTTGGCCTGGCACACCACCTGCACGTTAAGGGAGTGGAAGTGCTTCCGATTCCGAAACACCTGCTCACGTGCCCGTGGCGGGATGATCGCAATATGCGTGCCATCAATTGAACCCACAACGTGTGGAATGCCACCCAGTGCATAAAAGTCTGCCTTGACCGCTGCCAACTCTGCCGCCTGTGGAAAATGTATGTACTCATGCTTGTACAGCATCATGGCTGTCAGTACATCATTGAGTACCGTGCTAAACATGGCCTGTGACATTCCCCCGGCATGTCCTATAGTGTACTGGAATGTTCCCGTAGCAAAAAAATGGAGTGCCGCCATCACCTTTTGGGTGGGTGAAATTGAGCCTGGATAAGTTCTCCGCGGCTGCAGGTGAGGAGACAACTTGTTCACAAGCTCCAGCAATCGACGTCGATCAAGCCTGAATTTCCGGACCACCTCCTCGTCCACCATGTCCTCCAGCACAGTATATGGGCGATGGACATTTTGAGCCCTCCTGTGTGGGAGTAAATGGAATGGAAGTCAATTCACATACAACGCATGTCTGTGCAACTCACTCACATGTCACCGCACTCTATCCAACATGTAATAGGCAGTGTTCGATTTGCTTATGTGTGACACCTCTGATTGTCACAACAACATGGATTGACGTAGCAATGTGCACCCACCAGCTACATGATGTGTTGCAACATGTCCAATGCACTCTGTTGCACCTCAACATCACTGGCAACAAGGCATGTGACATGACCCAAAAGTGACGGTCATTAGTGGCACACCGATGGGCATGGTATGGAAACCATGGGATAGAGCATGAAGTGTGGAGTCACGCAATCACGCACACAACCCTCAGCATGCAGCTGCAGACAATTAAACATAGTGCATCGTGCATCGTCAGCTGACATGCACTCATTGACGCCGCCATGGCGGTGCACTGCTTCCGCTGTTGACGTCTGGCCATACGCGGCCCGCGTTCAACATTCCAATTGTCTGCACGTGCTAGAGACCGGGACGGATGCATCATTTGCAACAAAGTTGTAAGAGTGGCGCCACCATGGCGGGGCACGTATTCGGCGGGGGAGGTGGAGGCCAATACAGCCATAAGCTGATGTGCATGCACATGCCAGTTCATGACCCCCTTACAGTGACATTGCATCAGGCAGCCTACACCGGCCGGCCCAGCTCTACCCACTACCGCCGTGCCAGGCCTAGCCCTTGACCGCCGTTGCGGCCGTGCCAACTACCGCCGCTTCAGGCCCCCTCCACTACCGCCGTGCCCTGGCGGCCCTGCCACGGCGGTCAAGGGCTAGGCCTGGCACGGCGGTAGTGGAGGGGGCCTGAAGCGGCGGTAGTTGGCACGGCCGCAACGGCGGTCAAGGGCTAGGTCTGGCACGGCGGTAGTGGAGGGGGCCTGAAGCGGCGGTAGTTGGCACGGCCGCAACGGCGGTCAAGGGCTAGGTCTGGCACGGCGGTAGTGGAGGGGGCCTGAAGCGGCGGTAGTTGGCACGGCCGCAACGGCGGTCAAGGGCTAGGCCTGGCACGGCGGTAGTGGGTAGAGCTGGGCCGGCCGGTGTAGGCTGCCTGATGCAATGTCACTGTAAGGGGGTCATGAACTGGCATGTGCATGCACATCAGCTAATGGCTGTATTGGCCTCCACCTCCCCCGCCGAATACGTGCCCCGCCATGGTGGCGCCACTCTTACAACTTTGTTGCAAATGATGCATCCGTCCTGGTCTCTAGCACGTGCAGTTGCCGGTGTGTGAGCGTGACGGTCTGTGCAAGTGCAGCCAATGGGAGGTGTGGACATGGGCCACGGTTGGCCAATTGCAAGTACCGTATGGTGTTCACCGCAACACCAGGGCCAATCATTGGCCCAATTCCAAACACGCTCTCACGGCGGACCAATGGCTGGCGCCGTATGCCACTGACATGGCCACTGGGCCCTATATATGTGTGATGTGCAAAAGCAAACTTTCTACGATGACCACCGACTGCTGCCTGTGACCATCACCTCCACCTGCTGCTGCGGAGCTGACCACCGACTGCTGCCTGTGACCATCACCTCCACCTGCTGCTGCGGAGCTGACCACCGACTGCTGCCTGTGACCATCACCTCCACCTGCTGCTGCGGAGCTGACCACCGACTGCTGCCTGTGACCATCACCTCCACCTGCTGCTGCGGAGCTGACCACCGACTGCCGCTCTAGTGCCATACTCCGTGACCTTGCCATGTCGAGAGTCAAAGAGGTCCGGTCTCGTCCCTTCACCGCCGCGGAGCTGGATGTCCTCGTGGACGCTGTGCTCCGCAACTACGGACGCCTGTATGGCGCACCCGGACAGGCGGTAAGTGCAGTGGGGGATAAGTTGTAGTGCATGAGGTGTCAAATGGCACCTGGGCTCTGGAAACTTGGCGGTGTGATGTGTGACCAACTAAAGAATCGATATGTGCATGGCTGCTGAGAGTAATGTGTTGCTCCTATCTGTGTGACTGGCCAACTGTCCACTGACTTCCACCCTTTTGTCTCCCATCATGGTAGGTAAAGCTGCACCTTCGCAAGGACGTGTGGAGGAGCATTGCACGTGAAGTACGAGCAGCGGGGGTGTGCAATAGACGACATACACACTGCCACAAACGCTGGGACGACATTTCCAGACTGAGCAAGAATGTAGCGGAAGTGACACTAGGGCTGATTCCACGGACGGCACGTCTGGCCCGACGCTCAATGACCCCTCTCATGCACCGTATCATAGCTGTGACGCATCCTGACCTGTCCGAGCGGTTGCGTGTGGATGAACATCAACGTGGCGGTAAGCTTACTGTCAGTGTATGTTGCTTGTGAGTGCAATGCATGTATGGTTGCGCACACACATTAGGGTCTTCCGTCTATCGTGAGTCTATTTCCAATGGCATGTTGGTGACATTGCCACAGTTAACTTTGCACTTGCACATGCGGAATGTTGAGCCGCCACCTGCTAAGCTGTTCAGTTGTCATGCACATGCTGTAGTGCTCCGTCACCCCTTGCCAACACTTGTGTGCTGATGTAGTTCCTCATGCCCAGTGTGCATGCTGTACATGTATTACGGCCAACGCCACAGAATTCCTGTGAGGATGACTGCTTGGGGTGGGCTGTGTGCAGGTTGGGGGATCGATGGACAGTGTCATCAGTGGCTTTAGGGATTCCGCAGCAGTACTGTACGTGTGTGTGCCCATTACTTACACCCATTTCCTGTGCTTTTCAGCATTGGCAGAGGGCACTCAGCCACATACGGCGGAGATTACAGAAGGCAATGCATCCGGATCAGACGTCGCGCACACGCAGACTGACACCGAAGGGGCCAGCGGCGGAGAGGGGGACAGGACCGTCCCGGAGGACTCGCATGTGGAGACAACATCGTCATCATCTTCCGACAGTGTTGGTGAGTCAGCACTGTTGTCACAGACTGGGAGTGGGCAACCAACACCTTCGGTCGGGACACAGCACACAGGGCCCACCCTGCCGGCAACTGCACCATGTACTGTACGTGCACGCAGGAGTAGGGGGAGCAGAGTGGCGTTCGGTGTCGGCACCGCTGCCCCAGCCTCGGTGACCCAAAATTCTCTTTGTGCAGAGGCTGTTGATCTGCTGCGACAGCTGTGTGTGGGCCAGACAAATATGATTAATGCATTCCAAGACCACGATAGGAAGTTGGGGCAGGTGGTGGCATTCATGGAAGGTATGCATGGTGATCTGGCTGGTGTACACAGGACACTGCAGTCATTGTCTAACAGTGTGTCGTCTGCCATTGTACAGTCGCACGGACTGGGTGGTACTTCTGTTCCGCCATCTACAACTCTGGATGTGTCAGGGGGGAGTGAATTTTCTGACCAGGACTCCAATACAGGTTATTGCACTAGAAGCAGCGTCAGCCAGCACGTCAAGGCACGGAGGCCTCAGACCCCATCCCCTAGGTCAGGTAACTCTGTTCACAAGGGCAACGTCAGATATAGTGGAGTACACACACGTGAGGCAAAAGAGGGGTTGGGTGTAATGGCTACACATGCTGCACAGCCATCCCACACACAAGGTACTACCAGGCCAAGACTCACTCCCGCTTCCATTGACACTACCCTGTACGAGGACAGTGAGAAGACGAATACATCTCTTGAGGGCTCGCATACTCCCAGTACCAGGGACACTAGGAAGGAAGGTGCCACTCCCAAGGCCAGGGAAAGCAGGAAGGATGTAGGCACTCCCAAGGCCAGGGATAGCAGGAAGGATGTAGGCACTCCCAAGGGCAGGGACAGCAGGAAGGATGTAGGCACTCCCAAGGCCAGGGAAAGCAGGAAGGATGTAGGCACTCCCAAGGCCAGGGATAGCAGGAAGGATGTAGGCACTCCCAAGGCCAGGGAAAGCAGGAAGGATGTAGGCACTCCCAAGGCCAGGGAGACTACGAAGGAAGGAGCCACTCCCAAGGGCAGGGACAAGAATAGTCACAAGACAAACGCACCTAAGAGGAGCACGGACAGTCCCAGGGGCAGGGACACACACGGGCAGAAGGGGTGTCCAGCTGATATGCACACCACAGACGACAAGTCTGCTGCCTGCAAGAGGGCACCATCCAGGGAACAGGGCAAGTCCACAGAGTACAGTACTCCTACGGAAATGGAACATCCAAGGCCCAAGGACTCGCCCATGAATAGTGGCGCTGTCAGGGACAGGCATACATCACCCATAGTTGCTCTGAGACAGCTGTTTTCTGGCAAACGGAATACAGAAGACTCAGCAGTGGAGTCACCCCTTACATCCACTCCCATCATGGCCCGTCAGGGACGGATGCAGGTGGACCCTGTCGTGGCATCCGCCATGACACATGTTGCAGAGGCCACAAGGCAGCCACACAGCAAACGACAAGCAGGCTCCAGCACGTCCCCAGAGACCATTCCCCCCCCAGCACATGCACCTCCCATGGTGGGTGAAATTGCTTCTCAGTCCGGTCGACTTGTGGTTCCTGTCCTGTCCAGGGTGCAGGCACATGTCCAAAAGAAGCGTAGACACACAGCATTGACACATGCCCAATCCGATATCGGCCAATTGCAACTATCCCCCGCTCCCAGAGCCACCCTGCCTCCTGGACCATACAGTCCTGTGGCTCATCATTTCAGTGGTCACAGTGGCGCTGGTGCAGTTGACTCGCATGTGTCTGTTAGTGGCAGGGTATCCGTCGAGACAAATCCTGTATCAGGTGCTGGCAGTGTATCTGGGTCTATGGGCCATGTGTCAGTAACTCGGGCTGTGTCGGTGTGTCACACTCCTGTATCAGGTGCTGGCAGTGTATCTGGGTCTATAGGCCATGTGTCAGTAACTCGGGCTGTGTCGGTGTGTCACACTCCTGTATCAGGTGCTGGCAGTGTATCTGGGTCTATAGGCCATGTGTCAGTAACTCGGGCTGTGTCGGTGTGTCACACTCCTGTATCAGGTGCTGGCAGTGTATCTGGGTCTGTGGCTCACGTGTCAGTCACTACATCTGTGGCTGTGTGTCACACTCCGGTTTCTGGTGCTGCCAGTGTGTCCGATGCGGGTACTTCACGCAATCCACCTGATAGTGTGCTGTAAGTTGCTGTACTGTGCCCTGTGATGTAGCTGCTCTGGTGTCCACACTGCCCTGTTGCTGTTCTGATACTGCATTGTGCCCTCTCATGTACTGCCTCTGATGGACGTTTTCAGTGCAATGGACTGTTGGAGCACTTGGCCCCTCTCATGTACTGCCTCTGATGGACGTTTTCAGTGCAATGGACTGTTGGAGCACTTGGCCCCTCTCATGTACTGCCTCTGATGTACCTGCTCTGGTGTCCACACTGCCCTGTTGCTGTTCTGATACTGCATTGTGCCCTCTCATGTACTGCCTCTGATGGACGTTTTCAGTGCAATGGACTGTTGGAGCACTTGGCCCCTCTCATGTACTGCCTCTGATGGACGTTTTCAGTGCAATGGACTGTTGGAGCACTTGGCCCCTCTCATGTACTGCCTCTGATGTACCTGCTCTGGTGTCCACACTGCCCTGTTGCTGTTCTGATACTGCATTGTGCCCTCTCATGTACTGCCTCTGATGTACCTGCTCTGGTGTCCACACTGCCCTGTTGATGTTCTGATACTGATGTATGCCCTCTGATGTACCTGCTCTGGTGTCCACACTGCCCTGTTGCTGTTCTGATACTGATGTATGCCCTGTGATGTAGCTGCTCTGGTGTCCACACTGCCCTGTTGCTGTTCTGATACTGCATTGTGCCCTCTCATGTACTGCCTCTGATGGACGTTTTCAGTGCAATGGACTGTTGGAGCACTTGGCCCCTCTCATGTACTGCCTCTGATGGACGTTTTCAGTGCAATGGACTGTTGGAGCACTTGGCCCCTCTCATGTACTGCCTCTGATGTACCTGCTCTGGTGTCCACACTGCCCTGTTGCTGTTCTGATACTGCATTGTGCCCTCTCATGTACTGCCTCTGATGGACGTTTTCAGTGCAATGGACTGTTGGAGCACTTGGCCCCTCTCATGTACTGCCTCTGATGGACGTTTTCAGTGCAATGGACTGTTGGAGCACTTGGCCCCTCTCATGTACTGCCTCTGATGTAGCTGCTCTGGTGTCCACACTGCCCTGTTGCTGTTCTGATACTGCATTGTGCCCTCTCATGTACTGCCTCTGATGTACCTGCTCTGGTGTCCACACTGCCCTGTTGATGTTCTGATACTGATGTATGCCCTGTGATGTACCTGCTCTGGTGTCCACACTGCCCTGTTGCTGTTCTGATACTGATGTATGCCCTCTGATGTACCTGCTCTGGTGTCCACACTGCCCTGTTGCTGTTCTGATACTGATGTATGCCCTCTGATGTACCTGCTCTGGTGTCCACACTGCCCTGTCGCTGTTCTGATACTGATGTATGCCCTGTGATGTACCTGCTCTGGTGTCCACTATGGGCATGCTCCATTCTAGACTGTGACTTTGGTCCGAATCAGCGTAAATAA
Organism: Lissotriton vulgaris; assembly: GCF_964263255.1. Classification (NCBI taxonomy): domain Eukaryota; kingdom Metazoa; phylum Chordata; class Amphibia; order Caudata; family Salamandridae; genus Lissotriton; species Lissotriton vulgaris. Next base: position 323,747,933 of record NC_141690.1, on the reverse strand, counting down.
AATAGCGATTCATGTGTCGTGCTTTGTCAGAGTCATTCTTGCGTGTCTGATGCTGGTGTGGATTGGTATTTTCTTGGGGGCGGTGGGTTCTGCTCAGGACCCAAGTCCTGCAACAAGAAGTGGGGTGACGCAGAAATCACGACAGGAAGTGATAGGGTGGCTTCCACTCAGTAGCAGTTTATCGTTATCATGCTCCCTGTTGAATTAGTGTTTTGACGCCGTCCACCCGCGTGGTACCCCGACTTGAGCCCTGGTTGTGCTACGTGTCACTCTCCCCTACCTGGGTCACGGCCCTTGGAGGCGTTGCCGTACACAGGCATTTGTGCATTTTGGGACATGTCACTCCCCCCTCCCTACGTCACCGCCCTGGCCGGTACTCCTCTCCAGACAGTGAATGCTTAGGTGCCTACCTGCGTCGTCGTCGATGGTGGGCCAAGACGAGGACGTACTGGATCGCGTAGAGTATCGGGTAAGCCTGTAGTGCAGGGTCCATGTCGGCGTGCGGCTCGTGGTGGGTATGGTCGCTGTGGAGCATCCGCCGTGGTCAGGCAGGTTGTTTTTCCGCCGCGCTTTTATGTGTGTTTTCCGCCATCTTGATTTGGAGGACGGTCCTAGTCGTCAGTCCGTACGGCGGAGTCTCTGGAAAGGTTACGTCTGCTGCGTGGTTGGGTGTGGTGGTGCGGCGGACCGTGTTCTACCGTCGCGGACGGAATTTGCCACGTATTTCGTATCCTGATTTGGCGGACGGAGTGTCCGCGACGGGCGCACGGAAAATAGGCCTGTTCCGCATACTCAGGGTATGCGGAGGCACTTCCGTCCGCCATCCTAATGACCCCCTAAGTTTGGGTTATAGGTGGTGCTATTAAGAGGCATGCACAGTAAAATATAACATATTAGATACTTTTGCTCGAATTACTATTACAAACAGAGATAATGGTTTCAGTTTGCATCCCAGAGAACTAGGGGGCATGTTACCAAAGATTAGCGATATTTATCGCTAACTAAGCTTTTCAACTATTTTTTTATTGCAAAGCATCGCCGGAAATTATTGCTGAGATAACGTTCTATTAGCTACGTTTATCTCCAAAGCGATAATTTTTCCAGCGATAGCGTGAATATCGCTCAGAATACAGCGATATTCACTCATTAGCGACTAATTGTTCTTAGCCATGTTATCCACCTCTCATTGGATAACATGGCTAAGAACTGGTCTGGGCAGATGTTAGTTTTTGGTGATATTCGCACTTAGCGCGAATATTGCCATCGCTAAGCCTGCCTTGCTAATAGGCGTTAGCGACGTTAGCGAATGCTTTAAGTCGCTAACAGGTTGGGAACGCCCACTTTGCATGTCATTAGCGTTAATTATTGCTAACATGAAAAGCTGGCCCCAAACTGCTCGCTATCTCCTACAAGCTGTCGCTAACTGCTGTTAGCGACAGCTTGCTAATGGGGCGATAGAATTTTCGCCGCTTAGCGGCCGAAAACGGCCGCTAAAGCAGCGAAAATTGCCTATCACCCACCTTGATAATATGCCCCTAAGTTTTTATACATTTGCAATGCATCTCGAGCAGGGCTGCGTGCTTACTGTTGATGTGAACCAAATAACATATTGCAGAGGATAGCGAATGAGACTTTAAGAGACTGGTCACAGGAGCGGCAGTAGACCTCCTGTATTAGAGCAATGAGCAGCCTTTGAAGCAGCTTTGACATGTCGGCAGTAGAAGTTGTGCAAAGAAGAAAACATTATGTCCCTTCACTACTCCACATTGATAGTAATGCATGAAAGATTTACCAAAGGATTTTATTGCTGGGTTTAAATTTTCTGTGTTGATTCATGTGTGGTAGTAGTCTTTGATTTTCTGTTTGCAAGAATTTTATACTGATGCGTCTCCCCGTGAGGGATTTCAAATGTGGATCACTTGTTTTTTGCCAATACAGACTCAAGCTGCTCCTTGTTGGCTTGACCCCCCTTTCAAACCAGACATTAGGATTTGAGGTTGTTTCCTTATCCCCTTCAGAGAGTACGGGGCCTAGAAGTGTACTTTACCCTGCAACGATAGATATGGTGAAACCAGTTTGCATAAAGCTTTTCCCATACACCTTTCAAATGGCACAACCTAAAAATGCTGGACTTGTGTACCCCAGGGACATAAAAGTAGTGATATCTTGTCTAGTTTATTTGCATGTCGGTGTATGTGCCTTTGTTTATGCGTGTCTCTATGTGTTTACTTGTGTTTATTCATACGTTTAAGCATTCTCTATCCAATCACAATCCTTCTCAATCCAAATAATCTGACTAACATATCCACCACTCAAATTACTTTGATATTTTTCGCTATGCTAATTCACCACTAATCCCTTATAGGTTCCGAAGTAGCGTGCTACTCACTGTAAAAAAGAAAACAAAAACAAACAAAAAAACTTCAACTTCCACCCCATCAGGGGTAGCAAGCGCTAGATACCTAATGTACTTGCAAATGCTTGTTTATATATGTTCTACACTTATTTACACCCTCATTCACAAATACACATACATATGTTTAATACACATACATATATATTGGGTACCCAAGCAGCTTCACCACATTTACCATTGATATTTTTTGAAAATGAATAGAAATGTCTATCAGTAAACACTAATGAAATTATTTAGCAACTGTCAAAATTATTCTGTCAAGGCTATCTGTTTAAATAGTAACTTGTAACTAGGATACCATATTCACTGCTTATCTATAAGAAGACAAAACACATTTCTAGTAATGTTAGTAGTGAATGGCAGATCTCTAGAACTTGCTCTCTCATTTGAAATCCAGTACAAAGCGAAGTAAAGCCCTGCTGCACAGCTGCAAGCGTCAACGGAACTGACGTCAAGCTATGCGAAGCCCTGCTAAGCCCCGCTGCACAGCTGCAAGCGTCAACGGAACTGACGTCAAGCTATGCGAAGCCCTGCTAAGCCCCGCTGCACAGCTGCAAGCTTCAACGGAACTGAAGTCAAGCTACGCGAAGCCCTGCTAAGCCCCGCTGCACAGCTGAAATGGTCGACACCATGAATAGTGGCTCATCTGTGCCCCTTGAAGGGGTGTCTTGTAACAATGGTCAGATACACACCTATGAATGAAGTTGCTCTTAGCTGTGTTCCTAAACTGAGAGGTAGTGTTCTATGCGACAAAAGAGATTTCCATATCCAACATTGCAAATTCAGTGCCATTCTTGGTGATCAGTTTGCCCCAGCAGGAAGGACGATGTACTTCAAGGGCAGCCAACACACGTCATCAAGGATAGGAGTCGATCTCTTCAACATGTGGCTGAAGACATACTGTCAATAAACACACACACACATGTTCCTTCTCCAAGCAACATGCACACCCACCCCCTGATAGGTCAAAAAGTTGCCCCTTTGAGTAACTGTTTTTTCATGGTTGTTTGTTGCAATTTGCTAGTTTTGTCCATTCACTCACTCAAGCATGCATACATTCAGTCATGTATTCCTTCTTTTTTAGATTAGGAGACCTACTGGCTCGGGCACCGAAATAAATGCAGATTCACCGTTCATGTTACACAAAGCCACAGAGTTCAAGTTCAAGTTCAAGAATTTATATAGCGCACTACTCACCCAGAGGGTCTCAAGGCGCTTGGGGAGGGGGTTCATTATTTGTCGAATAGCCAGGTTTTAAGTTATTTTCTGAAGGAGATGTGGTTCTGTGTAAGGCGGAGGTGAGTGGGGAGTGAGTTCCAGGTCTTGGCCGCCAAGTAGGAGAAGGATCTACCTCCCATGGTGGATCTTTGGATACGAGGAACTGCTACGAGGCCTTGATTGGAGGATCTCAGTTGGCGGGTGGGTGTGTGGAAGGATAGTCGAGTGTTGAGGCATTCGGAACCTAGTTTGTATGGGGCCTTGTGTGCGTGGGTGAGGAGACGGAATGTTATTCTCTTGTTGACGGGAAGCCAGTGGAGGTCTTTCAGGTGGCCGGTAATGTGATCTTGGCGAGGGATGTCCAAAATGAGTCTCGCTCATGCGTTTTGGATGCGTTGGAGTTTTTTCTGTAATTTGGCTGTAATTCCGGCGTAGAGGGTGTTTCCGTAGTCTAGCCGACTCCTAACCAGTGCGTGGGTGACAGTCTTTCTTGTCTCGGCGGGGATCCAGTGGAAGATTTTTTTGAGCATACGAAGTACGTTGAAGCAGGAGGATGAGATGGCGTTGACTTGATTGGTCATCGAGAGTGAAGAGTCTAGGATGAAGCCAAGGTTACGTGCGTGGTCCCTGGGTATGGGTGCTGAGCCCAGATCCGAAGGCCACCATGAGTCGTCCCAGGCAGAGTGGGTTGGTCCTAGGATGAGCACTTCCGTTTTGTCTGAGTTAAGTTTAAGGCGGCTGTCTTTCATCCAAACGGCTACTTCTTTCATGCCTTTGTGAAGATTGGTTTTGGCTGTGTTGGGGTCTTTGGTGAGGGAGAGGATCAGCTGGGTGTCGTCTGCGTAGGAGATTATGTTGAGGTTGTGTTGACGCGCGATGGAAGCGAGTGGACTCATGTAAACGTTGAAGAGGGTGGGACTGAGTGATGATCCTTGTGGTACTCCGCAGATGACTTTGGTGGCCTCTGATTTGAACGGGGGAAGTTGGACTCTCTGAGTTCTCCCAGCTAGGAATGAGATGATCCAGTCCAAGGCTTTTCCTTTTATGCAGATGTTGCTGAGGCGATGTATGAGTGTGCTGTGACAAACAGTGTCGAAGGCGGCGGAAAGGTCGAGTAGAATGAGGGCCACTGTTTCTCCGTTGTCCAGTAGTGTTCAGATGTCGTCTTTTGCTGCGATGAGGGTGGTTTCAGTGCTGTGTTTGGCTCGAAAGCCGGACTGTGAGGGGTCGAGGGAGTTGTTGGATTCGAGGAAGGCAGCGAGTTGGCTATTGACGCTTTCTCAATGACTTTGGCCGGGAATGGGAGGAGGGATATGGGGCGGTAGTTTTTAAGTTCGGAGGGGTCTGCTGTGGGTTTCTTCAGGAGGGCGCTGACTTCGGCATGTTTCCAGCTTTCTGGGAAGGTGGCAGAGATGAAGGAGCAGTTGATGACATCACGGAGATGGGGTGCGATGATGGAGTCTGCTTTGTTGAAGATGTGGTGGGGACAGGGGTCGGTTGGCGAGCCAGAGTGGATGGAGTTCATTAGGCGGATGGTGTCTTCGGTGGTGATTGGGTTCCAGGCGCTGAGGTTGTTAGAGGGCGGTTTAGGTTCTGAGGGGGGTGGAGAGGATTGTTTGTTGGAACTGTTTTCGAAGCTGTTATGTATGTCGGCAATTTTGTTGTAGAAGAAGGAGGATAACGAGTCACAGAGGTCTTGAGAGGGAGTGATGTCGTTTGAGGCTGCGGTGGGGTTGGTGAATTCTTTGACGATGTTGAATAGTTCCTTGCTGTTATGGGCGTTGTTGTCGAGTCGAATCTTGAGTGCTGATTTCTTGGTGGCTCGGATCAGCTGGTGGTGTGTGCGGGTGGCTGTCTTGAAGGTGGTCATGTTGTCGGTGGTTGGGTTTTTTCTCCATGTTTTCTCGAGAGTGCGGCATAGCTTTTTGGATTTCTTAAAGTCATCGTTGAACCAGGGGGCCTTTTTACTGTCTTGTTTGGTGTGATGGTTTTTCAAGGGTGCTAATTTGTCAGCGCTGTGAGTGATCTATTGTTTGTATTTGATGGCAGCTTGGTTTGGGTCCGATGAGAGGGCGGGTGGGTTTTGGTTGAGCGATGTGAGGAGTTGGTCGTGTTGATTTTGTTCCATTTTCTTCGGGGGATAGGTTGTGGGGGGTTGTGGGTCGAGGTGGTTTTGTAGCTGAAGTGAACACAACTATGGTCCGTCCAGTGGAGAGCTGTGGTGTGATCGAAGGAGATGTGTTTGCTGGAGGTGAAAATTGGGTCGAGCGTATGTCCGGCTACATGGGTGGGGGTGTCAACAAGTTGTTTGAGACCGAGATTGGCCAGGATGTCAAGAAGGGTGGTGGTGTTGCTGTCGTTTTTCTTGTCCAGGTGGAAGTTGAGGTCTCCTAATAGAATGTAGTTCTTGGAGGCGAGGGCATGTGGACTGATGAAGTCGGTGATGTCTTCGCTGAATTGTTTACGGGTTTCTGGAGGCCTGTAGATGAGGGTGCCTCTGAGTGTGGTTCTAGGGTCGGTGTGGACCTGGAAGTGGAGGTGTTCGGCAGTTGTAAGGTTATCGGCAGAGCTGGTCGTGATTTTGATGGTGTTCTTATGGACGATGGCGATGTCTCCTCCTGTTTAGTTGGAGCGGTCTTTTCGGATGATCTTGTAATTGTCCGGGATGGCTATGGCGATATCGGGTGTTGATAATGCGTTCATCCTTGTTTCAGTAAGGAAGGCGACATCCGGTGAAGTAGTGTTGAGTAGATCCCAGAGTTCGGTGGCGTGTCTGTGGACCGAGCGGGTGTTCAGCAGGATGCACTTCAGGTGGTTAGAGTCGGAGCTGTGTTTGGGGTTAGTGGATGTGGTATGGGTCTTGATGCTGGTAAATTTGCAGGAGTGGCAGGCGACGGGTCCATGGGTGTGTCCTGGGGCAGCTACGCAGCATAGAGGTGTGCGTCCGGGGTTAAGGGCTAGGTGGGTGGCGGCGTCATACGTTATGCTGAAGGAGTGCGCTTTGCGTGGACCAGGGGGTCTGGTGCTGGGCGCGGTCCAGGCGCGGACGGGCGTACACGGGCTTACCTTTGGCGCACTCTTTCCTTAAGGGAAGCAAGCTTAAATTGATCTCATCAGAGACATTTGGACCAGCCTTCTGCCCGCTCCTTCTTACAAAATCATAAACAAAGTTGCCATTTAATAAAACATCTTGCTCACCAAGAGATAGGGAAAATGGTATGCTTGCTGGTTTCCAGTTCCAGACAGGAGGTCTGCAGGGATTTGCAGTTCTGTCAGAGAAGTATTTTAGGATAGGCTGACCTGTGATTGGATTTGACTCTCTCTGAATATGTTGGGAGGTCATATGTTGGAACAGTCACGTGGACCTCATGGAAAATACAATGGGGCCTTTCCCAAACTGTATTTTATGATACGTTTTGTATTGCTACACTAGTACTACAAATTTATTGCAAAATGCTATTCACAAAAGTGGAGGAGGCATGAAGGTTAAGACATTGCAAGACTAGAGTTGAAAAGTAAAATACACAGGGACTCATTTACAGAAAAATGACACATTGCGACTCTGCAAGCCAGTTCACTGTGCTGAGCTGTGTCATTTTAAAAGCACAGCAATGCATCGTAATAACAACAATACAGCACATCGGTGTGCTTTCCCATAAGCTGGCACACAATTGGCTGCCATGCAACAGCACAGGCACCCTTGCGTCATGTTGGAAGGGTGCCTGCATTGTGAGGATGATTGTTTTTGTGCATGTTGCAGAAAGTAGAAAATATGACAGGAAACACAATTATTTCTCCTTGTTGCGCCACTCCTATGCCTCCCACCGTAGGATTCTGTCACATTCCCAGCTTTACAAAACTTTGAAAATCTGGAAATGTGTCATGTTCCCAGGATGTTGCATTAGAACACCCACAGAAACATCATTGAAATTCCCCTTTCACCAAGGGTAATGTGTGAAAGGGGGCCATATTTACCAGGCCACTAAAAGTCACTTTATGTGGCTTGTAAACATGTTATGTTATGTTATGTTATGTTATGTTATGTTATACTGGGTTTTATATAGCGTACGGCTACTCAAAGAGTGTCCCGACGCTTTGATTTGCACACCAATCTTATAACATAACAAGAAAAAAAAAACAGAAAAAGACAGAAAAAAAACCAAAAGAGCCCAGGAAACTAAGAAGTAAAAAGCCAGGTTTTGAGCCCCTTCCTAAAAGCCAACAAGTTTGAAGTGCTGCGCAGGGCCACTGGCAGCTTATTCCACATCTGGGGCGCCAACAGTCTAAAGGAGCGGCCTCCAATGCGTGCCCTCTTAACACGGGGCACTGCGGCAAGAAACAAGGATTCTGACCTCAGCGACCTGGCTGGATGGTAAAAGGTCAGCCTTTTTTGGAGGTATTTCGCTCCGGAGGCGTGCAGGGCTTTATGTGCCAGAGTCAAGGTCTTAAAAATTATCCGCTTCCGGACAGGAAGCCAGTGCAGTGCCTCCAGGAGGCCCGAGGCTCTAGCACGGCGAGATAGTCCAAAGATGGCCCGTGCTGCCGAATTCTGGACCACCTGTAACCGTTGAAGCAGATATTCTGGCAGGCCGAGATAGAGGACGTTAGAATAGTCAATTCTCGAGCCAATTATCGCCTGCACTGTGATCTTCCTGTGTTCCTCCGATAACAAAGGGAGAAACTTACGCAGCATCCGGAGCAAGCCAAAGCAGGTGCCCGTGAGGCCAATTATCTGTGAGCGCAGTGTGAGGCCGTTGTCAATCTTAATCCCAAGGTTTTTTGCCACCTGGGACGAACTTGCTGGTGGAAACATGTTCTCTGGCCACCACACTTTCCAGTCCGGATCCGAACTGCACCCGAAAAAGAGGACCTCGGATTTATCCGAGTTGCACTTGAGGCTGTTATGTTGGAACCACTGAAATACAGCCTCAAGGCAACCCTGGATCCTACCTCCATCGAAATCCGCACCCCTCTCACAGGTGAAGAGGAGCTGGGTGTCATCGGCGTAGGAAACGATCTGAGCCCCGAAAGACTCCGCCAGAGCCGCCAAAGGGGTCATGAAGATGTTAAATAGAGTTGGGCTCAATACTGAGCCCTGAGGAACTCCGACACCCAATGGCGACATCTCGGCGGAGCAAGCAGAAGCCCAGACCGTTTGTCGACGGCCTGCCAGGAACGAACGAAACCACTGGAGCACCGTCCCCCTGAGACCAATCTCTGAGAGTCTTGCAAGGAGACCCTCATGGGGGACGGTGTCGAAGGCCGCCGACAGATCTAACATCACCAGCATCGCCCTACCACCCGAATCCAGCACCTCCTTAATCGCCTCCAAAACTTCCAGGAGAGCTGTTTCGGTGCTAAGATTGGTGCGGAAACCCGATTGAGTGGGGTGCAGTAGGTCATGGGACTCCAGGTAATCGGCAAGCACCCTGTGCACATGCTTTTCAATGATCTTGGCGAAGGCAGGCAGGAGCGAGATAGGCCTGTAATTCGCCAACACCTCCGCATCCAAACCGGGCTTTTTGAGCAGGGGGATAATCATCGCCTGCTTCCAAGACTGGGGAACCACACCCTCTACTAGAGAACAGTTCAGCAGGGGGTTCACATAAGGGTTAATGATAACTGCCATTTTTGCCAAAAACTTGGCGGGGCAGGCATCCCGGGGAGAACCTGACTTAAGACAAGCCATCAGATCAAATGAAGCGGTCATAGAGAGAGGAGGAAAGACTGCCAAGGCCACACCTGCACTGGGCAAGGTAACATCGGCATTCTCCACCCGACAGGGCGCCTCAGGCTCCTGCACAGGGAAAGAGTCCTGGATCGATTGGATCTTAGAGGTAAAAAAGTCCGCGATCGCCCTGACCCAAGGCTCAGGAGGGGGAGTCTGAGTCGACGCAGCACGTGAGGTCGTAAACTCCCGCACAATAGAAAAGAGCTCCTTGCAGGAATTGGAGGCAGCTTCGATTTTTCTCGCGAAATAAGCCTTCTTCTCAGAAAGGATATCACGATGGTAAACTTTCGCCAAGGACCTATAAGCAAGTTTCGCTGTCGGGTCATATTTCACGCGCCATGCTCTTTCTGCTACCTTGCATTGTCGGCGTGAAGCCGCCAACGCTTCCGTAAACCAAGGGGCGGATGCACCTTTGTCAAGTTTGCGCGGAGGCCTCACAGGAGCAAGATCATTTAACCTCTCTAAGAGCCAGGCCTGCAGCCGCTCAACATCCTCATCCAGATCCCCAGTCAAAGCGCAGGGATGATCCGCACAGGATTGTGCCAATAGTTCCGGAGTGACCCGGTGGAATGCCCTAAATCCCTGGGAAGCTTGCCGGGGGGCACCGGAAGACTTCCTGACTTCAAAAAGAAAAAATTTAATCAGCCTGTGATCAGACCAAAGCACCTGAATAGGAGCATGCATCTCTATAGGGGTCGTAGAAAAAGTCAGGTCCAGGGTGTGTCCCTTCTCATGGGTCGGCCCAACGTGATAGGGCACCCGGCCCAGAGGGGCTGTGACGTCCAGCATTTTAATCGCGTCAGCGTCCATTTCAACGTCCATATGGACATTAAAGTCCCCGGCGACTATACAGTGCTCTGACGTAAGTAACAGAGATGAGGTTACCGACTGGAACTCTTCGAAGAAAGAGCCTGTGGGCCCTGGAGGTCGGTAAACGAGGAGGCCTTTCACAGATTGGTGTGGTGATAGAACAATAGAAAAGGCGGGGGATTCGCAATCCTTAATCACATCAGAGGGAATGATGGTGCAGGTGGCACTTTTGTCTACTATCAATGCCACCCCACCTCCACGCCCCTTCAGTCTATCCTGCCTGAAGATGGACAGGCACACTGCGCTGGGGGGGCCTCAAAAAAAGTGACACACCAGCTGCGCAATGGCCTTGAAAATGAGGCCCACAGTGAGTATATATCATAGATAGAGCTGGTGAGAACACAGAAATATGGGCAAGACATGCACGCATGGTGACAGTTGGGTTGGTGCTTGTGATCACATCATTTGTGAGATGAGCGTTTGTGTAAAGTTTATGGAAGTGGCAGAATATGGAGTGTGTGTAGTGCATGAGGAAGACACACTTACCTTCCAGTGGTTATTGCTCCATAGGTCCTCCCTCAGTGACTTCAGTGGCAAGGGATCTAGTACTAGAAGCAATGTGTCTGCAATGCAATGACAAGGTATTTTGCCACATAACCTTGCACCATTGTGGGTGCAGGAGCAGGACTCCATATGACACCCTGATTAGATTCAGTGTGAGTGCAATGCACTGACATGGTGGAGGAGTAGAATTAGGGTTTGGGATGTACATATCACTATGAAGCCAGCCTGTTTTTCTTGTGGAGTCACTTAAAGGCAGTCTGTGTCAGTGTAGGGTGCATAATGATGCATATCTGCTGGGGTTGCTCTAGATCACCATTGCAAGAAGAGCAAAAGAGCACACAAGGGTAGCAGTTGCTACCTCTACTCCTGTACAACCACCATTATGTCCATGACTATTTATCTACTGTAGGAGATACTGGTAAAGAAGCAATGCCATCATTACAATAGGATAATGTTGGGCTGGTGCACACTAAGGAATTAGTTCCATAAGTTTATATTTTCATATGATGCATCCTGATGCAATGCATAAACAGTGGCCCAAGGAAGCCCCACACTATGCACTTAAATGGTTACCTTTTCTAATAAAATCACTATAAACATTGATGTTTGCATTTATAATAAATGCGATACCACTGTAAACCAAGGGTTCTCCGTTAATTAGGTCACGATAGAATGTTTAGTGAATAATATTAAACTCTTATTAGTAGATTAGTAGATAAATCTGCTTGTGATGGATGGAGATTGCTGAGAAGATATGGTGCTGGAAGGAAAACTGTGAGGAGCTCGTTGCAGCAGACAGACGCCTGGGGATGTTATTAATTGTATTGCTGAGTGCATGGGGGTGTCTGATTCAATACCGTTTAGTGCAGTGAAAGATCTTCTTAGGACGTGGAATGTAGCACATTCTGAAAGGTTGCAAAGAGAAGAACGGGATTGCCTTTCCCAGAGGTAATTAACACACTGAAGAAGGCGTTCTCTGGCCCTCTCTATAATTACCTTGGTGATCTTATCACATTTGTTAATGTAGCTCTAATTTAGATAGCTTTCATTTTAATGAACCAATCAAGGGACTTCAGAGGCAGATTAAAAAAGATACAGGAGAGGAAACTGATCCATGCTGTTGTGCAAACCAAAACGTAATTTATATGGTGGGTGTAGTTGCTTCCTTTTAAGACTCACTAATTAATACCTGTTCGTAGTTGGTAAACATAGGTCTTAATTGGAAGGGAAAATATGTCGAATTGCGACTAAAATCTTTTCTGTGAACATGCAAACCAGCAACCCAAATGCAAACAAGAAGTTTCAAATTGTTATATTATCCTGAGGTTCAGACTTCCTTTTATAGAAGCAAGCATATTTATTGCAAGTGTGTCCAGCATAGGCTCAGAAAAGCCTGATACATGCCGGATTTTTAAGGTTATTCATGGAAACATTTAATATAGAATGATTTTAAATGGAAATAATTTACAAAAGCAGTGGTTGTCTTTTAAAAGTAGCTTTAGGCTGTTAGATCTGAGATCCGTAGGGTGGTCATCCCCCAAACATTTTGCCTACCTCCTCTGTTTATGTGACCTCGTTTTTGCTGGCTTTAAACTCTGTGCACTTTACTACTGCTAACCACTGCTAAAGTGCTTGTGCTCTCTTCCCTAAACATGGTAATATCGGCTCATCTCTGATTGTCGTGAGTCTGGAACCAAAGCAGGAATGGAGGACCACTGTGCACTTCAAATACCTTTCTTTGAAGTCCCCCCACTTCAAAGCCACAACTGCGTATTGGTAGTGGACCTATGACACCATCACTACAGTATACTTCTGCCTCTGTGAAGACTCTACCTGGACGAAGGACCACTGCACTGCTGAAGAACTGACACTATGGTAGAATGCTGCTTTGCTAGCCACCAGCCTTGGTATGCAGCCTTGCTGCCTGCAGCCTTGCTGCCTGCTGCTCCCCAGCACCACTTGAACCAACAATGACTCCAAGGGCTTGCCTCCTGATTAGAAGTCTCAGGGACATAAAAGACTTTCACCCATTCTGCTCCTACATTTCAACTATGCAATCTGTGAGTCTGCCCTGCCATGTGGTGCCATCCCATACCTGGCCTCTTGGAAGTGGACCTAAGGTTTTTGCTCCAGTGGAACTGACGTAGCTTAGACTGCATGATCAGGATCAACACATTGCCATTTATGTGGTAACAAGACTGGTGCATCACACTCGGAACCAGCGCACCGCTTTTGGAACCGCCTCTGCAGAACCAACGCATCCCTGCCATTCCATGGAGAAGATGTATGTATCACCTTTCCTGGGTGGAATAACTTTCATCGCCCTTAGAACCCTCGCATCTCAGAACCGCTTCTTCTGCATGGAGAAGATCGACGCATCACCCCAACTGAATGGGAAACACCAGCACATCTCTTGGCTGCACCCTGCATTTTCATCAATGCATCTAGGATCAAGGTACTTATGTTCAGTAGGCATAGGTTGGTCCCTGGATCTGGCCCATGCTCCATCACCCTCAGGGTACACTTTTGACTTGCCCTAGTCCAGCATGACCAGATAACCCAAATAGGTGTATATTGCTTATAAGTGCTATTTTCCGGGATATTACTTAACATTTCATATCTTAAGTTCTTCTTATTGGATTTTGTTCATTTTCAAGCTCTATTTCTCGAACTTGGTGTGGAGTCTTTTTCTGGTGTTTACATTGTGTTACTCTTTAAAGTGTTGCACAAATACTTCACACATTGCCTCTAAAGTTAAGCCTGGCTGCTCTGTGCCAAGCTACCATTGGGTAAGCACAGGTTAATTTAGTGTGTGTTTGTGACTTTGCCTGAATAGGATTGGGGTTACTGCTTTAGACAAGGTGCCTACCTCTGCCAACCAGAAACCCAATTTCTAACAAGGCCCTCCTGGCCTAAGTTTGGGATTGTCATGTGTGTTATGCATGTGCCTTAATTTGTTTTCACTTTTAACAATGTGAGCTCTGTTGTCGTGAATTCATTATGGAAACTATAAAGTGGCCTGTTTAATGCTGGGAGACGGGGGGGGATCTTTAGCAGCTGACAAGCGCGGTGCGTCCATAGGGGCGTGGGGGCGTAGCCCCACCCCCCGCCCGCAGCCACCCGCAGCCGCCCGCAGGAGTCACCGAGGGAGAACTGACAATGCATGCCAGTCAGCATGACGTCGGAAGGCGTCATGTTGATTGACATGATTGTCCCCAGGCAGGCAGCAACATGAGTGCGCATGCGTGGGGACGGAGGGTGAATTTTTTACCCGTGCCCATGCATGCGCACTTGTGTTCGTGCTTTTTTGAGCATGCCCATTAGGAGCCCTTCGGTCTCCTAATGGGCGTGCTGTGGGCGTAGAGTAACCTGTGCCCCTGCAGCGCCAGGATTGTCTGAAATATGGAAACAATTAGTGCGGACATGGCAGCCTGTTGACATGAGCTGTGCAAAAGAGTGACCACACGCAAGTAAGGAGGAAAAAAGTGTTTTGACGTGTTTTATTTGTTTAAGATGCCCGACAGCACTGCAGTGCTGAAAGAAGAAAATCGTGCAGTCTTAAGTAAAGAGTGCACCCTGTATGGATGTGTGCAATGTGGCTATTAATCAACCGTAGACAGTGTGAAAAAAGTTCAGTGGGGATGTAAATTACAAACTTATAGCCAGTTTCTCGCAGACTCCTGTCAGGTCAGTTTTCCTCCAAAGAGACTACGGATGTTTACAGTAAGGGTAAAATGAATGTGAATATATTAGAGGGTGGAGTTGGGGGACCCAGCTTAAACGTGATTGGCCAGTTTCTAAGAGCCGCAGCAAAGGAAATTGAACAGGGAGAGTGGGTGCATGAATGGATGCATGCATGATGGGTGGATGGATGCATGAATGATGGATGCAGGTTGGATGGGTGGGTGGATGGATGGATGGGTGGATGCATGAATGAATGATGTATGGATGCAGGATGGGTGGGTGGGTGGGTGGATGGATGGGTGGATGCATGAATGATGTATGGATGGATGCATGGATGCATGCATGATGGGTGGATGCATGATGGATGGATGGGTGGATGCATGAATGAATGATGTATGGATGCAGGATGGGTGGGTGGGTGGATGCATGAATGATGTATGGATGGATGCAAGGTGGTTCGGGCTCGCTCGCTGCACTCGCTCGCTGCGGTGCAATATGCAAATTAGTTTATGCCCCACCACTTTCAAATGTCACCAGCCACCCCTGGCAGCTGAGTTATGTTCCCTTACAGGTGCAGATTTATAACATTTTCTAGTTCATACATATTTCCTGGGATACACCTGATAACTGCACTTTTTTACATTGACGTTTCCCAAAAGTAGTATACCATGCATTGCACAATGAATCTGCATTGCATAAAGCCAGCAACTCTGTGACACAGCAGACGGTTTTATATTTTTTACTTCGCCCTAGTGAATTCCCTCTTCAACATCTCCAAATGATTGGGGTGTTATAGCCCCTGCCCAGCCTGCATGAGGATTCATTTCAGTCCATGATTGGAGTAAGTGTCCAGGGTGGGAAAGGGTTTGAAGGAGTTTACAAATGGCCACAAACTCATGTGCTTTTGGACATTCAAAACATTTCAGAAGCAAACGCCAATTCCTCGCCCTTGCTTTGGATTTACTCCTGCCCAATAACATACTTGTCTCTGGTAAGATTAGTAGGCAGCAACAGGAATTTTATGGCAAGACCGGAGGCTCCTATTATGCTTTCTTATCTTGCATTTAATTACACAGCAGCCAAGATAAGTAAAAAACTACAGTTCCCAGAGGGCCAGAAACAAACTGGGCCATGGGAATGAGAAAAAACGAGAATACAGTAACCAATCACAGAAGACCTATTAGATAAAGACCCTAACTGACTGCGCAGCTTCCTCTTTTCTTGCTGCTCGCAGTCAGATAAGTGTCTTTATCTTTGCTCACAGATATATTATTGTTGGTTTCATGTGTATTATGACCGTTTTTATGATATTTACTTTGCTATTGTGAAGCGCGTCCTAGCGCTATTGATTTCACGCTCTTCGCGTGTGTTTCATTTCAGCTCCGGTGCTTTGTTTTCCTCGCTCCCACCACCTCCCCTTTCAGCCTCCCATGGTAGCGTCCTAGCGCGCGCTGCTTCGCGTGTCTTCCCCGACCTTCTCTCACCTCTTGGAGGCTTCTCCGGTTACCGGTTCCTCGCGTGCCTGCATTTTTCAGCTCTGGTGCCCTGCTTCCTCCGTGTGTGAAGCCGTCTGACGCTCTCTGCCTGGCCCAGCCTTTAAACACGCCCCTGCTCACAAATTTAACCCTCGCCTACCTCCTGTTTCTGTGGTTCTTTCTGTCACAGCCTGACTATGGAACTCGATAGTTCCTCTGAGGAAGTCCCCACCCAGGACTCTCAGTCCTTCAAGAAGGACTTGAATAAGTTTATTAATAATTCTGTGGAAACAGCTGTGGAAGTATCCATGAAAAGAATGTCTAAAAATATGGAGAACTCCATGTTAAGCATCATGTCCAAAGTATTGGCCCAATCTGCGGGGGAAAGCAGAAAGAGAAAGGTGGAACACTCTGCTCAATCTCGTGTCTCTAAAAAAGCGTCATTGATTGGCGAGTCTTCCTCGCTCTTGACTGAGGACTCTGTTCCTCCCAGGCCTCCTACTAAGGAGGGGTTTGTTGGCTCTGAGGGCAAACGTAAGCAAAAAGACAAACATGCAGAGTCTCCTAGGAGAAAATTAGTAATTTCCACCATATTGGACACAGATGATGATGATGATGCTAATTTTGATGACGCTGATCAATTATTTGACCATTTTGACATGACTGACCCTTCCCCCCCCCTCCTAAATCTTCTAAATTGGATTCCTTTTCTTTTGACCCAGTTTTTGATTCCGAAGGTTTTCCCATGTTTGATCCTTCTACTATTCGACACCTGAATTCTACTGAATGGCTTCCTTCTCACCATGTCAGAGAATATATATCAGACAGGTTACGTCTTCCTTTGGAGGCCCCGGTAAGAGCCAGGCTCAAATCTGAATGCCCTAAGCCTGCTCTTCCCGACAAAATCACTTTGGTTCCTTCCATTGACCAACCTCTCCTCACATTCTTTTCCAAGTTTGGCAAGGACCCCCGCAGAGGGGTGGACAAGGCCTGGTCCACTTGCCAGGACAAATTGCTGGATATTGTGGGCCCTCTAGCCCGTATTTTCGATTTGGCGGAATCCTCCCGCTTGGATGGCACTGAACTTTCTGCTGAGGAAGTCTCTATGTGGGCTCAACGCGCCTTCTGTCTTTTAGGTAATGCGAATTCTGCAATTACGCATGAACGTCGCAAGGGTCTCCTGATCAAATTGGATCCCAAACTCTCAAATCTAGCACCTATGGATCCTGGCCCCAAGGCGAATGGTCTCCTGTTCGGAGAAAATTTGGTTCATGACCTCAGTAGATTTGTTTCTACTTTTGCTTCTTTGGACAAAGCCCAGCAAACAGTGAAAAAGGTTTTCGCCCCTCTGGTTTTTGGACGGGCCGGCAGAGGCAGCGGCCGCTCTTCCGGCCGTCCCTATAACCAAGGCTCCAGAGGTTCGTTCAGCAACAACCAGGACTACAAGCCCCAATTTTATCCCCAGCGTGGACGTGGCTTCCGAGGGAAAGGTCAACGAAACTATCGTCAAAACTCCAACCAGCAAGGTAAGCCTTTCTTCTTCCCCTCCTGTTGGGGGTCGCTTAAAACTGTTCCTTCAAAAATGGTGCACTCTCAGTGCAGACCCTTGGGTCTTAAACGCGGTGCAAGGCTATCTAATCGAGTTCATTTCTCCTCCCGTTCAGTCTTCTCTTCCTCCCCCTCTCGTCTTTTCAATTCTCATGGCATCTCAGATCTCGACCGAGATCGAGGTTCTACTCCAAAAAAGAGCAATTCAAATTTTTCCCTTCGACTCCTCAGGCTTTCTAAGCTCCATTTTTCTAGTTCAAAAGAAAAACAAGAAGCTCCGCACAGTCATTAACTTGAAGTGGTTCAACCAGTTTGTGGTTTACCGCCATTTCAAAATGGAAACCATTTTGCATCTGAGGGACACTCTTCGCCCCAACGATTGGATGGTCCATTTATATCTTCAGGATGCTTACCTCACGGTTCCCATTCATCACTCTCAATGGAAATTTCTCCAGTTCCAGTGGGCAGGTGTCAACTATTGTTTCACCTCTCTTCCCTTTGGCTTATCATCCGCGCCCTGGTGCTTCACAAAACTCTTAAAACCAGTGGTCGCCTATCTTCGATCTCTTGGCATCAGACTAATTATTTACCTGGACGATATCCTCCTCATGAATTCCGACAAACAGTCTCTCCTCTCCGACCTGCTAGTGACTCAATCGCTTCTTTTGGACCTGGGTTTTCTCATCAATACGGACAAGTCATCTCTGATTCCGTCTCAGAACACGGAATTCTTGGGTTTTCTGGTGGACTCTGCTGCAGCGTCCCTTCGCCTTCCCCTCTCCAAAGTTTCCAAGATCAAAGCGGAGATTATGTCCGTTCTTCAGTCCTCTCTTTTGTCCCTTCGATCCCTAGCGAGGATCGTCGGTCTCCTCTCCTCCTCCATTCAGGCCATCTTCCCTGGCCCTCTCCATTATCGCACTCTTCAGTGCCTAAAGATTCAACACCTTCGACAAGGCCTCGCTTATTCGGATCTCATGGCTCTAGATCCCGAGTCCCGCACTGAGCTTCAGTGGTGGATAGACCATTTAGATGCGTGGAACGGACGCACTATCTTCGCCACTGCCCCAGATCTTGTCTTAGAATCCGATGCAAGCCTGTTGGGCTGGGGCGCCCGATGTGGACCAATCTCGACTGGAGGTTCATGGTCCGCCGAGGAGTCCAAGTTGCACATCAACTGTTTAGAGATGCTTGCAGGTTCCTTTGCGATCAAAAGCCTTACAAAAAACAGGATTCAATGTTCTATCCTCCTTCGTATGGACAATGTTTCTGCGGTCCGCTACATCAACCATCTCGGCGGAACAAGGTCCAAACCCCTAGCGGACTTAGCAAAGAGTCTGTGGGAATTCTGTCTCACACATCATCTTTCTTTGACTGCAGAGTATCTCCCTGGAGATCTCAACAGCGTAGCGAATTGGCACTCGAGATTTCTTCGAGATTCCAGCGATTGGAAGCTCTGTCCATCCGTCTTCCTTTCTCTTTCCCATCTTTGGGGCCCTTTCTCTATCGATCTTTTTGCATCCCGGCTCAATTCACAATTGCCCGGGTTCTACAGTTGGCGCCCGGACCCCCTGGCCTTGGCGACAGACGCTTTCCTGCAGGATTGGTCTCGTCATCTACATTATGCCTTCCCTCCTTATCTGATGATCAACAGGGTCCTTTCTCAGGTTCGTCGCCAGTCTTCGTCTCTGGTTCTTGTGGCCCCTTTCTGGCAAGCACAAGTGTGGTTTCTGACTCTTCTCGAGATGGCAGTGGACTTCCCTGTCCTTCTTCCCTCCTTCGAGGATCTTCTACTCAATCCCCAAGGCGTACAGCACAGTCTCATTCTCGACTCCTCCCTGCAGCTCTCGGCCTGTAAAGTTTCCGGCCTTCCACTTCTGACGTCCTCATTTCACAAGAGGCTTTGATCTTTATCAGCCAGGCCTGGGCTCCTGGAACATCCAAAGCATACAAATCCGCCTGGTCTCTTTGGACAAGCTGGTGTTTGGAAAGGGACCTCGATCCCATTTCAGCCTCTCTGAATTTCATCATTAATTTCCTTGGTTCTCAAGCCAGTGCCGGTAAAGCTTATCGCACTATCAATCTCTATCGTTCAGCCATCTCTCTCTACCATTCCCAAATCGATGGTAAACCGGTTGGTGCTCACCCTCTGATTTGCCGTCTACTCAAAGGTGTTCGTTGTGCGAAACCACAGTTGGCTAACTATACCTCTTTATGGGATGTTACAGTGGTTTTTAAATTGTTTTCAAATTGGCCAGACAATTCTGTTCTTTCACTCAAGATGCTATCTGCTAAGCTTACCATGTTACTGTGTCTAGTTTCCATTAAGAGAGTTTCTGATGTTAAGGCTCTAGATGTTTCTGCTCGCCAATTCTCTCCTACAGGTGTTCTTTTTCAGATACGCAGACGTACTAAGACTCATTTGGATTCAGTGTTTTATCCTTATTTTCCAGCTCATCCCAAATTGTGTGTGGGACAATGTTTAAAAGTGTACGAACAACGAACTGCTGATCTCAGAACGCCCTCTCATTCTCAACTCCTTATTTCCTTTCGCAAACCCCATCTTCCTGTCTCTTCTCCTACCCTTGCCCGTTGGGTCCGTTGGGTCATGTCTCTTGCCGGAATTGATGTCTCCGTTTTCGGGGCTCATTCGGCCAGGGGAGCCATGGCTTCTACAGCCGTTTGGTCTGACTCTCGTTTGGAAGACATTCTGAGACCAGCAGACTGGTCAAATGACAGTATATTTCGCATGTTCTATTGTAAACCTGTTCATACTGTGGCTTCTGATGTTGTTAATATGCTTTAAACAAGCATAATAGGAGCCTCCGGTCTTGCCATAAAATGTAGATTTTTCTAGTATTCAGGACGGAAAATCTTAATTTTATTAAAGACACGGAGGCGAGTATTATCCCGCCGCAACATTCTTAACATTTGTTCTCCCTCCCTACAGTGAATCCAGCCCTGCCACCGGCTTCATCTTAGAAGATCTTCCCTTCGACTCCTACGAGCTTCACCTCCAAGTTCTCCAACTCCAGCGCTCCTGGATCCTCCTCCTGGACTCCTGTTTGGTCTTCTTCCTTGGATTCCTCTGATACAAGACTTATGTTCCTGGACTTTGGCTATATCCTTAATTTTATTCATTTTCCCTTTGTTTAATGACTATGCTTGATCTGCTCGCCAGCGAAAAGAGGAAGCTGCGCAGTCAGTTAGGGTCTTTATCTAATAGGTCTTCCATGATTGGTTACTGTATTCTCGTTTTTTCTCATTCCCATGGCCCAGTTTGTTTCTGGCCCTCTGGGAACTGTAGTGTTTTACTTATCTTGGCTGCTGTGTAATTAAATGCAAGATAAGAAAGCATAATACTCGCCTCCGTGTCTTTAATAAAATTAAGATTTTCCGTCATGAATACTAGAAAAATCTACATTATGACTGTAAGGTCAACTTTGTTAACTGCCTAACAATCATGATTCCTACAATTCCCTAGTTTATGTACAGATCAATTATAATCAAATTATGATTAAGATATTCGTTTTAGTGCCGTAAATGTTCTGTTTTAATTACCAGCCTCAGATCCACAGAAACATAAGAAACCTGCAATATTCCTCCCAGAGAGTATATAAATCCAACAATAACTGAGAAAATCTGGTTGCCATAAACTGATTCCACCAGTAATTGCTCATCACTATTTACCGCGAATCCAAACTACGTGGTAAAAAGCAAAAACTTAGAAATATGCACTTTAGTGCATTTTTCTAAGTTGTAAATTACACAAACATGTCCTTGGGACATGTGTGTGTGCAACACCAGTGAACATTACCATTTCAGGGGTGCAACAGGGTGTTCTTTGGACACCCTGGCACCCTTGAAATTGCGGCACATTTGTGATTCGCTAATTGCTAATCGCAAATAAGGAATGGCTTTCCCATTCATTCCTATGGGCCTTTGGCCTATAGGAATGAATTGGAAAGCCATTCCCTATTTGCGATTAGCAATTAGCGAATCGCAAATAAGGAATCAGTAGGAATTGCAAATCACATTGCGATTCCTACATGCATCCCGTTTTGCAAGTCTTTAATAGCGATTGCCTAAAATTTGCTATTAAGGACTCGCAAAACATAACTTTGATGCATCTGGGGGATAATACTAAGGATTAATCAAAGTAAGAGTTAAAAAAGTAAATGAGACATAACTACTGAAAAAAAAATCCAGAGGCATTAAACATTGTCCTTCCGCAAAGCCGACAAAAGCACTTTCCTGAATAGCACTTCTATGGCATGCACTCGATTAGTGCTATTGTTTAGTAGATATCAAATGGTCAGGCTGGTCACATACCTGACCCTAGATGTAACTTTTCCATTTCCCAAGAAACACATTGAAACACCTGTTCGAAGCTTACCTATCCATGTTACTGTTCCTATTCACAGAGAATCAATTACCCTCTGATTTAAAAGTACAATGTTTAACGATTGAGCTTTACAAATCCCTTTATTGATTAATCTGCCTTTCCCAATGCATATCAAACAAAGCATGCTTCCGTCCACGAGTTTGACTTGAATACTGATTGCACACTTTAATTGTCAGATGAAATATACTGCCTCTTCACAGGATATTCACCGTGACCTTTGACTGGCATTTGATACTTCCCTTTGGAACCTTTCCAAATGTAAAATCTTTCTTAGCTCGGTCAGGCCTTTCAATTTCCTGAATTATGTGTATGCTCAGTTTTTGCAATATTCCTCCAGAGGGACAGGGGCAAAGCACCGGAACGCATCTTTGACATTTCACATTCACTTCAAAACCATAATAGTCAAATGAAAAATATATTTTTTATGGAAACCAAGATCTCAGAAACATGTTTTCCTAAAACATAAAATCGTCAATTTTACTATAGATGTTCTAAGACAACTAAAAGATCAGTTTAGTTGTACCAGTCTCTTTCTTAAATGGGCTGGGGATGAAACTGAGGCACTAAAAGTATATATGTAAGTATGTGTATGGTATTTTGTAAGAAATTGTGTTACTGTTTGAAGGGGGGTGCAATCTTTCTCAAGCAGCAGCCACAAACCCTCTGAGGGTGAAGTGACAAACAATCCCTGAATTAACCTATGATTAACCAACCCTCTGGCAGCTTGGCAGTTAGACTTAACTCAGAGGCAATTTGTAAAGTATTTGTGCAATACTTCAAACAGTAATTCAGTCAAAGCACACCACAAAGGGCTCCTACAACAGATTTCGATAAATGAAACAAGACAAAAGTCCAGTAGAACAGGAGATATTCAATTTGAATCCCTTTGCTGCTAGGCCTCCCCCTCCCCACGTGGCCTCTTTTTGGCTATTTGGGGTAGTTTGTGCTTAGGCCCCTATACATTTTTGTTCAAATAAGGTATCCATGCCAATTAACTGAGCTGCACCTTGCCATCGTTTTTCATTGTGTACTGCATATGTAGCAAGTCATTTGGTAAAATATAAATAGTGAAAATTAGATATCAAGGAAACCTATGTATTTCTGAAATGAGAACAAGATATAGAGTTCAGAATCAGTTATTATTCACACATTTATAAAGTTGGGGTATTCATACTAGCATATTAATTAGTTTTTCAGAATGACTATCTTCTTACGCACTGTCTTATATTTGCAAGGATTAAATGCATAGAAAGTCAATTGTTAATAACACTTTTTCTACTAACTTGTGTTCCTAAAAGTCTCCCGATTGCAATGGTACCTCACTTGTGTGAGTAGGCCTAGTTCCGGCAACAGGAAATAAAACAAAACGCAACATGGACATCACATGTCCATCACATGACCCTTTTTTTTTGCAACGTGCCTGGCTGGAGATTTCAAGCTGTGGCTCAACCGGCACCTAGGGAACCGCAGCAAACATGTACATTTCCGAAAACAAGACAAAGAGGGGAATCTAGGATGCGTTGACTTGTGAGGCTCCCACCAGGTTTTGTTACCCAGAATCCCTTGCAAACCTCAAACTTTTAAAAGGAAAACACATTTTCCTCATATTTCTGTGACTGAAAGTTCTGGAATATGGAGGGCACCAGAAACTTCACCCAAACAGCATGCCGCCAAGCCTCCCAATAGAAATGGGACCTCACTTGTGTGGTTAGGCCTAGTGCCCGTGACAAGAAATGGCCAATAAGACAAGGTGGACACATCACATTTTTCACTGAAAACTGTACCCAGAATTTCTTGCAAACCTCAACATTTCTCTAATTATGGGGAGCCACAAACCTCCTTCCACCCAGCATTCTCCCAAGTCTCCTGATAAAAATGGTACCTTTCTTGTGTGGGTGGGCCTAGTGCATACAACAAGAAATGGCTCAAAACCTATTGTGAAACATCAAAATTAGCTATCACAAAACAACATGGTTTTTCAAGGGGGTAATTTGAGGTTTTGATCCTGGGCACGGCGGCCATGTAGGGAAACCTACCAAACCCAGATAGTTATGCAAATTAGACTCCCAGGGGAGTCCAGGGAGATGGGGCTTGTGTGGATCCCCCTATGTTTTCTTACCCAGAATTCCCTACAAACCTCAAATTTATCAAACAAATTCAAATTCTCCTCACATTTCTGTGTGGGAAAGTTGTGAGATCACTGGCTCTGAACATCATTCCTACCACCTAGTGTTCCCCCAGGGCACCCAATAAAAATGATACCTCATTTGCATGGGTGGACCAAGTGCTCTCAACAGGGACAGGCCCCACACATATTGAAGAGACATCAACACTATCGATCACCAGACAACAAGGGGATCACCTGAATTTTTGGTCCCGGACTGAGCAGCCTTTTATGAAACATACCAAACCCAGACATTTCTGAAAACTGGTATATGGTGCTGGGGTTTGGGGATAAAGTAATAGCTCTCCAATTCATGTTACAAAGAACCTCTTCTGTAGCACCCCTCATTTCCATCATATTATACATGCCATGAAAAATTGGGGACCCCTATATAAAGAAGACCATATTAAAAAAGGCCCAATATCTTTGCGGCTATCAAGCTGTATAAACGCAGAAGTGAGATTAAATCTTATCATCACAGAACGCCTTTACTGTGACAGGATACTGTGGCCCTTTTTTTGGAAAGCATGCATTTTCATAGGAGGAAACGGAGCTTGGGAAACACACTATAAAGACCTACATGTTTTATCATATAATTCTGTTTTTTAAAGGCTCTTTTTTAATGGGAAAGGTCTTTACTGTGCATTAATGTGAGTCATACTTGTTGTTAGAAATGGGATTTCTGGTTGGCTAGGGCATTCGCCTAAGCCAGGCAGAAACCACCACTCTAGTCATGGTAAGGGAGTTACACGCTGAAGAGAACCCTTGCTCAACCCCTTGGTAGCTTGGCAGAGTAGTCAGGCTTATCCCAGAGGCAATGTGTAAAGCGTTTGCGCAACACACTCACACAGCAGTAACACACTCAATCAATCAAATAAATTTGTAAAGCGCGCTAATCACCCACTAGTGTCTCAAGGCGCTGGGAGGGGGGAGGAGTCGCTACTGCTTGAACAGCCAGGTCTTGAGTTGTTTCCTGAAGGAGAGAAGGTCCTGGGTCAGCCGTAGGTGGGTGGGGAGGGAGTTCCATGTCTTGGCAGGCCAGGTAGGAGAAGGATCTTCCTCCGGCGGTGGCTTTGTGAATTCGTGGGACATCGGCGAGGGCGAGGCTGGCGGATCGGAGCTGGCGGTGGGTGTGTAGAATGTGAGGCGGCTGTTGAGGTATTTGGGGGCCATGTCGTGGAGAGCCTTGTGTGCGTGGGTGAGGAGTCTGAACATGATCCTCTTGCTGATGGGGAGCCAGTGCAGGTCTTTCAGATGGGCAGAGATGTGGCTGTGATGGGGGATGTCCAGGATGAGTCGTGCCGAGGCGTTCTGTATGCGCTGGAGTCTTTTCTGGAGTTTGGCTGTGGTTCCAGCGTAGAGGGTGTTCCCGTAGTCCAGACGGATGGTGACGAGGGCCTGGGTGACTGTCTTCCTGGTTACGGTGGGGATCCACCGGAAGATATTTCGGAGCATGCGCAGGGTGTTAAAACAGGATGACGAGACGGCGTTGACTTGATGGTCATCGTGAGTGAGGAGTCCAGGATGAATCCCAGGTTGCGTGCATGGTCCGTTGGCTTGGGTGCGGTTCCCAGGGCAGAGGGCCACCAGGAGTCATCCCAGGCAGAGGGGGATGGTCCCAGGATGAGGACTTCCCTCATGTCTGAGTTCAGTTTCAGACGGCTGAGCTTCATCCATTCTAGGCACACCACAAAAGAAACTCCACACAAGGTTATGTACAAAATATCCTTTGAATTGCATATAAAAACACATTAGACCATAACTCACTTTGTAGCATGAAAAGCACATTAGACCACATAACATAAATCAGTGCGCCACTTGGTGCTTGTCATAAAGAAGTCATATGCCACTAGGCACTTGTCATAGGTATGCATGTAAATCACAGTGTACGCCAAATCACATCAACCCCTTTTTCCCATAGGCACTGGTCATAAAATCAGGGGGAGGGTAGAACAGTAACTACCAGGTAAACACAATACCACATTTGGGCCACTAAACAAATGCTCACTAGATGCCCAGGTCATAAGAAGAGCTCTCTACACCAGCGTTGTGGGTTTTATGTAGTGTCTGAAAACCACCGCCCTTATATGGGGTTCCCTAAGTAAGGTACCAAAAGGCATAACAGTACCTATGTGAAGCACATTAGGAGCCAATCGCTTTGTTCACCATCACTTTGTCTAATATGCCCTATGCAGGATGTGGCCTCACCTGCCGGACTCTTACCAGGACTACCCTGACCCTATCGGTGCCCCTCAGGCAACTGCGGACAACAGTGGCAGAGACCATAGGAAAGCTAGTAACTGGAAAACAGCCATGTCTTCAGGCTGCGCCTGTACAGAGATTCCGATTCGATCAGTCGAAGATTTAATGGAAGGGAGTTCCATAGCTTTACCATAACCACCGCAAAAGCTCTACCCCCTTTTCTTGAGCGATAGAAACGGGGGGAGCAAGAGATGGAGGTGGTTGGATCTGAGAGCTCGAGATGAGTGGACTAGCTTCAGCCTACGTCTGAGATACCCGGGTCCCTTGCCATTCAGAGCCCTGAAAGACAGGAAATGAAGTAACTCAATGTAATCGCAAGGAGAGGTAGGTCTTGCAGACGTGAAAAATATATTTAAGAGTTTTCCTCTACTAGGACATGTAAAACTTAAAACTACATGTCCAACTTTTTACATGTGCTGTACTCTGCCTTATGGGTTAGTAAGGGCCTAACGTTGGGGTAACATGTTGATTGAAAAGGGAGGTGTAGGCCTGGCTGAGGATTTATTTTGGCATGTCTAATCGTCAGTTTGAAACTGCTCACAAGCTGCAGTGAAAGGCCTAAGACAAGTTTTGAAGGACTACTTCAGTGGGTTGCACATTAAGTTTTGCAGGCCCACTTGTGGTATTTAATTTACAGGCCCAGGGTACATGTAGTATAACTTTACTAGGGACTTATAAGCATGTGAAGGGGCATATATATCAATGGGTTGAGTCAGGCAAGGCATGCGCAGCAGCAATGCAACACTAAAGTAGGATTTATCAAGCCATGCAAGGCCACATTACATTAGCCATGCATGGCTTGATAAATCTGGAGTAACACAGCACAAATCGCTGCATTGAGTTACTCTGCCCCATGGAGGTGTTCAAATGGTGGAGCGTGGGTTTTGCAACCCATCCAGCTGTGGATTTTGGCACAGTCCCAGATTTACCAACACTGATATGCATATTGTAGGAGTGGGAGCCTTTTCGTACCCATCCTTGGAGCAGCTGAGCTGGCTCCTTGCAGGGCGGCTCCCAGATCTGCAGTGTAAAGGTTGAAAAGGAAGGGAGGGCAAGATGCAGCCCTGTTTGAGTCCTTTGCTTGTGGCAACTATTGATGTTACTGGGGCTAGGCTTGTTTTGACCTGAACCCATGTGACCTCATATAAGGATATAATTGCCTTCAGGAGCTTGGACACGATTCCACAGCCGGACAGTTTCCCCTATAATGTACCATGGTCCACCCTATCAAATACAGTGCCACCTCTATTCTTCACTTCACTAGTGCCCTATGGAGGGAACATTTGCACTGAATTAGGTCCTTCATTTCTGAGCTAATTATTGGGATCTTACGTTGAACCTTCCCTAAATTTTGTTGTAAGTCTGGGATGAGAGCTTCCAAGTCACTTATTATTACTGAGAATGGGTTACTGACCTTTGGCTGTTCTTTCTCTTTTCAACCCACTCTGACAAGTTTATTCCCTATCACTCGGTGTGAAGCTGCTGTAAGGACTACTAGTTGCAAAGCGACACACAGGGGTCTGTGGTCGCATTCACCTCTTTCGTTGACTTCAAAGTCTGCCACTCTTGCTGTTATAGTTTCACTGACTAAAATGCTGTTGATTTTGGATTTGTGCTTAAGGGTTGGTTTAGAGCACCACAAAGGAGAGCATTATTCTTTTAATGAGTGGGTTGAGCTTAGTTTATGGTTTTGAAGAAAGGTGAGGAAGGGTATAGCTTTGACCGTGTGCCTGTGCAAATCTGTTGTCTTATCCAGATCCCTCATATTAAATCTCTAACTCTGATCACATGATGGGACTTATATATAATTATTAGATCTTCCAATGTATCTATAAGAGATTCCATGAATTATTTCTTCTGGTTCTGCCCAGGGTTGACATAGCAATATATTAGCAGCAGGCAAAAGGGTTGGCTTTTAAGTGTTGGCCATTTGATTAATAGGGCTTGTTTGTAGGGTATTTTTCGGTGGCAGCTAGTCTACAGGCATTTTTTAGGTAAACCGAGAGTCCTCTGGACGGGGGCCCAAAGATATTCGGTTTAAATGGCTGATGTTTGAAATACGTGATAGCCTGCTAAGGGAGTGGTCGTCATTGCCCAGGTCTTCTGAAAGCACAAAGGGCCATATTATCAAGAAAGGGCATAATATTATCGCTGCTTTAGTGTCAGGCATCCCAGGTTTGATGTCCTTTCCACTAGAACTGGGCTTCTATTGGAATTCTCTAGGGGCATATTATCATGCCCCTTATCGCTGCTTTAGCTGCAGTTTCCTGCCGCTAAAGCGGCGATAATGTTATCGCCTGTTCTTGATAATATGGCCCAATTTTGTCTCTGTTGCCTAGGTAATCCTGTACTGGCTTGTCCTGGTAATTTTCCTGATCCCTGCTATATTCCAGGAAATTAATTACTGCTGATCTTGAGGCTCGCCCCTTTTACCCTCCCTGATATCCTGACTTTGACTGTTATTAAGGATGCCACCTCAGAAACCTTTGATCTTCTGAGTATGCAGGCCTGATCTGTCATACATCACATTGATTATTGCTATAAGTGACCCTGATGTTGATGGGGGCACATTAACTTGATTGGCTGTTACTGCTAACTTACATTTTTTGGTTGGTAGCCAGTTGTACTGAGGGGACCCCCTTCTCCTCACGGGTGGAAAAGAGGACATGCTGGTATGTCTTCGGCCATGGGGCTGAGCGTCAATGCTCCAGACTGCTAGAAGTTGAGCTTCTCCTAATACTGCAAGTTGAAGTCGCTGTCGGCTAAATCGCACTATGGTTGAGTCACAGTGGGTGTCCCCATCCAGTTTTAGAAATCTTATCCACTCCAGGTCATCTGAGAGAGGCAATGTGTTTGAATAAACAAAGTATGTTGGTCCTATTTAGAATACCATGGGGGACCTAGATGGAATACATTGGAGTAAGCACTACTTTGTAAATGCGAGGTGTTTCCTTGGAGGCTGATGCTTCTACGATGACCCCGCCCTGGGTGTTTATGCTGTTTTGGGAGCCTGCTATAAGAGGAACCCTCTAAATGTGTCCATACTGCAGTGGGCCAGTTACCCTTCCTGGTGTACTTGCCAGACTCTCCCTCATTAGCAGTTCCACCTGAGAGGGTATCTAAAACCCTTCCAGTCTGCTTTGCACCTTGGGTCTTAGGTTGGCTGCTGCCAAAGCCTGCTAACTAGCGTCCATTCGTTCTGGGCTTTTTGTCGATGCTTCATTGGGCCCAGCCTCTGACTTTGGTCTGATAGGTGCCAGAGGAATCTGTGACTTGCTGTGGAAGGCCAAGGATTTGGCCCCTTGTGGCTTTCCTTCTTCTGCTTTGCCTGATTTGACCCCATATTTGACTGGGAATTATGGGTAGAGAGCCCTTTCTTCATTGTTATTGCCTGGTATAAGTCTATTCAAGGTGAATGGTGATGTTGATATTCTTTTTAACTTGTTGTGCTTTTTTTCCGGATTTTTCGTACATCTCCTAGTTAAAGGGCCCTCTGGTGGTGCCGAACCAGTCAATACTACTGTGCCATGCCTGTTCCTTGAGGGTTCTTCTCCTCCATCTGTGCTAGCCCAAAATTGGGTAGTTCGTGCTTCAGTCTGTGGCACTAATCTCCGTGGGTCCTCCAGGGGATCGCTATTGCTGCAGCCCGGCTCCAAAAATTATTTCTAATCATAACTCACCATTTTCCCTGAAACCTTTAAACACACAAAACATTCACCATTTACTCTATTCACTTACACTTGGCTTCAAGGCTTTTGGTGAATCACAATGGAGAAATGCTGTAAGATTTGGTGGAGCGTCTAAAACTATTTAACGATTAAATATTTACACCTGCAGTTTAAAACAACATTTTTACCATAGTTTATTAAACATTGGATTATTCAGACACCACCATAATGGCAATGGATCTGCTAGAAAGAAAATTAGGCGTAGGAAAATCACAAGACAAGCTTTTAAAATTCCATTTCCCAATTTTATTAAAAGCAAAACTTTAATATGTCTGACATTTATGCATTAGTCAAATCTTTATTTAATTAAATCTCAAACTTTATTTCAATAAAGATCATTTTATTCAGAGCTCAAGAATAATCGCTTTAGTTTAGATTTCAGTAAAGTTTAGCAAAAAATAGATAGTTCCAACTTCTCCTAACATCCCTGTCTAACACCCTCATCTTATCCTTATAGTCCTGCAAAGCAAACAAAGTAAAATAGAACAGAGTCTTACATCCAGGAATCGGTCAGCAAACGGGCAGCATCTCCGATAGAAATTGAAAAAGCGACCCCTTCTAGTCAAATCCAGGGGTTTTTATACCTTAATTCTCCTAACTCAATCTATCTAAAAGTAACTTGTCAGTCCTCATTCAAATTCTCATTTAACAGTTTCGGGGTGGGTGAGCATCATCTCACCATTACGACCCACTTTTTTCTATGTGTCAGCGGAAAAATAAAGGGTCTTTGTTATGTTCAGTTTGTGGCCTAGGCGCATCCGCGACTAGCAACATCCATCCTCTTTCCCATGCTCTTGAGCATTACATCGTCCATGCTTAGCACCCATCCTAGGTTCCGGGCCACATTCAGCCTTGAACTTTTCTCGGACACAGGGTGTTCACTCTGACTTGCAGGTTTTAGCACGCCTGTGCTTTTCAGCTCTTGCTCACAGTTTACCCACACATCCATTTTGTTTAGGCCTCAGAGGCCACTTTTTGGAACTATCATAGAAACAAACACAAATTCATGTTAGTTATTGAATTGAAACCCATTCTGTTTACCTCCCACCATACTAATGTTTCCCATTAGTTGTTACCTAGCAAATAAGCCACACAAATGCGTTTATACTTACATAATCGACCTTCTCTTTTCACAATACGTGTACAAAAAGAACATTTAAATAGCGTTTTGTTTATAACCAAACAGCACACTAGTTCACAATACAATAACATTACACATTAGCTAGGTTTATTGCAACATGCACGCAAAATTAGTATTCTCGTGTGTAAAAAATAAAATAATGTGTGCATCTTACTCTCTGGTTGAATATTTTTCACAAAACATGCAATTAGTAATCATTAGTGTTATGGGACATTGACTTCAAGAGGAGTACACAACATTATGTGTTTGCCACCTCGCTCCATCACTCTTAGACCCAGCTTTTATTTTTGGGCTTAGTGGAGGACCATATATGCCGCTGGGGGCCAGCAAGGTATTGCTCTGCAGTGTTAAGCTGGTAATTTTCCTGGTGGAAGCCAGTGATCTCTGACCCCTAGATATTGCTACTATGTACCCTAGTATCTTAGTTACATTTATAAGTTGCAGCACATGGGAATGAACAAGATTTTGTGGCCAGGGTTATGAAAATATTTTCTTCCATTGCCTCCACCCTGGTTGACAAGGCACTGCACCACTTATTGTAGGAGGTGTAGTTGAACCTCCATTTTCATCGAAAGCCAAAGCAGAGCCCTAGCTAGTGTGTTCTGTGCCTCCCTTATATCTGTTAAGTGGAGGTCTTCCTTATCGTTGGTTAGGGGTGTTTCTCTTAGAAGTTCCTTTGCCTTCACTGTCTCCGCAAACAGTTTGGAGTGAGTTAAAAATCTCTTTCAATTTTTTTACTCCAGGTTTTGGAAGAATGAGACTGTTAGGTTCAGTGATGTTGCTCATCTTGCTTCTTATTCAAGAGGCTGGCCTTGGGGTGGATGACAATATTTCCAGATTTGTGCCTCCGGGGCCGAGCTCACTTTGCTGGTGGATTTGCGCATTGATGTGGTGGGGCTTGTTCTCTTTGTGTGGCACCTCCCTGTCAGTTCCTTTGAATTGTCTGTCCTTTTAGAACAGTGTTGTTTGACCCCTTTCTTTCTGGATTTTGATGATGTTAAAGCAATTTTTACCCTGTTTCTCATTGGGTGAGCCCAGTATATGCACTCCCTACTCCTCAGGGCATGATTATAAGCTACTCTTTTGGGTGGAGCTTCTTAGAGGGGGAGTGTCGCCCATGCTACACTTGCCCCTTCCTTAAAAAAGCCTGGATACTGTCTGGAATTTGAAAAAACAGGGTGATGAGCCTTTGTTGGGTCAAATTCACATCTCTAGCAGATGTAGCTGGGTACTACTTCTTGTGACCCTGTTGGGTGCTTGCAGACCATTTTCCTTCACGTCTGGGTCTGTCAATGAGCAATGAGTGGTCCTCCCTTTTGGGTGCGGTTACCTGGAGAAGAAAGAGGTCTTTGCGGCAATGATGTAGAGAATTAGGTGCTTGACAGATGCTGTTCAATGTCAGGTGCTTTTGAATGCTTTAAATGCTGGTATTGTTAGGAAGGATTCACCTTAGCGCCTCCGATGAGGTATACTTGGGTCTTTGGTTCTTCCTCATTCTACACGCTGTCTTTGTGACCCTCAGGAGTAGCCCCTTGGCCTGTATTCACCGATGGACCTTGGAGGTGAGTACAGTCTTGCACAGTCTCATGCTCAGTCTAACAGTCAGCCAATAAATGAAGTTTAGATGCTGAATCCCCCTGTGTCCGATGCCTCTTTCCTGCATTGGGAGCTCCTGTCAATCCTGAGATGAGTGAGGTCTGAGACTCTGCTTCTTGCTGTTCTAACTGGTCAGCTGATTGGTACTGGGCACTTCAGAGCGCAGGCTAACCAGGCACACCCAAGACCATTAGGGCTGTTTCCACAGACTTTCCAGGACTCTCTCTTTGCAGCAGCTCATTAAGGCTAATGCTCTTGCACCTCTCCCGCTCACCTCCGATGGGGGCCTGGGTCTGGAAGGGTCCAGGAGGGCTCTGAGATTGGCCTTTACCTGCCGCAGTTGGATTGCAGAGGGGTTTGCCGGTAGGGACCTCATAGGTTGGCGGGGAACCAGGCAAGGAAACCATGCCCAACACTAATTCCTGCTGCAGAAGGGCGGATCTCCTGCTGGTTCCCTGTGCAGGCTCCTGTGCCCTTGGGCTGGAGCAGCAGTCATTGCCTCCTTACACACCATCTGGCTACTTGGGTGCTGCTGCCGGCCCGCCAACTCCTAGTCTGCGAGGGCTTTTTCCGATTTGCGTGGCAAGCAACGCTCTGCTCCGCACTGAGAGCAAACAGGCGAGCAATCGAGCCGTGCAACTCTGCCTCCTCTTCCAAGAGATGGGGAATAAATAATGGGAATCTGGTTGAATTGCCATTTATGCTACTCAATGGTTCTTCTAATTGGTCCCAAAAGTTTTTATGCACAGCACCCAGGATTTGTAGGATAGACCCACACTGGATACAATAAAAGCCTCCTAAATGTCTGCCAGGCACTCTGTGGTACAAAAGGGGGTGGTGATGGACGGAGCATCTGAATCAATCAAACACTCACACCCAGTCAAAAGATCTGGGTTTAATGCACTCTGTGTACTGCAAATAATCTGTTGATTCCCTGGATATGCTTCTAAATGTGTAGATAATGTTCTTTTTATTTAAAGACATTCATTAATACCTTAACCATTCTCTAAAAAAACAAGCAATGGCAGATTTACAATTTGATCATATGAAATTTTACTACCAGAATAGTGAACAAAGAAAAACGGTCATATTGGTAAAGGTGTCCTGCGGTCGAGAGTCGCTTTGGCGCCTCGCTGTTGGTCGTGCGCGCCTAAAGCGCGGCTCTGCACTATTTTAAACTGTCCGTTTTTTGTATTTTATTTTAATTTTATTTTGCTTATCCCTTGCTTTTAGAGACTCTGTCCTGTCCCTTACCTGCACCTTAATTTTGCTGGAAAACCCACCGCAGCTTTGCGGGTCCGGTTCCGGGGAGGTTGTGGGCGGGGAGTGACATCTTGGATTGAGCAGGGAGTAGCAGGCGCCATCTTGGAGCGTCCCTGCATTTGTGGACGCTGAGAGCAGGCTATTTAGGGCAAGCTCAGTGAGGGGGCAGCCTGGTTAAGGTGTCCTGCGGTCGAGAGTTGCTTCGGCGCCTCGCTGTTGGTCGCGCGCACCTAGAGCGCTGCTCTGCACTATTTTAAACTGTCCGTTTTTTGTATTTTATTTTAATTTTATTTTGCTTATCCCTTGCTTTTAGAGACTCTGTCCTGTCCCTTACGTGCACCTTAATTTTGCTGGAAAACCCACCGCAGCTTTGCGGGTCTGGTTCCGGGGAGGTTGTGGGCGGGGAGTGACATCTTGGATTGGGCAGGGAGTAGCGGACGCCATCTTGGAGCGTCCCTGCGTTCGTGGACACTGAGAGCAGGCTATTTAAAGCTCGCCTCTTGGCGCGCAGCGGTGACGCGCAGCGGGAGCGCCTTCCTTGCGCCTGAGTCGTGCCAGAGTCCTGCCCGTTTGCGCTTGTCAGCGTCTCGGAGGCGGACGAGGTAGGACCGTGGCTCTTTTAGGAACTTTAGTTCTTGTCTATTTGAGGTAGAGCGTATGATCTGTTTGTATGATTTCTTATAGTTCTGCGGAGCTTCATGCTCTGCGCATACAGTCTTCTAATTGCCATCATGTCTTCCCGGGAGGTCGCTTTCTTAGAAAGGGTTGTCCGACTTGTGGTTGGCGGCCTTCTGTGCAGAAGGGAACTGCGTGTGAGATCCCTCTTATGCACTGCCATTGTTCTCTTCTTACTACTAGATCCCTCTGTAGACATTCCACTGATATCTGGAACTTGTTGTCTGACTGTAAAATTTCCTGTTTGTTTCTAACAGAGACTTGGCTCGGAGAGTGCTCTGGCCCTGATCTGGCGACTGCTATACCCCCGAATTATACCATCTTTAGGAGGGATAGAGAGGGAGGTAGGGGCGGGGGCGGGGCGTGGCACTGATCGTAGATAAATGTCTCCCTTGCACTACTTTTCCCGTTGATAATATCTCGGGTTGTGAAGCCTTAGGTTTTTCTCTAGGCCTATCGCCTTGTCAGACGTGCACTGGGCTTCTAATCTATAGAGCTCCTGGGCCCCTTGGCTCTTTTTTTGATGATTTGCAGGTGGCGCTCTCTGTGCCCTGCTTGAGATCGGAGCATTGCATCTTGCTGGGGGATTTGAATCTTCACATGGACAATCCAGCGGATCCTGACAAGATTAAGTTGCAGGACATTGTCTCGCCGCTAGGACTGGTTTCTTACATCACCAGCCCTACTCATAGTAAAGGCCATACTATTGATCAGCTTCTTTCAACCAGGCTGATAGATGTGTCTTTGCAGTTTCCTGTTTTATGGTCCGACCATTTTCTAATTAATTTTAAGATTCTTTTCTCTGCTATGACAGGCCATAGAGTGCTAAAAAAAGCGCAACGGCCGATGAGGTCATTTCATCAAGTTACGGCGGAAATGTTGTCCGATGCGCTCCTTCGCTATCCCTGTGGCCTTACTGGTGATCTGGAGGAAAATTTAGACTCTGTTCAAAAGTGGCTGATAGCCAGATTCGACGAGCTATCCCCGGTTAAGCCAGCTAAGTCCGCGGCTAGACTTGCCTCGGCCCCTTGGTTTACCCCCTTTTTATAGAAAATGCGCCAACATTGCAAAAAAGCCGAAATAGTGTGGCGGCGCAAATATGATCCGGACGATAAACTAAAATATCAGGATGCGATCAGGCTCTATCATAAGCATATTTTTGATGGGAAAAAAGTATATCTGGAGCGCAGAATCGATGAGGCGGAAAATTTAAGCAAAGAACTCTTTAGGATAGTAAAGGAGTTTATTTCCCCTCCCTTGAGCGCGCCCTCTCATTCTCATTCCGAAGCCTGGATTAGCCAACTTGGGGATTTTTTTGTACATAAAATTAAGTCTATTCAGGACTCTTTTTCGGCTGCTGTCCTTACCCCAACGGTTAGTCAATCAACCTCCCTCCTCTCGCCAGCAGAAGAGAATGGTCCCGTTCTTTCGGCTTTTCCGCCTCTGTCCCCTCCTACTTCTCTCGATCTTTTGTCCCGGCTTCAATCTGGTTCGCCTTTGGATCCTTGTCCAGCGAAATGCCTGGGCAGAGTAGCGCCTGCAGTTAACATCCTGCTTAATCCGCTGCTCAATTTCTCCCTGACTACGGGAGTGGTACCCCCGGCGTGGAAACATGCTTTGATCTTGCCGCTACTCAAAAAGCCTACTTTAGATATAACTATAGGCCAATCTCCCTTCTCCCTGCTCTGGCAAAGGTGATTGAGAAACATGTGCAGCTCTCTATTTCCAACTTTATTGCGAGCAACAACATCCTACATGATTCTCAATCGGGCTTCCATGCTAATTTTAGCACGGAGACAGCCCTCATTGAGATCACCGATGCCATCAGAGAGACCCTCGATCTTGGGGGGAAGGCTATTCTAGTTATGTTGGACTTGTCGGCGGCTTTCAACACCGTCCCTCATGACGGTCTCCTTTTAAGACTCGGTCTTAGAGGGACGGTGTGGGACTGGTTTAAATCCTTCTTGACCGGCCGCCGACAAGTGGTCTGGGCACCTCCGTTCTCCGCTGAAATGCCGCCGCTAGAGGTGGGGGTCCCTCAGGGGTCCATCCTGAGCCCCACCCTTTTTAATATCCATATGGCCCCTCTGGCGACGGTAGCGGAGTCCTTCGGTGCCCAGATCATATCCTATGCTGATGACACCCAGCTCCTTTTTACGTGTAAGAAGGGAGAGGCTTTTGATGGTAGGAGGATCAGAGACTGCCTGAGTGCGGTTTTTGACTGGTTTCGGCAGCACAGCCTGAAATGCAACTCCGACAAGTCGGAGCTGCTTTTTTTTGGCTGTCCGCCTGATCCCAGCTGGAAAACGTGGTGGCCCCAGGATATGTTTCCTCCTGATGCAGCCTCTGCAAAAGCTAAAAACCTTGGTGTGCTGTGTGATGACGGCCTTTATTTCAGACCCCAGATCATCGGGTTGTCTGGGAAATGTTTTGGCATTCTGAAAATGCTTCGGAAGTTTCTTCCGTTGCTGTCTCTGCAACACAAAAAAATCATTGTTCAGGCTTTAATAGGATCGCGACTGGACTACGCGAATGCCCTCTATATAGGGCTGCCTAAATACCTGCTGGCCCGTCTGCAAATTGTGCAGAATTCGGCGGCAAGAGCTATTTTTGGTCTTCCACGGAGGGCAAAAGCCTCCGAACTGCTCAAGAGATTGCATTGGTTGCCTATCTCTAAAAGAATTACCTTCAAGATCTTGTCCCTTGCTTTTAAAGCTCTTCATTCAATTGGCCCTAAATATATTGGGAAGAGCATGGCCTTTTATGCGCCAAGGAGGACTCTACGGTCGGCCTTGCTGGCCAAAGCCGTTGTTCCTCCTATCGGACTTGCCCGGATTGGTGGTCGCTCCTTCCGCTATTTGGCTTCTCGTGGCTGGAATGAGCTTCCTGTTTTCTTAAGGAAAGCCAACAGTCTCCTTTCTTTAAGAAAGGAGCTGAAGACCTGGCTTTTTTCTGTATGAGTTTCCTGTGGCCTCTGCTAGTAGCTGTGTTGTTATGCTTTCTTCCTCAGTTCTCTTTGCCAAAGCGCCGGGACACCCCTCGGGATAGCTGCGCGCTATTAACAGAGACACTACATAACATAACATAACATATTCCCCATACGTCATAATACTGAGTACAAAAATGATGGGATAGAAAAAAAGCATGGAAAAATATTACATCCAAATTTTCAACATTTAGGATATGCAAGGCCATTCACTAGAATATCAACATAACAAATACCTAGATAAATATTGTTAAAACAAAAATGTTGTCAAGCAAAATATTGACAGAAATACATTTTGTATTCAAGAAAATATAATAGAATTAACCAAAATCTGGAAAACATCAATAACAAAATATATTTACCAAATATTGTCAAAATTTAGCATATAGAAGAACACACTGTATGCATCCACATCCAGAATTGCATCATTAAAATATTGCAAACACACCAGACATATCAGTAAAGAAAGGTGGAATAATACAAAAATGGGACCAAAAAGAGTGAATCCAATGTACAAATGTAAAATTTACAAATAAATGTTATGTTTCTCTTTTTTAGAAAAAAGGATCCAAACATTTTGAATTGATTTTCTGATAAAGATGTATAATACGCACAAAGAAAATGTGTGGAAATAAAATAAATCCAATTTTGCAATGATGTAATTAAAATGTTCCTGTATTTTTAACATATATTAGTGAACTATGAAATAACTTCAAATGCTCCTATTGTTTAGTAAATTATTTACATTGTCACTAGGTTCTTTTGTTTTACTCATTGCTATCTCACTTGCTTCTGCTAAGACCATTACACTGGCGAAGGGTACATTGCTCAGTGAAAATATTGAAGGGAGTGCTGCATCACACGTGATTTTATGAATTTATGAATTCAAATATTAATAAATTTATTTAATGAGCATCATAAAGATTTATAATGAGAAGCACACATGATACAGTGTTTAGTGTTAGAGTCTTAAAGGCTAAAAGCAGGGAAAACAAGCATGACATGATAAATGTAGCTTCCTAGAGGGTGGCCAAAGTGGATGTAGGAGTGAGAAAAAGCTGTCTAGTAGCAGATAGTACAAATATAGACGGTGACATTTTGGTTGGAACATCATGGAGGATAGATGCATGAGTACATCAAATACATGTTGGTATGTGTCTTTAAAAGAGAAGATGATTCAGTACTTTCTTAAAGTAATCTACTAGTGTCAGGTGCATAGTCTAGCGGGCAGAGGATTCTAAACTCTGGGGCCTAATATTCTCTGTTTTAAAGCTGAAGATTTTTGAAGAAGAGTTTCCATAGAGCGTTGGGATCAGAGACCACCAGATATTTTTAATGATGAGGCTCAATATGGAGGTGTGTAGAATCTGCTGTGTAATACATGCAGCCTTATAGAGTGCCTTGGCTTCCACTGAAGTGTTAAGAGCACAGGAGAGACATGATGACATTGTTGGTTCCTGTGACAAAGCTGGTTGGTGCATGAATTACTGCTTTCAGGCAGGCAAGGTGTATTTGGGAAGACCACTTAACAGCGATGTCCCATACTCCATCATTGATAGCACAAAGGGTTCCACCAGTGTAGAAGTTGTGCTTAGCTGAGTGAACCAACACATTTAGAAACTTGGGGCCTCATTTATGAGAAATGACGCATCGCTGCGTGAAAGCAGCGATGCATCACTTCTCAGTGCGCACTCCTTGCGACATTCCTGATGCGTCATATTTAATGTATGACGCAACATGTCGCAAGGAGTTACAGATACGTCAGTATTTCTGACGTATCTGTAAGCGCAAAAGTGACGCATTGGTGGAGTGTGTCACAAAAGTGACGCAACTCCAGCAATGCGTCCTTTCACATGGGGCAAGCCCCATGTGAAAGGGCCTGCGTCAGTCTTACGCCTGCTGTGAGGCAGGCGCAAGATTTTGACGCAACGACGTCCTAAAAGTGACGCAGGGAAATCTCATATATTTCACTGCGTCACTTCTACGACCCTTCCTTGCGTCAATATGCCCCCCTTGCATACATTATACCTGGCGCAGGTATAATGTGGCGCAGGGGTTTACAAAGTGACGCATCTACCTAGATGCGTCACTTTGTATATATGGCGCAACAAGGCGCATTTTTTACGCCACTGGTGCGTCACAAGCGGCGTAAAAGTGACGCACAGCCTCATAAATGAGGCCCTTGGGATCCTGGTTTAAATCCCGGCCTCAGTACTAGCCTCAACCAGTGCTCCGATATTTCACAGCTAGGTCTGGCCTGTGTATATACCTATACATTTATACAGTGTTTCACAATTTTGTTCAGGGATGACAGATAATAGGAGCATACGCTTGGTGACAGTAGAAAAAACGTTACTGTTGAAAAAACAACCCTTCATCACGGGGCTAAGGAAAATCCCATTTTATAGAGTGCCGATTGAATTCATTGAGCATCCATCTCTGTGTGTGCACAACCCTGTTACATCAGGCTGGAGAGAAACAGGTATGAATGGGTCTGTAAATGCTAGCTCTCACTCAAAGGAATTGGGAGGGGAAAAAAATGTATCATTGTCCCCAGGTCACAGTGGACTTAGTTGTTGTAATTGGCAGCTCAGAGCCATCTGTAACATAAACGGTCACAAAGCTAAGTCCTTTAACACATTACAAGTCATCCCCCTTATTTATTTCCACAGGCATCTCTGGGAAGAGGGATCTGACAGTAAGTTGGAGTGCATTTGTTCCAAACACAGCATCAGGTTAGCATCACCTCCTCACAACCACAATAGACAGCATGATCCTCCAGCATGGAAGGACTATAGTTCAAGCCTTTGGATCTGACCAGTGGTGCAGCTCGACACCATAGACAGAACCCGGTTGGGAGTTGCTGCGGTTTTGGTCCAGTGTGTACGTGGCCAGGCAGTTAGGCTGGAAAGTTCCTATTGCAGCTGACTAGGGCTGATTTTCATATTGCGGACTTCTCTCTGAGGTGGCATTGGGGCAAAAAGAACATGACAAACTGGGATGCAGACCTCAGTAATTTTCAGTGGCTGAGATTAATTTAAGCATTTCACTTTCATGTATGCCTTAATCCAATGAAAGCACTGTGCTTTGATCTTTGATGATAACTCTTGATGCACTTTTCAGCATCTTTGTTTAGGACCTTTCCTTTCACTGTGTCTAACGTTTG
Source organism: Lissotriton vulgaris (assembly GCF_964263255.1). Taxonomy (NCBI): domain Eukaryota; kingdom Metazoa; phylum Chordata; class Amphibia; order Caudata; family Salamandridae; genus Lissotriton; species Lissotriton vulgaris. The sequence continues at coordinate 323,707,104 of NC_141690.1, read as the reverse complement.
CATCAGTAATCTGGGGAGCAAGGAGATGCCTGTTGGCAACAGTCCAGACCCTTACACATCCAAAAAGATTCTAAACTCAGAATAATTGCAGTTGATTAAAAAATAAGGGCAAAATACAACAGACAGTTATTACATTTTCGGTGAATGGCAATCAGATCAGTAGTACTACATTACTGACAATTTACCAGCTTCTCTTTATATTTGATAGCAAATTATAGCAATTTCACAGACTATTTTGTCTTTGTGGTCCTCATGCATAAGTCCCTGCCATGGAAAAACATTATATTAGAACATTGGAATGCTGAGTACTCCCTTGAAAACAATGGAGTGCTCCAAACTTCTAATGGCCAGTAGGATCCCGGAGTATCAGCTTTCCAATGTTTAATGAAGTTCTTCAAACTGCCTCGGGCTCCGTGAGGACTTAGTTTTACAAATTAGAACATTCTGCCCTCTAGGGGCTGAATGTTAAAAATAAACCGAGAGCCCTCTGTAGCAGGCTTTCCCAACCCATTAAAGGACCGCTCCCTTATTAAAGGCCTTCAGGAGTGGACTTTAATGGCCAGTAGAGCTCCTTACTTTGGGCGTTAAGGCTATAGTATAGGCTGAGGAAATGTGTGACATATTTATGCTATAGATCGGAAGATTGTTCTCCAGTGAATCACAAACGTAGCATTTAGTTTTAACTTTACTGCCTCCTAAAACCTCTTTCTTTTGCAGGTAGAGAGGGCCTTTACCATTCAAAACATTAAAGGTGAGGCAGCAAATCTTTAAAAAGATTGGTTCTTCATTGGAAACCAGTGAAGCTCTCTCAATAAAGGAGCTGAGGAGGAGCCTGGAGGGTGGTTTAAAATCATCCTTGCAGCAGTGTTTTGAATCACCTGTAATTTGGCAAGCTGTGTCTCACCCACTTCAGCCAACAATGCATTCACGTAGTCCAGGCGACACAGTTCTCCGATGTTTTATTGGCAGTTAAGGGAGTTTCTTGCATAGAAGGCATAGGCTGTAATAACAGGAACTGATAGTAATCGCAATATGATCCTTGATAGTGAGGGTCTGGTCCAATTTTAACCCAAGATTTTTCATGGATTGAGTTGGAATGGGGGCCGTTCCCAGCTGACCAGGCCACCAGTCATCCGCTCAGATGGTTGAGGCTTTACCCATAAGCATAAGCTCGGTTTTTCTGGGATTCAGCTGGAGGCAGTTTGTAGTGGCCTAGCCTGCCTCGCGCTCAGGGTGCACGAGGCCTGTAGAGTGTGTCTCTTGCCGTCCGTCATGACGCACGAGACAGTGACAGTTGGTGGCGTTAAGCGTTATTCTGATGTGGTACCTGCCATGTTAAGACGTGCTTGTGGGAGTCGTAATAAAGACTTTACATATCAACACAGTTGTTCTCCTCAAGTTATTACACTCAAAATTGGCGACGAGGATGGCTCCCACGGAGAACCCTCAATCGAAGGTAGAAATTACCTTTGTAACGTAGAAGGTAGAAGCTGTCTTCGAGCCTGATCAGTGCGGAACATCGAAGAAGTAATCTTCATGAAGGGCGAACTGCTTTGTGGTCAGCTACGACATTGCTGAGCTGAAAGGCGATTGGCTGCTGCTCATGTCTGGAGTCTTGTGCCCGCTTGTTTGCTGCCGCGTTATGAAGAGGCTGAGGTGAGGAGTCGAGGGACGCGCTGCGGTGGGCGTGTATCTTACGCGATTTGTTCTGCCTTTATCGTCGATCCTCCCAGGGCTCGCACGGCAACAACTTCCCGCCCAGTTCTTAAAGGGGAATCTACCAGTGTTTGTCCGTGGACAGTGCCGATTACTGGGGGTGAAAGGTCTATCCAACGAAGACACATCTGGGGCACAAATCTAACTGCAAGTTGGATAGAAAGAAAACAAACATACCAGTATTAGTCTGTGGACAGTGCCGATTACTGGTGGTGAAAGGTCTATCCTACGAAGACACCTCTGGGGCACAAATTTAACTGCAATTTGGCAAGAAAGAAAATAAGCATAGCAAGTCTTAAGAGGAAAAAAAAATAAAAAATAATTCTCCTTGTGTCTTTCCTGGTTATTGCGCATGGGAAACAATATAAGAACCTTTCTAGCCCACATTAATATTAGTGCTCTTGGAAGAATTATAGAAGCTAACTTTGACTATACACAGTTGGTTAATGGAAAGTAAAGGCTAAAGAGAACCACCCACTGTAAGTTTCTCTCATATTATCGTTCTCACCAGCAAAAAAAAGGGAAAAAAACATGATGCAGTCCATTCATCCTCCACCTCCTTTTCTGGATACACCAGGTGAACCACCAGTGCCTTGGAGGAAGTGGTTTGATGCGTTTGAAAATTGTTTGGGTGCAATTGGAGCACATAGATTCAGGGCAGAAAGAAAAAGGTTCTTACTACTTCATTCTCTGGGGTTTGAAGGAAGGGAAACTCTCAAACATTTACCTGATGTGGTAGGTGAGGGAGGTGAAGAAACGGACGAATACCAAGACACTGTGAGGAAATTGAAAGTGAGATATGACAAGCAACCCAGTGTCGTGGTATCAAGACATAAGTTCTTTAAAAGAGCGCAGAAAACAGAGGAAGACGTTGACACGTATATTACTGCCTTGAGGAAGATGGTGGCAGAGTGTGAGTTCGAAAACTTCAGTGAACAATTAATACGTGACCAGTTCATAAGTAGATGCCTGGATAAAACCATAAGACAAAAGCTGTTGTCCTTGGAAAATCCATCCCTGGATGAATCCATCCGTATAGCAAAGGGCATTGAAACTTCACAGTCTTCTATCAAGGAGTTAGAGAGTAAAAATGCTGAGGTGGTCACCCCTGTGCGCTTAAAAAATCTTGAAAAAAAGAAAGATTATCAACCGAATATTTTTTTCAAAAGAACTGACATCTGCTTCAGGTGTTGTTATCCCTCTCATGCAAAAAGTGGAAGACCATGTCCTGCGAGGAACGCAACTTGTCGCAAATGTGGAAGATTAGGGCATTTCGACATGGTCTGCCAAACTCATAAAAAAAAAAACAAGTTGCGCGCGTAATGGATGCTAGTGGTAGTGACAGTGATGACACTCTCAGTGAACTTAAAGACATGGTTTTAGTGGTCAATGAAGGAAACATAAAAAGTGGTAATCCTAATGACTGTGTAGATCCCTATGCAATCATCGGTGTAGGTGAAGAGAGTTTGAGGCTTCTTTTAGACTCTGGAGCAAGGATCACAATGATAAATGAATCATTATTCAGGAAGAAATGGGGAAATAGACCCCTGCAACCGCCAGACCGTGAACCTGTATCCTATGAAGGGAGGAGCATAGAACTTCTGGGATACTTTGAAGACATCCTGATTTTCAAGAACAGACACATATATGGGAAAATATATGTGGCCGTGCATGGCTTAGACATATTAGGATGGTTCCATCAAGGTTTGTTCTGCATGATGCTTTGTCCAGGAGCAAAGGAACAAATATTGGTTGTTCGTGACCAATCACATGTGGAAGAATTACTCAATAAATACCCTAAAGTATTTTCTGGTGAATTGGGAAAGATCAAAGGATTTAAGCACAAAATTAAGATAAGGAGTGATGCAGAGCCAGTCAAACACAAAATAAGAAGTATTCCCTTCAGCATAAGAGAAGACTTGGAAAAAGAACTTTTGTCCATGCAGAAAAGAGGAGTTATCAAACCCATCGAGTCGTCGGATTGGTCTTCGGCTTTGGTGGTAGCTCGGAAGAAAAACAACGAACTCAGAATCTGCATTGATTTGCGCAATCTGAACAAGGTGATTTGGGTGGATTCGCATCCTCTACCGAATATTTCGGAAATGTTGGGTGTAGTTGCAGGTGCCAGGGTCTTCACCAAACTAGATTTGGCCTCTGCATATCATCAAATCGAACTTGACAAGGAATCACACCATTTCACCGCGTTTAACTCTCTATCTGGGCTATTCCAATTTTGTCGTATGCCTTTCGGCCTGGCTTCGGCAGCCTCCGTCTTTCAGAGAATTATGGTCAATCTGCTGAAGGGAATAAAAAACGTGGCCATATTCCAAGATGACGTTCTGCTGTTCGCTAAAGATCATCAAGAACATGACAGGGTGCTGAGCAAAATCTTGTCCATTTTCCAGGAACATGGTGTGGTCCTAAAAAGGGACAAGTGTGAGTTCTCAAAAGACAAGGTAGAATATCTGGGCCACACCATCTCAAGCGAAGGAGTCACACCCAAGCCGAGCTTGGTTCAAGCCATTGTTGATGTTTCTGCACCAAAAGACAAAGCTGGTGTAAAATCACTTTTAGGTCTTACTGAATTTTATGCCCGCTTTATTCAAGACTATGCTACGAAGATACGTCCCATATCAAAATTGCTACAGGAAAAAAGTGAATTTGTGTGGGATGATGAATGCAAAACCGCTTTCCAATGGATTAAGGAACAACTGAGTACTGTCAAAGCCTTGAAACCTTTTGTACAGGGTGTCCTGTGCACTCTGACTGTGGATGCTAGTAGCTATGGTCTAGGTGCTGTCCTGACACAGTTGGTTGGTCAAAACGAACAGACGGTAGGATTTGCATCCAGGGTACTCAGAGAGGCAGAGACTCATTACTCTGTTATCGAGAAGGAGCTGGTGGGGCATTGAGAAATTCAAAAATTATCTGTGGGGGCGAAAGTTTACACTTCAAACGGAACACAAACCGTTGGTTACAATTTTAGGAAATACCAACAGCCGCAGTGCTACTCCTCCCATTGCACGCCTAGCATCTAAACTCTTACAATTCAACTTTGATGTAGTACACATTGCTGGGGGCAAAAATGTGAGGGCTGATGCATTGTCACGTTTGCCTGCAACTACCGGTCAGGACATGCAATGTACTGATGACTTTTGTTATGACGAAAAGGAGGATTATATCATAAAAAGTGTGGAACTGACTAATGTATGTACAGTGGGAAAGGAAAGTTGGAGGGAGGCTCTAGCTAGTGATGAGGTTTTAAAAAAGGTGATGAAGTATATTACCCAAGGGTGGCCCAGGGAAAGGAATGTGGAAGTGGCTTTACAACCCTATGTGAAAGCGAGTGAAGAGCTTTCGATTGAATATGGACTGGCATTCAGGCTAGAAAAACTTGTTCCACCTGTGAACATCAGATCCACATTTCTAACCAAAGCTCATGAGGGGCATCTGGGAGCCACACTTACCAAGCATAGGGTAAGAGAGTACTTTTGGTGGCCACAAATGGATAGAGATATTGATGCAATGGTGCAGGAGTGCACAGTTTGTTCTTCTAGTGACAAATGTCTTCGCACAGTCAGTTCCCCTCTCACGCCCTTTCCCCTTCCTGGTGGTTCATGGGAAAAACTAGGCATCGATGTGCTAGGACCCTTTCATAGTCTACCTCAACAATGCAAATTTGCAATTGTTATGGTGGACTATTACACTAAGTGGCCGAAAGCCAAGTTTGTATCTAAGGTTGACTCCAGAGAAATAATTGACTTCATGACAGAAATATTCATGAGAGAAGGGTTTCCCAAATCCATTATCTCTGATAATGGAGTGCAATTTGTATCAGCTGAGGTGGAAGAGTTTCTTAAAGAATCAGTCATCGCTCATCTCAGAAGTTCTCTCTACCATCCACAAACCAATGATTTGGTGGAGAGACTTAATAGAGTCATAGGTGATTGTGTCAAATGGGCTATAGAACACAGCAAGGCGGTTCCCCAATGTGTCAGGACGATGTTGTGGTTCTATAGGACCACCCCCCATTCTTCAACAGGAGTGTCTCCTTTCGAACTATTGAGAGGTAGGAAACCATGTACAGAGTTTAGACCTGCTTGGATGTCTAAGTGGTATAAATCTAATTCCATTCCTCAGGAAATGGATGAGAAAGTAAGGAACAGGTGTGCCAAAGTCCAGTCCAAACAAAAAGAGTACTTTGATGAAAGGAAGCGGGTTAAGAACAGAGAGTTTGCAGTTGGTGACCGCGTCATGGTTAAGAAACAAGGGTTTGTAAAAAAAAGGGAATCAAAGTTTGGGGAAACTGTTGTGGTGGATAAAGTGTGTGGAAGTGCTGTCCGGGTCAAAGGAAAAGACTGGTGGAATGTTAACAAGGTGGTGAAAGTCAAAAATGTTCTAAATGATGCTAAGAGTTCCATGTTTGGAAGAGATGTTTCTCATAGAGTCTCTCAATGTGACCTCAGTGTTCAGAGTTCTCCTCCCTGTCCCTCTACTGTCAGGAGGAGTACCAGAGCAGTCAGAATTCCAGTTAGATACCGACAATAAGTCCATCTTCCTTACTGTGACCTTTTCTTGCTTTCTTTCTTTCATTCTTTCTTTCTTTCTTTCCTTCTTTCTTTCCTTCTTTCTTTTTCTCTCTCCCTCTCTCTCTCTCTCTCTCTCTTTCTCTCTCTCGCCTCTGTTTCTCCTTTCTCTAAGGAAAGGAGATATGTAGTGGCCTAGCCTGCCTCACGCTCAGGGTGCGCGAGGCCTGTAGAGTGTGTCTCGTGCCGTCCGTCATGACGCGCGAGACAGTGACAGTTGGTGACGTTAAGCGTTATTCTGATGTGGTACCTGCCATGTTAAGACGTGCTTGTGGGAGTCGTAATAAAGACTTTACATATCAACACAGTTGTTCTCCTCGAGTTATTACACAGTTCTCCGTCATCCAATGAGATGGCGAGCATACCTGACGAGAATCATCTTCTAGATTAGAACTGATTGGGAACATAAGCTGAGTATTGTCAGTGCAAGAGATTATCTTGAACCCAAACGGTTAGACAAATTTGGCCTGAGGGGCCATGTAAACATTAAATAATGTAGGACTAAGACTGGAGCCCTGCGGTACGCCCTTATCCAAAAAAGATTTCTGAGACAGGTACGGAGAAGTGGAGAAGTGTGGCTCAGGGGTTAGAGGCGGCAGACCCGGAAGCTGAGATCGGTCCTGGACCAGGTTTCAATTCCCCGCCTCGGCGGGTCTTGGGCTCAAAAATTCCACGGACTCGATAATTCTCATTCCGGTGCCTACTTGACTCACGAGTTCACACTCTGCGACTCTGGGCAATAGCTTGCTTAATCTCCACTACGGCCCCTCGCGGCGGAATGCCTGGCTTTCACCTTGTGGATACCCTGCTGGGGTTATCTCACAGGGGAATACCAGGACGGTTTCCCAAGGCAAGCGCCTTGATGCCTTCGGGTGATACGTGCGCTATATAAATCGCAATACATTTACATTTACGGTGCTAACATAATAGATTTCACAGTTTTTAGGACCCACTCTGACATTTTCCTTGTTCCTGAATCTTTATATATGTTGATTGATACGATCCAGATTTTTTCAATTATAAGGAAAATATTGTTTTATGTATACAACTGTCTCATAATTTTATTTTCCATGTGTAGTAAAATCACTTGAACGGTTAGTGCTCTAGTGGCCTCACACTGGCCTATTCAGTACGTACGCTGACGCGCTTGCGCAGCGCTAGTTCCCTGAGCAAAGCTGTGTGTAATGCTCGCCAGGTGAGACTTCCCTTAGATTGAACGCTATACTGCTAGAATCCTTTTTAGAATCTTTTAAAAACCTGTGAATTTGTGTTATATGGGGCATTTTTAACATTTTATTTGTTTTTACTTTGCACACTTTTGTCATTCTTTGAATTGGGGGAAATGAAGGTGGGAAGGGAGCCACTTGACCGGTTTGCGCTCTAGTGGCCTCATGCTGGCCTACTCAGCACATACGCGGACGCGTACGAGCAGCGGAAGCACGCAGCAGGCACACCGCGGGCGCACCAAAGGTGTACCTAAGACAAGCCTGTCTGCACCCATCCGCGGTCCGGCCGCGCTTAGGGCCTGTCTCCCTGGTGGTTTTACATCAACTGTACTGCGGTACACCAACATAGAATTGCATAAACTGAACCCCGGTAAAATGAAACCACGCTGTTTCCAGTTGTCCCCTGATACAACTAACAATGCCACGAAGAGCTCTTTGTGTGTTTGCTGCCAGCTACCTCTCCTGCATATTCTGAACCTGCCAGTTAGTAGCCCAGATGGCATAATAGCAAAAAAGGACTGATCGTACTGAGGTGGGTCCTTTAAAATGTATCTTACTTAATTTATTTATTTATTTATTTATTTATAAAACTTATAAAGCGCACTGTCGCCTTGCAGGCATCCTGGCGCTGGTGCTCCATAAGACATGAACGGAGGGAAAACAGTAAATCAGCCAACTCAAACCATAGGGAACAGTCAAGTCTTTACAGATTTTCTGAACGGGAGAAGTTTATCCAGTTGCCTAATCTCCCAAGGTAGACTGTTCCAAAGTTTGGCCGCAGCCACACCAAAAGATCTTCCCCCTGCCCTGACTTTTTTAAATCTAGGGACTCTCACCCGGCGTGCTGACGAGGAGCGCAGTGCCCTGGCAGGGGTTTACCATGCAAATATAGCTTGCAGCATTCTGGGTCCAAGCCCATTGAGGGCCTTAAAAACAGGGCAGAGAGACTTAAATCGTATTCTCTGCCTAAGGGGGAGCCAATGGAGTTCGGCCAGGGCCGCGGATGCTGATGTACTTCTAGGCCACACCAAGGCCATTCTGGCCGCCGCTGATTGAATTCTTTGAAGCCTATCAAGCAAAAAACTGGGAGACTCTAGTAGAAGTGCATTGCAATAGTCGAGTCTACTCAGAATTGTGCATCTGGCCACCAGGGCCCGAGCAGATGAAGGTAAAAGTGGCATGATCTTGCGAAGGGACCTAATCAGGGCAAAGCAGGAGGATAACATTTTTGCAACCTGAGCCTCCATAGACAGCTTGTTGTCCAGCATAACACCTAGGTTACGCACTGTTTTAACAGGAGAACCCCTAGTGGCAATTTCTGGGGGCCAGAGATTATCAGGAAGAGAGTGTGAAATCTTGCTCCCCGCATAGAAGAGCAGTTCAGTTTTACCTGCGTTGAATTGCAGGGAGTTAACCTGTAGCCAGCCAGCAACATCCCTCAAACACTCATGGAAAACCTCAACCGATATTGAATCCTCCCCCTCAAAGGAGAGGATCAGTTGGGTGTCATCCGCATAATTAATCGTATTGATCTTATAGGAATTAATCAGGGAGACCAACGGTTTTAAATAAAGATTAAACAAAATAGGGCTGATTGCCGAGCACTGAGGAACCCCATGTGGTACTGGAAAAAACGCAGATTGAAAAGGGGGGAGGGCCACAGCCTGCTGTCTGTCCTCAAGAAAGGATCGGAACCACCGCAGGGCACAGCCCCTCACCCCGGCCTCCTGCAATCTGCGCAGGAGGATCTCATGGTTTACCGTATCAAATGCGGCAGACAGGTCGAGCAGGATCAAAGCGGTTGCTTGACCCCTGTCTGCACGCATTTGAAGCTCATACATGGCCGTGACCAAGGCCGTCTCTGTCCCATGGGCAGGGCGAAAGCCGAATTGCAGATCCTCCAGCAGCTGGTGTTGCTCCAAATGTTTAGACAATAAAGAACTGACCCTACGTTCAACAATCTTTGCAGGGAAAGGAAGCAACAAGATTGGTCTATATTTCTTAGAGCACTCTGGGTCCAGCGAAGGTTTTTTCAGCAGCGGGGATATCAAAGCTTGTTTCCAGCGAGCCGGCACAATGCCACTGGTCAGAGACTGGTTGAAGATCAGGCGAAGGGCAGGGAATAATGCCAGATCGTTGGTTAGGCACAGCTTGGAATGTGCTCAACTACTGGAGGAAAGCAATATAAAATTGGCCTTTATTACAGAGACATGGACTGATAGTACCTCCGGTCCAGATCTGGTCAAGGCAATGCCTCATGGGTTTCATTGCTACATGCTTGGCCGGCCATTTAAAAAAAGGGGAGGGCTTGCTGTTATTTATCATGAGTCACTTGTACCCAACTTTGTCCCTGCCTGTAACCTAACATGTGAGGCTCTAGTTTTTATTATGTACTCTGTAAACCACAAAACCTTCAAAGGCATATTGTTATACCGTCCACAGGGATCTAACATTGGGTTCCTAGATACTTTGGGTACACTATTCGAAGAAGGGCTATGCTTAGAGTTCTTACTCGGTGTTGGGAAACTTTAATTTTCATCTTGAAAACCTCAGTGATCCCAACACTACAACGTTGAAACAAATCATGGGTGCCAGAGGCCTCAAACATTTGGTGAATACCTCTACGCATGAAAAAGGTCATACCTTTGATGGTATATACTCTAATAATAAAGACTTAGGGGGTCATTATGATTGCGGTTTTTCTGCATCCTCGGGGCCGGCGGAAGCCACCGCCGGCCAGGAGGATGCAGAAAAACCGCAGCGGACTGACCAAAGACCCACCGCCACATTAGGATGGCTGGTGGGTCCTGGTTTCCGTCCGCAGCTTTTCCGCCGCGGTCGGCTTACAACCGTGGCGAAAAAGCTCTAATATGGTGACGGTGTCTTCCAGACACCGTCCACCATATTAGGATGGCCTGTAAATTATGCTTTTCCGCGGCGGGTTTTCCGCCATGGAAAAGCATACGGAACTTCACTGCGGGGACCCGTTGCGGGCCCCCTAGGTGAAGGGGCGTGGGGGGTGCACATGGGGGGTACCTATGGTACCCCCCTGCATTTGCATGCAGAAAGCGGCAGGCACCGCGCGGTGCCTGCCTCTTACTGCATGCAAATGCAATGCATGCATTTTTAACATTGCCGCGGGTGCAGCTTAAAGCCGCACCCGCCGCAATGTTAAAATTAGAGGATGTGACCGCCAGGGTGGCGGTCACATCCTAATTGCACAGGAGGGAACTCCGCATGCCATGCGGAGGTTCATTCCTGCTCTGGGGTCCGTCCGCGATCCTAATGAGGCCCTATGTTGGCATCTCAGTCCTCCCGATCTCGTGGTCTGATCATTGTGCTATCAAGTTTGAACTGAATGGCTATTCGGCTCACTCAACTAGCTCTAAAGAGGCTCAGGAGATCGTAAATAGAGCTTGGGGCAAACTAGATGCTAAGAAGCTTGAAAACTCCCTCCCAAGCTCAATGTATCATCTTCCATCTTCAACTAATGCCTGTGATCAGTTATCACCTAGAAAAAAAATTGACTCCCAAACAACTCTTACCCACTGCTCCTTGGTATTCTGAAGAGCTTAGAGCCCAACAATTGTTCTTCAAGCAATCAGAAAGGACATTTTGAAGAAGTAGACAAGGAAAGATAAAAAATCTGTATCATTAGCTATAAACAATCACTCCTAGAAGCAAAAAAGGAGTATTTTTCATTGCAAATAGCCCTGGCTAAATCTAATTCAAAAGAACTTTTTAAAACTATAACTATAACCAAATTGTCGATCACAAGAGACAAGGTCATCCAGAATTCTTCAATAAAATTGCGGACTTTTTTTGGCATAAAATAGAAATTATATTTTTGTCACTTACCGGTATGATCAATAAGGATCAGGTCAGTCCTAACACGAATAAAGTGGACGAAACAGGTTCCTTACTGTCACTTGACCACTTCTCATCCCTGGAGAGTCAGATACACTCAAAGTGCTAAATTCAATAAAATCAGGAGCTCCTAGTGATCCTTGCCCAGTATGAATTATTAAACAAATCCCATAAGTAATTGGAACAACACTCACCCCTCTGCTTCATGCTGTTTTGTCATCTGGCATATTTCCCAAAATATGGAAAAAAACATCTGTCCTTCCCTTGCTGAAGAAACATACTCTGGACCCTAAAGACCCTAATAGTGACAGACCGATCTCCAGGCTTACCTTTACGGCCAAAATCTTGGAAAAGGAAATGAACACCTAACTCAGTGCTTTTCTTTCTCTAATAATTCCCTGGACCCATCGCAATATGGGTTCAGAGCCTTTCACAGCACAGAGTTGGCTCTGCTAAAATCCATGGAGTAAATTAGAGAGGCCGTGGATAGGGCAGGAAATGCTGTACTAATCTTATTGGACCTCTCAGCGGCCTTTGACATGGTCCATCACAAGGTATTATTGAACCGATTGTCTGAAATTGGTGTAAAGGGTTCTTCTTGGAAATTGTTACAATCCTTTCTGTCGGACAGGTCGCAAACTGTAGACCTAGACAATAACAACTCGGAACCTTTTTCACTTCCTTGTGGGGTGCCACAGGGTTCAGCTCTCAGCCCATTGCTTTTTAATATTTAAGTGGCGCATATGACTGGAGACATTAGGTCCTTTGGCTTCCAGCTCACCTCTTACGCTGACGACACACAAATTGTGTGCTGACAGAGGGGGCTGAAAAGAAGGCTGGGGATCGATTCCATGACTGCTGAGTGCTATTGCGGTCTGGATGTCCTCCAATTGTTTAAAACGCAATTCCTCCAATACCGAGGTCCTTCAATTTGGCAACAATCCTCGGGTGTGGACACCAGAGTGGTGGCCGGAGGACCTGGGCCAATTATCCAGTACCCACAAGAAAAGCCAAAAATCTCAGAATTCTGGTGCATAACAAACTTACTATAGGGGAACAAGTAAGTATGGTGACCTCAGCCTGCTTTATGGTTCTTAGAACAATTAGGAAAAGTAAGTTCTTCCTTACTGAGACCAACCTTAAGACAGTGGTGACGGCACTTATAATGTCGGGTCTGGACTATTGCAATAGCTTATACCTTAATGTTCAAAAACAACATATGAACAGGTTGCAATTGGTTCAGAAAGCTGTGGCTAGAATGCTGTCCGGAACACCAAACTGCACCGGCTTCCAGTAAAGTTAAGAACACACTTTAAGGAATTGTGTATCTTCTTTAAGGCCATTAATGGAACAGGACCTGAGTTTCTTAAATGTAAACTTCAATGGTACCTTCCAGGTAGACTTCTAAGGTCAACTGGGGCAAAACAAGTGCAAATCGCCTCATTCAAAAAAAAACATTGGGGAGGTAGAAGCTTTATTCTTTGTTCTTCTAGAGCTTGGAACGAGCTCCCTTTTCAGCTTAGAAGTGTCCCAGATCTCCTTTCCTTCCGTAAGGGCCTGAAGACATGGCTCTTTTCTCAGTAGTATGCTTTCAGCTTCTTCAGGTAATCAGTACTTAGCGCCAGGACACCCAAGGGTAATCGTGCGCTCTATATGTATAAATAACATAACATAACATAACTTCAGTCTGCCTTTATGATGATTTTAATAAAAACAATCCAACAATTTAAAATATTGTGTTTAGGTGTTTTCTTGATTCGAAGATAATGTATTTCTTTTCATTTATATCTCTCATTTAAATGTCAATACACTAAGAGGGGGCTACCATCTTTGATGTACACAAATACTAATAATTCAGTGACTAATGTGTGTATTAAAAAATCATTATACTCAAATATACAACAAAGTGATGGACAGAATACTTGAAGTAAACTCAGCCAATTGGTAATTACTCAGGACAGCATCTAAGTCAATCGTTATTGTGCACACAATGAGATATCAGTATTGACACAGCCATATGAAAATCACTCAAGATCCTGCTATAGTGAGAACAGTCCAACCAGGTCTTACCTAAACCTGAACACAAGCAGCCCAAGGCAGATTTGGACATTATTAGGGCAATCAAGGCTAATTTGCATATGGCTGGTTCTAAACTGATGTTGCATGTTATGCATAATAACACTGCATTGAGATGCGGTAACGAGAAATTACCAGTGGCTTAGATTATCCTAGTATGGATTCTCCCACTGTTGAATTCTGGCTTAATCAATGTTGCTGTCTATCTTTATTCACCAACTTCTCCAGTTTCTTCCTAGAAACGTTTGACCAAGTAAATCCTCTGCATTATTACCATCCAAGTAAATTTGTATTAGACCCCATTGTGTGCTTTTTAATTCCTTCTTCCTCCATCACCATATACTTACTGCCATTTTATATCACACTCTCAGGTCCATCTTCATCCCTGCTTTCTTCTTTGTCACAGTTTGTCCATCTTTCTCGTTTTCTTTCTTTCCCTATTTGAGTTTTTCTCTCTGTTGTGATGGGTGACATTCTGATGAGTAAAATAAGTGCCAGTCCCCCAAAGTAAGTGCCAGTGGGCCCTCCTTGAGCCTCCAGATCAAATTAAGCATTGAGAGTACTGCTGTTTACCCAATGGCTTCTATAAAGTTTTTCTATTTATCTTCATGTTTTGCAATATTTTAATTATGAAATGTTTATTCTTCTAATTTAATTACAAACAATACCTTATATGTTTTTCCAGGTATGGCCATGCTGCTGAAACAAATATACCATAGATGAGCCATGGTTATGCTTAGTAAATTCTGCTCACATGATTCAGGCCTAATCTATATGGTGTGATGTACTTCCGTAACAGCCCATATGAGCACCGTTCCTTCTCTCTCCCAAAAGCCTTCCTGTCAGTTTCATCAGCTCCTACTTGAATAGCAGTCTTCAGCGCTCTGCCTGTGACCATATTACTTTTGTTCACAGTTCAATATAATCAAGGTCAATCAATTTTGTGTCACGTATGAAAGCTTCTTTTTCCTGTTCCATCATTTCATATTATCCAATATCCATACAATCCAATGAGCTGGCCAAAACACCGAAAGAAACACCCAAGTCTCTAATATCATCTGAGGATTTCTCTTTTTTTTTCACTGACAAAATCAAGCCTTAGGGAAGGAACTCCGTTCTGCCACATAGTCTTAACCCCTCCCTGACCGGCCTCCTACTGCTGCGCTGCCCTCACTAGCTTCACCTAAAATTCAAGCAAACTGGACCGACTTTAATCTCTATGGCGAATGCTCCATCTCTAAAATCCTATCTACCTTAAACCCTAACAACGATTTCAATGACCCACTCAACACCAACTGCCTGGCTGCCACGCCCAATCCAGCGTTCCTAGCTGGACTGCAATAATCAACGCCTCGCTCCGGCAGGGATCGATTCCCGACTCTCTGAAAGCCGGGCAAGTCCTCCCTATATTGAAAAAGCCGTCGCTGAATCCAGCCTTCCCTGACAACTTCAGACCTATCTCCAAAATCCCTCTTTTAGCCAAAGTGTTGCAGAAATGTGTGCAACAGCAGCTAAGTCAACACATCAACAACTTCCATTCTTGACGAATTGCAATCCGGATTCATACCTGGACATAGCACTGAAACTACCATGCTCCACATCGTTGATGATGCCCTCTGAGCCCTTGACCAAGGCAAAACCTGTTTACTTATCCTCTTAGACCTATCCTCGGCCTTCGACACGGCTAACTATGAAAACCTGCTCAAACTCAGGATGGGATTGGACGGCTCTGTTCTAGAATGGTTTATGTCCTACCTCCAAAACCGATAACAGAGATTCCCAACTAACAGCAACCTGTCTGCTCCCTCTTCGGTCATGGTTGGAGTCCCTCTAGGATCAACCCAGTCCCCACCGTCTTTAACCTTTACCTGGGACATCTTGCAGATGTTCTACACACAGCGACTGTCTCCTACCATATGTATGCTGACGACACTCAGATCTACATCCAAACCTCATCTCTCAAGGAGATTCTCTCCCTGAATGTGGCCTTGAAATCATATGTCCTTTGGCTCGCCTCCAATCAACTCAAACTTAACGCAAAGAAAACAGAATTTCTCCTAATCTCCCCTACAAAAACCATCCCTGAGATTCAGATATGGATTATGGCTCTCACAGCCTAAAACTGCCCACCGACCATCGTGGACTCAGCCTAATCCTGGGAATCACCCTGGACTGCAACCTGAACATGCTGAAGTAATCAGGGTTCCCAAGGCCTACATGCTCCGAAGATAACCCACTTACATTCAAGAACTGTTGGCACGGAAACTGTAAAAGTCAAAGAACAAGTTTATTAAGACCCCATGGGGTGGTGGTACACTCAAACAGCACCCTTCGGTAATGCAAGAGGTATCACACCGAACATCGGTGTGACCCTTCTTTTATATCGTTTTACAGGTAATAAAACGTACAAGCGGCACAAAGTTACAGAACATTATGTACATATAAGGGCATGTTTCGGAATACTGCCAGCTCATTGGAGGGTTTCAAACCCACTGGTCAGTTTGCGGCACATTCCTGAGAAACGACTGGTCAGCGTGAACTGCGCATGTGTGGCTTGACCAGTACTAAAAATAGCCTGTTGCTGGGCAGATTGAAGTGGTCAGTGGAACGGACAACGGACTAAAGGGCACGTCAGCCACGAGGCTGCTCATGATCTAAGATGGCCGTCAACACATACAAAATGGCGTTTCTACGTATAGCCAATTTAAGCGGGAATTGTGTAGCAAAGCTAAGCGCTAACCCAGCCATCGTCAAAATACAACAGACGACCCTTTTAGCGTTTAGCTGAAGCTACCTCATAGTGGACATAGTCGGGGTGTTCATCTTCTATGTCAATTAGCATTATTTGTGTTACTTCTTTATGAAGCATCATTTTGTCATGAGCAAGAGCTCGTCTCGAGGGTACACAAACTGATAAGCACATAGAGCAAAGAACTGGGCCACACTGGATACATAAGCAAATGGAAAACATAATTCCCACAATAATACATAGAATCGTCAACAATTTCCATCCCCAGGTGGTGAGCATTGACCAGAACCATCCTGACAGAGTCCAAGTACCATTATCTGGATGTATTTCAGCCGCTATCTTATGTAGTTTAGTGATAGCATCATATACAGAAGGTGAATTATCAGGTATGTAAACGCAACAGCTACTTCCGATGATTCTACATGCCCCCCCACGATCAGCTAACACTACATCCAGAACCATCCGATTCTGAAGCGCAACAATTCTAGAAATCTGTACTTCTTCAGTGATATTTCCAAGTGCAATCGCAGTATCATTAGCCACAGCCTCAACAACACGAGTTAGTCGTCGGATCTTTCGACTGTTCAAAGCTGCCCCAACGAAAGAAAACAAACCCAAATTGAAGTCCACATATTGTTGCAAGGTAGTGTCCGTTTGGTCAACATCGTCCAAGACAAGGGAGCGTTTATCACGATTTAAAACAAAGTCGTGATAGAGGATGTAGTTGTTGTGATACATGGGTGGGGCAATGAATACAGGCGGCAATACAAAAGACACGTAGCAAGTGCCTGACCATCCCAAAGGAAGCTGATGATAACCCTTCGTTCCACAGATGAAGTAAGTATTTCGGGAGGTGACAAACGATATACCAGTAGGACTATCAAACGTAAGTGTAGTGTTACATTCACTTCTCCCAACAGAAATTACACCTTTATTACGTATACATAGGTCTGCTTTAGTAGCGATAACGTGGATAACATGTGCATTCGATACATTAACATTTCGCTGGTTGCTATACATTCGTGAAGCAGACTCATTGTCAGGGCGGTACTCCTCATATTCAAATCGAGTACCCTCAGCTTGTGGATACCCATCCCGATCATGATGACACAATTTATTCAAACGAAAAAGCACTCCCCCCTTTGTTGGCCATCTCAAAGTAAAGAGGAGAGTATAAAATGCATTACAGGATCCATTATGTGAAAAAGGGAGAGGGATGAGTGGAGTACCCCCTTTCTTCTGATGCCCAGGCAACATCCCACACACCCAGCAATTTGAAGTATTCGTCATATTGTGTGTATGGTGTAAGATCTGAATGAAACTATTGTTCAAATAAGTCTGTCGGTGCCGTTCTTCGTGATAAGGCAGGGTGAAGTGGAAATGTTCAGATGGAGCCGGGGTAGTCGGCAACAAATGTTCACGTGCAGGTACCACAAGTTCAACTACCCAGGCTATTACCGCAATCACCACAATAGTCAGAACGAAGAGAATGGCACCCAAGAGTCTCTTATCTCGTGCTGCTGATAATGCCATAGTTCTGAAAACCTCTGCAGAGACTCAAATAGTTCGAGTTGATCACAAAGTTTTACATACACATGCGTGTATACCTAAAAAAGAAAAATGTGGTGCTGAACTCCGAGGTAGCCGTTGTTTTCTTCTCCGGGCCAAGACGGGTGTCGCTACACTGGCAGAACTGATCCCCACCCCTTGGAATTCCCGGTTTCCGTTTCACAAACCTGGAGCGGTAACCAACCAGTCATAAAAAAAAAATCTTCTTATCGAGGACGCAAATTGTAGCGCTCTCGTCCGGCAACAGTGTGGTCCGGGAAGGCTCCCTCAACTTCGGCCGACGTCACAGCTGGGCTCTTTTCTTTCTCCAAGATCTCTTTGTAGTCGGTCAACACAGCAGGAGTCACCAAATCCGGAGAGACACGGCGACAATGTGTCGAATGCACCCACCGCTTCCTGTTGGTCACACGTACAGCGGTGCGGGTAGCAAGAAGGACCTGTTCAGGGCCCTTCCACCTGGGCTCCAGACTACTTGCTCTCTCAAATGAGCGAATCATCACGTGGTCACCAGGGCGGAGATCATGGCCCTCTCCAGTAGAGTTGTCAGGGAGCGCTTCTCGAACCTGTTGATGAATAGAGAGCAAATCATTTGTTAATCGTGCCAAATAGTCACTCATCATAACACAAGGCACATCATGTATTAATCGCGGCTTGGGCACCCCCCAAATATTCATGGGGCGTCCAAACACCACCTCATAAGGCGTAAGGCCAGTTCGTGAATGGGGTACTGATCTAAGAGAGAGTAGTGCTAGCGGCAAAGCATCTGGCCATTTCAGCGACGTAGACGCCACAATTTTGGCCAGCTTAAGCTTCAACGTTGCATTGTACCGCTCAACCAGACCTGCTGACTGAGGGTGGAATACAGCATGAAACTTCTGCTGAATCCCTAACCCCTTCAGTACATATTCCACAATCTTTCCAACAAAATGAGGCCCATTGTCGCTCCACAGAAATTTGCAAACTCCAAAGCGAGGAAAGAATTCCTTAAGCAACACCTTAGCTGTTGTCAAAGCCGTATTGTCTTTCGTGGGGTAGGCCTCAACCCATTTGCTAAAAGCACATACCACCACTAGAACGTACTTCAGGTTGTTGCAGCGCTCAAGTTGGATGTAATCCATTTGGAGTACCTCAAATGGTGCAGAAGGTGTAACGAACCCTCCTTTCGGAGTATGGGTCCCCTTTCCAGGATTGTGCTGCAAACATACCAGGCAGGTCTGCACTACTCTCTTTGCAGTATTAGCAATCTCGGGATGTTCCCAAACTCGAGTTAAGAGCCGAGTGATTGCAAGAGCTCCGACATGCGCCAGTCCATGTGTCATCTGGACCATCGCCTGCAAGTAAGCTGCCGGCAATTTCCACTTCTCCATGTCTTTGCTTCTCCAACAACCCTCGTCATCTAGTACCCCATCCACTGCCCATGCCGCGAGTTCAGATTCAGTGGCTGACTTTTGAATGTCTAATATTTCTGCTCTAGCATCACTCCATCGCTCAGCCTGCGATTGTACCACATACATGGGGGAGTTAGTTCGGGACATAGCCGTTTGTCTCGCTATGCTATCTGCAAAGGCATTTCCTTGGCCCACTTTATCCGTAATCTTTTTATGGGCACTGCACTTCACTATCGCTACTTTCTTTGGGCCAAGCAGCGCATTTAGGAGATCACGCACTAGCTCTCCATGCATAATGTGCTCTCCATGTGATGTCAAAAACCCACGTTCTCTCCAGAGTAGCCCAAAGTCATGCGCCACCCCAAAGGCGTACCGGCTGTCCGTGTATATGTTCACACATAGACCAGCACTCAGTTCGCAGGCTCTTGTTAAGGCTATCAGCTCTGCTGCCTGAGCCGACTTTTGTGGTATCCTAGCTGTTTCTACCACTGTCTTAAGTGTCGTAATCGCATAAGCTGCGGAAGTCGTGCCATCTGGCAGCCTTAAACACGATCCGTCAACCCACAGTTCCCCATCCACATCTGGAAGTGGGACATCCTGTAAGTCGATACGACCCTTTGTCTGTTCCTCGGTCAGGAAAACACAATCATGATGTTTTTCTTCCTGACCCTCCTCAGCCGGATAGGGCAATAAAGTGGCAGGGTTCAAAGTGGCACATCTTTTCAGTGTAATATGTGGCGCCAAAAGTGTCAGCTCATATCCTGTTAGCCGTGCACTCGTAAGGTATTGGGTCTTAGTTTGGTTTAACAGGGCGTCTACTGCGTGAGGAACTAACACCAATAGTTTGTGTGATAACACTATTCCCTCACTCTGCCGTATGGCCACTGCTGTTGCTGCTACCGCTCGAAAACACCCAGGCAACCCTCGTGCTACAGGATCCAGAACGGCAGAGAAGTATGCACATGGTCTCTGCTTATCCCCGTGTAATTGCACTAATACTGACAACGCGCACCCATCATTCTCGTGTACGTACAATGTGAAAAGT
Source organism: Lissotriton vulgaris (assembly GCF_964263255.1). NCBI lineage: Eukaryota > Metazoa > Chordata > Amphibia > Caudata > Salamandridae > Lissotriton > Lissotriton vulgaris. Next base: position 323,686,882 of record NC_141690.1, on the reverse strand, counting down.
TTCGTGTAGTCTGGTGTGCCTAACACGGGTGCGGAACAAAGGGCCTGCCTCAACTGTTCAAAAGCCTTCTGACATTCATCTGTCCACTCAAGGGGCATTGGTGTGGCTTTGGACAGTAACGCTAGCAAAGGTTTTATGATATGTGAAAATCCCATGATCCATTGTCTACAAAAAGACGTCAACCCTATGAAGGCACGCACATCTCTCTGCGTGCGGGGGACTGGCGTGTCTAAAATTGCTTGAATTCGATCAGATGTCAATGCACGCCCCTCTTTAGACAACAGATGACCGAGGTAGGTCACCTGAGGTCTACAGTATTGAAGCTTTTTCTTCGAAACCTTATGATTATTCTGTGCCAGAAAGGAAAGCAGCGCAAGTGTGCTTTGTTCACATTGAGCATAAGAGTCCGCAGAAAGTAAAAGATCATCCACGTACTGGATGAGAGCAACGCCAGACTGCAATTGAAAGGAATCCAGCTGTCTTTTCAAAGCCTGGCTGTAGATGCTAGGACTTTCAGTATACCCCTGGGGAACACGGCAAAATCTATACGATTTATTATTGAGCGTAAAGCCAAACAGATATCTGCTATCAGGATGGACAGGGATGGAAAAGAACGCATTCTTTAAATCAATAACACTAAATGTGGTGGCCGTTGGAGGAACCAAGGTAAGCAGGGTCGTAATATCGGACACCACCGGGTATTGGGGAACAACAATTTTATTGATTTCTCGCAAATCAATATTAAATCGATAGATCTTGCCGTCAGTGTCTCTCTTAAGGATCGGTAGAATAGGACTGTTGCAAATATTGTAAGGGACCTCCTCCACAACCCCTGCAGAAATCAAATCCTGAACAATATGTGTCAATGCAATTTCACCTTCTCTCGAAATCTTATATTGTGGTACTCGTGGTAGAGGGGCCCCCTCCTTAACAGTAATGTGTATCGGTGGAATACGCATCTCTCCCACATCCGTATCTGAGGTCGCCCATAACGTGTGCGGTAGAGAGGCCAAAGCCGAAAGATCAGAGATAGCATAAAACCTATCGGGGTCAGGATAATTGTCATTCAGAATAACCCTCACTCCCTCCGGAGCGCAACGTATTGTCGCTCGAAAATATTTAAGCAAGTCAATACCCAGGATATTGTCTGGGGTATGAGGTGATAACAAAAATTGACCAAAACTGAAGTATTTATCAAGACATAGTGCAAGGGGCTTGGACAATGGGCTGGGGGAGGGTGTGAACAGCAAGGTAGGCTGTGGGAGAACCCACAGTTGAGGGAATGCACAGCTCAAAAGACAACAATGTCTAAAACAAATTTATCAATAGCAGTTTAGAATTCTTATGAAAAGCTCTGAAGCCAACCTTTATATGTTTCATCACATATGTTTTACTGTTATCGCATTTTTCAAATCACAGCACAAAAACATTATTAGCATGTATAGGTATACAAACTGTTTGTGTCACATGTCAAAATAATATCAAGTCAACAATGCATTTGAGCACTAGAGAGATGCATAACATTCTTATTTCATCCATCCCAATGCATTTCGGGTTACGTGGAACCCTTCGTCAGGAGAAAGCGTAAGAGGGTGAAGTTTTCTCATTCAATGTCGCCACTGGAAATTAAGAACACAACAACATGCAGTAAAAATACTGCTCGGCTATTAGGATTTGCACCCCAAGTTGTGAATAGAGAATAAAGAGTGTTGGAGATAGGCCAGTATAGTAGTTAAGTGAAATGAATCCTCCAAGTAAGAAGAGTGAGAAGGGTCCAATCACCATAATATGGGATGAAAATAATAGTAATAAGGAAATGACGTCTAAATGATACCTTGCAGAAAGTGTTGATCCGCAAAAGAGATCAGGTGCTGAGGGTTTAAGTGCGGGGCACTGCTGTCTGTAATTGCAATGATATAATGGAGTATTATAATGGAGACTGTCCTATGACAGTGAAGAGTCCGTAAATAAAACGAGACATTATAATGCTCGCTTACCGGAAATTTAGTGATGTAAGCACTAGCGAGAGTGCTGGTGATCCGAAGCGATCGGGAGATGGAAAACCCTCGGTGTAGGTCAGCTGCAGGTCCCCGTGTTCTAAAGGTAGATAGTGGAGGTAAAGTTAAACTCCTCCAATTAACGAAGGTTTCACTATAGACGTAGCGTCTACTGGAACATACGAAACGGGATCTACATACCGGAGGCTTGCCAGATAATCGGATCGTCAGTTTCTTCAAACGCTGGGAAGGGAAAATAATCCAGAGTGCAATGCGTGACCGGGGAGGTTCTATACTCAAGGCAGTGGGAGGTCTATAGTCCTTAAAAATAGACCCAAGGGTGCATAACGAAGTGGAAAACGGAGCAGTATCTCCAGGGAATCGGAAATGAAACGAGGGAACAAGTGTATAGGGGATCGAGATAATTGTGAAAATAAGATGAAGGAGTGAAAAGAACGTAATGTATAATGTTAGATATTAAGAGAAATAAAAACAGAATCTGAAACGAAATTGATTATAGGGAAAGACATGTTTTTTTTAAAAAAGAAAAAGAGAGATGAGACATCTGTGAACAAACAGTCAAAGGTGGAAAACAAGATAAGAAATGGGTGCAGATCCTGTACAATATTGAGCTAAAGGGGTTAACTTATAAAAAACACAGCATCTCATAGTGGTCATTGAGCCCATTTGGGGCTATCGTTCTCAGTGTTTTTATCCAGTATGTTTCTCTGCGGGCTAATGATGTGTTGATGTCAGTGCCTGACACCTTTTTGACTCTTTCTAGTATTGTAAATCGTAATTGGGGTATGGTGTGACCCGATGTCTCCCAATGTGTTGCCAGTGGGGATGTGGTGTTCTTGTTCCGAATCCGGCTTTTATGCTCTATAATGCGAGTTTTTATCTTTCTGCTTGTTCTGCCTACGTACACTAGGCCACATGGGCATTTAATTGCGTATATCACTTCTTCAGTGTTGCAATTTGACGTATGATGAAGTTTTAGTTTGGTGCCCGTTTGTGGATGCATAAAAGTGTCACCTGTGATTACATTACTGCACTGTCCACAGTTGTAACATTTAGTCATTCCCTTGTAACCTCCTATGGGTTTGTCTTCTTGTGGTTTCAAAAGTTCACGAAGATTCTTCGCTCTTTGGTGTGCAAATAAAGGAGAATCTAAGAAGATACCTTGAAAGTCTGGTTCATTTTCAATGATTTCCCATCTTTTTTTGATGATATTTTTTATTCGAGGAGCTTGTGTGGAGTGTTTCAGTACAAATACCTCTCTGCGGGATGGCGTTCTTACTGTGGTTTGTAACAAATCCTTCCTTGGTTTCTTTTCAACCTGTTCTGCAGCTTGATCAAGTATTTCTACTGGATATCCTCTTGTTTGATATCTGCATTTTTGTTCTTGGATTTTGTGGGTACATTCTTGGTTATCCGAGGTGATTCTCTTTATGCGCATGAACTGCGAAATCGGGAGATGTTTCTTAAGAGAAATGGGGTGTGCACTGGTAAAGTGTAATGCACTGTTCACGTCTGTGGGTTTAGTGTAGACTGATGTACTCAAGCCTGTGGTTGTTTTTTGAATTTCTATATCCAGGAAATGTATCTTATTTTCTTGAATATCATAGGTGAATTGAATTCTCGGATTGTGCAGGTTTAAGGTCTTAATGGAATCCTCCAATGTACTCTTTTGACCATTCCATATGACCAGGATGTCATCAATGTAGCGAAAGATGGCTATTGCATTATTAATCCAAATGGGGTTGGTAAGCATATGCTGGTTTTCAAAATGAGCCATATAGGTGTTTGCATACGAAGGGGCTCCGGGAAAGCCCATGGATGTGCCCGTCTTCTGTAAGTAGAATTGATTTTGCCAAATGAAGTAGCTGTGATATAATGAGAAATGAAGTAGCTCAAGAAGGAAAATTGATAATTCAGGTGGTTTGGATGAGGTCAGCAACCTCCATTCCACTGCTTCTAGGCCTTGGTCATGTGCTATGGATGTATACAAAGCCACGACGTCTATCGTGCATAGTAAAGTATCTTGGTTCACTTGGTGTTCAATGGCTTGTAGTTTCGTGAGGCAGTCTGTGGTGTCACGTATATACGTGCCCCAAGTTTGAACTAAAGGCTGGAGGTGATGGTCCACAAAGTACCCAATGGCTTCATGTATCGAATTGCACCCTGCCACTATGGGCCTGAAGGGTGGTCTCAAAGAATCCTTATGCATTTTTGGAAGCATGTATATATGTGGAACTTTTGGTGTTGGGTTTACAAGAAATTTGCCAGTAGGTATATCAATGGTACCTGCCTCTACAGCTTTCGTGACTATAGTAGTCAATACAGTCAATAGATCGTCCGTGAGATCTTTATCCAATGTCAAGTAAGTATCAGTGTCAGCCAAGTGGGCGTCCACGCTATGGTTGTAAAATGTGGTATCTAGTACTACAAGGGCGCCACCCTTGTCAGCTGGTTGAAAAGTGATGGACTTATCTCTTCTGAGAGAACCTAAAGTTTTTTGTTCCTTTGCAGTCAAGTTAGAATGAGAGGGTTTTGTATATTGGATTTTTGCAAAGTCCTTCTTGACCAAATGTTCGAAGGTGTCAAGTGATTTATGGGTGATAGGAGCCATAAATTTACTCTTGGGACGAAATTTTCTGGATTCTGGGCTTTGATCTTCAACATTAGACAAGGTTGAAAAGAACCACCTCAAGCGTAATTTGCGCATGAATCTGAACATTGCGGTTTCAGTTTCCAATTCATTGGATGAGTATGTGGGCACAAAAGAGATACCTTTGTTCAAGGTGTTAAGTTCCACTGGATTGAGAGTTCTGGAGGAGATATTCATCACTAGGGATTCGGTTTCTTCACCGTCCTTTGTGGTCTTCCTGTTTCGGGTGCTTTTTTTGTTTTGTCCCCTTCTGTTGCGGGTTCTGGTTGTGGTGTTATTTTGTCTGGAGGTCCCTTGGTCGGTGGGCCACTCTCTAAAAAAGATTGTTGATTACTGGATGTTGATGGTTCCCCTTCTGTTGTTGGGATCTGGGGTGTGGTAGAGGGTGGTTTCGGACGTTGAACCGTGAGGTCTTGATCAGGTACCAGACTTTCCTCAGAAGAATTAGAGTTGGGTTTTTTGAAGAAACGTTTCTGGGCATAGGTTTCCGCCCATGAGTAAACCTCATCCAGTTTATAATCTATGGTGTCCCTGCGGAACTTCCTGGTCTTCCGTTCGTGCACTTCTTTTGCGTGTTTGTCTAAATTGGTATTAATGTTTTCCAATACCTTATCCCAATCATCAGAATCCATTTTTTGTGTAAGGTCATCCTTCAGTTTGTCTATGTCTTTTGTCAGCTCAGCCAGGATAGTGTAGATTTCTTCTATGATGAGAAGTATCAAGTCCAGCGAACATTTGTTCAGTATAGCGTACCAGCGTGACATGAAATCTTTATTAAATTTAAATAGCATGGGTTTTAAGGCTATTCGTAGACCTCTAGGGATTCTTTTGACTTTGTGATACTCAATGAGAGTAGTGGCGTGGAGGCGCTGATTTATTTCTTTTTTGAGCAAGTATTCAAGTTGTTTCAGTTGTTGTGAAATATTTCCTGTGGAGGCACCAAAATCGCGTGCTTCTCTTTTGCGGATCAACACTTTCTGCAAGGTATCATTTAGACGTCATTTCCTTATTACTATTATTTTCATCCCATATTATGGTGATTGGACCCTTCTCACTCTTCTTACTTGGAGGATTCATTTCACTTAACTACTATACTGGCCTATCTCCAACACTCTTTATTCTCTATTCACAACTTGGGGTGCAAATCCTAATAGCCGAGCAGTATTTTTACTGCATGTTGTTGTGTTCTTAATTTCCAGTGGCGACATTGAATGAGAAAACTTCACCCTCTTACGCTTTCTCCTGACGAAGGGTTCCACGTAACCCGAAATGCATTGGGATGGATGAAATAAGAATGTTATGCATCTCTCTAGTGCTCAAATGCATTGTTGACTTGATATTATTTTGACATGTGACACAAACAGTTTGTATACCTATACATGCTAATAATGTTTTTGTGCTGTGATTTGAAAAATGCGATAACAGTAAAACATATGTGATGAAACATATAAAGGTTGGCTTCAGAGCTTTTCATAAGAATTCTAAACTGCTATTGATAAATTTGTTTTAGACATTGTTGTCTTTTGAGCTGTGCATTCCCTCAACTGTGGGTTCTCCCACAGCCTACCTTGCTGTTCTAACTTGGGGAATTAGGGTCATTTCCCCACCGGGAATTGCACGCACATTCTTTACAAACCCACCAAATATCTCATAAGAAACTAGAAACCCATTAAAAGTTTACACACAGGTGTGCACCTGCACCCCCCTATCAGTGCTGGGGGAGGGTGTGCCATCAAACCCTACACATGTAATCATTTCGCCAGACAGGGGAGCCCTCGGAACCAAGTTTTTCGACAAAGCGCTACGTGTAGCTCCTGTGTCGACTAGAAATTGATCAGTAGAACCCAGAATACCCGCTGTTACATATGGACCCTGCTGATCTACCGGCACTTCAACTGATTCCTTACCCCATCCTACGCAGTCCTATGCATGCACATAATCCTGGTGTTCCACATTCTCTCCCTCCGAAATCTGGTATTGATTCCGCCTATCAAACATATTTCGTTCATCCTGGCCACAGCCCCTCTCCTCAACCCTTCCACGATCACCTCCGCCACCCCTCGCTCCAGTATAACCTCCTCTTGACCTTCCGCCTCCTCGACCACGCTGACTACGCTGCTCACGAAGTACCGGACAATCTTCGGCCCAATGCCCAAACTCCTTACAATAAGCACACTGATCCTCCGCTATGTCCGTACGACCATACAACGTATTTCCTACACCCCGTCTACCTTTCTCATTCCCTCTACCCTGTGTTCCCCGAACCTGTGCCAACATCACTTTCGTTTTCAATTCCTTCGCCTTTTTCTCCACACTTTCTTTAGCCTCCAATTCCTGCCGCTCATAGTACTGAGCCATAGTTAACAAGGACGCAGGGGTCGCCGTCGCCCAGGAACTTTCACTCGACTTCAATCGTTTCGCAATCTCCGGTAGGAGATTAGCCACATACTTATCTACAAACAAATGCCGACCCGTATCGTCTGTCAAAGATTGACCACTGTAATCATGAAATGCCTCCTCAAAGCGTGTAAAGAAATCTGAGACCGTTTCATCGAGTTTCTGTTTGCACGACGTCAACATAGTCCAATCAATCTTCTTAGAAGGAACAAGCGTCTTTAATTTAATCAGAATAGCTGCCGGGAGATCTAAAATTAACTGACAAGGCTTACATGCTGGTTCCCTATCTAAATCTGCAGCATTAATTTCTTTCCATGTGCCCCCCAATATCGTTTCATCATTATTTTTACGAATTTGCCGCCACATATCAGGTGGCAGAATTAGCCCAAAGAACAAATCTATATCCACAAGAGTCATCACACAAGACGAAATAGCCCCTTCCACCCCTTCATAAAATGCCGCCGGGTTCTTTCGAAGATCAGGTAAAGAATTTTTCAACGCCATGACATCTGCTCTATTCCAAGGCGTATATACTCAATTATACACAAAATACCCTTTCGCATCCTTCGACAATTTATCATCATCCGTCCCTTCCCCTTTAGGTGGAACATACAAGGGCGCGGCTTCACGCATAGGCATAACATGCAATGCAGAACTCTTATCTGAACCACGGAGAGAACACTCCTTAATCTGCCCATTATTTCCCGATTCGGACTCCTTTTGCCTCCTTTTTCGCTCCTCCCGCAATCCGGCTGTCTCATCCCGCAGCTTGATCAGTTGCTTGAATAGGTCGTCAACATCTGAAAGATCAAAATCACCTTTAGCCAAATTCTCACGATACACTGACAACGATTTAGGCTCTAATGTGTCTGAAAAATCACGATATGTGCCTACAACTTCATCCGCCAAACTAGACAAAAAATACATTAATTCAAGATCCGACCACGTGTTCTTTTCTGTTAGCAACTGCTCCTGAGTAACACAATTCTTATTCACTTTACGAGCCCAACTACGCAAATGAGCGGACCTCGCCGCAGTAAACCTGAGAGCGGATATACCCTTCTGGTCCGACTTATCCTGTCCTTCACCTTCCAGATCCACAGCTGGAACCATCGGCGAAACATACGGAGGCGGTGACCGATCTAACAAAGAAAAATCATCAATCTCATTATTAAGGACAGGATAAAGTGGTCGGCGGATAGGAAATTGACCAGTCGTCTGCAATTTACGTTCCCGTTCCTCCCTTTCTTTCTTCTCTTGAGCCTCTTTCTCCTCAAGCTGTAAAGCCTTATCCTGAGCAGCCTTGCGCTGCTCTTTGTCCGCCAAGGCAACCTCACGCTTCATTCGCTCGCGCACCGCTTTCTCCCACATTCGCACACAATCAAACATGTTTTGTCTAGACCTGCGCTGAAACAAACATTGCTCTACAAACTGTACTTTACGTAAATCGAACGACCCATGTAGAGGCCATTGCAATTCGGAATCGGCCTTTGTATACTTATGCCATAATTTGCTGTACATAATAGGGGGAAGGCCATGTTTGATGTACATGTCACGATTTGGTGTTCCCTCTGGGGGAGCCGGCTGTGCTTCTGTTAACCTAATTGAGGTACCTTCTCCAAAACAGCACATCCCTCGGAGTGTGCTGAAAACAGGCATGTTCAAAAAGTGTCACGAAAACGTGACACCGTATAAAATGGCACTTACAGTACTTCACACAAATGTGCCGCTCAAAGGAAAAAAACAAAGTTAGAGAAACATCTCTACATGCCTGCCTATGTGAAGTGCACTACACATATAAGTTCAAAGATCACAAATTCACAATGTTAGCTAACTCAAATCAAAACATAGGACTTCGGCAAGCGTCCGAAGACTACCTCACCGATCACAGGTCATAGGACTTCAGTAAGCGTCCAAAGACTACCTTACCGAACACAAATCATAGGATTTCAGTAAGCGTCCGAAGACTACCTTACCGAACACAAAGCTTACCCAAATTCTCAAATGTCCAGATTCCAACTGCCAAGGTCTTGTAAACCAAATCAGCCAAACTGCACTTTCTCAGCGATGCAGACACTCGAAAACTCAGTCGGAGACCGGCGCCACCTGGAAGGTCAGATCGGAAGGGAAGGAAAAAACACCGTGGCAGCCAAGACTCGGGTCACTCGTGGCAGCGCGCGTCCATGGCGAGTTTCCAAGCCTTCGTCACGACCTCTCCTTCGGGCATCCGAGTCGCCGATGAGTCCCTTCGTGGTCGCCAATTTGAAGTAATCAGGGTTCCCAAGGCCTACATGCTCCGAAGATAACCCACTTACATTCAAGAACTGTTGGCACGGAAACTGTAAAAGTCAAAGAACAAGTTTATTAAGACCCCATGGGTTGGTGGTACACTCAAACAGCACCCTTCGGTAATGCAAGAGGTATCACACCGAACATCGGTGTGACCCTTCTTTTATATCGTTTTACAGGTAATAAAACGTACAAGCGGCACAAAGTTACAGAACATTATGTACATATAAGGGCATGTTTCGGAATACTGCCAGCTCATTGGAGGGTTTCAAACCCACTGGTCAGTTTGCGGCACATTCCTGAGAAACGACTGGTCAGCGTGAACTGCGCATGTGTGGCTTGACCAGTACTAAAAATAGCCTGTTGCTGGGCAGATTGAAGTGGTCAGTGGAACGGACAACGGACTAAAGGGCACGTCAGCCACGAGGCTGCTCATGATCTAAGATGGCCGTCAACACATACAAAATGGCGTTTCTACGTATAGCCAATTTAAGCGGGAATTGTGTAGCAAAGCTAAGCGCTAACCCAGCCATCGTCAAAATACAACAATGTGGGACCACATCAAATCTATGGCTAAATCAGCCAGGTTCCACTTAAACTACCTAAGGAAATTGAAACTCTTTCTCGATGCTCCCGACCTAAAAATGGCTGTCCAAGCACTACTCATCTCTAGACTGGAATAAGGCTGTTCCACCCTCCCAGGTTTACACAAAATCTCCCTGGCTCCTTTAAAAGCCTGCCTCAATGCGGCCGCCAGACTACTTACCGGCATAAGCAAATTTGAGCACATTTCTCCACACCTTAAAGCTCTGAACTTGGCTGCCTCTCGAGGCCAGAATACAGCTTAAACTATCATGCATCACACACAAGGCTCTATACGCAAACTCCCCTGCATTTCTTGCACAGAAATTGATGATATCCAGAGAAATCAGAAACTCCCGGTCCAGCAAAGACCTCTTGCTCCAACCTGCACGTTTCCAGATAAAAAAAACGTACAATCTGGCTTTTTTCTGGGCCACACCAAGAATATGGAACTGCCTCCCACCCGCCATTAGAAGGATTCCTTCTCTGGCACACTTCAAAAATGATGCCAAAACCTTCCTTATGGGTAAATACCTCATTAAAATTCTGTGTCTATCCACCACAGAGCCCCTGATTACCTACCAACTACAGCCTCCTGGATCACCTAGTCGACCCACCAAGAAACCTGGGACATTGTTCTTGAGAATTTGATAATGTAAACTGTACAAATGTGTTGTTACTCCTTATGTATCCATCCCCCGCCCCCTCCCATTTGTTATATGCTCTGTAACTCGTAACCTTTGTACAACTTTATGATTCCTGTAAATCGCTCTGATACCCTAACGGGTCAAGTTTGCTCTCTGTAAAACACAAAAATAATTAAATAATGTTGTCCTTGAATGTGTCCTTGTGTGTGTGTCTGTGTGTGTCCGTGTGTGTCTGTGTGTCCCTGTGCGTTTGTCTGTGTGTGTGCGTCCTTGTGCCTGTGTGTATCCATGTATCTGTGTGTGTGTCTGTGTGTGTCCATGTGTGTGTGTCCATGTCTGTCTGGGTGTGTCTGTGAGTGTGTGTCTGTGTGTGTCTATTTGTGTCTGTGTGTGTGTCCATGTGTGTGTCCGTGTGTGTCCCTCTGTGTCAGTGTGTCTGTCCGTCTCTGTGTGTGTCCGTGTGTGTGTGTGTCAGTCTGCCTGTGTGTCTGTGGGCCTGTCTGTCTGTCTGTGTGTGTGTGCGTGTGTCCAATGATCCCAGAAGTTTCTTGTGATAAAACACGGTTTTCCCTTTTGCTGATCAATATATGATAACAGAATTTAAGGCTACCACTTGTCCCTTATATTCTTTAGTATTCTGCAACATACTTCTTATTTTAATTTTATAATTTTCAGGCAGAGTCTCTTGTTCTATTCAGCTGCACACTCATTATGAAATGATTACTCTTTACAATAATATTTCGATAAACACTCATCTCTTACAAAACATTTTATTTATTCCAAATCTATTCAATAACTTATGAATCATATGTAAATAGTCTCACAAAACATTATAAAACAATCAAAAAGAGAAACTGTATCGGCTCATATCATTGTGCATTTCTTAGTAATTGCATTTAATAATTAAACTTGATGAACTGTATCAGGCTATATTACCAACCATTATGTTTTTACGCACACTTGAATCCTGTGGCTCTTAAGAATGCCCCGACAGCAAGCAAGGGCATAGCAATGCAAACGAAAATAGGAGCAGGTACTTACTACTTAGAATAGCGGAATAGAAAACTGTCAGAAAATCAGTAAACAGACATTTCTTACAATTATGATTACATCCTCATGCAATCAAGAGCTCTGCAATATTCCGCACAGCTATTTTCCTTCAGTAAACATGCACATTTCTCAAAACAAACTCTTGTGAGTATTCATAGGCCTTTGTAACTTTTAATTCGACCTTCGTTAAATGCTACAAAGGCACATACATTTTTGGCATTGATTTTAAAAATTGAATACAACGAATTATTGAGGCAAGTTCGGAAAGATATTCGAAAGCAATAGGATAATACCTATCTATCGGTGTCGGTTTTCGAATTCTTTGGACTTCTTACAAGTTTACAAGGGTACACCTGTGAATCTGCAACAGTCACAGGCACCCTTAAGTACTCCAGGGAACATTTGAGAATAACCATGCAGTACTACTAAGTTATTTCTGCATGTGTAGTTGTACGTTGTGTAATAATAAGCATGAAAAAATGACCATCATGAGTGCAATATCTCTTTTTTTTTTATATATTATCAAAGGGATAACAGTTCCCCTCAGAGAAAATTATGTCCCCATACAATTTTGTTTGTGATATCTTCCAGTTCCCACACTTAGGGGGTCATTACGATCGCGGACGGACTTGAGTCCGTCCACGACCCCAGAGCATGAGGGAACGTCCGCATGGGCTGCGGCGTTCCCTCTGTGCAGATTAGGATGTGACCGCCAGGGTGGCGGTCACATCCTCTATTTTAACATTGCGGCGGGTGGAGCTTCAAGCTGCACCCGCAGCAATGTTAAAAATGCATGCACAGCATTTGCGTGCACAAAGCGGCAGGCACCGCGCGGTGCCTGCTGCATTGTGCACGCAAATGCAGGGGGTACCTATGGTACCCCCCATGTGCACCCCCGACCCCCCACTACACCTAGGGGGCCCGCAACGGGCCCCCGCAGTGCAGTTACACATGCTTTTCCACAGCGGAAAAGCCGCCGCGGAAAAGCATGTTCCCAAGCACATCCTAATCTGGCTGACGGTGTCTGAGAGACACCGTCACCATTTTAGTGCTTTTCCGCCGCGGTTGTAAGCCAGCCGCGGCGGAAAAGCTGCGGACCTAAACCATGACCCACCAGCCATCCTAATGTGGCGGTGGGTCCTGGTGGGTCCGCAGAGGATTTTCCGCATCCTCCGGGCCGGCGGTGGCTTCCGCCGGCCCGGGGGATGCGGAAAATCCTCCATCGTAATGACCCCCTTAACTTGTATTAATGTCTGCCTTTGGCAGATGCCTCTCTCTGACAATATATTCAGTGGAAATGGGATAAACAAAAGTCTGTGTATACCAGTAATCTCATAAGATGTTGGGTATGCATGAATGTTCCTGAGCAACCCCGTCGTGGAATGTAATGCCTCCACCGATGGAACAGGTGACATCATTCAAGTACCAAGAATAATAAGTGTAAATGTTCATTGTGTGTTTTCAAAATGTGAATATATATATATTTCTAAATAAAGTCATTTGGGCGTATAAAGTGAAATTACATAAGCAGATAGATTTGAAAGTCAGGTCCATTGTGCATACTCTCCAAATTTGAGTATGAGACCGATTGCATGTAAATTAGCTTTTTTGCTGAACGTGTTACTTTTTGTAATTGCAGTTCTCGATTATTCTGTGTTATTCGTTTTACAAAATGTTGGAAAAAATAAGCCTTTTTAGGGGCTCACTGCTGCAGGGGGTCACCCTTATCAGTCAACTGGTCCTTAAACCAACAAGATAGAGATTGGCACAGAGGCTGAAATATAAAAACAATGTTTATTAATCACTCATGAGTGGGACTACATCGATAAAGCACCATCGGGCACTGTATGAGATATTACTAGGAGTAAAGAAACAGGGGTCTTTTATATACATTTGTGCTTTGTCAGCATGAGACCAAGGGGGCGGGGGGTACTGGCACATACAAGAATTGTTATTGACTAATATGGGCATACAAATATGTCTTTTTCAGCAAAGTGGGAGGGGAGACATTTCTGTTTGCATCAGTTAATACATCCTGACAGTTACAAACTAAGACAGGTGCATTCTGGAAGCTACAGGCCTTCCTGAGCATGCACAAGGCTCTGGCTCAGTACTGAAGGAGTTATTTGTAGTTGTAGACTGAAGTGAAATACAAGAGTAGGCAACAGTGAAAACGGGGAAAGCACATTGCGAGCACATGGCTGACTAAAATGGATGCCACAAACAAAATGGCTTCAGCTTATGCTAACGATAATTTCTGCAGTTTCCACAAACAGGCCTTTTACCATTAGCTGAAGACATCACTATGCAATAGAGGATACATGAAAATTATCTTCCATATTAATTAACATTAACTGGCTAATCTCTTGATCAGTTACTAGTTGGGCATTTACTTTCAGCACATTACGTTTAACTGGTGTACAAGAAGTGCAGGTGGAACTACATAGGGAACAGAGCAGTGGGCCATATGGAATATACAGGCAGCAGGAACAAAGAATCGCCATAAATATACATAAGGCGGATAATAATTTCCAGCCCCAAGCTGAGAAGAGAGTCCAAAACCAACCAGTCCAAGTCCATGTCCCTGAATCAGGGTGGATTTCAGTGGCTAATTTATGAAATTTAAAAATTGCTTCAAAAACAGAAGGGGCGTGGTCTGGGATGTACACATAGAAGCAGCTCCCAATCATATGACATGCTCCTCCACGGTCAGCTAGGATCACATTGAGTACCATCCTTTTATGGAGCACCACAATTTTCACAATTTGTAGTTCTTCCATGATGTTTCCAAGTGCCATGGCTGGCTGCTAGGTTACATCCTCCACAACTCGTATCAAGCGCCTGATTTTTCTGCTGTTTGAGGCTGCACCGACAAAGAAGAATTGCCCCAAATTGAAGTCAACATACTGCTGCAGTGCAGTATCAGTTTGATCCACCTCATCATGATTTATTGTCCTCTTATATTGGTTCTTAGAAATGCCATTATACATTTTATTATCTTTGTGGTAGGATGCAGGAGCCAAAAACACAGGTGGCAATAAAAAGGACACATAGCAACTACCTGACCACCCAATAGGTAGGTGGTAATTCCCTTTACTTCCACATATAAAGTATGTATTATGTGATGACAGAAAACTACTATTAATTATTCCAGTAATGTTTAGTGTTTTGGTACAATTACTTTTCCCCACAAGAATCCTACCAATACTGCTCACACATGTTAATGTATGTGTCTTGTAAAGCGCACTGCTGCCCTGAGGCGTCGTGGCACTGTAGACCGCTGGGGAACCCGTCCTGGCTATCCCTGTGAGATGGTCCCTACTGGGTATCTCCAAGGTGAAACCAGGCATCCCCGGCGAATGTGGGGAGCCGTTGTAAAGATGAGGCAAGCTAATGCCCAGAGTTGCCGAGTGTGATCCCTGGTTAGAGTAGGCACCGAGGAGAGAATTATTGAGTCCGCTGACCCTGGTTCACGACCCTGCCACGTTGGGAATTGAACCCTGGTCCCGGGCCGTTCTCTGCTTCCGGGTCTGCCGCCTCTAACCAGTGAGCCACAGCACTCCACAATGTCTGCTCGAGCTCTAGTAACAGCTATAACAGGAGATCCATTTCCTTTGGTTGTTTGAGTGTTTGAGAAAACATACCGTGCAGTGGAGCTTCCTCAGCGATACTCCTCCATTTCCCATACAGTTCCTTTAGCCTGTGGATTTCCTTCCTCATCATGGTACCACACCTTATTGAGCTGAAAATGTAATCTTCCTACATCAGCGTAAGTATTATTAGCAACTTCAGATGCCCATAGCAGGGCAAACCAAACCTGCCTAGAACAATTGTGTGAAAACGGCAGGGGAATGAAAGGTGTTCCTCCCTTTTTTTGGTGAGCTGTCATCATTCCACACACCCAACAGTTGTCGACGTTCATAGCATTATGGGTGTGAGGCAACATTTGAATGAATGTATTGTTGAGATAGGGCTGTCCCTTATCCATAACATGTATTAACTGTGTGGAGCATGGTAATTAATCAACAAAAAAGCATACACAGAAAAAAGGTACACATGGGAAAACTAACTTGCTGATTTGCAAAAACGAATGTATGAATAACGGTAAACAGTCAAAATATCGATTTTTTAATTTCGACTTACACTTATATCGAGTTGCTAATATCGATGGGACAGAATATCGATGTCCAGAATATCGATGGCCAGAATATCGACCCTAAGGTAAGTAATATCGAAATTACTAATATCGATAGCATATATATCGATGTAAGTAATTTCGATTTACTAATATGTGTTAGAAATTTTAGTTAAGTATTTAAATTAATTGTTATAATATGTGTTTAATATGTTTTTATAAATAAAAAATATATAAAAGTAAATAATATGTTTTACTACCAGAGCGGGTTGTGGGTTTTTAGGGGAATAGGGTGGGAAGTAATTTATTTGTAATTAAATAATTATTTTTTAATGATTAATTTATTTTGCAATGAAATAATAATTGGCAATGAATTATTTTAATTGATTAATTGATTAATTAATTGATAATTTATGTATATTTTAAAGTAAATTATATGTTTTACTACTGGAGCGGGTTATGGGTTTATAGGGGAATAGGGTGGGAAGTAATTTATTTCTAATTAAATAATTATTTTTCAATGATTAATTTATTTTGCAATTAAATATTAATTGGCAATGAATTATTTTAATTGATTAATTGATTAATTAATTGATAATTTATGTATATTTTTAAGTAAATTATATGTTTTACTACTGGAACGGGTTGTGGGTTTATAGGGGAATAGGGTGGGAAGTAATTTATTTGTAATTAAATAATTATTTTTTAATGATTAATTTATTTTGCAATTCAATATTAATTGGCAATGAATTATTTTCATTGATTAATTGATTAATTAATTGATAATCTATGTATTTTTTTAAGTAAATTATATGTTTTACTACTGGAGCGGGTTGTGGGTTTATAGGGAAATAGGGTGGGAAGTAATTTATTTGTAATGAAAAAATAATTTTTTAATGATTAATTTATTTTGCTATGAAATATTAATTGGCAATTAATTATTATAATTGATTAATAGAATAATTAATTGATAATTTATGTATATTTGTAACTAAATTATATGTTTTACTACTGGAGCGGGTTATGGGTTTATAGGGGAATAGGGTGGGAAGTAATTTAATTGTAATATTAATTAATTTTGGGTAAAGGAGTATTTTTAGGGTTCAGGGTCAGTTTTCAGTTTTTGGGTAAAGGGGTATTTTTAGGGTTCAGGGTCAGTTTTCAGTTTTTGGGTAAAGGGGTATTTTTAGGGTTCAGGGTCAGTTTTCAGTTTTTGGGTAAAGGGGTATTTTTGGGGTTCAGGGTCAGTTTTCAGTTTTTGGGTAAGGGGTATTTTTAGGGTTCAGGGTCAGTTTTTAGTTTTTGGGTAAAGGGGTATTTTTAGGGTTCAGGGTCAGTTTTCAGTTTTTGGGTAAAGGGGTATTTTTAGGGTTCAGGGTCAGTTTTCAGTTTTTGGGTAAAGGGGTATTTTTAGGGTTCAGGGTCAGTTTTCAGTTTTTGGGTAAAGGGGTATTTTTTGGGTTCAGGGTCAGTTTTCAGTTCTTGGGTAAAGGGGTATTTTTTGGGTTCAGGATCAGTTTTCAGTTTTTGGGTAATGGGGTATTTTTAGGGTTCAGGGTCAGTTTTAGGTTTTTGGGTAAAGGGGTATTTTTAGGGTTCAGGGTCAGTTTTCCCTACTGTTGCACCCACTGGAGAGGGAATAGTAATTATTGTTAAGTAATTTTATATTATATATGATTTTTAATTATTATTTTTTTAATTAAATATGTATTATTATTTTTTTTGACATTATTACATATATTTAAATATGTTTAAGTAATTAATAAGTATTATTTACAGTATTTTTTATGTTATTTTAAATTTAAAAAAATCGATATATTTAACAACGATATTTTTAACATCGATATTATTTTTTCGATATTTTGGTACTTACCATGTTGTACATAGGGCGTCGATATTTTTGCTATCGATATAATTACGCCGATATTTGTGTAGGTCGAAATTCTGTCTGTCGAAATTCTGTCATAGATCCTGAATAACTAACCCTGGGCACAGCACTTTCCTACGCTCGCGGAGTTTGCGAGGTTTGCACAACTTCGCACTACGCGAGCTGCACATAGCACAGTGCGAACACGTGTAGTGCAGCGTAGCGTAGTGCAGCGCTCATTTTTTCCTTGTTCGTGGTCCTGAACGTCATGTTTGCGACCGCGAGCAAGCAAAATGACATCCTTGTGAGATTCTCAACGCGGGGAGGTAAGGTTTCTCATTGTGAGTGGTTGCCCATGCTCGCGACCGCTCTCAATGAGAAACTACCAGTTCACGTTGAGAAAGCTGCAGCTCAAGTAATAATCTACTCGAGCAGCAGAAAACTACAGCCCGCACTGTGCGAGATGCCATTTTCAATGATTGCACAGTGCCGGATGCTTGTCCGTACTGTGCAATCATTGAAAACACATCTTGCACAGTGCGTACATGCTACTACGCAGCTCGCGTAGTGCTACGTGAAGTTCGCAAAGTGCGAAGTGCACTTTGCGTAGCTTCGCGTAGAGCTACTTCGCGAACTACGCCCACCCTTATCAATAACGTGAAGTAGTCATACTAATCTAGTGCAGTAATATTTTAAAATTAAATGAAGGTATGTGTTTATGCTTTTATTGAGTATTTGTGTGGCAAAATGAATAGAAATTGGTAAGCAAATAATGCATATTTGTCATTTTGGTTAGGTAACCTCTAACAGGGAAAATTAGAATGGTGGGAGGTAAACAGAAGGGCTAAAATTCTAAATCTAGCGACTGTTGTGTTCATATTAGTTCTCATTGAGGCCCGTGCAGCCTAGTTAGAAAATGACTGTTTATGCGAGACTTCGAGAAATATGGCTCTACGCATGCGTGACTGTGCGAGAGATGCTTGAACGGCCTGTGCTTGGGGAAAAGATGTCAAGGTCGGCTTGGCCTGGGACACCAGAGTTGTGCCAAAGGATGCTTGAATTTAAGAGCCTGGGAAAACTGCTTGCCTTAACTACATGATGTATAAAAGATACAAGGACAGGATGACTGATTGCAAAATGGACAATTTTGACCAAGTGTAAATATGCTAAGATGACATAGCAAAAATGTAAAACCAGTTTGGACAAAGATGACATGAAGTGATCTTCACCACCCCTCTGATGGACCAATGGGAAATGAGTATGGACCCTAAAATTTCATTTTTGAGTTAGATAGTTAGTGAAAAAGGGTATAAAAGAGCCTGTACGAAAGAGGAAAAAAGTTGTTGGTTCCTGAACTTTATTGTGTACCACGACATTCTGTTGGACAGAACAATTTTTGGTGCAGAAAGATTTTGAATTATTTTTGGACGTTTAAATTTTGATGGGGCAAAGAATTGAATGCGGAGTCCTAATGGGAGGTAGACATCGCGGAGGTTAGAAAGACAGTCAGCTTGAGAACCTTTGACGTTTTAACCCTGTTTCTGTCTATGGCCGTCTGGTAATATCATTTCTAAATTTCTATTTCTTGAATGTACTAATAAATGCTAAAATTTTGATTTAAAATGTTTTTTTCTTTCCTGAGTAAAACAATTAGATAAAGGTTTTCCTATTAAAGAATATAAGTTATGTGTTTGTTTAAATAAAAGTCAAGACAAGGTAGAAAGTAAAGATTAATGGGAAATTTGTAATTGAGCTGGTCTTAATTTCCATCAACTAACTTCTACCAGCTGGTCCATCGACCGAAAAAGTGGGGTGACTTGATGTTATTTCCAAAAAAATCTAAAGAAAGAGAAATCATTTATACATGCATATGTACATAATGTATAAAATGTAGATTTAGGTTATTAGGGTGCATCTGGTGTCCAGCAGCTCGCCTTCTGGTTTACAGTAATCCTAGGAGCAGTCTAGTGTGTGAATGTATGACTTACGGTGCTACGGCCCCCAGTGATGAGTAAAATAAGGCAGCTCCTGAATGAAGTGCAATGAGTTGGGAAGGTTGTTTGAGAGCCGCGCTGGATCAGATTTCTTGGTAGCAGAGGTCTGGTTGCTATAGGTTAGTTTGGATAAGTAATGTATAGTTTGACAAGTTTAGTGTATATAAAATATATGTTCAAGATTTATGACAAAAATTTTGTGTCGAGGTTGTATTACGTTATGTGTAGTCAGAATTTTGAAGTTTCCGGGAAGTAGGAAGTTGGTTACTCTGTCTGCAGGCAGAGTAAACGTGTGGCAAGTGAAGTCGCACATTACATTGTCTGATTTCAATGTGGTAACATCGTCATGTGTTATCGTAAGGAAAATTTTCTGTGCTACAGTGGTGGATGTATAGCGAAGGATACCTGTAAAATCTTGGCTTTAGGAACAGGAGTCAAATGTACTCTGACTAAAACTTAGGCCTGGGAGAGTAGCGCCGTAGTTACCTGTGCTTGTTTGAAGGGTAAAGTAGAGGGAAGTGCTGCTTTATCAGCGAAAGTAAATTCTGTGGTAGAGAAGGGGTAAGCGCTGTCTACATAAAATACAGAATTCTTGTGAGTTTGAATAAACTATCACTTTGGTTTTAGTGAAACAGGCAATGAAAATGTTTTTTGTTGTAACTAACTGAGTAAAGTTGTGTAAAATATTGTGTCGATAAATTTTGTAAAGGAGATGTCAGCAGAAGCTGGAACAGAGCTGACATCAGTAAGAGTCGCCCTGGGATAGTTCCATGTGACTAAGACGTTTGGAGTGCTGATTGGTGCGTTAGCGAGAATTGCGCAAGAATAGGTCGAAGTGATTGTGACGTGCTCATTTCTGATTAGTGTGTTACTGTTAATCGCTCAAAGATAGGTCAGCATATCGGAGCAGTTTGAGACAGAGTGTAGGGTTGTTTTGAAGCAAGAAACCTGTGGAAAATGGATTATTATTATGGACAAGAAAGGGAGAGACATGCACCCTATGTAACTGGTAGGCAATGTTGAACTGAATTACAGAATATGCGGCACCCTCTACCCTAAAGGGCCCAGATATATCACCTGTGGGGGGCCCTGGGGGAAGGAGGTAATTGTGCTGTAGCCTATGGTTCGCCCCCAATGGGTATTCATCCAATGATGAACACTGCGGATTCTTGTGGGGATTGTTGGTTGTTTATGTTTGAAATCCAGCTGTGATATTGTGTCAGATTCCACATGATGCAGAATGGTACACAGTCATTGATTTGTGTAATGCATTCTTTACAGTTGCATTACATCCTGACAGTCAGCCAATTTTTGCGCTCAGGTTTGGTGAGTGTATTTTGGCATGGTGCCATATTCCTCAAGGGTATACTGAGAGTCCTTCCATTTTCAATCAAATGTTGAAGAAATCATTAGAAAGTCTAAAAAAAGCCTGAAAAGTCTGTTTTGGTTCAATATATTGATTACCTATTAGTGGCATCAAGGACCAAAGATGCATGTGTTTCTGACACCATTGCATTTCTGAATCATTTGGCGGAAGGAGGACATAAAGTGTCTCCATTAACATTACAGTTTTTCCAACAAGAAGTACAATATCTAGGTCATAAGATTGGAAAAGAGATGAGACAGTGACCTCAGAAAGAATCAGAATTATTAGAGGAATGAAACCCCCAAAAACACAGAAGCAAGTGAGACTGTTTGTAGGAATGGTTGGTCACTGTCGTCAGTGGATAAGTGGATTTTCATTAATTGCAAAACCTTTGAAGCGCTTGACAAAAGGAGATGTTAATGATCTGATAGTGCTGAATGGAAAAGAGAAGGAAGCATTTGAGGAGTTGAAAACTAGTTTGTGTGAAGCACCAGCACTAGGCATGCCTGTTTATGAGAAAGAATTTGAGCTGTATGGAGCTGCATTGCAGTGAAAGAGAAGGGTGTGCATTATCTGTTATGACAATGTAATAATAGCAGACAGTTAGATAACCAAGCTAAGGAGAAACAAAATGTAGGAAGCACAGCAACCAATTAAAAAGTACAAAATTGAATTTATTTGTAAATATACATAGTTAAGGTAAAAACATTTTAAACTCAAAAAACATAAACATAAGAACAAATTAAGAAACCAAATAATTCAGTCTTTCTAACACAGTTACACAAAAATTTATAAAACAGTGGGAGAAATAATCATCGACGCGCGTTTCGGCGTTTTAACGAGAACGCCTTCTTCAGGAGTCACATTAAAATCTGAAAAACATATGTAAAATAAATTAAAATCACACAGGCGAATATTCTTCATTCCGATCCTCATTTTACTCAACGGGCCGTCAGGATTATTAGTGTTGGGGGATAATCCTGACGGCCCGTTGATACAACTAAACATCGGAACCATATGCCCGAATTAATGAATATCTTGAATGCACCAATTAACTTAGGTAAGATAAACAGGCCCAACATATCCAAGCGCTGATTAAATAGGATACGTTTTATTGTGATATATTCTCAATGGGAATGTTTTGATTATCGCAGATTAAACCTGTATTGGAACAAATAGTGACTGCGCCTACTTGACAACAAGAAATACATTTCTATCCACTGTGACATTTATCTGAGGAATACGGAGTGAACAGTTTCACCTATGTTCCCCTTGGTCAGGTATGATTACAACTAAATAAGAAAGCTCATAGTTTTTCTTTCAGTGACTGTGAGTAGTGGTAGTTCCTTGTGTTATTTTCACTTGAATGGGGGTCATTTATCCATGTTTTGCACTGCCCAACTAACATGACACTGCTCAAATATAAATTATTTAGTTTGTTCCTTGTGCAGCTATATCTAACAACTGCACAAGTAGGGAAGAAGTGGTGGGTAAGCACAGCCTTTGGTATAGTTTTATGCATATGTATCAGTAAAATGAGGATCGGAATGAAGAATATTCGCCTGTGTGATTTTAATTTATTTTACATATGTTTTTCAGATTTTAATGTGGCTCCTGAAGAAGGCGTTCTCGTTAAAACGCCGAAACGCGCGTCGATGATTATTTCTGCCACTGTTTTATACATTTTTGTGTAACTGTGTTAGAAAGACTGAACGCCTAAGCCGAGATGGTTCATAGAAGGTACATCTCTTCTGAAAATAACTAGGACCTAGCCCATACAGCGCGCGATGAACAATAGATAGCATTTTAAATTTGAAGCAAGACTCCACAGGTAGCCAATGCAGGGTGCGTAAGTGGATACGGACACTCTGTTTAGAAGGCAGTCCCAGTAGCAATCTAGCGGCCGCATTTGGGACCACTTGCAGTTTCCTAGTCAGATAAGCAGGGCTACCCACCAGGAGAAAGTTGGCATAGTCCAGGCGGGATAAGATCAGTGCCCGAACCACGGTCTCCTTAGAGCTGATTGGCAGAAGAGGAAATAAATCTGTGTAAATTGGGTTCGTGAGGAGCACTCCGTTATTTTTTACTGTATCTTCTCTTGATTCTCAAATGGTGTCGCGATTAATCAGGATAGTCACTCCTGAGTCTTGTAATATGGTTATGATGGGTTTTTGGCCCACCTAATCGTGCACTGTTCACCTGGTGCTCCGCACCTCAATCTTTTAACTTACTTATAACACTCTTTATACTGTATGTTTTCTTTATCTTTTATTTTTTGTTATTGCATCTTGTTTTTAACCATCTTCGTATTGTTATTTTCAGTGTTCATAACAAATTTTACTATCTCAGTTATACATAAAACATTATTTCATGTTCACTTATTTTGGCATAACATGTATTTATCCATACATTTCTCATACATTTACAAAAGAGCCCAATGCATTTCGGCACCTCTGTGGTGCCTTCAAAAGATTGAGGTCCGGAGCACCAGGTGAACAGTGCACGATTAGGTGGGCCAAAAACCCATCATAACCATATGGCAGAAGAGGAAGACATTTCTTCAAGATTTTCAGGGACCCAAAACATGTCCCTGTCAGCTTTTTTTATCTGGGATGCTACACGTATGAGTTTGGAGAAGAGTGAAAGCATAGTGATGGGATATCCAGTGAAAGAGTATGTACTACACTCAGTTGAAATTCTCCATTTGACCAGGTATGAAAAGGTAATTCTGGGTGCAGATAATGTGACAGTGGCAAGATGTGTAAATGTAAATCCTTCTACTTTGCTACCTAATACCTTGGATGCAGAAGTTAATAATAACATTGATCACAAATGTTTGGATATGCTTGAGTACTGTACCAAACCAAGACCTGATATCAAGGATGAACCTTTGGAAGAATCTGATTTTCTGATATTTGTGGATGGTTCATGCCTGAGAACTGATTAAGGTGTTTTGAGTGCTGCATATGCTGTATGTACAGTGGCAGATGTCATAGAAGCATCTTGTCTCAAAGGAATGTTTTCCGCTCAAGTGGGTGAACTGATTGCTTTGATGTGAGCATGCTAATTGGGAAAAGATGTCTGAATTACCATGAGGAATGATAGTCCATATGGATTCGGGGTTGTTCATGTTTTTGGACAACTGTCTCAAAGAGGATATATGACATCTGCGGGATCACATATCAGAAATGCTGAATTTGTAAAAATGTTACTTGAGGTGATACAGCTGCCTAAGAAGATTGCTGTAGTGAAGTGTGCACCTCACAAGAATGGAGATGACTATGTCACTGAAGGTAACAGGTTTGCTGATGCAATTGCTCAGTACTGTGAAAGAAATGTAGCTTCTATATATCAGGAAAAAGAAAAAGAACATGTTTCAAGTTCTTTGATGCTTACTAACATAGTTGAGACTTGACAGGAAGTGAGACAGTTGCAAGAAGAGACAAGTGATGAGAAAAAATATACATTAATAAAAGCAGGTTGCAGGAAAAGCGAAGAAGATGAAACTTGGGTGTATAGGGATGAAAGACCAGTAATGCCTGATAGCATGATCTCTAATATGGCCCAGATGTACCATAGTCAAGCTCATATTGGTCAAGATGCTATGATCCGACTTTTTAGACAAACCTGGTACAATCCAAAGTTTAAGATTATTGCCGAAAGTTTGTGCCAACGATGTCTAGTGTGTAAACAATTGAATCCAGGATGAGAAACTGTTGCAAGCCTGGGAACCATAAGACAGAAGGGAGGTCCTTTCACTAGAATGTAGTTAGATTTCATCTGAATGCCACCATGTGAAGACTAAGATATGTCCTTGGGATCATTTGTTTGTTTTCACGATGGGTTGAGGCCATCCCCACAAGGAGAAATGATGGAGTCACTGTGGCAAAACTTCTTCTAAGGGAAATCATTCCACGGTTTGGGTTTCCAGTGACCATTGAGTCAGATAGAGGATGCCATTTTCAAAATGAATTGGTTAAAATTTATATGTGAAGCACTGGACATTCGTCAGAAATTACATTGTGCTTACAGACCAGAGGCTTCTGGGCTAGTTGAACAAGCAAATAGAACAATCAAAATCAGATTGGCAAAAATGTGTTTGGCCACAGGACTGAAATGGCCCGATACTTTGCCACTTGTTCTAATGAACTTAAGGAGCTTACCAGATAGAAAGACAGGATTGAGTCCTCATGAAATACTGATGGGAAGAGTAATGAAGCAAGCATTTGTACCAGTTGACAAACTATTGACTATATATGATGAAATCATACTGGATTACTGCAAGCGCCTGTCTGACCTGAGGGCTTTGGTATTTCACCAGGTTGGGATTGATGCAAGTACAAAAGAAAAACATCCAGCTCATGATTTGAGTCCCGGAGACTGGGTTTGGAGAAAAGTGCACAGAAGAAGAAAGTGTTTAGTTCCATGCTGGGATAAACCACAACAAGTTATCCTGGTCAGCATCACAGCAGTAAAGTGCTCTGGAGTAGATGGGTTAATGCCAGTCATAGCATCAGAGTACCCAAACCTGAAAATCAGCATCTTGAAGAGACAAATAGTAGTTCAGACTCTGACACGGAGGGTGAAACAGACCAAAATCCAGATTCTGAAGCTCGACCTATATGTCGACTTCTGGAAATATCGGACACAAGTTCAGCATCTGAAGGAGAGAATGAAATAGTTGAAATTCCAGATCCTGAAGATCGACCTGAAATTCGACATCTGGAAAAATCAAGTACCAGTTTGGACACTGACAAAGGACAGAAGGAAATTGGTAAATGCAAAGGTTCTGAAGGACAAACAGAAAATTCTAAAGACAGGAACGTAAATATTGAAACTAGTGAAAAGGAAAAAACTCATGATATGGATGAGATTCCAAGTACCAGCTCTGGAAAAGTTCCTTGCAAAATTACTGAACTGACAAAAGAAGACACAGATTCCGTTGATGAATCGGAAATAATAACGTTCAGAATAAGAGAAAGTGAAGAAAGGTCTGAAACTGAGTCTGATGACAGTGAAGGAGAAACAAAACTAAGGCGAAGCTCCAGAAAAAGAGCTTGGAGAGTTGAACATGGAGTCATAGAGCCAGAAAACAAAAAGCCACAAAAAGGAGACTCTTGGCCTAAAGCTAATCGAGGACTGAGGTTCAAATTGATAAATAGCAATAAAAATCAAGAGGAACAAGTGAATAAAATAACAAGCCAAAAGGATCTCATAAGAGAAAATAAATAGACTGTGCAAAGGCCAAAAAGAGTAAGGAGACCAAACCAAAAATATAAATCACCTGAATGGATGTATATATCGCTACCTATTATAGAGGAAATAGAAAGTAGCCAAGAAAACCAAGACACTCGAGGTGAGTGAAAAGATTGAATAAAGACAAATTGTGCTAAACTGGAAACTGAAAGACAAAAAAAAAAGAATGGAAATTCTAAAAGGAAATTGATATCCTAAAAAGAAAGATTTTTTAAGGACACACATTTTTCATGTGCAAGAGATAAAGAGACATTAGAAATGAGAAGGAACTGAAGAACATTTGCTATACTGTGGAAATAGCTGTATAAAAAAAAATTCTCTGAAAATGTCTACTAATGAAATGAATAGATCAAAATGTGCTATTTTTCATAAATGGTGTAGAATGTGGATTATATGTACAGGAATATTAATGTTAGTACAGCTTATTTTAGCAATTGTGATTCCCTTTAAAACAGATTTTGAACATGTTGCACATAATAATAGTAGTGAAAGTGAGAACATTTATGATTTAAAGAATGATGTGGAAATTGTTGATAATACTAAAGTGCATAGAGTTGGGTCTATTAGTAATTTTTCAAATAATGCTTTTTCTAAACTTTTGTATGAATATGTAGAAACCATGGATATAAGGGACTGCTACGTCTGTATGTGGTTAACTGCATATGTGTCAGAGGGCTTGACTTACCATCACCTTCCTTTGACGTATGGAATAACATGTATTGTATTAGCTAGTTTATTTTACAAAACAGGTAAATTAGAATATTAATATTCTGATTCTGATGACACATTTGCAACATTGCCAACTACACATGGACTGAACAAAATTAATAAGGCTAAAGTTTTGGGTGAAATATTTCCTTGAAACACAAGAACTAACTTTAGAATATGCTTTTAGGAATAACTTAACATGTAAATATGTGCAAGGAGGAAAAAGTATTTTTGGATATGGTAGACGAAAGGAGAATCCGATATCAAAGAAAAGCAACTTAAAGTAAATCAAACAACAATGTGGATAATTTGAAGATGAAAACATTTAAAAGAATAATCTAAATGTAGCAATAGGTGAAGATATGCCACAATTAGAGAAATTATGTATTCGTAGAGATTACACTTTATATGACAATTATTTTGTAGGTGCAAGTGAATGTGAAGATACATACATTATCATAGGGGGATGGGGATTTAAAGGTGGAAACGATCCTGTTTTTCCTGGAATTTATTTTTCATGTGGAAACAAAGCTTATTGTAGATTACCGGACCACTGGTATGGGTCTTGTTATGTAGGTTTGGTCTTTCCAAAAATATTTCATGTAGATGGAAGAACTAATGGAATGCATGAGATAGGTAAACCATTAACACGTAGACGAATGAAAAGTTTCTTAGAAATAGTGGGTGACATTTTTGGAGCATTGATACCAGCAGTGGGAATATCTTTTAATGCAAATAAAATTTGAAAATTGTCAACGATAATAGATCATTTATCAACGGATACTGCTGGAGGATTTTTAATGGTAATTACTGAAATGGTTGCTATGAGAGCTATGGTGATGCAAGATCGACTTGCTCTTGATATAATATTGGCAAAAGAAGGAGTATGTGCGGTACATATATCCCAGACAAAAGTCAACATATTCGAAGGTATATTAGAAACATTACTGAATTACAGAAATAAATTACTCCACTGGAGGTTGATGGTGTTCTTGAGACGCTTGGTAATAGTTTTTCTGCTGTAAAGAAGTGGTTTGTAGAAATAGGTAGATGAATAATAGGCAAAGTATTATTTCC
The DNA here is from genome assembly GCF_964263255.1 of Lissotriton vulgaris. Lineage (NCBI taxonomy): Eukaryota > Metazoa > Chordata > Amphibia > Caudata > Salamandridae > Lissotriton > Lissotriton vulgaris. The sequence goes on along the minus strand of NC_141690.1, from coordinate 323,658,846 downwards.
ATTGACTGTAATATTGTCTAATATTGATATTAGTGTGCAATTGTATTAGAAAAAGAAAAACTGAAAAATTTATAGAAGAGAAATTAGAAAAAGAAAGAAAGTGAATGTGAAATGGGTGAAATAGAGTTGGAGGAATGTAAAGATAAAATGGATAGTAATACAAGAAGACTGGATATAAAAGATACTAAAGTCTAAAGTTAACAAAATGAAAGTACCTGAAATATGTTTTTATTGAATTTTCATTTGGGTTTTGTGTGGTGATAAAATCACCTAAGGGGGGAGTTGAGGGAGCAGCGGAAAGACAAAAATGTTTGTGTACCCCTTGTAAAGTCAATATCTCTTAACCATAACATGTATTAACCGTGTGGAGCATGATAATTAGTCAACAAAAAGCACACACAGAAAAAAGGTACACATGGGAAAACTAACTTGCTGATTTGCAAAAAATAATCTACTAATAACGTGAGGAAGTCAGACTAAAATAGTGCAGTAATATTTTATAATTTAAGGTATGTATTTATGCTTTTATTGAGGATTTGTGTGGCAAAACGAATAGAAATTCGTAAGTAAATGACGCATATGTGTCACTTTGGCTAGGTAACTTCTAACAGGGAAAATTAGAATGGTGGGAGGTAAACCGAAGGGATAAAATTCTAAATCAATCAATCAAGGAATTTGTATAGCGCGCTACTCACCCGTAAGGGTCTCAAGGCGCTTGGGGGGTGGGGGTTGGGGGGGAGTCGCTACTGCTCGAACAGCCAGGTCTTGAGTTGCTTCCTGAAGGCGAGGTGGTCCTTTGTCAGCTGGAGGTGGGTGGGGAGGGAGTTCCATGTCTTGGCTGCCAGGTAGGAGAAGGATCTTCCTCCGGGCGAGGCTGGCGGAGCGGAGCTGGCGGGTTGGCGTGTAGAATGCGAGTCGGTTGTTGAGGTTGTTGAGGTACATGGGGCCCGTGTCGTGGAGAGCTTTGTGTGCGTGGGTGAGGAGCCGGAATGTGATTCTCTTGCTGATGGGGAGCCAGTGCAGATTCTTCAGGTGGGCAGAGATATGGCTGTGGCGGGGGATGCCCAGGATGAGTCTTGCAGAGGCGTTATGAATGTGCTGCAGTCTTTTCTGGAGCTTGGCTGGAGCTTGATGGTGTTTCCGTAGTCTAGCGGCTGGTCACGAGGGCCTGGGTGACCGTTTTCCTGGTCGCGGTGGGGATCCATCTGAAGACTTTCCGGAGCATGCGCAGGGTGTTGAAGCAGGACGATGAGACGGCGTTGACTTGTTTGGTCATCGTTAGGGAGGAGTTGAGGATGAAGCCCAGGTGCGTGTGTGGTCTGTGGGTTTGGGGGTGGTGCCCAGGGCAGGTGGCCACCGGGAGTCGTCCCAGGCCGAGGGGGATGGGCCGAGGATGAGGCTTCAGGTGGCTGAGCTTCATCCAATCCGTGACGTCCTTCATTCCTTCCTGGAGGTTGGCCCTGGCGGTGGCGGGGTTGTTGGTGAGAGAGAGGATCAGCTGTGTGTCGTTGGCGTAGGAGATGATGTTGAGGTTGTGTTTGCGTGCGATGGCAGCGAGGGGACTCATGTAGATGTTGAAGAGGGTGGGGCTGAGCAAGGATCCTTGTGGGACGCCGCAGATGACTTTGGAAGCCGCAGACCGGAACGGGGGGAGGCGAACTCTCTGGGTTCTACCGGCGAGGAACGAGATGATCCATTCTAAGGCCGCGCCTTGGATTCCGGTGTCATTGAAGCGTTGTATCAGGGTGCGGTAGCATACCGCGTCGAAGGCTGCTGAGAGATCCAGGAGGATGAGTGCGGTGGTTTCCCCGTTGTCAAGCATAGACCTGATGTCGTCGGTGGCTGCGATGAGGGCGGTCTCAGTGCTGTGGTTAGCTCAGAAACCAGACTGTGATGGGTTGAGGGATCCGTTTGTCTCGAGGAAGGCGGAGAGTTGTTGGTTGACCGTCTTCTCGATGACTTTGGCAGGAAACGGGAGGAGCGAGATGGGTCGAAAGTTCTTGAGGTCCGTGGGGTCGGCGTGGGTTTTTTCAGGAGGGCGCTGAGTTTGGCGTGCTTCCAGCTCTCTGGGAAGGTGGCTGATGCGAAGGAGCTGTTGATGACGTCGCGCAGTTGGGGTGCGATGATGGAGTCGGCTTTGTTAAAGATGTGGTGTGGGGATGGGTCAGTGGGGGAGCCGGAGTAGATGGTGCTCATAGTGCAGGCGGTGTCTTTGGTGCTGACCGGGTTCCAGGTGCAGAGGGTGGCGGTTGGTTGCGCTGGGTCGGTGGTTGGGTTGTTTGTCTGTGCGCTGAAGCTGTCCTGAATGCCAGCGATCCTACGGTGAAAGAACGAGGCGAGGGAGTCGCAGAGGTCTTGTGAGGGTGTGATGTGGCAGGCGCTGGGGTTGGAGAACTCTTTGACGATGCTGAAGAGTTCCTTGCTGTTGTGGGTGTTGTTGTCCAGGTGCTGTTTGTAAGTCGTTCTCTTGGTGGTACAGATCAGTTGGTGGTGCTTGCGGGTGGCGTTCTTGAGGGTTGTCATGTTCTCTGATGTCTGGTCCTGGCGCCAGGTCTTCTCCAGGGAGCGGCAGGTTTTCTTTGAGTTTATGAGGTTGTCCGTGAACCACGAGGCCTTCTTGCTGTGGGGTCTGCTGGCTTGTTTCTTCAGCGGTGCCAGTTCGTCGGCGCAGTCAGTGATCCATTGTGCGAGGTTGCGGGCTGCTTCGTTGGTGGGAGGGTTCTGGCTCAGGGAGATGGTGAGCTGGTCGGCGGTGATCTTGCACCAGCTTCTGCGGGGGGCCTGTTGCGGGTGGTGGTGGGTCGTGGTTTTCTTGAAGGAGAAGTGGATGCAGCTGTGGTCTGTCCAGTTGACTCCGGTGGAGTGGCTGAAGGAGATGTGTTTGCTGGAGGAGAAGACGGGGTCGAGCGTGTGGCTGGCGTAGTGGGTGGGGGTGTTCACAAGTTGCTTGAGTCCGAGGTTGGCGAGGTTGTCCAGCAGGGTGGTGGTGTTGCTGTCATTGTTGTTCTCCAGGTGGAAGTGGAGGTCTCCTCTGAGGATTTAGTCTGGGGAGGAGAGGGCATGCAGGCTCACGAAGTCTGCGATTGCTTCGCTGAATTGAGTGCGGGGTCCCGGGGGTCTGTAGATTAGGGTGCCTCTGAGGGTGGTCCTGGGGTTGGTGTGTATCTGGAAGTGCAGGTGTTCGGCAGCTGTGAGGGCGTCTTCCGAGTTGGTCGTGATGCGGATGGTGTTTCTGTGGATGATGGCGATGCCTCCTCCGGTTTGGTTGGTGCGGTCCTTCTGGGTGATCTTGTAGCCGTCCGGCATGGCTTTGGTGATGTCGGGGGCTGAGGAGGCGTTCATCCAGGTTTCCGTGAGGAAGGCGACGTCCGGTGCTGTTGTGTCTAGGAGGTTCCAGAGTTCGACAGGGTGCCTGTGGACGGAGCGAGTGTTGAACAGGATGCACTTGAGGTGGTTCTTGCTGGTGGTAGGCTTGGTGGGTGCTGGCCCGGGAAGGATGCAGGTGAATTTGCACTCTTGGCAGCTGAAGGGTCCGTGGATGCGTTTGGGGTGGCCAGGTAGCAGGCGGGGTTCCGGCCGGGGTTGAGTACGCGGAGGGTTGCTGCGTATGGTGGAGTCGTCGGGACCCTGGGTTCCTGGCGCTGGGCGCGCTCCAGGCGTGGACGGGCCTGCCTTTGGCGCGCCTTTGGCGCACAATCAGCAAGCCCGCTGCGCGTGACTGCTGCGTGTACGCATGGACTACGCCATAAGTGGCGAAGTGGGAGGGAGGAGCAGCTGGGAGGCGGGAGCGGGGTGGCGAATGGGAAGGGGAGAGGGAACCGAGCGAGAATGGGGCGGGACCACAGGGGAGCAGCGGCAGGGAGCGGGGAGCGAGGTAAGGACAGCGGGCAAAGAAAAGAAAAGTAAAAGGCGGCAGAACGAGCACCAAAACAGGGGCACAAAACAGTTGGAAGGAGGCAGGGACTGGCATAATAGGGCAATCAAGTAGGGAAAAAGGAGCCTCAGCCTCAAGGGCAGCGGCAATCAGGCAGAGTGAGCGAGGGAGACCGGCGCACTCGGGGGGAGCCGTGCGGCAGGTAGAGCGACCGTCTCTGGCCAAGGTCAGGTCAGGTCAGCTTAGCCTGGGACACCGGAGTTATGCCAAACGATGCTTGAATTTAAGAGCCTGGGAAAACTGCTTGCCTTAACTACATGATGTATAAAAGATACAAGAACATGATGACAAATTGCAAAATGGACAATTTTGACCATGTGGGAATATGCGAAGATGACGTAGCAAAAATGTGAAACCGGTTTGGGCAAAGAGGACATGAGGTGATCTTCACCACCCCTCTGATGGACCAATGGGAAATGAGTATGGACCTTAAAAGTTTCATTTTTGAGTTAGATAGTTAGGGGAAAAGGGTATAAAAGAGCCTGTCCGAAAGAGGGAAAAAGTTTTGGCTCCTGAACTTTATTGCGCTCCACAACATGCCGTCGGACTGAACAATTTTTGGTGCGGGAAGACTTTGAATTATTTCTGGACTTTTAAAATTTTGAATGGGCAAAGAATTGAATGCGGAGTCCTGATGAGAGGTAGACATCTAGGATGTTAGAAAGACAGTCAGCTTGGGAACCTGTATCGTTTTAATCCAGTTACCGCCTGTGGCTGTCTGGTATTATCATTTCTAAATTTCTATTTCTTGAATGTACTAAAAATGCAAAAATTTTGATTTAGTATGTTATTTCTTTCCTGACTAAAAAATTAGATAAAGAGTTTCCTATAAAAGTATATGAGTTATGTGTTTGTTTAAATACAAGTCGTGACAAGGTAGAAAATAAAGATTAATAGGAAATTTGCATTTGAGCTGGTCTTAATTTCCATCAAATATCTTCTACTAGCTGGTCCATGGACCAGAACAGTGAGGTGCCTTGATGTTATTTCCTAAAAATCTAAAGAAAGACAAATCATTTATATATGCATATGTACATAATGTATAACATTTAGATTTAGGTTAATAGGGTGCTCCGCTGTCCAGTAACTCGCCTTTTGGTTCACACTGATCCTAGGAGCAGTGCGGTGTGTGAATGTATGACTCACAGTGCTATGGGCCCCATCGATGAGTTAAATAAGTCAGCTGGGTTAAGTGGGATGTGTTGGGAGGGTTGTTTGAGAGTCGCTCTGGATTAACAGCAACCATAACATAATATGTAAAAAAACACCTCAGGACATGAAAGCATAATAAATAGACCCCTATAAATTCAACTGAACAGCTAAACACAATCCAACCAATTTTTAGGATTTGTTTTTATTAAAATCAACAATATAGTGAGCTTAGAGATTTTACAATAAATAGAAGAAAAATGCAACAATGAGGCATTTATATTGTTAAAATGTTTACCATTTCTAGAAGAGATTTAAACAAAAGTTGACTGGGAAGGTAAGGTTTAGCAGGTCAAGGCTGCTGATGGTGTCCAAGGAGGAATTGTCGTCATGGGGGAGCTGCTGAATTTGGTTGAAAGGAAGATTTATATGTTAAGACTTAGGGCCTAATTCCGAGTTTTGCAATCCAACTACCATATTATGATTATGGCAATAAGACCTCCAGAGAACCACCACAACCATTAGGATTCCTCAATCCATCACAGTGGTGCAGCAGTCCTGAGGGCGCAATATGCTTGATGATGCCGCTGCGGCCATGCCAAGCATATTATGCGTTTCCTCAAGGTCAGGAGTCTCATGGCAGTTCTACGCCATAGATCTGTGGGTGGTGAAAAAACAAAGTGGGCCTTACAGGGCTCCTTCTTGAGCCTGTGCATGGGGGTGCATGCATGGAGGCCCATGTTGTGACCCCTGAGTGCATGTACCTGCATGTCATCGACTGCACAGTCCATGCTGCGCAGGAATGTGCATTGGCCTTTGTACTGTATCACCCCAGGACTGTCACATCAGCTGCCCGCCAGAGCACTCGTAATCCTTCAGGTGGTGGTCCGGTTTGGCAATATCGGAGCAGGCTGTGGGGTGGTGGCCCATTCCAACACTGCCAAACTTTTAATTGGTCCCTAAGTCTCTTTTTTGGGAGTCAAAAACCTCCAGCGGGATGAGACTGCACACTGTAGTCAACAAGGGTTCCACAAAGCTGGATACTCTTTCTGCAAAAGACCCCTTGTTAGAAATGTGTGAGCAGCGGCCCGGTGGCGGCGTCAGATGGTGTTGTTGGTGATACCAGGGTTGCGTGTGTGAGATGAAGGCGGTGCTCGCCATGGTGCTGGCAGGTCACAGTGCAGCAGCGGCATCGCTGTAGCGCTGTCGTTGACTGACAACTGGAGTCGATGATACCGGCGTCGGTATGCCAAGGCTGTGGTGCGGAATGAGAGCTGTGCTTCGTATAGCTTTACGTGCGGTGCCCCGAACCATGGTTCAAGCAGCGGCGTCAAGTCCGGCATGGAGCGGCGTCTTCGGGGATACGAAGGCATCATCGTGAAGCGATGTGGAGAGGAGTGCGGTGCCCACAGGTGGCGGTGCGAGCAGCGGCTCGGTGCCGGTGTCAGCAGGAGTCGTCGTGAGACCAGGGCATTGCGGCGGTGCTCTCTGTGGTGCCTTCAGGACTCAGTGTCGCCAGCGGCATCAGGCTTGAAGTCTTTGGTGTTCCTGAGACTTCGTGAACAGGGGTGCAAGCTCTACCTTAAGCCTTTGGAGATACACAGCACAAGTAGAGAAAGTTCAGTCCAGTTCTTCAACTGCCCAAAGCAGAAGCAACAACTGCAGGCCAACCCAACAAAGCAACAACTCAGCAAAGGGGCTTTACTCCTCCTGGCAGCTCTTCCAGCTCTTCTCCTTGGCAGGTTCATTGAGTTAGAACTAACCTAAAGTTTCAGGTCTGGGCCCCAATATTTATACCAGCAAATCCTTTGTCCTCTGAAGGCAGAGGGGCCTGGACCTACTTCAATGCAGTTCGGGGTGCATTCTAACAGGCTGCTCCTTCTCTCTTTGTCAATGTAGGCCAAGGTCCTCAGACCCACCACAGGAGATGGATCCAGTATTGTGGAAGTTGAACTCAGCACTATTCAGACCTAGGCGCTACTCCTCCCACCCATCTAGGTGTAGATGTGTCTATTCAGCCCAGCTGAGTCACCCTGTCTCGCCCATCGCCTGTCACTCACAAACCAGACAGACAATGCACACACTAGCAGAGGCAGGCTGGAGGGTTAGGTCAGAAAATACTGACTTTCTAAAAGTGGGATTTTCAAACACAGAATTTTAAAACCAACTTCACTAAAAGATGTATTTTATCATTCTGATTTCAGGCATACTAAACTCAAATGTCTACCATGTTCTCTGAGTCAAGTTCAAGTTCAAAAGACCTTTATTCGAATTCCTTAAAATTCATAAAAGTACCGAACATAATTCATCAACAAACCATAGTAGTATATATACATACAAATAGGAATTAAAAATAAGTATACATGTAACAAACCATTCCGTGCAGTGACAGTACAATATATTTCAAAACAATATGCTAAATTTCCATGATAATACTAACAAAGCTGATTTACCATGCTCAAGGGTTTTCCATCATTTTGCGTGCTCGTATAGCCAGTCTTAAAAAAGAACTGACACGAAAAGTCAATTCATCACTATCCAGGGCAATTAACATATTATATGAGTCTTGAAGTGTCCGTGGTCTGGATTTTTTAAAATACGGAGTTAAAAACCATTTAATATACACAGAATAAAATTTACAGAAAAATAGAAAGTGCAAATCATCCTGAATGCTCACGCCATCACAGGGACATAAGGTAGAATCAACACTGTGACAGTGCCCTAGTGGAAATGACAACATGAATTTTACTGTTCCTGCCCTTAAACGAAACAACAATGATCTCTCCCAGCTAGTCATAGGCAGCGAGAGATAGGGCGGTAGAGTCGGTCCACACAATCCATTGCCTATATATTTTGTTACAGTTGATTTTTGTGATTCGCTTCTAAGCCTTTCATTATTGTAAAGTGCATATAGCGCATTCTTAACCTGAACTTTATCCTGTAATTCTATAGTTGTAGGATCAGTAAACAAAGTTCCTCTACCTACTTCATTCAGAGATTTTAAAACTTCAGACAACCATGGAATTCTCATTCGGTGGTCGCTACTTAAACAGTCCTTTATAATGTTCTGAGTAAGAGCAGCAGCTTCATTCCGCCAGATTCTGATCCAGAAGAGTGCCGGTCTTGCTCTAATAAAATCGCTAATATATGGAATGTTTAATTCACTATGACAAATGAAGGTGGATGAGGAGATTGGTGCACCCAACACTTTCCTGCAGAAGCGATTCTCCTCGCTTTGGATGCAGGGACTGTTTCTTGATCCCCATACCTCTGCTCCATACGTAGCAACAGGTGCGCACTGTAATTTAAAAATCTTTAAAATAGCCCTAGTGGCACCTATTTTCTTTGGGCGAGGGAGACTTAAAACAGAGTTGTTGGCTTTCGAGAACTTGCTCGTGGCGTGAGCCATATGCCCACTCCACGAGCCGTTCGCAGCGAAAACCAACCCTAGATATGGGAATTTAGGGACAGATATCAATTTGTCTGTACCTAACTGTATAGTGTTAAGTTTCCTTTTGCCAGGGCCACAGGACATAATAAAAGATTTTTTAAAATTAACCTTTAAATCCAGATCCTCCATGAACTTAACAAAGCTATGTACAAGCAGACGAAGGGCATTAGGAGTGCGGGCCATAAGCACTGCATCGTCTGCATATAAAAGCACTGGAAGTGGTTTCCCTAAAATAAATGGGACATCTGTGGTAACTTTCTTCAGACAGGTGGATAAGCCGTTAATATAAATGATGAACAACAGGGGTGCTAAGACGCACCCCTGTCTCACCCCCCTCCCTATCTCAATGGCTCCCGATACCTCTCCGCCCATCCCGATACGTACCCGTGCTTTCAGGTCAGTATGGAGATAGGCTAGGAAATTTACCAGAGTGTCATCAAGACCATTAGTTGAAAGAATGGACCAAAGCTTTGATCTATTGACAAGATCAAAAGCGGACGAGAGGTCCATAAATGCAAGGTAAGTGGGGGAGGAGCGGGCAACACTGTATTTGTCAATTATCAGTTTTAAGTTTAGGCATTGCTCCACTGTTCCTACCCCACTACGGAACCCCATCTGACATGGATCTAAAAAGTCAGTGTCATTTGCCCAGTCCAGTATTCTATGAAAGATTATACGACCCAAAACTTTTAAAGTATTGTCCAAAAGGGAGATAGGGCGATAATTCGCGGGATCAGACCTATCTCCCTTTTTGTAAATAGGGACAATAATGCTGGTGGTCCAAGTAGTTGGCATGGCTGTTTTTGGTAAACTATTAAAGACATTGAGGAGTATGGGTGTCCACAAATCAACATCATATTTAATGATGTCAATAGGGAGACCATCTGGTCCGGGTGCCTTGTTTCCCAGACTCTCTTTTATAGCTATTCTAACTTCATGCTCTAAAATTAATAGACCACCTGATTGGTCAGGAGTAGGTGGAAAATACTCCTCTGTAGGAGCTGCATAGATGCCAGAAAAGTGGGTCTCCCATGCTGCACTGGTTATGTTACAGCTAATTTGGGTAAGTTTCTTTCCCATTTCCCGTGTTTTTCTGACAGCTGACCAAAATGGGCCGCTACCACCCAAGTTTGCACTAATTACCAAAGAGTCCCATTGGTCGGAAAGTAAATTGGCCTTCCGTTCTGATATTTTAGCTTTGTAGTGTTTCCTAGCTAATTGAACGGTTGCTTTACACCTAGGTTTCATAGAGAGAGCCTTTCTTAATTCTCTATTTGCCAAGGAACATACCGAGTCGAACCACCTTGGCTCTTTACCTTCTCTGGGTAGTGGAACAGACAAAAGAGTTTTGATGGCTGAACACAAGATTTCAAAATCAGCAATTAATTGATCATAGTTATTACTTAGAGCTTTACAAGAATCAATCAAATGCGGGTATAGCAATTGTACATTTGTTAAAATAGCCTCACAATTCACTCCCCTCCATTTTAACCGAAGGCCATCAATTGATGGGGTAATGTCCCTTGCACCATTTAAATTTTCAAAAATCGGACTTGGGGCAAGATCCAAAATTACAACCAGTGGATTGTGATCACTGAGGGGTGTTTGTACCACAGAAGTTTTTACTATACAATCTGTTAGCAGTGATGACGTAAAAACATAATCAATAGTGGAACTACTGTTCCCACCAGTATATGTAGGAGCGTAATGGGAATCATATTTGTGTCCTACACTCAAAGCATCATCTAAATCAAATTCAATGAGGAGTTTGGACAGTTCAGAACCCCTGCGCTCTGCTGGGTCAGAGTAAGTTTGATTAACAGATCCAGCACTCACTGCTAATTTTGCATTAAAATCACCCCCTATTAAAATACATGACTTTTTGTCTACTGCGAGGGAACATTCCAAATTTCTTAAAACTTTAGATAGTGCCAAAAAGTTCATGTTCGGTACATGATAAAAATCATTATTATAAAAATTTATTAAATAGATTATGGTCTTTGACTTCAACTTATACTCAAGAATCTGGATGTTGGGGTTTACCGGACCATCGTACTGCAGGTTTTTGATTGTACCACCTGCAAGAATCTTGATCCCAATGAAAAGACCACCCACCGCTCGGCCAAAACATGGTTTGGGCGATGTTAGACTGAAGCAGTGATAGCCCTCAATATACAAATTACCAACAGCCCATGTTTCCTGAAACATAAGAATATCCGCATCATTGATTATCTTAATCCATGCAGGGTCCAATAGTTTGGATTCTAGTCCTGCGACATTCCAACTTAAGATTGATAGCCCATGAGTGTTGCGATGGTTAACTGACCTAACCCTAGTACAAATACTCCCTGCTTTTTCAGAAATGATATTAACAACTGCAGGTTGATTGCCGTCAACAGGCATTAATTCCAGGATTTCTACAGTGTCAACTGAAGCCTGAGCATGTACAACCGGAACTAAATGTCCCTCTAGTATATTGACTGTATTTAGGCTATCAATATCTTTTGTTGGCGTTATGTTCAGTCAATCCTGGTCATCTAAGTTGGAAAAATAATCAAAACGATTATAGGTAGGGATGTTAGATATTGACCTTGCCTCGAATGACGGTTGGAACGAATGAAGGTCAAGGGCAGGATAGGATCTATCTCTATAGTTAGATTGCTGCATGTTTGTGAATTGAAAGTGATGCGGAGGGTAGCTGGGGGGTACTAACATTGACATCTGGTTTGGCATCCGATTCCGCCAATTGTTATGGCCGTTCAAATGACCAAAGTCCTGATTTTGTAAGAAGAGCGGTGATTTGAATCTTGCACCAAAATTCAAATCTTGGTAGGTAGTAATAGGATTGCTCTCCATAACTTGGTTCTGAGGTATCAAATGTCTGTAGAAATAGCCTAATGGAAGGAGTGTGGTGTTAAATTCCCGGGTTGAGGGTGATGGGGCGCTTGCTAATGTTTTCTCTGCCCACTGTGGATTTTTGAAATTAATTGTAACACAGTCACCCTCAAACTTTTTCCTAAGTGGGCCTATCCAACCCACCCGCTGAGTATTAATAATTTCTCTTGCACCTTCTATTGGGAAATTGCAATTTGCAATTAACCAATGTAAGGTTTTATTTTTGAGAGATGTGGGAGTTTCTTCTTGGTCCTTCCTTAATTTAGATACATTAACTAGAACAAGGACTTAAGCCCCGCATTCTGGTGGTAAATTAATGCGGGAAGGAACCTGTCTAGATGTTTTTTGTGGTGGTTGGGCCAGGATGGAACCACCACTGGAATTCGGGGGCTGGCCCACCGAAGGGACGTTTACATGTTTTGTAATATTATCCTTCCTTATTACTGGGGCTGCCTTGTTACAACTGGCTATTGGTTGGCTGACACTTATCCCCTTCGGTGGTACCAGGGCAGGTTTGGATAAATTAACTTTATTTGTGGATGATACTTGAGAGACATTCGAATCGGGACCTACTGCTTTATTAGGAGTAGGTTGAATTGCATCCTTTGCAACGGTTACTTTAGCTAAGCTCTTAATGGGCGTAGTTAGTTCTGCTAGATGCTTTTCTATCCGGGTGAGCCTGCTTTCAATAGGGGATAGATAAATTCCAAGAAGTTCACCCAATTTTGCCAATATATAGTCGTTCACTAATTCAGTGGGGTCGATCATTTTACCATCCTTTGCTGCTGGCCCTTCCTGATGTTCCGTTTCTTTCCCTTTCCCAGCCTCATAATCATCTCGATCATTAGCTGTCTCCACAGTCCTACTTATATTTGAGTTGGGGTGGGTACTAGTTTCTTCCCCTTGATGTTTACTGACCCTAGGGGCTTTAGACGTAGATACGTTTTGATTATGTTGTAATTTTTGGATAGCACCCTCACGTCTTCCCCTTAATTCCCTAGTATTTTCTACTGATATAATTTCAGGTGAGGGGGTCATGTGTAGGTCAGGAGTCTTCTCCAAATCTAGGCTAGTGTCTGTGTCGGAATCTATCAGGGGAATGGAGGCAGATAGATTTACTTCATTGGGGATGGTGTGGATATCAACGCACGTGTTTAGTAAAGGTCTATTATTAGTGGGCAAAACCTGGATAGGAGTAATTGCAGAAGCAATAGGTCCCAAAGAAGAGCGTCTTGCATGAGCAAGATCTTGTGAGACCCTACGTTCCAGAAGGGATATACCCTGATTTATGGCATCGTTGGCCTTGATTATAAAGTTGTCAATGGGGCCTGTTTTGCTAACTTTGCTACTACCCCCGGCAGCTGCAGTTCTACTGCGACTTCCCCTTGGAGACATATTTTACGGTAGGTAGGAGTAACTATGGGTATTATCACCCCGTAAATTCGAAGTATAGGGACTCAATCAAACACTGCAAAAATCAGTTTACAAGTTAGCAAGTACCAGATGCCTAAGGCAAGATATACGTAGTCTCACAGTCTGTGAATCAATAGCAACATGTAGCTGATAAGAACAGTCTGGTTTTCTCCCGATCCAGTAGTCTTTTGAATAGTTGGCCAAACACAGAGTCAATCGTGAAAGAACTACCAAATACCTTGTGTTAGTAACAACGTTAGGGGGCTGGACCCGTCCCGTCCTCCTCCGGCCGCTGACGGCCCGCCCTCTGCCCGGGCTCCGCCCGGCGACACCCGCGCGCGTCTCGCGATGCGGAAGGTGTTCCGCGCTGATAAGCGCTGGCGGGCGCTGCGTCAGCGTCACTGGAGCGCCGAGGTGCCGGGGCTGCTGGGGATTGTAGTGCTGCGCTGGCCGTTCCCCTCACGGCAATAGGAAACTGATGTTGGCCGTTCCCCTCACGGCTGGATTGACCCGGGCGTCGGCCGTTCCCCTCACGGCACACAGGTAGGTTAGAAAGCGTCCCCGCTCCCTGCTCGGAGTGCCGCGCTGATAAGCGCTGGCGGGCGCTGCATCAGCGTCACTGGAGCGCCGAGGTGCCGGGGCTGCTGGGGATTGTAGTGCTGCGCTGGCCGTTCCCCTCACGGCAATAGGAAACTGATGTTGGCCGTTCCCCTCACGGCTGGATTGACCCGGGCGTCGGCCGTTCCCCTCACGGCACACAGGTAGGTTAGAAAGCGTCCCCGCTCCCTGCTCGGAGTGCCGCGCTGATAAGCGCTGGCGGGCGCTGCGTCAGCTTCACTGGAGCGCCGAGGTGCCGGGGCTGCTGGGGATTGTAGTGCTGCGCTGGCCGTTCCCCTCACGGCAATAGGAAACTGATGTTGGCCGTTCCCCTCACGGCTGGATTGACCCGGGCGTCGGCCGTTCCCCTCACGGCACACAGGTAGGTTAGAAAGCGTCCCCGCTCCCTGCTCGGAGTGCCGCGCTGAAAAGCGCTGGCGGGCGCTGCATCAGCGTCACTGGAGCGCCGAGGTGCCAGGGCTGCTGGGGATTGTAGTGCTGCGCTGTCCGTTCCCCTCACGGCAATAGGAAACTGATGTTGGCCGTTCCCCTCACGGCTGGATTGACCCGGGCGTCGGCCGTTCCCCTCACGGCACACAGGTAGGTTAGAAAGCGTCCCCGCTCCCTGCTCGGAGTGCCGCGCTGATAAGCGCTGGCGGGCGCTGCGTCAGCGTCACTGGAGCGCCGAGGTGCCGGGGCTGCTGGGGATTGTAGTGCTGCACTGGCCGTTCCCCTCACGGCAATAGGAAACTGATGTTGGCCGTTCCCCTCACGGCTGGATTGACCCGGGCGTCGGCCGTTCCCCTCACGGCACACAGGTAGGTTAGAAAGCGTCCCCGCTCCCTGCTCGGAGTGCCGCGCTGATAAGCGCTGGCGGGCGCTGCATCAGCGTCACTGGAGCGCCGAGGTGCCGGGGCTGCTGGGGATTGTAGTGCTGCGCTGGCCGTTCCCCTCACGGCAATAGGAAACTGATGTTGGCCGTTCCCCTCACGGCTGGATTGACCCGGGCGTCGGCCGTTCCCCTCACGGCACACAGGTAGGTTAGAAAGCGTCCCTGAGTCAGTTAGGATCGTAGGATGTAATGACCGAACTCCCATTATGGCCTACTGAGAACAGATAGCCTTGCAATAGTGAAAAATGGAGTAGGCTGTAATTCACTATCAGGACATGCCACACACACCAGGGCATATCCTACCTTTTCAATACAATGCACCCTGCCCATGGGGGTACCTTGGGCCTACCTTAGGAGTGACTCACATGTAGCAAAGGGCAGGTTTAGGAACTTGCAAGAGTGTGCACTCGCTAAGTCGACACAGCAGCCCAAGGCTGCGCACAGCCTCTGCGATGGCAGGCCAGAGTTACAGTTTATGGGCTGTTTACGTGGGTGGCACAATTCAATGCTGCAGCCCACTAACAGCATTTGATTTATAGGCCCTTGCACTCGCAGTGCGCTTTACTAGGAACTGACACATAAGTCAAATAAGACAATCATGGAAATACCAATCCATAAAACAGTTTACACAGAGAGCATATGCACTTTAGCACTGGTTAGCAGTGGTTACGTGCCCAGAGTCCTAAAACCAACACATATAGGTCAGGATAAAATAGGAGGAAAAATCCAAAAGTTTAGGGAAAACTCTGTAAAAAGGGCCATTTCCAACATCCCTCAACAGGATTTGCTGTTGTGGAGAAGAACATCGAGGCACATTGTTGGAAAGACAGACTCTTGTTCATGGTCTCCTCTTGGTCCTCTTGGTCCTCAAAGCAGTTTTGAGTCAAAAATTGTCTAATTTCCTTGTTTTGTATTCAGGCTATCTGGGTACCTTTAGCACCATTTCCAAATGTCCAGGCATAGAGATGTTCCACTTGGAGAGTTCAGACTCACACAGGCTGGGCCAAGGTGTGGGTGTGGGTGCAAGACGATTGAATGTTTTCTGACCCTGAGGCTCTGATCAGGAGGCCAGCAAACTAGTCCTTGGAGTCACTCAGATAGTCTTGAGTTCAAGTAGTGAAACAGGGCTCAAGCAGCTGTGCAGATATCTAAGGGTTCAAGGAAGGCTTCAGGCATCAGAGTATTCCGTCCAAGTGCAGCAAAGTAATCTTCTAAATACACAGCAGGCCACAGAGATAGGCAGTCTTCTGAGAGTCCTTCTGCTAGTCCAGAAAGTGAACTTGAAGAGTGGGTCTGAGGGTCTTAGTTTTACACCAAGTGCCTTCTTTGAAATAGGAGAGCTTTCTAGACAATTCCATTTGAAGTGCTTAGAGTTTCCTGCCTTCCCTCTGATGAGTACAGGCCTCAGCAAGGCCTGCGAGTGCAAAGGGTTCGCCCTTCTGTGCACGAAGTCCTCAGACTACACAAAGAAATTGGCACGGAAACTGAAAATACAAAGACATAGTTTAATAAACCTTGAAAGGTGGTACTACAGCCCACACAACACTCTACAGCATTGTACAAGGTAGCACAAAGAACTCGAGCACACAGTCCCCTTTTATACACAAAGAAGGGGCCCATAGGTAGGCGGATACAACTCAAGACATGATTTACAACCACATATGGACATTTCTTGAACATGATCGATACATGGGTGTGGTTAACGGTTCTTGAGACCCACAGAAATACACATTCCTATCTACGCTAATCATAGACAGATGTGACTCCTACTGAGCATGCGCTAGACACACAAAGGACTATTTATAGCTTGTTGCTGGGCAAAATTCAGAGGTGACTAGCGGAGAGGTAGGACTCGCCACATGTCGGGCACATGGCAATGTGTAGCAGACAATATGGAGGCCCGAAAACAAAATGGAGTCTGGCCGTATTTGGAATACGAGCGGGAAAACGAGCAAACAGACATGATATCATGTCTTTAGCTAATGCTTAACATTATCGCTGTTTTATTTACAACACTTGTTCTGGCCCCAGTCTCATTGCCTGAACAGTGATGTAGTGTGCAGTTATTTGTGTGAAGGAAGGGCACAGCATATTGACTTGTAAGTGGGGCTGTGCCCGGCTCTACCCCCATCCTGCAAGTGGTGGCCCATCAAGGCACAACTAATCTCTCTATTGTGTGCCTGTCTGGGAGGAATAGACAAAGGTCAACTGCCAACTACACCAAGTCACATGCCCCAGGAACAGGCTGCAGGTATAAAATAGCTGGGGCAAGAAATTCTCAATGTTCTAAAAGTGTTGGGTCATAATGCCAACAAGGGATATATTTAAAATGTATTTAGATAAAATTGGCAGTTGCTTCATAGAAGTCCATCAATAACATCAACAGTTAATGAAAACTAAAGATGCTGCATATATATTCAAGAGAAGGAATGAAATAATACACAATGGGTAATTAATCTATCCTAGTGACATAAGGCCTAAGGAATTAAAATCTTTAGTCTTTAAAATTTCCATTCCCCCAATAACTTCCTTTCAGAGCGGATATTCTTGGGGCCGCAAGTCATTACATAGGTTCACCATGAGCTTAGGCTCTTGCATGAATTGGTTAAAACCATTTAAAAGTGATTGTAGCCCAAATGCAGTTCATGCGATTAATACATGTCATCAGAATACAATAACACAGAAAGTAAAAAAGATCCTGTTTTAGGAACATCACAAGTGCATGTTATTAAAATGGTTTCTAAGGCATTTATGTAAGCTAAAAATAAAAAAGGGGCTAAAATGCAACTTTGCTTGACACTTCGTTTAACCTAAATGAGGGAAGTTTACTCTCATTGTTGGAAACATTGAACACTCATAAGGGTATCTTGATGTAAACATTAAGTTGAAGGCACAGTGGAGGTCTATAAGCGCCATGTGAAGGGCTCCTCTCCTGGATTTGACATTTCTATCTAGGATCAATGGAAGGTTCAAGGTTTGCTCCGTTGTTCCCAAACCTGGTCGAAACCAATATTGCACTTCAGTAAAGAAGGATTTATCCAAAGACCAATCTTCTATTTTTGCTAAAATGACCCTGCAATTATTTTAGTTCATGCATCCAACAGTGAGATCAGCCTTAACATGGAAGGGAATTTCTTTGCTCGTTCTTAAATATGGGTACTACAATAGCTTCCCTCCAATTTTCTAGAGGTCCTTTCGTAACAGTTGCTCTAAAAACAATTGTTACCCCGGGGGACCCAGAAGTCACAATCGTGTTTCTAAAGCTCAGCTGGAACCACATTTGGCCCTGGCACTTTCCCTGTGGCAGAACGTAAAATTGCTGAGCGGACGTCCTCTATTTTAATGATCTTATTAAAGTTTAAAAGGTCTGTGGGCAAAATAAAAGTAATTTTTTTCGGTAAAAGCCTGTTGCCTCTGTTAGTTGGGTTAAAAATATCGGTGAAATGTTTAACCCATGCCTGTTCCAGAATATGGCATACAATACCTGTAGTTGTCTTTTCCAGAAAGCAAGGTTTGTTTTACTAGCTACTAAAATGACCTGTTATCCTTGTGGAGGGTAGCACTTGCATGGTACTCCCAGGCTCTAGTTCTAATTTCTGCTTTCCGTTTTTCAATTGCTTGTCTATAAAGCAGTCTGGCAGTTCTAACTGCTACATGGTCCAAAGGTACCTCATAGGTGTTTTTCAAATATTTTTTATAAGCGTTTGAGCATTTATGATTAAGCCAAGATAGCATGATTAACTATCCTAAGCTTATTTGTAGTTAATATTTGATGCAACCAATTTGCAGATATTGGCACCATTATCACATATACACATTGGAGGTGTTTATAACTGAGACACAACTTTCCTCAGCCTAAGCCCTAATAGTCCCAGGCAGTGAATTGGGAAACACAGAGACAGAGAAGTCAATTGAGGGGAAGTAATTTTCAAAAAGTGGAATTGATGTTATGGCTTTCCACTGAAAAATTAGTACCTTGCTGCTGTATTTTGTAGTTCTGTGTAGACCTGTTTTATCAAATGGAATACTTGTCCAAACATGTCATTACTTTCAATATGAATTAGTGGTTTCACTAACATTGCATTTCAATAGTTAAACAATTCCTGGGAGATCTAAGGCCCTAAATTGACATGTGATATTGTAGGGAACTACCTAATCGTCCGGCCATCTTTTGGAGCCCCTTTTCTCATCCATTGAGAAAAAAAAGTTGATGCGGCCATTGCATTTAATTGGACAATCGACAGGGGGATGTTTTGCTATCAAAATCCACAATAGTTTGCAAGATTCATCCTAGAGTTCAGAAGGTAGGAGCAAAAGGACTGATTTTAAACTGTTGAATATTTGATTAAACTTCATATTGACAATAAAGGTTTGATGACCATGTATTAGAAGCCTTCTAAATATGGTGCCTGCAACAAAATTGGCCCTCTTAAAATCATGAAGCAGAAATCTTACATAGAGGGGGGGGCATGGTTATGGCGCCGATGCAGATGGCCTCCTAGGATTTTGCTCCTCCACATCGGGACATCTTTTGAGCCTGCCGTTGTGCTTTCCGCTGCACTTATCGCTGGGAATTGGCCGCATTGCTTGTCCGATGATGCAGTGCCCGCGGTGAATAGTTTTTTTGTACTTAAGCGCGATGCGCTTCATCTAGTTCCCGCTTCTACCTTCATCTCTTTATGGCGCCCGCCATTTTAGGTGCCCGCCCAACGAGCTTCAATCAGCGCTCTACACCTCAGCGCCTTGCTGCAAATGCCTCATTTTACTGTTTCATGCGGTTCTCACATTACTCCCACCGGCAGCCTTTCATTTTAGCCTCCTCCTCAGTAACATGCATATTCTTTTTTTTCTTAGCTTCTTGAGCTACTTTGCTTACTTGTGACTGAGATTCTTCTTCAGTTATAAGACCTGCCACATCAACCTAATTTGGGATGTTTTCTTCTGCAAAGATCCCTATCTGTCTGCTTCCACCAGGAATATGTGCGTGAAAGACCACTGCAGTTTTATTTTCACCTCATTTACCTTATACGTGGCTGCCTTTTCTTCATGATATCCGCCATTTTAGGAGACTGTTCTGGCAACAACTGACCCTTTCACACTACTTCAGCTTGTTTTTTGTATTATATGTACCGTCCTTACCGAACAAGTGTACTTATGACTCTTGCCTTCGTCTGCTACAAGGATCTCCTCAACATTGCGCTGTGGTAATTGGTTGCTGTTGTGACTGACTTAGTTCAACTCCCTTCACAGATTAATGTTTCTTGATTTACCTGGATTGACCACTATTTTTGTTTTTGGCAAATGGTTACCTGCTGCTATGCTGCCAACATTTAGGCGCCCACCTCTATCTTATTGATGTTTATATTCAGTCTCATTTTTATTGACTAACGCTTAATTTTACTACCAAACATATATCTGTTTATCACTCTTATTATCCTTGCACGTCAGCCACTTATGGGAAGATTGCGCAAACCTATATTTGTTTTTGTGCCATCAAATAGCACAGTCTTGACACCTTCTTCATCATCTTCTCCACCAGAACTGAACTCTTCTCCAATTTCAGATCAAATGGCTGAAGTATCCTCTCATCGTGCTTCGACCGGTCAAACTGCGCTAAGCAAATCTTCTCCTCCCATTTCTTCAACTAAACGTTTGAAGCATGATCCTTCTTCTCCTGATACACCGCAATCTACCATCTCTATGGAGTTGCTATTAGAGGAAATACGTGCTTTGAGACTGTTTGTGGAGGAAACAAACAATAAAATGCAATTTCTTGAGGAAAAATTGTCCACCTTAGATTTTAGAGTGACTTCTTTGGAACAACAGACCTCAGAAATACAGGTTAATTCCCAATGGATCTCATCTTTCGAAAAAACAATTCTTAGTCTCCAGCAGCACACTGAGGACTTGGAAAACAAAAATAGGAGGAATAACCTACGTATATATGGCCTACCAGAATCCTTGGAAGGGGATGACCGCGTGTTGTTCTTCTACTCATTCTTCCCGAAACTCCTAGAGATGCCTTCGACTACTTCTCTCAGCAACCAAAGGGCTCAACGACTAGGTCCTAGACTTTCCTCTTCAGCTGCTCCAACAAAACCTCGAGGTGTCATTATACTTTCTTTGAAATTCATGGATCTTCTTTCGGTTCTCTCTGCTGCAAGATCTAAACGTCAAATCTCATGGTTAGGTCAGAGGGAATTCCTATCTCAAAATGTCTCCAATGCTACAGCATCCAGAAGAAAAGAGTTCCTGAGCCTTCGTGCTCTCCTACGATCCCTTAGTGCCAGATATGGTTTATTCCATCCATGCATTTTCAAAGTTACCAATCAAAATAAAACTTGGACCTTTCAAGACTCGGCAGAACTCAAGAACTTTATCCTGATTTGTAGCTCTAATGGCATGGACACTACTAACTCTTTTAGTGGTTAATCATTTAACCCTCTTTTCTTCTTGCAGGTTTCTTATTGAGATTTTATATCCTATTCTCTTTTTCCTGTTATACAATGAATTGTTATAAATGCTATTTATGGACTGTTCATATTTTTCTTGTTCTCTTTCTGGGTTACTTCTTTAGTAGCTGTTTGTTTAAAATCGTTAGTATGTCTCTCAGGTTTATCATGTTTCTAGTTCATGTTATTTAGTTATCATTTGTTCTTTTTTCACGCCACCATCCTTGTGTTAATTGTTTCTTTCGGTTCTTTTTTCTTATAGACCTCTCTATGTTCCCTCAATCCAATTCATATGGTGTTCCTCGTGTGTCTCCTTCCCATCCTGATGCGGTTCGAAGTCTCAGTTTTGGTTGGTCTGTCTTGTTGTGCGTCGCCATTGTTCCATTGTCCTTCTTTTTCTCCCTTTCAGATATTGTAATCACAGTCGTCCTTCTGGATATGTACTGTCTCTTCTTTCATATTTTTTCTCTTCTCCTTTCCCTTTACTCTTCCCCCTTTCTTTCATTTTTCTCTTTAGCACCCTCTTCCCGACTCTGTCTCTTTTGCATACCTTTCATGTATATTTCCCTAGTTGTCTTTTGGATATGCATTACTTTTTCTCATATTTCTTCTTTTCTATCAGCTCCTCTTTATGTCTGTTTAATCTCACTTCTGCATTGTCATATGGTTACTACGTTTCTATATATTGTGTTAAGTTAGCATGTGCTTATTAAATGTTTAAACGCCATATTTTCTTTCTGCTTCGGTTTGCACACGACACCTAATTGTTATTGTAGCTTTCAACCTAGACGAAAGATGTGATTTATTTGAGAATAATATGTTATTGCCCTGGTATCAGTCGTGCTTGGTACACTTGGTACAACTGTCTGCACACTGAGAACTGCACACTCTAAGAATAACCTAACACAAGGTTGCTGAAAGCCTGATCCTCGCACCACGTTAGTCATAACATAAATAATGTTGCTGCCAACATTGGGCTCTAGGTGGGTTTAAGATAGAGTTACAGAGAATGAAACAACACACTTGATGCTTCGCATGCTGAGAGCTGGTAGCGGTTGATGTGATCTCCTCCTACTGAGAATTAGAGGTATGGGTCCGCCCTGCTAAGAACCCAGATGAGACCTTCTTAGATATAATATAATATGCTAATTAGGGTGCGCGAAATATAGGTGATACAGAATTATATAGATCTCTGCATCATAACATGATATCACCTTTTGCTTATTATGGATTAGTGACTATGCTGCTAACTCTGATTTTTATAATATGTATGTTGATATTATATAAGATACTGCGTTTGAGAATGTTGCATTGAAAAATAAACATTTCAAACTTGCACGTGTGTTCTCTGCCTCCCAGTTTCGGTTTGTAATGATTATATAACGAAAGAGTGTTCATGTGTTCCACGATACCTGAGGTATTCTAAGTTCATGTTCTGGATTGTCTAAGTCATTGGGAAGTATTTACTACCGATGAGACACTGTAGCTAGCTTGGTAAGGGGATTTCTGAAACAAAGGTGAGTTCTGGGTCACCCTGACTCACCCAGGTTCTAGATCTCTGTGCACAGTTCTGTGGGAGAACGGAAACCCTGCTACATGGCGCCCGTACGTTGGTTGGCCTTATATCATGACACTCGAGTAGTATAACATTCAAACCCTAACGCCTTCATTCCCGTTTCAGGAAAACGGCAGTGTCGGAAAAACCTACCTATTTTTGAAATATGTCTTTTTCAAGCTTGAATCTATCTGTAAAAGGTTTCTTTGAATTACTACCCAGTTGTGCTACAAAGTAATCTTTGAGTTTTCACTTTTCTGTGCTGGCATGGCACAAGCCGTGGACATCCCGCAGCATAGTCGCATTGCGGTGCGTGACCATTTGCGGATGTATGATGTTCCTGTGGAAGGCTTGGCTGTTGTTCTGGTAGTGAGTGCGGAACATGCTTACCCGTACGAACTGTTTTATTCGTGGGTGACGTTTCCGCCAGTGGACGCGAATTCTGGAGTGTTCCATTCATACACTGCTACAGCTGTACCGGCTGCGTATGCTCCGTACAGAGCACTGGAAGTTCCTATAGATGCATGGCAGCATGGAGTTTGGTTTGGTGGCGCCCTACCACACTCATTATCGGCTTCGAGGTTAGGTCCTTTGTCCATTCCGGGCACACCTTGGCCCGCTTTGGCTGGGTTCACTCCTCACCCTCAACGTGCCACTTGTAACGTGGCTGATCTGCGGCGGCTTCATGAAGTCGCAGTGGCAGTGATTAGAGCGCTTGTTCATTACACTAGCCGTAATGTTCAAGACGCTGCCCCACGGGGCGCACAGCTTAGGGCAGAACATGCTGGTCTGAAAATCAATCCGGTCATGGTAAATTCCGTGATGGGTAAAAAGCCCCAAGAAAAGGATGATTTTCCTTTCTGGCTTGCTGAGAAATTCGGCCAGCTGGAAGCTGTGTTTCCCAACACGAGTCCGGGTGATAAACACCGGATTCTTACACTAAGTTTGCCGAAGGATTTGGCTCCTGAACTTGTTGTCTGTGAGACCTGGGGCAAGACTTTTGCAGCGGTCTATTCGAGGTGCTATGGCTCCCCGTCTGTGACCAATCTAGGTGGGGTCCTTAAACGTGTTCAAGACGAACACGGACCGGAGTCGGCTTTTGAATTGGGTATGCGCCTGTGTGGCTCCTTTGATGTAGTTTGCGATCTGATCCTTGTGAATGTCAAGGGGGATGCAGTGAACTTTCAGGTTGCTAACGCGTTGGCGTTGGTTCCCGAGGCCGAACGACCCCGACGGTTGGCAAGGATAATTGTAGCTGCTTACAAAATGGTTGGCCACAATGCAATGGGGGTTAAAGCTTTTCCTGATAAGGAGAAGAAACAGCCCCAGGGTCAAACTTCGGAAACTAGTGGTCAACAAAAGTCCAAGAAGCAAAATTGGCCTAAAAAGCAGAATCAGGGTAAGCAACAACAACAACAAACACAGGTTTCTTCTCCTGCGTCTCCGTTGCCTGCGCAGTCAGATCGTGTTTATGATTTGCGCGACCGCGCGATGATTAAATCGCCTGAGAGGTTTCAGGCTTCTGACCAATGCTCTCCTCGTTCCTTTCAGGACTCATCGGCTCCGTCAACCGGTGGTGGAGGGGGCGGCAGGGGCAGGGGTGGCCAGCAAGGACGTGGTCAGCCCCGCCCGCGAAACGGTGGAGAGCAGCAGGAAGGCTCTACGCCCAAGAGACCACAGTTTGCCACGAAGAAAGTCGCCGCCCTGACAGCGCATCGTTATGCCCCAGATAGTGAGAACGCGGCTTCGGAATCTGACGTGGGCTCTGACCTTGCTGGACAGCGCAGCAGAGATTACCATAGTGAGAGAGGCCCTCCGTCCACTGTTGAAGGTGACAGCGACTGATTCTTATGTTGTGATTGAAACTGCTGACACGCAAGTTGCTCCCCCTGAACGACTTTTTGAAATTGTCCTGTTAATTGAAGGTGACATGCAGCGAACTGTAAAAGGGGTATTTTGGGAAAATCTCTCGTCTACATATGACATTTTGCTTTCGGAGGCTGACTGGCCCCCACCTTTTGTTCTCGCAGCTCCGCGAGGGGAGGAGGTAATCCTGCCCAGTTTCGCGCACACTGTACCGAGAGTGGAAGCGCTGCATTTTGCAGAAGAGTGGGCTCTGGCGCTTGCGCCGGCTGTGTACCGTAATCAGTGTGGCTGGGATAAATTGTCTATTTAACAGGATAGGAGAGTTAAGGGATTTTATCCACTGCTGTGGATGGAAGGGTACTCCCAATCCCCTAGACAGGTAGCTATATAACAATATGAAGGAGTACCACCAAAGATAAGGCTCGACAGCCAGTATTGGTGGGATGAGACACTAATGTGAAAGAAGAAGTCCTTCTTTGTTTTTAAGGAACCCCTCACTCACCGACCTGGTCGGTGACATGCTTCATCATCGGGGCCACCTTGACAGCCGAATGCCGCCAAGGTGTGTTACAACACCTGAATGCAGTGGAGCGGGTATGTGAGTGATGAATGTGCAAAAAAGAAAAATAAGTCAGTGAGTTAAAAATTGTCCTGGTATAACTTATCAAATTATTTACTCTAAAGCTACTGGACAATATTAAAAACAGTGATGATACAATGAAGGTTTTAATGGGACCTAGTGTATCTGTGATATGTGTTGGGTCTACATGTTTCAAACCTTATGGGAATTATCGGTTTTTCATCAGGACCAAAAACGCTGTAAAAGGAGTTGGGTGGTCAGGGTACACTAACACCCTGCCATACCTGCAACCCTTTCAGACCCCAAAAATAGCAAATTGCTAGATGGGTAAAAATTACTTGTAGTAACCCAGAAGTGGTTACACACAATGAAACAATACCCGTAAAAGAGAGAAAATTATCACTCATAAAGGTTATTTACGTGCCTGTTACGTAGTGAAGTGACGTAGTCCGTTCTGTCTGTGACTCATTCCACATTCAGTAATGCGAGTAAACCACGGTGCGGTGTATCGGCATAATTCTCTATGTTTGGAACCGAATGTTCCATTGAAGACACACCTATCAATATAGGAGGTGAAAGTGCGCACGCATGCGTAATTCTATCTTTAAAATTTCTCTTATCACAGCCTCGATTGTGCGTGCCTTAGTCATAATTCTAACTTATTAGTGTCAGGTATTACCGACGTGAAAAATTGCCAACTTGATCCAGAACCACATTAAACATATAACAAAACACCACAATACAAACATAATGTCAGAAATAAACAGCACTTACTCCACAATGGAGAATTGTTTGCTGCACTGGGATTTGAGGGGAAGTTTACAGAGTTCGAAGCATATTCTGTGGAAAAAAGGGATACGGGGACATAAGAGGATATCTAGTATCGTGTGTTCCCAAACCTTGCTGCTGGGTAGAGGATTTTGGCCTGAGCCTGAGGCATTACTATCAGGGCAGATTCTACTTACAGTTCCTCTGATCGGAGATCGGCTGAAAACCTACTTCACTCCCTCCGTGTACCCGTAATGGAAAGAGAACTGGTGCCGCAATTTAAGGCAGCCGCCATTGTGGGCGTGGAGGGCGTGGACAGCCTGGTATCGCGCGATGATGTCACGTGTTTACATGAACGTCATATGCGCGCCCGGTAGTCAAGGGAGCTGGGGTAAACAAACCATTAACCTGGTAAATGACATAGGGATTACAGCAAAAGAAGGCGGGTTTTCTTTGAACACTGGCAAAGTATCTACGAGAGGACAGAGGCCCAGGGGATATTGTCATTTAGGCCATTTTTGTTTGTGGATAGCCTGTACACCCATCTTTGTTCTTTTTCGTACAATCGTTTTTGAATATTTGGACCCTGAGAGATCTGCTCAATGACGGTCCAAAACATGTCATTCGGAGTGTGGCCTGTTTCTAAAAAATGGTCCGTCAGGCGGGTCGCATTTTTCTTGCAGCGTATTGTGCTGCGATGTTCACAAATTCTCTGTTTTACTTTTCGGGTTGTCATCCCAATGTATCTTTTTCTGCAAGTACATTCAATAAGATAGATTACATTTTCGCTGTTGCAGTTGGTATGTGCAACTTGTCTCCAGGTTTTGCCGGCCTCTAGGTCCAGGGTCTTTGTATTCCTAGTAAGGTGGCATACACTGCAGTCTCCGCAGCGAAAATGCCCAGTTACATCAGGTAGACCCCAAGCTCTGGTGATTGAGGGTGTGGTTTGAGCCAGCTTTTGTTTCGGTCTGGTGTTGACAAGGGTATCTTTTAAGCTTTGAGATTTCTTAAAAGAAAAAAGTGGTTTTTCCCAATGCAGATTGCCAGTGTTAATGATATTCCAATGCCTGTTGATGCTCTTAGTTACTTGGTTGGAAATCGAATTGAATGTCGTCACACATGTCAGTGGTATTTCTGTGTCGATTCTGGTTTTTTCTTCAAGGAGTGCTTCTCGGGGCTGGTTCCTGGCCCTCTTTTGGCATTTGTTTACTATTTTCTTAGGATATCCCCGGTTATCCAGTTTTTCAGACAGGTCATTTGCTTGTTTTTTGTAGTCAGATAGTTTACTACAATTCCTGCGTAGTCTTAAAAATTGTCCATATGGTAGGTTTTCCCTGAGTGGACGAGGGTGGAAACTTTCAAACCTTAAAAGATTGTTTTTCGAGATCGGCTTGTAATGGGTCTTAATTTCCAGATGGTTGCCTTCCTTGGTATATACTACGTCGAGAAAGACAATTTCTCTTTTGTCATAGCAGCTCGTGAATTTGAGGTTCCTATCACAAGTGTTTACCCATGCGATGAATTGTTCTAGAAGTTCAATTGGTCCTTGCCAGATGGCAAGGACGTCATCAATGTATCGCCTCCAGAAGGTCAGATGTTCTCGATATGGATTCACA
This sequence comes from Lissotriton vulgaris, assembly GCF_964263255.1. NCBI lineage: Eukaryota > Metazoa > Chordata > Amphibia > Caudata > Salamandridae > Lissotriton > Lissotriton vulgaris. The sequence goes on along the minus strand of NC_141690.1, from coordinate 323,631,678 downwards.
TCGTTCAGAATGAATTTGTTCTCAAAATCGTACACATACATCCCAGCTATACTGGGGACAAAAACACTGCCCATTGAGGTCCCCCCGGTTTGTAAAAAAAGTGTTCCTTCAAACTCGAAGTAATTGCGTTTGAGGGCCAGTGTGGCGCACTCCAGAATGAAGGCTTTTGGAGTGTGAAAAGGCCAGTCAGCATTCTCTAAAGTGTTTCCCAGTACTCGGATGGTGTCGTCTTGGGGTATACTTGTGTATAGGCTTTCAATGTCAAAGCTCAATAACACAGTGTTCTCATCAACCTCCATGCTTTTTAGTAAATTCAGTAGGCTCTTTGTGTCTTGCAGGTAAGTAGTTGACTTCTGTACAATAGTTTTTAGAAAAAAGTCACAGAATCTAGAGAGAAGCTCTAGTAAGGAGCCGATGCCGGAGACTATTGGACGCCCTGGAGGGGGGAGTCTGCCCTTATGCATCTTTGGTAAGATGTAAAAATAAGGGGTCTTCCCTTCGGTGGTGCACAAGTAGTCTGCTTCCTGTTTTGATATTGCACCATTGGATTCCGCTATTTCAACCAGTTGACATATTTCAGCTTTCAGATCGCTTGTTGGATCAGTGTTCAAGACTTGGTAGTGGTTTCTGTCACTCAAAAGTCGGACACATTCTTCACGATAGGCGGTAGTGTCCATAATTACTAGCCCACCGCCTTTGTCAGCAGGTTTTATAATTGTTGTTTCACAGGCACGTAGTTCTTTCAATGCCATTCTTTCTGCGTTGCTGAGGTTCTGAAAATGGGTGGTTGCTTGCATCTTTTCAACATCATTGTAGACCGCCTGTTCAAAGGTCATTAGTTCCACTGGTGTTGTGTGTGGAGGTGGCATAAAGGTTGATTTTACCCTTAGTCTGGTCTCATTTTCTACTTCACACTCTCTTGGTTGACCCTGTTTCTCAAAGAAAGCTTTTAACCTTAATTTCCTGAAAAAGCTGGCCAGCTCACAATGTAACTGGAATTTGTCAAGTCGTGCTGTGGGGACATATCCAAGTCCTTTGTTAAGAACATTTTTCTCAATGGTTTTCAATGGTCTTGATGACAGATTCGTCACTAGGGTTTCGCACTGCTTGTGCCCGCTTTGCTCTTTGTCCGGTTGCTCACTGGGTCGTCTTCCTCCCAGTGTACCTGATTCGGTTGTCTGTTTTTTCCTCTTCCCCTTCTGCCCCTGTGAAAAAAAGGAGGGCGAAATTGAAAAGGAGGGGGCTGAAAATGTGGTTGGAAAGGAGGTTGCCAACCATACATCTGGAAATTTGTTGTCTGGTTCAAAGGATCCTGAAACATGGGGGGTTGGAAACCGGGCCAGAAGTTTCCTTGGCCTCTTCTCCCTCCTCTACCCCTTTGTCTGTTAGCCAGGGCGTCCAATAGTCTCCGGCATCGGCTCCTTACTAGAGCCTCTCTCTAGATTCTGTGACTTTTTTCTAAAAACTATTGTACAGAAGTCAACTACTTACCTGCAAGACACAAAGAGCCTACTGAATTTACTAAAAAGCATGGAGGTTGATGAGAACACTGTGTTATTGAGCTTTGACATTGAAAGCCTATACACAAGTATACCCCAAGACGACACCATCCGAGTACTGGGAAACACTTTAGAGAATGCTGACTGGCCTTTTCACACTCCAAAAGCCTTCATTCTGGAGTGCGCCACACTGGCCCTCAAACGCAATTACTTCGAGTTTGAAGGAACACTTTTCTTACAAACCGGGGGGACCTCAATGGGCAGTGTTTTTGCCCCCAGTATAGCTGGGATGTATGCGTACGATTTTGAGAACAAATTCATTCTGAACGATGTGAATCCATATCGAGAACATCTGACCTTCTGGAGGCGATACATTGATGACGTCCTTGCCATCTGGCAAGGACCAATTGAACTTCTAGAACAATTCATCGCATGGGTAAACACTTGTGATAGGAACCTCAAATTCACGAGCTGCTATGACAAAAGAGAAATTGTCTTTCTCGACGTAGTAATTACCAAGGAAGGCAACCATCTGGAAACTAAGACCCATTACAAGCCGATCTCGAAAAACAATCTTTTAAGGTTTGAAAGTTTCCACCCTCGTCCACTCAGGGAAAACCTACCATATGGACAATTTTTAAGACTACGCAGGAATTGTAGTAAACTATCTAACTACAAAAAACAAGCAAATGACCTGTCTGAAAAACTGGATAACCGGGAATATCCTAAGAAAATAGTAAACAAATGCCAAAAGAGGCCCAGGAACCAGCCCCGAGAAGCACTCCTTGAAGAAAAAAACAGAATCGACACAGAAATACCACTGACATGTGTGACGACATTCAATTCGATTTCCAACCAAGTAACTAAGAGCATCAACAGGCATTGGAATATCATTAACACTGGCAATCTGCATTGGGAAAAACCACTTTTTTCTTTTAAGAAATCTCAAAGCTTAAAAGATACCCTTGTCAACACCAGACCGAAACAAAAGCTGGCTCAAACCACACCCTCAATCACCAGAGCTTGGGGTCTACCTGATGTAACTGGGCATTTTCGCTGCGGAGACTGCAGTGTATGCCACCTTACTAGGAATACAAAGACCCTGGACCTAGAGGCCGGCAAAACCTGGAGACAAGTTGCACATACCAACTGCAACAGCGAAAATGTAATCTATCTTATTGAATGTACTTGCAGAAAAAGATACATTGGGATGACAACCCGAAAAGTAAAACAGAGAATTTGTGAACATCGCAGCACAATACGCTGCAAGAAAAATGCGACCCGCCTGACGGACCATTTTTTAGAAACAGGCCACACTCCGAATGACATGTTTTGGACCATCATTGAGCAGATCTCTCAGGGTCCAAATATTCAAAAACGATTGTACGAAAAAGAACAAAGATGGGTGTACAGGCTATCCACAAACAAAAATGGCCTAAATGACAATATCCCCTGGGCCTCTGTCCTCTCGTAGATACTTTGCCAGTGTTCAAAGAAAACCCGCCTTCTTTTGCTGTAATCCCTATGTCATTTACCAGGTTAATGGTTTGTTTACCCCAGCTCCCTTGACTACCGGGCGCGCATATGACGTTCATGTAAACACGTGACATCATCGCGCGATACCAGGCTGTCCACGCCCTCCACGCCCACAATGGCGGCTGCCTTAAATTGCGGCGCCAGTTCTCTTTCCATTACGGGTACACGGAGGGAGTGAAGTAGGTTTTCAGCCGATCTCCGATCAGAGGAACTGTAAGTAGAATCTGCCCTGATAGTAATGCCTCAGGCTCAGGCCAAAATCCTCTACCCAGCAGCAAGGTTTGGGAACACACGATACTAGATATCCTCTTATGTCCCCGTATCCCTTTTTTCCACAGAATATGTTTCGAACTCTGTAAACTTCCCCTCAAATCCCCGTGCAGCAAACAATTCTCCATTGTGGAGTAAGTGCTGTTTATTTCTGACATTATGTTTTTATTGTGGTGTTTTGTTATATGTTTAATGTGGTTCTGGATCAAGTTGGCAATTTTTCACGTCGGTAATACCTGACACTAATAAGTTAGAATTATGACTAAGGCACGCACAATCGAGGCTGTGATAAGAGAAATTTTAAAGATAGAATTACGCATGCGTGCGCACTTTCACCTCCTATATTGATAGGTGTGTCTTCAATGGAACATTCGGTTCCAAACATAGAGAATTATGCCGATACACCGCACCGTGGTTTACTCGCATTACTGAATGTGGAATGAGTCACAGACAGAACGGACTACGTCACTTCACTACGTAACAGGCACGTAAATAACCTTTATGAGTGATAATTTTCTCTCTTTTACAGGTATTGTTTCATTGTGTGTAACCACTTCTGGGTTACTACAAGTAATTTTTACCCATCTAGCAATTTGCTATTTTTGGGGTCTGAAAGGGTTGCAGGTATGGCAGGGTGTTAGTGTACCCTGACCACCCAACTCCTTTTACAGCGTTTTTTGGTCCTGATGAAAAACCGATAATTCCCATAAGGTTTGAAACATGTAGACCCAACACATATCACAGATACACTAGGTCCCATTAAAACCTTCATTGTATCATCACTGTTTTTAATATTGTCCAGTAGCTTTAGAGTAAATAATTTGATAAGTTATACCAGGACAATTTTTAACTCACTGACTTATTTTTCTTTTTTGCACATTCATCACTCACATACCCGCTCCACTGCATTCAGGTGTTGTAGCACACCTTGGCGGCATTCGGCTGTCAAGGTGGCCCCGATGATGAAGCATGTCACCGACCAGGTCGGTGAGTGAGGGGTTCCTTAAAAACAAAGAAGGACTTCTTTTTTCACATTAGTGTCTCATCCCACCAATACTGGCTGTCGAGCCTTATCTTTGGTGGTACTCCTTCATATTGGGATAAATTGTCACCAAGCCACGAGATTACTTTATGGTCTCAACCACAGCCTCAACCTCAATATCCCATACGACGTGAAGCCAAAGCTTCAGTCGCAGCTATCCTTGAACAATTGGAATATCAAGGTGTAATTGAAACGTGTGTGTCACCGATGAATAACCCACTTTTTACTGTAAACAAGCCGGACGGATCATATTGTTTGGTTTTGGATTATAGGCATTTGAACTCGCATTGCCGTAACTGGGCAGTACAGAATACTCATGGCTCTGCGTTAGTGAATAGTCTTGAGCGTAAACGGTTCAAAACCACGCTTGACATTTCCAATGGTTTTTATGCCCATAGATTAGACGGTCTAAGTTCCCAATGGACCAGTTTTACATGCGGCAGTGTGCAAAAAATGTTTCGGCGTCTTCCAATGGGCTATAAGAACAGTCCTGGAGTATTCTCCGCCCGCATAGTCTCTCTTTTGGAGAGCTTCGACCCAGTTGCTTGTTCGTATGTGGATGACATTTATCTCACAGATGACGATCTTTGGGAGCATCTGTGTCGAGTAAATAGCATAATTTGTAACTTTGCTGACATAGGTTACAAGTTTAACTTTGCAAAGTCGCACATTGCAGAGTACACAGTGTTGTTTCTAGGTTACGAGCATAACAACGAAGGGAAGGGTTTAGCACCCCACTTCCTGGAGAAATGCGCACAGTTGCGTTCTCCGACAACACTGAAAAAATTACAATCTCTGCTGGGATTTTTGAATTTCGGGAGAACATACATTCCGGAATATGCCCAGCGTATCAAGCCTTTGTATGCTTTGATACAACCATCTTTTTCCAAATCATGCTGGCTGCCTGAGCATTCGGCCATTCTGTAGTCTTTGCAGGCTGATTTGCTCGCTTCTGAATACTTACAGACTCATGATAACCAGACCAACCTGGTGTTAAGGTTTATCCCTGGGGCGGTGGGTTTCACGTACCTGACTTTTAATGAAGGTGATACAGTACCTATTGCTTACAAGTCACACTTGTACACTTCGGCTGAACTGCGATTTTCCACTGTAGAAAAAGTTTTAACGGCTGTGCAGATGGCGATTCTTAAAGAACGTGCCCTGTCACAAGGAAAACGCATGTTGGTTGTTACCCCGTGTCCTGCCTTAGAGGCGGTTACGAAAGCCAGTGTACCTAATTCCAAAGCTTTGCACCCTCGGTGGATTCAATGGGCGGCATCCTTGACGTCTCAGGATATCACGTTTATTTTTGACGCCACTTTACGGTCGCAGGAGTATTTACAGTATGAGTTTGTTCATCCTGCTCCGTTAGCAATGCGGCCGTTGGAGGATTTCCATGGCATCATTTACACTGATGGTTCGGCGCAGGTTGCGCATGGCTCTAAACATGCCTACGTTTCCGCTTGCGCCATTGTGGTCGGTGCCATGGTGAACGATGAGTTCAAGTCCAGTGTCGTGCACACGCAGACGCTTGGGGACTGCACCGCACAATTAGCAGAGCTTCGTGCTCTGATGCTTGCATTGGAGTACGCAGATCCTAGTGTGACGACTTTGATCGTAAGTGACTCCTACTACTGTGTCCAGTCTTACAATGAAAACTTGTTCTTTTGGACTCAGAATGAATTTCGTGATTCCAAAGGTAGCACAATAAAACATAAGATGATCTGGGTCCGAGTGGCGGAACTTAAAGAGAAGTTGCCACTCGTGTTTGTGATTCATACTCTCGGTCATCAGCGCGTGGGGGTCCACGCTGTTGGCAATTCGCTTGCTGATGAAGCAGCAAAGTCAGCAGTATCGAAATACTTAGTTGCAGCAGTCACGAGATCCAAAAGCAAAATAGATGATGACATCTTGGCAGCAGTTGCTGCAACAGAGAAGGGAAGTAAATATCCTGCGGGGTTCCCTTCTAAATACACATACCACTTAAGTCCCGATAAGGTTCCTTATGAGAAAATCCCTGATGTTGGCGAACGTCTAGTTCCCAACTCGGATCGCAGGGCTGCTTTGATTACAGCGGCTCATGAAGGTGTGGCGTCTGCGCATGCGGGCGTCTCAGCCACTGTAACTCAGCTACAACAGAGGTTCTGGTGGCGGGGACTGTACAAACAGACGCGCGATTATGTCCTTCAATGTGACATTTGCCAGCAGATTAAGCCTTCAACTGCTGCGCGTCCGCCTCAGACACAGTTGTACATCTCGAATAAACCACTTGGATGCGTTTATTTGGATCACTGCGGTCCATTTTCTTCTAATACTGCGTATAAGTACATCTTAGTAGCAGTTGATTCATGCACACGCTTTGTGTGGGTTTGGCCTCATCGGAGCGCTGATTCATGTACTGTCATTAAGGATTTGCGTGTCTTTGTGGGAATTTTTGCTTGTGGTACTTTCCATTCGGATCAGGGTCCGGCTTTCGCCTCTAAGGCGTATAAGGATGCTATGGTTTTGATGGGGGTCCAAGTCAAGTTTTCGAGTCCCTACAGACCTGAGGGTAACAGTGTAGTTGAACGAATGAACTGCGACTTAAAGCAATCTTTGACAGCTCGAGTTATAGGCACTGGCAGAAACTGGTTAGCCCACCTCATAGGCATGCAGCGTGCGCTTAATAATCTCCCTAGAAGATCTCTGGATTGGCGGACCCCATACGAAATGCTCTTTGGTATCAAGATGTATGTACCTGACCTTGATGGGCTAGACTCCAAGGCCCAGGCCACGGCCTTTGACGTAGATGAACATTGCAATGTTTTACAGAATCTACAAAAGACCAGAGACAGTCTTGCAAAGGAACATTTGCCCTCCACATCGGATGATGCGCTGCAGATCCCGGTAGTTGGCTGGCTACCCCGAGTTGGAGAACTGGTTCGAGAGAAGATCGATAACAAGAAAGAGTTTGGTCCCTCATATCGAGTACCGGTTCGAGTTCTTGGAGTGAAGGGCACAAGAACAGTCATTTTACCACCACTTCCTGGTCGTAAGGAAAACAGATTTATTTCTATTGACAATGTCAAGACACACAGGGTGGCCGATTCTTCATAGCATGACACCGGCTGTATCCTGTCCTACCATGGTGAGGCACTCTGTACTAGCAATAACATCTGGCGCAGAACAGGAGGTGTCCCACGAGATGCCTGCCATATCCAGTCCTTTATTAAATACTATTCCTGTTACTAACATTGATGAGCTGACCTACACCTATCCTGCTGATTTATCAATGCCTGATTTGCAGACCCGTTTGGCCAACCAGTCCAGATTCTCTTTTGACTCTGTTTCGGAACCTTCAAAGAAACCCTCAAACATTGCAAGATATGCCACGTTGTTTAAAAAATATTTTTTAATTCCCCCTTGGACATACATTTGGTTGATCCTATTTTCATTTTATCTTTTTATGTCGATTGGTTTTGTGTTTTATTTTTTCCATCTGATTGATGGTCACTACGTTAAAGAAAGAACAGGAATTCGGTACCTTAATGGAACATTGGCCCCTCTTTCCTCTTCACATTCAGCGCACAGACTGAAACGAAACTTAAATACAGTTAACATTACTGCTTGGCCTGTCCTTGATGGGATTGTGTGGGATGCGGTTAGGTTTCAGATACATGGGCCCACTGAAGTGATTAATGTTCCAAATGTGCTTAGAGTAAACATGGGCGATGTGATTAAACAAAATATATGTTCTGATGATTGGGATATTCAGGCCGTAGAAGCATTATTCTCTGATTTGAAGTATTATGCTGCCTTCGATGCTGAGGATCTGTATACAGATTCTATTAATTATGGCGATTTGTTTTGTTTTCAACACTATGTAATCATTTTTTACATAAAACAAATTCCAGGAGGGTTGCTGTAAATTATACACAATGGGAACACTGCCCTGCTCCATTCGGTGGCAGCTCCAATACGTTTCTGAAAAAATACACCTATTTTACAGACTTTAATCAATCAAATCCCGAGTCATTCTATTTTAAAATGACACAAAAGCCCATGTCCAAAGTTAAACTTACAGATACAAAAATGCTGTATTCGGCGTCCTTTCTAGACAAGTTGGCTGTAGATGGCTACGAGTTTTGGAAAGGAACAATTGACCTTAAATCGGTTTGGGGTACCAAAGATTGGCAGGTACAAGGCACTGAGGCTTTGCACCGTGCATGTCTCATCCCGCATCACATGTTGTTTTTAAATTCAGCCATTTTCCAAACAACATGCTTTGGATTGGCTACTTCTAAAAAATTAAATACACCGACCATCCCAGATTTAGAGGAATATACAGGTTGGGGTAATTTTACTGATTTGTCCATTCATGAGTTGCAAACTCTTTTACACAATTCGTCCTTTAACATTTCCAGTTTGGATTCCAAGGGTTGGCTGGTGGGGCATAGGAGTGCTGATTCTTGCCGATGCAGTTTTCTGGGTTTGGCTGAGGGGTTCACAGAAGTCAGACTCGATCCCCGTTTTGAAGAAGACTATACTGTCACGACTTATTCTGTGGGGAAGCTGTGTCAGAATTGGTTACAACATTCCACATTAGCTGCAGTTAAACTACATCTGTCTCTATTGAATGATAATGTGGATTTGAACGATTTTATAAAAGGCCCAGCTAAAGGTAGATCTAAACGATGGCTGTATGCGATTTACAATGAAATTTGGAAAGTTACCCAGGTTGAGGCTGCTAAACGCCTGAGAGCTATTGATCAAGCAAATTTAGAAAAGGTGCTTGCAGTTGTTGATAAAAGTATTAACACGCTTTCTTCCCGGATTTACACGTTAAACAATATTGTGTCTTCTGTTGTTGACATTGTACATGATGAAGTGTCCGTGTTATATCATGGTCAAAATCAATTACGTTCTGTGATGCAGTTCGCTTGGACACTACAAACTCTTAAGTCTGGTCGAGTGCCTTGGAATTTTATGAACATCTCATCACTATTTGCCCCATTTAATCTGACTGAAAAACAGCGCATGCTATCAATGAGAGATGCGACATTTTCTATGTTACACATTGAAAAATTAGAATCCTTGCCTTTTTCTGTGGCTGAAGTGACCGCTGCTACATGGCTTATCCATGGTGTTATTACCTTACCTTTTGCTTTGTATAAATTTACAAATTGTATGAAATATATAGCCATTGGACGATATGAACCATTAGGCAGTGCTTTTCTCCATGAGACATGGTCTTTACCATACACTTATAGATGCCTAAAAGAGGGTATTGAAGTGAATCTGAATGGTGAAGAATGTACACAGTCACCTGACCGCTCACTAATATGCAGACACATCCAGTTGCATGGTTCTTGTAATCAGGACAAACCTAATTTGGCCTGTGTTTTGAAAGGGACACCAGTTCCTGCAATAGTTCCCACGTTCACTTTGTTGTCCAACTGTAGTTATTTACCTTTGAATAACGAATTTTGTTGTGGGTTAGAGACCGGTATCGCATACGTGGTTACTGTGTCAGAAAGGGTGGTTTGCTGCAAGAATGTGTTATATCCACCCACGCATGGGAATTCAGATGTTTTAATTTGGCCAAGAATACCAACCTTGAAAGCTGAGTTCAATGGTTTAGGCCGTATAAGGGCCCTATTGTCTCAAAAGCAGGTGGCCCTGAGCTCTGCCCGCGAAACTTATGTCCTTCACATAGCAAACACACGCACAGAAGTACAGGCACTTTTAAGTAATGATTTGCCGTTTCATTTCTGCAAGCTGGTTCATCAAATCTTCAATGCCTCCTCCACAACTAGCCTGGCTCATTTTTTTAAAATGGTTAGCAGTGGTCTCGTGACTACATTTGAAAAAGTATTTGGTATTATCCCTGCGTTCTTTCATTCTATATTCGCTAGCCTGTTTGGCGGATTTCCTGTTTTGCTGGCTTTGGCTGCAGGCGTTCTGGTGATATTTTACTTTATAAAACATGGATGCCCATCCTGCGCAAGGAAACGCTCAGCACCTACTGATGCAGTTTCGCAACCGGATGCTTGATTACTATGGCTCCCTGCCGCTTGCGACTTTAAGCACGGCTTTTGGATTATCCTTCAGATTTTCCTATTTCACATGTGTCCAGCCCGTGTTTCATTGCCTGAGCTGTGATTTCGACTGGGCCATTGATTTGTGTCTCTGTTTACCGACTTATCCTGACGTCAACTTTGATCAGCTGATGAACCCCGTAGTGGCTCACGAGCTGGTCTGTTCTGGCGAAAGGGTTATGGCTGTGGCAGCGATGCATGGACTAATGGGTCAGTGGGACATATTCGCAGCGGCGCATGACTTTCTGGCACAGAGCGTTCTCGAGAACCCACTGAGTTGTCCTCTGATGTTGCTAGAGGAATCGGTGTTGGAGGAGCACGTATGTTCTTTCCCATTGCTTAATTGGATGGCTGAACTGTTTTCGGATGATGACAGTGATTTCATGTTGGAAGCTGTGGCTACCTATTTTGCATATTCATTCAACCCATGAGTGACTTTGAAGACTTCCATCATTATGGCACGTGACTTTTTAGTAATTCTGAATGGTGCCTCTTTCAATACGAACATTCGATTTTTTCAGATGTTCCGGGCCTATTAACTGAGAGTAGGCCTCAAGTTCGACTTTTTATATTTTGTGTGGCCACTATAGGTATTCATACATAATTTTTATTTTTAAATTTTACATACATTTACATACATTTAGCTTGGCTCAATATCATTGAACTCTGCTTTCATGTCCTGCCTCTCATAGAGTATTGGCTTATAATTTTTCTTTTTTAACTGTCCTCGGATCATTGGGGGGGTGTCATATGGTTACTACGTTTCTATATATTGTGTTAAGTTAGCATGTGCTTATTAAATGTTTAAACGCCATATTTTCTTTCTGCTTCGGTTTGCACACGACACCTAATTGTTATTGTAGCTTTCAACCTAGACGAAAGATGTGATTTATTTGTGAATAATATGTTATTGCCCTGGTATCAGTCGTGCTTGGTACACTTGGTACAACTGTCTGCACACTGAGAACTGCACACTCTAAGAATAACCTAACACAAGGTTGCTGAAAGCCTGATCCTCGCACCACGTTAGTCATAACATAAATAATGTTGCTGCCAACATTGGGCTCTACGTGGGTTTAAGATAGAGTTACAGAGAATGAAACAACACACTTGATGCTTCGCATGCTGAGAGCTGGTAGCGGTTGATGTGTTCTCCTCCTACTGAGAATTAGAGGTATGGGTCCGCCCTGCTAAGAACCCAGATGAGACCTTCTTAGATATAATATAATATGCTAATTAGGGTGCGCGAAATATAGGTGATACAGAATTATATAGATCTCTGCATCATAACATGCTATCACCTTTTGCTTATTATGGATTAGTGACTATGCTGCTAACTCTGATTTTTATAATATGTATGTTGATATTATATAAGATACTGCGTTTGAGAATGTTGCATTGAAAAATAAACATTTCAAACTTGCACGTGTGTTCTCTGCCTCCCAGTTTCGGTTTGTAATGATTATATAACGAAAGAGTGTTCATGTGTTCCACGATACCTGAGGTATTCTAAGTTCATGTTCTGGATTGTCTAAGTCATTGGGAAGTATTTACTACCGATGAGACACTGTAGCTAGCTTGGTAAGGGGATTTCTAAAACAAAGGTGAGTTCTGGGTCACCCTGACTCACCCAGGTTCTAGATCTCTGTGCACAGTTCTGTGGGAGAACGGAAACCCTGCTACAGCATCTTTACATTGGCTTTTTCCTCGTCTCTTACATGTTAATCCATACCTAGTTTTGTATAAGCTTTTAAATTTTTTATGTTTCCACATTCAGAGTAATTTCCTGGAATGTAAAAGGTTTTCTTAGTCCCATTAAAAGACAGAGAATCCTTTCCCACATTGCTTCGTATAATCCAGATATAGTTTTCTTTTTTTTTTTTACTCCTCATCTCACTGTGTCAAGTCTTTGTGGAACATTTACAGCCATACTCACTCACTGTGCGCTACCAAGCTGACCACGCTTTACTTGGGTCTCCAGACCTCCTCCCCCTTAGTATCGGGGACACGGTGTAATCATTGGAGTGACCGGATCATTCTTAAGTCTCTACCCCACCTCATTAGAGGGTGCCAAATGTTAGACGGCTTCTCCTCTGCCCTTTCGTATTCCAACCGAGCCATACTGAATGATGCTTTTAGCCAGTCCTCACTGCTCGGGGGAAGGCGGTCTTTCCATCTTTTACATATTTCCCTCCTTGCCAACAATATCAAATAGAGGAGGAGCCCTTTTTCCTGACATGTAGCTTGCTTATAGAAGCTTTCATCCTCTCCAAAAATAACGAGTGAGGAGTTTACTTTAATTGTAGTGCTGAATAGTCCCGACAAAACCTGTCCTATCTCCTTCCAGTATTGATCCAGCTCTTTGCAATTGATAAACATGTGGATGTCATTAGCCATCGGTTCCTGACATGTTGGGCATTTCGGTGGGGGGATAGGGGCAAATTTCCCGATTTTATAGGTGGTGTAGTAAAGCCTATTAATCACAAAAAAGTGGTTCTTCTTCAGACAGGCAGGCTTTATATATTTATATAAAAGCTTCAGAGATTGTTCAAACATATCCTCTAACTCCAGTGCCAATACAGTCTTGTTCCAAATCCCCTCTGTCGATGGTATCCCGATGTCTTCTCCCTCTACTAAATGTTTATACCATATTGAGATTTCTTTTGGTATCAATGTGGGGGATTGGCTTAGCCTTTCAACTACCTCGTTGCTCCTCATCTCCTCCCGCTCAGCTGTATGCCAGGACACTAATTGGAGGTATTTGAACCTTGATAGATTGTTCCCTACCTTTGCCTTTAGATATTCCCATGGGTATAGCCCCTCCTCATCCATTAACTCATTCCACCTCAGAATTCCGGCTCTTTTTATGGGCATAGCCAGAACATCATTTAGACAGTCGGGGGTGCCAGGCGAGTCCCAGATTGGAGATAAAGCTGAAAAATATCCAATCCCACAGACTACCCTTGCTCTGTACCATACCTCCAAAGCTGTTTTTAATATCTTCAGGCGGACCCTTTTGAAGTATTTAGGAGAGCCAAACTTATACAAAAATTCTTCATTCCGCCCTTCTACTCCCACCATTTCTTGCAACAATTTACCCCATGATGAATCATCAGGTCTGGTGAGAAGCATGCGGAGACTCTTGAACTGAAAAGCCACAGCATAGAGATTAATATCCGGGAGGGCTAGCCCGCCCTTTTACAACCTTCTTCTAAGTTTTTTCCAGGTTAATCGTATCCCTTTATCTCCCCACACGAAACTCAATATTTTACTCTGTATTTTTTTTACATCCTTCTCAGGGAATAGTAACGGTATAGTTGCAAATAAATATGAAAGTTTGGGCAGAGTAACCATTTTAACTAAATTCACTTTCCCATAGATTGTCAATGGGAGGTTCCTCCATCTACTAAACAGACGGTCTATTTTTATAGTGGTTCGATCCAGATTTATCTTGGGAATCCAATCTAATTCCCTCCCAATGTAAATCCCCAGATATCTGAAATCCACACTTTCCCCTCCTAACCAATGATCTATGTTCCAACACATGACCTCGGTCTTTGATCTATTCGCCATATACCCAGACAGTGCACCAAACTCTGCTGTCAATTTCTCAATACGATGGATAGCTGTTACTAGGTTGCTTGTGTATAGAACTAGATCATCCGCATAGAGAGCTAACTTAGAGCTGTACTGCTCAGACTGAAAAGGTGTTATAACAGTATCTCGCCTAATAGCCTGAGCCAAAGGCTCAATATATAGATTGAACAGCAACGGGGAGATAGGGCACCCCTGTCTGGTTCCTTGCTGAATGTGAAAGACTGGTGTTAATGCTTCATTTAAAAGGATTCTAGCTGAGGCACATCTATAGCAGCTTTTAAGCGTATTTATAAATAGTGTCTCAAACCCCATTATCTCTAGAACCTCCCAAAGGTATTTCCAACAAACTTTGTCAAACGCCTTGGCTGCATCTAGGGCTACCACAGCCAAGGGTTCAGATTTTCCCACTGCAAGGTCGATGTTTCCCAGCAGGAGGTGTATTTGATCTTCAATGTGTCTACCAGCCACAAAGCCCTTCTGATCTTCATGGATTAATTGGGATGTTAATTTGGCCAATCTCCCTGCCAGAATGCCGATAACGATTTTATAATCTACATTAAGCAGGGAGATTGGTCTATATGAGTCCGCTCTTTTGGGATCCTTCCCAGGCTTCAAAATCAAGACTAATATAGCTTCCTTCCATGAATTTGGAACCCTGCCCGTAAGTGAGTAGATTGAGTTGAAAATAATTTCTAATATTGAACATAGATCATCTGTTAAATATTTATATATCTCATTAGGTAGTGCATCCGTCCCGGCAGCTTTTTTGTTTTTTAACTTCTTGATCTGTGCTGATATTTCTTCTACAGTTATGGGGGCATCCAAACCATTTCTTCCCTCCTCAGACAATTTAGGCAGATTCTTATTGCTCAGCCAAGTACGTATGGCTTCGATGGGCGGCTTCACCTCCTCTTTATACAGATTTTAAAATAGAGAAAGAAGGCAGCTTTGCATATCCTCAATATTCCTTGATGTATCCCCATTATTATTGATTATTAACTCCTTGATGTCATTCCTAGCACGGTCAGATCTTGATTTCCATGCTAGTAATGCTCCTGCTTTTTCTCCATATTCAAAATTATCCATCCGACTTACATCCCACCGGGCTTTGCACTTTGCATCCAAGCGCCCTCTATACAATTGCTTAGCTGATTCTAGGTCCATTTCGATCTGGAGAAGTCTTTCTTGCTCACTACTGCACATTAATCCTATCTTTCTCTAGCTGACCTATTCTGTTCTCAATTTCCCTTAGTTCCCTCACTTCCATTCTATTTTTTACACAAACTAATGCATGGAGCTTCCCTCCAAGCCCTGCCTTATAGGAATCCCAAACATTATCAGGAGTGGTAGACCCCATATTAAATGTAAAAAATTCTAAGGTAAATGCTTGGATCGATTGTATAGTCCCTGGTTTGGACAAAATAGCCCTCTTTAATGTTCATCTAGACTGCGTCTGTCTTGCACTTTTCATAAACACTAACTGTATAGGGGTATGATCTGATAAGAGACTGGGCATCACTTCTACCTTCTTGATGTCATTGATTGAATGCCTATCTGTGAACATGTAATCTATCCTAGAGGCATGTTTAGACTTCTTAATGTAAAATGTATGACCCTGTAGTGGACCGTGCTTAGCTCTCCATACATCCTCCAAATCGAGATCATGGATCATATTGCGTAGTGCGCGCCGTATGTTTGGTGCCCCTACGTATTTATTTAAATTGGACCTATCTTTGATGGGGTCTAGTAGTACATTAAAGTCCCTCCCAAGATATAAGGTGGTGCCTCTAACATCAATATGGATTGTAGTTTCAAGAGATAAGATGGATCGTCCACATTAGGGCCGTAAAAAGAAGCACATACAACCTCAATGTTATTTAACAACATTTTAACAACTATTCATCTTCCAGAGGAGTCTGTATGTACCCCCCTGATTGTTACTGAGGTGCCTTGTTTCACTAATATAGCTACTCCTCTGTTATGTATTGTCTGCTGTGAGACCTCAAAATCTTTTATCCATCTGACCGTAGAGAATATAGATTGACTTTCAACTACACTCAAATGGGTCTCCTGTAGTAGAAAAATCTGAGCACTCGATATTTCCAATTGTTTTAAAATAAGTCTCTGTCTACGAGGACACCGCATTCCATTCACATTCCAAGTGATAAAAATGGTTTGTTTACTCCCTATACTTTTTTCTCCTATTACTCTTTCTATTCCCTAACAGGCTCAATTCCTTAACTCTAGTGAAATGAGTATTTTTTTTAATTTTATGCCTATGCTCCCCCCCAGTGCTCTCCCTGTCCCCCCTCCCTACGCGAACTCCCCCTGTGCCCTAACCCCCCATGAGGAACCCACCCTTCCAATAGGCTTAGCGTATATGGCTAAGCTCCCTCTCCTGGATGCAGTTTTCTTTTCAATTAATTTTATAGTGTTCTGTCATTCGCCAGTCTTTATGTTACGGTCTTACCACTTATCACCAATCAGGCATACTGAGTCCCATATGGAAGTATATAATGGGAAAGACCTAACTGCAAGTAGAGAGAAAATAATACAAAAAAACAGAGAGAAAGAGAACTTCTGTCCTCGACCTATACATCCTTTTTCCCACCTACTCCTTGCCTTTTGTGCCCTGTTCTTTCCTGATTCTCAAAATTAGATCATCAGCTTCTTCCCCTGTTTTTACCAAATGCATATGATTATTCCACATTACCCGTAATGAGCAGGGAACTGTAGTTGTGCCTTGACCCCCAAACCATTCAATTCATCCAGTCTTTTCCCCAGCTCCCACTGTCTAATGGCAGTCACATGAGAAATATCGGAACTTATATGAAAATGAAACGGGTTAGAGCTGTTGAATGCAATAGTTTTTTCTTTCAATGCTGATAGGAGGATCTGCTCCTTTACAGTGTAGGTCAAGATATTTACCAAAATTTTCCTTGGCTTTTGTCTAGCAGGATTTCTTCGAAAGGGGTCTCGATGCACCCTCTGTATTTCCTGGGTTAAATCGACCGTCTCGTCCCCCTTCAAAACAGTCCCTTTGAGTATTGATATCACAAAGCCCTTCAGATCGGCTCCTTCCATTGCCACTGGTACATTGAGTATTTTTAAGTGATTCTCTAACCTCTCAATGTCCTCTTTTAATTCTCGGTTTTGCACACTCAACTTTGCAACTACTTCATCCGTGGAGCGAACAGAATCCCTTATAAGTAGTAGTTGTTTCTCCAATATTTCAGTCCTTAATGTTACATCGTCTAGCCTTTTTGCAAGTGCTTCGCACGAGGCCTGAATGGCTGCCTGATTTGCTTCAGAGGTCCAAAACCTATTTGATATTTCCTCCTTCATAGTCAGAAGGATATCTGCCAGATGTCACATCCGCTTTAGTGGCAGCTGACTCGCTAGTATAAATCAGCGCTAAACTCCCCTGCAGCTCAGGCCTTTCAGGCTTTTTGGGAGACTGGTGACCGAGATGAGGTATACCCCCCTCATCTGTGTTGCCGTCTATCAGCACAGAGTATTTGTTAGAGAGAGTCACATCTGGATGTAGAGACAGATTGTCTAAATTGACTGTCTCAGTCTCAGTCTCGCCTACATCCACTTCATCCACCCCTTCAATTGCAATTCCTCTGGTTGTCTCATTATTTGCAGGGACTTCCGCAGAGACTTTTACAGGTTTCCTCTCAGTCTCACCGCCTCCCTTAGCAGGGGAATGTTTCATTCGCTCTGCCCCTATTCTCTGCTTTGTGGCATTAATTTGGGGGGTTGAGGCCAATGGTGACAGGGATGTCTGTATTTTCGAGGACTTTAGTGATTTGGATGTTGTCTGAGAGGTACTAGAAGCCATTACTTTATAGTAAGTTTTCAATGAAGGGGTGACCTTGGTATATAGAGGGACGTCTTTCTTAGTTCTGGTCTTCTTTTTTGGCGTTCTTGCTCTTACCACAGCTTCTTCTGGACTTTTATCCAGGCTATCAATTTTACCCCTACCTCGCCTAGCTTGCCTAACTTGCCTATTGCTCGACCTTACAGCGAAGATAGGCGGGGACACTCTTGTAGGGTATCCTGAGTTTTCCTGCAGGGGATCTCGTATTAACCTTGCCCTCAGTGCATACCTGTTGACTCGTACACCACAATTTTGTGCCTGGGCAGTGCCTCCCTTCTGCCCCACAGATCCCACTGTCTCTTCCACAGGTTCCACTGTCTCAGGTTTTATTTGCTCGTACACACTCCACTCATTGGCCCCCTCTGAGCATACAATTAGATCATCCATCCATTCCCCTTTCTGTAAAAATGCAGTGGCAACAAACTTATCTGGTGTTTTCAGTTTAGGCAACTCCACTAAATTGAATAACCCAGCTCGATCAACCTGATCAGCCCTACCCGAAAGGTGCCTTAAAGTGTACTTCCTGTGTTGCCTCTCCACAGCAGTTACTTGTTTTTCAACTGTAAATTGTACACAAAACTCTGTGCTCCCTCTGAAAGCGCTGATTGGTGAACTTGCATTGACAGCGCTGAACGTAGCACCCTTATTGCTGTCGCTTTTACCCTGGTAAAATACCTCTCCTCTTATCGGAACAACATCTCCTCTCCTCCTCGGTGCTTGGTGTACTCCAAACGTCCCCAGGGAACTGCGGATAAAATCGTGTCTCCTTCTTGCTAGAAGAGTTGCCTCCTCCCACCGCGTTCGACAGGACCTCCAGCCGACACCTCCACAGAAGCCGACGCCACCTCCAAGCCACTGAGCCTCCCCTACGTCCCTCGCTGGGTCCCGCTGCTCCGCTCCTGCGCCCATCCAATCCAGCCCCCCTTGATTCTCTAACCACTCCACTTGCCAGGAACGTCCAGAAAGGTAATTCCGCTTCAATTACGCCGAATTCAGAGCCTTAATCGCGCCTGTATCCAGGGAGCTGAGCCGAGCCGCGACCGCTTAGCTAACGGCCGCCATGTTCCATATAGTTTTCTTACAGGAAACGCATCTAACAGAATCAAGAACACTTAAATTAAATAGAAGCTGGGTGGGTATGGTTTTATTCTCCCCTTCTACAAATAAAAAGAATGGTGTTTTCATCTTATGTCATAAAAAGTTGAAATGTAAAATCTTATCACAAGAGAATGCGATGGATGGTAGATGGGTCTCAGCAACGTTATCAATCAATTCTGTCCCTCTAACTGTTTTCAATGTTTATGGCCCCACACAACCTGATGGTACTTTTTGGCCTATGATCATGGAAAAGTGTATTCAATTTTGAGAAGATTTCTTCATCTTGGGTGGTGATTGCAACCAGATCGTTAATCCATTTCTGGCTCGTATATACACAGTCTGCTTTATTCCTCATAAGTCGCACAGTTTCTTGACACCATTTCTCAAACAAATCTCATGGACTCTTCAAGGCTTTCTCACCCTGACACCCTTGATTACTCTTTCTTTTCTCCTGCTCTTGCTTCTCTTTCTTGCCTAGACTATATCTTTCTCTCTCAATCCTTATGTAAAAATCTATTGTCTTCTTCTATTGAGCCCATTGTCATTTCTGATCATGCTCCAGATTTATGGACCTCAATTTACTCCCTCTCTAATCTAAATCCTCTCGCTGGCATTTTAATAATTCTTTACTTAGCGGCCTCCTTTTTTCCTCTTCCTTTCGCTCTTTTACTAAGCAATTCTTTGAGCTCAACTCAGACCCTGACTTATCTCCACATATCATATGAGATTCCTTTAAGGCTAAAGCTCGAGGATTCATCATAGATTTTGTCTCTAAAAAAAGAAGCGCTTTCTTCAAAAACCAAAATCTATTTTAGCACATATTAAACATTTAGAACATGTTTTCTATACCTCCTCATGATCCTCCATTTCTCCTGAATTAATTCAAGCTAAGATTGAATTCAATAAATCCACCAATGATAATGCATCATCATTGCTCCTTGGTAGTAGCGCACGCTACTATTATGGTCGCAATAAGGCATGTAAATTATTACAAACTATCTCAAATCCTCCAAAGAGCGCACCCTGATAGACTCCATTTACTCTTCTGAAAAATCGCTTCTGTATAAAGAGCAGGAAATTCTTGACAAATGTAAACTATTTTATCAAAATCTTTATACACCAGAATCTCCCCCTTCCTCTTCCCTCATTCAAACATGTCTCAACAAACTTCCCTCTCCTTATTTATTTTATTTATTTATTTTTTGCACTTATAATGCGCGCAGATACCCACAAAGGGTTTCCCGGCGCAACAGATGTGAGAGCTGAGAAACACCGAAAGCGCAGAAAAACAACCTATTAGAAGCCTGCAATTATTTATCAAAGAGCCAGGTTTTTACACCTTTCTTAAAACTGGCGAGATTAACCTCCTTACGCAGGGCTAAGGGCAGAGAGTTCCAAAGAACTGGTCCCAGATGGGAGAAAGACTTTCCCCCCATACGGGCCAGTTTAAATCTAGGAACCACAAAGTTGGCTCCATTTGAAGAACGGAGGTTACGTTCAGGAACGTAGGGCCTAACCAGATTCTGCAGGTACTTTGGTGCGGTCCCTGTCTTGATCCTAAACATGTAGGTCAATGCTTTGAACCGTACCCGGTTCTCAACCCTAAGCCAGTGCAGGTCCTTTAGGTGCTTTGATATCCTGGCTGTCCTAGGGATCTTACAAAGCAGCCTGGCGGCGGAATTTTGGACCAGTTGGAGCCGCCTAATCACAGCTAAATTGGAGCCCAGGTATAAGATGTTACCGTAGTCAAGCCTAGATGTAATCAGTGCATTGACTACGGTCTTCTGGGTATCCATAGGCAGCATCCAGATGATCTTCCGTAACCATTTCAGGATGGTGAAGCACGTACCAGCTACTTTATTTACCTGCTGTTTCATTGATAAAGAGTCATCAATGCATACCCCTAAGTTTCTGACTTGAGTGGCCGGGCAGGGGAAAGCACCCAGGGAAGGCGGCCAATGGGTATCCTGCCATAGATCTCTCTTTTTCCCTAGGAGAAGAATCTCCGTCTTCTCCCCGTTTAGCTTTAGCTGATTAGTTGACATCCAGCTGAAGACTTCCTGAAGGCCTGTTTTCAACGCAGAGGGGGATGAGGGCTTTGAGTTGGTGAGAGAAAAAATAATCTGCGAATCATCCGCATAAGTCATAAGTTCTAGACCGACTCGCTCAGCTAGATCGGCGAGTGGGCGGAGATACAGATTAAAAAACAGCGGGCTCAAAATTGAGCCCTGAGGCACGCCATGTGGAGACAGAAAAGTGTCTGACTGAGCTTGCGAGGACGAGATCTGAAACGTCCGGTTGCTCAAGTAGGACGCGATCCAGTCAAGCGCTTTCCCTCCGACACCATCATCACTCAGCCTAGCAAGTAGTCTGTTGTGTGAGATGGTGTCGAAGGCCGCACTTAGATCAAGTAAGACAAGAGCAACCGTTTGCCCCTCATCCAATAGTCCCCTGATCTTTTCGGTGACTCCCAAGAGGGCGGACTCGGTGGAATGGCCTGCCCTAAAACCTGACTGAGTAAAATGGAGTAGATTATTGTTCTCCGTGTATATTGAGAGTACACCGTGAATGTGCTTCTCTAAGATCTTAGAGAACACAGGTAACAGGGAAATTGGGCGGTAATTGGCCAGCACCTCAGGATCAGCCGCCGGCTTTTTCAATAGAGGGCTGACCATGGCATGCTTCCAAGCCGCTGGAACAGTTGCCAGATGAATGGAGGCATTTAATGTATCAGCAATAGTCCCCAGGGCTGAGTCGTCCAACTGCCTCAGGATGTTAATAGGGAGAGGATCACAGGGAGAGCCTGATTTAATGGACGCAGCTAAGGATTTCAGAATGTCCAAGGAGATAGGTGGCCAAGAGTCAAGCCGTGGTCCTATTTGATTTACCAAAGGTGAGGACGGAACTTCCCCGTCATCCCTCATCAGAGGATTAATATTGGCGATAATATGTGGCAAGATTTTGACATTTTTGAGGGGTCAGGGGAGGTGTGGCCGCCATAGAATTTGCTCCGGCCAGTTCCTTAACAGTGTTAAAAAGAGTCCGTGCTTTGTTTGCGGCTGTGTTGATAGTCTCAGTTATGTAGCATGCCTTGGCTCTAGTGCAGGCTCTGTGGTAGAGGTTTCTGGCACTACGGTAAATTTCCTTTTTTAAAGGATCGTAATGTTTGCGCCATTTACGCTCTAATGCCTTACACTTGGTTTTTTCTAGCTTTAATTCATCGTTGTACCAAGGGGCTGGAGGGCGATGAACATTACCTCTGCACTTAGTAACGGGCAAACAGATATCGACTGCTCTCTCCAGCCAGGTATGGGCTTCACGCGCATTCGTTTCTATGTCGGTGCCCAAGACGGGGGGGTGAATTTGTAGTGCATTCTGCAACTCGGACAGGTCTAACCTTTTCCAATTTCTCATAAGAGTTGGGGGCCGAGCAGAAAGTGACGGCTTAGAGTCAGTAGGGGTAATGCTAAAAAGGGTTAAAAAATGGTCCGACCAACAAATGGGGTCGGTTTTCAACCATTTTAGTTCCTGTAAGTTGGATATTATGGGGTCCAGCAAATGGCCAGCTTGGTGAGTAGGACCCTCATTCCGCAGTGTCATGCTAAGAGTAGTCAAATCTTCCAGAAGGTTGACAACCGTGCTATTTGATGTGTCCTCCAGATGGAGATTTAAATCACCCAATATGGTCAAATTTTGGGCATTCAAAAAATAAGGTGAAATGACGTTGGCCAAATTCGCAGCCCAGACATTACTACTTCCAGGAGGGCGATAAATTAAAAAAACAGAAAAGGTAAAGTTAGGGTTCAGTGCAATTTTAAAAAATGCTGCTTCTCATCCTGGGATATTGACTGTTTGGACATCGCAATTAAATTCCCTATTAAAAATCACAGCAATCCCCCCTCCAACCTGTCTTTCTCTATCAACTCTAGCGATAGCATAATTAGAGGGCAGTGCGGCTGCTACATCGGGACCAGCACCATCATGCAACCAGGTCTCCGTAAGGAAAACCGCACATGGTTTTTCCTCAGCTAAAAGATGGTAAATATCTGCTTTATGTTGAGGCAGTGATCTGCAATTAACAGTGTAGAATGTAAAGGAACGGGTGTTTTGAACCGCGGTTGGAGTAGGTATCTTACGTTTGTGAGTAACGTCTGGGTGGGGCTTCTAATTCACATCTTAACTTCCTTGATCTTGAACAACATCTTTGGCCTAAAGAGCTCTCCACAGCTTTAACCACTCTTACTAAAGTTAAATCACCTGGCCCTGATGGATTATCTGTTGAGTTTTACCTACTTTTTTCTGATCTACTGCTCCCCAAACTCTTAAAGCTCTTTCATTCATTTTTTTCCAAGGGCAAAACAGACGGTACTTTTAAAGAGGCTAGTATTTGCCTCATCCCCAAAGAAGGTCGTGATCCTCAATTCTGTAAAAATTACCGCCCAATATCCCTTGTTATTGTTGACTACAAACTATTTTCTAAGATGCTTGCATTATGTTTGGATCCCCTTATGCCCCATCTTATTGGTAAAGTGCAGTGTGGTTTTGTTAAGGGGCGTCTAACATCCGACAGCTCTCGTCTTTTTCTTAACGTATTAAATAAATCCTCCTCTCTTTCCTCTTCTTTGGCCGCTATTTCAGTTGATGCAGAAAAAGCTTTCGATAGAGTGGATTGGTCTTTTTTATTTGCATCATTGTAAATGTAAATTGATACTTGTATAGGGCACTAATCACCCGCAGGGGTCTCAAGGCGCTTGCACGAATACCGCTGTGGAACCCATCCTGGCTTTCCCTGTGAGGCGTCCACTCCTGGGCACCCCCAAGGTGGAGGCCAGGCATCCTTAGCGTTGTGGGGGCCGTTGTGGAGATTAAGCAAGCTATTGCCCAGAGTTGCAGAGTGGGACTCCATGACTGGTATAGGCACCGAGGCGAGAATGATCAGGTCAGTGGAATTTTGAGCCCAGACACACCTAGGCAGGAAATTGAACCCTGGTCCCGGGCTAGACCTCTGCATCAGGGTCTGCCGCTCTAATCATTGAGCCATACTTCTCCGCATCATTGCGTTGGCATGGTTTTGGTCCCAAGTTCATATCACTCTCTCATTACTTTATTCTGCTCCGAAGGCCTCGGTCTTAGTAAACTGTCCCACTTCTTCCTATTTTCCTCTTCGGCATGGTGTTCATCAAAGGCTGTTCTTTATCCCCTCTTCTTTTCGTCTTAACTCTTGAACCTTTTTTAACTTCTATTTGTAACAATGACTCCATTTCAGGATGTCCTTACGGTGCCCACCAGCTTAAACTCTCTGTGTATGCAGATGATATTCTTTTATTTATTTCCTCCCCTAAAACCTCTATTTCCCCTTTAATGTCTGTATTTGATTCTTTTTCACAGGTTTCTGGTTATAAAATTAACTCACATAAAACTGAAATTCTCCCTCCTACAAAATGTTGTCTTCCTCATTCTTTTTCTGGCACTGGGTTTGCCTGGAATAGCAAAAAAAAAAAATATTTAGGCATTATTTTTCCAATTCCATCACGTCTTCCATCAAACTAAATCTATCTGCAGCCTTAACTCGCATTGAGAAACTAACTTCTTCTTGGAACCCTCTTTTTCTGTCCTGGTGGGGTCAGTTGGATTCAATTAAAATGATGATCGCTCCAATTTTAATTTATATTCTCTCCATGCTTCCTGTTCATATGCCTGCTCTCTATTTTAAACGTATTGATTCATGTCTTTCTACCTTTCTTTGGAAGAATACAAAATCCAGAATAGCTTTGTCCTCTCTTCGTAAGCCTAAGTCTAATGGTGGTGCTAATTTTCCCAATTTTCATCTTTATCATAAATCCTTTTCCCTTCGCCAAGCCTCAAAATGGCTCACGTTGGACTCCTCCGTCTTTACTTCTCCGTGGCTCCTTATTGAGCAAACCTTATTGCTACCCCACTCTTTTGACGAAATTCTCTGCTTCTCTGCCAATTCTTTTCCAACCTCTCTTCCCTTATTTAAACACACTTGTTCTTTATTGAAACCTCTGGTATCTCCTGTTGTTACTTCCCATAAATCCTTTTTGGAATCCCCTCTCTGGCATAATTTGCTTATCCTTTTGAACAATAGACCCATCTTTTGGAAGTCATAGAGGTTAAAAGGTATTATATGGGTTAATCATCCCTTTGATGATCTCTCCCCTGCTCCTTTTCCCAATTCCAATCCTCATTCCGCTGCCCTGGCTCTTTTCTTCATCAACTTACTACTCTTATGACAATCATTACTGACATTTACTACTCTCTCCGTTCCTCATCTTTAGCTGATGCACCAAACTCTCTTCTTATAATACTCATTACTCTTCTCAAGTCCTCCCTTATATGCAAATTATTTTTATCCCCCGTTCCAGATAAAAATAAAACTAAGGTGGAATGTGCTTGGGAGTCGGATCTAGGATGTGAATGGTCCACAGCCTTTTCGGGCAATCTCTGGATCAGGTCTTTAAAAATGTCTCACTCTGCTTCGCTCACTCAATCTATGTTCTTTCATTATCACAGACTCTACCTTTCTCGTGTATCTTTGGCTCACTTCTCTTCTTCTACTAACTCTAATTGTTGGACTTGTGGCTCTTCCAATGCTGACCTCCTTCATCTTCTTTTTCTCTGCCCTTTTGGTTTCTGCCTTTTGGGAGAAAGTTTGGTCATACATATCTTGTATGATTTCTCTCTCTACCCCCCATTCTATGCCACTACTCTTTGCTGGCAGTCTTTCTGAATTAATAGAGCTTACCCCACATACTCATGGTCTTTTTGATCTCATGCTTGCTCTTGCTTTTCAACACATTTCCTTCAATTGGAAGTCATTCACAAAACTATCCACACAACATTGGTGGAACACTCTCTGTCAATTTCACAGACTGGATGTAGCCTTCGCTTCCGAATGTACACCACGATTTAATAGAGATCTGTTCTGGTTGCCTCCGACTTCCCACTTAGATCAAATTGTACTGAAGAATGTTTCTCAATTAACCTCTGAGAATTTCAAACCTCCTTGAATGTTTTTGTCCCTGGTTTTTCTTATTTTTGCATTTTACCCTTTCACTTTACCATACATTTGGATTTTCCGGCCAAATCATTTTGGAATTATATATGATATATATCTCGTATGCATTCTTTTGCTTCATCCTTTATACTTCTGTTTTCTGAGATACAATATTCCTTATTTTCCCTCCCCCCTTTTCCCTCTTACCCTCCTTCCCCTTCTTACTTCCTCCCTCCTAGGTAAAATCTTGAAAATGCTTTTATTCCTGTTTTGTAGTTATCAGCTTATTAATTTACCTTCCTTATAGCTTTCATCTATGTATTGCTGGTATGTTTATATCTTATTAAATATTAATAAAGTTTTCAAACATAAAAAAAGAAATCTTACATAGAATGTCATTTGAAAATAGAATGGATATGGTAATTTAGTTAACCTCTTAAAATGAACACCATTCAGTTTGATGCGTAATGTAGAATGTAAATAAAAAAACTCACATGAGCAAAAAACTATATTCAAGTGTCAAATAATTGAACCAACAAACACTTATAATCTTTGAGCTTAATTTATTGAAAACATTCCAGAAAACAGTGCATCTCTCATTAAATTAGGATAAACAAGATTTTAATTTCTTTGATAACTACTCTGCCTCATTGTCCCCTTCATTTATTAGTGTCATTGACCTTTGAGATATATTTACGATTGCCTACCTCGAGATTCTGAGTGAATTGACTTATGGTCACTGTTTGGCTACGCCGATAAAGCAATTTCTGACCACTATAAGAGGGGACCAAAAGGCTGCCTTAATATTACTTCTTTAGATATAGCCCCTCTTGCAGATTGTAAATCTGTTCCACACAAACTCAGGCTGAAGATCACTGTGAATGAGAGACATATAAGTAGTTTATGTAGATTTCCCACTGACCATTTCTGAATAAATTGCTTGAAAAAGCATGACTACTTGCCAGCAGAATTATGCACATATGTGTTTTAAAAAAACATAGCTTATTAGTATAGCTGTGTACATGGTGGCAGGGAGCTTTACAGAGAATAACAAGCAAAATCTAGTTAATAAAAATAGAAGTTTTAATATTTGAGAACATTTTGATATCTTTGTAGTCTAGACTTGGGGATACCAGGTACAATGGGTGAGGACTGATTAGGAATTGTCTTTTGGAGATCATGCTTCATTTCTTTTTCAAAAGCAGATGTCCATTGTATGTTTATTACAAGATTCCAGATGCTTGCTACAAAATGCTCACATTCACCTTTTGTCAGGATTATCTTTTGTGTGTAGTAGGGGTTCATTTCTGATGTTTGATGTTACAATGCATACTTTTACAACGCATTCCTTTACAACGCATTTTTTTCAACACAACTACCTTAACAACGCATGTTTATACAGCGCATACCATTACAACGCGAATTAATAATACTAATGAAAAAGTACCATTACAACGAAAACAAATATAACGCATACCAATACAACGCATATATTATGAATTTTATATATATTTTACAATTTTGCAAAATAACTCCTGGCACAGGATGCAGGGAAAATAGGGGTTTTGGGTGGGGAAGTAATAAAATGTAGTAAAAAACAGAACGGTAATTATTAAAAATAGCACTGATGTTAAATAAATCAATTCTCGAGTATTAAAATTAATACTCAAGTATTTTAAAAATTACTTGTACTTTATAAAATACATATTTTCATTGTTCATCAACGCATATCAAACGTATTACCAAACTTAATTATTTAAAATTATTATAAATCACAGTACAAGAAAGCAATTATTGAAATATGAACGGAATAACAAACACATACCAAACATTTTAGATAGAAAGCCAAATACAGAGTCCTACAACTTATTTCATGAAATCAACACCGAGAGACTCATAACAAAATGGAGGACAAAACGCTATGTCAAACAAAATACACACAAAAAAAAATATATTTTTAATTACACGTTTTCACAGCAATTGAAAGTAAACAAAATACAGATTCAAACAATGCTTTTCTTAAATATTAAGAAATCAGTCACAGAAACCTATAAATACGAGTCAGACACCATTTTGAAATCAGTTGTAATTCAACTTCCAGAGAGAGAAGTCGAAAATAACTGACCCTCTGACCTCTTGCCACAGTGACGAGCACAAGTTAAATGAAGAGAAATCCATTCATAAATACAAGTACGTTTGATTTAAAACACAAGCAAACATAGCTTTCTTAAAAAATGCATACTATTAGTAATAAATGTCAAACGCTATTATTTTTCAGATTTATGAAATCATTACCATCACTTAATAACATCGTTTCTACTATTGAATTAATAGCTCACAGATGTAAGTACATTTTTAAAATATAAATGACTTTCAAAAATATAGAGCTGTTACTTTAAATCAAGTTTTTCAAATGTTGTGCTATGGATAAAAACTCTCAAATGTTACAATGTTTTTTAAACCGTTTTTAAATAATATTTTCTGAAATTTATCACGTGAAAATATCACAGTAATATTTTACTAAAATATATTTTTAAATGATGTTCAATTTTTTCCAGCTTAAACGTATTTTGAGTTTACCTATTTAAAATATCTAAAAAGTAACGATTTTTAATTTTCAAAATTTTTCAGCAAATCATTCCTTCTGAAGCATCAAAAAACAACATCTATAAATCATTTTCAAAGTAGGAGAAAAAGACCATAAATCTACTTAAAAGAGGTAATTTTAATAAAATATTGAAAATAACGTTTTCTTTTTTACAGGGATGCATTTAGTAATCTTGGAAAAATGCTAAGCCTTTTTTAAATTGAAAAGTACTTTTTTGAATCAATTACGAAAATTAAAAGCACCATTTTGAAATGTATAAAAATGTTTTGTGAAGAAAAAGTAATTTTTTCCTTTTTAAAAATAGGGTTTTAAATAATTTAAATAAAATGTATTAATTTTTTTAACCATTTAAAGATATAAAAACATTCAACAACTTGAAAAACTACATCATAGAAGCAAATAAAAAATAAATATAGTAAATATTACAATAAATATCCCTTAAAAAACCTGTGACATGTATTTTTGAAATCCTCTTCTTTTCCAACCAAAATCTAATGTACCATTATTGAACAATCTGTACTTAAAAATCCTTCAAATGTTTCTTTCAACCAGATTCAAACCAAAGTACACGACATTTGGACCTGAAATACATACCAATTCAACTAAACAACAACGCCAAAGTAAAGAACCAAAGGTAAGACATGTCTATGAAACTTTTTTTTTAATTCAACCAATGGGAAATTGTTTAGTAGTATGGAAAGTGCTGGATAGTGTAGAGTTATCATTTACTATTCTAACTCCAGGAAGGTGTAGCAGTAGGGAATGTGATGAATAGTGTAGGGGTATCATTTACTATTCTAAATTCTGGAAGGTGCAGCAGTAGCGAAACTGCTGGGTAGTGTAGGGATATCATTTAACATTCTATCTCCACATAAGTGTAGCAGTAGGGAACATGTTGGATAGTATAGGGGTATAATTTTCTACTCTAACTCCTGTAAGGTGCAGCAGAAGGGAAAGTGCAGGTTAGTGTAAAGGTATTGTAGTGTAGTTCCTATTTTCCCAATAGGCCCTGCGCATTGGAATAACATAAACAGTAGTATCGATGTAGAAGTGCGGATCTTCCAGGCCTCTACTGACTATGCTTAACTTAATTGGGTTTGTTACCAACTAGCTCAGAGGTCACTGGAAACTTTCTTGACTGAATAGGAAGTGATCAGCTTCCCTGGCACAGCCAAGAAGGGATTCAGTTTTCCAACAACCGTGCAACATGACAACTTTGCTCCTCAGTTAAGAGTCAATCTCTAGAGTCGTGTGAAACAATAGACAGTTATTTTACTCAGTCAGTTGTTGTGCAGATTACTTTCACAATATGTAGAGAATAGAGAGACGGGCATTTTCAATAAAAGATATTATTTATTGAATAGTCTTTCTTCTCATACAAGAGAAATGAATTGCCACAATTGCAAGACTTGTTAATATAAAAAGTATGTACAGTAAAATGAGTATTGCGAAATAATACTGTAAAAGCATTGATATGGTTTCTTAGCCATACAATGGTTTAAAATGAATAAAACATATATACATTCAGATATACATTAGCTAACGTACTCAACTGGTGCTTCTAACTACGCCTACCCCAGTGTACCTGACCTAAGCCTAATACTTGGGAGGGAGTAAGTAGCAGTTTAAGTTAAGTTGGTTTTGCCAAGGATTTGCTTCAAGAATTCTCTCTAAGGGTTTAGTCAACACCATACCTCTGCAATAGAATGTTGGAGGGCTGGTATCTCCTTCAGGGGACTCAATATCCCAGTCACTCGCAAGAGTAGGCTGGAAACGCTGGAGCTGGATTTCTAGGCAGTAGAAAAGACAGCGTCTCTCACAACACGTCGAGGAGGAGGAGGAGGGGCAGCGTCCGCGGGCAGCTTGCATCTGCTGGGCTCTTGCAGGGGGACGGCTGTTCAGCTCCTGTGTTCACCACACCATCGTTCGCTCGTTAGCAGCGATAGCAGTAGCGATAGCTTCAGCTTCAGCGAAACAGCATTTGCTTAAGGCAACGTTGGTAATATTTATACCTGAAAGGTGCCTTGTTTGCCGTAAGTTTTTGGACATAAGACGTCAATAAAGATGTCACTAGGAAGTGATCGTCTCTCAGTGCTCATTAGAGTTCTAGTACTAATCAAAACATAGCAAGCGGGGCTTTCCCAGGTTGCTGAGTTTTTATCTTGTTGAAGAACTCGGAGTGTTAATCTAGGAATCTTAGATAGTGGCTTCTGCTATGTCATTTGCACTAATCAGCTGCAAAGGAAGTTGCAGAGGAAGTGATTCTGAAATGTGGCTCTGTTCGTGTGAGGCCAGAGACGAGTTTCTGAATATTGCATTTGATAGGTTATGCCAGCATAGGGAATAAATGTATTTATAGCCGTATAGGGGCATAAGGTCACAGTATCGATCAGGGTCCTAGATTAGAACGCGACACCCACTCCACGAATTTATGTCCATCAAATTACTAAAACTAAAGCAATAAGATGCATGTGTAACATTGCCCACCCCAAAATACATATTTGCATTTGAAATAGGCGTATTTGAAATACGTGAAAATATAGGTACTGTACGTCTTTGAAGCATAGAAATCATTCAAATTATAGCATATGTAATCAATGAACGATTTTGCAAAAGAATTACACATGAAATATCTCTTAATACAGAAAAGAAGGGCAAGATAATTTCATCACATAGAAATGCATTGCAGTAAAATGTGCTAGAGGCTGGTGTAAAGTTATTATGTCTTTAGATTTACCTAAATAGAAGTAGAAGCTTCTGTTCTTTATGAATAGGTCTACTTTAAGCAAAGAATTTTCGTTCCAGAAAAAGGTGAATACCTTTTTTAAAAAGTATTCAATTCAAAAAAATTCTTGTTGAACGAGGGAATAGAGTTCCAACGCTTTTCAGCAGTTTTTGTTGTTCAAAACTGAAGGCCGAATTCAGAGTTCATGGGAACGCTGTGTGTCGCAATGCTTCTCTAAAGTTATTGTTTCTGTTCGGTGAGAACATCATATCAGACAGGCTTTCAAAGAATTGGTCTACAAAATCAGGTGACAGTTCGACCAAATTCGATAGTGCTGTAACTTGGCAGGTGTGAGAATGATTGCTGTCATCAAAGTCTGGATCAGCAATGCTCACAGATGGTCGTACCTGGGTGATGTTGCTTCTGTCACTCGCTCCACTGTTACCACCTAGTCGTAGTACAGGAGTCTCAACGAATGCCGTCATCAGGATTGGTAGCCGCTGGGGACAACACAATGCGGGAGCCGTTATAGGACTCAGCAAAGTATTGATATCCATTGGTACTGCTGATGGAAGTGCAAGACAGATGTCCAACACACACTCATCTCCGCATAGCATACATCGTAGCACAGGTAAGATGCAGTTTTGACATATAGGTCTGAATGAAAGGAACCAGGTCATGTTTAGATCTCTCAGCCTGGTCAATCCAAGGACTCTAGTTATTCTGTCCCGGTAGCGGATTGCTAGGATTGTTTCTTCCATCCTCGTAGGAGTCATGTCTGAGCTTTGGCTTGCCATATCGGAGCAGGAGGGTCAAAAATAAAATGCCTGCTACAAGTCCCAAAAATAGGGGTATACCGCCAAAGACTGAATGGACAAAATTAGGAATGATTCCCAGAATTGCTTTGAATGGTGTTAGCAGTCCCGTAAAAATCGTCTTAAATATGCCTGGGATGCCTATGGCACTAGACATGTTAAGAATTTGGCTAAGCATTTCTATGAAATGCACGGGGCAATTTGTTGATAAAAGGTCATGAACCTCTGTAGCTGTCCTTGCAACTAGGAGATCATACGTCTCTTTTGATGACGTGATGGGCACTGTTGTCTGCAAAAGCACATACTTCATTTTGCTTAAAGTATCAATTTGTATAGAAGAGAAATTCAGACGAGGCCAGATGGGAGTCTCTATGTCTCCAGGGCCGCTCGGAAAAAATGCGTGCATACAGCATTTGACCATGAAAGTTACGCTTACGAGATAGGCTTGCCCTGGGAAAAGGCCACAACAGTTGTGATCCGTTATTAGAATGTAACTCCCATTTGCGAGTTGTATAAAGAAAGGCTCTATCTGCGTTGCAGGTGTAACATGTTGGTGGCATGAAAGGTTGTTAGAATTACCTTCACAGGCTCCATGTAAATTAATACCTTGGCAAAAAAGTATACCGCTTAGCGAACGTTTACAGTTTTCACCACTAATAAATACATTTTTGTTGCTGTCACTGTAGCATGTATGTGTGTATGGTAATTTCCATGTTGACTTAACGTAACCTTTTTCCCAGTCGTTCATACTGGCCAGTAGGTATGTATTCAAGGCAATTTTTAAATCGGAAAGTTGTTATCGGAATTGTGATAATCCCGTGTATTATCCATTCAATGACAGGACTTTCTGACATTGTCAATGGTAATCTCTCAAGTTTTTTGATGCTCAGGATTGTATAGTCTGCTCCTTTCTGTGCCAAGCTGATTTGTTTATCAGTAGGGTAAAAGATGGAAAACAATGACGTTGTGTTGATTAAACGCCAAGGCACATAGCCTGAACGAAGATTTTGCAGCGTCCAGCCTAACTGTACAATAGAACGTAATTTTGACTGGCCATGCTGTAACATTAGCAAGTCTCTGTCTATTATATCAAAGGCAGATGATACAATATTGTCCAACGAATATATTCTGGAGGACAGAGTCATTAACCCATTGTCCACTACAGAAAGTGATTTTTCCAAATTAATACGATCAATTTCTCGTATTTTTTCAGCTGTTTCAATTTGTGTGACTTTCCAAGCCTCAATGTATACCGCATAGATACTGGTCGCTATGAAACGTTTTTGACGCTGTTTGCGAGGTCCCAGAATGAAATCGCATAAATCAGCACCATCTTTAAGTAAAGACAAGTGTTGCATAATTTCAGCCAGTGTGGATGATCCTAGCCATTCGAGGCAGAGTTTCCCTACACTGTATGTTGTTACTATCCCTGGATGTTGTCTCTGGGAGTATCTAGGGTCTTGTCTGGTCATCTTTAACCCCTGTGTTTTATTCAGGAATCTATCTTGACAGTTGTTTGTGTCAGTAGGCCAGATTAACCACTTTTTCCAATCAGGATGTGTTCTGTTTAAATGTAAAATTTTAGATACGTCTATCTCAATATCTGATGTTGTATTCTCAGGTATTGGCTTTGGAATAGACGGTTTGTTAAGGTCTTTAATCTTAGCTAGGCCAAGACAGGATGTTTGGTGAATTGTTTCATTTAAAAACATCATTTGTTCTGGGATCATGCAGGCTCGAAACAGTGCTTCTAGGCCTTGTGCCTGCCACTCTTTTGTACCCCAGATGTTTTTTGTTTCAATGTTATTTTTCCAATAATCAAAACCAAAGGTCATCATTTTTTCATAAAATGCTTCTGAATATATCAATTTAGTATTTGTCAGCATTGTTTTCAATCCTGCTAACAGTTTGTAATAAAACGTTTCTGCATCACTGGTGTTAAACCCTCTGAAGTACTGAAATTTCTCATAGAATGTTTTAGAACTGCTTTTAGGTGGTGTAGCACAATGTTCCCATTGGTAATACTTAAAAACATTTCCAGGCTGTGCAGATTTATGCAAGTAATGATCACCATAATGTGTGAAGCAGAACATCTGTTCATAACTAGACGAACCTTGTAAATAATCATGTTCTGTGAATCTAGCTGACATTACTAAATCAGACATCATGTTATTAATACTTTGAAAGTCCCAATCATCAGAGAATGTACTAGGTTTTACAAAGTCACTTAACGAAACCTTGAATTGATGAGGATACTTCAGGATTTCGACCGGACAATAGATTTCATAGTCAGTTTTCTCCCATTCTACCCCACCGGGTATTGGAATGGCTGTGACATTTACTGGTGACAGTTCTCTTTTCTTCACGTGGGATGATCTGTGTGGTTTGAGGGCTAAGTTGACGTTCTGACTTGCTGTGTCCATTGTACTATATTTTCCCTCAATGAATTTTCCCAAACAAAGTACCATGATGAGCCAAAGCAGGAGGAAAAATACACCTAGACCGAACCAGAACTCTAACCATAGAGAAATAAGGTAAATTTCCTTCAGTTGATGAAAGAGTTCCGTTGCTTTTTCTATAAAAAGTCTTTTTTGTTTCTGGCATCACTTCGGGTTGCTTTGATCCTCGAAAAAGTTATCGAAGTTGATGAAATAGCCAGAGGCAGTTCTGTCAATTGTTGGAATTGTTCTTTCAATTTGTCTTTTGGTAGCACATTCTGATGCCATATCATTGTAGACTGGTGTTTCTTCACAAACTGTTTCAATCTGTGTTTAAAGAGGCACGAGTTCCATGGCATTATTGCATAGTCCCGCTCTGTGCACTGCAGGCTGATCGAATGTGATTCGTCTTTCAGTTTGAACCTCTTGGATTGTTGCAAGTTTGGGTATTCTGTTGTTTCTTGGGAGTCCACTGGGCCTACTGTTTATTATAGGCCACATGCTTGTGGTTTTACCAGGTCGATTGATACAACTCTGTTCTCCTTTTTACCAGCAAGGGGCGGTAGTACTACTGATCTTATTCCGTTGATTGCCAAGACAGGTACTGCTTTTCTGTAAGAAGGCCCAAATTCCTTCTTCACCGCTATTTTTTCTCTGACTAGATCCCCAATCTTTGGAATCCAGACAGGCCTTGCTGGGGCTGTTGCTGGTGGTGCCTCGTCAGTGGTAGCTGGCTGTTGCTTTAACTTTAAGTTGCTTAAGGGTTTTCTTGTTTCATTCAAGTCCTGTAAAACAGTCAAACGATCTTTGATGTCAAAGTCTGTTTTCTTATCTTGTACCACTGATACCTGACTATCTAAGTCCTGAATTCGCATTCTAGTTCCGAACAATAGTTTGTATGGGCTGAAACCTTTTAGAGAATTTCTTGGCAAGTTATTTAGGCTTAATTGGACACTTATTAAATGTTTGAACCACCCAGCACCCGAACCTAATACCTTCGCTGTTATAGACTGCTTTATGTCCCGTTTTTTTCTTTCTACCACACTGTTCCCTTCGGGGTGTGACGGACAAGAATACCGCAACCCAACTCCCATGCTGGCCATGGCCTCCTTATAAGCTCGAGAGCTAAAAGCAGGACCCTGGTCAGAATGGATCATGGCAATTGCGTATGTGCCGATAAAGACTCGCATACCTTGTATAACCGTTCTGGCGTCAGCCGAGCAATGGAGGCCACATTTTTAAAGTGGATTTAGCCTTAATTATTAATAGGACGCAGGATGGCCTGTAGACAGCGTTACGCTGTTTCTGATTGGTAGCCGGTAGCGTAGTTCACTACTGCAATCCCTGTCACAATTGGGACAGTTCATCACATATATTTGATGTTGCACGCTCATTCCTGGCCACCAGTATACTGATTGTAATTCAGTCAGAGATTCCTTGATCTTATTGTGCCTAGGACCCAATCCCATGTGTGCGTCTGCTATTAAAAATATTCTCCTGTTCATGTTTGGAATTACCCTATCCCCCACTCCAGGGATTCGAGCAAAAGGAACGGAGTTTGCATCAATTACGTATGCATAATTGAGTGGATAGTTCACGGGTAGTGCTGCACATTCGCCTTTTACGGACGTTTTTACTGCCAGCATGGTTTCCCCGTCTATGTATTTTTCTGCACGCTTTTTTGTGGCTACGGAAGCCGGTTTAGTTGTTTCCGCTGTGGCTGTATTAGCCAATGAATTCCCTGCAACGTGAACACCATCACGTTGATGACTCAGAGTGTGTATCACGTGAGTCTTTTGTAGTTCTTTCTGTAAAAGAGCTACCTGTTTCCAGAGCAATTTATGCTTTATGTTGGCACCTGTGTCATCTTTGTAATCGTTTTCAATCCAGCTCTGCAGTTTATTATCGTAAGAGTTGACGCAAAAATGAGAATCGCACACGATTAGTGTCTGGAATTCACATTCTGCATTTTCAAGCGCCATCTTTAAAGATCTGATTTCAGCTCTCTGAGCCGAACAGTTTCTTACTGATTCAGTTTTTGTTATTTTCGGTCTGAATTTACCGCACAGCCAACGACCTTTAACAATCGCACAGGCTGCATCGTAGGATTTGCTCTCTACGTTGAAATGCTGTACAAATCTATCTGTATAGATTATACAGGCGTACTGTGGGAATGACAGAAGTTCGATTGGCAGAGGATATTCTTCTTCATATTCTAAATCATTCCGATTTTTGAATTGCGGGCGAAATAGTATTTCACGTCATCCGCTCCAAGAGAATTTATACACTGTATCCATTTCGGATCCAGTGACACTGTAGGCAGGTTTACTGGGCTGAATAGCACCTCGAAGGCGGATTCCGCTGTGAGGATATTAATCCTTTTGCCATGTGCTAGTTCTCGTTCATTCGCTAATGCAGTTTCTACTGCTTTCACAGTTCTTTCTGTGGGACTGAATGTTTTTTTCTGCTTGTGTGTACAAGTGAGATTTAATTGAAATTGGTACCTTTTCTCCCTCATTAGAGGTCAGCTCCTGGGATGACTCGGATTACAAGATTGCGTGTGTTGTCATGTGTATCTAATTTTGTTTTCGCTAACATGTCTGTTTGCAGTGATCTCAAAATTTCTGTGTGTTTTTGAGTCCAATTGATTTGTTTAAAATCAGATTTAATTAGTTCGTAGAGAGGTTTAACCCTCTCTGCGTAATTTAGAATGTAAGTTCTACTGAAATTCAGAAAGCCTAGAATCGATTGTAAGTTCTTCAGCGTTTTTGGAGCTTGGAGTACAGCGCACTTCTCTAAGAAGTTGTCCGCTAGGCTTTTCCCTTCACTTGATAATTCGTATCCTAAAAATAATACTGTCAGATGGACAATTCGAGACTTTTTAAAGTTGAATTTGTAACCCTCTGCTGCGAACCCAAGTATAATGGTGTTCACTCTTTTCAAGTGAGTATCCAAGTCGTCGTCTGTAAGATAGATATCATCTACGTAAGATAATGCCTCATCATCATACATTTGTAGTAACTCTGTTACTCTAGCTGAGAATAGTCCTGGGCTGTTCTCGAACCCCTGTGGGAGCCTACAGAAATTTTCCTGAGACCCCATTACTGAGAAAGCGGTCAAATATCTGCTTTCTGGTGCAATGTTTTGACAAAAGAAACCATTTGATATGTCTAATGTCGTTTTATATTTTTGCCTAACTATGTTATTCATTAGTGCAGCACTATGCGAATTTTGTACTGCAAATGTTTTGCAACATGCATTAAGGTGTCTGTAGTCCAAAACTAGACGATATGAATTGTCTGGCTTGGAGATAGGAAACAAAGGATTGTTCATTTGAGAGGTGCATGTTTCAATCACCCCCTGGTATTCAAGTTGATCTAAAATCTCCCTGACTTGTTTTTTAGCTTCTTGCTTAATGGGATACTGCCTTTGTGCAGTTGGTTCACTTTGTAACTGGATTTTGTGAGGAACAGAGTCCTCATCCCATCCTACATGATTTTTATATAATGCCGGTGCCTGGGCTACTGCCCATTTCCTTGCATAAGTACATTTTTTGTGAATCGGAATGTGATCCGAGAAGGCAGGCATAATCATTTCTTCGCCACGAGGGCACTCCCTGACAAACTCTGGGGGCCAATCTTTTTCAGCTAACAGAATATCATAGCCTTTTGAGAGTTTATCCCAAAATAGACCCCTTATTTTCCTAGTCTTATCACCCTCTATACGTAATGTTATTTCGTATATCTTATGGGGCTCGCTAAGTCTGGTGTCAGCAGTTTCAACCTGAATGTATTCATTCGTGTCCACTGTCTTCATATGACTCATCAAGATCTTGCGGGCTATAGTGATTTCTGCTGCACCTTCTATCATTGTCTGTGCCCACTCGCCATTTTTCAACTGTGTCCTCAGTATTCTCGGCATGGTTGATTACTCTAATAATGACTACCTTCTTTTTCGGAAATTGAGATTTTTTACTATGAGCCAGTTCCTTGTCTTTGGACTTGGTGTGCTCTCCTGAGTCTGACCGCCCTCTTCTTTTCGATTTCTGCGAAAAAGATCGAGAGGGACGTGTATCAATACTTTGATATCTATCAGGTTTTTTCAAATTGTCCCTATTTTAAGGTTATATCTTTTCTCAAAGGGCTCCCTCTGGGGAGACTGGTGTTCTCGAGTCGGAGTTCTTTCCCTCCGTCGAGGAGACCTTCCTCTGGACTGGAAAACTTTTTCTTTGGGAGTGGATTGTTTATTTCCATCCCAGCTCTTTTTAGGAGTGTTTGAATTATTTTTAATAAATAATTTTTCAGGATTTTCGAGCAGTTGGGGCTTTACTGGTTTTCCACCCAAGCTGTCTCTACCTAGTTCTTCATAGCATTTTTCTATGATTCTTGCAAGCTCAATTGGTTGATCTGTTATGTCTGTTTCCCTCAACTTCTGGCGGATCGCCACAGATGCTGCTTCTCCTTTTATATTGGCTAGTAATATAGCCGAGACCTGCTTGAAGTCTTTCAGTAATTTCATACCAAGAGTTAAAGCAGGTTCTGGACCGTATTCATTTTGAATCTGTTTTAGCACTTCTGGTATTACTGCCATAGACGGAACACCATGTGTTTTTGTGTAAATGGAAGCAAAGACTGTACCCCAAGTGTCACAGTCCTCCTCGTGTGGTGCCACCCCCATTGGAAGGCAGATGGTCAGTATCCTATGTTTCTCAATAAGGGTAGTATTCGGAAATACTGCCTCTATTTGAGTGATTTTCTGCGCTAACCAGAAAGGAATTTGTTCCCGTTTTAAGGGTGTTTTACCAAGACATGACTGTATGTTCTGTGGTGTAATTTTATTAGTGTTCCCCTGATGAGGGGTCAGCTGTGGTACATTAACAGCTGTTTGGACTGTAGCAGTCCGCATTACATATTGGACTAATTGCCTATGTATTTTAATTAATGTTTTTAGCTGTACTAACAGCTCTTCTTTTGACATTTTATCAATGTCCAGATGTGGTGTGTAGCTGGCTAGAACCGGCCACGTTGCTCCTGGTCTACATAGTGGACCGAGCCTGGTAATATGATCATTGTGTTTTAGGGCGCCTTTAAACCAAAGTAAATGTTCTTGGTATTTTAATGGGATTTCAGTCTCCTCGAAAGGAGCGTACTCCTCCGGTGGATCCTCTATTTTATAATAGTGGAACTCGTGTGTTGCGGCGTTTGCTGCTGGAAATTTTATCCATGAATAGAATACCGCTGTCTACAGATATTTATTTCTCTCTATCACGAAGACGACTGTGCCATCTTGTGTGGTCAGTCCATTTTCTATAAGTTTTAACGTTATAGATTTTCTTAAATGTGCCGGGATGATTATTGCACCCGGTTCAGTAGTCCCGTCTGGACCCTGCTGAGTCGCATTTACTGCGGCATCAGTTCCGTTGTTTTCTACTGACATTTTATAAATGCAGTTTTGCAGAGCAGGTCTCCAAGGAGACAAAGATTAGGTGCACAATATTTTGGGACACTGTATCCTTCAACGTTGAATAAACCAGAGCTTTACATAGGAATCTCTTCCTACTAAGGTCGGGCGGATTTTAACCTTTCACCCACTCCAGACGTCTATTGGAGTATTTACGGGAGAAAGGGGTCTGTGTGAAATATGTACGACTGAGTTACTCTAACGTCTTGCGTTAGTTTATCGCCTTACCAAACGTTTGGGCGCCATGTAGTGTAGTTCCTATTTTCCCAATAGGCCCTGTGCATTGGAATAACATAAACAGTAGTATCGACGTAGAAGTGCGGATCTTCCAGGCCTCTTCTGACTATGCTAAACTTAATTGGGTTTGTTACCAACTAGCTCAGAGGTCACTGGAAACTTTCTTGACTGAATAGGAAGTGATCAGCTTCCCTGGCACAGCCAAGAAGGGATTCAGTTTTCCAACAACCGTGCAACATGACAACTTTGCTCCTCAGATAAGAGTCAATCTCTAGAGTCGTGTGAAACAATAGACAGTTATTTTACTCAGTCAGTTGTTGTTCAGATTACTTTCACAACATGTAGAGAATAGAGAGACGGGCGTTTTCAATAAAAGATATTATTTATTGAACAGTCTTTCTCCTCATACAAGAGAAATGAATTGCCACAATTGCAAGACTTGTTATTATAAAAAGTACGTACAGTAAAATGAGTATTGCGAAATAATACTGTAAAAGCATTGATATGGTTTCTTAGCCATACAATGGTTTAAAATGAATAAAACATATATACATTCATATATACATTAGGCTAACATACTCAACTGGTACTTCTAACTACGCCTACCCCAGTGTACCTGACTTAAGCCTAATACTTGGGAGGGGAGTAAGTAAGTAGCTTTAGTTAAGTTGGTTTTGCCAAGGTTTGCTTCAAGAATTCTCTCTAAGGGTTTAGTCAACACCATACCTCTGGAATAGAATGTTGGAGGGCTGGTATCTCCTTCAGGGGACTCGATATCCCAGTCACTCGCAAGAGTAGGCTGGAAACGCTGGAGCTGGATTTCTCGGCAGGAGAAAAGACAGCGTCTCTCTCAGCGCGTCGAGGAGGAGGAGGAGGGGCAGCGGCCGCGGGCAGCTTGCATCTGCTGGGCTCTTGCAGGGGAACGGCTGTTCAGCTCCTGTGTTCACCACACTATTGTTCGCTCGTTAGCAGCGATAGCAGTAGCGATAGCTTCAGCTTCAGCGAAACAGCATTTGCTTAAGGCAACGTTGGTAATATTTATACCTGAAAGGTGCCTTGTTTGACGTAAGTTTTTGGACAAAAGATGTCAATAAAGATGTCACTAGGAAGTGATCATCTCTCAGTGCTCATTAGAGTTCTATTACTAATCAAAACATAGCAAGCGGGGCTTTCCCAGGTTGCTGAGTTTTTATCTTGTTGAAGAACTCGGAGTGTTAATCTAGGAATCTTAGATAGTGGCTTCTGCTATGTCATTTGCACTAATGAGCTGCAAAGGAAGTTGCAGAGGAAGTGATTCTGAAATGTGGCTCTGTTCGTGTGAGGCCAGAGACGAGTTTCTGAATATTGCATTTGATCGGTTATGCCAATATAGGGAATAAATGGATTTATAGCCATATAAGGGCATAAGGTCACAGTATCGATCAGGGTCCTAGATTAGAACGTGACAGTATCATTTACTATTCTAACTCCAGGAAGGTGTAGCAGTAGTGAATGTGTTGGATATTGTAGGGGTAATATTTACTATTCAAACTCCATTAAAGTGTAGAATTAGGGAAAGTGATAGATAGTGTAGGAGTGTCATTTACTAATCTAATTCAAGAAAGGTGCAGCAGTAGAGAAAGTGATGGATAGTGTGACCTTTTTCTATTCCATACAAAGAGAGTATTTTAAATGTAGAAATCAACAACCTTTTTTAATATTTTTCTACAGACATCTTCAAAAATTCTGACCAACAGCCATTTGAAGACAAAAACCTACACAGAATCCAAATTCAACCCACATCTGAAAGTGAACAAAAACTAAAGAAGAAAGGTAAATATATTTTTGCCAATTTTTCAAAGAAAATATCACGCCTCTAAATGTGCATAGAATTGCACACTAATAAAAACAACAAATGTCATATTTTTAAAACATCTTTTGTTGGGTTCCGTACGCATTGTCTTTAGCGTTGCATATTTTCTGGTGGCTGCTGCCAGGATTAACAAGATTAGACCATCTTTGCCAGTAATTACATAGGAGGATCTACCCATATAATTTGTACGTAAGATTTCTAATGTGCTATGCTAAAAAATAATGATTCCTGGCGTGGCAACCGCATAGCAACCAGTGTGAA
Organism: Lissotriton vulgaris; assembly: GCF_964263255.1. Classification (NCBI taxonomy): domain Eukaryota; kingdom Metazoa; phylum Chordata; class Amphibia; order Caudata; family Salamandridae; genus Lissotriton; species Lissotriton vulgaris. Next base: position 323,589,262 of record NC_141690.1, on the reverse strand, counting down.
CTTGGATTTATATAATTTTAGGGTCCTAAACCTCTGTGTGTATATATTTATGAAATTAAATCTTTTTTAATATTTTATAAATGTTTTTATCTGATTGATGAACGTGATATTTTATATTCATGGATCTATGTAATGTTTTTTCTTTTTATGATTTTAATTAATTGAAATAAAGATTGTTTGACTGACTGACTGAAAACATCTTTTTCCTTTTCTTCTTATCATTTCAGAAAATGTTAAGTGATAAAGCAGCAAAATACATAAAGAGCAGCAAAGGAAACCGTCTACTACATTAAGAAGGGTATATTTATTATTGTAAGGAAAGAATTTCTGAACAAAGGAGACATTGGAGGTGCGTGCAATATCACTCATCCCATTGCTTAGGCAGAGCGGTTGCTCTAGGTGACACAGTTGTCAAAACAACTGAGCATAACCACTCTGCCTCAGCAATGGAGATTGAAGTAAGAGAAACCATTACCGAAATGAAAGATATTGCAAGCACCTACATATAACTTCACTGGTTCAATTTTAAGGGAGGAAGCACAACATGTCCCTGACCACATTGCGAGCAGTATGCCCATAATACCTAATCTGAGACAAATTATGCAACGTAAAAAACAGGCAAGTAACCAAGAAAGAGTCACACCACATACATTCTCTGACATTGTATTTCCTCCTGAACTCTCTATTACTATTTCTAACAAACCTTTTATCCTGCATGACAACCAAAACCCTCAGAAACAAATAATTATCTTTAGCTCACCCCGTAACCTTGCCAAATTAGAAAATAGTGATATTTGGATGATGGATGGGACGTTTAAAAGTACGCCCCATCCTTTCACCCAAATATACACTATCCATGCTAAAATTAACCATACAGTAGTGCCCCTAGTATACAGTTTACTGCGTGATAAACAATCCACAACATACACTGAACTTTTAACAGTGGTTAAATCAAAAACCTCCAACAAAAGTCCTAGGAAAATAATTACTGATTTTGAATTTGCAATGATAAATGTTATAACCAAAACGTACACGGATACCCAAATTCAGGGATGTTTTTTCCATTTTTCCCAGGCATTTTGGCGTAAGATACAATAACCATCCCTAGTTGCGGATTACATATCAGACAGCAAACTGCAATTCGAACTAAAAAAACTTACAGCACTTTGCTTTGTACCTCCTGATGGTGTAGACGAGTACTACACGGCAATTTCTGAATCTGAATTTTTTACAACAAATGAAGAAAATTGGCACCCCTGCTAAATTATTTCAAAGACACATGGATTGGACATCTAAGCAGGTCGGGTCGCAGGAGGAAGCCACATTTCCATGTGGAGTGGTGGAACTGCTACATGACCTGCTTAGAAGGAGAGGCAAAGACAAACATTGACATAGAGGGATGGCACAACTACTTCAGCCACACAATTGGAAAACCTCATCCTAATCTTTATCATTTTTTAGAAAATTTGAGGAAGGAGCAAAGTTTTCAAGAAATTAGAATGTCACAAGCATTAACAGGTAGTCTGAACCCATGCATCTCTAAAAGATCAAAGGAAATGTCCGAACGACTATTGGCTATTTTACAACAGTTTTCGTTGTGTGTTGCTTCAGACTACCCAGATAATGTTGCACACATACTCCACTACTAATTCTCCCTACAGTATTACTTTCCTGTTTTGCCCTAAATTACATTTTCTAATTACAATTGGCATTTTTCAAAACATTTTTAAACTAACTTTAAAGTCGGGTCACCTTACCTTAGGAGTCTTCTTTTTTCATTCTTTTTCTTCTTTAATCCAAAGCAAAACCATGCTTGTTTTGTATTCCATTTGATAAAATCCATTCCCTTAAAAATGCATTTCCAAAATAACGTATTCCTTTTTGAAGATCAATTTACAATAAAAAATCCAAAAAAAGATTTATTCTCCAATTTGAAAAAATACTCCAACTCCCAAAATTTTGAAATAGGTTCCTTCTTCTTTCTGCTTTCGAAATCAGAACTCCAAAAAAATCAAAGATATGATCCATATTCTTGCTGTACTTGAAATCAGAACTCTTTCAAAAAGCATTTCCAAAAAGATAAAATCCATCCAAAAACAAATCCCCAAAAGCAATCCAAAGATGTGTTCCACGATTCTTTTAAAATCGATCCATTGCCTCCTCTCGAATACCCATGTTCGTAAATTGATCTTCTTTTGCTTCCCATGTATCCCATAATAAACAATGTCACAATAATACATACATAAAGCATTGTTTAACTATTACTTAAATTATTAAATACAAACATTGCTATAATGTTTAACAAACACGTGACCCGACGTGGACATACACTAACAATGTGATTGGCGACATGCTAAATCTAATATTAAACCTTTTATTTAAGTATTCTAAAACTCCCTTTTCTTTCCTTGCAATACATATCTACCAAAACATTGTTTTTCATCAAAAAATAAGTTTAAAAACTTTCCTACCTGAGCGCAGGTCTCCTTGCTTCTGCTATGTCCAGCGACGCTCCTCAATATGGCTGCCTACGCATTTGACGTTCACGCGTATACATCATCAAAAGCTGCAAAAAAAGAAAAAGGACAATTATTTATTTTACTTTATTTATTAATACTGTTTATTAAAATATTTTAATTTATTAAATGAAAAATGTTATCGCTAAACTTACTTAAACTGTGTCGTGTTAGATTTTTTACAATATGGTATTTATATTTACAATGATAAATTAAAGTTTTAATAATGTATAAAAATATAAAATATTATTCTTACCTTCAGCATACTGCCTTTTGTTTCTTTTTGAAACCCCTTACACTCCAACATGCTTCATATTTCATTGCAGCAGGATTCACATAGTGAGCTATGGAAATAAATGCAGGACATAACTTTACATTGAAATCAATGTAAAAGAGTTGGAACTTTTTTTAAAACTACTCTAACTTTTTTATCACACACTATTTGTATTTTACATTTTTTACTTTTTAAATTAAGCTACTCTAATAATATAATAGAAATATTTGTGAAGATTAAGTGTTGAATAATATTAAAATAAAAATTACAAATGTAACTCCTGAATGGTTGTAATACTAAGGTAAGTTTGGATTACTTGAGGGGTATAAATTACTATTCTAACTCCAGGGGTGTGTAATACTAAAGTATGTGTGTGATAGTGGAGGGGTATAAATGACTAATCTAACTCCAGGGGGGTGTAATACTAGGGTATGTGTGAGATAGTGGAGGGGTATACATTACTATTTTATCTCCAAGGGGTTATAATACTAGGGTATGTGTGAGATAGTGGAGAGGTATAAATTATTATTCTAACTCCAGGAGAGTGTAATACTAGGGTATGTGTGTGATAGTGGAGGGGTATAAATTACCATTCTAACTCCGGGAGGTTATAATACTAGTATATGTGAGAGATAGTGGAGAGGTATACATTACTATTCTAACTCCAGGGTGATATAATACTTGGGTATGTGTGAGATAGTGGAGGGGTATACATTACTATTCCAACTACAGGGGGTTATAATACTAGGGTATGTGTGAGATAGTGGAGAGGTATAAAGTACTATTCTAAATCCAGGTGGGTGTAATACTTGTTTAAGTGTGAGTGTGAGGTTTAATTCCTTGGACAGGTGCCTCGTTGCCTACTTGTAACTATTCTCTGACCCTGCTTCAAGGGTCAGAGCAGGGTCAGAGAATAGTTGCAAGTAGGCAACGAGGCGCCAGGAAGCAATTAGCAGCAGGTGTCCAAGTTGAAGTTAATTTGTTTGTAACCCTTTTGTAAAAGTTTACAAAGAAATTAGGTTCAACTTTTGCACCTGCTGCTGTAACCCTTGCTTGGCTGAAAATTCATCCCCGCTGATTCGCGGATTTTACCGCGATTTCGCGAGATTCGCAGATCGCGAAATCGTGGAAAATACGCAAATTCACCCGCGAAACGGATTTTACGCCCATCCTTAGTTGTGATGGTAGTGCGTCCTAAAAGTTGCTTTGTAATGGATGTTTCCCCTTCTAGTACACAAAATGTAGATTATGACCAAAGTAGAGCTCAAACTTTGCATAGAGCAGTGCTTCTCAAACTTTATCGACTTAAGGCTCTCTTGAACTATTGGCCGCATCTCCCCATTATGTTAGTTTCCTTTGGCAGATGGGGGATGTAGTCCCGGCCTCGGTAGTACTTCCATTTTTTCTACCTGAAAATATTTGGGATGAAGCAGATGAAGGTATTATAATCATAGATGTAACAAAATAAAAATCGAAGTTATTTAATAAAACAATTTCATTGGTTAAAAGTAGGAAACAATGGGGCTTGGCCAGCAGCATGGCCAGGTGAGACGTGACTTTCACCTGCTCTAACAGCCGATCCTGATCCGTCATAAATGGGACGTCTGACGGCCCGAACTTTAGCATCTACAGGTGTGTGAAGGACCGGTCCCTCAGCAGCCCCGGGGGGCTTGGAAAGGTGCTTTTACCAACTTTAATATCCCCAACACGGCCAGCTCCGGAGAGAAGACTAGTATGGCGGCGGGGGGCATGGCTACCGGCCGGGGATAGATGCCGGCGCCCTAGCGGACCTCTGCGACCTGTGGGCCTCTGCCCTGACACTCCACATGTTGATCCTGACCACACAAGGCACTGAACTGGGTCCTTTAAGAACGGCTATCCTCTGAGCCCCGAGGCAACAATCCTACTCCTCCGATTGGCATTGGGGCGGCGCCTCCGGAGGCCTACTGCAGATACGGAAGCCGGGGACTACATTTTTACGTCGGCCCGATGACTCAGCTGACCCGGAGGGAATTGCTCCTTGACACAGAGGGAGAGTGGCCGGCAATATACTGGCGGCGAGCGCAGAGGAAATAACTCCCCTACTGCCAAGGTACCAGTGACTGTGGAGGGCGGCTGCGGGGATACACTACGAATTGGCCAGATGCTGCCAGACAATGGTAAGAGATTAAGGACGCCGCGGAATTTGGGGCATAAAATGGCGGCTTCATCCTGCACATACTAACCTCCCTACTACCGCCGTAGGGCGCTCTGCACTGATCACCCGGCCCCAAGCAGCAAAGAACACGGGGGGAATCTGCAGGGTAACTACCCTTGGCCGAAGCTGAGGACCCCGGCCAGCACCGCCCCATGGTGTATGTGACTGAGGGCGAAGTCTATCTGGGCCACGGAGGCAGGTGTGGGACACCCTCTGCTGGCAAGCTACCCCTGCAGGGCATGAGGAGCAGTGAGAGGGTTCTGAATGTAATGCCCGAGGCTGCCGTACAGAGTTTGAGATTTGAGAAAGGTGCAGCGCCGGGACTGGTAAAGACGACATAATCCTGACTCTGCAGTGTTCCTGGCACCCACCGTCGCGCACATCCATCGGCTCCCCTCCCCCCTCACGCAATAAGCATCATACATGGACATACGACTGGGTCGCACTTCAAGAGACCCTGCTCGCTACTGCCTGTCGCAGCCCCGTGGACTCTAAGGGCGACATAATCTCCACTACACGGCCAGGGGTTAGGAGCCGGAAGGGCCTTCAATAGATGGTCCAGACTTACCCAATGCCACACAGGCTCACCCTGCACTTTAGGAACCTTCTAGACAGTATGCTGCGACGTATCTGCTCAAAGTGGCCCGGCAGCACTCCCGTACTGGCCGCATAGGACCATTCTGGACATGGTGGCGGTGCTCTGACTGTGCACCCGAGAAATGCAGCTGAAAGCACGGGTGAAGACCACATTCCACGGTGTGGCGGGGGATAGCGGCCCACGTCGACATAATATAGCGAAGCAGGGGCTGGAAATCCGGGTGAGAGAGGGTGATACTCAGCGACACGATCAGTGAGGGCCGAACCCTCAGCCAACAGGAGGAGGGACACCATCGGTAACAGCTGCCAGAAGGACGTTGTCAAGCCACCTGCTATACAAGTGTTGGACCTACGGCCTGAGAGGAACGCCCTATTGTCATCTACAGCCGCGATGGGGAAGAAAGACCCGATCCTCAAAACTCCAAAGCAGGGCACCATAGAGAGGTACGCACTGATGGCCCATCCCCCCCTCAACGGAAACAGCAGGCACCCGCACCAATACTGAACTGCTGATGGGGGCCATACAGGCGCCCCGAGAAGATATACAAGCTTCCCGGAGTGCTTTGGAAACCAAAATAGGAGAGGTGGGCTCTGAGGTCACCCTGCTGCGCCAGGATTTTCTCAACCTGACTGAGAGTCACCACACCAGAGAACAGACTGGGGGAAGCCGAGTACACCATACGGGCATTGCAGAATGATGTATCTGAATTTCGAGATTCACACAAGCAACTGCAATGGAAGGTGGACGACGCAGAAAACAGGGCCCGCCGCAACTACCTTCTCTTTGTGGGCTTTAGAGAGGGTATTGAAGGGACCAACATGGAGGGCTTCCTATGGACTTGGCTGCAAGAGACCTTCCCGACGACACACTTCTCACCGTGCTTTGTAGTTGAGAGGGCTCATAGGGCGCTCCTGGTGAAGCCTCCGGTGGGTGCGAGGCTAGGGCCTGTCATCGCTCGCTTCTTGAATTTTGCAGACCGAGACCTGATCCTACGAGAAGCCAGAAAACTAAGGGAGATAAGGCTGGACAACACCCTTATAATGATCTTCCCGGACTACAGTCAAGAGGTACAGAAACTGAGGCGCTCCTTCGACTCGGTGAAGGCAAAATTAAGAGACCTCTAAATTCAATACATGCCGCTGTTCCCGGCGAAGTTGAAGGTCATACACAACAGGAAAACCAACTTCTTCATGTGCCCAGAGGAGGCATGGCAGTGGCTGGAAGAGCGTCCCTTGTTTCAGAAACCTGAAACTCAAGGACGTGGGAGTGGCACACAGCTGCCGGCCCCAGCTATGAAATGGGAACAACCAAAGTCACAGCGAACAAGAAATGCGAGGGGCATAAAGCGAGGGAACTCAACACCTCACCCAGCCAAAAACGCAAAAACGAGGCGGAGGAATAACTCTGCTTCTACAGACACTGGACAGCTATCAGGATCCCGATTCCACTGCTTGGCTGGGAAGGACAGATCTGAGGGAGAGGAAGAACCCGCAGAGGAATCCTCTGGCAGCGAGGACAACGAGGAACAGTCCATGCACCCCCTGGTGATAGCCATCAATGGGATGAAACAAGAACCAATCCTGGAGATAGGGGCATCGCCTGGAGATGTACAAGACTCACACTCATGAGGGCATACAATCATGGACAATTGAGCGGTGGCTTAGAGCGGAGAGACACGCAAGTTGACACGTCCCTTTTTCTTGGTTATTGTCTATCCTATCTGATCGTACTGTATAGAGAGCTTTATTTCATCACTAGCCTGCTAAACTGGGTACGAAGAACCCTGTGGGCAGTTCAGCCAGAGATTTAAAGATATACCAGTTGGGGGTTTATTTCGAGGGAGGGCGACAGACCTTTATCGCCCGAAAGTCCTGTATGAAACTGGTTGTACAAATGGGATGGACGGGGGGGAGAGGGTGGGGAGGAGGAGGGCATGATTTGGAGTTTTTGCAAAATTCAGTTGGGAGGGAGTTGGTTGGGGGGAGAGGGAGGCAATCATGTACACGGATTCACACACTTCAATGCTCCACGCTACACTTCTACACCGGACTCTGACCGTGCCGATCACTGTGTGTCTCTGAATGGCGGGTGACAATGAAACGCGACGTAGAGACCACAAGGGATTCCTTGTCCTGAATGTAAATGGGGTTCGTCATAAGATCAAGAGAGGGCTGGTCAACTCGTACATTAAAAGACAGAACCCAGATATAATTCTTCTGCAGGAAACCCATCTCAAAGGGACTAACTGTGCCTTTTTAGCCAGGGGTCACCATAAAGTATTCGCTCATGCGGGATACACTACGGACTCGAGAGGGGTAGCTATCATTATAAAGAAGGCCACTGGTTCTGTATTACCCGCTCTTGGATAGACCCTCTGGGGACCTATGTGGGGGTCAAGAGGACGTGAAATAGACGTACATTCACGATCATCTCAGTATACGCTCCTCCGATGCTGCATGCGAACACACTCGAGAGAGTAGCTGACATACTCCAAGACACTGCTGACACCATCCAAATATTGGGGGAGATTTCAATGACGTCATGGACATTGAGCAGGACCGGTCGGGAACCACGCCCAGGGAGGGGACCCGGACCCACCTGTCCCAACTGATTACCAACATAGGGCTCACAGATGTTTGGAGATGGTTGCACCCCAATCAATGGCCTACTCCTATTACTCGGGCGCGCATAAGGTGTTCTCGAGATTGGATTATGTCTTCATGTCTCGACAATACTTGACAGTAGATGACACCACGGAGTACAATGCAAGGGGGATTTCCGACCATTCCCCATTGCTGGCAAAACTGGGATTGTAACGGGGTAATAAGGGGGCTTCCTGGCGATTGGCACCGTGGGACCTGCAGAATGCTAATGTGCTGAGAGGCCTGAGAGCTGATGTGGCAGTATATATTGCGGAAAATGAGGGAACGGTCGACTCTAGGGTGACCTTCTGGGAGGCATTAAAGCCAGTAATGCGGGACAGGATACAAAACAGGCTGGCGGAGGAAAGGAGAAAACTCCGGTCGGAAGTGGTTGAATTGGAAGCGACTATCCTAGGGCTGGAAAGGGACTACCAGACCTCAAGGAATACTGGGAGTGTATACTGTTAATGACATGATTGTGATGTTGAGTTATAATAAAATGCAAATAAAAACATTTAAAAATAAAAAAGTAGGAAACAATACTCTTCAGCACTGGAGTCCGCAGATGGAGTTTTTTCATATAATTATTTTTAATAACCTCTAGTCTATATGGGCCAAATACACAAGATTATTGGATAAGTTGAGTACGGTAAAGACAGGGTGGAATACCTGCACAACATGATACATACAGGTTTGGTACAGTGGCTGTAGCATCACACAAGCTGCAAAGGAGGAATGGTACAAAACAGAGAGCTGGGTATTTTAGTTTTCAAATACGGGTGTCAAAAGAGCAAATGACAACATCGGAATCAATGCAAAGATGGTGGCACAAATTCATAAAACCACTGCAGTCCCCTCGGGACAAAACCCCTTGTTACCTGTGACTCATGTACTGGGGATTCACACTCCTCTGCAACAGCGGTGACTCCACACAGCCAAGATGGCAGCGCTGTGGAGTGGTCACGAGACCCATCCCAGGTCACATGACTACTGAGGGACCATAGACTGAGTGCCTCAACTAAGGTGTATACGTGATACGTGGAGCAACAGTGAATGGCTTGGCCTGGGTTCCCGCTAGTTAGGCCCCCCTTTTAGTGCTCCCCTACCTCAGTTCAACTTTCCACACAGGCATTAGATGCAGGAGTAAATACTTTCCACTTCCTGTGTCAGAGCTGAGCAAAAGTAAGGTGTCTCCATGTTATCCCAGACAGTCAGTCATAGCCCAGAACTTTCCATTAACACATCGCTGGTTTTAGGTGTGTTATACCTGTTCGTTACCTTCCAACAAGTTAGGATTACAGTAACGCTGCACACACACACATTTAGACAAAATGTCAAGTAGAGCAAATGGGTAGCAAAGTTATTTGCTAATGTAATTCTGACAGTGGAAGCGTGGGGGCGGAGTGGGAGCTGCTACAGAAGACTCTGGCCTCTGTCAGCAGGCATCAACCAGTACCAGCTGTCAGCCACAGAGACATGGGATAACTGAGCCTACATTCTGCGTTTTCCAGTGAAAAGCCAAACAGAGTGATATCATGTGTCACTGTCAGTGCAAACTGGAGCAACCACAGATTTGAGGGGTATGCTTCTCAGAGCATCTTTTCTGCCTAGGAGCATCCTGATCCGCGTGAGAGCATCTGGAAGCTGTAGTAGAGGGGACGGTGATGTAAAAGGTCACCACTGCAGGGAGACAGTCCCCAGGCACAAGTGTACCCGCACAGCATTTACAACACATCCCCTTTCTGCAAAAGAAGGTGCTGGGAGCTGATAAAAGCTGGTGTGTGCTTGTGGACCAGCACTCTTCTGCATGCTGTAGCTGCAGCCTCTGGTGAGCGGCTCCTGCTACTATAAATCCTGACGCCTCACCTCATTAGCTGCTGCAGCTTCTCACCTGACAAGGTCACAGTCACAGTTGATCATGTTTTCAGGTATGTCTTCCTGGGCAGTCCAGCTGCAAACTCCTCTCCTCCTGTCTGTAGCACCTTAGATGCAGTTTATCTGCCCCAACACGTGAAATATCTACATGCTTCCTCTCCCAAAACTACCATTTGCTGGATTTGCCAATGTGAGGTTGCTGTCCATGTGCCTTATCTGTGCTGTTTGTTTGCTAGTATCGTAGTGTAGTAGCACAAAGGTTTGTGGGGCACTGGAAGAGTAACAGTGTTAGAAATGTGATTTCTGGTTGGCTAGGGCTTGCGCCTAAGCCAGGCAGAAACCACCACTCTAGTCAGGGCAAGGGAGTTACAAGCTGAAGATAACCCCTGCTCACCCCCCTTGGTAGCTTGGCACGAGCAGTCAGGCTTATCCCAGAGGCAATGTGTAAAGCAGTGGTGCAACCCACACACACAGCAGCAACACACTAGGCACACCACAAAAGAAACTCCACACAAGGTTATATCAAAAATAGCCTTTGTATTATCATAAACACATTAGAAACATAATAACACAACATACACTGTGCCAATTGGCACTGGGTAATATTCACAAGGGTTTATATACAGGGCCAGGCTAATCGGGCCACAGTCAGAACCATCAGCACAGGTTAGTAAATGCAAAACACAACCAGTACTTACTGGTATCATAATGACCTAAGCATTATCACACTAGCATCAGACAACATCCTAAAATATCATAGCATGACATTAGAAAATAAATCACATTAGGCCCAAACATAAACACATTATGCAATAGGCCTTACCAGCATAAACACATTATGCATAAACATCCTAAACATAAACACATTATGTCATAGGCATCACAATTGGGCCTTGTGCCCTACCACATCAAGCTGACCACCCGGCCAACTGGCCTTACACTTGGGCTCAAAGGTTCTTTGTCCAGAAAGTCAAGGCTCTAGGGGGGATCACTCAAATGATCCCCTGGCTGCCTTGGCACCAAACACAAAGTGTGCACCAGCGCTGGCCATGTGATGCAACTCACCCCTTCCTTACTGACAAAAAAACTGGCCCCCAACGTTGCAGTTGTCCGCTATGGTGGCGCAACTACAGAACAAAACAGGCGTGGCGCTCTTGGCCCAGATTCTCCCACTGTGACCCTTCAAGAAAAATGGCTCTGGTGGAACTCTGCTGCTTGAGGAGCCCCACTCTGGGGCTCGGAACCCAAGCATTGCAGCGGCCCACTGCCTGGGGTGGCAGCTGTGGAGCCCAGGCACCGTGGTGTCTTGGAAGCCCCCCCTCTGGGGCTTTGAAAGACAATGGCCTACACCGTTGGATTAGCCCGCTCCTGCGGGACCACTCAGGCACCGACAATGTGCCTTGGGGAGCCCCACGTCACTGAGCTCTTCTGGTGCCGATCCCCACACCCGAAATACTTAAGGGTCAGTCCCACTCACTGGGCTGGCTCAGGACTCCGGCGTCTCTTCTTGCATCACCGGTGATCTCTGTGGCTTTCCTCCCCCTCTGCCAGGTGGGGGAAGGCTAAAGACGCCACCACTGGAGCCCGCGAGGCTCCGTCGCATGTCATCGGGCTTCCTCTTTCCTGTACCGCTGGGCTTTCCCAAGCACTCGGGAGCCCCGCACAGACTTCCCGTGACATGCAGAAGGCCCCTCCCACAACCAGGCAAGGCTGCCTGGCTTCCAGGTTGCAGCGCTAGATCGAGGCAGCTCCTTTGGCTCCAGCTGGTCCACAAATATGAGGTAGGCTCCCGCCAATCGAACAACCTCCAATGCGGGGTGGGCTTGTAGTGTAGTTCCTAGTTTCCCACTAGGCCCTGCGCATTGGAATAACATAAACAGTAGTATCGACGTGGAACTGCTTACATTCCAGGCCTCCACTGACTATGCTAAACTTAATTGGGTTGTGTTACCAACTAGCTCAGAGGTCACTGGAAACTTTCTTCTCTGCATAGGAAGTGATCAGCTTCCCTGGCACAGACAAGAAGGGATTCAGTTTTCCAACAACCGTGCAACATGACAACTTTGCTCCTCAGATCAAGAGTCAATCTCTAGGGTCGTGTGAAACAATAGACATGTATTTCACTCAGTCAGTCTAGTGCAGTTTACTTTCACGAGATGTAGAGAATAGAGAGACGGGCGTTTGTCAATAAAGGGTTAACATTTATTGAACAGTCTTTCTTCTCGTACAAGAGAAATGTATTGCCACAATTGCAATAATTGTTATTATAAAAAGTACGTACAGTAAGATAAGTATTGCGAAATAGAACTGTAAAAGCATTGATATGGTTTCTTAGCCATACAATGGTTTAAAAGTAATAAAACATATATACAGTCATATATACATTAGGCTAACATACTCAACTGGTGCTTCTAACTAAGCCTACCCCAGTGTGCCTGACCTAAGCCTAACACGTGAAAAGGGGAGTAAGTAAGTAGCTTTAAGTTAAGTTGGTTTTGCCAAGGTTTGTTTCAAGAATTCTCATCTAAGGGTTTAGTCAACACCATACCTCTGAATAGAATGATGGAGGATTGGTATCTCCTTCAGGGGTCTCTCTCGATATCCCAGTTCACCTGCGAGGGTAAACCGGAAGCGCCGGGACTGGATTTCTCTGCACGAGAAAGGCAGCCGCTTCTCTTCAGCGCGTCGAGGAAGGAGGGGGGACAGCGTCCGCGGGCAGCTGGAATCTGCTGGATGTCTTCGCAGAGGGACGTCTGTTCAGCTCCTTAAGCGTACTGCACCATAGGTCGCGCTTTAGCGGCGATAATGGTATCAGCAGCTTCACCACCACAGGATAGCAGGCTACAGCGACAGAGTGCTAGATTTACCAACACAGGGTCATGCAGGCAGCCAGCATCAGTAGCTCGCAGCTCACAACAGCTCTCTTTGCTTAAGGCAACGTTGGTAATATTTATACCTGACAGGTGCCGGGTTTGACGCAAGTTTGCTGGACATAAGACGTCAATTAAAGATGTCACTAGGAAGTGATAGTTATCAGTTGCTCATTAGAGTTCCATTACTAATCAAAACATAGCAAGCGGGGATTTCCAGGTTTGCTAAGTTTTTATCTTGTTGAAGAACTCGGAGTGTTATCTAGGAATATCAGATAGTGACTACTGCTCTGTCATTGCACTAATTGGTCGCAAAGGAAGTGGCAGAGGGAACTATGCTGGAATGTGGCTCTGTTCGTGTGAGGCCAGAGTTGACTTTTCAGAAAATCGCACTTGAACGGTTATGCCAATATAGGGAATAAAGGGATTTATAGCCGAATAGGGGCATAAGGTCACAGTATCGATCAGGAACCTAGATAAACACGCAACACCCACTCCACGGGTTAATGTCCATCAAAATTACTAAAACTAAAGCAATTAGATGCATGTGTAACATTGCCCACCCCAAAATACATAAATGCATTCGAAATAGGCGTACTTGTAATACATGGAATTTAGGTACTGTACGTTTTTTTTTTTAAAGCATAGTAATCATTCAAAAAATATTGCATATGAAATCAATGAACGATTATGCATAAAGAATTACACATGAAGTATCTCTGACAGAAGAAAAGCGAGATAAATCCTCACATAAAAATGCATTGTAATAACATGCGTGCTAGAGGCTGGTGTAATGTTGTTATGTCTCTAGATGTGTTTAGAAATAGAAGTGTGAAGCTTCTGTTCTCTAAGAATAGTTTTTACGTTAAGCAAAGAATTGTTCGTGCCAAAAAGGGTCAATATTAGAAAAATTGTCCAATTCAAAGAAAATAGATTTCCAAAGCTCTTGGCAGTTTTTGTTGATCAAAACTGAAGGCCGAATTCAGAGTTCATGGGAACGCTGTGTGTCGGAAAGCTTCTCAAAAGTTATTGTTTCTCTACGGGTGAGAACATCGTATCAGACAGGCTCTCAAAGAATTGGTCTACAAAATCAGGTGATAGTTCAACCAAATTAGATAGCGCTGTAACTTGTCAGGTGTGAGAATGATTGCTGTCATCGAAGGCAGGACCAGCAATGCTCACAGAACGTTGTACCTGGATGATGTTGCTTTTGTCACTCGCTCCACTGTTACCACTTGGCTGTAGTACAGGAGTCTCCACGAATGCCGTCATCAGGATTGGTAGCCGCTGGGGACAACACAATACATGAGCCGTTATTGGACTGAGCAAAGTATCGACGTCCATTGGTACTGCTGATGGAAGTGAAAGACAGATGTCCAACACGCATTCATCGCCGCAAAGCATACACCGTAGCACAGGTAAAATGCAATTTTGCCATATCGGTCTGAATGAAAGGAACCAGGTCATGTTTAGATCTCTCAGCCTGGCCAATCCGAGGACGTTAGTTATCCTGTCCCGGTAGCGCATTGCTAGGATTGTCTCTTCCATTCCCATGGGAGCTATGTCTGAGCCGAGGCTTGCCATAACGAAGCAGGAGGGTCAAAAATAGAATCCCTGCGACGAGTCCCAAAAATAATGGTATGCCGCCAAAAATGGAGTGCACAAAATTAGGAAAGATTCCCAAAATTGCCTGGAAGGGTGTTAGCAGTCCCGTAAAGACTGTCTTAAATATGCCTGGGATGCTTGTTGCACTAGACATGTTAAGGAGTTGGCTGAACATTTCTACGAAATGCACGGGGCAATTTGTTGATAAAAGGTCATGAACCTCAGTAGCCGTCCTTGCGACTAGAAGATCATACGTCTCTTTAGATGACGTTATAGGCACTGTTGTCTGTAAAAGTACAGATTTCATTTTGCTTAATGTATCAATTCGTATAGAATAGAGATTCAGACGAGGCCAGATGGGAGTCACTATGTCTGGAGGCCCGCTCGGGAACAATGCTTGCATACAACATTCGACCATGGACGTAACTTGTACTAGATAACTTTTCCCTGGCGTCAGGCCACAACATCTGTGATCCGTTCTAAGAATGTAACTCCCGTTTGCGAGTTGCATAAAGAAGGGCTCTATCTGAGTTGCAGGTGTGACTAACTGGTGGCATGAAAGGTTGTTTGAATTTCCATCACATGCTCCGTGTAAATTAATACCCTGACACAAAAGTATACCGCTTAGTGAATGTTTACAATTCTCACCACTAAGAAATACATTTTTGTCACTGTCACTATAGCAAGAATGAGTGTATGGTAATTTCCATTCAGATTTTACATATCCTTTACCCAATTGTTCATACTGGCCAGCAGGTATGTATTCAAGGCACTTTTTAAATCGGAAAGTTGTTATCGGAATAGTGATAATTCTGTGTATTATCCATTCAATGACAGGACTCTCTGACATTGTCAATGGTAATCTCTCGAGTTTTTCGATGCTCAGGATTGTATAGTCTGCTCCTTTCTGTGCCAAACTGATCTGTTTATCAGTAAGGTTAAAACTGGAAAATAATGACGTTGTGTTGATCAAACGCCAAGGCACATAGCCTGAACGAATATTTTGCAGCGTCCAGCCTAATTCTATAATAGAGCGTAATTGAGACTGGCCATGTTGTAACATTAGCAAATCTCTGTCTATCACATCAAAGGCAGAGGATACAATATTGTCCAACGAATATATTCTGGAAGACAGAGTCATTAACCCATTGTCTACCACAGAAAGTGATTTTTCCAAATTAATACGATCAATTTCTCGTATTTTCTCAGCAGTTTCAATTTGCTTTACTTTCCAAGCCTCGTTGTAAGCAGCATAGATGCTGGTCGCTATGAAACGCTTTTGACGCTGTTTGCGTGGTCCAAGAATGAAATCGCGCAAATCAGCACCATCATTTAGCAAAGACAAGTGTTGCTTAATTTCAGCCAGTGTGGATGATTTTAGCCATTCAAGGCAGAGCTTCCCTACACTGTATGTTGTTATAATCCCTGGATGTTGTCTCTGGGAGTATCTAGAGTCTAATCTGGTCATTTTTAAACCCTGCGTTTTGTTCAGGAATCTATCTTGACAGCTATTTGTGTCTGTAGGCCAGATTAACCACTTTTTCCAATCAGGATGTGTTCTGTTGAAATGTAAAATATGTGACACGTCTAACTCAATATCTGTGGTTGTATTCTCAGCTATTGGCTTTGGTATAGACGGTGTTTTAAGGTCTTTGTTCTTAGCTAGGCCAAGACAAGATGTTTGGTGTACTGTGTCATTTAAAAATAACATTTGTTCTGGTATCATGCAGGTTCTAAATAGTGCTTCTATGCCTTGCACCTGCCAATCTTTTGTACCCCAAATTGTTTTCGTTTCAACATTATTTTTCCAAAAATCAAAACCAAATGTCATCATTTTGTCATAAAATGCTTCTGAATATATCAATTTAGAATTTGTCAGCATTGTTTTCATTCCTGTTTTATCTAACAGTTTATAATAAAACGTTTCTGCATCACTTGTGTTAAACCCTGAGAAGTATTTGAATTTCTCAAAGAATGCTTTAGAACTGCTTTTAGGTGGTGTAGAACAATGTTCCCATTGATTATACACAAAAACATTTCTAGGCTGTGCACATTTATGCAAGTAATGATCCCCATAGTGGGTGTAACAGAATAACTGCTCATCACTAGATGAACCTTGTAAACAATCATGATCTGTGAATCTAGCTGACATTACTAAATCAGACACCATGTCATTAATACTGTTAAAGTCCCAATCATCAGAGAATGTACTTGGTGTCACAAAGTCACTTAAGGAAACCTTTAGTTGATGAGGATACTTCAGGATTTCGACCAGACCATAGATCTCATAGTCTGTTTTCTCCCATACTACCCCACCAGGTATTGGAATTGCTGTGACATTTACTGTTGACAGTTCTCTTTTCTTCACGTGGGATGATCTGTGTGGTTTCAGGACTAGGTTGATGTTCTGACTTGCTGTGTCCATTCAATTGTAATGAACTTTCCCTAAATTAAAACTAAAATTAGGCAGAGTAGGAGTATGAATACCCCTGAAATTATCCAATGCTCAATCAACGGTGAATCCAGATATAATTCTTTGATTTGTTGAAGGAGTCCTGTTGTATTTTCTTTAGAATACTTTTTTGTTTCTGGCATCACTTCGGGCTCATTTTGATCTTCAGAGAAGTTGTCGAAGTTGATGAAATAACCAGAGGCAGTTCTGTCAATTGATGGGATTGTTCTTTCAATCTGTCTTTCGGTAGCACTTTCTGATGCCACATCATTGTAGACTGGTGTTGTTTCTTGACGAACTGTTTCAATCTGTGTTTCAAGAGGCACGAGTTCCATGGCTGTATTGCATAGTCCTTCATTGTGCACTGCAGGCTGATCGAATGTGATTAGTCTTTCAGTTTGAACCTCTTGGATTGTTGCAAGTTTGGGTATTCTGTTGTTTCTTGGGAGTCCACTGGGCCTACTGTTGATTATAGGCCACATGCTTGTGGTTTTACCAGATCGATGGACACGACTCTGTTCTCCTTTTTACCAGCAAGGGGCGGTAGCACAACTGATCTTGTTCCGGTGACTGCTAACACAGGTACTGCTTTTCTGTAAGAAGGCCCAAATTCCTTCTTCACCGCGATCTTTTCTCTGACTAGATCCCCAATCTTTGGAATCCAGACAGGCCTTGCTGGAGCTGTTGCGGGTGGTGCCTCGTCAGTGGTACTTGGCTGTTGCTTTAACTTTATGTTGCTTAATGATTTTCTTGTTTCATTCAGTTCCTGTAAAACAGCCAAACGATCCTTTACATCAAAGTGCGTTGTTTCTTCTTGTACCACTGACATTTGACTATCGAGGTCCTGAACTCGCATTCTAATTCCGAACAATAGTTCGTATGGGCTGAAACCTTTTAGAGAATTTCTTGGCATGTTGTTAAGACTAGTCTGGACACTTATTAAATGTTTGACCCACCCAGCGCCTGAACCTAATACCTTCGCTGTTATAGATTGCTTTATGTCACGTTTTTTTCTTTCTATCACACTATTCCCTTCCGGGGAATGACGGACAAGAATACCACAACCCAATTCCCATGCTAGCCATGGCCTCCTTATAAGCTCGAGAGCTAAAAGCAGGACCCTGGTCAGAATGGAACGTGGTAATTGCGTATGTGCCGATAAAGACTCGCAAATCTTTTATAACCGTTCTAGCGTCAGCCGAGCGCTGGTGGCCTCATTTTTTAAGTGCTTTTCGTCTTAACTATTAATAGGACGCAGGGTGGGGTGTAGGCAGCGTTACGCTCTTTCTGATTGGTAGCCGGTAGCAAGGTTCGCTACTGTGATCCCTATTACAGTTTTCACAGTTGTTTGCATATATTTGGTGTTCTACACTCATTCCCGGCCACCAGAATACTGATTGTAATTCAGTCAGTGATTCCTTGATCTTTCTGTGCCTAGGACCCAAACCCATATGTGCGTCTGCTATTAAAAATATTCTCCTGTTTGTGTTTGGAATTACTCTGTCCCCCACTCCAGGGATTCGAGCAAAAGGAACGGAGTTTGCATCGATTATGTATGCATAATTGAGTGGATAGTTCACGGGTAGTGCTGCACAGTCGCCTTTTACGGTCGTTTTTACTGCTAGCATGGTTTCCCCGTCTATGTACTTATCTGTACGCTTTTTTGTGGCTACGGAAGCCGGTTTAGTTGCTTCCGCTTTGGCTGTATTAGCCAATGAATTCTCTGTGCGTGAATCACGTGAGTCTTTTGTAGTTCTTTGTATAAAAGAGCTACTTGTTCCCAAAGCATTTTATGCTTTATTGTGGCACCTGTGTCATCTTTGTAGTCGTTTTCGATCCAACTCTGCAGTTTATTGTTGTAAGAGTTGACGCAAAAATGAGAATCGCACACTATAAGTGTCGGGAATTCGCGTTCTGCATTTTCGAGCGCCATCTTTAAAGATCTGATTTCAGTTCTTTGAACCGAACAGTTTCTTACAGATTCAGTTTTTGTTACTTTCGGTCTGAATTTACCGCACAGCCAACGACCTTTAATGATCGCACATGCTGCATCGTAGGATTTTCTCTCTACGTTGAAATGCTGTACAAAGCTATCTGTATAGATTATACAGGCATATTGTGGGAGAGGCAGAATTTTGATTGGCAGAGGATATTCTTCTTCATATTCTAAATCATTCAGTTCTTTGTATTGCGGGGCGAAATAGTATTTCACATCTTCCGCTCCTAGAGAATCTATACACTGTATCCATTTCGGATCCAGTGACACTGTAGGCAGGTTTACTGGGCTGAATAGCGCCTCGAAGGCGGATTCCGCTGTAAGGATATTAATCCGTTTGCCGTGTGCTAGTTCTCGTTCATTTGCTAATGCGATTTGCACTGCGTTCACAGTTTTTTCTGTGTGACTGAATGTTTCTTCTGCTTGTGTGTACAAGTGAGATTTTAATTGAAATAGGTACCTTTTCTCCCTCATTAGAGGTTAGGTACGTGAATCCGCATCTTCCTGGGATGACTCGGATTACAAGATCGATCGTGTTGTCACGTGTATCTTATTTTGTTTTTGCTAACATGTCTGTTTGCAGTGATCTCAAAATTTCTGTGTGTTTTTGAGTCCAATTGATTTGTTTAAAATCAGGTTTAATTAGTTCGTAGAGAGGTTTAACCCTCTCTGCGTAATTTAGGATGTAAGTTCTTCCGAAATTCAGAAAACCTAGAATGGATTGTAAATTCTTCAGCGTTTTTGGAGCTTGGAGTACAGCGCACTTCTCTAAGAAGTTGTCCGCTAGGCTTTTCCCTTCACTTGATAATTCGTACCCTAAAAACAGTACTGTCAGATGGGCAATTCGAGACTTTTTAAAGTTGAATTTGTAACCCTCTGCTGCGAACCCAAGTATAATGGTGTTCACTCTTTTCAAGTGAGTATCCAAGTCGTCGTCTGTGAGATAAATATCATCTACGTAAGACAATGCTTCATCATCATAGATTTGTAGTAACTCTGTTACCCTAGCTGAGAATAGTCCTGGGCTGTTCTTGAACCCCTGTGGGAGTCGACAGAATTTTTTCTGTGACCCAAATGCAGAGAAAGCGGTCAAATATCTGCTTTCTGGTGCAATGTTTTGACAAAAGAAACCATTAGAAATGTCTAATGTCGTTTTATATTTTTTCCTAACTATATTATTCATTAGGGCTGCACTATGCAAGTTTTGTACTGCAAAGGTTTTGCAACATGTATTAAGGTGTCTGTAGTCCAAAACTAGACGATATGAATTGTCTGGCTTGGAGACAGGAAACAAAGGATTGTTCATTTGAGAGGTGCATGTTTCAATCACCCCCTGGTATTCAAGTTGATCTAAGATATCCCTGACCTGTTTTTTAGCTTCTTGCTTTATGGGATACTACCGTTGGGCAGTTGGTTCACTTTTTAACTGGATTTTGTGAGGAGGTGAATCCTCATCCCATCCTACATGATTTTTATACAATGCAGGTGCCTGGGCTACTGCCCATTTCCTTGCATATGTATATTTTTTGTGAATCGGAATGTGATTCGAGAAGGCAGGCATAATCACTTCTTCGCCACGAGGGCACTCCCTGACAAACTCCGGGGGCCAATCTTTTTCAGCTAACAGAATATCATAGCCTTTTGAGAGCTTATCCCAAAATAGACCCTTAATTTTCCTAGTCTTATCACCCTCCATACGCAATGTTATTTCGTATATTTTATGGGGCTCGCTAAGTCTGGTGTCGGCAGTTTCAACCTGAATGTATTCATTCGTGTCCACTGTCTCCAGATGACTCATCAAGATCTTGCGCGCTATACTGATTTCTGCTGCACTGTCCAACATTGTCAATGCCCACTCCCCGTTTTTCAACTGTGTCCTCAGTATTCTCGGCATGGTTGATTACTCTAATACTGGCTACCTTCTTTTTCTGAAATTGAGATTTTTTACTCTGAGCAGGTTCCTTGTCTTTGGACTTGGTGTGCTTTCCTGGGTCTGACCGTCCTCTTCTTTCAGAATTCTGTGGAAAAGATCGAGAGGGACGTGTATCAATACTTTGATATCTATCAGGTTTTTTTAGATTATCCCTATTTCTAAGGTTATATCTTTTCTCAGAGGGCTCCCGTTGGGGAGACTGGCGTTCTCGAGTCGGAGTTCTTTCCCTCCGTCGAGGAGACCTTCCTCTGGACTGGAAAACTTTTTCCTTGGGAGTGGATTGTTTATTTCCATCCCAGCTCTTTTTAGGAGTATTTAAATTATTATTAATAAATAATTTTACTAACTCTCTATAAGCTTTTGTTAATTCTCCTATGTTAAATAAGAGATCTTCTTTTGACATTTTTGCAATGTCAGGGTGTGGTATGTAGCTGGCTAGAACCGGCCACGTGGCTCCTGGTCTACCTAGTGGACCGAGCCTAGTTATGTGATCATTGTGATTTAGGGCGCCATTAAACCAGAGCAGGTGCTCTTGAAATTTAAGTGGAATTTCAATCTCCTCGAAAGGAGCGTACTCATCCGGTGGTTTCTCTATTTTGTAATAGTGAAACTCTTTTGTTCTAGCGTTTACCGCTGGAAAGTTTATCCATGAATAGAATACCTCTGTCTGCCGATACTCGTGAGCCTCTATCACGAAAATTACTGTACCACCTTGAGGTGTCAGTCCGTTTTCTATAAGTTTTAAAGTTATAGATCTTTTTAAGTTGACCGGGATGATAATAGCATCCGGGTCTGTGTATTCGGGACCTTGCTGAGTCGCATCTGCTGCGGCCCCATTGGTTCCGTTATTTTCTGGCATTGTAAAAATGCAAGGTTTGCAGAGTAGGTCTCCAAGGAGACAAAGATTAGGTGCACAATATTTTGGAACACTGTATCCTTCAACGTTGAATAAACCAGAGCTTTACATAGGAATCTCTTCCTACTAAGGTCGGGCGGATTTTAACCTTTCACCCACTCCAGACGTCTATTGGAGTATTTACGGGAGAAAGGGGTGTGAAATATGCACGACTGAGTTACTCTATAAGTCTTGCGTTAGTTTATCGCCTTACCAAACGTTGGGCGCCATGTAGTGTAGTTCCTAGTTTCCCACTAGGCCCTGTGCATTGGAATAACATAAACAGTAGTATCGACGTGGAACTGCTTATATTCCAGGCCTCCACTGACTATGCTAAACTTAATTGGGTTGTGTTACCAACTAGCTCAGAGGTCACTGGAAACTTTCTTCTCTGCATAGGAAGTGATCAGCTTCCCTGGCACAGACAAGAAGGGATTCAGTTTTCCAACAACCGTGCAACATGACAACTTTGCTCCTCAGATCAAGAGTCAATCTCTAGGGTCGTGTGAAACAATAGACATGTATTTCACTCAGTCAGTCTAGTGCAGTTTACTTTCACGAGATGTAGAGAATAGAGAGACGGGCGGTTGTCAATAAAGGGTTAACATTTATTGAACAGTCTTTCTTCTCGTACAAGAGAAATGTATTGCCACAATTGCAATAATTGTTATTATAAAAAGTACGTACAGTAAGATAAGTATTGCGAAATAGAACTGTAAAAGCATTGATATGGTTTCTTAGCCATACAATGGTTTAAAAGTAATAAAACATATATACAGTCATATATACATTAGGCTAACATACTCAACTGGTGCTTCTAACTAAGCCTACCCCAGTGTGCCTGACCTAAGCCTAACACGTGAAAAGGGGAGTAAGTAAGTAGCTTTAAGTTAAGTTGGTTTTGCCAAGGTTTGTTTCAAGAATTCTCATCTAAGGGTTTAGTCAACACCATACCTCTGAATAGAATGATGGAGGATTGGTATCTCCTTCAGGGGTCTCTCTCGATATCCCAGTTCACCTGCGAGGGTAAACCGGAAGCGCCAGGACTGGATTTCTCTGCACGAGAAAGGCAGCGGCTTCTCTTCAGCGCGTCGAGGAAGGAGGGGGGACAGCGTCCGCGGGCAGCTGGAATCTGCTGGATGTCTTCGCAGAGGGACGTCTGTTCAGCTCCTTAAGCGTACTGCACCATAGGTCGCGCTTTAGCGGCGATAATGGTATCAGCAGCTTTACCACCACAGGATAGCAGGCTGCAGCGACAGAGTGCTAGATTTACCAACACAGGGTCATGCAGGCAGCCAGCATCAGTAGCTCGCAGCTCACAACAGCTCTCTTTGCTTAAGGCAACGTTGGTAATATTTATACCTGACAGGTGCCGGGTTTGACGCAAGTTTGCTGGACATAAGACGTCAATTAAAGATGTCACTAGGAAGTGATAGTTATCAGTTGCTCATTAGAGTTCCATTACTAATCAAAACATAGCAAGCGGGGATTTCCAGGTTTGCTAAGTTTTTATCTTGTTGAAGAACTCGGAGTGTTATCTAGGAATATCAGATAGTGACTACTGCTCTGTCATTGCACTAATTGGTCGCAAAGGAAGTGGCAGAGGGAACTATGCTGGAATGTGGCTCTGTTCGTGTGAGGCCAGAGTTGACTTTTCAGAAAATCGCACTTGAACGGTTATGCCAATATAGGGAATAAAGGGATTTATAGCCGAATAGGGGCATAAGGTCACAGTATCGATCAGGAACCTAGATAAACACGCAACAGGCTCCCTCTGAGAAATAAAAGCAAAGGGTGGGGTGAGCACACGCTAGATCAGCGAAAGCACCAGCATAAGGCAGGGTGGGCTCCCGCTGAACAGTGCAAAATGCTGGGTGGTTTCCCGCCTTGAAGCACACCACGATGCGGGGGAATCCCTCTGGACATTGTGCAAGGCAAAGATGTTCCTCTTTCCCTGGCAAGGCTAAAGTCCTTCTTCTTGGGGAATCAAACAATATAGCGCTCACAAGGAGCTAAGTACTGCACAGTTCAAGGGGGCAAAACAGGGCCCAGGCAGGCCAGCACACAGGACCCTCCAGGAGGGAGGCAGTCCCTCGTGGTGGTTCCTCCCGAAGCCCAGCAGCTGCACAGGCCCCCCAAGTCACAGGAACATCACCTTTTCATGGGGTCACAGTCACAGTATTTATACACAGAATGTCTTTGTCTGCAGGACAGGGCTATAGGGGAACCAGATTAAACTGGTTCAGGGGGGATTTAGAGCACTCTGTTGACAGGGCTCCTTTTCTCCATTGTTAAGTGGGGGCTTGTCATGAAACAAACCACAAGTTGCAGAGCCAGCATTCACTAGGGCAGGCACAATCCTATTTAGGGACCAGGGACTTCTCCTCCCACCAGTCCAAATGCAGATGTCCCATTCAGCTGACTCACTATGCCCCTCCTCGAGCCACACACACCTCAGCAGCCCCTGTCATCCAAAAGCCAGACATGCAATTCACATCAGGCAGGCAGACACATAGCACACCGAAATGCCATCTTCTAAAGGTGGCATTTCTAAAATAGTTATAACAAATCTGCACACACCATTGCATAGCATTTATTATCACTATTCCAAACATACCAAACTTGACCACGTTGCATCTCTCATATCAGGAATTACCACCAAAACACTTATCAGGGAATCCCCAATGCCTTCCTATAGGAGGGCAGCTCCACAGTAGTGAGAAACCAAAATGTATGTTTGTCACTACCAGGACATGTCACACACTTAAGGTCCATGTCCTATCTTTTACCTACAGTACACCCTACCCATTGGGCTAGCTAGGGCCTACGTTAGGGGTGACTGACTTGTAGTAACACTTCACGAACAGACCATGCAATGGCAGAGGCCTGAGATAGGTTTGAAAGGTTACTTTGGTGGGTGGCGCAATCAGCTCCGCAAGCCCACCAGTAGCATTTAACTTACCAGGCCTGGGTATATGAGATACCACTTTACAAGGGACTGACATGTAAATTAAATAGGCCAAACAGGTGTAGACCAATCTTACCATATTTAACAGAGAGAGCACACACACATTACACTGAACAGCAGTGCTAAAGTGCCCAGAGTCCTAAAAACACCAAGTCAGAAAAAAAGCTAGGAGAAAGGCAAAAGGTTTAGGGATGTCCCTGCAAAAAGGGGCAATTCCAACACAACCCCCGTCCAGACAAAACGTAAGGCAGACTAATCACCATCTTGATTGGCTTCCCTGCCTTGGGCGATAGAACAAGGACGCAGGCCCACAACTGCAGGGACACCCCTCAGTTCTATGCATCTCTGTACCCATGTGGTTCCCTCTGTAAAAGCTCCCAGGACCCACTGGTACTTCCTAGTAGTCCTAGGCCAGGACCAGGTCCTAGGCCATCCAGATATATCTGGTCCTTGCCACCTCACAGAGTACGGGGCAGTAACCTCTGGCACTTAGTGACCATTCTCCAACTCTATCCCTCATCAAGGCAGTTCTAAAATGCCACTGATCCTCCAGCCTAGGGTCCGCACCCTCAGGCTTTCCTACGCCTACCTCTACTTCTAGGGTTCTGCACTCTTCTCCTTTGAGAGGCACCTTCAGAACACAACTCCCACCAGTTCAAGACCTTGCTCCAGCAACTGGTCTCCCAACCTAGGGTCTAAACCCTCAGGTTGCCCCGGGGTCAAAGGCGAGGACTCCCTCCCTCTGCTCCCCCTTCCAGAGTTCTGCACCCTCCCAACCGGAGGGGTACCCCTGGAAGACAAACCAGTCAGAACATTGGTTACAGATGTCCCTCCCTCCAGGTCAGGCAGAACCTGCACCCGCCCTCCCAAACTTTGGCTGAACCCTGTGGCTGAGCACTTGCCTGGCACAACAGGACTTCTGGGGACTCACACAGTTTCTCCCTGGTCATGAAACCACATACCGATGCCCTTCCCTTAAGATCAGGCAAAACCTGAACCTGGCCTCCCAACTCAGGGACTCACCACTGCAGTTGAACACTTGACTGGCATGCCAGCATTTCTGGAGACTCACACAGTATCCCCCGAGGGTAAAACATGTCCATCTGACAGTGCTCAAAGATCCCCCGGGACAGAAGTGGTATCACCATGGTCACTTCTAGGAGACTCAGCCCTTCTGGCTGGTCCCTGGCCCACTGGTTCTCCCGGTGGGGAACACATCCCCTCTCTCAACCCTCAATCTGGACTTCTGCACCCTCCAAACTGGAGTGGCAAGAACAGATACCAGAACCATTGATGCTCCATTTACAGATGATCTAGGTTCTCCTGACACTAGGAGCTCCCATAAATTGGTCTACCAGTACACCCTAGGCTGCCAACCTGGTGTTCCCTTAGGGAACACTCCATGTCCTGAGACTGGGTTTTGGCACTTTGGGGCACACAGTCCCACACTCACTCCTTCTCCACTGAGACAGGACGTGAGCCCCTACACCCATCCCACTACACTGGGACCTAGCTGGACTGCTCTGAACCTCTTCCCCCACACAGGTCCGGAAGATACCTGGGCTCCTACTTTTGGGATCACTCCCCAATACCTCTTCAGACTAACCCTGTTTTTAGTTCACGTAGTAGCGCTATGCGTAGCTACGCGACGTGCTCTTCGCACTACGCGACCTGCTCGTTGCTACACGAACTGTGTAGTGCACTGTGCAAAATGTTGTTTGCACTGATTGCACAGTGACAGATTTTTGTCCGCACTGTGCAACCATTGCAAACTGCAACTTGCACAGTGCATGCTGTCGTTTTCTGACGCTCGAGTAGATTTCTACTTGAGCGGCAACTTTCTCAATGCGGACTGGTAGTTTCTCTTCGCGAGCAATCACGAGCATACGCGACCACTTGCAATGAGAAAACTGACCTCCCCGCATTGAGAATCTCACCGGGAGGTGTATTTTCCACACTCGCGATCGGCAACTTGATTTTGCTGATCGCAAACAAGGAAAAAGTCTCGTTGGAATGTCATTTTGCTCGCTCGCTGTCGGCAACTTGACGTTGATGACCGCGAGCAACCAAAAAAAATGACAGCTGCACTACACTATGTGTGTTTGCACTGTGCTACGTGCAACTCGCGTAGTGCGAAGTAGCGCAAACTTCGCAAACTTTGCAAACTACGCAAGTGTAGCATAGTACTTTGCCCAGGGTCACTTCAGACCCACCGGCACACTGCCAGAGGTCTGCCTCCATGCAAGCTCCCTAGGATCAGAGAACTCACATTCCAACAGGTGTTGGCATAACCCCGGAAAACAATTACTGAACATGTGCTCTCTGACAATCAGATTGAACAGCCCTTGAAAATCATTTGCTGTGCTACTCATCACCCAACCTTTCAGTGCATCACAACATTCATCCACAAACTCCCCCCCAAGACCGGTGAGGCAGTTTCTTTCAGCCCCTGAACCTCAAACTATCCCCTTAAGGTGTGACACCCTCCTCTTGGGAACTAGGTACCACGCTCTGGGATATGGGAGTTGGACTTCCAGCACTGGACTTCATATTGCTGCCACCACTGGATCGCACCCTTACTGGTGAATACAAATAAATAAAACTGCTCTCTGGGGACAATCGACCCTCCAGAACTAGTTTCTTCCTAGCAAAGGCCCTCTCTCCCTCCGCCATCCTCTCCTGAGCTAAGTCCCTCTCAGTCTCCAGCTTTTGCTCCTCAAGGCCCAATGCCATGAGGCTTAACTCATGGGCCAACTCCTTGAGCCTCAGCTCCTGAGTCAACAAGGCCTTTTTCTCCTCCCAACCCAGCCAGACTATATCTGTGGCATACTCCAACTGGAGTTTATCCAAAGCCAGCTGATGCTCCCTTTCTTCCTTCATATCCACCCACTCCTTTGGGGACAGTGAAAGAAATGGGGCACAGCTCCGGACCCTGGACCCAGCAAAGGACTCTCTATCTATGGGGTCCTCATTATCTACTGGTGTCCCTGCCCTGTCATTTTCTTCCTCATCTTCAGACTCTTCAGGGCCACCCTCAGACCCATCACAATCTTGGAGTGCAGCCTGGTCCCTGTCCCTCTGTCTCCACCTATCCTGTTACCAGTGTATCAGGGCACACCCAAGACTTCCCCTGACTGCCCTCTCCACTTACTTCTAAGTCTCTCTCATGATAGTACCCCCTAAGCTCTTCTAGATTGAAGTTGAACATATCGTTCAGGTCAAAGGAAGATTCCATTTTGGCAAGGCATTTATTGCACAGGTGCATGTTAAAAATGGGTAGCGTGTGCAGAGCGGGCGAGCCAAACTCCTGAGGAAATGTGTAAAGCATCCGCGCGGAACACACATGTGGCACACAAGGCACACTACAAAAAAAGACTCCACACCAGGTTAGGTGAAAACCAGTATGTGTATTGTACAATAAATAACTCAGAAGGGAATCACAGGTGCAGATAAGCTGTTCACAGGGAGACTATATACAGGGCAGCTCCAATCGGGCTGCTGCCAGAACCATCACCTAAGCGCAAAGATGAATGCCAGTCCAGTAATCATAAAAGCCTCAGCACATCAGCATGAACTCTGTTAGCATAAATCCGGCATAACAGTGAGCATGAACACAAAGTATCATCATTGGCATCAACCTGTGGCCATAAGAGCATTAGGTATAGAACGAAAACATGACCTTAGCATGAGACATTATCATGAGGCATCAGAGCAGGCCTAACAACACCTCATGAACGACATCAGCATAAACCCCCTTAACAGCATGAGGCATAACTTTAGGTAGAACTGCATGAGGCAAAGAAACAAACAGTGTACATGCAGGAACATATGCAATATGCATGAACCTGGGTGTTAGAAATGGGTATTTCTGGTTGGCTAAGGCTTGCAAAAAACACAACAGGGATGCTAAGGGTCTAAAGAGAAAGCTACAAAGAACCAGTACATTCATAAGTAGTTTGTATAAGGAGAGCAGGAAGAGTGTGAAATAATACCCATCAGCCCACCCAATGGCGGAGTCTTGTCATCTGGGTTTTGTTAAGAACTGGTATCTGCTAAGTACCTCCTTGATTGTATGAAGAAGAATACTAGCGACAGATCTACCAGTGATAGAGAGACAGTAGAAAAGTATAGGTGGGTTGAAGATGGAGTATTGTTGCAGTGCTAAAAAGAAATTTTGTGGAGTGGTGAAAGGGTGTTTGTGTGTTAAGATTGCCAAGCGTGATGCCAAGAAACGACTTTATTAAGGGGGGTCATCATATTGGCAAGATTAAAAGCAGAGTGAAGATAGTGTGTTAAACAAATATCACTACCACTGAAAATAAAATGGTCAACATGTTTCAGCCATACAAGGCTTTCGTCAGGACCTTTTGGATTTACACTACTGCAACTGTAAAAAGTGAGAAAAGAAAAATAAATGACCTACCAGATATAAATTATTTATTTATGTGGTGGTCTCAACATCATGAACAAAGAACTCTCCCATAAATTTATATGGAGATGGCCTCACCTCGCCTGGCACTCGCTCAGGTAAAAAAAGAGGCCCCGCTCTGTCCGGCTCAGAAGGCAGCAGGAGGTACCGACCGACAGAGCGGGGCCTCTAAATATAGCATGCCCCCAAGCTGCTGGGTTTGAGGGGGGAACGGCCCACTGCCTTCCGGGGCTGCTCCAGTAATATGCCTGGGCCCCCATGGGGCCTTTCCAGAACAATGGTGCCCCCAACGTCGGAAGAGCCTCGACAGGCTCTAAATCGCAAGTGCCCTCACACAGAGAGAGCACACTGGGGGGGCGAGCACCGGCAATGTGCCCCGACGCCCCCCTCTGCAACTACCAACACCGGGCCCCTCAGGCCCTAGGGACATGCCCAGAGCTCTCCCCCGCCCGTCAACTCACCGGGCTCTGCTGCGGGGAGGATCCGAGGTCACAGCTGACTTCTTCTCCAGTTGCCGTTGTGCTGCGGAGCTCTCCCTCAGGCAGGGGAGCCTCGCAGTTGCCCCGGTCACGGCTCACTTCTTCTCCAAGCACCAGAGCGCAGGATGGGCTCCTGGCAGCTTCCGGCTTCCTCTTTCCCCCTGGCCCCGCCCACATCACCACACCGGTGCCTGGCTTCCGGTGCGAGCCGGGCTGCGGCGGTGATTTTCCCGGAAGCAAAAATACAGGCCAAAGCGAGGCATAGGCACCCTCGCAAGTTTAAATATTTGAAAAGCGGCAATTATGCGGCGTGGGCAGCCGCTTGTATTATAATAGGAATGCGGCCAAATGCAAGGTGGGCACCTGCTCCTTTAAATACAAAAAGGGCAAGTCAAGCGCTCCCAGTCGCTGAAGAGAAAAATAAAGCCACAAGTCCAGGCAAAGTTCTGTAGGAAGGTAGGCAGGGGGCAAGGCTGGGCCCAGGATCCAGCTCACAGGGCCCTCTAGGTAGGGAGGCAGTCCCTAGTGGCGGTATCCACCTGGTGCCCAGCAGCAGCAGGCCCCCTCTTCAGGTCAGGAACAAGTTACCAACCCCTCCGCCAACTCCAACGACATCACCCCCTCTCAAGCCCTCTGCGACTCCCTAGCTTCGTTCTTCCACAACAAAATCGCAGACATCCACAACAGCTTCGACAACCGACCCGGAGACCAACCCACCCAACCTTCTGCAGGACCTTCACCCCCCTCGAATATCCTTAATGACTGGAACCCAATCTCCACTGAGGACACCATCCGCCTGATGAACTCCATCCACTCAGGATCCCCCACAGACCCCTGCCCTCACCACATCTTCAACAAAGCAGACTCCATCATAGCATCACACCTCCGAGACATCATCAACTGCTCCCTCAACTCCGCCACCTTCCCGGAAAACTGGAAACACGCCAAACTCAGCGTCCTTCTGAAAAAACCCTAAGCGGACCCCACCGAACTCAAAAACTACCGCCCCATCTCGCTCCTTCCATTCCCAGCCAAAGTCATCGAGAAAGCTGTCAACAACCAGCTCGCCGCCTTCCTCGAAACCAACAAATCCCTCGACTCCTCACAGTCCGGATTCCGAGCCAAACACAGCACAGAGACCGCCCTCATCGCAGCAACAGACGACATTCGAACTCTCCTGGACAATGGAGACACAGTCGCCCTCATCCTCCTCGACCTCTCCGCAGCCTTCGACACAGTCTGTCATAACACCCTGTTACAACGCCTCAGAAACATCGGAATACAAGGAAAAGCACTGGAATGGATCACCTCGTTCCTCACCGGAAGAACCCAGAGAGTCCGCCTCCCACCATTCAACTCAGAGGCCACTGAAGTCATCTGCAGCGTACCCCAAGGGTCCTCACTCAGCCCCACCCTCTTCAACGTATACATGAGCCCCCTCGCGACCATCGCACGCCAACACAACCTCAACATCATCTCCTACGCGGATGACACTCAACTGATCCTATCACTCACCAAAGACCCTCACACCGCCAAAACTAACCTACATGAAGGAATGAAAGAAGTAGCCGAGTGGATGAAGCATAGCCGTCTGAAACTGAACTCAGACAAAACAGAAGTCCTTATCTTAGGTACCTCCCCCTCCACCTGGGACGAATCTTGGTGGCCAGAGGCCCTTGGAAAAGCACCCACCCCTACGGACCACGCACGGAACCTGGGCGTCATCCTGGACTCCTCACTCTCTATGAACAGACAAGTAAACGCTGTTTCATCATCTTGCTTCAACATTCTTCGCATGCTCAAAAAAACATTTCGCTGGATCCCCACCGAAACCAGAAAAACGGTCACCCATGCACTGGTTACAAGCCGCCTGGACTACGGAAACACCCTATACGCCGGTATCACCGCAAAACTCCAGAATAAACTCCAACGTATCCAGAACGCATCAGCCAGACTCATACTAGACATCCCGCGTAAAGACCACATCTCTAGTCACCTGAAAAACCTCCACTGGCTCCCCGTCAATAAGAGGATTACTTTCCGACTCCTAACCCACGCACACAAAGCACTTTATGAAATTGGACCCGAGTGCCTCAACACACGTCTTTCCTCCTACACCCCCTCCAGTCAGCTACGATCCTCCAACCGAGCCCTTGCTACCGTACCTCGCATCAATAAAACCACCATGGGAGGTAGATCCTTTTCCTACCTCGCAGCTAAAACCTGGAACTCACTCCCCACTCACCTTCGTCTCACTCAGAACCATCTAGCATTCAGAAAGCAACTTAAAACTTGGATATTCGACATATAACTCCCCACCCTTCTTCAAGCGCCTTGAGACCCTCCGGGTATGTAGCGCGCTATACAAATCTTTTTGACTTGACTTGACTGAGTGTGCAAGCTGACAACAATGTCCAAATCACTCCAACTAAGAGAGTCTTTACATTGGACACAACGACAGCATACAAACTGAAACTCTACTCACGTAGTTTATATGATTTGCTGTCCATGTGGAAAGAAATATATCAGCATGACCTGTCGCAAAATCAAAATCAGAATTGGAGAGCGTAAAAGTAATATCAAACTGAAGAAGAACACCACAAAACTATGCTCCCACTTCATAGAAATAGGTCATGACTGTGAAGACCTAATGTGGACTGTCCTTGAAATGTAGGCAGATAAGACAAGCAATGCAGAAAAAGTACTCTTCGAGAAAGAACAACGTTGGGTAAACCACCTCCAGACACATATCACAGGTTTAAATGATAATATACCGTGGTATAAATTTGCCTTAAAATCCAGAAACTCCAACTTTATTTCAGATGGACCCGCAATGAGGAACACAAAAAATAGAAACATTCAATAATCTCAATCTCTACCTCTGACCATTAAAATCAGGAATTTTTCTCAATATCAGCGGTAATAGCGCAGTAATTTAACTCAATCATGGTAAATATCTTTTGCACCCTTTAACCTTCAAAAGAGATTAACCATCATCTTCTAACTTCATATGTAAGATAACACCATGGGACTCCCAAACGAAAATAAAGTCCTCTTTCTATTTCAATTATTACGCGCTAAAAAGGAACAGGAAACGCTTCCCCGGCGTCCAGGGGCAGAGTCAGCACCAGACACGAAGACTGTTCCGAATGCGGGTAAGAATGGTGTCTTTCATCTATCGCAACCCGCGCCTTTTCTTGGAGGTAAGAGCTGACCCGTAATTGTAATATTTTCATCCCATATAGCTCGGGACTAAGGAGTCCCTTCCCCTGATGAAGTTTGAAATCTCCTTTAATTAAGATAATGACCGTATCTTCCGACACGAAGCTTTGTCTCCTTATTCCACCGCATCTTAATAGGCGTGTACTTATATGCCGAATACTCAAGAACGAAACTCCTTTTTTCAAATAGTAACCACGCTCATTAATATGCTTACTTGCTCTAAATACTAGTACTAACTAGCGTTTTGAAATGTTTAAGCATAGAATCTCAATACTTCTATTCCCTTCTAACAACGGGACGAGAGACATAAATTAGTGTGTTTCTTTTTCTTTTTCCTCGATTAACTGTATACCAACGCAGGCTCGCTGATAAACCTAGGCATTACTACCAACTATTGCAATCCCGAATTTCCACACAGAAATATTTATGTAATGTGCATAGATTTTGCTTATACCCTGTAGCAATATCTACGAGAGTGTTCCTACACACCATCCTTTGAGAAATATTGTATAAACATACAAACATAATAAGTTCCAAATAGGAGTTACTTTTACAGTACTGATAAATTACCCCCTATATTGTATGTTGTGTTTCTCTTTTGTTTCTACTACAGGAATTTTGAACAAATTAGAACCAGTGTGTTGAATATAACACTATTGATTACTACACAAGTAGTGTAAGTAAATAAATGTTATAAGTATTCTGTTTGTTTGTCCTGACGAAAGCTCTGTAGACCTGGCTGGGCACAGAAGGAGCAGAAACATGTCGACGTTGTTGATGATAACAGTATAACAAGATCAAGTTACACGATCCCAAGTTATATCCAATTTTTTTTTTTACAAAACCTCACCTTTTTGTTAAAGTCGTATAGGTGATTTTTTGTATTTTAATAAATCACCTTTACTTACTCCTATTTTTGACGGGGGACCTCCAATTCTCTGGACACTGCTATATGAACCAGAGGTCACCTTAGGATGATGTAGGCATACAGCACTATTGGACACGCAATGACTATGCCATAACGCGTTTGCGGGGTGGGGAACAGATATACACCGCACAAACAACATAGTGTTTATGAGGTTGATTCAATCCAAACTACGTTCACGTAGTTACAAGTGTCCATTCCCACTCTTGATTACTTGATATACTATTCGGGGAATAGAATGATTTTTCAGCAATTTCGCGCGATTTGTGGATCGCAAAAATGCCGAAAATCTGCAACAAATTTTTGGCCCACACTTAATTGTCTCTGCACTCTTCTGATCACGCGCTGAATGATAATTGGCTGTCAAGTGGTTGTCAACATTCGAAACCTGGAACTGTTGGCAGCCATTTGTGCCATGGTAGAAGCGAGGCAGAAGAAGTCAGGTGAATATGTGTGCAAAACATAAAAAGAGGGGCAGGGTAGAAATACTTTTACCGTCTAGACCTGCTTAGGGGGTCCCAGAAGGACCCCCATGGCCCACAATTTTTTTTTAAAGACCCGGCAGGTGTGTTTAGGGTGCACGGACTCTGCCTTAAAAAAAAACTGAGCTATTTTTATAATTATCCCCTGGGGGGGTTAATACCGGGGGCAACATTATTACATTTTAAGGGGGGCCTTCAGGGGTCCTCCAGCCCCAGGGATCTCCCCCCGGGGCAAAAAGAAAATGATGGTGGGAGGGTCCAAGGTCCCCAAAGCCACGGAGACCACCACCCCCGGGGGCTTTTTGTATTGTGGGAGGAGACTGCTTGGCCTACCTCCTAGAGCACTCGAGGGCCCCGTCACCCCCCAGGGCTACAAAAAAAAGGTTGGGGGGCTGCAAGGTCTCCAAAGCCCCAGGGACCAACACTCCCAGGGGCGTTATGCATTGTGAGAGGGCCAGCTCCTGCAGTGTCCCGGGGTGTCCATCCCGCTCATCCATAGCAAGGAAATCTGTTTTCTCTTTCAAAATCTAAATCAAATTGATTTTTAACATGGGGAGCTGCATGTTAGTAGCTCCCCATGTGGAAAAGCAATGCCGGCTCCCAAACGTGTAGAAGTTGTGCAGCAAAGGCGCTGGAGTCGTGCACCTTACAGATTATGATGTTTCAACAGAACAAGGGAACCCTTAAGGTATAGCATAGGGACCTTGGGCATTACATATTACAAAGAACAATGGTCCCTATATAGGAGTAATGTACACAGAACACAATGATCATACACTTAATAAGTCGTATGTCTTCTGTCCGTCCGGACAGGGTTTTTATTTTCTATTTAGGTTTACATTTTTAAAGTTTCTTGAAGATGTCAAGCGGGCACAGCCGTGACCTTTAACATACAAGAGACAACAACAGGAAGAAGTAAAAAAACAAGAGATCTGTCTGTGCACTTGTGTTTCAGTGAAACAGACTTAGGATGTTCAAATAAACCACACCATTGTATTATTCAGTGTTACATAGAAAATTTGCATATGGGATTAAGGGTCGACGTTTCGATGCCTTTCTTAAGATATAGGCATCATCATCAGGACATTGGATGACATTATTGTTGTCATGATTCATTTATTTATTTATTTTTTACATTTAGTGGTATAGATAACACGCTTAGATCAGCGGTTCAAGGAAAGTAAATACCACTTGGGCAGGTAATCTGCAAAGCCGGGTTTCAATTATTTACTTATCCAGTTACGCGAGCACCGCACATGCGTATACAATGATACGTAGGGAGCACAATGGCTATTGTGAGAACGGCTCAGCGCTGCCATGGGTCTGGCGGTCTGATGCACCAGACCGCCAGACCCGTGGCAGCGCTGAGCCGTTCTCGCAATAGCCATTGTGCTCCCTACGTATCATTGTATACGCATGTGCGGTGCTCACGTAACCGGATAAGTAAATAATTGAAACCCGGCTTTGCAGATTACCTGCCCAAGTGGTATTTACTTTCCTTGAACCGCTGATCTAAGCGTGTTATCTATACCACTAAATGTAATTTTTTTTAATCATGACAACAATAATGTCATCCAATGTCCTGATGATGATGCCTATATCTTAAGAAAGGCATCGAAACGTCGACCCTTAACCCCATATGCAAATTTTCTATGTAACACTGAATAATGCAATGGTGTGGTTTATTTGAACATCCTAAGTCTGTTTCACTGAAACACAAGTGCACAGACAGATCTCTTGTTTGTTTACTTCTTCCTGTTGTTGTCTCTTGTATGTTAAAGGTCACGGCTGTGCCCGCTTGACATCTTCAAGAAATTTTAAAATTTAAACCTAAATAGAAAATAAAAACCCTGTCCGGACGGACAGAAGACATACGACTTATCAAGTGTATGATCATTGTGTTCTGTGTACATTACTCGTATATAGGGACCATTGTTCTTTGTAATAAAACCTTACAGATTATGAGTCATGCATCCAGTGCGTGCACACCAGGGGCCGCACTGAGCGCCACGCTGGGTGCACGACTTCTAATTTTGCCGTAGAAAAATAGCCCCTATCAGTAATTTCTAATATCCCCCGGGTCCCCATCCCCCATTGCTTACATAAAATGCTTGGGACTGCGGGAGGAGCCAAAATGCTCCCACGGTCCCAGCAGGTCCGTCCGCCACCCCAGAGGAGGAGGGACCGTCCGCAGGAGCAGCGGCGGTCCCTCCGTGCTAATTAGGATGTGACCGCCACCCTGACGGTCACATCCTGTATTTTTAACATTGCGGCGGGTGCTGCTTGAAGCAGCACGCGCCGCAATGTTAAAAAAATGCATGTTTACCTTTGAATGCACAAAGCTGCAGGCACCGGGGGAGGGGGCCCACCCCCTCTTCAACCCTGGGGGCCCCGCAACAGGCCCCTGAAGAAAACACCGTATGCCTTTCCACGGTGGAAATGCCGCCGTGGAAAGGCATAGGAGCGCCGCCATCCTAATATGGCTGGCGGTATCTGATAGACACCGCCAGCCATGTTGTAGCTTTTCCGTCGCAGTCTGAAAAAAGATGCCCCAGCCATCCTAATCTAGCGGGAGGTCTTTTTCTCATTCCCCAGTGGATAATCCGCATCCACCGGGCCGGCGGTGGCTTCCACCCGGCCCGGAAGATGCAGATTCATCCGCTATCATAATCGGCCCCCAAGTTTGTTATGGGAGGGCGGGAGCTGCGAGACTCCCGCCCTCTCATAGCAAACAGCAGTGCCCGGGGGTTGGCACCCTGGGACACTGCAGTAGCCGGTCCTGGGGCGGGAGGTCCACAGTGCCCTCAAAGGCTCCAGGTGGAGGGCCACGCAGCCTCCCTCCCACAATACACAAAGTCCCGGGGGTGGTGGTTCCCGAGGCTTGGGGGTTTCATTGAGGCCCTTCCACTTCTAATTTTGCAGGGGGGGGCCTTGGAGCCCACTCCAACCATTTATTTTATAGCTATGGGGGGTGGCTCTCACTGTTGCAAAATTTTCCGGTAAGATAACAAAGGATTTTGAAGTCCATTTTCTGCGTTTTTGTTGTAGATTGCAGCCTTTAAAGCGGTGACAATTGTAAGTGGTGTTTTCGACTCGCCCGAAAATGGTCGAGTCTGGTATCTATGAACCGCAAATGACGAGTTTAGTGGGTGTACGCGTTTTCGCTGTACTAGCCTAAACCGTTCGTTTGTTTCGTGGGTTTCTTTATCTGAACCCACGGGTTCCATTTTAGATATGGCATCCATTTTGTATCTTGCCCTCAAGTAGCCAGCGAACGGACGCTGTCCGCTTCGTGACCCTGGGATTCCCAAACTTTTGCTGAAGACACGTGTTCCTTTGAGGATGTCTTTATGATGAGGGGGATGACACTGTAAGGCAGATGCCCCTGCTCGAGGCTCATCTTGCCGTGCCGGTCTATTGTCTCAGTTGTGCATTCATTAGGCACGTCCTTTTGATCCCTGCAATCGTGTTTCCTGATACCACCCCTTTTACACTTTCTTCGATCTGTTCGCTATCCTTCGTTTTCCTCTGCACCTGTTTCTGACTCTTCCTTGATTCGTTTACAGCCGAACAGAATGCACTAATGGTGGGAAGATGTACTTTTACAGTTGGGAACTGCCAAATGCTACTGTAATTATGTTCCGGGCCCTGAATACATGAAAGCGACCCCCTATAATATTTACTGTGGGAACCGGGTTGTAACCTTTTGTCTGTCATGTTATCCTATGACGAAAAACGGTATAAAAAGAGCGATCCACAGATACAATTCGAATCAGACTCCGTGAACCTGCATGTTATGTACTTCTCGTGACTTCTGTGTTCCCTGCAGTAAATAAACCTTGAATCTTTGACGCCGAAGGAAGTGTCCCTGTGTCTCTGTCATTTGTACGCCGGAACAGGTAACCCACGAAGGTTTCAGGTGTTATCCCTGGCACCGCTGGGTCTTAGAAAAACTCAGTCCTTCAGTTGGCGCCCACGTGGGGCTGCATCAGTGGTACCGGTCCAAAGCCCGACGATCGTGAGGAACTTCGTGTGAAATCTCCGAGGGAAGGTGCACCCCGCTTCATCGATCCTGTTGTCGAAACAAGTGGCCCGACGACTTTTCCAGCGAAGATCCCTGCCTCCTGACAGCTGCGACGGACTGCTGCCCTGACTGTAGACCTGTTTTGGCGCCTGGCGTAGACCTTGGTACAGCGAGACGATTGACGGGCCTTCCTGGTGACGCCATTGATCTTTGAGTTAAGTATTTGTGGGTCGCTCCCAAAGTCCTTTGTTGTTGCGGGTGCTTAGTTGTTGCATGGTTCCATTGCATTTGTGGTTCTTGGTATTTTGTTCTTCGTTGTTCTATTTGACGTCTGCAGTCGCCAAAAACCGAGGGTTTTTGCACTTTTGCAGGGACATTGTAATCCTATAACCCTTGA
This sequence comes from Lissotriton vulgaris, assembly GCF_964263255.1. Lineage (NCBI taxonomy): Eukaryota > Metazoa > Chordata > Amphibia > Caudata > Salamandridae > Lissotriton > Lissotriton vulgaris. The sequence continues at coordinate 323,550,483 of NC_141690.1, read as the reverse complement.
CGTTTGTGAAACTCGGTTAGTGTGCACGATGCCTGGCCGTAGTACTTTGTTCAGTTGCTTTAGAGGTTGTGGCTCGGATTCCCGGTTGGAGGACTCGTGTCCGGTACCTCCGGTCGGAACTCCAACTTACGAATTATATAGTCGACATGGTTTGGGTCCTATCACATTTAATGATTGCTGGGTTCGTTACATTTCCTTGTTACCCTACCTGGGCAAGGTGCTTGAGCGACATGTCACCTCGGTTCTCAGCGCCCACGTAGAAGCAAATGGGGGCTTAGCTTCTCGTCAGGCCGGCTTCCGCCCCAGGCACTATACCGAATCTGTCGTTGTGTCGGTCCTGGACAACCTCAGGGAGGGTATGGATCATGACAAACACCAGGCGCTGGTGCTCCTCGACCTCTCCGCCGCCTTTGACACGGTGGACCATACCATCCTACTTTCACGTGTCAGGGCGGCGGGAATAGAGGGCTCAGCCCTGGTCTGGCTATCCTCCTTCCTGAGGGACCGCACCTAGGCGGTTCGGTTGGGAGACTTCACGACCACACCCCTACAAGTCACCTGTGGTGTTCCCCAGGGTTCTTCTCTTTCTCCCTTATTGTTTAATCTTTATATCTTCCCTCTTATCTATGCACTTCAGCAGCTGGAGGTCGCCGTGTACAATTATGCGGATGACCTCCAGCTCATCTTCAACCTTTCCTCTTCTCCCCTTTCCATCTCAAACTTTCAATCTATTATGATTTTCATCAGGGACTGGATGAACCACAACCATCTCAAACTGAACCCGGACAAAACCGAGTTGGTTCTCACCGGTGGTTCTTCCAGTCCCTGGAATTCTTTCTTCTGGCCCTCTTCTTTTGGTACTCCCCCTGCCCCTTCCTCCACAGTTAAAACCCTGGGTGTCAAAATAAATAACCAACTTACTTTACATTCACAAATCAGTTCTGTTGTCTCTTCTTGTTTCCTCATCCTTTGAACCATCCGCACTGTCTCCCGTTTTTTCTCCCCCCAAGCACTTAAGCTGATCATGTCCGCACTGGTGATTTCGCGGCTGGATTATGCCAATGGCATCCCTGCATACAGCCTGCGGAAGCTCCAGATGATCCAGAACCAAGCGGCCCGGTTGGTGTACGGTCTCCCCCGCTTCCACCATTCCACACCCCTCCTCAAAGAACTACACTGGCTTCCTGTCAAGCAACGCTCCCTTTTTAAAACTGGTTGTATGGTTTTTCAGGCTCGTCAGGGCACTGCCCCCGCCTTTATTTCCTCTCTGATCCACGATTATGTCCCTACCAGAGAGCTTCGTTCTTCCTCTAAATCCCTCCTGCAAACTCCGCGTTTTAAACGTAAAAAGTGGGGTGGAGCCAATTTTTCAACTTTGGCTCCCACCTTTTGGAACTCCCTCCCGGACCACCTACGTTCGGCCACACAATATACATCCTTCCGCAAAGACTTAAAAACGTTCTTGTTTCAACAGGCTTTCCCCTTGTAATCTGTCCATCCTGTTTTTCGCCTGGTTCACTTCGTCCTCAGTTGCTGGGTTTACCACTATAGCGCCAAGAAACCGTACGGTGAACGCTGCGCTCTACAAATATTTTAAATTAGAAATTAGAAATTAGAAATTAGAAAGATGACGGTGTCCTTAGTTGGCCACCTCGCGGTAGTTTTGAGGCCCCGATTTTAGATAATCTTTAAGCTAAATTGTTCCAAAGAAAGGCCGGCCATGTTTGATTCCTTTCGGTTATGGCGTAAGGAAGCCAAGCAGAAAGAAATCAAGCAGCTTAAACGTAATAAGAGAGAGGGTATTGTTACAACGATGAGAAATGCAGAGCAGTTTCAGCGAGACAAAGAAGAGAAGGAAAAGGAAATTTTTGATAGATTGCAACGCATGACAGTGGATAAATGTTATCCCGCTTTACCGACGGGTACAGATAAGAAGGGAGAGGAAGCAGTAGAGGACCCTTTGTTGTCTTATCTACTGAAGTCGCCACCTCCCTATGCACAGGAGACCGCATTTCCCGTGGTTCCTCCGGTTCCTCAACCTGCTGTTCCGGCAGCTATTCCTCTTGTTCCTGTTCCTCTACCTGCTCCTGTTCCTACTGCTCCTCCGTCTATACCTTCTCATACTACTGTTCCCGCTACTTCCACTCTTGTGGCTACTCCTGCTGCTCCTTCTGTTCCTGGCTCTTCTATTGTTACACCTTTGCTTCTCTCTTCTACTTCGTCTGTTCGACGTCGTGTTCCTACTGTTGCTGCTAACTTCTACACTTCTCTTGGACCGATTCTTGGGTCTGATGGTTCTGATGCTCCCCAAAGACGAAGTCAGCTTCCTGGTGGAAGGGAACGTGACACGCTATATAATATGGCGAAAAATTGGATTAGATATCCCCTTAAGAATCCTTCACGTATAGTTGTTGAGACTTTCTCTCAATTCAATGAGCCGACACAAAGGCTCGTGTTTGAAGAAATGTGCAAGTTCTTACGCGATGAGATATCAGTAGATGCGGCTGATGATGTACTGACTGCTCTAACTGACCTTCAGCTCCAGTTTTCGAGCGGTATAATTGTGGGTAGCAATGTTCGACGAGCTGTCAAGCAGTTACTATCTTTTCGTCCTGCTATAATGCCTCGAGCATTGTTTAAAGATGATACTGAGGAATGGATGGCTACGCCTGGTCAGTTTCCCATGCGTGAAGTTCCACCAGTGTGGATGCCAGGTAACCCTGGTGCTGCCCCGCCGATCCTGCCACACTTCCAGAGGGTATGGATACACCTTCCATGGAAACGATCGGAAGTTTTGCAGGTTAAGCAGACCTTGCCCGACCCTCGCAAAAATCCTGCAGGGTACTATAAAGAATTGTCTCAGTTAGTGGATGCTACGATAATGAATCTTGCCGACATCGATATGCTGTTCGGAAATGTTGTACCGCAACCGGTATAGGCGAAAATTCGTCAGGAAAACCATATAGCTGAGTTAGGCGGTGACTGGCCTGCTCTTGTGGCGGCTGATGCCCGACAAGTTGGTGGGGCTAAGCCTGAGCAGCTCATTACTGATCTTCCCCAGAGAATAATTACCCTTATGAAAACACTTATGCCAGCTATGAAAGTTAACTGGGACAAATTGTCCGCTTGTAAGCAAAAGAAGGACGAGAGTGTCTCCGATTTCTTCACGAGATTTGAGGAGGCATTCATCGATCACAGTGGTCAAGATATGGGCACTGAGGGAGGTCAGAGATTGTTTGTGGACAAATTTGTGTCAAATTTGTTGCCGGACCTAAGAAACAAATTGAGAAATTCGGAGAGTGCGTGGGCTGTTTCCACTTCTGCTCAGATATTGGCTACGGCCTACGGCCCAATATTATGAAAATAGAGAGAAAGAGGAAAATGATCATGCGGACAAAAAGATGAAAGAGCTCAAAACGAAAGTGTTGTTGCAACAAGCGTATCCTCCGCGTTCAAATCAGAATGATTCTCAGCAGCGGAATAGATCGCAATCGCAGTCATCTAGGTCACAATCGCGAAATGACTCTTCTTCGCAGAGATCTATGCTTGGGCACAATCAGTGTGCCTATTGTAGGGGTGAGGGTCATTTGAAATTTGATTTCCCGGTTCTGCGTGATCGAAATAGTGGAAATTCATCTAGAGGAGGCCGTAGTGGTCCTCAACAGGCTTCGCGAGGTAGAGGTCCCGGTGTTATGCAAAATCAAAATGATCGTTCTAATAATACCTCTGATTCTAATAATTGTTTCGATCAGCGTGGATCATCATGAGGTAGATCCGCACAACACAATGTGGATGATTATTACGTCGATCAGGGTGCTGACGACGGTAATTACTAGGACAGCCATAGACAAGGAGAGGGAGTAGTATCAGTTCCGGTTGATCAGAGAGGGCCTTACGTCGCAGTTGCCACCTCGGGCGTAGTTGAGCCTTTTCTGTTGGACACTGGTGCAGCGAAAAGTTCCATCATGCATTCGAAACTCCCTGGCGCACCTTTGTCTGGCTTAACAAATGTTTCCGTTGGATTCTCCGGCGCCCCTGTTAGCAATCCGGTTTCTCGCCCTTTGCCCCTTACAATTGGGCCACGTGAGCTGAAAGCCCCTTTGATTTTGACTACTGGTTGTGGTGAAAATCTTTTGGGCCTGGATTTGCTGAAACGTCTGTATGCGACTTTGTATTGTTCTCCTGCGGGAGTGAAGCTTACATTGGGCGAGAGAGTTATCTCTCCTATGTACTTGTCCATCGATAAGCTCCCACCGGAATTGAGTTCTCTTCCTGCATCTTTGTGGGCAACAGGTCCCAATGACGTGGGCCTGCTTGACATCTCCCCATATGTTGTTCAATTGAAATCAAATGTGCGGTTACCACGTATTCCCCAGTATCGTATCTCTCTTGATGGGGAGCGAGCGTTGTTAGCGATCATCTACGATTTGATCGAAAAAGATGTTATCGAGGAGACTCGGGGAAACGTGTGTAATAGCCCTGTGTTACCCATCTTGAAACGCACTGATTCATCTAAGCCTCCTGTTTATCGTTTTGTCATTGATTTACAGGAGGTGAACAAAATTGTGGTTCCTCAGTTCCCTGTGGTGCCTGACATCATGGCTTTACTGACTCTGATTCCAGCATCTGCGTCCTGGTTCTCAGTGATCGACCTGAAGAATGCTTTTTTTAGCATCCCGATTGCTGAGGAGAGTAGGGACCTTTTCGGTTTCTCTCTAGGTGGCCGCAGCTTTAGGTTTAAACGCGCTCCTCAGGGCTACTGTGAGAGTCCATCGATATATAGCCAAGCCCTGAAAAGCCAACTTGATGCGTTTGTATTGCCGGCTGGTGCGGCCTTGATCCAATATGTCGATGACTTATTGGTGGCTGCAGACACACAGGACATTTGCAAACTTGCTACGGTATTGTTGTTGCAGCATCTCTGCGACTTACATCACAAGGTGTCACCTTCTAAACTACAATATTGTTGTTAAGAAGTAACCTACCTAGGTCACTTATTGTCAAAGGAGGGAAGAAGGTTGACCCCAGAACGAATTGCAGCGATTGCTCGAATGTCTGTGCCAACAACTCAGAGAGATGTGCGTGCCTTTTTAGGTATCACGTCATACTGCAGGCAATGGATTCCAAATTTTTCATTGCTAGCGAAACCATTGGTGGCTCTTACGTGCAAGGATGTTCCAACTCCTTTGCCATGGACAGAAGAGTGTCAGAAAAGTTTTTCTGAACTACGTGATGCGTTGTGTTCGGCCCCTGTGTTAGGTACTCCTGACTACAGTAAGCCGTTTACACTATATGTTCACGAAAGGGAAGGTTGTGCGTTGAGTGTTTTGACGCAACAATTCGGTGGTAAGCAGCGTCCATGTGCATATTTTTCCTCGACCTTGGGCCCGGTAGCTAGAGCATTGCCGAGTTGTTTGAGAGCAACAGTGGCAGCTGCGGTGTCCATCCGACAATCTGCAGGATTGGTCATGGATAATATGCTTACGATGATGGTTCCGCATGCAGTTGATACTCTCTTGAATCGTACGAAAACTCAACATTTGACGAGCGCAAGGTTGTCTGGTTATGAGTTGACGCTTCTGGCAAGTCACATTCAAATAAAGCGCTGCAATGTCCTAAACCCGGTGACTTTGTTGCCAACCAATATGGAATCAGATGAGGTAGCCCCACACGATTGTTACTTACGAACTGAGGAGGAAACAAAGGGTCGTGTCGACCTAAAAAACACTCCATTGGAAGACCCCGATGGTACTTTGTATGTGGATGGTTCGTGTTTTAAGTTGCTGAATGGAGATGTGACGACTGCGTACGCTGTGGTAACGTTGAGTACGGTTGTGGAGACTGCGAGATTGAATCAGAACTCTGCACTGGCGGCGGAGCTAATTGCCTTAACCAGAGCGTGTGTTTTGTCAAAAGGGAAACGGGTGAATGTGTTTACGGATAGTCAGTATGCGTTCGGTGTTGCGCATAGCTTTGGACGATTGTGGAGAGAGAGAGGTTTTATGACATCACATGGTACGAAGATTCAGCATGGACAGCTTGTGAATGATCTTTTAGATACACTAACATTGCCCAAGCAGGTGGCGATTATTAAATGTTGTGCACACCGTAAGGTGACGGATGATGTTGGTCGTGGCAATGCGTTCGCTGATGAGATTGCTAAGGAGACTGCAAGAAACCTTACAACTAGGATGTATGTGACGAGTCCGGTAAGGTGGCCTGCAGAAGCTGGTATGTGTGAAGACACTATTGAGAGTGTGAAAGCGATTCAGAACGAGGCCACCAAGACTGAAAAGACCAAGTGGAAAGAGAGTACGGGAAAGTTGGATGCGAATGGCTGTTGGATTGATTTGTCAGAGAATAAAAGGTGGATGTTGCCGGATGCGTATGTGCTAGCTGTTGTGACTATGGCACACGGCTTGTTACATATTAGTGCGAAAGGTATTTGCAAGTTGTTGTCTCCCGTATGGAAGAATGATGGTATCGCTAAGTGTGCTGAGAGATTGGTCAAGAATTGCATGATATGTATGATGTACAACCCTGGCAAGGGAACTCCTACACCCCCTGGCCACTTGCTCCTCCTTCATGTCCCTTTGAGGTGATTCAGTTGGACTTCATCCATATGGAGCGATGCAATAACCTAAAATACGTTTTAGTTGTGGTTTGCGCATTCTCCCGATGGATCGAAGCCTACCCTCTTAAAGACAATACTGCCCTGTCCACAGCGAAAGTCCTGCTGAAGGAATGCTTTCCTCGGTATGGAATGCCACGGATTGTATGGTCTGATAACGGAAGTGAGTTTGTGGGGAGTGTGATGAAGAGTGTGTGTAAGGGCCTTGGAATTACACAAAAATTCCATAGCGCCAACCATCCCCAGTCAGCAGGTTTGGTAGAGGGGTACAATGGAACTCTTAAACTAAAACTCGCAAAGATTCAGGCTACGACTGGTCTCTCGTGGCCTGACGCTTTGCCTTTAGCTCTTCTGTCAACTAGGGCGACTGTACACTCTCGAGTAGGGCTCAGCCCATATGAGATTGTGTTCGGCCGTCCTGCCAATGTTTGGGGGGTCCCTAGACCCAGTGTGTTCGCTGATCTTGAGTACCCGATGTTGATCGATTATCTTCATGATCTGACTGCTAAACTGAGGTTACTTCACCAACAGGTTTTTGAAGCACTGCCGACGCAGACGGAGGGTCCAGGCCACCAGCTCCAGCCCGGAGACTGGGTGGTTACGAGGAACTTTGGCCAAAAACGAAATCTTGAGCCGAGGTTCATCGGACCCTATCAGGTGCTCCTTGCCACGAGAACTGCTGTTCGTTTGGAGGGCCGCAAACATTGGGTGCACGCCACCCACACCAAGAAGGTACCAATCCCTTTGCCAGCGGACTCGTGGGTGAGGAAGGGCATTGCTTCGTCTGAGGTTTTGCCAAACTTTGTTCCATTCAGTGACGCTCAGCCTGTGGGAGATACCTCAGTGCAGCCGGACGATACTGTTGAACATTTGTCATCGGAGAACTCAAGATCTGAACCATTGTCTGGTCGACAGGATTCTGTTTCACCATCTGATCAACTGTTTGAAGATCAGACTCGTCCTGGGAGAAGCAGATATTTTCTCCGTTCCAACACTAGAGACTAATAAAAATATTTTTGCTTTCTTCCCTGACATTCACGTTACCCCATTATCACTCTGAACAATTTTGAATAATTGCAATTTTCGTAAATTCTGAGTCCTTTTCTACATATGTGTGTTTGTTTCCACAGCTAGGAGATTTTGTATATATTGTTAAACCAGAAAGTACCTTACATCCGGGTGGACCGTAGGGCAGTGCGGGTACTTCCTTCTGTTTAGTAGGTCCTAGCACTAGGTTGGAGACCGTCGATTCCTAGGAACTCCTGGGGATTGACTATTGCTACACAGAACGAAGTGCGTCAAGAACGTTGCGGATGGTTTTAGAGGATGGCTTTCTCAAAGCTGTCGGAATTGGAAAAGACTCAATCTCAAAGATTCGAATTGCATAGGATTGTACGTACTAAATGCTTCATGTTTCAGGTGTTCCTTCTGTTCCTAACTGTTTCTTCGTTATTGGTGGGTGGAGTGTATTACATGATAAAGTCATTATTGCCTTCTGCTTCACCTACCCCTTCTTCTGAACCTAAACCTATCTACACTGTTTCTCCTCATTCCTTCCACATCTTACCACAACACGAGCAGGTTAGATGTGCGGAATTCATGAACAATTCCTTGGTTCAGCTCTTTCATCAGCATCAGTTGGTAATGAACACTACGAATTGTTGGGTGTGTTGGTTAATGCCACATACCACTGATAGGAGAATTCCGTACTTGGTCCTTCCTTACAGTTCCCAGGGTTCAGCTCGAGCATTCCAAACAATGTTTCGTAGCGCACTAGATTCTTACCCCCATCTAGAGCCACGCACTGCAGATCATGGTCCTGGCCCGTACCACAAGCCTTTGGCAAGAGCGATTGCCGATTTAGATAGGGATATCTTCGACGCATCGCTTTTCCCAGAGGAAGAGGTGCGAGCATACCGAGATCTGAGTGAGGCTGAGTATAGCATGTCAGTGGGTGATCGGCAGCTTAAAAGCTCGTCTCCGATCTGGATCGTACCCCATCTTGGAAATTTCTGTCTGAAAGGCCTAGGCCGAAGCCCGCGAGCTCAGCTCGGGAGGAGTGCCTGTACCGAAACTTATGTTTTGCCGACGACCTCTTCCCCTGTTCTTCTGACTGCCAAGGCTACTTACTTTGTTTGTTACGACCGCGCATACACATGGTTGCCTCGTGATTTTTCAGGCACATGTTATATTGCGAATTTGTTGCCGCCGACCTTTACTGTTGGGTCGGATTATCACAAGACCAGAGTTGTGAGAGGCGTAATTAGCGAAGAGGACACTGCCGGTCAAGAAGCAGGAGACTTCTTTAAGGGTTTCTTGCCGTTTTGGGGACCTATGATCAATAGTAGGAACCTGAGACAGTTGACTCGAGTGGTGGAATCGACCGCTAATATCACTGCGAGCGCCCTTGGCAACATCACAGCAGAGCTTCAAGCGCACAGGCTTATGACGTTACAAAATCGCATGGTTTTAGACGTTGTCTTAGCAGATAGAGGTGGAGTATGTAAGGTGATCCATTCGAGTTGCTGCATTTTCATTCCTGACAACGCTCCAACTGTCTATCAAGCCATCTCGAAGTTGCATAAGATCTCTGAGTCCATACACGTGGACGTAGGGGATTGGACACTACTCGGGTGGTTTTGGGGCCCGATGTCGACGTGGGGTTGGAAGATTCTGATGATCATTGGGGTCGTTGTAGCATTTCTGTTCACGTGTTGTCTTTGTGTACAGTGTGGTCCTGCCTTATGTGGCCTCTGTGCTACGACGTGTATAAGGCGGCCGCCTGTTACCAAGGAAGCGCTGATGGATAGAATAATGTTGCAGCAACATCTGGATGGTCTGATGAATATCGAAATCGATTCTGATTCCGACTATTGCTTGCCTACATGAGGGCAAAAGGAGCGTCTGAGGTTCTGTGACAATTGTAAGTGGTGTTTTCGACTCGCCCGAAAATGGTCGAGTCTGGTATCTATGAACCGCAAATGACGAATTTAGTGGGTGTACGCATTTTCGCTGTACTAGCCTAAACCGTTCGTTTGTTTCGTGGGTTTCTTTATCTGAACCCACGGGTTCCATTTTAGATATGGCATCCATTTTGTTTCTTGCCCTCAAGTAGCCAGCGAACGGACGCTGTCCGCTTCGTGGCCCTGGGATTCCCAAACTTTTGCTGAAGACACGTGTTCCTTTGAGGGTGTCTTTATGATGAGGGGGATGACACTGTAAGGCAGATGCCCCTGCTCGAGGCTCATCTTGCCGTGCCCGTCTATTGTCTCAGTTGTGCATTCATTAGGCACATCCTTTTGATCCCTGCAATCGTGTTTCCTGGTACCACCCCTTTTACACTTTCTTCGATCTGTTCTCTATCCTTCATTTTCCTCTGCACCTGTTTCTGACTCTTCCTTGATTCGTTTACAGCTGAACGGAATGCACTAATGGTGGGAAGATCTACTTTTACAGTTGGGAACTACCAAATGCTACTGTAATTATGTTCCGGGCCCTGAATACATGAAAGCGACCCCCTATGATATTTACTGTGGGAACCGGGTTGTAACCTTTTGTCTGTCATGTTATCCTATGACGAAAAACGGTATAAAAAGAGCGATCCACAGATACAATTCGAATCAGACTCCGTGAACCTGCATGTTATGTACTTCTCGTGACTTCTTTGTTCCCTGCAGTAAATAAACCTCGAATCTTTGACGCCGAAGGAAGTGTCCCGTGTCTCTGTCATTTTTACGCCGGAACAGGTAACCCACGAAGGTTTCAGGTGTTATCCCTGGCACCGCTGGGTCTTAGAAAAACCCAGTCCTTCAGCCCTTTCACATGGGGCTTTCCCCATGTGAAAGGACGCATTGCTGGAGTTGCGTCACTTTTGTGACACAATCCAGCAATGCGTCACTTTTGCGCTTACAGATACGTCAGAAATACTGACGTATCTGTAAATCATTGTGATATGATGTGTCATACATTAAATACAACGCATCATTGGTGTCGCAAGGAGTGCGCAGTGAAAAGTGACGCATCGCTGTTTTCACGCAGCGATGCGTCACTTTTCATAAGTGAGGCCCCAGGGTCTGACAGTTTTGAACAGCAACACTACAGGGGAGAGGCCGGCAGGTATTACGTACCTGAGCGGAAGGGCCCACTCAACAATAGACTACACAATAGTAAGTGACGACTTAATTCCAGACATTGAGACCTTCAAAATCGTCCAACGGCCAGAAAGCGACCACTTCCCCCAAATAACTTCTCTAAACACTGCGCCCAACGTGGCACCGAAAATATCAAGTCTGCTGCACCAAGCCGTAAAATTCAACTTAAAGAAAATAAAATGGCAAGGAGAAATGCTGGAAAAAATCCAGCTCGCCGCAATTGCTCGAAAATCCGATTTAGGGCTGCAAAAAAAGGAGGACCTGGTATAAAATTGGGAGCTATTGGTCCTGGACCTTCTTCATAAATTTCCAGCAACTTCAGGCGTACTGAGTAAGTCTACCCCTAAAAAGGAGCCCTGGTTTACCAACGAATTAAGAATAAAAAAAAGGAGCGTAGCAAATGCTGTTCGTCAGCTTGCTCGGAAAAAAAAACTGGGGCTACAAACTGATAAAGGGGATCTGACAGAAGCAAGAAGTACTTTTAGGAAGTCACTAAACATCGCAAAATCTGCCTACAAAGAGAAGCTATGGAACAGATTGCTAAGTGCAGAACACCCCAACAGTCGTGAATTTTGGGGCATCATTAACAACCTAAATAAAGGACAAAAACTATACCAGGAAGCAGGAGTAGGAGCCGACTCTTGGTCTCAACACGTAAAATCCCTTTACAGTATAACAACAGCAGGCCCCCCAAATAACACACGGGTAACAAACACAGTAGAGGATGGCCAGTTGGAAATTTACATCCCAGGTAAAGAAGGACCGGTGAAAAAGGATTGCTCAAAAGAGGAGATGATAATCCCAGAATTGACAACCAGAGGGGAACTCTGTAAAATCATCACAAGGCTAAAGGCTGAAGGAGCATCAGGTCCGAATGGACTGCCCAAAGCCATCTTTAAACATGACCCGGAATTTTGGGCAGAAACCCTGACGCCATTGTTTAATCAAATCTATCATGACAAACAGGTACCTGCATCATGGAAGGGAAACGTGATTCATCCAATATTTAAACATGGTGACCATGGCAATCCAACAAATCACAGACTCATATCGCTGATAGACGTTGAAGCAAAGCTCTAAGCCTAACCACCCCCCTCCTGGTCCCACCCATGGGCAGGACCTAGTCGCGTGCCAGCCCCTTTTCTTAGGATAAAGGTAGGAGCGGGCCCCCTTCCCAAATTAGATAATCTTGATTCTTGAACTACTTTCTACGAAAGGAACTCTTGACATTCTCTGAAGCCTCTCCCTTGTGGCTAAGGAGTAGCCATTCTGCACCCGCAGGCACCACCTAAGCATTTGCGGTTTGCTGCACGTTCATCCTCCGGATCAAGACTGACCAGCTCGACGAGACCCGGATTCCCTGGAATCTCTGACCTCTACCTGCATCATCAGCCCAGCTGAGATTCGTGGGTGTGACGAGACCTGAGGGACCGGCCATCTTCAAAACCTGCACGACGCTTAACCAGCACGACCGCCGAGGGATCCTCGAGTGAGTGCACTGGGGTTTGAGAAGCCCCAACCCAGAGCGGCTCCAGCACCGAATTATTTTATTTATTTTAATTATTTATATAGCGCAGCTGATACCTTGCAGGCTTCCTGGCGCTGGAGAATACTCTACTGAGAAAGAGACCGAGGTATGTAAAGGCGGGGAGGTCTAAGGGAAAAGCCAGGTCTTGATGCGCTTCCTGAATGGAAGGAGTTGGGGCGTCTGGCGTATGTCAATGGGCAAGCTGTTCCATAATTTGGCGGCTGCGACCCTAAAGGATCTACCCCCAGTTCTAGCTTTGTTGTATCTGGGCACCCTTACCAGATACGCCGAGGATGATCGCAGGTCTCTGGTGGGAGTATACCACTGAAACAGGGCTTGCAAGGGCCTGGGCCCGAGTCCATGCAGCGCCCTGAATACAATGCAAAGGGACTTGAAGGCCACCCGCTGCTTTAGGGGTAGCCAATGCAGTTCGGCCAATGCCGCTGTGGCCGAAGACCTTCTCGACCAGCCAAGAGCCAACTTGGCCGCGGCTGATTGAATTCGCTGCAACCGGTCCAGTAACGTGACAGGGGACTCTAGGAGCAGGGCGTTGCAGTAGTCAAGGCGACTCAGAATCGTACACCTGACTACCAACGCCCAGGCTTGTGCAGGGAGAAGTGGCATAATGTTTCGCAGGGAGCGTAGCAAAGCCGTGCATATCCCCACTGTTTTTGCAACCTGGGTTTCCATGCTCAGCTTGTTATTGAGCATGACCCCCAGGTTGCGGACCGAGGAGACAGGTTTAGGTTTCTCTCTTGTCTCAGGCGGCCAAAAATCAATTGGGAACTGGCAAGATAGAGTGGTGCCAGCACAGAACAGAACCTCTGTTTTGGAGGCGTTAAATTGAAGAGAGTTCCTATGGAGCCATCCAGCCGTTTCTCTAAGACACTCATGGAAGGAGGTCAGCGAGATGGAATCTTCTCCTTCCCAGGAGAGAATGAGCTGGGTGTCGTCTGCGTAATTGATTGTTTTTAACCCGAATGACTTAATTAATGTGATCAGTGGTGTAAGGTACACATTAAAAAGGATGGGACTAATGGAAGATCCCTGGGGGACTCCCTGTGGCACAGGTGAGAAGGCGGATTGGAATGGGGGGAGGGAGACAGCCTGTCTCCTGTCCTGTAGGTAAGAGTGAAACCAAAGCAAAGCTGAGCCTTCCACACCAGCTTCCCTGAGTCTCAGTAGCAACGTCCTATGATTGACCGTGTCGAATGCGGCAGACAGGTCCAGCAGTATTAATGCTGCTCCAGCCCCCCAGCATCCTCGAGATCTGCGTGGGGCCCTTCTGCTCTTCTGCTGCTTGCCACGTTGTCCGGTCACTTGCCCGTTGGCTAGTGATCCTCCTGATGACGTACCACAACGTTTTCACCACTTGTCTGGTTGCTCCAGACTGGCCCTTGCTCCCTTCCAAAAGAGGAGCACCCCGGACCCTCCTGGTCCACTCCAGACGCCATTTTGACTCCACCGCGTGGGCTTGCTTGTGCCAAGGCTTGTTGCTCCAATCCTGGTTCCAGCATCGCCGAGAGCAGACATCATCATGGGACAGCTCGCACCTCCAGCCTGGTCGCCGACAACGCCTCCTGACCCGTGTGACTGCCAAATCCAGCTTCGCCCACTCACGTGATCGCGGCGACCTCATCCGGTGCCATCCTGGTGCCCACACAATCACTGGCTAGTGATTAGGAACTGAGTCCCCTCTGCTTTCAGGTCGTCTCCATCACCGATCCAGGCTTGGATCACACCGAACCTCTTCACTGGTCGCCTGCCAGCAACTTCTTCTTTCAGGCTCCATAGACTACAACAAGGATTCCCGACGTCTTTTGAACCCTATGCAGCCGCAGCACCTGGGCTAGGTAACCCGAGCATTTCAGTGCTCCAACGCAGGTTCACTATCAAAGTGTCCAGATCCTTTTTCGTTTTAAGTCTACCTAGTCGGATTCGTCCGGAAACAGTAACTTTAGAAATACTAGCCTGCATAGACTTTGTCCCGCATCCCGCGTGAGAGTGCACACTCTGCACCCGATCTCCCTAGGCCTCCTGCTCCTAACCTTAGAGTTCAGTATGTAGACCTAGCAATCTTGAAGCCTCTGGATAGTGTTACTTACCTGCTAGTATTTCGCATTCCACTTTTAGTGTATATGGTTTTTCGTGCCCCTCGGGCATTTGTGTGAATTGTGCAACTTGAAGTATTTTCGTAAGAGTTTTGTATTGTGCTTAGCTCCCTGACTCATAAAGAGTTCAGGGTAGACTTGTTATTAATAAATATCCTTTATTTTTATAACAACTTGTGTGGTGTCCTTTCACTTGGTGTTCAAGGGGTATATGTGATGGTAAAACAGCTGGCTTAATACGCCCTCTAGAGTTTAGCCTAAAGACTGCTTTTGTCCATGCTACTAGGATAGCTGGTCTATAAGGTTGACTTACAACCAATCATCAATAAGGGTCGTTTGGTATGATACACTGTGATCACTAGAATAGTGAGCACTATATATCAGGCCAACTTCTCACATTGGTGGCAGCGGTGGGTTTTGAGCTTGCTGTTGTGTTATCACACACGTATCCTAAGAATATCATTTGAAAGATCACATAAGTACCAAGGTACATATAACTTAGCTTAGAATACTCTGAGTTCTACTGAACCAGCTGTTGTAGTGTAACAAGGCCTAGCACACCCTGACTACAAACTCTTAGCAAGGGATCAGTAGGTAAACCCGTAGTGTAGGTAAGTGCACCACTTACACCTCACTAGAAGCATGTCTACCCATGGAGAGTCTACAGAGACTCTCCTTGTGGTTATTGACCCCTCACAGGTCATTTCTAGATATGCAGCCCTTAGCTTCCAGGAGATGAGACAACTGTGTACCTCCAGGAAACTAAAAAAGGGTTCTAACCCTACCACTCCTTTTCTGATAGGTCTCTTAGAGACATATGATACCAGAAGGGCTTCTAACCCAGGTCCCTCTAATCCAGATGGGAGTATGCCCCCCTTAGAGGGAACCCTTGGTGACCCTGACCTTAACCTCCATGGAGCTGAAAGTGAAGAGGAGCAAGAGGAAGAGGAGTTATCAGGGGATGAGGCAGACAAAGGTCAGGTAGTAGTCAGTAGTCTCACCAAGACCAACTTAAGCATGCATGAGAATGGAACTGGGGGGCCCCAGGCCCACTCTCAGGCAGGCTTAACATTGGGGATAGACGAGTTAGGTCTCGCTCCAGAGGCTCTAACAGATCTATTCATACCAATGGCTCTCAGGCATCTTCTCACAGAGGGATGACATCCCTTCAGAGAAGAGAGCATGAAGCTAAAATGAGGGAAGTCAATCTGAGGATTGAGAGGGAAGAACTTGCCCTTGCCAAAGACTTGCCTTTGCCAGAGAGCAGAAATTGAGTGGGGCAGACCCCACTGGTGGCAGCATTATCCCTAGAGATAAAGACAGGAGTTTTGATACTAGACACCTGAGTAAAATAGTGCCCCCCTTTAAACAAGGGGATGACATCCACAAATGGATGACTGCTTTGGAGAGGGCCTGCACTGTCCAGTGCATCCCCCAGAGTCAGTGGGCAGCTATACTGTGGCTCTCCTTTGAAGGTAAAGGTAGAGATAAGCTCCTCACTACTAGAGCTGAGGATGCTAACAATTACCAAGTCCTGAAGAATACACTGGTTGATGGGTTTGGCTTAACAACTGAGCAGTACAGGTTGCTGTTCAGGGACACCCAGAAAACTCAGTCTCAGGATTGGGCTGACTTTGTTGATTGTGCCACTAAGGCTCTAGAAGGCTGGCTACTGGGTAGTAAAGTTACTGACTTCACAGGATTGTATAATCTTATTATGAGAGAGCAAGTCTTAAATAATTGTGAGAACCAGTTATTACACCAGCACCTGGTAGACTCTGATCTGACCTCTCCACAAGAACTGGGTAAGAGGGCAGACAAATGGGTCAGAACCAGGATTAGGCCTAAGAACCAGGGTGGTGACCAAAAGAAAGAGTCAACCAAGCCTCAAGAGAAGGGTGGGAATAAATCTTTTGATCAAACCACATCAGGCCCCCAAAAATCCTTCCAATACTCAAAAGAAACCTTATTGCCATACCTGCAAACAGGTAGGCCATTGGAAAACTGACAGCAGTTGCCAAGAGCCAACAACAATAAGGAAAATATACCCCCAAGTAACACTTCCCAGCCTCCTGTTACCACTAGTAGTAATCCCCCAGGTGGTGGGAGTGCCCCCAAGAATTTGGGTGCATTTACTTTGGGAGTTCCTGGGGACTCTGGCCTAACCAGGTCCCCAAACGTAGATACTCTTGTCTGTGAGACTGGCATGGGGTTTGCCAACTTCACAGCTTGTCCCAACACTTTGGACAAGTACAGACAGGATCCCCTCATCAATGGTTCAAAAGTTGAGGCCTATAGAGATACAGGGGCTAGCATCACCATGGTGACTGAGAGCCTAGTCCCCTCAAGGCAACTTATACCTGGAGCCACATACCAGGTGACCAACATTGATGGAGTGCAGAGAGATCATCCCATAGCAGTGGTAAATCTCAGCTGGGGAGGTGTCACTGGCCCCAAGAGAGTGGCAGTGTCATCAAATTTGCCTGTAGATTTCCTACTGGGGAATGATTTAGAGATCTCAGCCTGGGCTGAGGCAGAGCAAGAAACCCATTTTAAAATGGTAAACCTCCATGGTAAGGTTAGTGAGGCAGTGATAGCCACAGCCCCAGTCCAAGATGTCCTCCCTGAACAGGTCAGGAGGGCTGTGCCAGTCACAGCCCAATCTCAGACAGATTCCTTTCCTGAACAGGTTGGCAAGGCTGTGGTGGTCACAGCCCATACCCAAACTGAGTCCCTTCCTGAAAAGGTTGGTGGAGTTGTGATGGCCACAGCTCAAACTCAGACAGATAATAGTGTTGTGAAGCCTGAAACTATGGATCACTCCACTCAGACAGAGAGCATTGGGGAGGAAGAGAAATCTCCCTCCCACCAGACTCTAGGAAAGGATCAGCCTCCTCAGGGAACTGATCTGACCCCTTGTGAAAGAACTGCCCCAGAGGTAGTCAGGTCTAGCCTGGCAGGGCCCCTGATGTCAGTGGACCCTTCCAAGGTGGCACCCAGTCTGGAGCAGGTAACCTGCCCCTCTCTACCCTGCCTCAGTCAGCCCAGGGCTGTAGAGGTCAGGGAGGCCAGTGGTGGACCCCAAAGGGACCCCTGTCCCAAAGAACTCCCCAATCAGCAGATTAAGGGCACTGAAGCTAGTAGACCTAGCCAAGTGAAAATAAAACAAACTCCTGAGGGATCCCCCTTAAACTTAGTTAGGGACCTCCCACATATGCACACTGCTGGGCACAGCCAAACCTGGGACCTGAGGGCCCCAAACCTGACCTGTCCCTCCAGTAAGCCAAACAGAGGGACTCAGCCTCCAGCTTTAGGTAGCCAGAGGTTGACCCTGAGAGCTCGCAGCAACTCAGTCCTGGAAAGAAAGGCACATATGATGGATAGTGATTGGAGGAAGTTGAGCCCAACATTAGTGGAGTCTCACTTCAGTACTCCATCTCAGCACCAGCCTGTTACTTTGCCAAAACACACCACAGGTAGAGATTCCCTACGGTGGAGACCCTCAGATACCCTTAGGGTGAGGGATTGCTTAGTGGACCATGTTATAGTGGGTAACCATGCCAGTGCATATACCACCTCATATGGCCACTCAGGCAATATAGGCTTACCTGGTCAAGGATAGCCTTATCTCCTTTCGTTTTGGGGGAGGGGGGGTTATGTAGGAAGGTGGATATCTGACTATGGTTGCCCCCAACTTTTTGCCTGGTGTTTTGATGGTTTTTCGACTTAGTTGACCTGGGGCCCTACTATTCAGGACCCCAGGCCCACTCCTCTCTCTGTAAAATGGATTCCATGTACCTTAGGTGCATTTACCAATTGGTACTGGGCCACCTTATCAGTCCCTGTACAGTGTACTATAGGTACCCAGGGCATAGGTGTACCCAGGGCCTACTAGGGGCTGCAGCATGTATTATGCCATCCCTGGCTGGCCACTCAAATCTGACACAACTGGCTGCACGACAGCTGGGGCAAGGTGGTGTAAACACCCTTTGCTTTAGATAAAGTATTCCTATATCTAACCCTAAAATGAACACATAGATTCCTATCAAGCACTCCTATGGCAGGCCTTATCAATCCTGAAGGCAGAGTGCTAGGAATCATGTGAGATGGTGCTCTGGCATGAGCTGAGCCCATTTTCAGCTTGCGGAACAAAGTCCTAATAGCTGTTCCATGATAACGCGTACCATATACTCTTAAGTGCATTATAATCCTCGCAGTTATTTGCTAACTTTGGTATCGCTTTATCAAAACATGTTGAGTAAGGAGTCATACGAATTGGAATACTAACCCCTCGCCAATTCTGGCGACGGGGTTAGCATTCCACCCTTCTAGAGGGACACGGCATGTATGTAACTGTGAACCCCGGTTAAAGTTAACTCGAGCCTCAGCATCACTAAATGGATGTTGCTACCACAGACACAAGTCTGACCTCCTGCTGCTGAGAGTCCTTCCAGCGAGGAGAGCTCGGACAAAGGGTTTCCTGTCAGGGGCGGTGCTAGCACCATCCCAGACAGGGTTTTGTGTATCCCAGGTAGGCAGGGCTGAGAGGAAGGTGACTGCAAGTGGCACACCGGTGCTCACTGTGCATATGCCGGCTCAAACCAGTTCCAGGGGGACCCCAGCCCCTGAGCTGGGGAGAGACCGGACAAAGGAGAGGTGTGTAACCACCCCCCTCCTGGTCCCACCCATGGGCAGGACCTAGTCGCGTGCCAGCCCCTTTTCTTTGGATAAAGGTAGGAGCGGGCCCCCTTCCCAAATTAGATAATCTTGAATCTTCAACTACTTTCCACGAAAAGAACTCTTGACATTCTCTGAAGACTCTCCCTTGTGGCTAAGGAGTAGCCACCCTGCACCCGCAGGCACCACCTAAGCATTTGCGGTTTGCTGCACGTCCATTCTACGGATCAAGACTGACCAGCTCGACGAGACCCGGATTCCCTGGCATCTCTGACCTCTACCTGCATCATCAGCCCAGCTGAGATTCGTGGGTGTGACGAGACCTGAGGGACTGGCCATCTTCAAAACCTGCACAACGCTTAACCAGCACGACCGCTGAGGGTTCCTCGAGTGAGTGCACTGGGGTTTGAGAAGCCCCAACCCAGAGCAGCTCCAGCACTGAAGTCCAGCCCCCCAGCATCCACGAGATCTGCGTGGGGCCCTTCTGCTCTTCTGCTGCTTGCCACGTTGTCCGGTCATTTGCCCGTTGGCTAGTGACCCTCCTGACGACGTACCACGACGTTTTCACCACTGGTCTGGTTGCTCCAGACTGGCCCTTGCTCCCTTCCAAAAGAGGAGCACCCCGGACCCTCCTGGTCCACTCCAGACGCCATTTTGACTCCACCGCGTGGGCTTGCCTGTGCCAAGGCTTGTTGCTCCAATCTTGGTTCCAGCATCGCCGACAGCAGACATCATCGTGGGACAGCTCGCACCTCCAGCCTGGTCGCCGACAACGCCTCCTGACCCGTGTGATTGCCGAGTCCAGCGTCGCCCACTCACCTGATCGCGGCGACCTCATCCAGTGCCATCCTGGTGCCCACACAATCACTGGCTAGTGATTAAGAACTGAGTCCCCTCTGCTTTCAGGTCGTCTCCATCACCGATCCAGGCTTGGATCACACTGAACATCTTCACTGGTCGCCTGCCAGCAACTTCTTCTTTCAGGCTCCATAGACTACAACAAGGATTCCCGACGTCTTTTGAACCCTATGCAGCCGCAGCCCCTGGGCTAGGTAACCCGAGCATTTCGGTGCTCCAACGCAGGTTCACTATCCAAGTGCCCAGATCCTTTTTCGTTTTAAGTCTACCTAGTGGGATTCATCCGGAAACAGTAACTTTAGAAATACTAGCCTCCATAGACTTTGTCCCGCATCCCGCGTGAGAGTGCACACTCTGCACCCGATCTCCCTAGGCCTCCTGCTCCTAACCCTAGAGTTCAGTAGTGTAGACCTAGCGATCCTGAAGCCTCTGGATCATGTTACTAACCTGCTAGTATTTCGCATTCCACTTTTAGTGTATATGGTTTTTCGTGCACATCGGGCATTTGTGTAAATTGTGCAACTTGAAGTATTTTCGTAAGAGTTTTGTATTGTGCTTAGCTCCCTGACTCATAAAGAGTTCAGGGTAGACTTGTTATTAATAAATATCCTTTATTTTTATAACAACTTGTGTGGTGTCCTTTCACTTGGTGTTCAAGGGGTATATGTGATGGTAAAACAGCTGGCTTAACACGCCCTCTAGAGTTTAGCCTAAAGACTGCTTTTGTCCACGCTACTAGGATAGCTGGTCTATAAGGCTGACTTACAACCAATCATCAATAAGGGTCATTTGGTATGATACACAGTGATCACTAGAATAGTGAGCACTATATATCAGGCCAACTTCCCACACACCGCAAAACTTTTTGCATTTTCCTAACCTGTTTCTGTAACCTGGTGTTGGTGATTTTAGGCCTCTGCTAATTTTTCACTGTGGTCCAGTGTAATTTGCGTGCGCTCTCTGAGTATGTGTGGTGAGACTGGCCTGCCCTCCCATAGGAATGCATGGGGATATGTGTGTCCATGGTAGTTCCTGATGTGTGGGGAGTGCTAGGGCGAGTTTGATATGTGTGAATTCATGAGATTAAATGCTGTGCGACGGTGGGCGTAGATTTAATGTGTCTAGTGTAGAAGTGCGACTTTTAGAAGTTGGCATTTCTGTGTGCAATGAATGTGAATTGACTGTCTTGCTTGTGAGTGACAGGGGCTGGCTGGTGTGCTTGGCTCCAGGAGTCAGGATGTGTCTGCCCGGTGGTGAATAGGGAGATCTGCATGTTGATAGAAGGAACGAGTTGCACCTGGGACCTGAATAGGGCTGTGCCTTCCCTCCACAATGCTTGCTCCATCCCCTGTGTTATGTCTGTTGTCCATAGCCTGGCCAGTGAAAGGGAGAGAGGGGCTGAGGAAAACACAGTGCTCAGGGGTTCCCCTGTACCAGTTGTAGCTGGTTGTCCAATTGCCTGCACCCTGTTAAACAAAGGGTTTAGGTGTATAAAAGAGGGGCTGTGACCCCATGATTTGGTTCTTGCTTGCGACTTGAATCTACCAGGGGAATGCTGCTGCTGGGGCCCAGGGGAAGGCTTACCTCCCTGGCCCCTGCCCTGCCCCTGGATGCCTGATGGACTTCTGGGACCTTTTTGTTTTATCATTGCCAAGGCTTGATCTAGCCTAAGCGCCTTGGGAGCGCTGTCTTTTTAAAGGCCTCAGGGAAGGAGGACTGCGTGGGCTTGGCAGTGAGGGGCTGCCTGACTAAGAAAGGGAATCCCCGGCGAGGGATTCCCCTGTAAAGCTGCCGAGAGCGGGTGCCCACTCCGCATTGTGGTGCCTCAGCTGGCGGGAGCCTACCCCGCTTTAGTCTTCTTTTTGTGCGGCATAGCGGGAGCCTAACCTGCTTATTGTGATATTTGAAATACGGGTGCCACCCCGTTTATGCCGCCAAAGTCACCTCCCTGGCCCGTCCCCAAAACAGGAAGTCAGCCAACATGGCACCTGACGCTGGTGGGGACTTCAACTTTGGCGAAGAAGCCCAGCCCAGCGTCCACGGAAGCTGGAAATAGAGACCGGCGGGGTTCCCATGCTTGAGGGAGAGCCCTGCATGTCCAAGCGCCAATCCTAGGAGCCAGGGGAGACATCTGGAGCCTCAAAAGGCTCCCCACTGAAGTCCTGGACCGGGCAGAGATTGGAGAGCCCCAACAGAGTCCAGAGGGCTCTCCCAGGCCCGCCGTCTGCAGCATTGCCGAAGGAAGAAGACCGGTGAGCAAGGAGCAGCACCGTGACCCACAGAGAGCCGGTGAGTTTAGACAGCAGTGGGGGGGGGAGGGGCGGAGACCAGATGGAGGCATGCAGAGGAGCCCAGTGACTGAGGCTCCCCCTTGACCCCAGACAGGGCCACTGACTTGTGGGAGGGTATGTTTTGTCCCTGGGCCTGGGGGCTCCAAAGATGCCCATAATTAGTTTCTAAGAAGGGCCAGTGAGTGCCCCATGTCAATCAAGAGTGGCCCCGTCTAGCATCTGGCTGCTCCCACGTTTTGCCATCATTTTCAGAACCTACGTGGCTCCACCGAGGGGGTAAGTTTATTTTAGAGAGTCCCGTCAGGTGCCAGTGAGGGCACCGTGCCGTTTTCCTTCGTGACCAAGGGTAGTTAAAAGGGGCCAGAGGGCACTGAGGTGCTGTACCCACATTTGTTGTTTCCAGCTGCCCCGATGGCTAGAGGGCAGCTGCTCCAGTTGGCCATATATACTGAGAGGGCCCAGAGGAGTCCATGCTTTTTTTCTGTGTAGGAAGCCCATTGAGTCCAGGGGCACAGTGGTGCCCGCGTGTTGGCTGATCCAAGCTGCGCTGAGAGGGACAGAAGTGTCACAGAGGTGCCAGGCCTTCTTCATTTTAATGTTCCCAGCAGCACCGTTTAGGCA
The DNA here is from genome assembly GCF_964263255.1 of Lissotriton vulgaris. NCBI lineage: Eukaryota > Metazoa > Chordata > Amphibia > Caudata > Salamandridae > Lissotriton > Lissotriton vulgaris. The sequence goes on along the minus strand of NC_141690.1, from coordinate 323,527,615 downwards.
CAATTCTTTGGGGGACATGGATTATGAGTTGGGAGTGAGATGCACTCCTTTGCCCCATCCCTGACACAGCTGCACAGCACTTAGTGCCAGCTGCAGAGTTTAGGCCCCATGTGATGGTTCTCAGCTGGCCAGCAAGTAGTGGGCAGCTGCAACATTTAGGTTTGCGCAGATGGCACATCCCTGACTGTGGCTGCCTAGGCAGCGCGCCCTGACCTTCTGGACACAGGGCATTTGAGCCCCTTTGGAGATGGCCAGTTGGCCAGGGGGACTGGTAGAGATATATGGTGCAAGGCCCTAATGTGATTTATGTGCTAATGCTTTTTGGGTGCTAGGAAATGTATTGTGTATAGTATGTTTTACGCACCCTGTTTGATACCTCTAGGTATGCTTTAGGTTTATGAGGTTCTTTTACCTATTTAGGTTTGTGTTAGTGAGATTATACTTCACTCTGTGATTTACGACCCTAATGTGAGTTATACTTAGGAGGTAGGGTCTAATGTGTTTAGACTATTGAGGAGATTGCATAATGTGTTTACGCTGGTGAGGTTGGCGCAGGATGTAATTCGCACCTGATGTGACTGCGCAGAATGTAGTTTATGTTAAAGGTTGAGGTGGAGTACTGAGTGGTTACTGGTTGGATGTTTATGCCCTATGTTACTTTTACCAATTTCTGCTAAGTGCTGATCCTGACAGTGGCTCACGTGGCCCTTTCATGTGTAAATAATCCCTTGTGAATATTGCCTGTGCCAATTGGCACAGTGTATTTTATGTGTTGACTATTCTAATGTGTAATGAGAATACAAAGGCTATTTTTATATAACCTTGTGTGGCGCTCCTATTGTGGTGTTCCTGGGATGTTGTTGCTGCCTGCATGCGCAAATGCTTTACACATTGCCTCCGGGATAAGCCTGACTCTGACTAGTGGAGAAGCGTGGCTCAATGGTTAGAGCGGTAGATGCAGAGGTCTGGCCCGGGACCAGGGTTCAATTCCCGCCTCTGCGGCTCTTGGAATCAATCTCCCCGGACCTGATAAATCTCACCTCTGTGCCTAGTCAAATCATGGGTCCCACTCTGTGACTCTGGGCAATAGCTTGCCTAAACTTCACAATGACCCCAGCAGCGCTTGGATGCCTGGCTTCACCTTGGGGGTGCCCAGGAGTGGACATCCCACAGGAAAGCCGGGAAGGGTTCCACAGCGGTATGAATACAGCCCTACGAGACCTCAGGGTAGAAGTGCGCTATTTAAATACAAACACACACACTGCTCGTGCCAAGCTACCTAGGGGGAGAGCAAGGGTTATCTTTGGCGTGTAACTCCCTTGCCCTGACTAGAGTGATGTTTCTGCCCGGCTTTGGAGCAAGCCTTAGCCAACCAGAAATCCCAGTTCTAACAGTTACCTACAGTGAGATAGTGGTGGGCTAAAGATGCTGATGGACTTTAGAATCGAACTGTGAACGCTGTTCCTGAAAGTCAGGTATTATAGGTGCTGCGTCATACTTTTACCGCACTTATATGTTGATTACTGCTAATTAAGTTGAAAATATTCTTCAATTATAAGTAGAGCTCCTTAATTTATGTTTTTACTGATTTTTACAGATAAATACAGACAGAACAGTATTTATTTTCCTCTCTGTATTTATTTTAAAGTGTGGATAAATACAGAAATCGTTTTTTTTTTGCGTTTGTGAATGTTGTCAATGATGAGTAGTTGGCCAATAGGTCTGTCGTTCTAAAAGTAAAAGGGTAAAAACAATAAAAGACTTTCAGTAAAGATCCTTAAAGAGGAATATATATCCTCGTATAAAAAACCTGCACATTTTAATATGAAGGTTTTGAATAGTTTATCATCTAAGAGTGTTTACATGAGTGAAAACGGTCAGTCTTTCAGCCAAACTGCAACCAGGAATTATTTAATTTTTGTTATTTTAGTTCTTAGGGCTCATGGGGGACAGGACATGAAGATTGAGAAATGTATGCCCATTCCCCTGCTCTCCCTGACATTTTCTTTCTGATGAGAAGCAGTAAAGACAGCATCTCTAGCACTTCATACCCACCACTTACTCTTGTTAGGAGCATGGGGAGAGGAAGAAGAGCCAACAATATTGCTCTAGCCCAATGTGCATTCACACTTCATAGGCTCAGGGCTCCCCAGAATCCCTTGCCAGGAAGATCTCTTCTGCAATCCTTCAACTCCTAATTTGGGGGGGTAATTTTCTGAAAATGTCATGTGTGGGACTAGGTGTGGGCAGCTGTGCCTCAGATTGTCAGGGTGCCACTATCTTCTGATAAATGAGATGCACATGAAACCCTGCCATCAAACCCAGCATCTCTGACCTTGCTGGGCCAACTGTGCTGTTCCTTTTTGTCTGGTGCTTGGTGGCATGCTTCATGAGATTGAGGTTTGTACATCCTAGACCTATCTGAATATCTCCTCAGCCAGGTTTGTTTCTGCGACAGTGCCCTATGGTGCTAACTCAGACTACACTTTGCATCTGCTATCCTCAGGACCCATGGGTTCCTGGCCATTGCACGTTGCTCATGTGTCCAGCCACAGTCAGGAGGACCTCCTTTGAAGGGTTGAAAAACAGGACCTGTTGACAGTAATCCATGGGAACCTTCTTCTTCAGGCTTTTCAGCAAGTACTTTTAACAAATAGTGTCCGGAGGGATACTCCAGAACCCAAAGAGGGTAGCAATATCATTTCATGACTAAGAGGATAGGGGATACAAACTCCTATTTAAATACTCTTATCATAAATAGTATTCACCCTTGTAAATAATAGTATGAGGAGAGAGACATCAATCAATCCCTCCACTGCTTCTTAGATGTGGGAAGAGGATAAAGCCTCTTTTTCGTTAATAACCCTCACCAATTCTATTAGTGGCTTGTTTCATCATCAGGTTCATCCTGACTCCAACAGGTCAGGGTGGTCTCAACCGTGTAACAGCAAGCACTTTTGAGAAGTCTTGTTTTTTAGGAGGGGTTTTTAGAATACAAATCCCTCGCTCATCCCTAGGTATCCTTTTATTTGTTGGGTGAGTAGGATGTTGTGGTCCTATGACCCTAATTAAATAGCACCAACTTGTTTCTGCCTTCCTCTAATGGCCTATATAGTTCCTGGCCATTCTTCAGGGCAATATTAGAGCTAAACAATCCCCCAGGTTTGCAACCCTGTAGACTATACAGGTGAATGCATAATGTGTTAAAGGTAAACTTCAGCATGTAGAGAAAAGGCATGTACTTGGCCTGTTAAGGAAATACCTGTGGGCAGAAAGCATAGGTTGAAATCGCAGTGCAGTCTCATTTATAGGTTTCTTACAACTCATTACTCATGACACAAATGATATATTTGTCATGTATTGCGCTCTGTTGGAAATATTCTCTATGAGCTAAGAGTTTCAAAATGTGCTCTTTATTTTTTGCAGTGTGTGTTCGAATTTTGGACTTATCTCATATGTGGGTACCAAAGGATGCTCAAAAAGCAAGTGAATATTAATTGTAATGGTGTTAAATGTAACCTAGAAATAAACAGAGACATAGAGAAATCATAATTTGTTGGAGGTCATATGGCCGTGACATGCATTATACAACAAAATACACGTGAAGAAATTACACAAACATTTTCTTGTGTTCCATTGTTGGCTTACCTCAGTTATTAATAAATTGTACTTATCAGGGGGTGCAGGTATAGAGCCTGCAGTCAAGCTCTGGAGGTCAAATGTTTAGCAAGAGGAGGAAGAGAGAAAAAAATATGCATGGAGTGGTTATCAATTACATATGGTAAACACATATCCGTTTTTGCCTCAGTTGGTAGCCAGTCTGCCTATACTCACATCATCAAGGGTCCCTACCAGCATAAAAACTAAGCGACCTGACCTCTCCCTCTGTCAAATGCTTAGCTCAGCAGGGTGTGCACATTAAATCACCGAGGCGCTCGTTTCGGCTCTCTTTCCGGTTATTCGACTTGACCAGGTAATAAAGTGTGCAGATCTGACCCGCCCTGAGGAGGGGAGTGGGGAAGGGTTGCTAGCGAAAAGCACCACTCCCACCTTTTCTTTCAAGGTGCTGATAGTGCTGCACTGCTGCAAAACCGGCTTCCAGTAAGGAAAGCTGCCCCTGCAGGCACTAAACAGGCTCCCACCCCTCCTCCCCAGCGGGGAAGTGCCTGGTGCCTGCTACGGCCAGTCCAGCTTGGGTCTTATCCATCACAAACATTGTTGGAAAAGTAAACTCCTGGACTCAAGCATGCCCAAAAGATATGGAGGTCCTAAAGTGAGATCTCAGACTAGCTTCAAAAAGTATAAAATACAAATCAGCAAACCTATAAGGAGTTGAAAGACTTAAACTGAAAACAAATGTAAATGCCTTGAGTGTAAAAGAGCAGAGAAAAAACACAACATTACTCCTGCTGTCACACCTCTGCACAGCTGAACTGCTGATTATGTTGCTGTATTATTGGCGGTTGTGGTACAACACATAAATAACATCTCCTCGCACGAGAAGAAGGAAGTTTTATACATTCATCAGGTGAGAATGCAGAATGAAAATAAGTGGACATTGAGACTTTATTGTTTAAAATCACAAATTCATGATCCCAGTTCTAAATAGTAAAAAGACCCAATGTTTCACCATGGATTCTTTTGCCTTTTTCAAAGATAAAGGGCCATATAAGTAAGAAGCTCGTTAAAATTATCGCCATTTTAGCGGTAGGAAACTGCAGCAAAAACGGCGATAATGGGTTTGCTAATATTCGTTATGGAATTCCAATAGAAGCCCAGGTTAGATGTCCTGCACATCTAACCTGGGCTTCTATTGGAATTCTATAACCCATATTAGCAAGCCCATTATCGCCGTTTTAGCTGCGGTTTCCTGCTGCACAAACAGCTATAATTTTAACGAGCTTCTTGCTGATATGCCCCAAAATTCTTTGCCAGTTTTGACTACAGAAAAATGATGGAAGCTCATCTCTTTGAACTCCAGCCTAAATTAGTCCTGAGAAGCCCATTTAAAGCCCTCACCTCAGTCATGGTTTATGTTCATATTCTTCGTTCACATTTCTGTTCCCCCCCACATTCCCTTCCTGTCCAGATATGATATCTCAGAGTATGATTGACTGGTTAGCCGTTTTGTAGAGGGCACAGTTATCCTAGAACAAGGAGTTCTAGCACTAACAGTTATGATTGTCCCAGCCTCACAAACGACAGTGAAGAAAAAGGTAATGTGCCTAGTTGTTTTCAGAAAAAGATGAAGCCTGAAGTGTCCCTCATAGGTCCTTACTGTCTTTGGTAGTGGTGACAGAGAAAGCTTGACCACTTGAAGGTGTAAAGCATACTGTGGGGATTCAAAGAGGTTAGGTTGAAGGGGATGTCAAGTGGTTGAATGTACATTGCTCTCTCTAAATGAATAGCTCAAAGGCACAAATATATGGCCACATGTAGGTAGAATTCATGCAATGCAACACAGCAAACACATTTCAGCACTGTGTTGCCTGAAAGGGAGAGAGAAGCATAGTGCCATATCTTCTTAGATGTGATGCTGTTCCTTTATCTCTCAGCACTGGTGTAATTTAGGCTGCCTTGTGCCAGGCACAGACCATAGCACCATAGAGCAAGGGTGTCTGCATTGTAGCATAGTTTTTGTACTGGATGGGTATTCTTCTATTAAAAAAAAATGTGCTTAGACATAGTTTAATATTGTTCGCACTTTTGCATTTGTGCATTTTGCTACCCTTTAAAAAGGTTTTGGAAAAAAACATTTCTTGAATTTTACACTTGCTTCAAGTAGACATCCATTTGGTGTGTAATTAGTTGTGTGAGATCAATATAATCATAGCACATGCTGAGAAAGTAGATCAGAAAACCAAGGAGCCCCATATCGACCGAATTCAAAATCTGAGCAAAAAAGGTGCTAAAGATAAACTTTGAGAGAGCTAGGCAGAAAAGAGGAAAAAGATTTTAGCTCATGGTCTCTTACCCCATTAATTTTCAGATGTACTAGAAATAATGTGAGATAGCATGTTAAATGTGGAGTGGTGCATTTGGTCATGGGCCGCCTCTCTGCACTAACCAAGCATTAGTTGATAGTCACTGATGGCCAACACCAGCACTGCCTCCATCCTAAGATAGTCCCAAATTTGGCAGAATCAAATCAAGAACATTGTTGTGGTCAATAAACCAGGAGATTTGGTAATTTAGTACACTGTTTAAGATCTTTACATGAAAAGGGAGTAGGGAACAGGGGCCATATGTATCACTGCACTGGGGTGGTGTGGAAATTTTACGAGCCAAGTGACATGTATTTATTGGTTAGTTCATAAAATTCCAAATTTGTGTGGGTCACAATCTGACTCACCTTACAAATGTTGACGAGGTAAGATGTAAATTGCAATTCAGTCCAACTGGCTACAATAACAAGGATGGTAAGTACAGGGGAAACCAGAGTACCATGTCTGTGATTGTGTTTATATAAAATACCTTTAATAAAAGAAACAATAAAAAAAGTGCCCTTTGTTTTTAAAGACAAAGGGCTTCTTTAGAAAAAACAGATTTTTATTTAAATATCACTGAGAGTTGCCAATGGTCCCCTAGACCACTGCCTTGTTTTCCTGAAAAACTTACAAAAATTCAGTAAGGGGTGGAATCCAACAGGGACCCTCTCCTATTACAAATAGGTAGCTCTCTCCTCTGGGGAGTCAGTCACATTTTAAGGGTTGTCTAATGGAATACCAGTTGCAAACCATCAATACATCTGATATTAAATCACAATTTATAATGAATGCCAAGAACATACCCTTTCCAAATTCTGATAAAGTTTCCTGTTGTTGACCCATTTTAAGAAGCTGTAAACCATAACAGAAAACTAAAATGGGTTTGGTAAATACTACCCAACTTTTTAGCAGTTGCAAACTGACAATTTTAGTGAACCTCAGGGTTTGCAACTGCTAAAATGTTCGCACATCTGGTCCTGGCTTCGCTCCCACTTTCTTAAGTTGAGCTACAATGTGCCTTTTCATCCAAAAACACTGAATGTTACTGATACTAAGACAGATGTTGCAAAGTTCTATTAGGCATGGTGTAGTGATGAAATGGAAGAGTTTTACTCTTTTCACAGGACATATATTAAGGGAAGAGTCAGAAGATGTAGTTGTGATTTTCAAGAAAATCTCTACCTTAGTCATCATTTTAAGACTGAAAGATAAGATCCTTGCTCTTTAAAGAAATGACATCCCTCGTGAGAACTGTAAACCATATTATTCCTGTTCCAGTTAATGGAGCTGGATTTAGGATTTATTCACAATTATATGATGAAAGAGGTCAGAAAGGTTGAAATATCTGAGGGACTAATGGTGCATGTCTCAGCTAGAGGAGTGAAAAGGCTGTTCATAATTTGAATGAACTCATGATTTCCTATACCTGTGTAATTCCACTTAGTGAATTGTATTGTCAATAGTAATATATGATAGGAAAGGGGTCTGCACTTTTGACCAAGTATTCTGCTTCCAAATTTAGTGTTGGAAATATATTACCCTGAGGCAGGAACATCTCTATATCGCCTTCATCAATTTAAGGGCAGCATTTGACAAGGCCACGAGGGAGAAGTGTGGAGGTCTCCTGAGTCCTATAGGATTCCAGATGACTTGCTCCAGGTGCTGAGACTTATACACACTGACACATATGCTGATGTGAGGTGGAACGGGGGGGATTGTACGACCCAAATCCCTATAAAGCATGGTGTCAGACAGGGTTTGGTGCCCGTCTGTTCAGTATCTATATTAATGAAGCAGTAAACTGTCTTGCCCTGAGAAATCATGATGCACACAAAACTATGTGGTCTCCCCATCCCAATTTTAATGTTTGTGGACAATACCCTCCTTATATCAAGAACCGCAATGGATCTGCAGCCTGAGATGGATTCCTTTGCAGCCTTTTGTGGAATCAGGGGACTTGAAATAAATCCTTCTAAATTAAAATTCATGGCAATAAACCCACACAAATCTTTTCGGGGCAAAATGGTCCCAGAGGGTGTTGTCATGGAACAAGTGAAGCAGTTTGATTATCTAGGGGTAAGATTGATGGATAATCTGGTCTCGGCCCACAAATTGGAAATGGTAAAATCAGTCTCCACCAAAGGGCCTCAAACATTGGAAGAAAGTATAAGGCTTCTTCAGCCTTCACTGTTTACAAAGCCAAAGCAGTGGTAGCAGTGACATATGGTGCTGAACTTTGGGGGTTTACCAATTGTCAAACACTTTAACTGGTTGAAAACAAATTCATTAGGTTACTGCTCAATTTACCCATATGTCCCCCCTTATACCACTTAGATTTGACATGGCCCTCAAGAATATCCACCAGGTGACGTCACTAGGACTGTTACTATACTGGGCACGTCTCTGGATTTCAGAGGAGTTGCAACCTAATAGGGACACTTTGGTAGAACTCATCTTATTGGATGCTGGTGCACGCATTTTGTGAGCCATCAATGGCAAAAATAAACTCATATAGATTGGAATGGATGAGGTATGGGCCTTGCCAGGGAGAATCAGGAAGGGTGTTATCCAGGATATAAAGTCAAGCTACTAGAAAATTGTGCTAATGAGCACCTGGAGTGACCAGGTTGAGAATAGCATAACATGACAATTCCTCAATCATAAGTGCTCTCCCAGCTACGAGAAATATCTAGACAGAATATATCCGTTACATGCTGAGGACTTCCATGTAAAATTCAGAATGAGCATTCTGGCCTTGAATACCATCACAACCAAATGGGGAAAAGCAGACCAGGTATCAATCTTCTTTTTTATGTGTCAAATACAACAGACCTCATAAAAAATAGATCATTCCACTATGTAAGGTGTTGGGGCTCAGTAACTATTGGAACACTTTGAGAATTTTGAAAAGTAACACAAGTGAAATAATGGGGTGTTTGTGTTATCTAGATTTCTGCTTTGGGCATGGAAATTGAGAGCAAAGGCCATCCTTGAGTAGGTTTGTAACAGACCACCTGAATAAAACTGAGTCAGGCTTTTACAAATTAATTTAGGTTGCCCCAATATTGGTTTGGTTTGGTTCATATGTTGGGCATGATTAGTTTGTTCCCATGACTATAGAGGAATGAGGGTCAATTGTTTTATTCTTTTATCTGTTGTAACTATTTGTATTTATATTTGTAAATTTATATTATACTAATTTTATTGTCTTTTGGATAAATTTGAAGGGAATGTTCTTTAGACGTATTGATTGTTATGTGCGAGAGGTACTTTTATGTCATTTTAGCCAAAATGAAGATATAATGGTGATAGTCTTTTAGTTCTTTCAAAATGTATCATTGGCACTTGGACTTTTCCACCACTGGGTAAATCCAGGGTTCAGAAGGAGAAAATCTAGAGAAAGTGAGTCTTGAAACAAGCCATTTTGTTGAGGGCATTAGTGATTCAAAGATTGAAGCTATCAGAGCTTGGGTCTGATATTTCAATGCAGTTTATGAATGGAACCTTTCTGATACAAACCCATTCAACATCAATTTACAATTCTGGTACATTGAAGATGTCCTCCTTATGTGGCATGGTGACATCTAATAAGCAGAGCTTTTTATCAGATGGAATAATGAAAGTTAAACATACCATATCAACCTGCACAGTACCTTTTCTAGATCTAATTATAGCAAGAAATGGATTCCTTAAAACCAAAGTCTACCACAAACCAACTTACAAAAGCAGCCTATTGCCATCCTAAAGTTACAATTCTTACATTGTACATCAAGTTTCTCTTGTGACACAGAAACTGCACATCAATCACTGATTATAATAATGAAGGTAATAACCTTATTGGGAAACTGAAGTATGTAAATAGTACCCCATTCCTATCATAAGGAGAGATTATAAGCAATCTAGAAAAAAATTATGAGGAATCACTACTAGAGACATATTCAAAACACCTGAACCTGATTTGTGTAACCGACTTCAGCATGCCATCAAATATTGTGAAGATGACCGTTAACAAACACAGGCACATTTTAGATTCCAATAATCTATATCTACTAAAACCTATGTTTTCTTTAAAAAAAATGAAAAACCACATAGCATCTTGATCCATACTAGATTCACAGAAAAGAAGCCCCAACCTGAATATACTTTATGGTGTCTAAAATGCAGCAAATGTAGCAGGTGTCAACTAACCTATGTCACGAAGAGCATCAAACTTGGTGTTAGTTATCCATAAATCCTTTATAATCCACATACAACATGTGATCCAGAGATTGAGATTCATTTAATCATATGCTCTCACAATCAGTGATATGATGGCACGGCTTCAAGGAAAATCAAGATCAAAATTAGTGATCATAAAAGTAAAATGATGTAAGAAAATCAATGACTTTGGGCCATATGTATCGAAAAGTCATTTTGCGATTCTCAAATAGAATCGCAAATTGCGAATACAAATTCAAGGGTGCCAAAAGGACATCTTGTTGCACCCCTAAATGTACATGTGTGTGCATGTGGCACACATACATGCCCTAAGGGCATGTATGTGTGCCATATGGCACTTTGAAAAATGCAAAAAAGTGCACTTTTCAAAGAAAACGCAAATTACCACCAACTAGAAGTTGGTGGTAATTTGGGATTCCTTATGGCCAAATTGCACATTTTCTGTGCCTCTTACATTGCATTTAAGAAATCACAATTTGCAATTCCTTAAATGCAAATGCAAAATAGGGAATTGCTATTTTGCGATTCCTTATTTTGCGAGGCTGTTACAGCCCACTTACCTGAATTGCGATCGCAAACGGCAAAATTCTGCGAATCTCGGCGTTTCATACATATGGCCCTAAATGAACTAATATGTTTTTGTAAGCCACTCGCACTACAGAAAATGTTTACTGAGTGGTGATTGATGAACTATTGATACCCAGACACAATATTTGCAGCTTGTATAGACATCAGTCCCATCCCCCAAATGTCCCTAACCCAATTTTCTGCCCACCACTGACAAATTTGAGGTCTTTGCTCTGAGGGAGCAGAAAGCCCTCTAGAACCAAGAGGGTTATTTTGGAGGAGGGGCGGGTCCCTAGGCAATGGGCTAGTACTTTCCCCTTCCACAGCCATAAATCCCACTCTGCCCCCATGGGGCCATATAAAAGGTCTTTACCTCCAATCTACCCTGAGGGCGGGCCAAAAGCCGACTCTACACTAGGGATTTGTTTAAAGAATAAAAAAAGATAGGGCCGCCAGGCAAGGCTGTAGGCCAAAATCCCACCAATGAAATGAGCAAAACAGCCTATTTGCCCCCTCCCCAGTCAGTTTGGTGGACTTTCAACTAGTCTTCTTCTTCCCCTGGTGCACTAAGAACACTAGAGGGAAGGGGTGACGGAGGATCACTCATTCATTGCAGTAATATCCCAAGGCAGATGTAACAGTATTTGTGTGCTTCCTGGGGGTACGTTTGTTAGTGTTTACCCAGAATCTGCATTAAGGGGGACTGTAAGTCTGAATGTACCAAGGGAAAATACCTACCCTGAAAGAAAGAAATGGGGATGTCTCACCAATGCATCGGACCGTGCCTCTAAAATGCAGGCATCCTACTCTCGCAATGGGCTAGACCTCCAACCCAAACCAGTCTTTTTGCCCCCCCAAAGGAGGCCAAGAGGAGGTTGCCCCAATTAGCCCTCCGGGGAAGAGGCTAGCGGAAAGGCCGCTGGATTCCAGGAATAACCTTTATACAATATTGGGGTGGGGTCTGGTCCATTCTGAAATCAGGACCCCCATTTTCGACATGCCTAATGCCTCAACAGTCTCTCTACTCCCCTGGGCACTAAAGCATCCTGAACCCTTGGCCAAGAGAGAAGTAATTTTGATATTTAGTGGTGGTGTTTTTCTAAATAGGCTAGCAGAGAGGGGCTAATTCCCCTATCTGCAGTGCTAAATGTCTGTACTTTTTGGACTTGGGTCAGTTGCCACATGAAGAAAAATACCATACCCAGACATTTCCAAAAACTGCATATTGAGTCCAGGGTGATGTTTCTTATGTGGATTTCTTATCTATAAGGCCCTGCAAAACCAGTCTTTTCCCAACCTGTGTTATCTCCTTTGCTAGATAAAAAGAATACCCCACTTTTGTGAGTTAGCTTTGTGCCCACTAAACTAAATGCCCCAAACCTCAACATGGAGAAATCAGTTGCTGTTTTTCGGCCTGTGACCAACTGTTGCCCAAGGAAACCTTCCAAACCCAAGATTTTCTGAATACTAGACACTTGGAGGGTCCAGGGTAGTGTGCTTTGCATGGATCTTATAACATTTTCATATTCACAATGGTGTACAAACATCAAACCTTACCTACAATTTTGCATTTTCTTGCTTTTCTGTATTGTAAACATCCTGAATTGGTAGGTACCACAACATTTCTACCACCCAGACTTTCCAACTTGTTCAAATCTAACCTCACCCCCACTAGTGCCTGTGTCAGGCACGGATCAAACCAGGGTCAAAGGGTGTCCCAAGCTGAGAGGTCTAGTAGTCTCAGCCATTAAAGTACAGGAGCCCTTCGTCATGGTCTTGTAGTCAGTCATCCAGTCCTTTAACACAATGCCAAAAGATGTTTTGAGCATACAGTGCCAGACCAATGTTCCCCGCCTTCCTACAAAGGTACTGAGCTCCAGTTGGTAAACCACAGCAATAGACAATTTCTCTTAGGTCCTTGCAAACATATTACACCAACAGGATGGGATGAGGAACATCATCGTGAAATAGTACTACATCTTGCACACTAATTTATGTTTACTTCTTAGTTTCATAACTATTCAGCTTGAGTCTTTCATAGGAATGCTAGTGGGCTATGTCAGTGAATCATCCCTGTAAGGTCCTTTAACCCCTTCACTGCGGCGGCTATTCCGCCGCAGTGCTAAGGGAGGAGGGCGGCCGAGCGGCGGGCGCATGCCGGTGATGGAACCGCTCCGTCACCAGCGTTGGTTGCGCTGTGCTTATGACGGAGCGGTTCCATCATGGCCCCGCCCGCTCAATAGAACGCCCAACGCAGGCTCGGAATCCGCGCCGCGCAGGTGCGTCAGGCGGGCCATGACAGAACCGCTCCGTCATCAGCACAGCGCCACCGCGGCTGTTGACGGAGCGGTTCCATCATCAGAATGAGGGGGGGTTAAGGAATGACATTAAGGGCCAGATGTATCAAGGTTTTATGCACTGTAGCAAGGCAAATTGCTGTGCTGTGCTGTGCTGTGCTGCGTGAAAGAGAGAGGACAGTGTATATGTCGTCATCCTGCTCCCTGGTGCAGAATCTGCTGCCTAGCGCCAATGCAGGCGCAAGAACAAACAATCTGGTGAAATATAGATATTCCTCCTTGTTGTGCCTCCCCTGGGAAGGTTTATCATTTGACTCTCCCAGGTTTACCAGTGTTGGTAAATCTTGCGCCAGAATCCATGGGTGGAAGCGTGGGAACCCCCATGCTGCACTCATGGAACACCCTCCCAGGGTGGAGTAGCACACGCCAGTGCCTATTGCTGCATCACGCTACTATTGATTTACCAAGCACTGCACGGCCATACAAGGTGGCCTTGCGTTTAGTAAACTTGGCGCAGGGAATGCATTGTCCTTGCAACGCATCCCTTGCCAATGCTGGCCCTCATTCTGTTAAAAATAGAACCTGTTTGTCCAAGCTCTTCTAAACAGCACCTCTTCCCATGCGGGCTTGCATTTGACAGTCCATAGCAGGCGTTTTGCACATTGCTTACCACAGCAACATTAGTAAGTGTCAGGGTCCCTTTGATACAGAAGAGCTGGGCTAGGAAATGCACAGGATCTATGGCTGTGCTGGGGAGTATCTCCTGGGTTCAGGCATTAATCACTGCAGCGACGCCTCCTCGAAGCGATGTAATGGGCCCTGTCAGTCCCATTATTCTCCTCCATCTCGTGTGCTGGAGGGTCATTGCCAGTGATCCACACCAACAACCAAACCACACAGAAATAAATGTGGAAGCACTTTTGCCAGCAGCAATATTTAGCACGGTACACTGCAGACGCCACTCCTTTGGAAGAAACGGGAGCATTATTTACAAGAATATTTACCGAGTCTGTGCACAGCGAGCTCGAAGGCAAGGCAGGGCGCATGCGCTGCAAACCTCCAAAAAACGATTTTTAAATGATATTGAATTTTGCAATAGAAAACATTTAACATTTTGTGGCTGGATTAATTCTGACAGCGCAATTAATAGAGCCACGTTTTTCTGCTGAAAACTGTGAATGGTTGCAAAAGTGATCCTGATAACATAACTACAGAGAATGTGGGCTAACAAGGGACATTTAGGGCTGTGCGGAGCACGGTTTAGTAAATCGAGGGTGAACTCAAAGCAGCATGTGGGGTTGGTGCTAAGCGGCACACAGTTTGTCAGTGTGAGGAGGCATCAGTAATGTGCCAAATATTTGTAGATATAGTAAATGTCTGATTGTCTCCCTTTCAATCAATTAAGCTCACGTACCTAAAATAACTCTGTTCAAAATACACATGAAGAAGACCTGTGCGCGTGGTACCTTTTATTATATGCTGAAATAAAGGAAATAAAATGTATATATACCACAGAAAACAATATAGACCGTACCAAACTTAATACCTCCCACTAAAAGGTGCAACTCATCAAATAAATACACAAGCAAATTCCACCAATAGTGACATTTTGCAACATGCAGCTGTTACTTGACACTAACCTTTTCATCTGTAAATGCCAATGACATTTAAAAGCCCTGTGGAGGTACACGAGCAGGAGCACAGAACACATTGAAAATCAGCATCCATCTAGCGTCTGAGTTGGAGAGGGACCTAAGGATGTGCAGAGCCAGGATACATCCCCTCAGCATAATGTGGGTACTCATCATATGCGTCTGATAACAGTACCCAAGATATGATTATGAACTCAGTGACCTATTTACTAACGCAGCGCGGTGCCGCAAGTCATTTTGCTGCACTGTGCTGCATCAGTTTCGAAGCATAGGGATGTCACATAATTACAACAATATGTTGCATTCCCGTGCTGTCCCCTGTGCTGGCACACAAACGGCAGCCATGCGCCGGTGCAGCCACCCTTGCACCATGGTGCAAGGATGCCTGCATCGTGGGGAGATTATTTTTGTTCAGGAACAATCAATTTAGGTGATTTCCTCTTCCAATGCGTGCTGTTGAATGCAGCACACACTGAAAGAGGAAAAAATGAGGCAAAATTAAACATTTCTCCTTATTGCACCTCGCTACGCTACCCCTGAGGTGGCGTAGCATTCTGATGCATTTTCAGCTTTATCATTGCTCGTAAATCTGGAAATGCATCAGTGGACCATTTGTGTTGAGAGGGAACACCCACAGCAACACCCATGTCACGCAAAGGGCCAATGATTACAAGCACATGTTAAGCCACGCAGGGTGGCTTTACGTGTGCTTGTAAATACCACGCAGCATGATGCGCCGCCGGTGTGTCAGGCAATGTGAAGACCCTGCTGCTCTAAGAGCCATACATAAAACTGTTGCGTATACTATATATCTGGGCAAGTGGTTCAATCCTGCACACAGTGATTATGATTTATCTCGCCTAACATTTATATACATCACAAAAAATGTATTGAGTACCTGAGGATGTTACCCTGCACACTAGGGTCCTCACTAATCTGCACTCAGTTAAGGGGCATTTGCAAAAGTATTATCTATTGCTGTATAACCACAAATGTTATTAGACATTGTCTTTTAACATTTTGAGCTTGGACCCTCAAAAGGACAGGTAGCAAGACTATTGGAATTGTAAAAAAACAGGGCAACCTGAACATATAGGGGCTTATTAATAGGAGGGTGCTCTGGTGATGCAAGTCTCTAAATCATATCTATGAGGGGACTTAAAGCCACCCGACATGGCTCTGCTTGGCCTCATAGATATGGAGTAGGGCAAGGCAGCGCAAAGTGCTGAGTTTTATTACTCTGCGTCAAGGAGGCGTTCCATGGGTGTTGCAGTTGGTATTCCCATGCAATATCCATGGATTTTGACGCTGCCCTAGATTTACAAAATCACGCCCTTTTCTTTACTCTTTCCATGTGTACTGCATTATGCCTCTTTGGATTTTTTTGTGCAGGAAGGTCCCCCATCCTGCACAGAAACAATCCTGCCAGCAACACAGCCCCCCTTGCACCATGGGTCAAGAGTGCCTGCGTTGGAGCTGGAACCAAATTGTGCTCCGGCACAGATGAAAAGGACAGGAATGCGCAATATCTTATAAATATGTTATGTTCATTGCCCTTTCAAATTGTTTGCAGCCAAAAATAAACTTGTGGAGCTGCCCTACACCAATGTTTTGTAAATAAGGCCACAAATATTTAGGTATAACATTTGGATAATCCCAGACTCAGTTCCACTACTACTGTGGTGACCCTGATGACAGTCAAATACAGCACTTCATGGAGACAGAACCTGGTAAAACAACACCACAACACTGAACAGCCTAATACACTGTCTTTCATTCGAACAAACATATAACAGCTAGCATGACATACAATCAACACACATGAGTAGCCATTTGGATGCTATAGTATAGAAAGTGCATTATAGGCCTCAAATCAATACCTCTCCATAAATGTATTTCGCACTGCTAACATTCCCTATTTTAAAGGAAAACAAAGCCACTTAAAGAGTTCTACAAAATTATCTCAAACAGTGATCTGACTTCGCTATGGAAGGTAGTAAAACTAGTAATATGTTGAGTTGACATGGAAGCCCCATTAGATTCAATTTCACAGCATAAAAGAAACCTGGACAGAAGAAGCAGGTGACAAGTCGTATGTTGTTAGTTGTATTATTTTCATAGCAGTATACAATATATTCTTCTTGAGCAGGGATTTCATATGCTTTTGAGGGGCTCAGGTCAACAAACAAATGTGGGTTCTTTATAAGATGACGACTTACTTCAAAGTTTAAAATAATGTTTTGCAGGGACGGAAAAAAACACGTCAGAACATTAATAAATGGTGTAGCTTTAATTTAAGAACTATCAATAAAGGCAATAGCATGATTGTGAAGCCCTGGAAAATTGCAGGGCCTGGGTAATAATGTCTACTCTGCACCCCCATCTGATGGTCCTGTGCTTGAGCTTGGCTTACATAGTCTCCAAAAGGCATACATATTTCTGTTTGTGATCATACTTATTTCACCCTCGAAGCGAATTGAGCTGTTTCTCAGGGTCAGTCCAGATGTGTTGCCTCTTTATATACCTCTATTTCTGCTGGTAATAGAGCTCTTTGCCACTGCTAATCCGTGGCACAGTGTTTGTATTCTGGCCCCAGAATTATAGTGGTAAAATTCATTTATCCATTTCTCTCTTTAATTGTCATGTTAGACCATTGTTGATGGCATAGAAAATACACCTATGGCATGAAAGTTAAATGGGTATTCGGACAAAATATTGAATACAAATATTGAGATGCAGAAATATCCAATGGCAGCTGGTAATATCTGAAAATGGTGTGGGGTGAAACCTTGTGTAGGAATTTAAAATAGCAAGCGAGCATAGAGAGCAAGCCCGAGTGACAAAAGGTGGGTTTATACAGGAGGGGGTTGGGGTACAGGATTGATCGGCTCTTCCCCAGAGATAAGTTTGAAAAATGAGTACCAAAAGTGTATTTTAAACTAATTTTTAATAAAGAATTTGCTGACAAAGCAAGGCAGTAAGCAGTTGTTGTGGACATTGAACACAGGTCCATATCTTATTGCATTAAATATGTTCAACAGCACTATTGTAGTGGCACCGATCGTGCCGGTGCCACTACTGCCCATAGCGTTACTCCGGACCCCAATATCGTCCTGCTTTGGTGTTTGTTTATTTTACGGCCATTTTGCTGTTTGTTGTTCTGCCTCCTGGCCCGTCTCTACACCCCGCCCCCCACCTCCCAGCTGACCCTCCCTCACCCCTCCCCCTCCACTATCCACATATGAAAGATGTCTTTCCGCGCAGCGTTCACGCGCAGCGGACGTGCCTCATGCGCGCCGAAGGTGTGCCAAAGGTAAGCCCGTCTACGCCCGTCCGCGCCTGGACCGCGCCCAGCGCCAGACCCCCTGCCCCCGCATTAGCCACTCCGCCCGCATAACGTATGACGCCATCACCCTCCTAGCCCTTAACCCCGGACGCACACCACAATGCTACGAAGCTGCCCCAGGACGTACCCATGGTCCATTCACCTGCCAGTCCTGCAAGTTCGCCTGCATCAAGACCCACACCAATTCCACCAACTCCAAACACAGCTCAGACTCTAACCACATGAAGTGCATCTTGCTGAACACCCGCTCAGTCCACAGACACGCCACTGAACTCTGGGACCTACTCGACACTGCCTCACCGGACATCGCCTTCCTTACAGAAACCTGGATGAACGCATCATCAACACCCGACATCGCCATAGCCATCCCGGAAGCCTACAAGATCATCCGAAAAGACCGCACCAACCAAACAGGAGAAGGCATTGCCATCGTCCATAAGAACACCATCAAAATCACGACCAGCTTCGACGATAAACTTGCAACCACCGAACACAACCACTTCCAGATCCACACCGACCCCAGGACCACACTAAGAGGCACCCTCATCTACAGGTCACCAGGATCCCGCTCACAATTCAGCGAAGACATCACTGAATTCATCAGCCCACATGCCCTCGCCTCCGAGAACTACATTCTACTGGGAGACCTCAACTTCCACCTGGAAAAGAAAAACAACAGCAACACCACCACCCTTCTGGACAATCTGGCCAATCTCGGACTCAAGCAACTTGTTGACACCCCCACCCATGTAGCCGGACATACGCTCGACCCAATCTTCACCTCCAGCAAACACATCTCCTTTGATCACACCACAACTCTCCATTGGACGGACCATAGTTGTGTTCACTTCAGCTACAAAACTACCTCGACCCACAACCCCCCACAACCTATTCCGCGAAGAAACTGGAACAAAATCACCACCGACCAACTCCTCACATCGCTCAACCAAAACCCTCCCGCCCTCTCATCGGACCCAAACCAAGCTGCCACCAAACTCAAACAATGGATTACTCACAGCGTTGAAGAATTAGCACCCTTGAAAAACCACCAAATCAAACAGGGTAGCAAAAAAGCCCCCTGGTTCAACGATGACCTTAAGAAATCTAAGAAACTGTGCCGCATTCTCGAGAAAACATGGAGAAAAAACCCAACCACTGACAACCTGACCACCTTCAAGACAGCTACCCGCAAACACCACCAACTGATCCGATCCACCAAGAAATCAGCATTCAAGGATCGACTCGACAACAACGCCCATAACAGCAAAGAACTATTCAACATCGTCAAAGAATTTACCAACCCCACCGCAGCCTCAAACGACATTACTCCCTCCTAAGACCTCTGCGATTCGTTATCCTCCTTCTTCTACAACAACATCGCCGACATACATAACAGCTTTGAGAACATTTCCAAAGAACAATCCACTCCACCCACCTCCGAACCTAAACCGCCCTCTAACAACCTTAGCGCCTGGAACCCAATCACCACTGAAGACACCATCCGCCTAATGAACTCCATCCGTTCAGGTTCGCCAACCGATCCCTGTCCCCACCACATCTTCAACAAAGCAGACTCCATCATCGCACCCCATCTCCGTGATGTCATCAATTGCTCCTTCAACTCCGCTACCTTCCCAGAAAGCTGGAAACACTCCGAACTCAGCGCCCTCCTGAAGAAACCCACAGCAGACCCCTCTGAACTTAAGAACTACCGCCCCATCTCCCTCCTCCCATTCCCTGCCAAAGTCATTGAGAAAGCCGTCAATAGTCAGCTCGCCGCCTCCCTTGAATCCAACAATTCCCTCGACCCCTCACAGTCCGGCTTCCGAGCCAAACACAGCATTGAAACCGCCCTCATTGCAGCGACAGACGACATCCGAACACTACTGGACAACAGAGAAACAGTTGCCCTCATCCTACTCGACCTCTCCGCCGCCTTCGACACAGTCTGTCATAGCAACCTCATACAACGCCTCAGCAACCAGTCCAGGAAAAGCCTTGGACTGGATCGTTCCTCGCCGGGAGAACCCAGAGAGTCCAACTTCCCCCATTCAAATCAGAGGCCACCAAAGTCATCTGCGGAGTACCACAAGGATCATCGCTCAGTCCCACCCTCTTCAACGTCTACATGAGTCCACTCGCATCCATCACGCGACAACACAGCCTTAACATCATCTCTTACGCCGACGACACCCAGCTGATCCTTTCCCTCACCAAGGACCCTAACACCGCCAAAGCCAATCTTCACGAAGGCATGAAAATGGTAGCCGAATGGATGAAAAGCAGCCACCTAAAACTTAACTCAGACAAAACGGAAGTCCTCATCCTCAGATCATCCCCCTCTGCCTGGGACGACTCATGGTGGCCATCGGCCCTGGGCACAGCACCCATACCCACAGACCACGCACGTAACCTGGGCTTCATCCTAGACTCCTCCCTCTCGATGACCAGGCAAGTCAACGCTGTCTCATCCTCCTGCTTCAACGTACTTCGGATGCTTAAAAAAGTCTTCCCTTGGATCCCCTCCGAGACAAGAAAGACTGTCACCCACGCACTGTTCACTAGCCGACTGGACTATGGAAACACCCTCTACGGCGGAATCACAGCCAAATTACAGAAAAAACTCCAACGCATCCAAAACGCATCAGCCAGACTCATATTGGACATCCCTCGTCAAGACCACATTACCGGTCACCTGAAAGACCTCCACTGGCTTCCCGTCAACAAAAGAATAACGTTCCGTCTCCTCACCCACGCACACAAGGCCCTCTACAAACTGGGACCCAAATGCCTCAACACACGTCTGTCCTTCTACACTCCCACTCGCCAACTAAGATCCTCCAATCAAGCCCTCGCCGCAGTTCCGCGCATCCATAGATCCACCATGGGAGGAAGATCCTTCTCCTACTTGGAGGCCAAGACCTGGAATTCTCTCCCCACTCACCTCCGCCTTACACAGAACCACATTCCCTTCAGAAAGGAACTTAAAACCTGGCTATTCGATAAATAATGCACCCCCTCCCCCAAGCGCCTTGAGACCCTCTGGGTGAGTAGTGCGCTATACACATTTTTGAACTTGAACTTGAACTATTGTGTGCAGATTGTACAGTGTGAGCACTTCAGGCCCTTTAAAGTGTGTGCTTGCCCAGTGGCTTGCACTGCACCTGGAATTGACTTTGGAAGAAAATGCTCTAATGAGGCTTGAAGCACCCACAGCTCTGGGCAGCAAGCATGTACTTAGAAAGATGTGCATGCAGGGATTTAGATGGGATGAAAAAAGTGCCGAGTGTGGGATCTAAAAGGGGTGGGGATTAAACATGAAGACTAAAGATTCCCATGGTGTGAATATTTGCTTTCTCACTGCTTCTTGTGTTATTGCTTCAAGATATATAACAAAACAACTGACATACACCTAAAACCAGCTAGGACTATTGGCTTTCCCAGTGGTTGGTAGCTGTTGATGGTAACTGATTAACAATAATGATTTTGTTGAAAATAATTAAAATCGAAAATGTTGCAATTCTGACATCAGGAGACTTTGAATTAAATAGTAGTGAGGCCTGTGGCAGGAGTACCTGTCTTCAGTGTCTTAGTCACATCTGTTTTATCTACTCTATTTAAAACATATAGTTCCTTTTCGTTTCGTCCTTACACCTTATCTGTTTCCAATTTAGCGCCCCCTTTCCACTCTCTACTTAATGCTATTTCTCACTTCTCCTTCACTTCACCCCAAACACCCAACGCACCCACTCATCTGTAGACATTGCAGTTTCCTTTAAGTTCGCCTAATATTTGGACAACTTCTTTTACACACATTTACCCTGAATCACAGCTGCAACTGGAATACATGCCAATTGCTTTGCATGCTCTGCACAAAGGTCAAGGATTAGATGGCGTGTATTCTCTGACACCGTTTTGACCCACTTGTAAGCCCCACCTTGCACCGGTTTGACCCACTTGCAAGCACTATAAGGCCTTAAGGTCTGCTCCAGAGCTGATTTCTGCTTGGAGGATATTCTGTTGGAAGTATGCACTATAAAAGAGGGAGATTGCTCCTCTCAAAACATAACATTCTAAATTGTGGGTGGTGCCCTCATAAACAATGGAGGTGACTCAGTATAAAGTGTCAATTATGCAAGAGTAAAATATATATTCAACACAAAAAAATACAGAAACACACGATCTTTTAAATATAAGACTCCTAGAGAACGCAATATTATTTAAATGTTCAAATAAATAATGGGTGGGCCAGTTATGCGCTCTGATCTCACCCCGACTATGATGATTTGGGAAAGGGTGGAGCAGAGGCAGGTTTAGCAATGATGGACAAGCAGCCTCGGAGTACAGAGCTGACACTGTACACACCCGGGGCTGCTTCAAAATCCGACGCCCCTTCGCGTCAGCAATAGGTGGTCCTTGAAGACCCCGAGTATTGCAAGCCAGGGCTGGCACAATGTCATCCCACATAGATTGCTTATAATGACTGGCACGTGCAATTAGGCATGTGTCCTCAGAAAACTGCCTGCCTGTCTGCCTAATGTGACGACATCTGTGTTAGCGAGCGTCACATCAGGCAAGCAAAGGCACTCTTTTATTAAAGACATATGGATGGTAATTGCTTTTTGCAATTAGCATCCACATGGCTTGACAAAATGATAATAGCATGGCCCCTCTGCCCATTGTTAGCAACCGCCCCTGGAAATATCAAGTTTTTATTATTGTGATCCACAGATATTGTGATGCAGGAATATCATTGACAAGAATATCGATTTCCTAGGGTAACTAATATCGAAGTAATTAATATCAATGTTGTTAATATTGTTTACAGAAATATCCATATTGTTAATATCCATGTTACAAATATCTATGTTGTTATCATTTCCATGAATATTGTTGTTTATAATATAATTTTTTTTAAATTATTTTTTACATATATTCGTTTATGTTTTTTTTGCATATGTTATACATTGTTCGTATAATTATTGTTTATGTCTTTTAATATAGTTTGTACATTTTTAGTTGTTATTCTCCCAGCAGACCCAACAGCAGGAAAGCCTCGTGGTTTACCAACGACCTCAAAAACTCCAAGAAAACCTGCCGCACCCTCGAGAAAGCCTGGCGCCACGACCAGACAGCAGAACACATGACAGCCCTCAAGAAAGCCACCCGCAAACACCACCAGCTGATCTGCACCACCAAGAAGACAGCATTCAAAGAACGACTGGACAACAACACCCACAACAGCAAGGAACTCTTCAGCATCGTTAAAGAGCTCTTCAACCCCAGCGCCTGTAACAACGACATCACACCCTCCCAAGACCTCTGCGACTCCCTCGCCTCGTTCTTCCACTGCAAAATCGCCGACATACACAACGGCTTCGGCGTACTGTCCACGCACCCAACCACTGAACCAGCACCCCCCACCACCACCCTCTGCACCTGGACCCCTGTCAGCACCGAAGACACCACCCGCCTGATGAACACCATCCACTCCGGCTCACCTACCGACCCCTGCCCACACCACATCTTCAACAAAGCCAACTCCATCATCGCACCCCAACTCCGGAACATCAACAGCTCCTTCGCATCCGCCACCTTCCCAGAGAGCTGAAAACATGCCAAGCTGAGCGCCCTCCTGAAGAAATCCACCGCGGACCCCACGGACCTCAAGAACTTCCGCCCCATCTCGCTCCTCCCCTTTCCAGCCAAAGTCATCGAGAAGACCGTCAACAGACAACTCTCCACCTTCCTTGAGGCCAACAGCTCCCTCTACCCCTCACGGTCCGGCTTCCGAGCAAACCACAGCACCGAGACCGCTCTCATCGCAGCTACCGACGACATCAGGTCCCTGCTCGACAACAGGGAAACTGCGACCCTCATCCTCCTAGACCTCTCAGCAGCCTTCAACACCGTCTGCCACCACACCCTAACACAGCGCCTCAGCAACACCGGAATCCAAGGAGCGGCACTGGAGTGGATCATCTCGTTCCTCGCCGGAAGAACCCAGAGAGTCCGCCTCCCCCGTTCCGATCCGCGGCCACCGAAGTCATCCCTGGTGTTCCTCAAGGATCCTCACTCAGCCCCACCCTCTTCAACGTCTACATGATGCCTCTCGCAGCCATTGCTCGCCAACACAACCTCAACATCATCTCCTACGCCGACGACACCCAGCTGATCCTCTCCCTCACCAACGACCCCACCACCGCCAAAGCCAACCTCCAGGAAGGAATGAAAGACGTCGCAGAATGGATGAAGATCAGCCGTCTGAAACTGAACTCAGACAAGACGGAAGTCCTCATCCTCAGACCATCTCCCTCTACCTGGGATGACTCCTGGTGGCCCCCTGCCCTGGGCACCGCACCCAAACCAACGGATCGAGCACGCAACCTGGGCCTCATCCTGGACTCCTCCCTCACGATGACCAAGCAAGTGGTCGCCGTCTCGTCATCCTGCTTCAACACCCTGCGCATACTCGGAAAGAACTTCCAGTGGATCCCCACTGAAACCAGGAAGACGGTCACCCAGGCCCTTGTCACCAGCCGTCTGGACTACGGGAACACCCTCTACGCTGGAACCACAGCCAAACTCCAGAAAAGACTCCCGCGCATTCAGAACGCATCAGCAGGACTCATCCTGGACATCCCTCGCCACAGCCACATATCTGCCCACCTGAAAGATCTGCACTGGCTCCCCGTCAACAAGAGGATCACGTTCAAACTCCTGACCCACGCACACAAGGCTCTCCACAACAAGGGCCCGAAGTACCTAAACAGCCGCCTCACATTCTACACACCCACCCGCCAGCTCCGATTCACCAGCCTCGCCCTCGCCTCCTTCCCACGATTTTGGAAATCCACAGTCGGAGGAAGATCCTTCTCCTACCTGGCAGCCAAGACATGGAACTCCCTCCCCACTCACCTACGGCTGACCCAGGACCATCTCTTCTTCAAAAAACAACTCAAGACCTGGCTGTCCGAGCAGTAGCGACCCCCCCCTCAGCGCCTTGAGACCCCTACAGTTGAGTAGCGCGCTATACAAATTTAGCTGATTTGATTTGATTTGATTCGATTATTTAATTGTTTATTATAATATTTAGCGTTGTAGTTGGTTGTGGGTTTTGCGGGGGTATAGGATAGGAAGTAATTTAATGATGATTAGTTACTAATTGACTTTTAATTATTATCGCTTATTTAATTGATAATGATATACAGTTTGTAATTAATACATTTTTTAAGTTAAGTTTTAGGTCCAGGTTATGGGATATGTAGGGGTGTAGGGTGGCGAGTAAATTAATTATAATTAATGAATAAGGACATTATTAACCATTACTAATTGTTTAATTGATAAGTAATTATATAAATTGTGTTATTAATTTATTTTTAAATTATGTTTTAGGTGCGGGTTGTGGGGGGTTTTAGGGGTGCTTGGTGGGAAGTAGAAACATTTTAATTGACTAACAATTAAATTTTAACCATGAATTATTTAATTGATAAATAATTATATATATATATATATATATATATATATATTGTGCAATTAGGATATCTTTTAAATTATATGTCAGGTGCAGGAGTGTGGGTTTGTAGGGGTAAAGGGAAGGAAACATTATTTATTATTAATGATTCATTGATTTTAATTACTATTAATTATTTAATTGACAATTAATCATTCAAACTGTGTAATTAACAATGGGATGCAGGGTGGCACCCAGGTGTATGACCACTTTCTCCAAAGTGTGGCATTTCCTTGACCATCAAAGCACTATTCTTTCAAAATCCAAAATGGAGAATGTTGCTTTAGCTAAGACAACCCACTGGTGTGGCTAAGTTTCTCTAACTCTCCCCTTCAGACCCCTTCACTAAACTTATTACAGGGACTCCTGTGGGACTGGGGTGCACACTTTTTTCTCTCTTTCTCCTATGCCCACTTCTCTTTAGCTCAGGCCAACTTCTTTCACTCTTCAGCTATTAAAAGCCAGTCGAGGCTCCAATTTTCTTTCTCTAAGGGACATCTTTGTGGGGGAGCCTGCCCTCCTCTCATTGGCTGAGTGTCTGAAGCTATTGCTATAAGCAATGGACAAGTTGCCATCCTCCTCCCCATGGTTGTTGGAGGGGTCATCCTCTCCTCTCCTTCATATTCCAGAGCTATATCTGTCCAGGCCTTAAACGGCTCCACTAGCCCTGCTTTCTTAGTCCAATTAGCAGCTGGTAGTCCCCTAGCCGTACACTGTACCCTAAGCTAGGCCACAGAAAATTTGGACCGATTAGCTAGATCTAGCTCCCTGGTATTCTTACTTTACAAATCAGAAATAGAACACATTTAGTCCAAATGTCAAAAATTCAAAAATCAAAAGTTTTATTCAGAGTTAATTTTTGAGGATTTTTAAATATCTTAACTTAATTTACTATATGGTATAACACAAGTATGTATCCTCACTGTACAACGCCAAATGTTGGCAAGTTGATTATAAGAAGTAGGGGCCTACCACTAGTAATATGGCAACAATCACAATAAAAGGTCCAGTCAAGGTGTCAATAAATTATTCCCTTGCTCAACCCTTGGTAGCTGGCAACAAGCAGGCAGGCTTAACTTAGGGGACAGGTGTGTAAAGCATTGAAAAACTACAATGCATTTAATGAGTAACACACAATTAGAATCCAACACCAATTTAGAAAATCAGGTTATTGTTTTATGAACAAATAGACATCAAAACAATAACAATCCAATGTAGGGAAAAAGAGATATGATTTTTTAAAGATTAAAAGTAAAATTAGCGCCTATAGCTGTTTTGTGAACCTGGCAGGATACCTGTTTCGTGTACAGATGTAGAATGATTTCACATTTGCGTAATGAGGAAGAATAAATTAAAATGTGTAAAAATTCAGTGTTTATACGCATCGTCTCGTGCCCCAATGAGGAATATTGAAGCGGGAAAGAAGGGTGGCCCCGCCCAGCTTCAGGCAGGCCAGGCAGGATACTCTACACACAGTATGCGGGATTAAAGAGGCTTTGCCAGAGGGCAGGTGACTTCAGCGCGGATGATGATTGGTTGAAACAGGAGCGGAGTGGGAACAGCATTTGGGCCACGTCAAATAGGAGGATTGAAAAATCAGCATCAAATTTGTTCCCGGGGATTTTAAAAATGGGCCTAAGCAGGGTAGCAGTTCCATGTCAGGATTTTTTGGGCCCGCTGAGGTATGGAGGCATGAGAAACATACACTCCAGTTAACAGGTGAGCAGTTCTTAGCAATGTTATCTAATGGGAGGTGGATAACATGGCTAAGAGCATTTGCTCGGTAATGCATGAATATCGCTGACTTTTCAGAGATATTCATGCATTTCAGCCGATTTTTATCGCTTAGGAGATAAACCTTGATAATATCAAGGCTCCTAAGCGATAAAAATCGTTGCTACACGGCGATAAAATTATTGCCGCTAAGCCAACCTAGCGATAATTATCGCTAGTTGTTGGTAATATGCCCCTATGATTCTTGATTTCGGGAGTTGAAAATGTCAATTCATGGATGTAAAGGGAATGTTTCTAATTCTGCCGCAGGATTTTGGCGCTATTAGTGAGCATAAGAACCAAATACCTTACTGAATATTGCCCCTTTGGGTGCTGGGCTTGGAACGATATTAGTAGCAAACATGCAGGTAGATTCATCAATGTCCCGATTTGCGAGTCCCTAATAGCGATTATTAAGGAATCGCTATAAAGGACTTGCAAAGCGGGATTCATGTAGAAATCGCTAAATAAATTGCGATTCCTACAGCCTCCTTATTTGCGATTAGCAATTTGCTAATCGCAAATAAGGATGCGATTTCAAGGGTGCCAGGGGTGTCTAAAGGACACCCTGTAGCACCCCTGAAATGTAATCTACATTGGTGTTGCACACACACATGTCCAAAGGACATGTGTGTGTGTAACATGCAACTTAGAAAAATGCATTTAAATGCATTTTTCTAAGTTTTCGCTATTTACCACGAGGTTTGACCTCGCTTTTAATAGCGGCCCAAAATTGCGATTTCGAAATTTTAAAATGGTTTATGGATTGCATTTAAGGAATCTCAAATAGAGATTCCTTAAATGCAATTCCCCGCAAATGTGCAAATTCTTTAAAAGCAAATTTTGCATTTAGGATGATGAATCCCAAATGCAAAAATTGCACTCGCAAAGGGCCAGATTCTCAGAATCTGGCCCTTTGCGAGCGCAATTAAGCTTGATGAATCTGGCCGCATCGGTAAAGAGGCAAAATGCAGCAGTTAACAAGTGGTTGAAGCGATCGCCACATTTGGGATTTGGAGCTATAAGAGTAGGAAATATGGTCAGAAAGAGGCAATATGCGGTTTCCAACAAGTGCTTTAGGCGATTGTTACGTATTAAACAGATCCAGAACATATGGGTCACAGACATAGACATAAAGGAAGAATGGGTGAGGTATTTTAAAACACATTGGTGTTGTAATTTAGACCAATTTCTTTTGTGTGGAAAAGAACTTCCCCTTAAGTGGGATGATGACATGAACTACATGAGGACTCAGAAGAGGGAATTCACTAAAGAAGAACTGTTGAGGTATGTCTAAGTGCTGTTAACATCAATAATTGATTGAGAACTGATTAAGGGAAAAATAATCAATGAGGTTATACCCAGTGACATGGGATTCGAAGGAAAGGAATAATAAGAAAAATTAATCATTGTCAGGAGTCTATTAGCACTAAGTAAAATGGCATGATTTATGTAAAATGTCAAATGGAGGCAGTCCTGTGTTATAGGATGGTTAACCGATTTATATTACAAATAAAAAGTACCATAACATCCTAGGTCAAGGATGGGTGTGAGATTGTAGATATGCAGGCTTGAGGGGTAGCGTTGGAATGTGAAATGGAAGAGATGGAGCTAACAGAGGACATGCTGTTTGTACTGCACAATTTTATTTTGAAATATTGAGAGATGTCAATATTGACATGTGTATTTTTTCCAGCCTTGATGACATCCAAGTGTGGACAAAACGCGTAGGCTGATGATTCTATGTTATATGAGTTATTGGATTTATTGTTTCTGAATAATATTTGACTGTGAAATAAGAAACAGGATATTACGACC
Source organism: Lissotriton vulgaris (assembly GCF_964263255.1). Classification (NCBI taxonomy): domain Eukaryota; kingdom Metazoa; phylum Chordata; class Amphibia; order Caudata; family Salamandridae; genus Lissotriton; species Lissotriton vulgaris. The sequence goes on along the minus strand of NC_141690.1, from coordinate 323,498,444 downwards.
AAACAAGCTTGACTATGGACTCGGTTCTTAGTAAATGCAATAATTGATTTATGACTACAGCTTGCTCAACAAAAATCCTTTCTAAGAGTTGAAAATATCTTTCACAATATCTCTGCTGATAGTTACAATGCATCCTTCCCATTGGGCACTTAGGGGAATACTTAGGGGTGATTTATATGTAAAAATAAGGTAATTTACTTCTTTGGAAAATCATTCTACTATAAATGTAGCCTGACATAAGATCACTCTAACTACTATGCCAATTTAGTCCTGGTAGAATTTCTAAATTCAGACCCAGACTTACTATTCTTTCACACAAGGCAGCAAGGGAACTTGCTGTGCTGCATAGTGTGAAATGGAGAGAGCAGAAATGGGCAATATTTACTACGATTCAAAGCTCTTTTGCCCTCTCCCAGCAGCAACTCACCTATGGATGCCTAATGCTAACGCAGGCAACCTTCTGACATAATGCAAGCGTGCCTGTGTTGTGGTCAGGATTGTTTTTATGCGCCCAACAATACATAGGTGCCTATTCATTTTGTATGTTTGAAACAGAATGATGCACTCATTGCAAAGAGTGAGTAACGAGGAAGAAAACTGATATTTCTCGACATGATGCCCCTCTTGGTCAGAGACCCATGTTCCACCGATGTAACAGCTACCCAAAGCAGGTTAATGAAAAGTAGCGCAAAGGCTCAGCATTCTGTTACTAAGCAGCTGAAAAGTGATGCAAAAGCCACACAAATCAAGATTTGCGTTGCTTTGTGAATGCCACTTCAGTACTTGTGGTCCCTTGCTTTGACTAGCGTGATGCAAGGGCAACACAAATGCGTAGTAAATCTGGCTAAAAATATTATACTCTGGTGATTATCCCTCATTTAACTCGTCTTTTATCTAGATATGACTGCCACCTCTACTTCTTCCACCTCAATGGTGGAAGCCTTTTCAATGAGAAAAAAATAGTTACAATAGGGCAGCCGTCTCATTGAAGAATGTATGGCCTGCCAGCAATTATTTTTTCTGAAAACAGATTTCCAAAGTGGAGAACATACTTCGGAAGAAATAAAAACAACACATGTAATGCTCTGCAAGATATTTTCCAATGCTTAGGGGCCATTTGTTGAATTTTCTATCAGTGACGTCTATGTTTTTTTGCAATCCCAAACAGGAAAATAGTGTCAGAGGGGCTGTCCTAAATAAGACAACAGCACCTTCTCAACCACTCTCACTGGCATTACCTTTATTCTGTGGTTTTACCAACTTCTCGCACTAGATGAGACGGTGGTGCATGAGGTGGGTGGATGGGATAGCTGACAGTTTTTGGCAGCTATCCAATTAAAGCCCACATCTAAATAAGGCCCTAAGGGAGTGATTATGATGCTGATTGGACTTGCGTTTGACCAGCACCATGGCGGAAGCAGGACCACTCGTAGCTGTTCCAGGGTGAAACCAGTCCTGAGTTGCTTGTGTTCCATTTCAGGAAGAACCTGGCTTGGCATTTCAGGCTCAACTGTTCCAATTGGAGCAGGTCATGACTGATTTGAATACAACTTGGTCCAAACTAAGGTGGCATGGTGTGCAAAATAAAAATAGACTAGGATGCGTCCCAAGAAATTACCAGTGGCTGTGAGTTATTCAAGCATTACATCCACCTCTATTTTGTTAACTGCCTTTATGTTTTATCTGGTCATCAGAAATGGGGATTCTGATTGGCTGGGGTAGGCACCTAAGCCATGCAGAACCCACCGCACTAGTCACAGTGTGTCAGAGATACACCTAAGATAACTTGTACCCATCCTCTGGTAGCTTGGTGCAGAGCAGTCAGGCGTATCTAAAGAGGCAATGTGGAATGTAGCTGTGCAGTACAATGGTTACAGTAACGGCGTAAAAACACTGCAAACAACTCCCATCATTTTAGAAAAAAAAAGTATCTGTTTTTATTCAGACCAAGACAATAACCTATTAATTTTCCATTAGAGCTTGTAACGGGCGCTTCAAGGGGGATAGTCCAGGACAGTACACCTACAATGGAATGGGTCACTCTTCCGTAATCGACTATTTAATGGCCAGCTTGGCCCTTTGGCTAGTATTCGTAATTTTCAAGTGTATAGTCGTACGGAAAGCTCCATATGCTTGAGCAAATGCAAAATGTATTTCTATGAAGGAAATTCACCCGCGTAGTACTCGATTAGTCTTATCATCAATGAGTTTCACAGGAAAGAACCCCTTTATCTGTGTATTTGGTAATTCATCAGCCTTTAATCCAAAGTGGCAGAGCTGAGTAGGCTCTATTCTACATCGACCTTGTGTTGTTCTAAGCCAACTTAACGTGTTTGAAATGTATTTGTTCCTAATGCACTGTAAATATTTGGTTGTTCACTGTGGAGATCTTTAGTGTAATTCTTTTGTGTGCCTTGTGGAGATTGTAGCTCAAGAGCTTCGTTGTTAGGCCTGCCCAGAAAAATGAGTCATTGTTGCGTAACCGATTGTTGAACTTTTTTGATTGGATTGTTTGAGTGGGTTATGAATGAGTGTGGCGTGAGTGTTGAAGAGTATTGAGTGAGTGTGGTGTCTATATTGTGATTATTTGTAGTTGTACTAAGTGTTCATCTTAATTTCTAACAGTTAATGTTAATGTATTATCAAAAAGTAATTCATAGGATTTTGAAAATAAAATGAACAATTTGAATTTGTTTTTGGTGGAACCTTTGATTTAAGTTAATTGTTCCTATTCGGAAGTAGTACAGTAAGTAGTGTTTAGTATTGGCGTCTGTTTTGGTTTTTGTTATATTGGCTTAGCTTTACTGAGTAGAGTCAAGGCCCTTTGGTGTTTCTTGACTTTTAGAAAGTTGGCATGTATTTGCTCTTAAGCCCTGTGCTTGTGAGGCCTGTCTCCAATATACATCTGAAGTGGGAGATAGCTGGGCCTTGTGCATTCCCTCTGGACAGCCACACACGAAAGAAGCTTAGGTGTGCCTGTGGGCCATCCACATCCTGATGGGCCATCTTGGGCAGGATGGGCTGGAGGAGCTGGGAGCAACCTCACACTTACACCTGAATGGGCTATGTCCTGGCCCTGCACAAAGGACTGCTTAACCCCCTTAGTGAGTATACACCTCTGTGCGCTTCATAGCCCCTCTTTGAAGTCTCCCTGACTTCAAAGGCCCAACTGGATATTAGTACTGGAACTCTGACACCAACAACTTAGTACACGCCGGGACCTGGGATACTCTTAGAGGAAGACGGACATATGTGCAGCTGAAGGACTGTCACTCTCCTGGACTGCTGCTCTAGAAGAACTGCTTTCCAGCTATGCTGACCTGCCTGCTGCCCTCTTTGCCTGGGTGAGAAGGACAGGACCTACACCACATGAACCCTGAGTTGCTCAATGGGCATGACTGCTAAGTGCCTGTTGGAAGTCTCAGCGACATCAAAAACTTCAATCCACTCCACAACAAGCACCTGGACTCTTCCAGCAGAAAGTATTGTACTGCCAAGCTGTGCAAATCCAGTTCTAGTCCCTTTTAAGTGGGTTTAAAAGGCAGCAGCTGCAAAAACCCAGGCATTGCCTTAGTTGCACGTCTCAGTACCAATGCATCTCCCTCGGTGCATCCCCGCTGCCACCAGGATCAAGAAAATTGTGTCACTGTCTGCGTGGCTCAATTACAATGCCTCCCCTACATCAGAGGAGTTCAAGGGTGATTCTCTGACTTGCATGGTTCGGAACTGATCCATTGCCTAAATCCACACATTGCCTCAGACTGCACCTAGCATCTCACCCTTGATGTCGACATGACCCCGAACCAAGGTACTGTTTTCAGCGGGACAAGAAGGGTCCCTGTATCTGACCCATGCTCCATTGTGGTCAGCCTGAACGTTTGGATTTAACCCGATCTAGGGCGACCAGATAGCCTTGAATGGCGTAATATCAGTCAGAAACCTAATTTGGTCATTACAACCATTGAAGTGCAAAGAAGTTCAGTACAATAGATTCACCAACGCATACATTGCCATAATTATTTATGCAGACAACTAAATTTACGGATTAAAGTATATCAACTTCATAAAAACAATGCAAATTGGGACGTAAGGTGGTGGGTATGCCAGAAGAGAAACGTGCGCTAAGCTATAAAATACCTACTTTCTAAAAATTGTACTTTCAAATACAGAATGTACAAATCACCCTCACTAAAAGAAACATTTTAAAATTCTGAGTTCAGGCATACTAAACACTATTTTACTACCATGTTCCCTGGGGTAGTTAGGTTTATAGGATGTTATAAACAAACTCCCCATTCTATCCTTTGGGAACAGGTAGCCTTGCAATAGTGAAAAACTACATTGGGAGTAATTCAATATCAGGACATGGCACACACACCAGGGCATGTCCTTCTTTTCACATACACTGCACCCTGCCTACAGGGGTATTTTGGGCCTATCTTAGGGGTGACTGACATGTAAGAAAAGGGAAGGCTAGGGCCTGGCAAGTGGGTATACTTCCCAAGTCGACATGGCAGTACTAGACTGCACACTGGCTCTGCAATGGCAGGCCAGAGTTACACTTATAGGTTGCTTATGTGAGTTGCACAGTCAGTGCTGCAGCCCACTAGTATGATAGGGTGAAGATACCTTCAAGGGATTTTAGTAAAACAAGAATTTTGGAATCACTTAAGGAATGAAATCGTGTGGGCTTAGTGATTTGAGCCCACTAATGCTGGTTATGCAACAACAGAGATTGATGTATATTCAATACTGTCACTTGTTAGTGATCAGAAAAAGGAGAGAGCAAAAAGGGATTGAAAGACGGGTGTATATTTAAAAAAGTATTTAATCTTTTATCAAATCAAGTTAAAATGTTGGGTACAAGATTAACAGCATTGACGCAGAAGGGAAAATACATTAGTCTACACAGCCCTTACTACATCAATTGCTCAAGCTTTTCTACCTATCACAGAATGAATTAAACATTCAATGGTAGATAAAGCCACAGTCAACGTTTTGGTCTCTATTCTTTCGTGTGAGAGACCATCCTCAGGACATGGATTTCATATCTTGAGTACCCTTGTTCATATAAGCTCACGGATCAGAGACTCGATTGCCGAGCGCTGCTGCCGGTTGAGTAATTAGCGGTAACAATAGCCCCTGCAGCCTCCACAGTGTGGGGGCGCCCTAAGCCTCAGGAGCGCCCTCCGTCACTGTGCATGGACAGACCTGAGAGCTCTCGACGGGGTCCGGAGCGTGGAGTGCCCCTTCCATGCACATTCCACGCAGGTTTCATTATGCCACTGTACTAGCGCTAGATTGCAGCAGGAGCTGAACATTTTCGACCCATTAGCAGAACTCCACAGAATCTCCTGGAGTTTTCATATAACACAGCAGAATTCAGTGGAGGGAAACTCCGCAAATTCCGCCCACCCCTAGTGTAAAATCCTGTCTTTCATTTCTTTATAATCCACATCTTGTGATCCACCCAGTTGGCAATTATAAAGGAATGGCATCAGACCCCAACTATAGCAGCTGAGGTGGAAGGCAGGTCAGGTCACAAGCATAATTAAGGCAGCTGCTTAAAGAAATGAAAAATGATGCACTGACTTGTGCTGTATTTCAATGACAAGCAGAAAGAACATGTTACATTTTTGCACTCCTTAGATAATTACAGAAACATTTAAGTTAAAATCTTTCTGCATGATTCTACAAAGTGGAGCTATTGTTGTTTAAAAAAAAACTGCATTATTGGAAGGTTTCTCATTCCTCTATAATATCCTTATATTTTACTGCAGGGGGAACTTTATCTTTTTTTAATCTAATGGCACTTGTAATAGAGTGGACAGAATATCAGTCACGTTTGTGACTGAGTGACCCATCCACAGAACTCAAAATCAGGCCCTCAGCGATTCAATATATTGCTGCTGGTGTCTGGGTGTCATAGTTACGTCATAAGATAAAATTCTCATTCGGCAAAAAAACAGTCATTATTTAAAAGGTCGGTAAACTGTGCACTGCTAACGTGCAAAAATAACATCTGTTGTTTATAGAATTGTACAGCTGCAAACTTTACTGCCACATGTTATAAAATATATTCTTATTCCACTACCATTTGTCTTGAATGGAAAATGGCACCAAGGGTGAGTTATGCGACAGGATGTTCCTTTTTTGATGACCACTGCAGACCTATTCCTGAGAAAAGCCTGTCTTTTTTTACTGCACCATATTTCATCTCTGTTAAAAGGAAAACCCAATTTTTACCAGAGATGTTTTGTACAGTACAATTACTTGAAATCCATATCGCCTAATGCCATATTGATCAAAAAGACAATTTAGCACAAAGTTTTTGAGTCATCCCCAACACACACTAAAACAAGGCTCCCAAAACAGACAAAAACAAACATATTGAAAAGAGATTAAACCATCGTTCTATCAGGAATCTGATAGTGAGGTGGTGCATTTCTTTCTTTTAACACTTGTCTAAACTGGCATTAATTATCATTTTCAATAACCAAAATATCCATACAAAATCAGGAGGGGAGTAGATATGTTCACAGAAATACAAAATGAGCCATATTTTCAACATTTGTGAACATATTTCAGACTTACATATAAACTTTTTTATTTTCTAGTCTGAATTGTAGCAATGTGTTGTTATTAGTGTAGCTGCAAAATAATGGCATATAATGAACAGCATTCCTTGCCAACAAGAATTAAGATTTTATTTTTGCTTGAAATAATTCTTTAAATTGTCTCTCCGTCTGCATTACCAGGAAAATCCTGAATACGGGCGACTTCAATCTCTGGGATCATGGACAAGACACTAAATGAGTTTTAGAATTAATCTCCGACCCCCCAAACAGCTCTGAACCCAAAAGGTTGTTGGAAATTACCTTCTGAAACACAAGAATCCGATCGGACACGCACGCTCCACCCAGAGCCATAAAGTTAAACATGAGAAATAAATTCACCAGCACACACATAGTGTAAAGGGAATTGAGATGCATGAAAATAATGCCAATGACACAACTGAGGGTAACGCCTCTTAAAGAGTATTTAGAAAAAGCTACCGTCAAGCAATGGAGGCAGCCATGTAGGCCTGCCTACTTTGCAAAACGCTTCAGTGAGTTCACAAGTTTAAAATGGGAAATCTCAAAGTTCTTGCAGTATATGACCAATCCTGACACTGTGAAAACACAATGGGCCCGAGTCACAAATGTAAAGTGAGACGAAACTCTAACTTTACGACTTTCGGTATTCACAAAGGGAATACCAGAAGTCGTAAAGTTCGACTTTCGTCTCACTTTACCTTTGTGAAGCGGGCCCATACAGTCTGATATGACAGCAAAGCAAAATGGTCACTTCATCACTTGCTTCCCTGTTTTTCTGCTGCTACCCCTTTCTCCTTTTTTCTACATTCTACTCAGAACCAGAGAGTATTAGTACATGCTGCCCCCAAAATAAAATAAATTACAATACTATACAATACAATACAATGCATACAATAAAATACATTACAATATAATGCAAAACAATATCCTCCCACTACCTATATGAACTTCGTCATCCACTTACTAGCAGTAAACCTCACATCCATTCTCAGGTTCTCCTCCTATGGGCAGTAATTTCAACCTAGCTTAGATAATGCCAGTGTTATCACATTCATTCATTCGAAAACTTTATTTCGGTTTGTTTGTAAACCATAAAAGTACAGACAGCATATTTATACGTTTATCAATAGACCATGAATACATACGGCAGTTAGTATAATAGATTTTACATAACTTCATCTGTTTGGGAAAGAGCATTTTAAAACCTTAAAACAATAACTTATACAATACTACGTTAACAAATATAAAATATCAATAAGGACCCATTTGCTCATTAGGGCACATAGCCAACACATTATGTAAAATGTTCATCTTTAGCTAAGCAGATTCCTTCTCATTAGCCACATAGAAAAAAGGAATTTAGCTACAGCAGTAACTATCAATGCGTTAGTGTCTGTTTTTAAAATTCTAAAAAACGCCAGATAGTTCCTAATTCCTAAATTATTGCACAACTGTATAATCCACTTTCTTCTGATTTTGCAATAGGCCGGGCAAAAGATAGTGACGTGCAAAGCAGTCTCATCTTCAGTTTTAGAGCCCGGACATGGGCGGGCAGATTCCCCCTCCACCTGTCAGTGTATGAGTGTATGGGCAAGGTACCATACCTAAATTGGAGATACAGCTTCTTCGCTAGAGTTGGTTGAATAGCGTCTAATTCCTGTTTGAAGCTGTAGTCCATCTTATGGTCCAGAAAACTATCGTTCAAACTTGATGGCCTGACAGAGTGAAATAATTCCTGAAAATTATGGTGTTTTATGGTCTCTGCCAAAGTTTGCTTAGAGATGGTTGAGCAAGTGACCTCGGGATTGAGCCAGAGATTCTCCAGCCCAATCTTACTCGCTGACAACCTGATAAAGGATAGCCAGGGGATCCTACCTACACCCAAACCGTCCATCACCACCTTTAATTCTTCCCTATAGCTCTCCAGCTCGGGAACACTCCACACTCTCCTCCAATACAGGAGCGTGTGTGAGAAAACACACTAATTCAATTAAAAAATATTATGAGGAGTCACAGTAAAGGCAAAAAATCCAATAAAAACTAATACACTCTTATAGAATCCACGTGAGATGCACATGTAAAGATCATGCTGTCTTTGAAAATTGCCCAAAAAGTATTATAACCATGAAGAGGACAAGGAAAAGGAGTAAAGTGGGTTTCTACAGTTTGGGTAATAGTCTTGTTTCCATTAAGCGCACATTTCTGGTGGGAAAAGTGATTGAGAACATGCCCTTCAATACAGAAACTGATTGGCTTGCCTCTTTAGGCATATCGTTGGTATACAGAAACGTGCCCCAGGAACAAAGCATTTTGCTAAAAGAAAACCTACTGAATACATGCATACACCCCATACAAGTTAAAACCAGTTTAATTATTTCTCTACTGAGAATTGCATTATAACATAAATACTTTATGTCTGATGGTGAATTCTACCTGCAATGTTCTGGAACTTCGATGGGAGCAGGTTTTGCTCCCAAACTGACAAATGTCTATATGGACTACATAGAACAAACATATCACTTTCCCAGCAAAATAGATATTGTTCCAACATTTTTTGTTGAACATGCTATATCAATGATATCTTTCTGACTTCCAATGGCTCAGAATGCAATTTTCATGGATTTGTAACATAACTGAAAAAGTTTCGAAAGCATTTGACCTTCACGTCCACAATACACAACATTGAAATCACCTTTCTAGATTTAGCCATCAAAAATCAGGAAGGTAGATTTTACATCAGCCTCCACCACCCTCCACAGGAATCCCACAGAATGAAATACTCTCCTATCTTACAATAGTAATCATCCCAGAGCTCTGAGAGATAGCGTACACTTCAGTCAATTTTTACTTCTTCGTAGAAATAATTCCCATATAGAAGACTACATGAGAGAAGCCCATATTCTGAAAGCCAAATTGGTTGCCAGAGGATACCCAAAAAGATGGAAAAGAACTCCTGAAAACATGTGTGATTTTGTCCAAGAGAAGAACTGTTTATTACTAAAAACAAAACCCCTCTTGAATAATGTATTTGTGTCACCACCTTTGGCCCCCCACACAAATAATTTGATTAAAAAAACTGGCATCTGATTGAAAGCATTGATTCCACAATATAAGCTCCCATGTTTGCATTCAAACGTGGCAAAAACATCAAAGAACATCTAGTGTTCCTCCACACAACACTGTACAAGTTGTAAACCTACAACCTTAAAAACAGTGTGGGGTCTTCCCCAAGTGAAAGGTAATTTCCGGTGTGGGAACTGTATTGCCTGTACTTTGTCTTTTGACACAAAGATTTTTTAACAGGATAACATTAAACAAGATGTGAATTTCTCTTCTAACTGCAATTCGCACAATATTTTATACTGTATTTAGTGTCCATGTAAATTACCCTATATTAGGCAAACATTCAACCCATTAAGACATGCATCTGCCAACACTGAAGCAAAATAAGATGTGCAGTACCGAATGCACTTTTGGTCCCTCATTTAATTGACAAAAAATACACAGGGGATGATCTAAAGTAGCAGGTAATTGATATGGCTGCCATTCCAAAAAGAGAAAGAGACACATTGCATATCCTACAAAGAATGGAATGCAGATGGCTAGATGGGGTTAACTCAATTAACCATGGAGTCAATATTCTGAGGAATGCCATGGCTTTTGTAGCTACTCTGTACTCTACATTTTGGACTGAACCTCTGAGAAGTAGCGGAATGAGCTTGCTACTTCTATAGGCTGATATAAGACATTGATACTTTTGCTCGAAGCCACCTTGAGATTGTATATAAATATGTATTATTTTACCTGACTTATGTGTATATATATATATATATCCCCAAGCTCCTGTTGCACCACTTGCACGAGTCACTCTTAAAAGCGGGTGCTGTAACGCGGTGGTGTCTGCGTGTACAAATAGCGGCTCCAATTTCCTCTAAGAATGATACCCAGCCGGGTTCGAAGAAATACAGCACTCTCGGGTTTTGCATCGTTCAGCAAAGGATTTTATTACAGAACAAACGCGTTTCGGGAGTAAAATCCCTTTGTCAGTGTTCACATCAGAAAACGCTACGCGGCACCATTATCTATGTTTGTTAGAGTCATCAAAACAAACAAAGGACTTTGGCGGTCATTCCATTTTACACGCCATCTTTGAGTATGTTACACTTTACAGTTTGTCATTGAAAAGTTTAAAAATAGGCTGTTGCACCATCGATTCACGCCGTGTATCGGAAAAATTACAACAATGATAAAGATTCATTCTTTATAAGCTAGTGGACATAATTCATCCAAATTTCAAAATCCTGAGAAACAAATAACGTCATGAAAACACAACATCATCATCATTACGTGTATCGTACTATTTAATAACATTCTGAAACAGTATCTTAAATGGCTGCCAGAATCTCAGGTTGAAATCATAAGCTAAATGGGTTAAACAAGCCTTAAACTTTTCTAATGTACAACTAAAATTCACATCTAGGTGCATCTTTGACAATAATAAACCCTTCTTCAGTTCATATGCATCATATTTCACATAAAATCCTACTATTCAATTAAACATTTATTGCAATCACATTTTCAATACTGATATTACTCTCTTCATCCCAAATGAGATGCCAGTTCATCTCCCATATTCAGACCCCTTGGCGCCCTGGTCTCTAAATCGATAATATATCGAGATTCCAATCTCCTGAGTGTCTGTAATTTGTTACCTCCCCTTGGATTTTCAACAACACAACCCAAGCAAAAGTACCTCAGAAGATCCCTGTTGCTGTTGTGTTTGATTGCAAAATGACAGGCCACCGGATACGAGAAGTCTTTGTTCACGATGGCCCGCATATGCTCCACACCCTCATTTTGACAGGGTTAACGGTACTTCCAACGTACCTCAATGGGCAAGGGCACATTAAACAATAGACCGCATGGTCTGTGTGGCAAGACATGAATTTATTGATTTTCTTTCCACCTTTACAGCCTGTTACATCATACGTTAAAGTCCTCTTACTGGCTGAGCAGGCTTTGCATTTTCCACAAGGGAAAAAACCTTTGCATCTTTCAACGTGCCTTGTTGTTTCTCAAGCGGCTTCAGATGGCTGTGAACCATGTGGTCACGTAATGATCTGGCCTTCCACCGGACTCCTCCCTTTTATACCGGAGTCAATTGGATAATTGGTTCGTTAGGCTCCGTATCGCCCGCCAAAATAAGGGCTAATAGGTGATTACGAAGCGCCTGTTGCATTGCAGTTAATAGGATTTTAACAAAAGAGCGTACGCTAGCCCTTAGCGCATGCGCATTCTTTCACCGATTTTGTGGCGATTTCAACAGCTGTTACCACCTGCCAGCCATCCTTTTTGCCAACAACTGTGGGATACAGGAGTACCACGTCCCGTAAGGCTCATTCGTTAGTGCGGCTGCGAGAGAGACTAGTAGCCTCACCGGTCACGGGACGCGTGACGCTCTATTTTTCTTATGCGCATGCGCTAAGGGCTAGCGTACGCTCTTTTGTTAAAATCCTATTAACTGCGCAAGTCCTTTTTATGATCCACAACTACGAGGTGACTACACACATGCGCAATGCAAAAGGCGCTTCGTAATCACCTATTAGCCCTTATTTTGGCGGGCGATACGGAGCCTAACGAACCAATTATCCAATTGACTCCGGTATAAAAGGGAGGAGTCCGGTCCAAGTCGGTACCTCCACTTCCTCTCGGATGACAGAGAGAGGTACCGATGGACAGGTAAGGACTCCTCCATTTCGGTATAGGGTATCTTCTGACAAGCCCTTAAACAAACTTTTACTAAACAACTACCTAGTTTGTGACATTGAGCAATCTGTGTGCTTTTCTTTTGCCATACTCCTGTGTTTTCGTGACTGTGGTTTATATGGACTCAGTCCACACTTAGAAAGTTAGAGATAGGATGCAATAGCTACTAACTGGGGCATATAACTTTGAGATTTATGCCCTTTTCTTCCTTCTGCACCTTAGAGCGGGGCCTCATATTCCCGAGCGGTTGCCGGGTGAGGTGAGGTCTTCTCCCACGCAAAGCGCGGTGAGTATTTACAGATAGGTTAATCATTATTTTTCTGTGTAAGAGTGAGTATACTCATGAATAAGCTAAGTACAAATTACTTATGCTTTTGTGTTGTCTGTACAGTCTCTTGTGAATACATCGATATACATGTGAATATGTGTTTGTTCTTGTGCTTCTTTTCAACAGGATTAAGACACAATGTACATCTTCCTTGTGAACATTGGGGCTCCAAGTTCCTGGTAGATATATGTATTCTTATAATTTAATAATAGTTTTTTACTAATGTTCACATTCACGTTTATCATGTTGCAGTAGCTTACTATCTAGATCCTGATGAAAGCCGGATAGATTCCAATTTGGCTGAAACATGTTGACCGACCTGCACAGCGCCACAGTGTAGTTATATATTCAGGCTACCGGGCGTGGTTTTAACCTTGACACTTAGACAATTTTCATTAAATATATTCCTTATCTGAGTCGTTAATTTTAAGTTTTTCACCACAGCACTGCTCTACACACCCCGAGCACCACCCTTTGAGTAACAGTCTGGCTAGAGTTTTCTATTCCACATCCATATCCGCACTATCTTTTGATGGTTTGGGCGGTTGGTTGGATGGATTAACAAATATCCCATGTGATGAGACTCTGCCAGAAGGGTGGTCTGATTGGAATATCTCAGCCAGTTGTAACTCTTTCACTTTTTGCATGAGTCCTGTAGCCATTCCTTCATAGGATCTGCACGTTTGTCAATTAAAGTAGTGAGTCTTGTGTTAGAAGGGTTAGCGCATGTCAAGGAAGAGAATCTAATAAGATTCCAGGCACTCTTGCACGAGTTCAGTCTGTCATGTGTGAACTCTGTGAAATCAGTGCTAGCAACACTAGCATGAATACAGCGGTTGATAAATACCCCTTCGTGCCGGGGCATGGTCACACAGTGTTTTTGTTCCAAATTTGTGAGGTTTGGGTGCGGTGCACTTGGAACTGTTAGCTCAAGAAACTTGCCCCAATTGGCAATTCAGGCCCCCACTGTTCCCCATATCTGGTTTAAGGCACAGACAGCAGGGCAGTCATTGTCCTTATTTTAAGCCTGTGAACACAGGGGGCTTCTTGAGTGGAAAGCTGATGGTTTGACGGCCGAAGGTGGGAACGGCTGCAGCAGAACCCCAAGGTTTCCGGATGCGGCAGTCTCTCCTTTTGACTGGTCCAGCCTTGTGAAAGGGGTGGGAACCATGGGTGATTCCTCCATTGGAGCTGATGAATGTCACCCCACTTAAATTACTCCCAAAGCTACATAGATGAAAAATAAAACGGTAATTCATTACCATTTTATTTTTCATCCCCCGTCCTAAACTGAGCGTCAGAATGGGGCAGGGCTTGCTGAATGAAAGCAGCAGGGAGGAGGGTGGGCTGCATGTGCACTGTTTAAAGTGCACATGTCTTTTTGGCCAGCTGTCTTGTGACGGCCAGTCACACATGCACACTTTAAACATCTCTAAGCCAACTGTCTTAGGGCCGTTGAGTTAGAGCAAGTGCAGGCCTCCCTCCAATCAGGGTGCTGCTCTCACGCTGCATTAGAACGGATCCTGGATTGGTCAAGGAAGCTTCCTGGTGGCTGGGCGGCAGTTGGAGAAAGAGGTCTCGGTAAGTGTTTAATTTAATTACAATAGTTTTTTTCATTGCGCCCAGGATCTCCAAGGGAATTCTCGGCTTCACGCTCATCTGCTTTCCTCATGACTGTGAAGGAGGATGGGGAAACTCTTTTTTACCCAAACCAGTCGCACAGCAACATTTCGCCACTTTAGGCTACTTTAAACCGATACTCCATTTTTCCATTTTTTAAATTTTTTTAAAATTATTTTTCATGTTTATTGTCCTTCATTGTTCGTTTATATCATTCCAATTCCAATCCATGTGCGGGGTACTTTCTGCCATTTTCTAGGTTTCTAATGTTCCACTGTGCCCTCCGGACCTCAAGTTCAAACACGATAAATGCAGGGGTACGTCCAAAGCAATATTTATTTAAAAGTCCAATGCATTTCGGGCACCACACTGCCCTTCATCAGGGAACACTGCCATGGACGGAAAACCCACTCCAGTCCTGTTTCCGTTCTGGTTTCTCATGACTGTGGCATCACTTCACACACAGAGTGGACAATCTTGAGCTGCACTGAGCATGGGTTGTTTCAAGGTGGAGTTGTAGATAAACAAAAGCAGATGCCAAGCTGCAGAAAGAGCAGGGCCGGACTGGGAACCAAAACTGGCCCTGGCAAACTGCTTGGCCGGGCCCCCCTGCGGGTGGAAGGGTGGTGCAGCCGAGCAATTTGCTTTGTCCAGTTTCGGCCGATTTTGTTACAGGGGGCCGATATTGCCGACCCCGGTACCAAAAATTTCCCCAGAGGCCAAAAATCGGCCCTACCATGCCGGCCCGCCGGGGAAACACCAGGTGCCCACTACAGCCAGTCAAACCCTGAGAGAGAGCTTGATCTAAGTACAACAAACTCTTTTATGGCCATGATACTTCAACAACAGGGGAAAAGGGGTTGTAGAGTGTAATTTCAATTTTCCCTCACTACAAATGTAGCAGACAGCAGGCCAACACAGCAGAGCAAGTTGCAAAGCAATAGTCCCTCCTGGCAGCACACCAATCAGCAGTCAGCAGGCCCACACAGCAAAGCAATTGGCAAAGTGTCAGTCCCTCCTATCATCACAGCTCGTCTTAGTTGCAAAGGCTCCTCAGGGCCTCAAAGTGAACTAGCATGGGGGTGTCAGGGTCCAGTACCTATACCAAAATATGTCTTTAAAGTGGGGAAGACATCAAAGAGGCCTTTGAACCTCAACCTTCCTTCCCTGCCTTACACCAGTGATGCCAGGTCTAACACTTTTGTAACATTCTGTGGTGATAAGTTGTGTCATCTAGAAAACCATACCTTTGATGTTAGCCTTGCATACATTAGAATCCAGTGCAGTGCTATCATAGCCCATTTTAAGTGGTGCTTCGTCCAACAATTTAGTCACATTCGGATGTTCTGGTTTTGTCTGCCAGTGAGATTTATCAGTGGCCGATGTAGAAGATATTGGTCGTCATTTCGAAGAGCTGGAATATTTATCAGAGGAGTGAAATTCGTACATTGTCCATGCCCCTAGCATTAACTTGAGATCATGGTTGCATACAATTACATTTATTCTAGAGTGCTGAAGGATATGCCCCAGGTCAGGGTGCCAGAGGATATGTTTTGAGTCAGATTCTGTACTTTCTAATGAAATTATGACACTCTGCTGCAGTCAAACATGAGAAGCTCTGATACATTCAATGGAAAGCGCGGTCTATCAAAGGCCATTTTATGTGGTGCGTTGTCCAACAATTTAGACACATTCGGATGTTCTGGTTTTGTCTGTCAGTGAGATTTATCAGTGGCCGATGTAGAAGATATTAGTATTCATTTTGAAGAGCTGGAAAATTTATCAGAGGAGTGAAATCCGTACATTGTCCTTGCCCCTAGCATTAACTTGAGATCATGGTTGCATACAATTCCATGTATTCTAGAGTGCTGAAGGATATGCCCCAGGTCAGGGTGCCAGAGGATACGTTTTGAGTCAGATTCTGTACTTTCTAATGCAATGATGACACTCTTTGCTGCAGTCATACATGAGAAGCTCTGATACATTCAATGGAAAGTGTGGTCTAGGCTCATGATGATAATTTACTAGCCAGGTTTATAACTGGAAATGGATTTACGTGTCACAGGTGTAGTTCTGAAGCACCACTAAATAAAGGCCAGTATGATGAGCCAGAGCATGAATGCAAATATTCCTTTTTCAAACATCTCATTGGGCATGAAAGAGTTTGTCAGGTCTCTCAGGGTATCCATGAATTGTAATTCACTTTGGACGGATTTTCAACCACACAGCAGAAGTCACGGGGCCACGGCTGGAAAGGTGAACCACAGACACCCCAGAGCAGCAGTAACACTTCTCGCGTTTCACGCTTCGCGGGAAACGCTCGTCGCTGGGGGTCAGTGAGTGGAGCAGCTGAGAGGCGGACCACAAAGCCCAGGAGACATCGGGACAAAGGTAGACCCGCCCGCAACGTCCAGCCCAGGTGCTTTTAATCGGCACCAATACCGCGCATCGCGGTGAATTCACTTTGGACGGATTTTCAACCACACAGCAGCAGTAACGGGGCCATGGCTGGAAAGGTGAACCACAGACACCCCAGAGCAGCAGTAACACTTCTTGCGTTTCCCGCTTCACGGGAAACGCTCGTTGCTGGGGTCAGTGAGTGGAGCAGCTGAGAGGCGGACTACAAAGCCCAGGAGGCATCGGGACAAAGGTAGACCCGCCCGCAATGTCCAGCCCAGGTACTTTTAATCAGCATCAATACTGCGCATCGCAGTGAATTCTCTTTGGATGGATTTTCAACCACACGGCAGCAGTAACGGGGCCACGGCTGGAAAGGTGAACCACAGACACCTCAGAGCAGCAGTAACACTTCTCGTGTTTCCTGCTTCACGGGAAACGCGCGTCACTGGGGGTCAGTGAGTGGAGCAGCTGAGAGGCGGACCACAAAGCCCAGGAGGCTTTGGGACAAAGGTAGACCCGCCCGCAACGTCCAGCCGAGGTGCTTTTAATCGGCCCCAATACCGCGCATCGTGGGACACGCGCGGGACGAGCCGGCCGAAGCCCATGCCAAGGGCGGGCCCGTTCTAGCCCGTTCCGGACCGGGCCATCCCTCTACCATCCCTCTAACAAACAACCAAAATCGCGAGTACTGAGCTTGATACATATATATTATGGGGAATGGCGGCACGTAGAGGAATGAAATAAACACCTGTTGGTCATGTTGCGGGGACTTTGGATCAATTTATAATGAGGGCGTCATCTGTGCAGAAAAAGAGATTGCTTTGACTGAACGACGCCTGTCTCAGGACCCGGCTTTTTTGAAGAGATCATCTCTGGGTCCCTTAGCGCAGGCAAAATCCCCAGGTGCTCCTCCACCCCAAGCAACAGACGTAGATGGGTCGCTGGAGAACCAATCCTCCTCTCCCACCGACATGCCTAGCAAGAGGTCTAGGACTAATCAACCCCAAGTAAAGCAGTCATTGCATAAGGCAATCGTGCACTCGGTCCCACAATCAAACAGCCCCTCACAAGATATCGTGAATGAGGGGGCAGTGCCTAAGAGGAAAAGCGGGGCAACAGCTATCCGGGGGAAGAAAAGCAAAGCAACCCAAACTTAATGACCAGACGGACTCACCCACCGACTCCCTAAACATCCAGGAGGGAGCCGTGTCAGAGGCTATGATGTCTGCTTCGCGCCCGCCCGAGATATGCATCGATCTTATACCTGAATCTCCAAGCCTTAACAATGAGGAGTCGCTCATAAAGACTTTGAGCACGGTCCTTTCTACATTCGTACAGCCTCTGGAACAAATACTGAAGAGCATAGAGAAAAGATTGGGTAAAATGGAGGACTCCATCTTGAAAAAAGTAGACTCAGTTAAGGATTTTCTTTTCATGAATGGGCAGCCCCAATCCACCAGCATTCCTGTGGCTGTACCAATGCTGCCCTCTAATCCATTACCCTCAAGCTCCTCTAAAAATGTGCCAACGCCAGATTCAGCTCAGCAGGGTGCTACTAATAATGCGCCCACATCTGTTAGTAACACTGCAGCAGCAATGGTGGAAACCAAACTAAAATCTCCAAGCAGAGCCACTACTTCTACAATTAATACCAACTGCAGTGTGCATGACTTACCACGAGTCAATCTACCTCCAGAGAGTGTTCCCTATGTGGCAGTCCTTACTGGGGTACCTAGACTGACTTCTGATAGAGCAGAATCATTCATGGACCTTAAAAACAAAACAATGCACTGGCTGAACAAGCATATGTTCAAAGCAAGTTTCTGTTTGTCAGAAGAGTAGGGTGGGTAGGACACAATAGGAAAGACACTGTGGGGGACTGTGTGGTCATTAACTTTCAGGACAGTAAGGTGACTGATTATGTGTGCATCATTAGTTATGTTGGTCCTCCAACTCCTATTAAAGCGGTACACATGAGTTATTTTTAGCCCCCTTCAATTCCACGACATGCTTATAACAATGGGAACTATGGAAAGTGGTACCAGCAGGGAGTTAAGTTAGGGAACCAGGATGAGGGCATGTGGGGCTGGCAGGCGAGAAATGAGGTTATGGGGTTCCTGATATACAACAGGTTTAGTATGCTAGACCAGGTGGACTGACTCCAAACGTTTTCTATTTCTCCCTCCCTCTGTACACTAAGTTCAGGGAGGGGTATAGGGCCATCTGATCCTGGGGCAACAATGAATAAGGCTAGACATAAGCCTATAGCCAATCAACTTACCCCCCCACTTCCCAAACCTCCAATGGTTGGTTCCACCCTACCTAGTCTAGCTCCACACCAGGAACACGTCAATCAAGAAGTAGGAAATTCAGCTGAAGGACGAGTTATTTTTTGCAACGACATGGCCGACGGGTTGGCCCATCAAAGTAGGAACCTAAAAGCCTTATCATGGAACATAGCAGGATTAACGCCAAACTTCGTAGTACCAGATTGGTGTGCATTTGTAAATCTCCATGGGATTTGTTTATTCCAGGAGACTTGGGCTCTTGTAGCCACACACAGATTGGGGTACGTTACATGCATGGAACCAGCAGTGAAGGGCTCTAGAGGTAGACCCTCAGGGGGATTGTGCACTTGGGTGGGTGTCCATCTCGGGTTTTCCGTCAAAAGGATTAGTACTAATAGTCCAGATCTGATATGCATCCTTTTGACGGGCCCTAAAACACCAAAACTGGCCATTATTACCATATATTCACAACCAGTACGCCCAGGAGGAACCTCCCAGACCCTAGACTCCCTGAGAACTTTATTGCACAGTCTCCCTGGTGATGTTGAAGTGCTGATAGGGGGAGACTTTAACTGCCACTATGAACCTCTAACGGGGGCCACCCAGCTTACCACAGAAGAGGACGATACCTGGCATGTTCCAATCCCGAACATTTATCCAGCTAAAAACTGGTCACCTTTGGTCCTGCACATTCAGTATCTATTTTCCCTGTGTGGTAACTGAGGGACATGTTATAAGCTATCCTGCTAGTTCCTTGACTAGTTCAATCATGGAGTCTGTGCACTCAACTAAATCTAAGGCTTCTATCAATTCTAAAGCCAGTGGTCGCAAAGAATCTGTGAGCAATGCTAAAAAAAGGGTTAAAAAAGATCTTTCTTCTTCGAACAAATCACATTTGCTTTTGACACTACAGGCCATTATAGAAGAATTGAGAAAAATATAACATTTTATGGCAGATACTACTGCGATGCTACAAAGAATTGAGGAAAAATGGTATCCTTTGGACTATAAACTTACTGAGGTTGAACAAAGGATTAGCATGATCAAAATGTAGTCGCTAAGGTGATAATTTTATCTAAAGAGGTGTCTCATAAAGATGTCAACAGAGGGTCTGGAGAATCGTAACAGACGCAACAATTTACACATATATGGCATACCGGAGGGTTCTGAGGGCTTCGACATGATCAACTTCTTGAATATTCATATGCCAAAGTTAGTTGCCTGGCTGAACCCTGCATATCTCAATATATTTTCTTCAGTACTCTGATCTAATGATGATTCTTACAGCAGGTAAATAAATGTTATGGTCTGGTCAGGAGATTTTCTTTAGTCAAGATGTTTCGAGGAATGATGCTAATTGCCGGAAGGAGTTTTTAGATCTCAAAACTATGGTTCAACCCATGAACGCTCATTATGGCCTTATTCGTCCATGTTTCTTCAAAGTTACATATAAAGACAGGGCAATAACTTTTAAAGATTCTGCAGAGCTCAAGAAATTCATACATGTGCACAAAGGAGAAGATATGGAATTTAGTAAATCTTAAATGTTTCTCATTTATAATTTAACAGGTGGTCTGTCTCTTTTTTCTTTGCAGGTCCCTGACCTCCTCGTGTATTGATGAAGATGTCTCCATTCAATATTGTCCCTCTATTCCAATGTCCACATTTTGTCTCCCTAATGTTTGGTAAATTGCTATGGTGCCATGTTGGTTATGTTTTCTTTTCTTTTATATTGCCTTTCCACTACTTGTGATATCATATTTACTTACTCTAAAGATTTCTTCTTTTGAGCGTCATCTGTTTTTCTCTATCCCCCCTTTCAACATTATTGTCTCTTTTGATCTCCATTCTTATGGCTAAGGCCCCTTGGCGTTTTGTCATCTCTCTTCTATATATACATCAGGAAAGACTGTGTTATCCCTTTGCTTCTCTCATCTCTTCTTCTTCTTTTCTCTTTCTTTTCTTTTCAACCTCTTTCTATTCTTCTTTTCTTTACTATGCAGTGAACTTTCTTAAATGTAAATTTGTTATTTTTGTCCTCTACCACTTTCTACCCAGTTCCTTATGGTTGGACAAATATTATATCTACTGTAGTTTTTTATATTGTTCGTTCTTTAGCTGTTTTTCTTGTTCTTTTCCATGAGTAACATATGAATGTTAAGGTCTTTACAACCCTTTTAAGAAGCACAGGGTGCTGTCACACCTATCAAAATTAAATTGTCAGGTTGCTTTGTTGCAGGAAACATCTCATAAGGAACAGGACACAGCCTCCCAGCTCAGACAGTGGGTTGGTAGTGTTTTTAGTTTCCATGCTGTAAATAGCAAAAATGGTGTTCTAATATTGTTTCATAAATCGTTACATATTTAGTTGTTGCATGAAACTAAAGATGATGCTAGACAATGGCTTTTGTTAGAGCTTAAGATAAACAATACCCAGTTTTTCATCTGTAATGTATATCATCTCAATGTAGTAGATTTGCTTATAACTTTTTCTCTCTCTTATCTTCCCAGTCATTAGAGAATCTTATAGTGGGGGAGACTGTAATCAACTTACGGACCCCTTTTAGACCGTGGAACTCAAACTACGTTTTTTCCTAGCAAAATGCACAGAGACTTTCAGAGAACCATACCCTCCAGAGGGTTAGTTGATGTTTGGAGAGCCCCTCACCATGATGTCTAAGAATTTACTTTTTTATCTACTGATCACAACTCTCATTCTTCAATAGACCACATGTTTTTCACCCAGATTACTCTTCAATTCCTAACACATGCTGAAATAGGTTCAATACTTATTATTGATCATGCTCCTGTCATTGTAGATCTAGACTGTCCTACCTCCACTCCCTCTACTCATAGCTGGAGATTTAAAAATATACTTTTGCTCAACAAACTTTAAGCAGGAGTTGTTTGAGAATAAACTTACTTCCGACACACAGATGGCTATCATTTGCGATGCCTTTAAAGCAACAGCAAGGGGCTTTATAATAGATTTCATCACAAAAAAAGAGAAGGGCTCTTAGGGTCTCTGCAACTCCGAGGAAAGATTTAAGCTTTAGAACATGAATACTTCTTCTGTAACCACAATGACCCTTTGTCTACACCTATTAAAGCCAACCTGCAATTTAGCAAACAATCCTGGTATAATGATTGTTGCAGCCTACTCCAGTTTAATGTGAAAATGTTTGGTGGTCAAAACAAGGCTGGCAAAAAGCTTGGCTAATCACCTTAAAATAAGGAAGCAGAAATCCAAGGTTGTGGCCATAACAGATACCTGCGGGGTAAGGCACATTAGTAATTCCAAAATTTTAGAATGTTTTTTTTAATTTCACACAAACGTATATATCCCAGAATCCTCTCCTTCATCTGAACAGTTAGACACTTTTTTTCAATAAATACCTAAATCTTGGAATAGCATTGTAGACCTGTCTTCTCTTGATAATCCAATTTCTGAGCAAGAGATTTTAACCCATATACCGCGGAGAACATTCTGCCATGGTGTGGGCGTTCGACACAGCGGGCGGGGATGCGTCAGCCGTTGGTCGTGCGCAGCACCCGGGAGGTAGTGCTTGCGTTCCCAATGGCGGACGCAAGCACACAACGGGTTAAATGCCATTAGCTAACTTCCAAAAGATAGAAATCCTGGGCCTGATGGTTTTTCTGTATGATTTTATCTACATTTCAGACACCTTTTAATTCCTAAGTTATTACTTCTTATTGCTCATTTTTCGACCACGGGGTGGATACAAGGCTATTTTTCTCAAGCTATGCTCTGTTTACTCCCAAAAAAAGGTCTATCTCAGTGTAGCACCTACATACCTATCTCATTGATTAATATGGAGTGTAAGATCTTTGCTAAATTATTGGAACTCCGTATAAATCTTGTTACTCCAGATTTAGTTGACACACATCCGTTGGGGTTGGAGACGATCTATTTCAGCAATTCTAGAACTTTCCTTAACATTATTAATTTGCCCCGCGAGATAGTAAGTGAATTTGCACAACACTTCCAGAGGGTATATAGCAGAGGGTCCAACTGCCCGGAGGAAGATTCCATGGACTTATTGGCTGACATTCGGATGCCGGCTCTCTCGGAGGATGAGAAACACTCCTTTAAGGCGCCACTCACCATAGACAAGCTAGGGTGGGCTATTAGGGATCTTCGCCCGGGTAAAGCCCTTGGCCCAACGGCCTCCCGATTGAGCTGTACAAGCTCAAACCTGATGGCCCCATGCCCTTACCTCAAGCGTATGTTTGAGGAAAGTAAGGAGAGGGGAGTGTTACCTCGAAATCAACGTTTAGCCACAATCGTGGCCATCCCAAAAGAAGGGAAACCCAGAGATTCCTGTGCCTCCTACAGGCCCATATCTTTACTGAATGCGGATCCCAAAATACTGGCCAAGGTCCTCACCAACAGGCTCAAGCCAGTCTTAAATTCACTGGTCCACCCAGACCAATCGGGCTTTATGCCCCACTGCAACACCGCCCTCAACCTCCATCATCTTAATGGAGTGATGGGGCGATGTCACACTATTCAAGAAGCCGCGGTTGTGAAGTCGCTCGACACCACGATGGCATTCGACACGCTTGAGTGGCCCTACATGATGGCAGTTCTCTGGAAATTGGGATTTGGCCCTAGTTTTATTGGATGGGTGCGTCTCCTTTACTCAGAGCCCCTGGCCCAGGTCACTGTAAACAATAAAACCTCTGAGGCTTTTGCACTAGGAAGAGGGATGGAACAGGGATGTCCCCTCTGCCCTCTGCTGTTTGCCCTTTCTCTTGAACCACTCGCTGCCTGGATTAGACAGGATGTTTCTCTGAAGGGACTCCGGTGGGCCGACGGCTGTGAGGATAGGATCTCGCTCTACGCGGATGACATCCTCCTTTATCTGTCGAGACCTCGAAGGTCCCTCATGGAGGCCCTGGACATCTTCACTAATTTTGGGAAGAACTCAGGTTATAGAATTAATTGGAGTAAATCCCTATTGTATGTCCTCCATGGCGACCCCCCCTGTAGTCCCTAGAGACTGCCCGATTAAGGTGGTCACAGACGGGTTCAAATACCTGGCAATCTTCATCTCTAAAGATAAAGCCATCATGTACGAGAGAAATCTTCTGCCGCCCTTACAGCGGTTTAAACGAGACTCCGCAACCTGGCAGAAGCTCCTGCTGTACCTGCTGGGCCGAGCGGCTCTTTTTAAAGTGATGGCGCTGCCAAGATTCCTTTACTCCCTACAAAAATTAACCTGACCTGGTCCTGCAGTCTTATTTTGCGTCCGTAGAGGCCGCACATAGAGATCTCCTTTGGTCTGGCACACCCCGAATATCCCTACAGAAATTGACACTGGGATGGTTTGATGGGGGTATAGCGCTCCCGGACATCCATAAGTATTACTGGGCCACCCACCTCTCAGCCATCAGCCAAGGCACCTACTGTGACGGCAACGACCCGGGATACGGAATGGACCGATGGCTCCTCCTTCTGGGCGGGAACTACGAGGCAGCGCTTTACTCAAAACCTGGTAGATACTCGCTCACAGGGCCAACACAACACTCGGTCCAATTATGGCACATTGTTCAGCGCAAACTGGGATGGGCCAATACCCTTACAATGGCTACCCCACTATGGGTCTCAGAGAAGCTAGGCAAATTGGGCCGCACCAAAGGGTTCCGCAACTGGGATCTAATTGGCATCTCCCTCGTTAAAGACCTATGGGGTCCGGAGGGAGTTAGGCCATTTGCTTCACTCCAAAGCACGTACGAACTTGCACAAACAGAATACTTCCGATACTTGCAGGTCAGGCACTCTCTTGAGAAGAATATTCCCCCAAGGACCAAACCCCCAAAAGCCTCCCCCCTGGAGGATAGATTGCTAGATGGACACCTCCCAGAACCTGCAATTTCCCTCACATATAAAAAAACTCATAAACAATTCTGCGGACCCGTCACTAGCTCTCAAAGGGAAGTGGGAGGCTGACGGACTAGAAATAGACAATGAGGAGTGGAAAAGTGTGCTTGCTTCCCCTAAGGAAGTGGCTATATCAGCTAAGCTTAGACTTATCCAGCTTAAAATACTCCACAGGGTGTACGTTTCTGGCACCAGACTGAATCTGATGGGTCGTAGTGAGGAAGGTCTCTGTAGGAGGGGTTGTGGGGAGGTAGGAACCTTTATTCACATAATATGGGAGTGCCCAGTGTTACAGACCTACTGAAAACAAGTGCTTCAATGTATGACTGAAGTGTGGGGGTTGAGCTGCGTATGGAGGCTAAGAGGTGCCTTTTAAACATCTGGGAGCCCACAGACCTGCCAACAAAGGGGAGGTTATGGGTGACGCTAGGACAGGCAGTGGCAAAGCGAAACATTGCCAGGCTGTGAGGGGCAATAGCGCCTCCGAAACTCAACTCCTGGAAAAAAGATATGAACTGGTGCATGCTCCAGGAAAAGACAGTGTACCTGGCGCGAGGGTGCCGCAAGAAATGGGGGGCGGTGTGGTCAAACTGGAACGACTACAGAGGCAGCATATGTGAACCCCCCCCAACCCTTATACACAGACGGGGTGGCTAAACTGTGAACTGATTTATGACATGCTGCTGTAAACACTTTACAATAGGCCATACATTGTTGGCTCTGTGTTCTCTATGGTACACTGTAACGATTCTATTGCAAGACTGTGCTGGCCACCAATTGTTTTGAGCTGTTAATAAAAAGAATTAAAAAAAAAACATTATTCATTTGGTTTCTATACTGTATTACTGTAGTCACCTTTAGCTGCCAAAACTCTTGATGCTAAGAAGGCTTTCGATTGGGTGAATTCAGAGTTTTTATTTGGAGTATTGAAATGGCATGGTTTTAGTGCCCATTTTCTTCAATATGCTCAGTTATTATATTCCGAACCCTCTACCTCTATATGGTTAAATGGAAAGCAATCTAGTTATTTTCCACTTCATAGAGGGACTAGACAGGGCTGCCTTTAGCGCCACTTTTATTCATTTTATAATTAGAACCCTTTTTAGAAACAATGAACCAATTTCCAGCCTTTTCGGCTTCCAATTTAAGAGCATGGCATACGCTGATGACATTTTGTTATATACCTAACCCTAATGCATATTTACCGTAATTCTTTTCACTATATACATACTCGGTAATCTCTGGGTATAAACTCAATACAGATAAATCAGAGGTTTTGCCCTTAAATAAATACTGCCTCTCAGATATGTTCAAGGACCTTGGGTTCACATGGAATTCAAACTATATTAAATGTTTAGGCTTCCTCTACTCAAATAACATTAAACCAAATATTCAAATCAATCCTAATGACATTTTGACAAAAATCACTTTGTTGGCAGATGATAGTCCCCTTTATTTTTGTCCTGGTGGGGTAGTTTAGCTACAATCAAAATAAGGTTGTTACCAATTGTGAATCTTTACTTGTCAATGCTCCCGGTTTCACTTCCACTTACTTTTTTTAAAGCCATTAACTGACCCTTGATTACATTTTTGTGGAATCGGCCTTCAGCAATCCAAAGATACTGGAGAAGTTAACCTCTGTGTAGATTATGTGTCCATTTCAAGATCATGTAACAAATGGAGTGTTTCAGCATCACCAACCATGAGACAGGGGAACAAACCTAAGTTAGGTTCTGTGGTGGCCTCAACGGTGGGCTTGGGGTGTTTTAGACTGAGTTTGCGTATGAATTTGAAAATGTAAATGCGTGTTTCAGAATAATTAAAAAGTTCAGTAGGGCAAAAGGTGAGGCCTAAGCAAAGAGTACTTTTCTCTAGATCAGATAAAGAACATTTAGTAAGGTTTCTATTGGTTCTATTTACCACTTCATCATTCATTATTGCTTTTTCCTGCATCCAGCCTTATTTCCCATGGGCTCCTTTCCTCTGCCTTTTTTGGTTCCTTTGTTTGTGTTGTCTTCTCTTTTGTTGACTCAAATTCAAAAAGTGGCACAGGGGGGTTTTGGGAATGATCTTGATGTCTCTACTGATCTGACTGCTGCTACTAAATTCAAACCTCGCTCTATCTTCTGTCCCAATCTACCACATGACAATATTGATACTTTCCATGATGTGGTCACAAAGGCTCTCCAGATATGTAAACACTGCACATGGACTACAAGGGCAATTCCCTCACAATCTATCCATCTGATAAAAAGCAAATATTACATTCCTGGCAGATGACACCAGCCTTATCGTACGCCCAGCCAACAAAGGGGAAATATTGTCCTCATGAGTAAACAAATGTACATTACCAAGGTCATGAGACAACTCAAGGACACCAGATCTTATTCTAAAATCAACAAAGAAGTTTATATTGACAGTATTTTGACCACATGGAACAAACAAACTGTATGGGAACAGAATGGTATCATCACATGGGAAGAATTCTGCTTTCTGAAAAGAGACTACCCTAAGCTACCCGTTTTGTACCTTCTGCCCAAAATCCATAAAGATCCCATAACTCCACCCTGTAGATCTATAGTGTCATCTAAGGACAGTATCATGGAGAACATATCTAAATACGTTGATCATTTTCTCAGGGAGCATGTCATTACCATCCCCTTGTATGCCAGAGATACCAAAGATTTTCTTTCTAAATTGAATGGTACTGTTAGGGAGGAATATCTCCTCTTGATCACTCTTGATGTGAATTCTTTATAAACTATCATCAAACACAATCAAAGCATGAATGCATGTTTTTATTTTCTTAACAATAAATCTATTGGTTATCTAGAGCATACTAATATGATCTTGGACATGATGGGACTATGCCTCCATAACAACATCTTTATGTTTGATGGTACACTTTACAAGCAGATACTAGTAACAGCCATGGGTACTTGCTTTGCCCCTAGTTTTGCTAACCTGTTCCTGGTTATGTGGGACGAAATCATCCATAGAGACACTCCCCTCAAAGATTATTTTATGAATGTTGTCTTCTGGCTTCATTATATTGATGATTTCTTTGTAATTTGGGAAGGTACGGGGGA
Source organism: Lissotriton vulgaris (assembly GCF_964263255.1). Classification (NCBI taxonomy): domain Eukaryota; kingdom Metazoa; phylum Chordata; class Amphibia; order Caudata; family Salamandridae; genus Lissotriton; species Lissotriton vulgaris. The sequence continues at coordinate 323,470,452 of NC_141690.1, read as the reverse complement.
AGAGGCCCTGACTTTTATTAACAAACTTAACTGCAAGGAACACAACACTCACCCAGAATATGAGCAGAGAATGCATTGAGTTTCTAGATGTCAAAATTATGGTGAGACATACACCCTGCAAACTAGTCTCTTCCACAAAACCACAGCAGGCAACAGTCTTCTTCATGCTCTCAGTAGTCACCCGGACAATCTGAAGCAGAGTATTCCTTACGATGAACTACTGAGAGCAAGAAGGAACTTAAGCACTGAAGAAGCCTACAACACCGAACAAGACAGCATGATCTGCAGATTTAAGGCCAGGGGTTATCCCAATTGGGTCCTGGAACGTGCCATATTGAAAGTCAGTCTAGTCAGTGGACAAACCCTAAATGAACCTAAAAGGGACACTGACACCATGCCAACCAATGAAACCAGAGGTATACTGATATACATTAGAAATTCACAGCAGATACAAAAAGTCAGGGCAAGTAATTGGGACATCTGTACCATTGATCCAATTGTAGGTCACACTCTACACAAAATACCGAGGTTCGCCTACAGGAAAAGTCGTAGTTTAAAGGACATTCTTGTTTACAGCGACATATTCCAAACACATCATCAGGGTGATCACAACCTACAAGGCTTTTTTCCATGCGGACACTGCAAAGCCTGCCACAACAGCTATATGGTCAAATAATTTACTACACCTGGGTACAATTTGACCTGCAGCTCCACCTTTCCTATTTATGTACTTGAGTGCCCTTTCAAATTGAGATATGTTGGGAGCACCACCTTTATGGTCAAGAAGAGGATTTTAGAACACATACAGGTCATCAATAATGGCACACATTTTCGCATTGCCAGGCACTTTCAGGAGTATCATTTATAAAAACAGTTCTCTCTTGAGTTTCTTTGCCATTGAGCAAATCCACACAGGCCCCAGGGTTGGCAATTGTGTATTGAAGCTCCATAAACATGAATCCAAGTGTATTTTGGATCTAGAAACCACGCATCCAGCAGGCCACAATCTTGATGAGGAGTTAGCGATACATCTACATGATGACTAGTTCCTCCACCTGTCGCGAATCTGTATATTATGTTAGACACTTTACGAGTATATTGAAATGCATTTGATTTAATCATTGTGCAATTTTCCAGCTTAATAATAATTTGTATTTTTTTTAAATTTTTTTCCAGAAGGAATGGAAGGGACCCACAGATGGCACAGGGAGCTTGTACACAGGTTCCCTACCCTTTTCTTCTTTTCAGTCACATGCACTTGCATCTGAGAGATAAGATGTGTGTCCTCAAAATGCTATGATGCAAGACAGATGATGTTGGCATGATACATGTACTATGGACACACCTAACAGACGAGGGACTACAGTAAACATGTTTGGAATAAGATAGAACACATGAGATGCCAGACTTCACAAGCATTACAAAGCTGGTTAACCACCGAAGATGTATTGCAAAATTTTCTGAAGGCGGAGAAGCAAAGTTTCCTGGGGAAGTAGAAAATTAAAGGAAGATGGCAAATACCGAATGGTGTGAAGAAATTATGAATTTGACAACAATTCAAAGATTGATAAACATGCAACGCGACTTTCAATATGGGGAAATAGATGAGCAAATAGACTACCAAATTAGGTGGCTTGGTGGACTAAAATATGAAACAAGACAAAGAAAATTATGTGAACTAATGGATCACCTTTTGGTGCAGTTTTATCTTCCTGTTTTTTTATTGTAACACAATACTACTGCCTGTCCAAAAATGGCATTTCATTAGTGCCAATTGGTCACAGATGTGTCAAAGTGAATGTGACGAGTTAACTTTGGCACAAGGCCCACTATTGCACAGCACCACACATGTAGAATTTTCCAAGATTACATGATGCCGCAACCACAGTTAAATCCATCAGATAGAGACCTAGAAGGAAATATAGCCAGCATAGAAGGAGAATGTTATGCTAGTACAACAGCAGAGAAGATGACCGTGAATAAACCTTAGTGATGATGCATGTCACCAGCTAGAGCAATACAATACTTAAGACTTCTTTGCCTCCTATAATCTCCTCTATCTCTCACCAAAGTTTCCGCTTTCTCCAATCTTTTTGAAAATTCAATGTTGCTGCTCCAAACGCATCACTTTCGCTTTCCCCAACCCATAAATGACTAAGGGCCTGATGCATTAACAAACAAGTTGCAAATGGTGGGGGAAAATTGTGCACCGACTTTGACCATAATATTATGATGCTGCCTATGTTTTGAAAGGATGTGTTGGACAGTGGCTATTCATGCCTTACTCTATGCCCAATGGTAAATCTGCCAAAGAGGAACAGCCCCTACCTTTGCTGATGAGGTACCACCTCCTTTGAAGTGTTGGTACGTTTGCATTGGTTTGCAACATCACTGTATAGCGAATCACAATCAAGCCGATTTGCAAAATGGTTTTGGGCATTTGGCCCTTCAAGGTTGTCTGCCTTGATACTGATCTAGTAGTGGATAATTAAATATGATAGTGATAAGAAATATGAACACGATGGCTCTCTGGCATTGATTGATTGGCCCGCCTCATTGGAAAAGAATGTAGTGTCTTTTTCTTTCTTTCTGATGTGCAACGTAAGAGATGGACTTTGACGGGTGTCCTGGATTTGGACAGGTGATGTTTCGGGTACTTGAGGAAGATACAACAATGATGTGCAATGAATCTGTTTATTTCCTGAATAACTGTGCTGCGTACTGTGTTGGTGGGTCCACTTTTGGTGTGGGTGTTTGTTTACCTTGCATATATACTAATACCATTTTTGAGGGGAAATAAATCAATAATGTAATATGATATTACCACGTTGAGATTTAAAGACCTTTCGTTAAATTTCTGCAGTCAATTCATTAAAAACTTTCTTTACCATTATTTGCAAAGGTGTCGATGTATTCTATCACTTCTAAACTTTAAAATGTTTTGCAGTAAATCAGAATTGTATTCGAACCTGCACATCTAAAAAGGGATACAAATCTTGTTTGATGACTTGTACATAGACATGTGAATAACACCTTTCAAATCAAAAACACTGCGCAAGCTGTTGATGACAGTGCATATGTTTGGTTGTCTACATGTGTCACAACTAACAGAAGCTAAAAGGATCAGTATGTGACCATGTAATCTTAAACTGCTAAATCCGAAGAATGAGCTGAAAATACAAGCCTTGACTAATGATATGTTGACATCACTCCTGTCACCTCCTCTTTGGGAAAGAGGCCACTGGTCAGAGCTGGTCAGGAACAGGAGTAACAATATTGCAAAGGGCTTGCAGCTGCTGGGTTGTCGCTGATGCAGCCAATTTTCCTGCAGCTTGCCATAATTTCAAACAGATGCCTCCCGATGGCCCCTTAGTGCAGCTGTCATTTTAGGTACTTGTGAGACATCGCAATTTGCAAAAAATAGATTTTAATGAACATTTGCTATTGAAAGTTTTGCAACTCGTCGGCTTCTAAAAATGAGCACAATTCAAAAGCCTGCATTGACAGTCAGATTTGAGCCTATTTCGAAGCGAATTTCAAAGTACACGTTCTATTTCTGTAGCTTCACTCCAGGGCGTGAGGTCGTCGATCTTTAATGTGTGCTGTGTTCAGTTTTTTTGTTGATCAAAATGCTACTGATTTTGTTTTTTTTGTTTTTTCAAGTGACTTATAGTTATAGTCTTATAGTTGCTTACATAATGTGAAATGAATTTGTTTGTCCTTTCAGTATCCATGTTGCCAGCTGAGCGAAATTAGTATTTTAACAATTGTTTTCGTCTTCAAAAGTCTACAGGCCCCTATTGTGAAATGAATAAGATCTTCAGAAAATACTTAACTTACATGCAATATTGTCCGCAGAATAATATGCAGTATATATATATCACAAAATGAAATTATGAAAACAAATAATTAGACATATGATATTATATTATTATTATTATTATTATTATTATTATTAATATTATTATTAATAATAATATTCTTATGATAATTTTGTTATTGCCTAAAGTTCAAATTGTCATTATTACAGAACTGTGTTATGCAGACTTTCAACAATGGAAGCATGAGTCAAATAGAAGAGACGTTTAGTGTTGTTCTGCTATCATTTCTCCATACAGCAGGCCACCTTGGAAAAAATGGTTGATTCGTGACAAGCCTGGCATCCCCAGGTGTACTCACCTGGGATCTGAAATGGACTTGAGTTCTACTGTCCACGGCGCTGGGATAATCCTGAACGGGCATAAAAGTCAGCATACACTATCTTAAATTACCTAGGGGCATATTATCAAGCCCAATATCCCCGCTTTAGCGGCTGTTTTCAACCGAAAAGCGGCGATAACGGCATAAAAATATTTGCAAGGACACCCTAGCGCGTGTTTCCTTGCGTTAACGCCCGGTTCCCTATCACCTCACCTTGCATCGCTAATGAGATGTAAGGTAGGCGTGCCCCTCACAACTACATCATGAAATATCAGTAATAGTGCTTTGCTGTATTTACAACGAAGCCCCGTCGGTTTAGAGCTGATTTTTTTCAGGCTAATGGGACATTAATGCTGGAATTTAACGTTTGTTAAATTCCACACTAAGGCATACCTTACATGGGGGGTGGATTGTGTGGCTAAGACCACAGGCCCTATTATGAAGCATATCGCCGCTTTCCATGGAACATCGCTGGAAAACCAGCGTTATTCAATGGAAAACGGTGATTTCCGCTCTTTCGCTGGAATGTTTATCGCCTCAGTGATACGCATTGTTAATAAAGAGCTAACCGGGCGAAAAATTCCAGCGATAAACGTCGATAAATAAAAAAGCCCAAAGTGCGCTTTGCAATATTTATCGCCGTCTATTGCTAATATGCCCCAAATCCCTATGGTGCATCTTTTGCCAGATTTTCAGCACTGCATGTACATGCAAGTTGATATGCTATAATGTTTTCAGTCTGGCTTGACAAATGGCCGATTGCTTTCAATTCATTAAAAAACATAAGGGGTGAGCTTTGGCTCTGCCCGAAGGAGTATTTTGCTTTCACCTCATTCTATTGCCGTTTTGGTGTAACATTATGCTTCCAAAGTCTGAGGGACATTTTTTACATCTCGAGTACACTGGTGTTAGAAATGGGTGTCTCGAGTTGGCAGAGGTAGGTACCTTTGTCCAAATAGGGACCCTTGCTTCTAGTCAGGGTAAGGGGGATACACACTTTAGATAACCCTGCTCACGCCCTTGGTAGCTTGGCATGAGCAGACAGGCTCATCACAAAGGCCAGGTGTGTAAAGTATTTGTACCAACACTCACAGTAACACAGTGAAAGCACCACAAATGGACACAACACCAGTTTAAAAAAAAATATCTTTATCTAAACTTAACAAGATCAAAATTACAAAAATCTTACATACACAAACTCAGTAGTACTCGCAAAGTACCTGGGATGCGTAACGCCAAACAAACAAAAGGGCCGCAGAGAAGGCGGTGCGTCGATTCTTCCTGTGTTCCGGTTCCGTTGTAACAAGATGGCACCTCGATGCGTTGCGACGATCCGGTGCGATGCGAGAACATTGCGTGTTTACTATGATGCGACAACATAGAGGTGATGCGTGTACGGCAGAGGCATACAGAAAGGTTGAACAAGAAAATAGCCATTTTCTAAAAGTGCTATGACCAAACAGAATTTAAAAACCATCTTCACTAAAAGGTGTGTTATTAAGTTCTGAGTTCAGGGATACCAGATTCCAAATTTCTTTCTTGCAGCTATGGGAAGATATGCAAGTAAACATGTTACACTGCATTACCCATTCTATTCTATGGGCTAGATAGCCTCCCAAAAGTGAAAAACGAAATTGGCAGTATTTCACTATCAGGACATGTTACCCACACTAGAACATGTCCTACCTTTCACATAAACTGCACCCTGACCAGGGGGGTACCTTGGGCCTACCGTAGGGGTGACCAATGTGTAAGAAAAGGCAGGGGTCAGGCCTGGCAAGTGTGTACACTGGCCAGGACAACATGGCAGTTCATAAACTGTGCACAGGCACTGGATTGGCAGGCTTGAGACACTATTTTAGGGTACTCATGTGGGTGGCACAATCAATGCACCAGGCCCACTAGTAGCATTTGAATCACCAGCCCTGGCACACTCAGTGCACTTTGTTAGGGACCTACTGGTAAAAAAATATGCCAATCATGGAAAACAAATCACAGTAACAATTTACAGGGAGAGCATATGTACTTCAGCACTAATCAGCAGTGGTAAAGTGCCCAGAGTCCTATAGCCAACAACCACAGGTCAGGAAAAATAAAGGCGGAAGAAGCAAAATGTATGGGGATAACCCTGTAAAAAGGGCGATTTCCACACTGACTAATGACATATTAAATTCGTTATGCCATGTATGAATTGTATATACAAAATGATCTTTTTTTTTGTTTTGTTTACAAATATTTTTAACCCTTCGCTGCTAGACCATTACCCACTCCCCTGTGCTAAGCCTTTTTTCTGCTATTTGCAGTAGTTCGCACTTAGGCCTCTGTAACGTTTTGGCCACATAAGGTATCTTCACCGAATTTGTGCCCTTTTCTTCCAACACCCGAGGATTTTAAAGGCACCTGGTGTTTGTGAATTCCCTGGAAGGGACTCAAAAATAAGCCAAAAATTAGCAAATTATTTTGTTTGTGATAACTTTATTTCGGTCAGCGACCATAAAAGCACAAGCAAAGTATGTACATACAATAAAATACATAAATAATTAAGAACCAGCAGTTAAAACATTATTAAACAATCAGTTATCAATGAAAAATGGCCATCATTAAAATTAGTCACAATTAATCAAAGTGGACCTTCTGCGCCACATACCGTACAAAAAGCGGGAGACCGAGAACACAAATGAGGGGGGATGTATCATATTTTAAAATTCTAACGGCTTGAGCACAATGTTTTAGTCCCAGATTTCTACATAGTGGTACCAGCCAAGCTCTCTGGATAAACATGGGCAATGTAAATGTAAATGTAAATGTATTGCGACTTATATAGCGCACGTATCACCCGAAGGCATCAAGGCGCTTGCCTTGGGAACCCGTCCTGGCTTTTTCCCTGTGAGATAACCCCTACTGGGCCTCCCCAAGGTGAAAGCCAGGCATCCTGCAGCGGGTGGGCCGCCGTAGTGGAGATTAAGCAAGCTATTGCCCAGAGTTGCAGCGTGGGACCCCATGATTAGAATAGGCACCAAGGCGAGAATTATCGAGTCCGTGGACAATGTCTTCTTTGCTATTGTTGCAGAAAGGGCAGATTCCCTCCTCTTGACCTGCCCATTTGCAGGTCAGTGTCCCAAGTGGCAGGCAACCGTGCCTTAATTGTGTATATAATTTTCTTGCAGGGTGAGGTTCTATTTGGTCCAGAAATTCCTCCCTACTGGGCACGAGTTTTACCTGCAAAAATTCCGAAGACAACCTGCCCATACTTGGCGAACGGTGCAGCAGACTTAGGTTGTAGTGCCTCAGGGAGGCCAGCAGCACAGTTCTCCTCAGCACTGGACAACTCTCCGCCGGGGTCTCCCATATTTGGGGCATTCCTATTCGATAGGCAATAGTTTTAATATGGAGCAACCAGGGTATTTTCTTGCTCTTCAATGACCCCCAGACAGCAGCAAACTCAGCTCTATAATCCGCAAGCTCCGGTACTGTCCAGAGCCTTCTCCAGTACAGGAGGGGTCGGGCCGCTAATAGTTCAGAGATGGGCTCCACACCTAGGTCAAATCTCAAGGGTATGAGCGGGGTGCTTTGGGGTAGACCAATCAAATTCCTCATAAAGGCCCGTTCAACCCTGAGAAGGCTTGCTGTACTCGAATGTCCCCAAAGTTCTGCACCATAAGTTACAGCAGGTCTAACTTGAACACTGTAGATTTCAAGCGCTGGAGAGACTGGATTAAATTGCGTTGTCGGCTGGAACTTACCGATGCCCCCTAACATCTGTGAGAGCTTTAAGGTAGATTTGGATACCTGAGGGCCCCAACCAAAGTCCTCAGTCAAAGTGACCCCCAGGTATACAAAAGCTCTCACCCTTTCGAGCGGGATGCCGTTTAATGTAGGGCTAGGGCGAGTGCGTTTCGGGGGACCGAAGATCATAAATTTAGTTTTCTCTAAATTGATCTCGAGTCCCCGCGAGGCGCAGAATGAGACAAAACCGTCCAGAACCCGCTGGATGCCTGTTGATGTTCGCGACAACAATAGGGTGTAGTCTGCGAACATCAGAGCAGGCACCCGACCTGACGGCAACCAAGGGGCATCGCTATCCCTGACTCTCTCAAGTTCCCCCACCAGGCCATTTATATAGAGACTAAAGAGCGTGGGAGCCAGGGCGCAGCCCTGGCGTACGCCTATAGTTACAGGGAAACGTGCAGATAGTTCCCCGTTCTTCCCGCACCTCACCCGGGCATAGTTCCCTTCATGAAACCGCTTCAAGGCCTCCAATAGATAGGGAGGAAGACCAAGATCTTTTAAGACCCTCCATAAACTCTCCCTCGGCACAAGGTCGAAAGCGGCCCGCAGGTCTACGAAGACCAGGTAGAGGCTGCCACCCTCGACACTTACGGTCTTCCAAAAAAGGACCTGCAGCCTAAAGAGTTGGTCCATGGTCGAGATCCCTGATCTAAAGCCGGCCTGGAGGGTAGTCATTACTTCATGCTCCTCCGCCCATCCCAGTATTCTATCCAGGAGTATCCTGCCCATCAGTTTCTGGGTAGTGTCCAAGAGACTGATTGGTCTATAATTTGACGGCTCCAAAGGGCACCCCTTCTTGAAAATGGGGACGATCTCGGCCCCAGCCCAGGTGTCAGGTATCTTTGCCCCCAGTAGGACCGCATTAAACAATACGGTTAGGTACGGAGCCAAAATCTTTGGCTGAGAACGAAAAAGGTCACCCGGTACCCTGTCCAGGCCTGGTGCTTTGTTAGGGAGTTGTCTGATGATTGCAGTCTCCACCTCCTTTGCTGAAATACTCTCACCACTTCTCGGGGCCATCCTCACCCCGGTGTCTCTATGGTCTATCTGGTGTTCCATGCCCGAGGCCCCCCGCAGTCGACACTCGTGCGGGGGGTCCTGGGCAGGAGAGACCCAGGAGGGACCTTCTAACTCTGGCATCCCAGACCTATCTAAATGGTCACTGTAGCCGGTCACAGGGCTAGTATAGAGTGCAGAGAAATGCGCCTCCCACACTGAGGGGGGATATTTGGTAGAGGGGTCCCCCCACCATCATTTGCGCCGGAATTTACTAATGCCCAGAATAGTTTGGCATCTTTTGTCACAAGGGCACCTCTGAGTTCCTCCCACCTGGCTTCTTCCCACTCTCTTTTGCCCCTGGTCAGTTCCTTTTTGTAAATCAGTCTAGCTGCCCTAATGTTCTCTCTATCTTTTGCCTTAATTGCCGCAAGGAGCTCCTTTTTTGAGTTCCTGCATGCATCAATAAACCAGGGGTGAGTTTTTGGAACATGCTTCTTAATTCTACTTATGGGGTAGAACACATCCCCTAGTACCTCAACAAGCTGTTGATGCGTATCTAATGCCTGCTGCCATCCAGGCGAGTCACCCATCTGCGCTATAAAAGGGATAGCGAGTTGGTAGATTTTGGCAAGCTTCGAGGTTGAATCTACAAGGTGGGGCCACTTAACCCTCCTTCTGTTATTAGTCAGCGTGAGGGGAAGTGTCATCATGGCAGGTATGTGGTCAGGGGTGGTTAGTCCAAATGACCCTAGTTTGAAAGTTACTACCAGGGCATTGTGATCACTGTCCTGTCTTTGAATGACCCTAAATTCTTTCAGCTTATCCCAGTTTTTAGCATCCACCATTAGGTAGTCAATGATAGTTGTTTTGTTTGCCTGATTAAAGGTTGCCATTGCTGGGCGGTCGGGGTTCAATCTCCCATTGCACGCCCGCAGGGATGTCGCAAGGGAGAAACATTTTATTTGGAGCACAAGGGGTCTCCATGCCCTGACGGGGGCAATATTCGGGTCCGGGATATGCCATAGTGCATCTACCTCGTCTCGGTCACCCAGTTCTAGACTACCCAGAGGTTCAAATTGGCAGTTAAAATCCCCTCCGAGGATTATTGAGATACAGAGGTCTAGCCCTTGAATGAAGGAATTCAGGGCTCTAACTGTAGCTGATTCCGGACCATTCCTTGATGGTCTTGAGTAAGTGTGTATTATTGCTACTATGGGTTGGCTTGGGGGTTCTATTAAGACACACTGGATGTCTGGGGAATTTGTTTGAATTTTGGTTGCTTGGATTCCCAGGTGAGTTCCTATCCAAATTGATAGCCGGCCCGACGGGCGCCCTCTACCTGTGGATACTGCCAAGATATCAAACGTTGCAAAGGTCGCACTCGAGCTCTCTTCTAGTGCCCAGGTCTCTTGCATCAGGCAGATGTCATATGCTGCCATAAAGGTGGCCCACTAGGGAGTAAGCAGCTTGTTTTTTAGCCCGGCTATATTCCAGGAGACCAATTTTAGGCATCCTTCTTCTGAGCTTTCTGATCCTTCGACTTCCCTAATCCCCCTATAGCTAATCCTTTCCCTTACTATGTTGACAGCTTTTGGAACCTCCCTCAACGTTGGTGTCAGAATATTTTCCTCTGGTGCCCCTGAGCTTCTGTGTACTACAAATTATTTTGTTTTTGTTGAAAAATGGGGAAAAAGTGCTGCAGAAGATAGCATCTGTTTTGTTTTCCCTGCAAAAAGTTTGTGGTGCAGAAATCACAATCTTCCCAGCTATCAGAGACAGGCAGACTTTTGTCAGGAAACCGACATTTTTCAACAGTTTTGGCATTTTACTGGAACATTACTTTTTGTGCTTTCAACCTCCTTCCAGTTAGTGGTAGAAATGGGTGTGAAAGCAATAATGGATCCCAAACAGCTATACATTTCCGAAAATGTGACAAAATTCTAAGTTCAGCAAGGAGTCATTTGTATAGATCCTTCAAGGTTTTTTTTAATAGAAACTGAGGGCCGGATTCACAGAATTAACTTACGACAAAATCCTAAACTTTCTAATTTTGGTATTCACAGAATGCACTTACTACTTTTGGTATTCACAGAATGGATTTACGAGGCGGAGCTTCCGACTTGGAGGCGGAACTTCCGGCTTGGAGGAGGTGGAGATTTTGGCCATAGGCTAAATCTCCACCACCGGCCGGAATCCCCCCTCCAAGCTGGAAGCTCCGCCTCCAAGCCGGATGCCCCACCTCCGGGCAGAAGCTCCGCCTCCAAGCCGGAATCTCTGGCCCGAATGTGGACGTAAAGTTAGTAGTTGTAAATCCATTCTGTGAATGTCAAAAGTAGTAAGTGCATTCTGTGAATACCAAAAGTAGTAAGTTTAGAATTTTGTCTTAAGTTAATTCTAACCCTGGGCGAAGCACTACGCTACGCTCGCGTAGTTTGCGAAGTTTGCGCAACTTTGCACTACGCGAGCTGCACGTAGCACAGTGCGAACACGCGTAGTGCAGCGTAGCGTAGTGCAGCGGTCATTTTTTGCTTGCCCGCGGTCCTCAACGTCATGTTCGCGACCGCGAGCAAGCAAAATGACATCCCGGCGAGATTCTCAACGTGGGGAGGTCAGGTTTCTCATTGCGAGTGGTTGCGCATGCTCGCAACCGCTCGCGATGAGAAACTACCAGTTTGCGTTGAGAAAGCTGCCGCTCGAGTAAAAATCTACTCGAGCAGCAGAAAACTACAGCTCGCACTGTGCAAGATGCTGTTTTCAATTAGTGCCGGATGCTTGTTCGCACTGTGCAATCATTGAAAACGCATCTTGCACAGTGCAAACATGTTACTACGCAGCTCGCGTAGTGCTACGTGAAGTTCGCGTAGCGCAAGTGCACTTCGCGTAGCTTCGCGTAGCATCGCGTAGCATCGCGTAGCGCTACTTCGCGAACTTCGCCCACCCTTAGTTAATTCTGTGAATCGTACCCTAACAGTTGAAAACAAGAAAAATTGAAAATGAGTTAAAAAAAACAGCCATTTGTGTTAACATTTTCAATTGTAACTTCTCCTAAAAATGACAGATTTTTAAAAGCAATATACCGTTACATCACCTGGATGCTTCTGTTTTTGGGCATATGTAAGACATGTAGGTTAACCAAGAATCAGAATAACCCGGAGCCAATAACTGAGCAGGACCTTGCAATGGTTTTTCATTGTCTACCGGGTATATAGCAATTCATGTAGTAAAATATAAAGAGTTAAAAACAAATATCAAAGACACCTATTTATTTCCGAAATAGGAACAAAATATTGAGTTTAGAAACAGTAGCTATTTGCACATCTCCGAAATTGTGGGTACCAATACTAGCATGTGAATTATAGGACATTTTTTAAATGTTCTTATATTTGGAAGGCATACATACTTAGAAAGTCAATAGGTAATAACAGTTGCTCTACAATTCCTGGTTCCCATAAGCCTCCTGATAAAAACGGTACCTCACTTGTGTGGGTAGGCCTAGTGCCCATGACAGGAAACAACCCAAACTGTAACGTGGACACACCACATTTTTACAGTCAAAGCAGACCGTTTTTTTGCTAAGTGCCTAGCCATGGATTTTGAACCCTTGCTCAGCCAAAACCTAGTGAAATCTAGCAAGTCTATACATTTTTTTAAACTAGACACCCAAAGAAATCCAAGATGGGGTGACTTGAGTGGCTCTCAGCAGGTTCTGATACCCAGAATCACTTGCAAACCTCAAACTTTGTCAAAAACACACATTTTCCTCACATTTCTGAATCTGCGTAGATCCACAAAATTCCATCTACCCCACATCCCTTGATATTAAAATGGTATCTCCCTTGTGCGGGTAGGCCTAGTGCTGCTGACAGGAAATGGGCCAAAACGCAACTTGGACACACCACATTCTTACAGTGAAAACTGTCCCTTTTTTTCAAAGTGCTTAGCTGTGGATTTTTAACCCTAGCTCGGCTGGCACCCAGGGTAACCCTAGCAATGTATACAATTTTAGAAACTAGACACCCAGGGGAATCCAAGATACCCAGAATCCCTTGCAAACCTCAAACTACGCAAATAAAAACAAAATTCCTCACATTTCTGTGATGGAAAGTTCTGGACTCTGCGTGGATCCACAAAATTCCACATACCTCACATTCCCCAAAATCTATTGATAAAAATAGAACCTCACGTGCATGGGTAGGCCTAGTGCCTGCGACAGGAAACGGCCCAAAACACAATGTTGACACACCACATTTTTAAATTGAAAACTGACTCTTTTTTTTTTTAAGTGATCAGCTGTGAATTTTGATCCCTAGCTCAGCCCGGACCTAGAGAAACTTAACAAGCCTATACATTTTTGAAAACTAGACACCCAGAGGAACCAAGGATGGGGTGACTTAAGCGGCTCTCAGCAGGTTCTGTTACCCAGAATCCCTTGCAAACCTCAAACTTTGTAAAAAAACACATTTTCCTCACATTTCTGTGATGAAAGTTCTGGAATCTGCGTGGATCCACAAACTTCCACCCACCCCGCATTTCCCAAAGGTGCCCAATAAAAATGGTACCTAACTTGTGTGGGTAGGCCCAGTGCCTGTGACAGGAAACAGCCCAAAATGCATATGGACACATCACATTTTTATAGTGAAAACAGACCCTTTTTTTTAAAGTGTCTAGCTGTGGATTTGTACCCTAGCTCTGATGGCAGATTTTAACACTAGACACCCATGGGAATCCAGGAGGGGTGACTTGTGTGGCTCCCACCAGGTTCTGTTACCTAGAATCTCTTGCAAACTTCAAACTTTGCCAACAAAAAAACATTCTCCTCACTTTTCTGTGATGGAAAGATCTGGAATCTTGATAGATATACAAAATTCCACCAGGCCACATTCCACCGATAAAAAAGGTACCTCACTTGTGTGGGTAGGACTAGTGCCCAAAACAGAAAATGGCCCAAAACGCAACGAGGACACACCACATTTTTACAGTGAAAACTGACTCTTTTTTTGCAAAGTACCTAGCTGTAGATTTTTAACCCTAGCTCTGCCGGCACCTAGAGAAGCCTAGCATACCTACACATCTTTTAACACTAGACACCCAGGAGAATACAGGAGGGGGTGGCTTGTGTGGCTTGCACCAGGTTCTGTTACCCAGAATCCCTTGCAAACCTCAAACTCTGTAAAGAACCACATTTTCCTCACATTTGCCATTTTGTCCATTGCCATGAATTGCCAAATCTACGCATTAAATTATATCCGCATTTTTGCAATCATTATGATCCAGCCCTTCAAAACCTTAAGGGCTAGGGGTGCTGCCCATCTTGTTAAGAATCCCTCTTAAAATGTATTTCGAATTTACATGTTACATTTTGCTGCCGGCAAGTTCCACGTGTTTCCTCCATGTGGCAGCAGTGATGTACAACCGGATACAATGTTTCCAGCCCTGGGATAACCTGTTGTCCTGTAGTTCCTAGGAATCCCCAGGACCTGCACGTTTTGGATGACCTAAACTGAAGGCTTGGTATCCCAACCTCTTCCGCACACCATCACAGGATATGTTAGCCGTTAGGCCAGGTATCTCTACAGTGCCACTACCACCCCCTTGTATTCTACAGCAGTGTAGGTAGTTTCTGGCAAACACTGAACATGAAAATCCTGATTTCTCAGGGATCATGGAAAACAGTACAGTATATTTCCCTCAGACACTCGTTCTTGCTAACTCTCAGAAAATACACATGGTGGAGATTAGGACATTTCAATAAGTATTTTTTGGGCGAGCGACAGACTTGTGTATACCAAGAGCCTGGTGTTGAAGAGAGAGTAGTGTTGATGTGACAAAGTATGTAAAATGGGGTAGGCATGACAGGACTATCCTAAAAGACATGACATTGTCACAACTCATTGCATCCTAATCCAATTAGTTCCATAGACTACAACTCCCGGAGTGCATGGGTTCTTAAATGCAAGCCCAGCACTGGACTCATGGTGCTGTGTCAACATGGGGCTATTTGGCAACTCCAGACACTGGCAGTGGCTAGCCTTTTCATCACGTCTCCGCATGCCATTGATGGGGCTAAAGCAACGAAGGCTCATGAGCGCTCTCCAGGAACGTTATTGGCCGAGTGGATAATTGACGAGAAGTGAGCTGGAATGCTGCACAAAGGTGCATAAAGTTTACATGTGATAATGAAGTTTCAGTGCTGATAAGGAACAAAGAAAAGGAACAGAGCCAGACTGAGAAAACCACAGTTTACTAGGCGAGGAGTGGATTGCTTGTGAAACCCTAGTGTCACCACATTATAATAGCTACAGTGCTGTTTAAAAATAACATTATGTATGTGACCCTGGAAGCGCCCTTGCTGGCTGATGGGAAATTCTCTAATACTGTTGGCAATGTTTGTGTCCCTTTCCCCCGTTTCCTCCCCTGCTCCTATGCACACCCCTGCAATTGGTACCGGTTGCATTTTTTCTCACCATCGCCCGCTCTCTTATCTTGCTAACCAGTCTTCTCAGAATAATTGAAAAAACCCCAGTCCTGTGTTGCAAATGGGTCAATGAGGCGTGCTTTTTCTCGTTACTACTCCATTTCACTAATCCCCAAGTTTTGCTAGCTTCAGAAGAAACTATACAAATTATACTTCCATGAGTAACATGATACCTCAGGACTCTAACTCTTTATGTTAGACATTACAATTTATTTTTCATAGAAGGAAAACTTATTGCAATCCTAAAGGGAGAGCTACTGTGTCTTTCTACTTTCACTATAAGCAATCTCTGGACTGCACTTGTCCTATGTTCAGAAAGATGCTGTATCATGTTTGACTCCTATGTTCTTTTTTGGTTCATTGTGGCTGAGAGTGATGCCTTCCTGCACCCAGCTGGGTGTCGTCATGTCCAGTTGACTCTCTTTCCTTGTAAATGCAATGGTACATCTTTGTTTTCTCCAGGACTCTTCTGCCAGTCCTCCTAGTAGCACGAGTTTGTGCGGTAGAAGCTATATAGCTGCATGTCTGCTCCCTGTTTATAGGCCTGTACACAATGTTGCTCAAACGTGTCAGCAGTATTTGAGTGCTGCAGCTGTGTCTCTGTTCCCAGTGGTATTTCCTCATTCTTAATCCACTAGCAGTGGTGCTTGCTGCTTCTGTGGTCCCAGTGGTAAATTTCTCATTCTCTGACCTTTAGACAGTGCTGCAGCAGTGCCTCTGTTCATACATCCACTACACTCCAAACCAAAACACATAGGTAAAAGGCATTATCATTTACAACACCAATAACTCTGACTCTGAAAAACGCAAGACCTATTGCATTGCTAATGCTTGTTTTATTGTACCCCTCTAATGGCCAGTGTTACAGTATTTTGCGGTTGTTCACCCTCCTATCCAATCATCCCTGAAAGTTGCAAAACCAGAATTTCTTAAAGCACAACATAAACAAAGTTTGACATTTCTCATATTAATGTGAGCATTTGGGGGCGCATGCCCCCTTAAAATAAAGCAATTCAAATCTACGCTTGTCAGTGCATACATATAATCTTCTATGCAAGACGTATTGTTTTTAACCGTTTAACATATACACATGCACCATTTATGCAAATCATGATGTTCTTAAAAGCTTCACGCTGTGTTTCTTCTTTAGAACTAAAATAAAGGGTCTATTTTAATCCATGAAAGAGAAAGAGTTTATTTTAGTTTGCGCTCCTCTGTCAAAGAAAAAAAAATAGAAATAAGCATTGGCTGTAGGTATAGGTATGCTTCTTCCACGCTCGAAAATATTCTATGCTGTATTTTGTTTCTGCCTTGTTTAGGTTCAGAAACGTTGTGGCATAAGAGCACAGCGTGTATTGGTAAGATCATCAAAAGGATACCTACCTCCCCTCTTTCCAGAGCAACTCAGAACAAAAGAACTTTATCCAACAACCTCCAATTCCATATTCCATAGAATGTACAGAGGTCGAAATAGGGGAGATATGACAGTGCAAAGTGTGTCAAAAGGAAATATTAACACATTTATAAATACAATACCCAACACAAATCCCTCCCTTAAAATGTTAACAAAAAGCAATAACACATTTAAATAACATAACTTAGCAATAACAAATTGAGCAATTGATAATGACAATGCCGGTTCTACAAATATAGGGGCATATTTACTAATATTCCATGCAGCACAGCAAAAGATGTGGTGTGAAAGAGAGAGCGCAGAACAGTGCAATATTTTAAAAGATATGGTACAGTTCTGGGGCCTCATTTATGAGAAATGACGCATCGCTGCGTGAAAGCAGCGACGCGTCACTTCTCAGTGCTCACTCCGTGGGTCATTCCTGATTCGTCATATTTAATGTATGACGCATCATGTCGCAGGGAGTTACAGATACGTCAGTATTTCTGACTTATCTGTAAGCGCAAAAGTGACGCATTGCTGGAGTGTGTCACAAAAGTGACGCAACTCCAGCAATGCATCCTTTCACATGGAGAAAGCCCCATGTGAAAGGGCCTTCGTCAGTCTTACGCCTGCTGTGAGGCAGGCTGTTCTGACATGGTTTTTGGCTCTATTTCGGAGTGATGATGACTTTAAGCTTGCTAACATCTATAATCTGTATTCTTACCTTGTGTTGGCCCTTTTAAGCCCTTTCTTCCAGACCTAGAAGAGGATAGCTGCTTTATATGATGATAGATCCCTTATTCTTGACTCTAGTCCATCTATTGCCTATTGGCTTTGACATAATTATGTGTCCTTTCATCATCCTGCCTATAGTAGAGGGTGGATCCTGTAGTCCTGACTTTATGTTACATATTGGTATGGTTTGTGTAGGTACTCTGACAGAGTTAAGTGTTATAACATCCTTCTCAGGCCTACAAGGCCCAGAACTAGAGAGACTCCATTTTGCTTTCTGTCCCTGCAGGGCTGAGATGCTTACAGAGTAAAGGTAATGTTTATAGTTAAGCCTGTTGTTCGCTAGGGGAAAACCAGCCGAGACTGGTTCTTATCGGAAAAATGTGTTTGTCTCCTGGGCCCAGGCGTAACATGCGGATGCGCACTGCGGTTGCGCGAGGGGCCCTGGAGCTGGCACAGGAATTCGGTGGGAGGCAGCCCTCTGTTGGAAATTTCCATGAGGGAAGAGCATTCTATATTAGTGAAGTGCAGAGGCGGAGTCAGTTAGTTGAGTTGGAGGAGCAGAAAGAGTTTGAGCTGGAAGGAGTTGAGTTGGATTGGAGCAGAGGAGAGGAGTGCAGTTGCAGACAGAGTTGAGTTGGATTGGAGCAGAGGAGAGGAGTGGAGTTGCAGAAGGAGTGGAGAATCAGAAAGAGTTTGAGTTGGAAGGAGTTCAGTGGATGATTGGAGCAGAAAGAGTTAAGTGCAGAAGGAGAGGAGTTGGAGCAGAGGAGAAGAGACAGAAGATGCTTGGAACAGAGAGAAGACAGACAGACAGTCAGTGAGCTGGAACTGAAGGAAGCAGTCAGAAGCAGTTACTTATCAGGAGGAGTTGTGAACAGCTGGAGTCTGAAGTAATGCCTTTTGGAAGAGACTGAAGTTATATCGTGGATTAATCTGTGGGAGCAGCTGGAGTGAATTGGACATTGGCACGGAGACAATCAGACAGAGTGAAGAAGCTAGTGGAGCGAACGGTTATCAGAGCGGCAGAAACAATTAGACTGAAGTTGGAAGGTGGAGAGAGTTCGTGGGGGAGAGGAATCCAGTGCAGAGTGATCAGCGCAGATGTGTGTCCAAGAGTGCAGGAGAGGATCTAAGACGAGCTAAGGCACAGACGAGAGAGGAGCCCAGATGACAGCTAGAGCAAGACCCCACACTCCTTAGGTGATATTGTTCCTTATCTTTAAATATTAACCTTGTCCCTATATGTCTAATCCTTTTTCTTTCAGCGGTGTGCAGTCTATTTACAGTTCCTGTTAGTTACAGAGACCCCGCAGATCTGTGTATGTGTCTATTCCCATTTTATTGTTATTGTAATAAAGATACCCCAGTTCTTAGTGAACCAGTGTGCATGTGTTGTTCTTATGATAGAGCTAACCTTTCTTCTAACCAGATGCTATATATAGTAACTGATGGATCAAAAGGGAGTAGGAGCGCTTAAATCAGGGAATAACTTTTGCATACAGTGTGTGTCTCTTGTTCTTAAAGCGCAGGTAACCTTTCCTTCTAGTCAGGTGTTACAGCCAGAACAGATGCTGCCCCTGATCAGGTAAGTAGCCACTGAATAATCTGGGAGAGAGAGGAGCCCTTGAGCTAGGAGAATAAGTTATACACTAAGTAATTCGGCCATTCCATAATATTATTGTAGTAGTGAACCTTTAGTGAATAGTGAGAGAAACTTCCCAACATAGAGAGAGAGAGAGCTGAAGGTATTCATAGGAAAGTGATCGTTGTTGGGATGCGGCGTTATACCCACCGGATTGTGGCTTGTTAATGAGAGCACCGGAGGGACACGGTGTGTAGTGAGATTGCTGCTAGAGAGAGAGTGGCATTAGTGAGAGCACTGATTGTGGTCAGTGTGTATACCCACAGGATTGTGGCTTGGGCCCTGGATGAAATAGTGAGAGCACTGGGGGGATACAGTGCCTATCTTGAGCGAGCACTGGGTGTAACCAGTGTGTAATGGTAAATAATCAGAACTGCCCCAGGGCAGATTAGTCTGGACCCACGTGGTCGCGAGACTATGAGGTATGAGTGTGGTGTAGGGCATGGACGTCCTTAGTAATCAGTGAGTATTCCTAGTAATCCCTATAGATTTAGTGGTGTTTCTGATGATATGAGCTTGTATATTGCGAGTTCCCCATCCTCAGGTAGGTACCCAGGTGCCTGGACAGATGGGTCCTGAGGAGGGAGGTGGTTACGTTTCCGGCTGGGTTGGAGGTGCTCTGAGGAGCTGATCCTATCTGGTCCAAGAATCCGGCCGTTACACAGGCGCAAGATTTTGGCGCAACGGCGTCCTAAAAGTGACGCAGTGAAATCTCATAGATTTCACTGCATCACTTCTACGACCCTCCCTTGAGGCAATACGCCCCCCTTGCATACATTATACCTGGCGCAGGTATAATGTGGTGCAGGGGTTTACAAAGTGATGCATCTACCTAGATGCGTCACTTTGTAAATATGGCGCAATAAGGCGCATTTTTTACGCCACTGGTGCATCACAAAAAGTGACGCACCGGCAGCGTAAAAGTGACGCACAGCGTCATAAATGAGGCCCCGGGTTTCTCCTAGCACTGGCGCACTTGTGGCAGCCTAACACCAATGCAGGCTCCAATGTCGGCACCCTTGCTTCATGACGCAAAGCTGTCTGCATTGTGGTCAGGCTGGGATTTGGGCTGGAAGGTACTTCTTGCAAAGAAAAAATAAAAAGGAGAAATACAGATATTTCTATGCATTACAGCACAGGATTTTGGCACAAAGCCAAAATTACATGTCTTTGTAAATAATGGTTTGTATCAATATGCTTGGATGGATGCATGGGAACACCAAAACACCACCCATGTACTGGCTACATGATGCATGGCAACTTCTTCCAACCCCATTCACACCCCTTTTAGAAAATTACTAATACTTTGTTCTTGTTCTACATCTTGCCATCACTCAATAGTTTAGTTTAGTTAAGTTTTTTATTTGCATAGTTAATTAAAACCGTTGCAATACAAATTTCATAAAAACTCCTAAAACATCTATTGTAAAACACTTTAAAAAATTGTCATTAAAGGAGAAACTCAGCAATACATCACTCAATAGCACCACACATCCCTGCAGTCTGATTACTTTCTGGCATGTACCAAAAGTGCAAATTGCTCTTACTATGTGACGCATTTTACCAATCACTTAATGCCATTTTTCCACTTCACTTAGTTGTCCTTTTAATTTGTCTTGCTCAGCATGCCCTACATCCGACAGGCACACCAACTTTTCGGCCCACCACTCCTTCCTCCCCATTTATTTCTTATTTAAACTTGACCCTGCCTCTCTCCTTCTCAGTAGCACAAATAGTGAGACATAGCGATATATGGTGTCATTTTCATGTCCCAGAAAATCACCCTTGCTTGTCTTTTCCATTCTATTGTTATGTTATGTTACTAGTTTTTATATAGCGCACGTACACCAGGTTGGGTTCTCGGTGCTAAGTAACAGAAGAAAACACACTGCTGACAGCAACTAGTCATAGGCTTACCTGAGCAGCCAAGTCTTCAGGAGTTGTGTGAATCTCATATAGTTGGGTGTGGATCTAATCTCAGGAAGGAGGGAGTTCCAGATGCAGAGAGCGAGAACATCGAATCTGGAATACCACAGTCTCTTTTTTTTAATGTGCGGAATATAAGGAGATTCATGTGGGTGGACTTTAGGTTGCGATTGGGTGTATATTTTTTATTCTAGATGATATAGAGACTAGGCTTCTGCTGTGAAGGGATTTTAAAATGAGACAGCCAGTCTTGAAGAAAGTTTGTTGTTCTACTGGTAGCCAATGTAGCTTTCCTATCAGGCAGGTGATGTGGCGGTGTCTGGGCTGTTGAAAAATTGGCCTAGCTACCTGATTTTCTGCATGTTGGAAGGGCAAGATAGAGAGAGTTCACATAGTCAATCCTTGAGTTGGCTAAGGTAATAAGGACCTGAACCAGGGCGTCAAAGGTGAGGAATTTACTAACCTTCTTGCTTTAGCACAGCCGTAGAAAACAGGCAGATGTTACTACTCCTGATTGTGCTTTCATGAACAAAGTATTGTCAAAGAGAACTTGAAGACTTTTTAAAGAGTTCTTGGGCTGCGGGGTACCCATTGTGGTGGGTCAGAAAGAAGAATTCCACAGATCATGCTTATTTTGAGTTATGACATTTTCTGTCTTGTCAGAATGTAATTTTTGTTGATTGCTGTTCATCCAATCTCAAATTAAAAGCATAGTATTTTGAAAAGCTTCCTTAGATTTGATGGAGTTATCAATAGTGAAGAGTAACTACATATCGTCTGCATAGTTATAGATTCAGATTTTAATTTCCTTTAATGGATGCACTAAGGGACGAATATACAGGCTGGACAGGTAAGAGCCCTGAGATACTCTACAAGTTAGTCAGACCTTGTAACAGCAAAATGGAGATAGCTGGACTGATGGTGAGTAGCTTTTTAAAAAGATATATTGCAGGCAAGTGATGAGTCCAATTAGAAAACTCTGTAGTGGGAGAGCAACATACTATCCGATAAATCATGCACATGTCCATGGTTTTTTCAGTCGAACATCCAAGAAGCATCAATACATTCTTTCTTTGAGTTAAGAATTAGTCTCCAAGCGCTGGAATTTATTTCACTTATCCTTCACTATAAACCAATTTCCAGTCTTTTTTGTCAGACCCCAAAACGCTTTTTTATTTCTTATAAGAACTTCATCAGGGCAGCAAATATCTAATTTCCATCGATCTAGTGCTCCTCAATTCCAACTAATTCAGAACATGCAATGTTGCTCCTATGTCAGGCAAACAAATGTTTTCCCACTTTCTGTTTGAGTGCCTAATCCAGTGGACCCACAGCGCTAACACAGCAAACTTAAAGCTCATGGTCAACCTTGTTGAAGGACGCAGACAGGTTCATGAGGACCAGCACTTGGGTGGGGACTCTGTGGACTTTTTTCACCTGGGAGGATGACCGCTTCAGTTGTGTGGGCTGGATTAAATCCTGCCTGATGGGGGTTCATGGAAGTTAGATTCATCTAGAAATGAGCAGAGATGTCTGGCATCATGTGCTTCAAGCGCCTTTGCTAAGTATGGTATCATTGACATTGGCTGGTAGTTTTTCATGGTGAGTACGACCTCACCAGCTTTCTTTTTGAGTGGGACCCCTATAGCCTCCTTAAAAGTGTCAGGAATGGCACCATGGCTGAGGGACTGTTGAGAAGGGAGATGGCTAAGTCAGGAAAGTTTAAAAAAAACAGTTTTTAAGACTCTCAGAGGGCAGTTATCATTAGGGGACCCTGACTTGATTTTTGAAAGCAGGCCCATGTGCCAATACTTGCTTTGTGCTGGAGTTTCAGAAAGTGTGAACGGGTTTCTGTCATCCGTGTGTATCACCTTGGAGGGGAAACTAGCTGGTATGCTATATTTTATCAACTTAATCTCCTCTATGAAGACAAAGTTAAGGGTGTCTCAGGGATTCTGAATGGGTAGGATAGGGATGGTTGACCTGTCAGTATTAGACAGTTCAGAAACTATGCTGAAGATTTCCTTCGACTTATTCACAGAACTCAAGATTTTGAGAAAAGGCAGATTTAACTTTAAATTCATTTGTTATATTCTTTCAGGTGTATAGCGTAGAATTCCTTAGTGTTGGAGGAGTAATTAATCTGACAGTTAGGGTCTGTGCAGCGGAGTGCAGTTTTAGCTGTTTTTAGATCAACAGAGAACCGTTTGGAGACGTCATGGCACCCAGCCTGTTTGTATCTCCAGAGGGGAGCATGTATGTTGCTGGCTGCAATTAGCCAACTGGTGATTTCTTCCTCATTGCAATATATGCTGTCATTTGACTTGGGTGAGGTGATAGTATGTGATTCACCGAAGGTGTTATGCTATACACGGACCAGTTTGTCGAAAGGATTGCAGGACATAGGGAGGATTTGAGTGTGTCAAGCCAATTAGTGAGAATTTAATTAAAAGGTGGTAGGACAATGTACAGGGTGACTGTGAGATTGGCCACTGATGGGTTGGTAGATAATACCTGCTCATCAATCAATCAATCAACCAATCAGGATTTATAAAGCGTGGCTAATCACTCAATAGGGTATACCTGCTCTGACATGGTCTAACGTGTGACCTTCATTATGAGTGGGTAAGACATGTTCAATATTTAAACTGCTAAGCAGGTCGGTTAGCTCTACTGATTATTGCCCACTGGCTTCCTCATTTGCCCATTCTGTTCGACTCACCAGTTCCAACTGTGAATGCAAAAGAGAAAGTCAATCGCTAAATTCATCTTTCTAAGAATATACTTCAGTATATATTAGTACCTCAGTAATCTGGGCTGCTTACTGGCAATTAACTGAATAGTTTGAAAGCCACCTTCTGTACAGAGCACAGCCATCTGGGTTGTGCGATCTGTCTGCAGGGTTAAAATTGTTCCCCCAAAAAAGGGTTTAAAAGACTACATGCACCCCCACATGACAAATGCCTATCTTTCTTTTATAGAGTTTCTGGCTTCCGCCACACATAAAGCTTGGCACTGTTGAATCTTGTGCATAGTGCATAGAGTCTTGCACTGGACTCTCTGTTCAATTGGTAACCAGTGAAGAAGATTAGAGGCATGAGAGTGCTTTGATAAGGCAAAAAGAGTGAGAGCTGCCGCATTCAGTGCCCGTTAGAGACTTTTAGTTATGGATTTGTTCACACCAAGTAAGAGCCCATTACAATAGTCTAATCGAGACGGCACTACAGATTGAATGATCATTTGGCGGATGGATGCATCAAAGTATCCCAAGATGGGTTTCAGGTCGCGTAGGTGGCCAAAACAGGTCCAGCCACTTTTTTTTGCATGGTTCTCAAATCAGAGGGCATTGCCCATCAGGACCC
Source organism: Lissotriton vulgaris (assembly GCF_964263255.1). NCBI lineage: Eukaryota > Metazoa > Chordata > Amphibia > Caudata > Salamandridae > Lissotriton > Lissotriton vulgaris. The sequence continues at coordinate 323,445,928 of NC_141690.1, read as the reverse complement.
CTAAGTTCGTAACAATGGTTTTTCGGGTGGGGGTACCCAGAGCCGAAGGCCACCATTGATTGTCCCATTGATGGATGTCAAGACCCACCAAGAGCACCTCAGACTTAGAGGAGTTTAATTGTGAGTAATTGTTTGCCATTCAGTCTGAGATGGCCAGAAGTTCCTCTTGGAATTTCGCTTGGTCTTGTTTAAGGTTGTTAGAAAAGGTAAATACCAGTTGGGTATCATCAGCATAGTATACCATATTGATGTTCTGTGCTTTAGCCAAGAAGGCCAGTGGGCAAACTTATACGTTGACCAGCGCGGGGTTCAAGGCAGAGCCCTGGGGGACCCCACAACTGAGAGGGTAGATGCTGGAAAAATAGGGAGTGGCAGAGACCTGAATAGAGCGCTTGGTCAAGAAAGATGCAAACCAGGCCAGGGCCTTGCCCTTGACCCTGGTCTCATCAAGCCGTTGGAGCAGAATCTTATGGGACACTGTGTCAACGGCCCCACTGAGGTCTAATAGAAGTCTAATAGAATCAGTATAGCGGTGTTACCCTCATCTAACGTGGCCCATAGCTGCTCTGTTACTGCAAGTGGAGCCAATTCAGTACTTTGTCTGGGCCGGAATCCATTTTGAGACCTGTCCAAGATCTTCTTTACTTCCAAGTGCTTGGTCAGATCGATGTTAACATTGGACTCCATAATCTTGGCCAAATATGGCAGCAAAGAAATTGGACGCTAGTTCTTCAGCAGAGACGCATCTAGTGTGGGTTTCTTCAGCAAACAAATTACTTTAGCGTGCTTCCATGACTTGGAGATCTCTGCAGTTTGAAGTGACATATTTATCAATTCCTGACCCTTGGTCAAGAGGAAATCCTAAACAGGTAAGGTTTGAGAGGATCATCGGGGAGCCTGATTTAACCTTAATAGACCGAACGTCCATGTCTTTAAGAGACATGGGCAGCAGATTTTGTAAAGAATGGGATTGAACTATCATAATAGGGTTCTTCAACGATACAGAGACTCCTGTCCTTGTGTTGAGTTAACTGTATATGCATTCTACATTATTGATGAAGTGTTTAGCCAGTGACTCACATTGTGTATTGGAGGATATGATGTTATTGGCCTTTTATAAGGGAAAATATGGTTTGGAGGAGTTGGGGCTTGACGAGATCAGACTGGCATAGAATGAGGCCTTAGTCTTTTGAACTAGTTTATGATAAACTTAAATTGTTTTCCTATAAGTGATTTTTGCAGTGAAGTCATAGGCAGTTCTCCAAGCCTGCTGTAAAATTTTACATTTTTTCTTAAAATTTTACATTTTTTCCATGATGAGGATCTCGTTGTACCAAGCGTGGTTTTGAATACGCTTGGCACATATAATTTTTCTAAGAATACAGTGGTCAAGTGTGTTGTTAATCCAATCCCTAAAACATACTCTCAGCTGCCTCTAAATCAGTAGGCCATTCTGGGCAGGACAAGTAGATGCGTTCAATTTATGCCAAGGGCGCTTCATAGAAGACTGACATGAGGAGTGTATGGGGGTGCCTACAACACCATGGCACAGAGAAATGAGAAAGTGAGCAGTCCAGGTCAGAGGGATGGGTGTTTTAACCTCCATTGTCTGAATACTGGATCAAGTAAATGTCCTGCAGCATGTGTTGTTCCCTCCACTAGCTGAGTTAGCTGGCAGGAGTCCATGTCTCCCAGGAAGTCGGCAAACTCGTGGGAGTCAGAGCATTCCAAATGTAGATTCAGATCTTCTACAATGCTGAGATTGGCTGCTTCTAAATAAAGAGTGGATGTCATGTGGAAGAAAGCTTCTTGAAAGGCTTTTTCAGGGGCTGGGGACGGCAGATAGGGAGTCCAGTAAAGATAAAATTATGGGGCAGAGTGATTTTGAACAAGGCACTTTCACAGTCTGGAAAAGTCTGCGGTGTAAGAGTACAAGAAAGCGCTGATTTGAATATGACTGCTAGACATCTTCCCCTCCTGCTTCTCCTATTCTGTGCGCACATCATGTAGCCTGCAGCAAGGGCTGAGGCTGAATTGGCCACAGAGTCAGTAGTAAGCTATGTTTCCGTTAGAAATAATATATCGGGTGAGGAGTCCTGTAGGAAATCAAATATTTCTGCATGGTGTATCACACAATGAAACAATCTTTTCCTTTCCATTATTTCTCCTCTGTAACAAGACAGCACCCAAACCATTACTGCTCATATCTATTCATGATTATGCATCCACCTTGCATTTCAAAAAGCTCAGAGGTAAAGCCTTAAATAAACCTACCTTGATATGCTCAAACACCCTCTCACACTTTTCATCCATAACAATCCCCTAGTTCTTTTTCAGCAGTTTGCAAAGGATTTTGTCTTTCCTTTTATGGTGCAAATTCTGCTCGTCAGATCCTATTCAGGAGGTCAAGTGGCAAGCAAAGATTACTGGGGCACAACTGTGAGGTAAGAGGCCTTTTAACACTGCTGTCCCAGGGCCTGCCCTACTATGTGTCTGCAAACTAGTCTACAACAATCTCAGAAGTAGCAGGATGAGCAGTCACATACTTCTCAGGGAGGTAAGTGTGGGGGTTACTAAGCCTGAAGAATCAATACCACATTCTCCAAAGTCTTCCAGTAAAAATAGTACCTCACTTGTGTGGGTAGGTCCAGTGCCAACAACAGGAAATGGCCCAAAACACAATGCAGACACATCGGATTTTTACAGTGAAAACTGACCTTTTTCTGCAAAGTTCCTAGCTGTAGATTTTGAACCCTAGCTTTGCCCAACCTAGGTAAACCTAGAAAACCAATACATTTTTTAAAACTAGACACCAAGGTAAATACAGGATGGGGTGACATTTTACTCACATTTCTGTAATGGGAAGTTCTGGAATATGCGTGGATCCACATAATTACACACACCCCGCATTCCCCATAGCCTTCTGATAAAAATGGTACCTCACTTGTGTGGGTGGGTCTAGTGCCGGCAACAGGAAATCGCCCAAAACCCAACACTAACACACCACAGAGTAACCCTATTTTTGCAAGGTGCCTAGCTGTAGATTTTGAACCCTAGCTCTACCGGCATCTAGGGAAACAAAGAACACCAATACGTTTTTGAAAAATAGACATCCAGGGCAATCCAGGATGGGGTGACTTGTCTGGCTCTTACCAGGTTCCCTTAGAAACCTCAAACTTGTCTGGCTCTCACAGGGTTCTGTTATCCAGAATACCTTACAATCCTGTAAAAATAAATACATTTCCCACACATTTCTGTGTTGGAAAGTTCTGGAATCTATGTTGATCCACAAAATTCCACTCACCTTGCATTCTCCAAAGTTTTTATATAAAAATGGTACCTCACTTGTGTGGGTAGGTCTAGTGCCTGTGTCTGGAAACAGGCCAAAACACAACGTGAACACACCACATATTTACAGTGAAAATGTACACTTTTTTTGCAAAGTGCCTAGCTGTAGATTTCGTACCCTAACTCTGCCGGCACCTAGGGAAACTTAGAAAACCTATATGTTTTTAAAAACTAGACATGCAGGGGAATCTAGGATGGGGTGACTTGCCTTTCTCTCACCAGGTTCTGTTACCGAGAATCACTTGGAAACTTCAAACTATGTAAATAAAAAATACATTTTCCACACATTTCTGTGATGAAAAGTTCTGGAGTCCGTGTGGACCCACAAAATTCCATCTACCCCACATTGTCCAAAGTCTTCTGATAAAAATGGTACCTTACTTGTGTGGGTAGGCCTAGTGCCCACGACAGGAAATGGCACAAAACGCAATGGGTTGACTTGTCTGGCTCTTACCAGGTTCTATTACCCAGAATCCCTTGGGAACCTAAAACTTAGTCACAAAAAACTAATTTTCCTTACATTTTGGTGATGGAAAGTTCTAGAATCTGCATGGATCCACCCCCGCCACATTCCCCAAAGTCACCAGAGAAAAATGGTACCTCTCTCACGTGGGTGGGCCAAGTTCCCGTGACAGGTAATCGCTCAAAACGTATTGAGGAGACTTCAAAATTACCACAAAATGACTAGACTGGTTTTGCAAGGGTGGTCAACTGGTTTTTTGGCCACAGGCTCGACAGCCTTCTAGGGAAACCTGCCAAACCCACACATTTCTGAAAACTAGATACTTGGGGGAGTCCAGGAAGCTATGGCTTGCATGGACCCTCTAACGTTTTCCTACCCAGAATCCCATGCAAACCTAAAATGTAGCTGAAAAAAACACATTTTCCACACATTTGTTTGTGGGATCACTGTGCCAGCACAAATGTTGAATTTGCTAAACAGTTTTTTTTAGCGCTTAGAATTTGCTTTGCTATACCATTGGGTCTTCCCATTCACAGGCCCTTGCCCCACCCAAACCAGTGAGGTATCATTTTACTCGGGATGTGCACATTTTTCAAGGATCTTCACCAGAGTAGGGATGTTGGAGATGGGGTGAAAGTTATTTAGGTTGGTTTGATCTGCCGTTGGGTTTTATAGGATAGGGGTGACCTGCCCAGACTTTAGGCAATCAGGGATTGTGTCTTGGCATAGGAAGGCTTTTATGATCTTGGTTCAAAGTGGGAGTATGAACACTTTGAGCTCCTTGAAGAAGTTGGAGGGAAGATGGCCATTGAAGTGGTTTGATGGTTTAAAATCTGATAGAACTTTGAGAATTCAGAGTTCCTTAATGGTTTGGAAAGAGTTCCATGTAGCGTGAGGGTTTAGAATAAGTCCCGTATAACCAGATGGCACCACCGACATGGATTGAGAAGGCTAGGGTGATGTATGAGAGGGCCATTCCCCAGTGCATTCTGCAAGTCAGTTCTAAAGTGTTCAGCCTTCTCAAGGAAGAAGGAGCCAAATTGTTTGCAGGTAGGAGGTGCATTAGATCCAGCTGGGGAAGAGTTGGGTGGACCATTCAATTGAATTTCAACAAGCTCAAATAGTTATTTGGGCCTATTTCTAGCTTGGTCAAATTGGTTTCTGAAGAAATCTGATTTGGCGTTTTTGATGCTTTTGTAATATGTATTCCTCTGTGATGTTTAAGGTGTTCTAGGGAAGGTGAGGATCTCCATCTTCATTAGGCTAGTCTCAAATTGCATTGTTTTGGTATTGAGTCTACCATTATACCTTTATATGGTTTTGCGTCTTTGTTGGATAATCTTTTTAGCTCTAGGGGTGTTATTGAGTCTAGAATAAACTCCATGGAGCTATTTAGTGGTTTGTAAGGACTTGAGCATCTGACATGTCTCCAGGAGGCGGTAGGATGTTATTGCTGAGGGATGTCAATTCGTTAGTGTTGATAATCCTTGTGCTTCTTTTACATTTTTTAGTTTTTTATGTAAGCAGTGTTTCTTTTCAAGGGTTCAAAAATGAGGAATGTGATTCATTAGTGGTCAGGCCAGTCACATGGGAGGATAGATTCTAGGTGGATAGTGTGAGCCTTTGAAGTGATTTGAACTGTGGTAACTCCCTTGTTAAGTCAACTACAGGGTCATTCACATCAGTCCAGTGGAGATTGAAGTCTCCAAGGAAGATTAGGTTACTGTGTTGATCAATGTATAATGATATCCATAATGTGTTCTTTGGGGCATTTGGCTCAGAGGCGATAGGCAACTTAAAGATGGAAGGAGAGAAGCGAGAGAGCAGGGTAAGAGGGGTGCTGGGGCGTGTTGCTGAGTGGGTTAGCAGTTTCAGGTACCGGGAGTGTCATTGGTAGTGGCATGGAGGGGGTAAGAGGTGTGGTTTGGGTGAAGTAATGTATTCTGTGACAATGTAACTCCGGAGTAACTGCTCTGGTTGTAGGATGTGGTTAAAGTTTGGTAAAGTGAGCCTCAGCCCCTCTTGGAGTTGCAGGTTAGCTCATGTTGCACACTGGGTTGGTGGATATATTACTAGCTGGAACTTTTGTAACGCAAAAGAAACCTTCCTCAAACAAATCAAGATTATGATAAGATGATTGGATGAGGATTGTCTCCTTGTTGTAAATGGAGATGGTTGAGGATTTTCAAGAAGAAATTATCAGGGATCACCTAGTTAAAAAAACTAACAACAAGAAGATTGGAAACGGTCTGTGGAAATGAATACTCAGAGCTTAACATGAGTCAGATGGATAAGTGGATAATGCAGCAAGTAAAAATGGAACCAATAAAACTGGGGTACAACTCTAACTTGGACTAGAAGAAAAACAAGAAAGAGAAGAAGGCGGAAAAGGTGCATTTGTTGGGTGAGGAAACAAATCACATAGGAGTAATTCCAAAGGATGTTCTGGACAATGCTAGTGGCTTCTGATGGACTAAGTCTTGAACCACAAGTACTGTATCGAGATCCTGGAACTGTGGACTGTGTCAAAGCATTCTCCTGCTAACATCATGAGAAACCTGAACTAAGTCATTTGTGGCTCCAAATACTTTCAGAGGACTGGAAAAATATGCCAAGCCAGTCCGACCAAGGTGTGTTGACACTGGCTTGAACATTCAGGATTCTCTCTCCCAGAGCTTTTCCACAGCAGCAAATCTGATTCCACTGGACCTCGCGGAACAGGTATTTGGCCTTGTGAAGCCCTCTTTGTCTACACCCTGAATCCTTGAACTGGTGGAGGAATCTGAGCTCCAAAAAAGTGATTAGGTCTGAAAGTAGAAATCTTCTAGAGGCAGGAGAGGGATCTTCCTTATGCACGAAAATTGAATTTCTTCTGCTCTGACCTTTCCCGTCAAAACGCAACACGATAACTGGGACCTCCACCGATGGCTATACACCCTTGTGGTGCCCTTCTTGATTACAACCTGCTGCCCTTCCCCTCTAAGATTTTTGACTTCCATTTCAGAGATTAAGTCCGAAGGTAAAACTTCCAGCTAGGTCAAGCCTAGTTTATGTAGCCAATAATTGCTTCATCATGTTCAGTCTCAATTGTACCCAGGAACCAAGAGACAACTACCAATTGACAGCAGTTAATTCTTTAGGACCTTTGGTGCTGTTTGAATGTTAAACTTTAAAGATTAATTTCTCCAGTGTCCCTTATTAGATGTTTATAATTGGGTGCAATATTAGTTATTGAAATGTACTAAATTTTTCAAAATTGTTTTGGGGTTTTGTCCTGTGTTATTACTACTTCTAGCTCCTACGGTCTTGAACTATGGATAATGTATTAATTTTCCTGATTTACCCTAACAGGGACTGTGGTTATTGCATCAGGTTAGCCATCACCCCAAATTAACTAATGCCCCAATTAATTACACTACCATGCGTGCAAGGTGAACAAGAGCCTTTTGTTTCAGGGAAACTTAGGACTTGGAATTAGCAAAGCTAGTGGAATTGGGAATTATAGATAACCCTGGGCGTAGTGGGCGTAGTGGGGCTACGCGAAGCTTCGTGTAGTGGGCATGAATCTACGCCCAACCACGCGCTTCGTGTAGCCCCTCTACGCGCCGCCCGCCTCCCTCCCGCTCTCTCTTACACCCCTAATTTGGATTTTGAATAAGTTAAAAAGTAAAGAAAAACACCTACCTTTTATGCGGCGTCCCGGGGCTCCATCTTCTTCTTTGCGCCGACTTCTTCCAAACCAAATGCGCATGCGCGGGAGCCCGGGCATGCGCATTCCTTGCAAGAAATGCACATTCGCGGCCGCCCACGCATGCGCATTTGGTTGGATGAAGTCGGCGCAAAGAAGAAGATGAAGCCCCGGGACGCCCCATAAAAGGTAAGTGCTTTTCATTACCTTTTAACCTATTAAAAATCCAAATTAGGGGTGTAGAAGAGGGTGGGAGGGAGGCGGGCGGCGGGCAACTTTGCTCCGTCCACGGGTGTGCGTAGTGTTGCCTACTACGCCTACTTTGCGAATCGCGTAGTAGGCAACACTACGTGCACTCCGTGGGCGGAGCGAAGTGCTCTCCCGAGGGTTAATTATAGATAAAAAAGAATGTTTGGAGTGGTTGTTCCTTATGGCAAAGGCCTACAAACCTGAAGGCATTTTAAGATTGTGTTTGTACGTATGTGACCTCCAATGTACACAAAGGTGGATCAGGAGCCACTGACAAACATATCCAATATACTGGTAACATTAAAACTGCCAATGGATATTTTAATGGTATGTCAACAGATAAAAGTGCATCAGGAATCTTGCCATTTGACATCCTTTGTCATGCAAGAGTCTGCCTAGCTGTACAGGCCAATGTCATTGGGTTTGGCATCAGCATCCTCCATATTTCAGAGTGTGATGGTCATTTTGATAAAAGGCATGAAGGGGTGGTGTTCTTCAGGGGTGACGTTGCTGTGTAAAGCAATTGCAAAGAGCAGCCATATTATAGATTAAATGCCATCTTTAATATTTTAATATAATTTGGTTTAAAAGAGCAGAAAAATAAAAAGTGTACGTTTGATGAAAACAGGGTCAATTACTTAGACCATCATGGATCAAAAGAAGGAGTGCGACCAAAAGTAAAATTGTTCAAGGGCACAATGGAGGCCCCACCATCTACCAAAGATCTGCTGCAATCTTTTTGGGCTTGGTAGAGTTTTATGCCATGATGAGACAGGAATTTCCCCTGTATGATATAAAGTTGTTTCCCCTCACTGTGTGCCCAAAATGCATACCAGTGATCCTGTTTTTAATTTTTTTTATTTTTGGCCATGCCACATACTACTAACCCAAGTGCATGCATTGTCCTTGGCCCAGCCATTGTACAATGATAAGTTCTGGACCTTGTCCTGAACTGTCATTGATTTCATGTGTGGTGCACATTGGTGGCAATGCACCATGGCTGATGAATTATAGTATATAAGAATAATAATAGGGAAACACTTATCGGGGTACCAACACAGAAACCCCCTTTAGGCCGTCTGACCTTTGTACATACTTTCAGTGCACTCACAAACAAAATTCAGAAAAGCATCAGGAAACACTGGCGCATCCTGAACAGCTTCACAGATTTTGCTCTAAAGAGGAGCACGAATTTGAAAGATTGGCTTGTACATACTAGACCGCCTAACACAAGACAAGATTCAAATACAACTCTATGGAATCTGCCAAGAGTACAGGCCAATTTTCACGTGGCTCCTGTGGGGTATTTGCTCAAACTAAGCAGTCCAAATTTGTAGACATAGGGAGTAGCAAACCCTGGGAACAAAGATTTTTCAGTAACTGCAATAGTGACAATCTGATCTATCTTATTACATGCACGTGTAATAGCAAATATGTTGGCATGACGACGAGGAAAGTTAAACTCCGTATGATGGAGCACAAGAGCACTTTCAGGTGTCTCAAAACAATGACAAAACTTACTAGACATTGTGTCGATCGAAATCATAAACCTGATGATTTTGAATGGACTGTGTGGAGAAACCTGTGTTCCCACCACACTGTAGTGATGTGGCAAGCCTCTTATTACAAAAAGAACAAAGATGGGTCTTCAAACTTAAGAGTGACATGATAGGTTTGAATGACTCCATTCCATGGCTGGCGCTTGCGAAGACATGAATTTATTACTCCCTGAATGATATCTGTTTCTAAATATATGAGTTCCTTCCATGCGAATCACCTATAGAAAGTCTAATAAGATTTGAACAACTTAGCACTATGGAGCTAAAATTGAACTGGAATCACAAGGTCTAAAGTGAACAGCAATTATGATTACTGCTAACATGAATGAGAAAATATTGTTTACGTTGATATCGATATATGCACCATATACCACTAATTTTGCATTCTATTTCATTTACTGTTAGCTAACACACACCATTAATAACCATAATGGGACATGCCATGGGACATGCCATACAAGTTGTGTCTTTAGACACTACACATAGAGACTAAAGACGCTTAATCAGTTTTGCATAGAACGATGAGTGTAAGGACACACGCCTTAGCTGTATATTTGGCAACTTGTGACTAAATGAATGACAAAACTATTGAATGAAGAGTGGTTCTAAAACCCACATTGGAGTTTCAAAAATACGTGGTCTGTATATATATACAGCTTACATAGAGATACTACTATTATTAGATGACCTGGATTGTTCTGGGATTCCATAACAGAAAACCAAAGCAGGCCCGTCATCTGTCTGGTTCAAGTAACTTTACTAGAATACCAACAAGAACTACAACTCCCATCACCACATGGGTATTTTGGTATTTTTTACAAAAACATAAGACTTAGGCAGGTACGACATCTGGCTTGTTTGAGAAACTTTATGTGATTAGATATAAGAACTACAACGCCAATCACCATATCGGTAATCTGGTAGTTCTGATTATTTCATCAACGTGAGGCAGACGCCTGTGGGAAAGACGTTGTAGATGCTTTTTATTTTTCTGAAAAGAAGCCCGGTTGGCGTTCACTCGGTACCTCCACTCCAGCTTAGTACCTAGCCATGAGGTACCGACGGAGAGGTGAGCACCTAATACCAGCAGCGAATTGTTTCGTTAACATAGTTGTTTAAACTTTAATATAGATCTGAGAGCTTGTTTTTTAACGCGTTTTGTATCGCACTACGGACGCTGTATGAGTATTGTTGTTTAATAACAGACTGTTTCTTTCTGAGTTGCCCGAGGTGCAGTATACACAACTAGCAATACATATCGCTAAAAGAGTCATTTGTGTTGCAGAAGTTTTTTTAATCAAGTTGCAGGCCCAAGCGCTCGTAATTTATGTGTCGCCCAAAAGAACGAGGCTCTATCTCTCCCACTGTTGACACAAATAAAATTAGACTATTTTTCTAAATACCCAAAAAACGATGCAGTGATGCAATGGAAGGTACCAGAATGAAGTACACAGGATGGCATATACAGAAACAATTTCTTGTGCACTTAGTACCCTAACAGTTGCTTTAATTATACTCTTGGCTTCATGTATGGGTCACATTCATACATATATGAAACATTAATTCCATACTTATTCACTCCCAGTGTAATTTGCTTGTCTCTACTACCTTGTAGAAAATACTGTTTAATTTTGATAGAAGGCAACAGAAGCTTTTTTTCTTGTTCAGGATGGTGGCCGTTTTCAGAATAGCAGACTCTTCTTTGTCTCAGCTAGAATCTATGTTATAATGAACAATGTCTGGTGATCATGTGACAACGGCATTTTGATCCTCCACAAATGTATGTTGTTGGATTGTTCTCTTTCAGAGCGGGGCCTCTGATTTACTTGAGCTGGTGCCGAGTGAGGTGAGGTTTACTTCTTGATTAGCAATGGTAAGCCCCTATTTTCGCCAGCTATCTGTTTAAGCGAAATGGATATTATTAGATTGAATGAATTTTAGAAAGCATTGGTTTATTGAGATTCATTATGTTTACCTATCTCTCCCTAGAAGCAGTACAACCATCATGCTAACATCAAGGGCAGAATGTTAGTACAACAATAATACTGTTGGTATATTTTCTTATCTAATATAGTGGTTGCAGTGACAACAAATATTCGTAAGGTCCTGAAGAAAGCCAGGAAGATTTTTCTCCATATGGTTAAAACATGTCGACCAGGAAAGCAGTGATTACTCTCTAACTGCTTTGTTTTTTGTAACTTTTTCACTTTTTCACACCTTTTTATAGGAGAACACATGAGACACTGCCATGGAGGATAGTATACCGTCTCTATGGTTTATCCTTTTTAACACACTATTTTCACAGTCCTCTTGCACTGCACTTTAAAGGTATCCTAATAACTTACTCCCTGCAACACATCCATATATATTCTTTTCCTTCTTCAAGAATCACATAGAAGGATACAACTTCCTATTTTGCTTTCTCTGATCACTAAAAGAAGCACTAGAGGGTTGTTCACGAGTATTCTCGGTTTTAACTTTGCTTTCTAGAATTTGCTGCATACACAGCATCAGAATGAGTTGTTCCAGTCGTGTAGGTTATTTGTGTTGTTTGTAAATATAAGAATTAGGGGGATTGAATCCTTACAAGACTTTAAAACTTCCCTCAGACCATTCTTTGTTGTTTTTGATGAATTATAGTGACAGACTTATACCTGTGAGACATCAGTGGGTGCTGCTCATGATGAGCCGTAAATCCTGAATGAGATAGCCCATGCATTGCATGTATGTAATTATGTTTGGCATTATAGTGTGCCGTGAACAACTAATACAGACCTGCAATTTCTATTTGGATGCCCAGAGCATGCACAAAGAGTTGAAGATGGACAAAAGGTTGCTTTCTCCAGACAGCACATGTATATTGCAGGAATCTCTTTGATGAGAGCGAGGAGCAACAGGCACTACGGTGAGGAAAGAGGAGACAGACCTCCTTTAGGAGAGACAGGACCCTTCATGATACAGTGGGCTGTACATGATTATCACTGCCACTGCCATTAGGTAGATGGCTTGGGCTTGTGGTATCTGATTTTTTGTGGAAGGAGCCCATTGAAGAGTTATGGATTCTTGTCTGTCATTCTGATCTCTGAGAGGAGGGCTGGCAAAAAGCTGGGTGCAGCTTGCTTGCATCTCTTTTTATTTCTGTGGTGGAACTTAACCCGGAGACTGTCCTGCTGGACACAGCATTCTTGCAGACAACGCCTAGTTCTAAAACATGGCCTGACCTGGACACATGAAAGGGAACTGGTCAAACCAGTTCCAAGGAGGCAGAACTAGAATATATATAATCTGTCTGTGAAAACAGAATAATTATGGGAGCTCAAAACCTATCGTTGTTCATTGGTGTGGTCTCTTCTAGACTCAGGGTCTACTACACAGCCAAGGGCTGGTGTTCCACTGACAGTCAACACCTCAGAGGAGACAGAACATCTCATGGCTTGCAATCTGAAGTAAAAATTACTGGATTGTCCTAGATGTCAAGATATTATATCTGTTTGCAAGGGAAGGAACCAACAACCCTGCAGGAGAATTGAATTGTGGAAGGGACTGCTGTAATTTAACCTGGTGTATCGTCAATCCAAAGGACAAGGTAATCAATGTGCTTATGAACTCTTAGTACTGCTAGTGTGACCTACATCATGTATCCCCTTTGTAGCTGGCAAACTTTGGAAGTGATGTGGTAGATCTGACTGAAGTATGGATAAGTGCCTGCTGGTATACCATGTGTCCAACAAGTAGACTGCATGACTGCTGCACTTCCAAGTGTGCTATGGGGTTGGAGACACTTTGGAAGATTAAGCAGCCTGAGAGGTGCCCTGGAAGAACTTCTAAATGAAGCAAGGTCATCTCTTTAAGGCACTGTGTGCCAAAAGATATCACCTTAAACATGCCATGCTGAAGAACTGTGGAAAGTACTCACTACCATTTTAGGGTAATCCGCCTTGTGAATCAATTATGCTCCCAAGCTCTGCACAGTAAGCTGTGATCTGCAGCCTGCAGCATGGCGAATGCCCCCTTCAGAAATCTTCCCCCCAGCTGCAACCCTATGAGCAGTGTGCTGCACAGCTGGTACTGTGCCGTTCCTGGGAAGGCTGTTGTGTGCTGCCTGGAGGCTCCTGCTGCCAGTGAGATCCTGTTACAGAGGGATGGCCAAAGGTGGCTCTTACTGCTACTAAGAACTTTGGGAAGGACACAACAGACCTATGACCAAGACACTGAGTGCTCGGACTAGATAAAAAGGGGGAAGTGTGATCTGCACCCACCAATCTACCGTGAATGCTGAACTGGGGAGTCAAAAGCCAGGGGAACCTATGAAGTGTAGCTAGAGTGCTATTAAACAGAATTCCCTAGAGGACAAGTCCTGCACCTGTGAATCGGGTATTTGTGCTTTATTGATTGTGTAAAGGAAGCCTAGATTTTCTGTGTAATAAAGTACTTGTCTTTTCTACAAAGACAAGCACTGGGCTAGACATTGATCTGATTGTACTGATCCAAGCAGATTCCAGAACTTTCCATTTTTATCAGAAGGCATTGGGGAATGCGGAGTGGGTGGAATTTTGTGGATCCACACAGATTCAGAACTTTCCATCATATACATGTGGGGAAAATGTGTTTTTTACAAAGTTTGAGGTTTGCAAGGGATTCTGGGTAAGAGAACCTGTTGAGAGCCAGACAAGTCACCCCATCCTGGATTTCCCTGTGTGTATAGTTTTAAAAAAATGTTTGCTTGTTTTCCCTAGGTGCTGGCAAAATCTACAGCTAGGCACTTTGCAAAAAAAAGGGTTACTTTTCACTGTGAAAATGTGGTACGTCCACATTGTATTTTGGACCATTTACCTGTCGTGGGCACTATGTCAACCCACATAAGTGGGATTCCATTTTTATCGAGAGACTTAGGGAAACACAGAATTGTAGAACAACTGTTATTACCTATTGACGTATGATGCATATCTGCCTTCCAAATGTAAGACAATGTGTAAAAAAGAAGTCACTTTGAAAAATGTCCTATTATTCAAATGCAGGTATGGGTACCCACAATTTAGAAGATGTGCAAATGTATACTGTTTCTAAACTCTATATGTTGTCCCCATTTCAGAAATTCATAGGTGTCTTTCACTATTTATATTTTCTAAAATGAATTGCCATATACCTTGTACACAATAAAAAAAACATTGCTAGATGCTGCTCAGATATTGGCTCTATGTTCCTCGGGTTCTTGGTCAACCTACAAGTCCTATATATCCCCACAACCAGAAGGGTTAAACAGATGTAATGTTATATTGCTTTAAAACATCTGTCATACTTAGAAGAGGTTACAGGTGAAAACGTTGGCACAAATGGCTGCTTTTTTCAACTCTCGAATCATTTTAAATTTTCCCTATTTTCAACTGTTAGTTTCTATTAGAAAGCTTTGAAGGATCTACACAAATAACCCCTTGCTAAATTTAGAATTGTCCACCTTTCAGAAATGTATAGCCTTCTAGGATCTATTATTGCTTTCTCACCTATTTTTAGCATTAACTGGAAAAATAGCAAAAATAGAGTATGATACAATACAATGCCAAAACTGTATAAAATATTTTGGTTTTCTGACAAAAGTCTGTAAGTCCCTGAAAACTGGGAAGATGGTGATTTCAGCACCACAAACCCTCTGTTGATGCCATTTGCAGGGCAAAAAACAGATGCTTTCATCTGTAGCACTTTTCCCCCAAAAAACCCAACATTTTGCTGTATTTCGGCTAGTTTCTGGGTCCCCTCCAGGGGAATCAACAAACCCCGGGTACTGTCAAAATCCCCATGATGTTGAAAGAAAAGGACGCAAATTTGGCTTGGAAACTTTATGTTGTCAAAAAGTTACAAGTGCCTAAGCGCAAACTAACCCAAATAGCCAAAAAAGGCTTAATGCTGGGGGGAGAGGACGAGCAGCCAAGATGTTAATTACCCACGACTAACCAGTTGACGTCTTTAAGCATAAATATTTTAGATCTCTTTCTCTACAATCAACCGCACGTAGCTCTGTAATTTCTCTTTTTGATAAGGCCAGGTAGAGGGCAATAATCAAATTACAGCTTTTTACTAAAGTGGTGATATCCGATGTTTATTCCCGAACCTACTCCTTTCCAGCTAAAGTCATTTATTATAAATCCATCATTACAGAGCGTGGACGATTATGGTTGGACTGATATAAACGGCTTATTCTAGAAACTCAAAGTTCGTACTAGTACAATGGGGAACCATGGGCCTCATTTATGAGGCTGTGCATCACTTTTACGCAGCCGGTGCGTCACTTTTTGTGACGCACCAGTGGCGTAAAAAATGCACCTCGTTGCGCCATATTTACAAAGTGACGCATCTAGGTATATGCGTCACTTTGTAAACCCCTGCGCCACATTATACCTGCGCCAGGTATAATGTATGCAAGGGGGGCGTATTGACGCAAGAAGGGGTCATGGAAGTGACGCAGTGAAATCTATAATATTTCACTGCGCCACTTCTAGGACAAAAATGCGTCAATTTCTTACGCCTGCCACTCGACAGGCGTAAGACTGACGCAGGCCCTTTCACATGGGGGTTGCCCCATGTGAAAGGACACATTGCTGGAGTTGCGTCACTTTTGTGACACACTCCAGCAATGTGTCACTTTTGCGCCTACAGATACGTCAGAAATACTGACGTATCTGTAACTCCTTGCGCCATGATGCGTCATACTGTAAATACGATGCATCATCGGTGTCGCAAGGAGGGCGCAGTGAAAAGTGACGCATCGCTGTTTTCACGCAGCAATGCGTCACCTTACATTAATGAGGCCCCAGGATTGTAAGTATGTTTCCCATCTGATAGCTGGGGCCATGGCACATTTTGACAGAGATAACAGGTTTTTCCAAAATCTTGCTTCAGCCATTTCACAATGTAAATGAACTCTCAGGCCTAGCATCTTTGCCCATTTAGACATTTAGGAAGAACCATTGCTTTATAAGCTACAAATATATTGTAAATTGGCCTCTCCATAATTTTGTTTCCGCTTTTATTATACCTCCTACGTTTGAAAGTGCTTTTGCATTTCAAGTGTCAAGGTCCGCAGAACAGATAGTAGCCCTGATTACGAGTGGGCTAGTAAATCCGACCTGTAAGTAAACCTTTGTTTACAGACAAGTCAGAATTATGAGTTTGACACTATTTCATGCATTTGTTATCAGATGTGTTAAATACCTAAGCTGTTGTTAAAAATTGGCGAGTTAAACCATACCATACCGTACCTTGGAGACTTGTATGTGTTAAACACCAAAATCCTCATGATATTACCTACTCGTGATCGTTGTGATTTATTGTAGATGATAAATAACGTAGCCTGTGTTTTTGTTATTTGTCATGTGCAATAAATAAAAACTCAACAAGTAATCAGGGCCAGTGACTTATTACAAAACATATCCAGATACTTGTCCGAGACGTGTTTATTTCTACCGGAGGCCATTATTGTAGTTTTATCCAGGGTTGATTGTTACATTACTTTTGGGTCAATAATCAAAGTCCGCCAGTTTCCTCTCAAGACTGACAGAGATCCTGTCTTTTATTACAAGGTGATCTGCACAGAGGAGACTGGGAATAGGCACGGCCGGCTCCTACGCTAGGGCAGAAGAGCGTCGCCTCAATGCTTTCTCGCAGTGTGAGAAGCAGAAACATAAAATGGTAATAATTTTTAATTATTACCATTTTATGTTTGCGTTGCAGGTGTCCGGGTGGGCGGGGCTGCTCTGGGGAAAGAGTGGTGTGTCCACTCCTGAGTGCGCAAAGACTGTTTGGTTGGCCCTCTTGGGCCGCCCACACTAGTCATGCACACTTTGCCCTTCTCCATGAAGGCTACAATGCAGCCTACATGGAGAACATGCCCGCCTTATAAGGCCCTGGCTTGGCACCATCCCGACTAATCACAACACTGCATGCAGCATTGGGATTGGCTTAGGGGAGGGAACTTCGCTGCCCGATTCCTGTTCCTTTGGGAGGCAGGAGAGCAGGAGCTGAGAAGATGCGGGATCGGGCCTGAAGGTAAGCTTTTTTTTTTAAACCCCCGTGTGACCTCCCCCATGAGCCCCCATTCCCAAGTGACCCCCCTCCCTGTCGATCCCCCGCACTCCCGCCAGCGACCCATGTCGGCCGCAACTGGGAATTTGAACATCTCCCTTTGAGTAAGACACCCTGGTAATCTAATCTTTGCTGTTCTCCGCCTCGGACACAACAGGACCTCGTGTCCCCCCCAGAAGCATGCCTCCTTGGACAGCACACTCCGCTGCCACAACTCTGCAGCCACATCCCTCGTATTTTACTTGATAGGTGTCCCGGGAGCTGCACAGACCTTAAGAAACCTGAACAAATGTGAATCAGTTGGCCTTTGCTAAGAAGCTGCACATTGTACTCATCTGCAACGAATAGGAGCTATGCCAAATAACCACATCGCCATTACTGCCAGGACCCGGTTTTCTATCAAGTGGGGAGCCGCAAGTGCAGCAGAGGGAAGTGGACTCCATTTCCCGGCATCCTTGATGGCAAGCGAACCCCATCGTACGTTAGACGCGCCAGGAGGCGCTTAAAGCAACGCCAGGGCTCCCGCATCGTGGGAGCTCTTTTTTATTTACCTGTAGTCGCCATTACCACCTGGACCCGGTTTCCTAGCAAGTGGGCAGCCGCTAGTGCAGTGGAACGGAGCGGACTCCATATCCCGGCATCCTTGAGGGCGAGCGCACCGCACCGGACACTAGACGTGCCAAGAGGCACTAAATGCAACGCCGGGGCTCCCGCAGCATGGGACACGCGTGGGCGCGCCCAGGCCTTCCCCGGGCAAAGCCTGTCAGAGGTAAAAGAGGCCAGGCCAGGATATACCATTTCCATCTTGGGATTTGAACTTTCATGGACCCTATTGTGAACATTGGGACTAAGTTAATAAGGTACGAGGGTCTGAGGGCTTAAGTCTGTTGGTACATATTATTACTGATTGTCATATTGTTATGTATTACTGTCATTATGAATATTAATAGAGGAAAATGGCACAGAAACTAATGAATAAATGGAAATCATTAACAGGAAAGGGAATGGTGGGTACTTTGGATGCTTTTTTGTTACGGGCAGAGGAGGCCCTTATCCATGAAATCGCTCTTACAGAGCAAAGATTGTCACTTGAGCCACAATTTCCCCTAAGGTAGCCTGCAACTTCTCCCTTGGGAGACGTTGCGGACCTCACTAACTCCCAACATTGTTCTTCTTTCACCAGGTTATCGCTTAGTCAACTGCCCGAATTCAATGATGCCACAAAGACAAACAACATCTCAACCTGGTCTAAAGTAAATACCAGGGGACAAAATAGTAAAAGCAGCCAGAGGAGTAGTCCCCTAGTCTACTCCAGGAAAATAAAGGGACATAGCTCTAATAAGCTATCTCACCCAGTATATAAAAGAGGGTGTAAAAGTAAAATCACAGTGGATTAGGAGGAGAAGGAGGGGGAAGAGGGGGAGGAGGGGAATTACGAAGCAACTAGCATCACTAATAAGGAGTCTACTTTAATAACCCTAGCCCCAGCTGAGTATTGATAGCAGAGAGTTCTGGACAAAAATGAGTGAGGTTATTTTAGATTTATTGAACCCATTGATGCAAAAGCTATCCAGACTAGAAGAGAGCATAGATAAGCTAGAAAAGTTCACAGGTAGTGCTCATCTAAATCAGCCAACCCAGACGAGTCAGATGGGCTTTCAGACTACTCAATCACACTTGACTAACATATGTCAATGTAGAACTATGTCTGCCCATCCAGATAGGAATGACAGATCTATGACTGTACAGCCTGGAATTTCTGGCTCCGGCATAGTAGAAGCACTCCAAATGGCTCCATTGGATCTCCACCCCACGATATAGCACAGGCCCCAAGTACTATACAAGAACATCTGTTGAGTATTCAATGGAACCCCCCTAGTAGACCTAACTACTCATGCAGAAAGGAAGCCCACTCACAAGGTATCCAATGACATGAAAACCAGCTACCGAGAGATTCACCCGGTATAAACATATTACATCTCCCTTCAGAAGCAACGCCTTACACTACTGTGTTGGCTAATGTCCCTATATTGTCACACGGAGCGAGGGAACATTGGACAACACTAAAAAAAAAATAGTTGAATGTGATAAGTGCAAGGTCGGGATTAACAAACCCGCTCATTTCAGAGTTTAGGATGGTCAGACCGAACAGCTGGTTAGGAAAATCTAAAAGGTCACTAGAGGGCGACTGCCTAGTATTAACCTTTGGGTCACCTGATTTAGTTCAAACAATACTAGAGAGGGTGGGCAATTGGTCAATAGAACAAACGGGGATTAACATTATACCATTGGGTTATTTCTACAAGTCAACTGGCCCCACACAGCCTTTACTGGGGGAGGACCGAGGAGGAGGGTGGAGGCAACATAGATATACCATCCCAGTGAATAACTACTATGATGTCCTCCATACCCTAGATGATAACAACTGGCTACAGCCATCAAACGGGGGTTCAGTTGACAACCGGGATACTTCAAGGGGTAACTCGATTATAGCAGCACCTATTAACCAATCGAGAGTACAGAAAACTGTAGATCTTATGTCACCGCACTGGCCAAATGTGAGGATATCCTCCGTGAGATCTACCACGAGTAACTCCCTAGTAAGCAGATGAGATATAAATGAACCATCAATATTGGTCCAAATACAAGCCCATACTGGTAAACCTGCCATCATGGGCCAAGTGGCAGAGGAGGTTGAGTGTGTGGGAGGAGTTCAAAGTGAGGAAATTAAAGGACATTTTTATTTTTTTATACCCATGCAGGCGTATGAAGGCCAACAGCTGTTGAACCTAATATCGACAATCCAGTAGTTGATAATTATGCTTATGGGAATAGTTTGAGACCCTCAGGTAAGAAGTCTAGAGGCCCCAGTCAGTCATTGACTGATTTACCTAAGCTCCTGTTACATTGCAGGTGTCTCTTCCAAACTAGGCAACCCGGAATGGGGAGAATTTATACAAGATAATGACATTTGCATGTTCGAGGAAACCTGGGCCAGGGAGGTTACCACCAGACAAGGCTATGCAACTTTCAGCAAAGCAGCCACATGTGGGGGAAGGGGAAGACCAGTGGGGGGCATTTGCACCTGGATTGCAACATATCTAGGGTGCTCAGCAAAACAGGTGGGGACATTCTCTAGTGACATTCTTTGTGTTATTCTGAGTTTTCCTACCCGGGTCAAGATAGCAGTGATTAATGTCTACTCTCATCCAGTAGGGTATAGTCAAGAGTCTGCTACTCTTGATTTTAATTGTCAGTATGAACCTTTGAAAGATTTGGATGCGGGTAATCCAAGTGAAGAGAACTTGCACCTGACCATTCCAGAGCCCAATGCCCCGGCAACTCGGGCTTGGACATCATTGGTAATCCAAATGAATACCCTTTCAGGGCATGTAATGGGCGTTCTGAATCTGACTCCCTGGCACATTTCACATGAGCAGCTGTCTTTTAAGCAACAAGCAGTGGCTGTGGCCGGCACTTGTTTCCACATTATTAGATCTTTGAGGAAGTTCTTTGATCTTCTTCCTCTGTCAGCAAGGAAAACGGTAGCAGTTGCTCTGATAACATCCAGACTGGACTACTGCAACGGCCTGTATGAGGGGGGGGGGAAACAAGTCCGTTCTCCACAGGCTGCAGATGGTCCAGCATGCAACTGCCCATTTAGTGCTACGCTGGCCCCGCAAGTCATCTGCTTCGGCAGCACTCAAGGCGCTTCATGGGTTACCGATCTGTAAAAGGGTCCTGTTTAAGATCCTTCTGATTACCTTCAGAGCTTTCCAACAGCAAGGGCCTAGATACTTGTCCAATGGGTTCAAACGATATCAGCCCACGCGCTGTCTGAGGTCTGCAAATCAGAACCTGTATTACCTAAATTTAGGCTAGCAACTAAAGGTGGTAAATCTCTTTTCCTTTTAGGCGCCAAGGCCTGGAATAAACTTATGTGGCAGCTTCGATCGATGCCCAATGAGAGCCATTTTAGAAAAGCACTTAAAACATGGATTTTCTCCCTCACTGATGCTGCTTGTAGAGCACTGGTTTAAGGTACATTGTGACTAAGTTTGCCTTCATTTTCCCCCAACCCATGTCATCTGAGTTGGTTTGAGCGACAAGATACTCCCTGGAGTGATAGTAGCGCTATAAAAGTGTACCTTACATTACATTACATAATAGACCGGGTTGCCCGTCTATCCTAGATTATATTCTGGTGGACACCAAATCATGGCATTGTGTAAGAGAATATTAGATCAAGCAGAGACACGACAGTGATCATAACGCCCTGATTCTTGAAATGGTTCTGCCTCACACCGGGGACATTTCTAAGGCCCATTCTCTATTTGTCACTGGGCCGACCCTAACTAGTTGTAGGAGGAGAGTAAGATGGCGTTAACTCTGCAAATCCCAAGAAAAGTTAGCTTCCCTCTATCAAAACGTTATCCCATTTCTGAAGGTTGCAAAACAATTGAGTGGGACTCTTGACCTTTCCAGTTCATTTATTGAAATTGCGGAAAACCATCAAGTTCTAGTAACTGCTCTGGACAATATTTTTTTCCCTAATACACGATGAAAGAAAATGGGGGTATTCAGGCACCCCTGGTATGATGGAAATTGTCGCAAGGCCAAGCAAACTCTTGTCCTAGCCATTACATCCAACGACAAGTAGCAAATAAAGGCTAAGTTACTAGTCTACAAACATCTTGTTAAACTGACAAGAAGAAATTGGGAAGAGGAAACATGGGAGACCCTGAGAAATGCATTAAGCACTAGGGATATGAGGAATTTTTGGAATCTAATAAACACTGGTTCCACAGAGGGAATATCTGCTATAGAACCAAACCTAGGGGCAGAGGTTTGGAAGGCCCACTTTCAGTCATTATATTCTAAGGTAGAGGGTGATGAGGGGCAAGTTATAAATGCATGATCCCACCCCCTGTTATCTTGCGCCAACACCCCAGAAATGTCCCCAAAAGAGATAATGGATGCTTTAAGCTGGGTAATTCCTACAATGGCCCCAGGTATAGATAAGATTCCTGGTGATCTTTTTCTCTCTGAACCCAGCATCTGGGCACGTGCATTCTATGTAATTCTATTCTCCAGGGAATGGCAATCCCCACGACTTGATTGGGGGCGGAAATCATCCCTATTTATAAAAAGGGCTCATCTCTCCATTCTGCAAAGGGGGGCGTGGCTTGGACGCCGATCGGGATGGCGGCGTGAGCTTGCAGCTCCGCGCAGGGTCCTGCTATTTCTCCTGAAAACTGCACCCGGAGCGACCCCTGGTCGGTGTAACTGGCCTACGAAGAGTTGGGGAACCACTGGAGAGCGGCGGAGAGCACGTTGGGGTTTGCTGGCCCCGAGGAGACCTAGTTAGACGACGGCCGAGGTGTTGCCCAGAGTGTGAAGAAAATGGCGACGGCAGGGGTCGATGGCCTCTGAAACCGAAACTGAGTGGAATCGGCATCGGCTGGCGGGGTGGCCCGCCTCTGCGAGATCGGAGTAGTAGGAACTATGGGTGCGGACCTGAGAGGCAGAGAGTTTGGTGACCAACATTGGATCGGGGTACTGGGGGCGAGCACTCGTCTCTACTTCTTCTCCCCCTCTCCCTCCCCCCGGATCTGGCGACAGTGGGGTGGACGGCGCTGGACCCCCTGATCCTTAGAGTTGCGGACATTGCGGAGGCACTCTGTCGCGATCATTGCTGATGCGCACGTCCCCCTGGGCGGAGGTTATCGGTACTTGGCGAGGCCCTATGCCCGTGGCGGCTGCGGGGGGAGCGACCATCACGGAGCAGGGCCGGGAGGACGCGGCCGCACTATCCCAGGTTGGCGAGGCCTCCCCGCCGATGATGGACCAAGAGCAGAGACTGCATCGGCGCCTGGATGCTATATTGGATGCCATCACCTCGACCAAGGAGGCATTGCAGCAGGACATTGCGCAGGTCGCTACGGGGCTGGGGCTCCTGAGAGCGGATCATGCCAAGTTGGCGGATAAGGTAAAGGACCATGAGCAGCTCTTACTGGACCTGAAACCGGCGGTGGTGACCGCGGAACATAAGATAATGGACATCCTGACCCGGCTGGACATGCTGGAACGACGAGAGGAGGATGCCGAAAGCCGTAACAGACGGAACAACGTGCGGGTCGTAGGCCTGCCGGAACGAATTGAAGGGGATGATGCAGTGGCCTATATGGAGGAATGGTTCTGGACTGTGGTGGCACCGGAGGGACTCACTTCCTTCTTTACATTGGAGCGAGCACACAGGGTGCCGGCTCGCCCACCAGCGCTTGGCCGCCCCCCCAGACCGATGGTGGTGAAGCTCCTTCATTATAAGGACCAGGACCTCCTAATCCAGAAAGCTCGGGCCTCGGGCCCATATGAGGTGGAAAACAGCAGAGTCACGATCTTCCCGGACTACACGCAGGCGGTCCAGAAGAATAGGGCATCCTTTCTGGCAGTGAAAAAGGAGCTGAGGGAGGAAGGCATCCAGTACTCCTTGCTCTTCCCGGCCAAGCTGCGGACAATCTTGGATGGGACCACGCACTTTTTTCAAACTCCGGATGAAGCATGGATGTGGTTGGAATCATATCGAGCTGGCACGAACAGGAATAACAAAAGTCGGCGAGATAAGCCTAAACCGCCTCAGGTCCGGAAGTCTCAAAGGATTCGCTCCCGCACTAGGCTTCAGCGAGAGAAACGGGAGGCCCAAATGGCTGCAGACAAAAGAGAGGCGCTTGCAGCGACGGCGGCCATCACGAGATCGCAGCCGGAGAGTGAACTGGCGGCGACGGACTCTGGCGAAGACGGTGGCAGGACCGGAGAGGAACTTTCGGAGGCGGAGAGCTTGAAGGGGCCGGTGGTCACCCCCCAGACGTCTGATGAGATTTTTCATGGCTGACTCTTCAATGGGACTTGGACACTGTTTTTGGTAGGGTGGCATCCTGTTGGAACTAGTTGGGTTGCCAGGTAGGGTACCGCATCGGCATTGCGGGATGGAAGGCGCGGAGCGCGGGCTCCGCTTGCCGGGGTCGGCGATAACTCACCCCCCCAGGGCCCTTAAGGCCTTCTGTGGTGGCGACCACAGGTTAGTCGGATGTGTGTTTGGTTAAAGGTTTGGATCGGGGCTGACACCGGGTTTGTGGGCTCCGTCCTGGGGAGTGGGGTTTGGGGAGTTTCTTTTTCTATAGTTTGTTTCGGGGGGGCAACTGCTATGGTGTGGGTATTAACTGGCTGCACTTGAACTGGATCGCTCTATGCTGGTATGGGGACGTTACCTAACTTGAAATGCCTAACGTGGAATGTCCGAGGACTGCGAACTATGGTCAAACGCCACAAAGTGCATGCTTATTTGGTGAGGCGGGGGGTTCAGGTTGCCATGTTACAGGAGACTCATTTAACGAAACAGGAATGCACCGCACTACAGAAGAGATGGCGGGGTCAGGTCTTTGGCACCACTTACTCAGCATTTGCTAGAGGGGTATTGATATGGGTGAGAGCAGGGATACCGTTTCAGGTGCTGAATCAATTAGTGGATCCTGAGGGCAGATATGTGGCAGTAGAGGGGAGGTTGTATGGTCGGGATGTGGTTCTCAGCTGTGTATATGCTCCGAATGTTGATCAGGCCCGCTTCTTCGATGGTTTATCCGGATCCTTGGCTTCTTTCCTAGCGGGTCCTGTGATACTGGGGGGGGGACTTCAATTCGATCACGGATGTGGCCTTAGACAGATCTCACCCTCCCCTTGTTGATTCCCCGGTACGTAAGCTGGCCATGCATAGGAAGGATTGGCAAGAAAGATGGGGACTGTTGGATGTGTGGCGGGAACAACACAGGGATGTTAGGGATTACTCCTTTTTTTCAGCACTCCATGCTCTACATGTTAGAATTGACTCGGTACTGTGCAGCGGGTCCCTGGCCCCATTGGTCTCCCACACGGAGTATCTGGCCAGAACCATCTCGGATCACAATCCTCTGCTGGTGCATGTCCAATGGCAGCGGGCGCGTTCCGCGATTCCAACATGGCGGCTCCGGCCCGACACCCTGGAGGACTCGGTGTTCAGTGAAGCAGTCCAACGGGGCATTGATCAGTATTTTAGTGAGAATGAGGGTACAGCTACGTGTAGGTCCACTGAATGGGACGCGATGAAAGTGGTGGTGAGAGGAGTATGCTTGGGTAGGTTTTCGAATGCACGATTGTCGGTGTTGAATGCGCTTGCCAGTGCGGAGGAGAACCTGAGGGAACTGGAGCGGCGTAGGCCGGACCAACCGGAATTGCAGGCCCGGTTGCTGGAGGCCAAGGAGGTGGTGGCCACCGAAATGGAACGGTTACGGAGCTATGACTACAGACAATACGCCATTAGAGCGCATGCTGAAAGGGATAAGGTGGGTACGCTCCTGGCTAGGCTCGCTAATCCTGAACTCAGAGGCTGCCCGGTCTTGAGCATCAAAAATGTACTAGGGGAGACGGTATATTCCCAAACGGCGGTGCTGGAGTGCTTTCGGGCCTACTATGCGGAGTTGTACGAGAGTCAGTTAGGAGTGGAGGCGTGCGAAATCGCGGCATATCTGGAGTCAATGCAGCTTCCGGTACTTGACGATGACGATGCAAAAGACTTAGGTGGTCCTATCACGCTGGCCGAGATCAGGGCGGCCATTAAGCATATGGCGAGGAATAAAACGCCCGGGGTGGATGGCCTACCGATAGAATTCTACCAGAAGTACGTTGATAGTTTGGCACCCAGACTACTGGTGGTGTATACGGAGGCTCACAGGTTGGGGGGCTTGCCCGGATCAATGATGGAAGCACTGATAGTGCCGTTGCTAAAACCCGGTAGGGAAGCGACTGATGTGAGGTCTTACAGGCCATTGTCCATGCTGACGGTGGACTACAAGATATTAAGCCGGATCTTGGCCACCAGGTTGGCCCAACATATGACCGGCCTGGTGCACAGGGACCAGGCGGGGTTTATCCCCACGAGGAGCACGGCGTTAAATATTCGTCGCCTGGTTGGGATACTGGATGGTGTAGTGGATACGGACGATACCCAGGCGGTGTTATCTGTAGACATTGAGAAAGCTTTTGATAGTTTGGAATGGGTCTATCTGGATGAAGTACTAGTGAGGTCCGGTATTGGTAAAGGGTTCCGCAGATGGACGAAGGTGCTGTATTCCTCGGCAATGGCGCGAGTACGCCTGGGCAACCTGGTGTCTGCGGCTTATCCAGTTGGTAGGGGGACGAGACAGGGGTGCTCCCTTTCCCCTCTTCTGTTCGCACTGGCGATGGAACCCTTGGCGGTGCGTGCCAGGTCGGGAGACATGTATGCAGGGATTGCAAGAGGAGGGCAGCTGCACTACATTTCACTGTATGCGGACGATCTGTTACTGTATATGGAGGACACGGAACGGGCTCTGGAAGGGGCGATGGAAATGCTGTCTGAGTTCGGCCGGTTGTCGGGCCTCAGGGTTAACTGGGCGAAGACCTGTGTCTTTCCGCTTAGAGCGGACGCGCCCTGCCCCGCCCATGATGTAGAGGTGGTCTGGGAGCAATCTTGCTTTACTTATCTGGGAGTCCGTATCTACCACGAGGCCGCGGACCTATTAGAGGGCAATGTTGGACGGTGTGTACGGGCGCTGAGAGGTTGTATGTCTTTCTGGGCGTCCCTCCCCCTGACGGTGTTAGGTAGGATTGCTCTGTTGAAGATGGTGGCGCTTCCACGGCTCTTGTACTATTTTCGAACGCTGCCCATTTGGATTCCTCAGAGGATCTTTAGGGACTTGCGGACGATGATCATTGACTTCCTTTGGGGGCATGGCCGCCGTAGAGTGGCACTGAACACGTTGCTTCGCCCCAAGCTTGAGGGGGGGATGGCCGTCCCTGACTTTGAGTTGTATTATTTGGCAGCGCAGCTTCAGGTGCTTACGCAGCATGTGGCTAGGGTGTTCAGAGGGCCGGAGTGCGACCGAGAGCAGGGGATACAACGCCATGTCCTGGCCTATATCATTATGCAGCAGAAACTGGAGTTGCGAGGCCTCACTATGGAGGAGCGGACGCTCAGGTTATGCTGGCAGAGGAGTCTGAGGAGGGCGAAGGCGACCCGACCGTATGCCCCGGAGATACCGATAGGCATGCTGACGGCGCTGCCGCATGGGGGCGACTGGTCCTCATTATTAGAGTGGGAGGAGTTGGGACTGCAAGTGGTAGGGGACCTGTATATTGATGGGACCTTGGTGCCCTTGAGGGCGCTATAGGAACAGTTTGGGCTGCCGGAGGGGAGCTTCCTCTTGCATGGGGCCGTGGTGGCGGCCATTCAAAAGCATTGGAGAGGGGGGCTCATCGAACCGGACACGACTATGGCTTGCCAGTATGTAGTGATGGCCGCCGGCACCTTTAAAGCGGTGACCTGCCTCCATAATAGGATGTTGCATGAGGGGCTGGAACCGCTCCTGGGTCTGAAAGCGAAATGGGAGGTGAGCATAGGCAGGCCCATTCCGGACACGGTGTGGGGCCATATTCTTAAGCGCACGTGGAAGGGCACGAGGAATGCGCGCTTCCAGCAGGTGCATTTTTTTGTGTTACATAGGGCCTACTTGACTCCGGAGAAGATCAAATGGTACTTCCAGGTACAGGAGGCACGGTGTCCGAGGTGCTTGGCGCTGGAGGCGGATATGGATCACCTGTTCTGGGGCTGCCCGAAACTAGAGGCTTACTGGGCGGAGGTAGGGGAACTCCTCAATACAGTGACCGACAGGGAGGTGGAGTTTGATATGGCGGCGTGCTTGTTGCTCTGGTTCCCACACACAAAAAACACTAAGGTGACAAGTAAATTTATTGACCTAGGGCTGATACTGGCGCAGAGAGAGATTACCTGGCACTGGAAGTCTAGGGAGGGACCGTCTGTGAGGAGGTGGACGAATGACTTGCTGAGGTGGTCCGAATGCGAGAGTGTGCTCCGTATGAGGCAGGCTGTCAAGCTCGACAACGAAAAGAGCCTGGAATCAGCGCGTGCATGGGAATTGATAGTACAGGCTCTGCGTGACTCCTTGGTGGACGATGAGGACTGAATGGATAGGACATGAGGACACTGCGAGGCTTACGAGTACGGAGGTATAAGCGGATCTGTAGCGGAACCCATGCAAGAGTCAGGAACATGGCACACACCATTAGCGGTTGCTGGGGGGAGGGATCAGGGGTTGTTCTAGGGCTGTTGAGGGGGGGGTTGGGAGCCGGGATCCAGATCGGGTACGGTGGCAATTCCGGAACTGGGACTGTCTAATGGGTCTGTGGAGCGTGGGTAGATAGCGGAGCAGAGGCAGGGGCGCATGGAACGGACGCGATAAGGCCCTCGCAGGGACTGGGGGACGGGATTGCAGTATCGCCATGGCACCGGGATGTTAGACTATGATGGCTGGTGTTGAGGACGGGTTAGGGGTTGGGGGGGTAAAATGCAGATACATAAAGAGATTTCGACCATTGTCCCTCAGGTACGCTCACCATGATGTCTTGCTAACGACTGGGACACTGTGCCGCCCGGCCTCCGGGATGCGGGCTGAATGGCTGTGTATGACCTAAGCTCCTCCGATTGATGTGGGGGGACACCATGAGTGTGCTGGTTGAGCTATTGTATGCAATGGTTTCTAATTCTGCAATAAAAACAAATTAAAAAAAAAAGAAAAAATCTCTCCATTCTGCAAACTATAGGCCCATCAGCCTCATTGATGTCGCTCAGAAAATATATGCACGAGTGCAGCTGGACCGATTACAGAGTTGGATGGAGGAACATACCATTCTTAGTCCATATCAGGACGGTTTTAGAGCAAAAATGTCCACTATTGACCAAATCTTCAGGTTGCAATTACTGCACTGGAAGACTGTGATCTTGGAGGGAGGAAGCCTCTATATGACCTTTGTGGATTTAAAATCGGCATTTGTTTTAGTACCAAGGGAGAAATTATGGGCCATCATGCTAGACCTGGCTGACCCCCAAATCTCTGCCACCATTTAAAAGGACTTCATGTGCATAATTGTGTCCAAATTATGTATGGAAAAATGGAGCGCTTACTGATTGCATACCTATAGATAGAGGCTTACAACAAGGGTGCGTATTGGCCCGATCCTCTTTTGTTTATTTATCACTGGTCTAGTGGAGGCTTTGACAGCAGGGAAGGATATAGATGCCCCAAGGTTGCCAAACCGCAAGGTACCAGCTTTGATCTCTGGATATAATATTTTGCAATTACATCTATCATTTCATCCCCAAAATGTTGGGCTTTATTACATTTTAGCCTTGCCTTATTTTGTTTTTGTGCCTCTCTGTACTCACCAACATCAACAATCAAAATTCCTATATTCTTTCTCAGATCATGATTTTGGGGATCAAGTCAATCAGTCTACTCTATTCCCTGCACGCCTGGGACATTTATTCTTATTTATTTGCGATTTTTCTCATCAGCAATTTATCACATCTCTCATCAGGTGCTCATACTCTGTATCCATGTTTTCATAATTTTGAAGTGGACTGTTTTAATCTATATTACTTTGCAATTCACACAATAATATTAGGTGTTGGTCATTTGTTTGTGTGGTTATTGGGAATTATATTTTCAGTGGCAAGATGGTATCTCATTGTATCATTGTCAACATTAAAATCGCACTTTGTGAAAGGTGACCGTTATTAATCAGATTGTGAAATTGAAACTCCACAATTAGCAGACAATGCCATTCTTGGACAAAAATGTTGTCTGAAGGGCCTTTTTAACTACCCAGTTTAAATGTTTGACTTGCTGGGATACATGAATAAAATCAGGTATTTGAGTAGAGCTCCACTTCTTCTCCAAACTTTTAGCTTTTCTCCTGCAATTTCAGATCTCCGGCACTGTGGGATCATTGCTGGAGGTAATGTAATGTATGTATTGGCATTTATATAGCGCACTACTTACCCGTAGGGTCCCAAGGCGCTTCGACCGCTGCGAAACCCTTCCTGGCTTCCCTGAGAGATGGTCCCTTAGTGGGTATCTCCAGGGTGAGACCAGGCATCCCCGGCGGTCTGGTGGGGCCGTTAGTGAAGATGAGGCAAGCTAATGCCCAGAGTTGCCGAGTGTGATCGCTGATCAGAGTGGGCACCGAGGCGAGAGAATTATCGAGTCCGCTGACCCTGGTCCAGAAACCTGCCGCGCCGGGAATCGAACCCTGGTCCCGGGCCGTCCTCTGCTCTCGGGTCTGCCGCCTCTAACCAGTGAGCCACACTACTTCATTATCTTACAAGTCCACAGCAGTACTTCGAAAATTAAATTCTTCTCACAAAGGTTTCAACCACAGTTTAGAGTCACCAATAATTAATATCAAAGTGTTTGAAAATGATGTGCAAATATGACCTAGATCACTGCTAATCAGTTGATGTACATCATATTGATTTTCCCTTAAACTTAATTGAACATTTACAATTATCTTATTCCTTATGGCTTCCAAATGAATTTTCAAATCAACCTTACCTGCCTGCAGCCATTTACTTTGTGTTGGAACCTGAGTTACCCTTCTTGAAATTTGTAAAAATATTTAGGATATTAGGCCATTAGAATCACAGCACGGAGTTGCTTGAGAGGAAATTTAGATTAAACCCAAGAACATAGTTTTGCCCGCTGATAACCGCATGTCTTGAAAACATATGTTATTCACTTCTATGAATTTCTTCATAGATTCTGAGCGCATAAGCCATCTTGGGCCAGATATATATTTCACGATAGGACAAATTGGCCATCCAGGAAAATCCAGTCCTGGTCATTATTTCTAAGTATGCCATACTTGCTCATCTGGATTTAAAATCTCAAATCTGTTTTAATCACTCACCACAAATGTCATTTTTACACTTGCTGTATTGAACACAATATTTTGTTGGTGTTAGTTCCAAACTGTTTTTTCTTTGAATGATAGTATGATTTTTCCTTGGGGAGCTAGTTCTTTTTCTGGCAATAGAATAGTTGTATTATTACCAAGTAGAACAGTATTATCAAACTAACGTAATGGAGATGCCCCCTTGGTAAAGTCCACTTGCTTTTGGATACAGGTTTAAAATTGTGCTTCTTTCTCGATGTTTATTTTTATTAAAAACCTGATCTTTGTTTCCCTGATCTCAATTGAACTGTGTCTTTCCTCTCTATCGTGTATCTTGGAGGAGCATTTGTGGGGGCACACCCTCATTGGCATGATTAGAACCACCTGAGGAAAGATTTTTCACCTTCTGCACACGATTTCTAACTGGAAGCCTTGACAATTTAGAAAGATTTACATAAGCTGTTTTTTCACAGGCTAGATGAAAATATGGCTGAGTTTATTTGTAAGCTTTTTTTTCTTACTGTATTTATATAAATGTTTTGGAAAATATATATATATATATATATATATATATATTACCTACTGGCGGTCGCCAGTAGGTATATATAGTTAGGATTTTTTCCCTATGGGATTTCTGAAAATTCTATGCCTAATAACTTTTGCGTTCGTGGACGGAATTGGCTGAAATTTTCAGGAAAATGGCACATTTTGTTTCTGAGCAGACCTTGAAAATTTGGGGGGGTTTTGTGGAGGGGGGGCCGAGAAAAAAGGGGGGTCCCAAAACGCCTTTTTCCCATGTTAATTTCCATAGGGCGGTTGGACTCACTTTTAGCCCGAACGGCTGAATGGATTTTCACGAAACTTGGCAAAATTGTAGGGACTGTTAGCCCGATGTGCCTTTGCTAGGTCTCAATATATGTGCTTCAGTGGATTTTGAGAAATTAACGTTTAAATCAAGATATATATCTGTAACAGCGCTCCGGGCAGCTATCCGGTTAGCGAACCTTTCGCGTAACGGAACTTTGCGATGAGAAGCTGATTGGCCCTCCGGTGTCTGTCAACATTCTAAACAGTCCGGAGCGGCCGCCATCTTGTCTCTCGGTAGGATCGAGAGACAAGAGGAGGCCAAAACAAAGGGGGAAATTACCATAAGGGGGCATAGTAGATCCTCGTTGACCCCCTAGGTTTTATGTGGAGGTTTTAAAAGGGCCTAGGAGGGTCCAAAAAAAAAAATTTTTTTTTGCGTGGTAAGCGCCAAGTTCGCGAACCGGATAGCTTTCTGGGCAGCGAACTTTATGGATAAAAGAATGAAAGACTTTTCTAATACTGTATGTTAATTGTTTGTTGTTTTTCTTGTTTTTTTTTGTTTTCTTTATTTATTTATTTTTTTTATTATGATTGTGTTTCATACTTTATTAAATTTTCTAACATTTCATTGTCAGAAATGTCATAATTTATTATAGGGTGTAATTGTTTTTCATTTTGAAGCAAGTTGTCTACTGCTTCAACACATTGTAGAAGTTCGTGGTCTCTACTGTCATCCATAAAGTCATCAAGTTTGTCTTGGCTGCTCTCCTTCAGTTCAATCGAAAATGAAACTTGCTGCTCGCCTTCCATTTTGCCTGAAATTTGGATTAAAAAAATATATATTAGTAGAGATAGGGCACTGTTGGGATTAATTTTAGATAGGCAGTTTTTATCAGTGAATTTATCTTTTGGCAGTGTATAGTATGAGAGTGGAAATAGGACTAAAAAAAAGTGTATGTGATTTAACCAAGACACTACTACTACAGAGGGATAGTGTATATGTAGCAGAAAAAGTCTACTATATTAAGTCATAGTGCACAATATATTAAATTATAACTTACCTTCACAAAGAAGTTGAAGTTTTTTGAAGCTTTTGAAATAGGAGGTACAACAAGAAGTAGTAGTCAAAATGGCTGTGTTTCCTTCTCTCCCTTTATATATATACAGGTATATAACCAATCAAATGTCAGGTAATAAAAGTAGAAAATGAAAGTAACATTTTCATTGGTTGTCAATTCCAACAATTCAGATGTGTTTTGTGAAGTAATTTACCTCACGGTACTTGGAGAGGTCTACAGGCTAAATGGCTAAATGGAATTTCAATGAAATTTGTGAGAATGGAAGGGATTGTTATGTAGTATGAGCTAATCTATATTTGGTGAGAGTGTTTCTAGTCGTTATTCTGTAAATTACTTTCCCGCCTTTTTTTAGGACCGCTTTCCGGGAAGCTGCCCGGTTAGCGAACCTTAAGCGTCACGGGAGTCCACCATTTTGTGTTTCGTTCGCATTAAGATACAAGATGGAGGGCAAATAATGTTTAGAATGGGTAGAAGGGGTCATGGTAGACTTATCTTGACCCCCTAGGTTTTCTGAGCGTGGCTGAGGAGGCTTATATGTGCGGAAAAAAATTTTTTTTTAAAAAAATTCCGCGAGGTTAGCTTTCGGTTAGCGAACCGGGTAGCGCTCCGGGGAGCGAATTTTGTGGAAAATTAGTGAAAAAAGTTAGAGAAAAATAATAATTGTGAGTGATCAGATGTAGGGTAGCTCTGAGAAGAGCTTTTGGGTTTATGGTACATTTAGGTACTTATAAGTAGGTACCAATGCACAGTCTTAAATTCAGAATGAAAATTCTGTTGCCCTCATCTGAGAAGTGAACTCCATCTCCTCTGTAGATATCTTGCATGTAGTAACGCAAGTTATTGTTGTACAGAGAGCCCATTCCATGGTCTCTCATGTAAGCTGAAACAGATTTGTTTACATGCTTCCTCGCTTTCTCAATTTGTGGACAAAATTGGTTGGACCACCTCCATTTCTGTCTTTGGCATATATTGGAATATACCAAGGCAGTTTGAGGAAAAAGTGCCATTAATTGCTCCAAGGTGTCCTTTAAAAGCATTTCCAGACCTACCCCTGTCAAAGTGCCCAAATCATTACCTCCACAGTGCACTATTAACAGGTCAGGTTTTGGCAAATGCATAAAGGTTTTCACCAATGGTATCAATTGGTGACATTTTAATCCTCTTTGGCCCAACCACTTAATTTCCACATCTTGTAAATTGAGGTTGTGTAAATTTCTGCTCTCAGCATACCTTTGAGCCCAGTGGATGTAACTATGTCCAACAATCCAGACGTTAAACATGGTGGAAGAAGGTTGTTCTGCAGTCAGATGAAGTGTGGTAATGAAAGGGCAGTTGAAACAGTAGGAGTTTCTAAAGAAAAAAAACTGTGGATTTACAATGCTAATGATTCATTAGCAGTGATTGGTGCATTTCCATTTCTGAAAACAGAAAGTTAGGGTGCATGGATGTGTTCTTTGAAAGATGTAATTTGAATGGTCAAGGAAGAAACATTTAATGAAAGATTGCACTGGATACGCAGGTGCACTGAGAGTTCAGAGTTCAATTGAAACATTGTTGTGTGAATTTGCAAACATGAGAGGTCTTCCAGGAGGTGGTTGCTATGGAAACAAGGCAGACAGGGCAGAGGGGGGAAGGGTTTTGATTTGAAAAAAGTGAGGGAAGAGGTATGATTGGCTAATATGAGAGATATGTGAAAAGAATATCTGTATTTCTGTGCTTTCAATAGCTGCAGCCTTTGGAGTGCATCCTTTTTCTTCTGCTGAAGACAATTTGGTGTATTTCTGAGACTGTTTTCAAAACTCAAAAAATATTTGCTAAGGTGAGAAAAGATTTATTTAATTTAGATAGAGAATAGTATGATTTAAGGAGAAAATGATGAAGAAAGCTGTGTTTTTAAAATGTGGTTTTGTCTCTAGTGATATACTAATAGAATTAGTTTCAAAGAGAAATTATAATTGCATATTTGGTGTAACATTCTGGCATGCAGTTACACAAGATATTGTAATACATGGAGGCCATTTCATGGTCTGTTATGTAAGCTGAAACAGATATGTTGCTTTTAAAAACGATTTAAGAAATCAATTACATTTCTAGATATGTACTGCTAGAGCTTCATAGGTTGTTTTGGGCCATATTTATAAGGTATTTGAGTGTCTAAGATGTTGTGTTCGCCTTTTAAAATGTAAAGTGTTCCTCATGGGACAAGTGTCTTGTAAATACGCTCCCACTTGTGCTTGGCAAATTTAGATTTTGATTATGGGAGTTACCTAGCCATGTTAATAGTGTCCCAAAAATGGTGCTAGGGCATTCCAGAAAACACTTTCATGTGTCTCAAGGACATTTTTAGTCATTTCTTCATGAATGCAGGTATACAATTGATTTATATGCTGTGTTTAAAAACGAATTTTGAAATGAATTAAATTTCAGGATATGTACTGTTAGAGCTTCATAGGTTGTTTGGGGTCATATTTAGAAGGCATTTTAGTGTCTTTGAAGTTATTTTTCCCTTTTTAAATGGAAAGCGTTCCTCATGGGGCCCTGAGCAGTTCTTAGCCATGTTATTTAATAGGAAGTGGATAACATGGCTAAGAGCATTTGCTGGGAAATGCATGAATATCGCTGATTTTTCTGCTATATTCATGCATTGTGGCCGTTTTTTTTCACATTGCTTCATAGGTTGTTTGGGTTCATATTTAGAAGGCATTTTAGTGTCTTTGATGTTATTTTTCCCTTTTTAAATGGAAAGCGTTCCTCATGGGGCCCTGAGCAGTTCTTAGCCATGTTATTTAATAGGAAGTGGATCACATGGCTAAGAGCATTTGCTGGAAAATGCATGAATATCGCTGATTTTTCTGCTATATTCATGCATTGTGGCCGTTTTTTTCACATTGCTTCATAGGTTGTTTGGGTTCATATTTAGAAGGTATTTTAGTGTCTTTGATGTTATTTTTCCCTTTTTAAATGGAAAGCGTTCCTCATGGGGCCCTGAGCAGTTCTTAGCCATGTTATTTAATTGGAAGTGGATAACATGGCTAAGAGCATTTGCTGGAAAATGCATGAATATCGCTGATTTTTCTGCTATATTCATGCATTGCGGCAGTTTTTTTTCACATTGCTTCATAGGTTGTTTGGGTTCATATTTAGAAGGCATTTTAGTGTCTTTGATGTTATTTTTCCCTTTTTAAATGGAAAGCGTTCCTCATGGTGCCCTGAGCAGTTCTTAGCCATGTTATTTAATAGGAAGTGGATAACATGGCTAAGAGCATTTGTTGGAAAATGCATGAATATCGCTGATTTTTCTGCGTTATTCATGCATTGCAGGCCTTTTTTTATCACATTTGCAAGCACTTCTTAGCCATGTTATCCAATGGGAGGTGGATAACATGGCTAAGAGCATTTGCTTCAAAGGTTGTTTGGGGTTATATACCATTTTTGGGAAATTATTAACATGCCTATCTAACTCCCATAATCAAAATCTAAATTTGCCAACCGCAGGTGGGAGCGTATTTACAATAAATTTGCACCATGAAGAATGTAAAATAGCATACTAGATACTCAAATAACTTATAAATATGATCCAAAACATCTTATGAAGCACTAGTAGTGCATATTTCCAGAAATGTATTGGTTTTCATTTAATGATTTACTTCATTGGTAGGCCTTCACATGTTTTTTTACCTTGGTTTTTTTTCAGTGAAAATCTTATCTGCAACCATGTGTTGGCCTCACCTCAAATAAACAAAACAGGTGATGGACTGAATGTGGATCAATGACACACATTCACCCCAGTCCAAAGATCTGGGCCTAAACAAACCTTTAGATAGGCTACATCTTATCGTCATCCTGAATTAATGATTTAAAATATTAGGGAGTGATTTATGAGTGTTGTATGCCTGTTTTGTACCATTGAGTGTCATTTTTGTGATGCAGTGCTGGTGGAAAATATTTGCTATGTTAAATAATTAGTACAGCATTAAGTTTTAGATGACTGTTATTTATTTACTGTTTGGTAATAGTGGTTAATAACATTTTATATTATATTTTTTCACAGATTCAACTGCAGATTCTTTCATAGTTTGGAAAATGCCTTCCAGAAGTCGAATACGAAAGGCTAGAAAACGTCAAAGACAGCAGGATGATGTTTTATTGCAGCAGTCCTCTTCCCCAAATACTTGTCAAAACACCAAGAAAGGTCCGGGTAAGAGCACGAAATCATTCTTAAGAAATATTTGTAGTAAAAAAAATTTTGCTCAAAAAAATGTGTCTCTTAACAAAAAGAGAAGTAATTTAAATGGAAAGGAGAGACCCATCACAAATGTTACTGGTAGAGGAAGAGATAACTCTGTGCATGATAGTAGAAGGAAACAACAGTTTAGGGACATTCGACAACGAATGTTCCGTAATAGGATATTAGTTAATTTATTGAAAAATATTAAAAAGAAAGGCCAACAGAAAGCGGCATTTTATAGGAAGAAGAAAAATGTAGAGAAAATTATTGATCATGCTTTTGAAATCAAGCGAAAGTTGTTTATTTTGGTAATCAATAGAATTAGGAAACTAAGCAAGGTAATTTCTGATTTCAAAACAAAAAGTAGATGGAAGAGAGTAGTAAATCGTACTAACTTTTGTGAAGTTTTTTCTGGAGAATGGATGCATAGTTCAAGTTCTGAGGCATTTTTTAATGAGGAGACTTATTTTCAGGATAATGATTTGGTGCATGCAGTTGACAT
The DNA here is from genome assembly GCF_964263255.1 of Lissotriton vulgaris. Lineage (NCBI taxonomy): Eukaryota > Metazoa > Chordata > Amphibia > Caudata > Salamandridae > Lissotriton > Lissotriton vulgaris. The sequence goes on along the minus strand of NC_141690.1, from coordinate 323,408,108 downwards.
CAGTGGTCGAGCTTATGAAGTGAAGGATGGTTGTCCAGTTGAAAAAGAACAACTTGTGACAACAGAGACAGAAGAGGCGCTAAGTGATGAGGTTTTAGGAAGACGTCCTAAGGGTCCTGTGTACATTTGGAAGTGTAGTTCTATTTGCAGTGTGCGACAGGTTTCCATCAATTTGCTATGTGATTTTATACGGACATTTAATAAGAAAAGTTTGAAGCAGAAAATGAAGTTGTTGCAAGATTTAGATCCTTGCAGAGTGAGACAAATGACAGGTTTGCGTGGTCATTCACTGGCTTGTCTTTCCAGGAGAGTATGCCAGAGTGTTTTTCATCATTTCAGGATGCTAGCAGTGCATCATAATAAAGTGAGAAAATTAGTGAGAATGTTGTATTATGCTAAGAGTCCAGCAATTATGCTTAAACAGTTATGTGCTGCTCTTTTGCATGGTTCTGAAATAGATGTGAAGAATCTTTGTGAAGAAATTGAGTTTTGTTACTTTGGTAGTAAAGATGAGAATGTTCAAATTGACCCTGAAGTAGAGGGTAATGTGGAAGATAATGTACAGGTTTCCAGTACAGATAATTTTCAGAAGGAAATTGCCACGTTTCAGATGAAATCAAGTGAGAGGCCTAATTTCACTTGTGTATGTTGTCGACGCACTTATTATAAGAATCAGACTAAGGTAGTGGATTTATATGCAAAAAGTGAAAGGGAAAATAATAGTGAATGGAAGGATTTAGCCACATACTTGATGGTAGAAAATTATTTTGATTTGGGATCGGATCAACGTGTGTGTACTTATTGTTGTAATAAATTAAACCAAAACCAGATGCCTGCTAGGGCAGTTCATAATAATCTGGAATTGGTTGAGATTCCTTCTGAATTGAAGGATTTAAATACTTATGAATCTATTTTGATTCAAAGTATCCATCCCTTTCAGGCTATTGTAAGAATGGAGCCAAAGACAGGGAAATTGCCTCCAGCAGATTTACAGAGAGGATTAAAGGGAAGAGTTGTTTATTTGCCTCTAGATTTGAACAAAAACATTAACACAATTGGAATAGAAAAAGTGGAAGAGGAACCTCTGGTTATCTTGGTTAATGGGGTTCCGACAAAGAATAAGAAAATATGGCAAGATTTAGTGGATGTTAGGAAAGTCAAAAAGGCAACAGTGTATTTGAAGAAAAATAATAAGTACTATAAGAATGTATATGTTGCAGAAGAGGAAGTAAGTGATGAAGAGGATAGCGATTTGTGTGCTGGCCAAATTGAGAAAGTAGAGGCCTCTAAAAGTGAAGAAATATATGAACATTATAGTGTTCATCCTTTGCATTCCAAGGAAGTGATGGGGAATGCTATTGAGTTGTTTCAAATGAAACAAGCCAAAGGGAGTCCCATTAGTGTTTGGGAGGAAAGTTTGGAAGCTCGGTGTTTCCCACAGCTATTTCCCACAGGTCAAGGAGGAAGATATGATGAGCGACCTCGTGAAATTCCTGCGTCTGAATACCGGACTTTACGATTGTATGCAGAAGATCCTAGGTTTCGGCAATGCATTCCCTATTTGTTTCATCTCCTGTTTGAAAGCGATCTGTCTGGACTGTCATATGCAGTGAACCACATCTTAAAAAGTGGTATACAGATGCGAAACATCTCGGCAAGTGACTTTATGCATAAAGTCAATGTCCAAGACAGTATTTTGGATTCTCACTTAATTAATCTCATGGCGTGTCAGCGTGGTACTAATGAGTACTGGTACCGTCGTCATGGTGACTTAAAATGTATGCTGAGGAACTTAGGAACTCCGACATGGTTCCTCACTCTGAGCTGTGCCGAGTATGGCTGGGATGACTTACTTGAATTTCTACGAGAGGCAAATGGAAATATTGAAAACATTGAATTCAAGACACCTGGAGAACTGTGTTCTTTGGATCCTGTGAATGTATGCAGGTACTTCAATCATAGATTTGAAGCTATGATGTCTTTCATCACAAATAAAAAGAATCCACCTCTTGGAGAGGTGTTGGATTTCTTCTGGAGAAAGGAGTACCAAGCAAGAGGTGCCCCTCATATACATATGTTGCTGTGGATCAAGGATGCACCTAAATTTGGAACAGATCCGGATGACTTAGTGATGAATTTCATCGAACAGTATTCTACGTGTGCTGTTCCAAACGCAACGGAGAAGAAAAGTCTAAGAGAACAAGTTCTACGTTTCCAAAGCCATCGTTGTGGAAAGTACTGTCGTCGTAAATTCAGAAACAAGGACAAGTTCTACACCAAATGTCGTTTCAACTTTCCACGACCGGTGATTTCTAAAGGAAGAGTGAACAGTTTGATGTCTTCGCTGCGACATAATGTGACGAGGAAATCACCCAAGAATACATACAATTTGAAAAGGAACGAAGAGTCCAAGTACATCAATGACTACAACCCAGTGATTTTGTCCATGTGGAATGCCAACATGGATATACAGTTTGTGGCTGACAACTGTATGGCTGTGGCTCGGTATGTGACATCTTACATCACCAAAAAAGAAAAGACCGAACTGAAGGATATGTGGGAGGACATTTCCCATGAAAAGAGCCTCAGCAAGAAGTTGTACAGTTTCAGTCTGAAGATGTTGTCGCATCGAGAAATCGGAGCTTACGAATGTTCTGATCGATTGTCTTCAGCAAGTCTCTATGCCAAATCCAGGAGTCTCGTTTGGGCGAGTCTTGGTCTTGCTGCAACGCGAAATCGAGTTCTAAAACCTGTTCGGGAAATTGAGTATTTGGCAGAAAAGGAACCAAACAGTACCGACATTTTGAAGACCAACATGTTGGATACATATTATCCAAATCGAAGCAGTCACCTTGAGAATATTTGTCTATATGAGGTTCTCCAAAATTATATATTCAAGAGGAACATCAAAGAAGATATTGAGAAAGGAGTGTATGCTGTAATTGGAAGTGAGGGATGCCTGGTCAAGCAAAGAAAATGCCAATTAGTAAACCATCGAAAATTAAGTGGCGAATCTCCAGAAAAAAAGGAGTTTTTCTATTTAGCACTTTTGCAACTTTTCAAGCCTTGGCGTGCAGAAGAGGAACTGCTTGGAGATTTCCTCTGTTACGAAGACTCTTTCAATGCAGCCAAGGAGTCCATAGAATGTCCTGCTTTTTCTAAATATCAAGAAATGCTAACTTTGGAAATTGAGCAGGAAGCAACGATTGCAGCCGAGATTGCCAGAGACAGTTCTCAGGACAGTCAGAGTTCTGTTTCATTGAGTCAAGATCCACTTGGAGGACCTATTATCGAAAATGAAGCTGCCACTGCTATGAATGAAGTAGAAAGAGCCATGGCACATGCTCAGGAGGATTCAGTTAACTTACAAGACTTGGAAAAACAACTCAACGTTGAGCAGAGGAAAATATATGATGAAGTTACCAAGGAAATTGAGCACGGATTAAGTCATGAGAAGAAAGAGTGCTCGTGTACGTCGTTGAAGCCTGTCCGACTGTACGTGAGTGGAGAAGCGGGAACTGGAAAAAGTTTCCTCATTAAAGCAATCTCTTGTTATTTGCAGGAAAGGACTGAGTCATCGCTGTCTTGTGTTGTCACCGCTCCTACTGGACTGGCAGCACATAATATTAAAGGTATTACTTTGCATCGTCTATTGATGCTGCCGGTGGAGCATGACAACAAATTACAATACAACAAGTTATCTGGAGATGCTTGCTGTGAAGTTTCAAGAGTTTTGAGGAAAATGAAACTACTTATCATTGACGAAGTAAGCATGGTTTCCAATGTCATGCTTGCCTTTGTGCATTTGAGAATGCAAGAAGTACTTAAAACTGAATATGATGTCTTATTTGGTGGGAAACACATTATTGTTTTCGGAGATCTTCTACAGCTGACACCAGTAAAAGGTCAACCTGTGTTCAAAATACTCACGCATGAAGATACCAGGAAGTGCCTAGGGAGCATTGGCAACGTCAATATATGGTTAAACTTCAATTATGCAGAACTGCATCAAAATATGCGTCAGGCAAAGGATGAAGATTACAAGAATATTCTACAAGATATTAGAATTGGAAAAGTGACCGAGCATGGGAAAGAAGCTTTAAATGCACGGTTACTGTCAAATTTGTATCCCAAACAAGATATTGTGCCTGAGAATATTTTTCAGAAAATTACTGAGAAGAAATCCGGGATATGTCTCATGCCAACTCTTGCAGAATGTGCCATCTTCAACAACAAAATGTTGAATTTAGAAAAGCAAGAGATTGTGAAACTTGAAGCTATCGACAAATTAGAGCATATGGGATCAACAATTATTTTGTCAGACAATTTGAAATCAAAATTGGATTCATTAGAGAAGACTATATCTAAAACAGCGGGTTTTGAAAAGACTTTGAATGTGTGTTTAAATTGCCGAATTATTTTGAGAAGGAATTTACATGTAGAAAGAGGTCTGGTAAATGGATCAATGGGTAATGTTGTTGATTTTGAGAAATACAGAAATAGAGATGGAATAGAATTTTTAAAAATTAAATTTGATGGCATTGAGGAAGTACAGCAAATTGGTCGTTGTTCTGCTAGGTTTTTGCTTGTTAAAGATTTATATGTTCGCCGTAAACAGTTTCCTGTTTGCTTGGCATATGCGGTGACAATCCATAAATCGCAAGGTTTAAGTGTAGACTGTGCATTGGTGAATATTGGCAGTTCTGTGTTCAAGGAGGGTATGGCATATGTGGCATTGTCACGAGTTAGAACTTTATCGGGATTGTACTTGATTGACTGTGATGTCACAAACATTTGTGCGGATCTAGATTGTGTTAAGGAATACAATAGGTTAAGAAGAGAGTATGCGCCACATTTGCCTCAATATCCTTTGTTTGAGAAACGTGTGGTAGGCCGCAAACGTAGAAATAGCAGTAATAGTAGGGAGGTTGTTGCAAAAAGACTAAAAGTCAATGAACCGAAAATTGTTAGCAGAAAGAAAGTGGATTCTGTTGAAGATGTTGTCGGTTTTCAATTTGAAAACAGTTCTGGTGTCAACTGCTATGCAAATGTAGTGGTTAATGTTCTCTTTTCACTAGAGAGTTTAAAAGAACAGATTCTGTTGAATTCTGAACAAATTTTATGCTGTTTGTTGAATTCTGTTTTCGAGAAATGTAGCAGTGATCGAACAAAAGTAGAAAGTGTGTCTGAAGTTCGTTATCTGTTAGATGAATGTTCAGGTCAAACAGACTTCTCTGAAAATAATCAGCAAGATTGTCAGGAGTTTTTAATGTATATGCTTGATATATTGCAAGTTGAGGGTGTAGATGTAGATCACCTGTTTGGGCTTTCTTATCAATGGCAGCATGACTGCGAGAACTGTATGGTATCAAGTACTACTAGTGTAGACTCAGAAAGATTTATATATTTAACTTTGCCAGACAGTAAATCAGTCTCCTTTAATAAGCTAGTAAATGCAGCGGATCACAACATGGAGTGTAGCCAATGTAAATGTGATATGATGTCAACATTATTTATACGTAGATATGGCCAGTATGTCATTTTAATGATGCAACGATGTAGGCCTGATGGAACAAAATTGTCAACTTTAATAAAAAATTTTGTGGCTTCTCAGCTGTCAATATCAGGGAGGACTTTTGTTACTGTAGCAATTATCTATCACGATGGTCCATCAACAACATCAGGACATTATACAGCTTACTTAAAGTCTGGAAACGGCTGGTCATTCTGTAATGATTCTGTTGTAACGTTCAAAAAAAAATTGCCGTTTGACCTTAAAAATTCTTACCTGGTGTTTTTAAAACCAAAATTTTAAGTAGAGGGAATGTAAGTCTGCAATGCTGTCTCGATTAAAAATTCAACTATATAAACCTAATGCAAGTAAGTCTGCTTCATAGTAAGCAGTATCAGTGTCATAGGAAAAGGAGAACATGACTGACAAAGAAGAGTAAGATATTAGTAGTCCAGGATTGTGAAAATAATCTCAAATATTTTATTTTTGAAAGTTGCGAAAATAGAAAATGTCGGGATTTGATTGGAAGAATTACAAGATTTGCGAATCGCGGCAACATGATTTGGCCTAGTGGAAACATGTGATATAATGAGAGAAGTTTTTTTTCTATGTAACATATTTCACGTATCGATGGAGGTTTTCTTTCAGAAAGTGGCGGGCTGAAAATATTTAAAGCACAACAGAGTGGATGCTGTTTATAGGAGATCCTTCGACGTCATTGAAAGTAAGTTAATTTTAAGAAGTTTTGAAATCAGATTTCTTAGGTTGTATGGGTTTTTTAAACACAGTCATTTTGATTGTGTTTTTTTTTCCCCGCTGTTACATGATGAATACCTTCAAGTCACTGATTTAAGTGAAATTTGATACATTCTGAGAACAGCAAAAATAAACCATTTAACATGTATAATTAATGTTATGCTTTTTGTCCTTATGATATACATTTAGAAATGTGTGGTACATATGGGTAAGGTGAGTTCTGTAAATATCAATTTTAATGCTTAGAGTGCTGTACTTCTGGGTAGTGTTTTTTTTTTATAAAAAAAAGAGGCCTCACCTCAAAGAAAGCTCTTGAAAGCACACATCTTATTTGCATCCTAAAACAATCATTTACAATGTTAGACACAATTTTATTATGACTTTACATCTTTTTTGCGCTGCTATTGCATCACTATTGTGAGACATTAGCAGTGCAAGAAAAACATCATGTTTCAAAATAGGCCTCAGTTCAGCAATATCAAGATACAGTTTCTTTCGAATATATATCTTTAGGATTGTGTAGGGAACGTAGAGAAGCAGAGACTTCTGTAAATGTCAAAGTTGTTGAAAAACTGTTTGTTTTTGAACCTTTTCCCTTGTCTTTTCTAATTTTTAAATACATGTTTTAATATTTTTTGAAATGTTTGTTCTTTGTTTTACAGATTGAAAGTATGAAAAAATATTTAAAAAAGGTAACAAGAATTATAAGGTAAATGTTTTCCACTCTTTTTACCCGCAATGCACTGCTGATGATGTCATTGACAGTATCTCTCATTTACTCTCTCTAGCTGTCTTTCTTTTTACATTATTCTCTGTTTACTTCCCTTATACTAACTCTTCTTTTTTTTAAAAAAAATATTTTTTTTAGTTCGCTTAAAGTTCGCGAACCGGTCAGCGAACTTGAAGCGAACCAAAAGAAATAGAGCTTGCCAGAGTGATAAACATTCTAGCAATTTTGTTTGAAAGGGGAGGTAGTTCTGAAAAGAACTGTTTTTTTTTGTTTTTGTTGTTTTATGTTTTTTTTGTAATTTTTTGAACATTTTTTGATTTTTTTGTATTTTTAGAACTGTTTTATGTTTTTTTTGTGTTTTTTAAGGAGGGGAGACAACAAAAAACAGGCTTTCAAAACGGCTCAACTGGAGCAAAAAAAAAGAAAATTACTTTTTGGGTGCATTAGGGCACTTATGATTTTCATATGCAATGTTCATGAGGTTGACACTCATGTTGCCATATGACAGCATAGCACCACAGTAAATACAAGACAACTTCATGTGCTGGAAGTTAGGTTGGATGTTTGGCACAGTCTCTTGTGCCTCTCTTCCCGTCAAAGACAATGTGGATGTAGATCTTGCCACAGGAGTTGCCGTCGGATTGTCTTCAAGATCCCTCAACTCAGCCCGGCTGTAGTTCAAGGGATGCCACCTGCTCATGTGACGGTGCATTGTATAGTTCCCCATACTGTACTTCTTTTCTGTGCCTCTCGACAATCTGTAGTCACAGATGAGGCAGGTGGCATATTTTGCATTCACTTTCTTGGTTCCAGGAGGGATGGTGAAAAACTGCCAGATGAAACTGGTTTTTCGTTTAGAAACCCGGGGCAACTCATCAACAAATTGTTGTCCCTCTCTCTCCTCTTCTTCTTCTTCCTCATCTTCCTCCTCTCTGTTAGTCATAATTTGACTGGGTGGTCCTCTCTTCTTATGGGGAGGTGGAGGTGGTGGTGGGGGTGCACCAGCTGCAGCAACAATGGAAGCCATTGTGGATCTTCAGATAAATGGTCTTTCTCTCACCAAGATGAAAGTCAGAGTGAGGAAATAAGGAGGGGTTTACTTGATTTGGGGAAAACAAAAGTTCTGAGCCAATGAAAAGTGTTATTTTTAGGTCACATGACCTAGTCATACATCATTTGGAAACCAAAAGTGAAATGAACCAATGAGAAGTTTGATAAACAAGTCACATGACCTGTTCCGCTTACGTTACGCGGCGCGCGCCGCGTCCCAGATCGCTTCCGGTTCGCGGTCCGGAGCACTTCCGGGAGCGCTAACGCGGCGCGTCATTAGACGCATTACGCGATAACGTGATACGTCGCGCTTCCGCGGCGCGTCACTGTTCCGCTAACGTAACGTTGACCGGTTCGCGGACTAGATCGCGGCATCAAGATGAGCTAACGGAAAGCTTCCCGGTTCGCGAACTAGAAGCGAAGAAAAAAAATATTAAAAAAAAAATTATCAATAAACATCTAAATATATTTTGGGATTTAAAGAATAATACATTTTACAGCTACAGATGTTAGCTTTTAAAAAACCAATGAAATTCACTGAAAAAACCATAGGTTATAGACCATATATAGTTAGAAATTTGCATTTAAAAAACCATTGAAATTCAATGAAAAAACCATAGGTTATAGACCATATATAGTTAGGAATTCGCATTTACAAAACCTTATTTTACTCGCATAAAACCATTGAAATTCCATATATAGTTAGTTGCGCTAACTATATATCGCGCACCCGCAATCCACTGCTGATGATGTCACATATTACATCATTCATGACATGGTCAGTGACATCACTGATGACATCACTGATGACATCTCAAATGACATCACTGATGACAACATCCAGTGACTGTATGTTTCTGTGAAGTTAAAATATGTCTTACATATTGAAGAATGAGTGGATGTATAAGTGTCTGGATGAAGGATTTAGTAGGTGCATGACTGACTGTATGAGTGAGTGATTAAATGTGTCTCACTGAGTGCATGGGTTAGTGACTAAACTGTCTTAATTTGTGCATCATTATGTCTGTTGTTCTGTAAACTGTTGCATGTGTTGATAAGTAGCTATATGAGTAACTATATGGGTTATTGATTGGTTACCTTAGTATTTGTATGGGAGACTGAGTGTGTGTGTGGGTGGCTGGGAGGTGTATGACTCTGTGCATAGATGTGTGAGCAGTTGATTCACTAGAGGTATGGTTTCAAAAGTGCATGTGGTAACAGCTGTATGGGCGGTTGACTGTGTGCATGAGTGTATTGGTGAGTGAATGGATATCTCAGTGCTACATGTCAAAGTAAGTACATATGTAAAACACAGTACATGTGAGAGTTGACATATATAAATAACTGTGCATAAGAGCCAGTGAATGTGTGAGTGGCTGTATGGATCATTGTGAACTTGTATCAGGGATTGTATAAGAGAGTAAATATGTGTTAGTATATGTTTGAATAAGTAAAGTTTGTATAACTGTATAGTTGAGGAAATGGAGGTGTGATTGATTCTTTGCATGACTGACTAGGTGTGTGAGTAACTCCATGGATGAGTGACAGTCTGTGAGTGTCTGTTTACACTGATTGTATCTAAGGTTATATTAGAGTCTGAAGAGGTTCATCGTATTATCACATGAATGATATCATCAGTGATGTGATCAGTAATGTCAAATGAGATGTCATCAGTGATGTCATCAGTGATGTCATTTGAGATGTCATCAGTGATGTCATCAGTGATGTCACTGACCATGTCATGAATGATGTAATATGTGACATCATCAGCAGTGGATTGCGGGTGCGCGATATATAGTTAGCGCAACTAACTATATATGGAATTTCAATGGTTTTATGCGAGTAAAATAAGGTTTTGTAAATGCGAATTCCTAACTATATATGGTCTATAACCTATGGTTTTTTCATTGAATATATATATATATATATATATATATATATATATATATATATATTCACTGAAAAAAACATAGGTTATTAACCATATATAGTTCGGAATTAGCATTTACAAAACCTTGAAAATTCACTGAAAAAACCATAGGTTATAGACCATATATAGTTAGGGATTAGCATTTACAAAACCTTATTTTACTCACACAAAACCATTGAAATTCGCATATATAGTTAGTTGCACTAACTTTATATCGCGCACCCGCAATCCACTGCTGATGATGTCACATAGTACATCATTCATGACATTTTATATGTTTTTAATATAATTTTTTTATGTATACATATTTTTTTTATTATTTTTTTTTGTTTCGCTACCGGTCCGCGCACCGGGTAGCTTCCCGTTAGCTCAATTTGGTGCCCCGACCCGGTCCCCGAACCGGGAAACGTTCCGTTAGCGCAAGAAAACAACATCGTGACGCATCGCGTAAACGCGACGTATCGCGTTGCCGCGTAATGCGATTTATGACGCGCCGCGTTAGCGCACTCGGAAGTGCTCCGGAGCGCGAACCGAGGCGCGAAGCGCAGCACCCTGGAAGCGCTCCGGGTACGTAGCGGGACGGGTAACGTAAGCATAACAGTTCATGTGACTTGTTCATAAAACTTTTCATTGGTTCATTTTACTTTTAGTTTCCTAATGATGTAAGGCTAGGTCATGTGGCCTGAAAATAACACTTTTCATTGGTTTATTACATTTTTTTTTTCACAAATGATGAAAACCCCACCTTTTTTCCTCACTCTGACTTTCATTTTTATGAGAGAAAGACCTACTTTCAAAATTTTGAAAAATGGCAAGTGTTGTAGCTGCAGCTGCTGGAGCCACTCCACCACCACCACCACCACCAAAAAAGGATGGACCACCTCCTCAGGTCCTCCTTAATCAAGAGGAGGAAGAAGAGGAAGAAGAGCAAGAGGAGCAAGTGAGCAGGCTGTTTTTACCGGAAGTACCAAGGAGGTCCCATGTGAAAGTAAATTACATCTGGCAATTCTTCACATATCCCCAAGGACAAAAAAAAGTAAATGCCTGTTATGTCACATGTTTGATCTGTGACATAGAACTATCCCGAGGAACAGATAAAAAGTACAGCTATGGGAATTACACCATGCATCGCCACATGGAGAGGTGGCACCCTATTAATTACAGTGCCTCACAGGTACGTGACCTACAGGAAAACCCCCCTCCTGTGGCCAGTACATCAGCTGAACAGGCAGTGACGGGACCAGAGGCGAGGGAGACGGTCCCAAACATACAGATGAACTTTGGTGATTTGGTGATATGAAGCATACCTGTATTTTTTGCGGCAAATTGATTTCTATGGGGAGAAAAGTATAACTCTCATCAACACAGCTTATGAAAATCATAAATGTCCAAAACGGCCCAGAAAGTAAATTATCTTTGTTGCTCCTGTTGAGCCCTTTATAATGACTGATTTTCGTTTCCCCCCCCCAAAAAAAACAAAAAAAATATAAAACCGTTCTTAAAATACAAAAAAAGTAAAAAATGTTCATAAAAATAAAAAAAAAATTAAAACAACAAAAACAATAAAAAAAAAGTTCTTTTCAGAACTACCTCCCATTTATAAAAAATTGCTAGAATGTTTAGCACTCTGGCAACCTCTTTTTCTTTTGATTCGCTTCCCGGTTCGCGCGCCGGTACGCGAACCGGAAGCGAAACAAAAAATTAAAAAAAGGAAGAGTGAGTATAAGGGAAGGAAACAGAGAGAAAAGGAATGAGGGAAGTAGCAAAGGCAGGAAACTGAGGGTTAAAGAAATGAAGCAGTGGAACTAATAAAAGTTAAATGTGATAGAGATGTAACGGAAAGAGTACTAAACTCTTACCTTATAATTGTCGTTAACTTAGTCACTTGTTATTTTTATACTTTCAATCTGTGAAAGAATAAAAATTGATAGAAGGTAGTAAAAGATGAGTGAGCATGAGACAAGATGAATACATATTAAAAATCACAATTCAAAGTACAAATTTAATTATACATATTAAATGGTTTATTTTTGCTGTTCTCAGAATATATCAAATTTCACTAAAAACAGTAAGTTGAAGGTATTCATCATATAACAGCGGGCAAAAAAAAACACAATCAAAATGATTGTGTTTAAAAAACCCATATAATATAACCAATCAGAAATCAGAACTCCTCAAAAGTAACTTAATTTCCATGACGTCAAAGGATGTCCTATGAACAGCTTATACTCTGTTGTGCTGTTATTATTTTCTGCCCGCCACTTTCTGAAAGAAAAGCTCCATCGTTTTAACAAAAATGTGACATACAAAGCAATTTAAAACAGCACACTAAATTATATCAACACCTAGAATCATTATAGTCCAGTTACCTACCCTAAATTCTCACTTCTGAAAACAAGACAAAAGGCAACATTGCTTCATAGTCAAATGGTAATCATTGCCGAAAGACCAGCCTTTTTTACATTTCAAATAAGCTGTGTAATATCCTGATGTTGTCAAAGGACCATCATGTCATATAATAGCTGCAGTTACAAATGTTCTTCCTGAAATCGACGACTGTGTAGCCAAAACATTTTTAATTAGACTTGACAACTTATTTTCATCCGGTTTATATAGTTGGAATTGTAAAATGACATTTCACCCATAAGTTTCTATAAATAATGTGTACAGCATTGCAGATTTACATTACCTCTACTCCTTGTTTTGATCTGCTGCTTGAATTAGCTTATTAAAACAAACAGTTTTTGCTCTGTACTACACTTATCCACAAGGCTATATAGTGTAGGAGCCATTAGAACCTCTTGAAATTCCTCAGAACAAATCCCGAGATTCCTTCCCTAAAATTTTGGTTGTAAGAACACCAGGTAAGAATTTTTAAGGAGAAAAGGCAATCTTTTTTTGAAAGTTAAAACAGAATCATTGCAGAATGACCAGCCGTTTCCAGACTTCAAATAAGTTGTGTAATGTCCTGATGTTGATGAAGGACCCTCATGATATATAATTGCTGCAGTTAGAAAAGTCCTTCCTGATATTGACAACTGAGAAGCCACAAAATTTTTAATTAAAGTTGTCAATTTTGTTCCATCAGGCCTACATCGTTGGAACATTAAAATGACATACTGGCCATATCTTCGTATAAATAATGTGGACAGCATTGCAGACTTACATTGGCTACACTCCATGTTTTGATCGGCTGCTTTTACTAGCTTATTAAAGGATACTGATTTACTGTCTGGCAAAGTTAAATATATCAATCTTTCTGAGTCTACACTAGTAGTACTTGATAACGTACAATTCTTGCAGTCATGCTGCCATTGATAAGAAAGGCCAAACAGATGATCTATATCTACACCTTGATCTTGCAATACATTAAGCATATACATTAAAAACTCCTGACAATCTTGCTGAATATTTTGAGAGAATTGTGTTTGACCTGAACATTTGTCTAACAGATTTTGAATTTCAGACACACTTTCTACTCTTGTCCTATCAGCGCTACATTTCTCTAACACAGAATTCAACAAACAGCAAAAACTTTGATCCGAATTGATCACAATCTGTTCTTTTAAAGTTTCTAGAGAAAAGACAACATTAACCACTACATTAGCATAGCAGTTGACACTAGAACTATTTTCAAATTGAAAACCAACAACATCTTCAACAGAATTCATGTTCTTTCTGCTTACAATTTTAGGTCCATCGACTTTTGGTCTTTTTGCTACAACCTCCCTACTATTGGTGACATTTCTTCGTTTCCGGCCTACCACACGTTTCTCAAACAAAGGATAATGAGGCAAATGTGGCGCATACTCTCTTCTTAACCTATTGTATTCCTTAACACAATCTAGATCCGCACAAATGTTTGTGACATCACACTCAATCAAGTACAATCCTGATAAAGTTCTGACTCGTGACAATGCTACATAAGCCATACCCTCTTTGAACACAGAACTGCCAATATTCACCAAAGCACTGTCTACACTTAAACCTTGTGATTTATGGATTGTCACCGCAAATGCCAAGCAAACAGGAAATTGCTTACGGCGAACATATACGTCTTTTACAAGCAAAAACCTAGCTGTGCAACAACCAATTAGCTGTACTTCCTCAATGCCATCAAATTTAATTTTTAAAAATTCAATTCCATCTCTATTTCTGTATTTCTCAAAATCAACAACATTACCCATTGATCCATTTACCAGACCTCTTTCAACATGTAAATTCCTTCTCAAAATGATACGGCAATTTAAGCACACATTTAGAGTCTTTTCAAAACCATCAGTTTTAGATATAGTCTTCTCTAATGAATCCAATTTAGATTTCAAATTCTCAGACAAAATAATTGTTGCTCCCATATGCTCTATTCTGTCAATAGCTCCAGTTTCACAATCTCTTGGTTTTCTAAATTCAACATTTTGTTGTTGAAGATGGAACATTCTGCAAGAGTTGGCATCAAACATATTCCAGATTTCTTCTCAGTAATTTTCTGAAAAATATTCTCTGGCAGAACGTCTTCTTCTGGATACAAATTTGACAGTAATCGTGCATGTAAAGCTTCTTTCCCACGCTCGGTCACTTTCCCGATTCTAACATCTTGTAGAATATTCTTGTAATCTTCATCCTTCGCCTGACGCATATTTTCACGCAGCTCAGCATAATTGAAGTTTAACCATATGTTAACGTTGCCAATGCTCCCTAGGCACTTCCTGGTATCTTCATGCGTAAGCAGTTTAAACACTGGTTGTCCTTTCACTGGTGTCAGCTGCAGAAGATCACCGAAAACAATGATGTGTTTGCCACCAAATAACACATCATACTCTGTTTTAAGAACTTCCTGCAGTCTCAAATGCACAAAGGCAAGCATGACATTGGAAACCATGCTTACTTCGTCAATGATAAGAAGTTTCATCTTCTTCAGGACTCTAGATACTTCACAACAAGCATCTCCAGATAACTTGTGGTATTGTAATTTGTTATCATGCTCCACTGGCAGCATCAGTAGCCGATGCAAATTAATACCTTTAATGTTATGTGCTGCCAGTCCAGTTGGAGCGGTGACAACACTAGACAGCGATGACTCAGTCCTTTTCTGCAGATAACATGAAATTGCTTTAATGAGGAAACTTTTTCCAGTTCCTGCTTCTCCACTCACGTACAGTCGGACAGGCTTCAACGACGTACATGAGCACTCTTTCTTGTCATGACTTAATCCATGATCAATTTGGTTGGTAACTTCATCATATATTTTCCTCTGCTCAACGTTGAGTTGTCTTTCCAAATCTTCTAAGTTAACTGCATCCTCCTGAGCATGTGCCATGGCTCTTTCCACTTCATTCATGGCAGTGGCAGCTTCATTTTCGATAACTGGTCCTCCTAGTGGATCCTGACTCAATGAAACAGAACTCTGACTGTCCTGAGAACTGTCTCTAGCAATCTTGGCTGCAATTGTTGCTTCCTGCTCGATTTCTGCATTCAACATTTCTAGATATTTTGGAAAAACCGGACATTCTATGGACTCCTTGGCTGCATTGAAAGAGTCTTCGTAACAGAGGAAATCTCCAAGCAGTTCCTCTTCTGCACGCCACGGCTTGAAAAGTTGCAAAAGAGCTAAATAGAAAAACTCTTTTCTTTCTGGAGATTCGCAATTCAATTTTCGATGATTTACCAATAGACATTTTCTTTGCTTGACCAGACATCCCTCACTTCCAATTACAGCATACACTCCTTTATCAATATCTTCTTTGATGTTCCTCTTGAAAATGTAATTTTGTAGAACCTCATACAGACAAACATTCTCCAGGTGACTGCTTCTATTTGGATAATATGTATCCAACATGTTGGTCTTCAAAATATCTGTGCTGCTTGGCTCCTTCTCCGCCAAATACTCAATTTCCCGTACAGGTTTCATAACTCGATTACGCGTTGCAGCAAGACCAAGACTTGCCCAAATGATACTCCTAGATTTGGCATAGAGACTTGCTGAAGATAACCGGTCAGAACATTCGTAAGCTCCGATTTCTCGATGCGACAACATCTTCAGACTGAAACTATCCTTCAGTTCTGTTTTTTCTTTTTTTGTGATATAAGACGTCACATACCGAGCCACAGCCATACAGTTGTCAGCCACAAACTGTATATCCATGTTAGCATTCCACATGGACAAAATCACTGGGTTGTAGTCGTTGATGTTCTTGGACTCTTCGTTTCTTTTCAAATTGTATGTATTTTTGGGTGATTTCCTCATCACATTATGTCGCAGCGAAGACATCAAATTGTTCACTCTTCCTTTAGATATCACCGATCGTGGGAATCCAAAACGACATTTTGTGTAGTACTTGTTTGTGTTTCTGAATTTACGACGACAATACTTTCCACAACGATGGCTTTGAAACCGTAAAACTTGTTCTCTTAGACTTTTGTCTTCCTTTGTCTTTGGAACAGCACATGTAGAATACTGTTCTATGAAACTCATCACTAAGTCATCCGGATCTGTTCCAAATTTGGGTGCATCTTTGATCCATAGCAGCATATGTATATGAGGAGCACCTCTTGCTTGATACTCCTTTCTCCAGAAGAAATCCAACACCTCTCCAAGAGGTGGATTTTTCTTGTTCGTGATGAAAGACATCATAGCTTCAAATCTATGATTGAAGTACCTGCATACATTCACTGGATCCAAAGAGCACAGATCTCCGGGTGTCTTGAATTGAATATTTTCAATGTTTCCATTTGCCTCTTGTAGAAATTCAAGTAAGTCTTCCCAGCCATACTCAGCACAGCTGAGAGTGAGGAACCATGTGGGAGTTCCTAAGTTCCTCAGCATACATTTTAAGTCACCATGACGACGGTACCAATACTCATTAGTACCACGCTGACATGCCATGAGATTAATCAGGTGAGAATCCAAAATACTGTCTTGCACATTGACTTTATCCATAAAGTCCCTTGTCGAGATATTTCGCAGTTGTACACCACTTTTCAGGATGTGGTTCACTGCATAAGACAGTCCAGACAGATCACTTTCAAACAGTAGATGAAACAAATAGGGAATGCATTGACGAAACCTAGGATCTTCTGCATACAATCGTAAAGTCCGGTATTCAGAAGCAGGAATTTGATCAGGTCGCTTATCACATCGTCCTCCTCGACGTGTGGGAAATAACTGTGGAAAACACCGAGCTTCCAAACTTTCCTCCCAAACACTAATGGGACTCCCTTTGGCTTGTTTCATTTGAAACAACTCAATAGCATTCCCCATGACTTCCTTGGAATGCAAAGGATGAACACTATAATGTTCATATATTTCTTCATTTTTAGAGGCTTCTACTTTCTCAATTTGTCCAGCACACAAATTGCTGTCCTCTTCTTCACTTACTTCCTCTTCTGCAACACATACATTCTTGTAGTACTCATTGTTTTTTATCAAATACAATGTTGCCTTTTTGACTTTCCTAACATCCACTAAATCTTGCCAGATTTTCTTACTCTTTGTCGGAACCCCATTAACTAGGATAACCAGAGGTTCCTCTTCCACTTCCTCTACTTCAATTGTATTAATGTTTTTCTTCAATTCTAAAGGCAAATAAACAACTCTTCCCTTTAATCCTCTCTGTAAATCTGATGGAGGCAATTTCCCTGTCTTTGGCTCCATTCGTACAATAGCCTGAAAGGGATGCACACTTTGAATCAAAATAGATTCATAAGTATTTAAATCCTTTAATTCAGAAGGAATGTCAACCAATTCCAGAATATTATGAACCGCTCTAGCAGGCATCCGGTTTTGGTTTAATTTGTTAAAACAATAAGTACACATACGTTGGTCCGATCCCAAATCAAAACAACCATCAAGTATGTGGCAAAATCCTTCCATTCACTATTGTTTTCTATTTCACTTTTTGCGTATAAATCCACTAACTTAGTCTGATTCTTATAATAAGTCCGTCGATAACACACACAAGTGAAATTAGGCCTCTCACTTGATTTCACCTGAAAGATGGAAATTTCCTAGTGAAACATATCTATATTAGAAATCTGTACACTCTCTTCCACATTACCTTCTTCTACTGGGTCGATTTCAACATTGTTCTCTTTACTAGCAAAGTAACAGAACTCAATTTCTTCACAAATATTTTTCACATGTAGTTCGGAACCATGCAAAAGAGCACTGCTTAATTGTTTAAGCATAATTGCTGGACTCTTAGCATAATACAACATTCTCACTAATTTCCTCACTTTATTATGATGCACTGCTAGCATCCTGAAATGATGAAAAACACTCTGGCATACTCTTCTGGAAAGACAAGCCAGTGAATGACCATGCAAACCTGTTACTTCTCTCACTCTGCAAGGATCTAATTCTTGCAACAACTTAATTTTCTGTTTTAAACTTTTCTTATTAAATGTACGAACAAAATCACAAAGCAAATTGATGGAATCCTGTCGCACACTACAAACACTACTACACTTCCAGGTGTACACTGGACCCTTAGGACGTCTTCCTAAAACCTCATCACCTAACACCTCTTCTGCATCTGCAGACACAAGTTTTTCTTTTTCAACCGGACAACCGTCTTTCACCTCATATGCTCGACCACTGGTGTCAACTGCATGCACCAAATCATTGTCCTGGAAGTAACTCTCCTCATTGAAAAATGCCTCAGAACTTGAACTATGCATCCATTCTCCTGAGAAAACTTCACAAAAATTACTACGATTAACTAATCTCTTCCATCTACTATTTGATTTGAAATCATAAATTACCTTGTTTAGTTTCCTAATTCTATTGATTACCAAAATAAATAACTTTCGCTTAATTTCGTAAGCCTGATCAATAATTTTCTCTACATTTTTCTTTTTCTTATAAAATGCCACTTTCTGTTGACCTTTTTTAGTATTTTTTACCAAATTGACAATTATCCTGTTGCGGAACATTCGTCTACGAATGTCCCTGAACTGATTTTCCCTTCTACTGCCATGCACAGAGTTATCTCCTGCTCTAGCAGAAACTTTTTTGATGGGCCTTTCCTTTTCCTTTAAATTGTCTCTCTTCTTCTGCACTAAAACATGTTCTGTAGTGGTATTTTTTGGTCTACAAATTCTTTTTAAAAATGATTTCATTTTCTTACCCGGAGCATTTTTGGCGACTTGAAACGATTTTATAGTAGAGGACTGCTGCAAATGTTTACCAAGGTGGAGTGTAAGTCGCTTTGCTTCTTTTTGTCTCCTCTGCCTTGAGGGCATTTTTGAATTTTTCAAAAGATCTTCAGTCAAATCTGTGAAAAAATATTTAAAAAATTGTTATTATCCACTATTACCAAACAGTAAACCAATAACAGTAGGCAAATAATTAACACACTAGTTGTCAACTCTACCTACAGTAATTTAACAACATAGACAAATTTAAAAATCTCAAATAGTAGCAATGGAATGGAATGCTTCTACATATGACCTGTGCTCTGTTATATGTTAATCTCAACTAATTTCGAGACTCTATTTCACAGTTATATTAAAGACACTTCACACAGGGTGTTTTTGAAAACTTTTATATAATTTTAATTCAACATCTAGAGATTGTTCCTCATCTAGAGATTGGTCCACATCTAGAGATTGTTCCTCATCTAGACATTGTTCCTTATCTAGAAATTGATCCACATCTAGAGATTGCTCCACATCAGACATTGTTGATGTTATTGTTATTGACTTAAAATTGCCAAGCACACATGAGGGCGTATTTACAAGGCCCTTGTACCAGGGGGAAGTGACTAAAAATTGCCAAGCACACATGGGGGCGTATTTACAAGGCCCTTGCACCAGGGGGAAGTGACTTAAAATTGCCAAGCACACATGGGGGCGTATTTACAAGGCCCTTGCACCAGGGGAAAGTGACTTAAAATTGCCAAGCAGACATGAGGGCGTATTTACAATGCCCTTGCACCAGGGGGAAGTGAGTTAAAATTGCCAAGCACACATGAGGGCGTTTTTACAAGGCCCTTGCACCAGGAGGAAGTGACTTGAAATGGCCAAGCACACATGAGGGCGAATTTACAAGGCCCTTGCACCAGGGGGAAGTGACTTGAAATGGCCAAGCACACATGGGGGCTTATTTACAAGGCCCTTGCACCAGGGGGAAGTGACTTGAAATGGCCAAGCACACATGACGGCATATTTACAAGGACCTTACACCAGGGGGAAGTGACTTAAAATTGCCAAGCACACATGAGGGCGTATTTACAAGGCCCTTGCACCAGGGGCAAGTGACTTAAAATAGCCAAGCACACATGGGGGTGTATTTACAAGGCCCATGCACCACTTATGCGTCGTCAGGTTGTAAATATGTTGCAACATGGCGCATCGTTTCCGCCGCCGCTGCGTCACAAAAGTGACGCAACGTTAGCGCAAAAGAGGCACCCGGCCATCATAAATCTGCCCCTAACATTTTAAAAGATTGGTTCAGGATGCCGATAAGGTGTGGTCTATCCAGAGGTTTGTTTGAGGTGAGGCCTACTCAGGGTTGCAGATGAAATTTAGGCTTGTTGAAGAGTATAGAGGAGATAATACATGTGCAGGCCTACAGATGAAGTGAGTCATGTCCACTGCACTCTTGAACAAAGGCCAGACCTTCTCTGTCTCCCTGGACAGGCCTAAACCTCATCTGCACAATGTGATTAGTAATGTTAGGAAACACAGGTGATGTAATTGAAAAACGTGCAAATATTTTTGCTCATTTCACAATCACATCACCTGTGTTTCCTCAGCTTAGGTATCTCATTGAGCAGATATAGTCTAGCATATCCAAGAGTACGCAGAAGGTGAGGACTGTATGCAGCAGTGCAATGTACATAACTCACCTCCTTTGACAATTACAGGAGCCTCAGCATATCCATGCCCCCTAAACAGTCCTAAATGTATATCATTATTATCATAGTGACTATGAAACTCTAGCAGTACATATTGAGAAACCTAAATGACTTCAAGAAACGAGTTTTTAAACCGACAAACAAGCAAATTATTCTCCCATATTCATGGTAGGAAGTGAAATATTTATTTAAAAAAGCAGACACCATGTTGTCCTTCTCATAATGTGAAAAGCATTTTAAATACACAACTTTCTTCCTAATTTTCTCCCTGATGTTATTGTTATTGACTTAAAATTGCCAAGCACACATGAGGGAGTATTTACAAGGCCCTTGCACCAGGGGGAAGTGACTTAAAATTGCCAAGCACACATGGGGGCGTATTTACAAGGTCCTTGCACCAGGGGGAAGTGACTTAAAATTGCCAAGCACACATGGGGGCATATTTACAAGGCCCTTGCACCAGGGGAAAGTGACTTAAAATTGCCAAGCAGACATGAGGGCGTATTTACAACGCCCTTGCACCAGGGGGAAGTGAGTTAAAATTGCTAAGCACACATGAGGGTGTATTTACAAGGCCCTTGCACCAGGAGGAAGTGACTTGAAATGGCCAAGCACACATGAGGGCGAATTTACAAGGCCCTTGCACCAGGAAGAAGTGACTTGAAATGGCCAAGCACACATGGGAGTGTATTTACAAGGCCCTTGCACCAGGGGGAAGTGACTTGAAATGGCCAAGCACACATGACGGCGTATTTACAAGGACCTTACACCAGGGGGAAGTGACTTAAAATTGCCAAGCACACATGAGGGCGTATTTACAAGGCCCTTGCACCAGGGGCAAGTGACTTAAAATAGCCAAGCACACATGGGGGTGTAATTACAAGGCCCATGCACCACGTATGCGTCGTCACGTTGTAAATATGTCGCAACATGGCGCATCTTTTCCGCCGCCGCTGCATCACAAAAGTGACGCAACGTTAGCGCAAAAGAGGCACATGGCCATCATAAATCTGCCCCTAACATTTTAAAAGATTGGTTCAGGATGCCGATAAGGTGTGGCCTATCCAGAGGTTTGTTTGAGGTGAGGCCTACTCAGTGTTGCAGATGAAATTTAGGCTTGTTGAAGAGTACAGAGGAGATAATACATGTGCAGGCCTACAGATGAATTGAGTCATGTCCACTGCACTCTTGAAAAAAGGCCAGACCTCCTCTGTCTCCCTGGACAGGCCTAAACCTCATCTGCACAATGTGATTAGTAATGTTAGGAAACACAGGTGATGTAATTGAAAAACGTGCAAATAGTTTTGGTCATTTCACAATCACATCACCTGTGTTTCCTCAGCTTAGGTATCTCATTGAGCAGATATAGTCTAGCATATCCAAGAGTACGCAGAAGGTGAGGACTGTATGCAGCAGTGCAATGTACATAACTCACCTCCTTTGACAATTACAGAAGCCTCAGCATATCCATGCCCCCAAAACAGTTCTAAATGTATATCATTATTATCATAGTGACTATGAAACTCTAGCAGTACATATTGAGAAACCTAAATGACTTCAAGAAACGAGTTTTTAAACCGACAAACAATCAAATTATTCTCCCATATTCATGGTAGGAAGTGAAATATTTATTTAAAAAAGCAGACACCATGTTGTCCTTCTCATAAATGTGAAAAGCATTTTAAATACACAACTTTCTTCCTAATTTTCTCCCTAAAGCATACTAGTCTCTATCTAAATTAAATGAATCTTTTCCCACCTTAGCAAATGCTTTTTGAATTTCAAAACAGTCTCAGACACACACCAATTTTTCTTTAGCAGAGCAAAGGGTATGCACTCCAGAGGCTGCAACCAACAAAGGCACAGAATGCTGTATTTCATCACACATATCTCTCATGTCACCCAATAAAAACTCTTCCCTCACTTTTTTCAAATCAACAGCCTTCCCCCCTCTGCCCTTTCTGCCCTTTTTCCATAGCAACTACCTCCTGAAAGACCTCTCATGTTTACAAGCTCACACAACAATGTTTCAAATGAACTCTGAACTCTCAGTACACCTGCTAATCCACTGCAATGTTTCTTAAAATCATTTTTTCTTAACCATTCAAATTACATCTTTCAAAGAACACATCCATGCACCCTAACTTTCTGTTTTCAGAAATGGAAATCCACCAATCACTACTAGTGAATCATTAGCACTGAAACTCCACCGTTTTTTTTCTTTACAAACTCCTACTGTTTCAACTGCCATTTCATTCCCACACTTCATCTGACTGCAGCAGAACCTCCTCACACCATGTTTTCTGTCTGGATTTTTGGACATAGCTACATCCACTGGGCTCACAGGTATGCTGATAACAGAAATGTACACAACCTCAATTTACAAAATGTGGAAATCAAATGGATTGGGCAGAGAGGATTGAGAACTCATCAATTGATACCATTGGTGAAAACCTTTTTGCATTTGCCAAACCCTGACCTCTTAATAGTGCACTGTGGAGGAAATGATTTGGGCACTTTGACTGGGGTAGGTCTGGAAATGCTTTTAAAGGACACCTTTGAGCAATTGATTGCACTTTTTCCTCAAACTGCCTTGGTATATTCCAATATATGCCAAAGACAGAAATGGAGGTGGTCCAATCACTTTTGTCCACAAATTGAGAAAGCGAGGAAGCATGTAAATAAGTCTGTTTCAGCTTATATGAGAGACCATGGAATGGGCTCCATCTACAACAATAACTTGCGTTACTACATGCAAGATATCTACAGAGGAGATGGTGTGCACTTCTCAGATGAGGGAAACAGAGTTTTCATACAAAATTTAAGACTGTGTATTGGTACCTACTTATAAGTACCTAGAACTTACACAGAACCCAAAAGCTCTTTTCAGAGCTACCTTAACTATAATTACTCTTTTAAAATTTCAAATGTACCTTTTTTCACAAATTTTCACTTATGTTTGCTTCCCGGTTCGCTACCCGGTTCGCGTACCGGCAGCTAACCGCGCGAAAAATTAAATTTTTTTCCCCGACATATATGAGCCTCCTCAGCCACCCTCAGAAAACCTAGGGGGTCAGGATACGTCTCCCGTGCCCCCTTATACCCTATCCCAACATTCTTTATCCTCCATCTTGTGTCTAAATTCATCCGAAACACAAGATGGCGGACTCCCGTTACGCTGCCGGTTAGTTTCCCGATACGCTATCCGGAACGCTACCCGGTTCGCGTACCGGGTAGCGCTTCTACCGCGAAAAAATCGAAACTTTTTTTTTTTGCCCCACGGGACCCTTTAATAGCCCCCACATCATTCCTAGGGGGTCAAGAGGGTTCTACCTTGCCCCCTTTCATTAATTTCCCCCTTTGTTTTTCTCCACCTCTTGTCTCTCGATCCTACCGAGAGACAAGATGGTGGCCGTTCCGGACTGTTTAGAGTGTTGACAGACACCGGAGAGCCAATCAGCTTCACTTCGCGAAGTTCCGTTATGCGTCAGGTACGCGAACCGGGGCGCTAACCGGAGCGCTGTCACAGATATATCTATTTTTTAAAACGTTAATTTCTCAAAATCCACTGGAGCACATATATTGAGACATAGCAAAGGCACGTCGGGCAAACCATATCTACAATTTTGCCAAGTTTCTTGTAAATCCATTCAGCCGTTCGAGCTAAAAGTGATTCCAATCGCCCTATGGAAAAATGAATGGGAAAAACGCGTTTTGGGACCCCCCTTTTTTCTCGGCCCCCCCTTGACGAAACCCCCCCTAATTTTCAGGGGCTGCTCAGAAACAAAATGTGCCATTTTCCTGGCAATTTCAGCCAATTCCGTCCACAAACGCCAAAGTTATTCGACATAGAATTTTCAGAAATCCCATAGGAAAAAATCCTAACTATATATACCTACTGGCGACCGCCAGTAGGTAATATATATATATATATATATATATATCTCATCCAAATGCCCAAAAGCTTTGCAGGACGCACTCGGCAGCAAGCCTTCCTTTCGGCGTACCTATGACAGCTGGTCCCACACCCGGATTGTTTTTCGTTTGCCTTACGCGTTTCGAGACATCACGTCTCTCATCAGAGGCAGCTTCCGCAATTGAGTGGCAAGTTGTTCCTTTTAATTGTTCACATTCATGCGCCACAATAGATGTTCACGCCCACTTAAAGTTGCGTATATCATGAGATTTGCATGCTGGTAGTTATAGTCCAGAGGAACACTTCATTGTTTTACCTTTAGTAGGTTCCAACTCACATTGTGTTGATAAAAGCATGTATTTCCTTAGTAGGATTCGGAGTGTTTCGGCCAGCAGATTTTGTCAGACTCGCTGCGCTGATCAGGTTTGAACATGGTTTCAACCACAGCCTCTTAAGTTTTCAAGATGGTGCGCCTTGCCACGACGAGGGCCGCCGTGTAATTTATCTCATCCAAATGCCCAAAAGCTTTGCAGGACGCACTCGGCAGCAAGCCTTCCTTTCGGCGTACCTATGACAGCTGGTCCCACACCCGGATTGTTTTTCGTTTGCCTTACGCGTTTCGAGACATCACGTCTCTCATCAGAGGCAGCTTCCGCAATTGAGTGGCAAGTTGTTCCTTTTAATTGTTCACATTCATGCGCCACAATAGATGTTCACGCCCACTTAAAGTTGCGTATATCATGAGATTTGCATGCTGGTAGTTATAGTCCAGAGGAACACTTCATTGTTTTACCTTTAGTAGGTTCCAACTCACATTGTGTTGATAAAAGCATGTATTTCCTTAGTAGGATTCGGAGTGTTTCGGCCAGCAGATTTTGTCAGACTCGCTGCGCTGATCAGGTTTGAACATGGTTTCAACCACAGCCTCTTAAGGTTTCAAGATGGTGCGCCTTGCCACGACGAGGGCCGCCGTGTAATTTATCTCATCCAAATGCCCAAAAGCTTTGCAGGACGCACTCGGCAGCAAGCCTTCCTTTCGGCGTACCTATGACAGCTGGTCCCACACCCGGATTGTTTTTCGTTTGCCTTACGCGTTTCGAGACATCACGTCTCTCATCAGAGGCAGCTTCCGCAATTGAGTGGCAAGTTGTTCCTTTTAATTGTTCACATTCATGCGCCACAATAGATGTTCACGCCCACTTAAAGTTGCGTATATCATGAGATTTGCATGCTGGTAGTTATAGTCCAGAGGAACACTTCATTGTTTTACCTTTAGTAGGTTCCAACTCACATTGTGTTGATAAAAGCATGTATTTCCTTAGTAGGATTCGGAGTGTTTCGGCCAGCAGATTTTGTCAGACTCGCTGCGCTGATCAGGTTTGAACATGGTTTCAACCACAGCCTCTTAAGGTTTCAAGATGGTGCGCCTTGCCACGACGAGGGCCGCCGTGTAATTTATCTCATCCAAATGCCCAAAAGCTTTGCAGGACGCACTCGGCAGCAAGCCTTCCTTTCGGCGTACCTATGACAGCTGGTCCCACACCCGGATTGTTTTTCGTTTGCCTTACGCGTTTCGAGACATCACGTCTCTCATCAGAGGCAGCTTCCGCAATTTATCAACACAATGTGAGTTGGAACCTACTAAAGGTAAAACAATGAAGTGTTCCTCTGGACTATAACTACCAGCATGCAAATCTCATGATATACGCAACTTTAAGTGGGCGTGAACATCTATTGTGGCGCATGAATGTGAACAATTAAAAGGAACAACTTGCCACTCAATTGCGGAAGCTGCCTCTGATGAGAGACGTGATGTCTCGAAACGCGTAAGGCAAACGAAAAACAATCCGGGTGTGGGACCAGCTGTCATAGGTACGCCGAAAGGAAGGCTTGCTGCCGAGTGCGTCCTGCAAAGCTTTTGGGCATTTGGATGAGACAAATTACACGGCGGCCCTCGTCGTGGCAAGGCGCACCATCTTGAAACCTTAAGAGGCTGTGGTTGAAACCATGTTCAAACCTGATCAGCGCAGCGAGTCTGACAAAATCTGCTGGCCGAAACACTCCGAATCCTACTAAGGAAATACATGCTTTTATCAACACAATGTGAGTTGGAACCTACTAAAGGTAAAACAATGAAGTGTTCCTCTGGACTATAACTACCAGCATGCAAATCTCATGATATACGCAACTTTAAGTGGGCGTGAACATCTATTGTGGCGCATGAATGTGAACAATTAAAAGGAACAACTTGCCACTCAATTGCGGAAGCTGCCTCTGATGAGAGACGTGATGTCTCGAAACGCGTAAGGCAAACGAAAAACAATCCGGGTGTGGGACCAGCTGTCATAGGTACGCCGAAAGGAAGGCTTGCTGCCGAGTGCGTCCTGCAAAGCTTTTGGGCATTTGGATGAGATATATATATATATATATATATGTATATATATATATATATTTACTTAGGTATTTAGAACACATATTATTTTTCCTAATATGAAATTTTGGGGAATTCATTTTATTAATTTGTTACAGTGTTATGTTGGCTTTATTTGATACAAATTTATCATAAAAGCATGTACATCTAAAAATTCTAATTTTAGAATTGTGTATCACAGCGTAAAAGTTAGATCATACTATACATCATACTGCATGCAATTAACAAAGTTTAAAAAAAGGGATTTCTTTAAAACCATAAATAACAGTGTTCAAAGCAGATACATCAGATGACATGTATGATGGATATTGTGCTACAATTTTTCGCTTGGAGCTTTGTTCTTATTAACCATGCACACCCCAGATATTTGGCCACACCACAAACCATCGTAAGAGAGGAAGTGTCAGTTTTTAAGATGCGTAGTGCGAAACGATGGTTTGTAGAGCCAAGCTATTTGCAAACTGGTTTGATCCATTTGGCTCTAGCCATCCTGTAGGCGGGGCATGAAAAGAAAAAATGGGCAATGGACTCTTTGGGGGCTGCACAACCTGGAGAAGGTGCAGATGGTGAATTGCGCCAATTCCAGGTTGCTGTCACAATATTAAGCAGGAGAGTCCCTAACCTCATCTTCATGTAGAGCGCCCTATCCCTAGGTGTTTGTATAAAATCAAGATAGGGTTCTAATTTTTGGGTAAATTTGTGCTAAAAAACTCCTCAGTAAGTTTCCCTGTTTTGGAGTTGCGTGTCTCTCCTGCCTGTACCCATTGCCAGTAGGCCCTTTTAAGGTCCTGCCTGGCTGGCTGGCCCAAGCCTCCCCAAATCCTATGTCAGTTAGAAGCTGTCTAAGATTAGTGATCCATTTAATCCTGTTCCCTATATCGGCTGTTATTAATTTGCTGAGGGTAGCAGCATAATTGGACAGCTCTGAGGTCTTTCTTATGCATGCCCAAAAGAGTAAGGGACTGAGGCGTGCAATTTCCTGAATGGAACGTCTTCCCATGTCATATTATAAGGGTTTCAGCGGGGTGGAAATTGGAAGGGAGGTAAGATCTGTAAGAAACTTGTTTTCGGATCTCACAAGTTCACTAGAGTTTTCAAAGCCCCAGAGTTCAGCCCCATATAGATGTATACAGATGTCGCTATTACTATAAATTGATCCAATGTCCCCACCACACTTCCACTTAGGTGCGCGCCTCTCCCCTTTCCTTCCCGTTTACTCATCTTGACGAGTATTCATACCCAATCTATGGCTTAAATAACAAATTAATAGGTAGCAGAGAGATCACCGAAGACACTGACCTTGAGATAGTATGGCGCTCAGATGGGGAGCCCGGCCCGGCCTGATCCGGTCTCTAACGGGCTCAAACGGACCCGTCTTTGGACTGGGCTGCGCCCGGCGCTAGCGCGCGTGTGCGTCCAACGAAGCGGGGGCTGCGAGCTTTAATAAGAGCTTCCACTTGCCCAGGTGCAGCGTGTTAGCTTACAGTTGCCAGGCTTTCTGGGGCTTGCAGTCTCCCACATAGTCTCCTTGGCATCCTCTCACACCATGAAATGGCTCCACCTCTGTCAATTTTTGTTGATGGTTGGCACACATATAATTAAAAATATATGAAGCACATGCTTGGAGTGCGTGGTGTTCCTGTTTCGGGAAAAAGTATACATATTGTTTTGAGGTACTGTCCTCACAAGCCGCTCTACTTGCCACGATTAGGCATATATATACTCTCATGCTCTTCCTGACAGGAATTCCAAATACAAAGGGCCTGCATCAAAAAGCTATTTGTACCTATTGGTCTGTCGCAAACGTTTGCCTTACATTCACAAATTCGGGTACAATTGCATAACATTATCCCATAATGGTGTAATGTTGCAAAAGTAAATCCAGCTAAAGAGATTGACATTCTATTGTGATATTTCCAGATAAATGCAGTAGCCATTGAGTTTATGTTTCAGATTCCTCTCTGAACCCTCCAGATGATGGAGTCTGTCAGAGATTTACTTCTGCCTAGGGCAAGGTTAACGTTCCAGATTTGGAAAGGGGACTAGAACATGTCAAAATCACGTGTGATTTGCAGAAAAAAGTGTTAAACAGGTAAAATATATTGTGTGTGGAGAAAAGTCATTTTATAAAATGTGCCATTGGACAAAGGCAATGAATGACATTTCGACATGTATAGCACATATAAAATGATGAAGGAACAAATAAATACATAGCAGCAAAAGCTGTAATTCACAAAGGGTTTCCTTGAGCAGGTCTGTAAAACTTTAACTGGAGCAGCTTTCCTAGCGGACATCGGTAACTTCTTGTGAATTTGCTGTCACAGCCATGTAAACCCTTGTTGCTACAGCAACATCATCTCCCCAGGAAACAGGTTAGTGGTTTTGGGTGTTGACATTCCCAAAAGTCATAAATCCGCACCCATGCGAGGCTGTGTAACTCTGTTGTTGCAGATTTACAACCTGTTTTTGTGATTTGGAGCCAGTTATCCAAAATTAAAAAATCAGGGGAGCATGGCAAAAGGGATGGGTTTTCGCTTTTTATGCAGTTTTAAAGTTTCCAAAACAGATTTTCAGTGTAAGCCACTTTCATAAACATGCTCTCTGTAGGAAATGTAGTTTTCAGCACGGTATTCCATATTTATTGATTTTAGGAGACGGGATGTACTGATGTTATTAGTTCTAAATTCATAAACTATGAACCCTAGGTAAAATGAAAAATTGGTTAATCCTAATTGCCGTTAATTTTAAAGCAAGGCATGACAGTTTAAAGCAACATGCAGGCTGTGCTGCAGTTTTCAACTGCCATTTCGGTCTGGAAAAATAAAACGCTTGAAAAATGTAGTTGAATGATCACCAGATTTCCAACGTAATCTTTTCAGGATCCTAAAGTTGAAATTTTGGCATGCTGAACTCGGAGTTTGATTTGTCCCAAGCACGTAAAAATATTGATTCAATGAACTTCACAGCCTATAATGTAAATGGAATTTAACCCTTTTACCAAAGCATAGAATCCGCCGCAGTGCGGACGTTTCCGTGTGCGGGCGGGGCCGCGTCGCCCAACGGACATGCGCAGCATACGAAGGTAGGGCTCGCGACGGCCGTTGGCCGATGCACGCACGCAACGGGTTAAGCCAGGTAATCAATAGTAATCAATTTTATTCCAGTGTTATCAGTTGTTTCAAAGCTCATAAAGAGAGTACTTGAATATCAACCTTTAGTGCTGGAGAAAGATCCATCCAAGCTTGTTTCTACAGCATGATGCAAATCACATTGCATCCTGGGTAACCGTGAAAATATTCACCCAATGCGTTTCAGGCAAACAGCCCTTTGTTAGGGCCAACATCTTAAACACAAATGTTAATTTGAGCACTTTCATCAAAAAGGACAGACAATACTCGATGGGGAATTATTCATCATGTACAATGTGTAAAGATGACTTCTGCTTATAAACATAATGACATTTGAATTTCCCAGGTGGCTTCCAACGTGATGTAAAACAGTAATTTAAACTTTTCCTAGGGTGCAACATAACAGGACAGAAAAGTAAAATCAGTTTCATTTTATTACTTACTAGCAGCCCGTCCTGACCTTGTCCGGGAGCAATCAGGCTTCTCCAACCCCCGCCTGCCCCAACATTGGCCATTAGCCCGGGCCTCTATCCGCCCCGTCCCCCGGCTGCCCCGACCCCCGCCTGCCCTGACATTGTCCTCCGGAGGCTTACCTCACACAATTATGCCAGAGGCCCAGTGTTGCAGTGGTGGCCAGCCGCAGCGCCTGAGGCACTGGGGAGCTTTCTGGGTAAGTGGGGCTCTGGCGCTCTGTTTGCAGGGAAGCGAGGATGAGCAGAGGTTACAGGGATAAGAGTAGGAGTTCACAGAGTATGGAGCGGCCAGCGGGAGTCGGGAGCTTGAGCGCAATTATGCCAGAGGGTCCCCGCCTGTCCCGACCCCCGCCTTCCCTGACATTTTTCCCCGGAGCCTTTTTGTTGTAACTCCCCCTCCCCCGCGTGCCCCGACCCCCGCCTGCCCCAACATTGTCCCCTGGAGCCTTACCTCAGCCGCCGCTCCTCAGTTCAGTTCTCCTTGCCGCTCCGCAGGTCCGCTGCTGCTCACCGCCTGTGTGCCGCTCGTCAGTGCTCCTCCCCCGCGCCTTGTCCGCCGCTCAGCTTCAGTGCTCCTTGCCGCTCCGCCGGTCTGCTGCTGCTCACCGCCTGTGTGCCACGCGTCAGTGCTCCTCCCCCGCTCCATGTCCGCTGCTCTTCCTCGCTTTCCTTGTGCTCCTGGACGACGTCAGCACGCAGGTCGCGGCCGGCGCTACTTCGAGGGGACTACTTTTTTTTAAATGTTAATTTTTTTAATATAACGTATTTTTTAAATTTATATAGCCTATGTCCATCTGCACACCCTGAGGATTCCAACGATGTATCGGGTGTGTGGATTGGCACTGTGGTTCCCGAGTTTACCCGCCTCAAAGCCTCAAAGTTCTTCCTTTATAATAGTAGTATAGATAAGTGACCCCTAAGGTAGTCCCTAAAGTATATTAGGGCCTGAACTTGAGACTTTTTCCCAGTCTAGCGAGACCCAATGACAGCAACCGGTGCTTTGTGCTTTTAGGGATTATTTCACTATAAACTTTCAAATTACATTTCTCTGGTTCTACTGATTGGATTTTTGTAGTTCCGGTAAATGTTGTATTTAGTGAAATGCATTCTATTGTTCTAGATTGGGTTGCATTTTTTCCTGTGCTGTGTTTTCACTTTATTACTGTTTGTGTGATGCAAAAATACTTTGCATAGATCATCTAAGTTAGGCCTGACTGTAATTTGTGCCAAGCTAACAGTGGGTCAAGCACAGGTTAATATAGCGACTTTTGTGATCCACTGGACAAGGATTGTAGTTGTTGCCTGACAGGGGTTTCCACCCCTGCAACCAATTACACAATTTCTTTCACCCCTGGGTGTCTAATATGGGCCTGAATTGATGTAGCAAAAGATGCAGCAAGCTCAAGTTAAAGGAAATTAGTATATTTAACCCTACATTTGACATTAGCTCATTAGCTAAGTCAACTAAATATCGTTAAACGTAATGCCTTGAATCTTGCAACATCTGGATGCATAATGTGCCCACATTAAGACATGCCTAATATGTAGATACGTATGTTGCTGCAGGAACAGGATGAAAGCTTTCTTTCGCAGCATAGGCCTTAGTAGTCTTTTTCCATGATAAAATCAGACTGTGGATAACAGTCATAATGTTGATAAGCCAGTTTAGGAAACAGCTAGAGAATCACACAGGCATTGTTGGAACATTTATAAAAAATGTGATTCAGTGGTCGATATAGATTTTGGTTAGATATGTAATAGATATGTTTTTGATAAAACAGGATTGAATTACTTCAATTGTGCGAGGCACTCTTGTTCCTAGAGGCAGCAACTATCTCCTTGTTGAGGTGTGAAATATCCTTCTGAGAGAGAAAAATATTGTTGGCCCCCAGCCGTCTTCTGGCAGGAAATGCATATATTGTAAGGCGGGATAAGAAAGTGGACATGAACAGAAGATGGTAACACAATTAAGAGGCTGGGGCCCTGCTATTTGTCATGTTTCAAATCAGGGGCGTAGCTTAGTCAGTAAGATTTGGAGGTGTGAGCTTCCGAATTTCCAGCAGTCATGCTGCCACATAATGTTAAAATACATTACACAACAATCAAGGCGCCGGTGAGCTGCTCAACGGGCAGTGGAAAGGGAGAGGAATACGGATTGGTAGGGGTACTCCATTAAGGTAAAATACAATGTGTTGTAAACTAACTTAATTTTTGCAGACTTTCAAAACGGAGAGAGAGAAAGATTGTCTGTGCATTTTTGTCTTTGTGTATGTCAACATTTCTGGTGAAATCCGACAGACATCTCACCATACCCAACCAAAAGAATCTGTACTCACATATTTACCAGAAAATTAATTTATATGGGATTGTAATACCCCAAACACATCCCCTGAAGCTACTGCCCTGAGTTTGGGAATGAGAAAGGCCCTTAATGGTGGTCTTTTCACAGCTTAGCAGTCTCACTCACAACAGAGCAAGCCAGAAATTGGTCCTTGCGGAATGATTTTAATGGGGAAGTCTATCAGTGGGAATATGGAGCTCCACATACTTACACTGGGGTCACCAGATCAAGGTTTAATGGGATTATTTACAATAAAATGACAGGTCGTTCTTAGAAAGAAAGCTGGTTTGGTCGTTGGAATATTATAATGTTTGGAAGCAGAGTTATCAAAAATGTAATCAATGGAGTTACTTAACTGGAATACGGACGATGTACTTGTTTTGTAATAACACTATGCATCTAATAATGTATTTTTTGCACTATACACATGCGCACTTTTATGGAATCTTTCTAGGGTTCCAATGTGTGCTAGCTTCTTTTTTGGCATACCCACCACCTTACGTTCTAATTTGAATTATTTTTATGAAGACAATAACAAGAGGGAGGGTACGTTGTCTGTATCTGTCTGGTGAAGGTCTGAACACTTGGATCCTACATCCCCTTGTGTTCAAACTATGGACATGCTTAACAAGGGTCATGCTACATGCCCCTCTATTGCTACAGGGACATAAAGGACAATAAGGGCATCTTGCAAAATAACCAGGTGACTGGTGGACTGGAATGTGTTGGAGTACTGGTTGCAGTGAGAGGCAGAGCCTGTTTCCTACTCCAGTTGAGGGTTTGATCCTCTGGAAGCTGGCCTTATCAGTCTTTGAGCTTTAAGATTGGTATCTAGAATCTGCTAGGAAGTTATTTGTTAGACCTCTGGGCATTAGGGTGGTCTACCCCCAAAACCTTTTTAGCTGTGTGCCTCAACTTTTGCTGCTTTGTTTTTGTTGACCTCAGCACTGTGGGCACTTTACCACTGCTAACAAGTGCTGAAATACATGTGGGTAATCCCCTAAATATGGTAACATTGGTTTATCCACAATTGCCACATTTAATTTACTTATAGATCCCTAGTAGAGTGCATTATAAGTTATATGTGCCCAGGGCCTGTAAATTAAATGCTACTAGCGGGCCTGCAGCTCTGCTTGTGCCACTGCAGAGCTTGTGTTTCAAGCTTAACTGCCATGTTGACTTGGAAGTTAAACCCCCTTACCAAAATTTAAAATGTCCTTTTATTATATATAAGTCACCAATTAGAACTTGGACCACTTAGAACAACGCAATGTCGACGCGTTTCAAACATAATAAATATCAGGGTTCTCTTCAGGACCAAAATTCATAATCATGATTCAATAGAGCCTACTCTGCTCTGCCACTCAACAGTGTGTATTGTGGTGTCTCAATGGGCAGCTTAAAAGTCTATCATTCCCAAGAAATTCTTTTAGTTCCCATATTCAAGGCTAATGTTATTTTTGTATAATGTCTATGATGTAGGGAAATGAAATGGTAGGTCGTTAAATATATTCCCTTGACCCTCTCTAAATTCGTTTTTTGTTATGGTCAGCGACATCACTCATGACATTACTGATGACATCTCAAATGACATCACTGATGACATCACTGATGACATCATCCAGTGAAAGTGTGTCTTTCTGAAAAATAAATATTTTTTATATATGTATATCTAAAGGTTGATGGAAGAATAAATGGGTAAATAAGTGTCTAAATGGATGTTTGCTTTGTAAAATTGATTGTATAACTGACTTATTAAGTATATCTTACTGAATACATGTATTAGCAACTAATGTTTAAATAAGTCAATATCTGTGTCAGTGTCTCACTTTGTGTATAAGTGGCTGCATGGGTTGGTGAGTAGCTACATGAGTGTTTATATGTGTTATTAGTTGGTTTTTTGAGTATCAGAATGAGTATCTGTATGGTTTGGTGGGGGTATTACTTAGCACACACATGCATGAATGACTGACTCACTGTTTGTATGTGTTTTGAAGTCAGAATGTCTGCAGGACGGGGGCGTGGCTTAGACGCCGGCCAAGATGGCGGCGTAAACCGAGCGCTCCGTTACCGACCGGCTCCCGTCTCCTCACAAAGGGCATCATGTCGGCGAATTTTTCTATTCCGACCACCGTCCCGCAATCCGGAACGTGAGCAGAGCCCGGCGCCCTCACTGTTTCCGTATTTGCGGGCCAACGAAGGAGTTACCGAAGGGTTTTGTCTCGCGACTGCTGCCGCCATTTTGTGCGCCGGCTGCGGAACACAGCGGCAGCCGGCTCCTCTGCACATCTCTTCACTTGGACGTTCCTCGGCTCTCGAAAAAGAAAGAAGTTACACCTCAACTTAAGAAGTCCTGAATTTGCAGCCGCGTTCCTTGGTAAGCCTTCTGTCTCTGCAACTAGCTTTTTGAAGCGCCCTTCTCCTCAAACCTCGCCTGCACTACGCTATGAGGCATTTCTAGACTATTAACATATGTGACCTACAGCAGCAGCACTTCATAACGCTCTCACTTACGCCTCTACTGTACTTTCCCTTCAATACCTTCTCAGGAGGTCTCTCAACTGCTCCCCAAATAGCTCTTGCTTCTTTACGTAAAGACAAAAATCATTCTGGAGTACGTTTTCCAGATTTCAAACAGTATCATCGTGCTTTTTCTTTTAAGCAATCGATCCGTTGGTTTTCGTCTTCTCAGCCTCATTATCCCCCTGTATGGTTAAGCATGGAATCTTTTTTCATCTCTCCCTTCACCTTTCGCGAATTCTTATCCTTTACTTCTTCTCTAACCCGCTTTCGTTCACCTATTCTTTCGCATTCTTGTACTCTTCTCTCTCCTTACTTAACTTCTTCTTATCCATCTCTCCTCTCCATACACGAGCAGCCAATTTGGAATAACAACCTTCTAAAAACTCCGTAGCCGTACCATTTTTTGGAAAACCTGGCATTCCCGTGGAATTTGTTGGATTTCTCAACTTCTTAATCAAGGTACACCTCTCCCTTTCAAGGATCTTCAATCTCTTTTCTCTCTACCTGCTTCTGCTCGTTCCCAATACAATTCCCTTTCTCCTGCCTTGATCTCTTATCTTCACTCTCTTCTACCCACCCATGAGATTCCCATTGACCGTAGGTCCACATCCCTTTTGTTGGAGTCCTCTCCTTCTGCATCCGCTCTATATAATTCTTTCCGTCTCATCACTAATAGATCGAAGTCTCGTGTTGAACTTGCGTGGGAGTTGGATTTTTCTCAGGATTAGCCTGTACTTCTTTGGGATAAACTTTGGACTAAACTTCATAAGACCTCTAGAGCTGCTAACACCACCAAAACTTTGTTTTTCATTTATCACAGAACTTTATTTACACCACTTGCCATGTCCCGCTTTTCACCAGACACTCCCTCTACATGTTGGTTCTGTCCCTGCCCTTCTGCTGATCTTAAACATATGTTGTTTGAATGCCCCCCTACTTCTCAGTTTTGGCACTCAGCCTGGCAGCAAATACAAAAGATTTTCCATTTTCAGGTCCCTTTTTCACCATCTCTAGTATTTCTTGGCTCCCTCTCATCAGAGTTCCCTCTTTCTCCCAAACATTATCCTTTACTAGACCTTTTCATTGCTGTTGCCTTCCATATTATTACCTCAAACTGGAAACAGTCTACTAATATTTCATATCAGTCTTGGTGGAATGCAATCTGTTTTAATCATCGTTTAGACACCAATTATGTATCCCCCATCTCCCTAGCCATCAAATGTGATCTGATTTGGCTCCCTTTAACAACATACCTCTCTTCTCCTGCTCCACCCCATCCGTCTCCTGATCCTGATACAGTTGAAGTTCGCAAACCTCCGTGATTTTATTATTCATATTTGTACCCTTTTTCTTTACCTATTATGATTATTATATCTCATTATCTTGTATATTATCTACTGCAATTATTACTGTTATGTTGTGCTCATATTTCTTCATGCTTGTAATGCTTACTTTTTACGCCATGTGTATTTTTCATTATATTGTTTATTTCATTCACTCATTGTAACTCTTCTCCCCCTCCCCCCCCTCCCTTCCCCTTATTTTATCCTTTTCCTTAATAAATCAAACTTGAAAAAAAAAGAATGTCTGCAGGACCGTATGGGTGGATGAGTGTGTGTATGGGTGTGTTAGTGAGTGAATGATTGTCTCAATAGTATCTTTATGAGTAACTAAATATGTTTTAAACTAGTATATGTGAGTATTGATGTATATAAGTGAGTATATGTGAGAGTGAGAGATTGGAAGAGTTCCTGTATAAATAATTATGTGTTTCTATAAGTGATTGTTTAAGAGAGTACGTTTCTGTAGAAGTAAGTGTAGTGGTGTGTGTATGGCTGTATATGCAAGTAAATGGATATTTGATAGGTCATTTCCATGTGTGAGTATGTGTGTGACTAACTCTATGGATGAGTATCGGTGTGTAACAGGATGTATAGGTGTATGAGTACATATGATGAGTGAGTACATGTATGAGTGACTATATAGAACTGTTGGTGAATGAGTGGATGTGTATGTAGATGTTGGAATTACCTAATAGGTTGTTGTAACTGGTATTGGTATCTCCATTTTTTAAAAACAATTATAGTTTCTATTTTTGAATGTGTGTATCAAAGGTTATATTAGGCTGAGAGGAGGTCTGCCACTCTTTCACATGGATGATGTCATCAGTGATGTCATTTGAGATGTCATCAGTGATGTCATGAGTGATGTCACTGACCATGTCATGAGTGATGTAATATGTGACGTCATCAGCACTGCATTGGGGGCGCGCGAGTTATAGTTAGCTTAACTAACTGTAACGGGGGAATTTTAAAGGTTTTGTATGAGTGAAATGCCCAGCTAACTATAACATGTGTGAAGCCCATGGTTTTTTCAGTGAATTTCTAAGTTTTTTTAATGCTAATTCCTAACTATAACGTGCCTGAAACCTATGGTTTTTTCAGTGAATTTCAAAGGTTTTTTAAATGCTAATTCCTAACTATAACATGTGTGAAACTTATGTTTTTTTCAGTGAATTTCTATGGTTTTTTAAAGGCTAATTCCTAACTATAACGAGGCTAAAACCTATGTTTTTTTCAGTGAATTTGGAAGGTTTTTAAATACTATTCCTAACTATAAGATACCTAAAACCTAAGTTTTTTTCAGTGAATATATATATATATATATTCACTGAAAAAACCATAGGTTATAGACCATATATAGTTAGGAATTAGCATTTACAAAACCTTGAAAATTCACTGAAAAAAACATGGGTTATAGACCATATATAGTTAGGAATTAGCATTTACAAAACCTTATTTTACTCACACAAAACCATTGAAATTCCATATGGCACTTGGCTCCTGCCCCCTCCACAAGTCTTGTTGCCCTGGTGTGGCCTGAGATCGCCCCCGACATAGGCGGTCGGCTCCCGGGGTCAGGCGGAACTTGTTGCCTTTTGGTGACTCTTCCATTCTGGACCTTGTCCCACAATCCGTTTGACCTGAAGACACGTCCTGCGGTGCCCTGGTCCAACCATCACATATACCTGCGCCAGGAGACGGCGTGGGGTGCACTGGAAGGGAGAGGCGGCGCGATCGAGCCTCCCCCACCTCCCCAGGTGGAGGTTTCTCAGCTACACCCCAGCGCTTCACTCGGCCACCTGAGTTGCGCCCGCTCCTGCGGCACAGGGCCTCGCTCGGCCAGCTGAATTGCGCCTGCTCTGGCTATTACAGCGTCTCACCCGCCATCCGGATGAATTGCACCCACTCTTGCGGTACAGCGACAGGCGGCTGCCACGGAGCTCAGGAAATGGCGGTCGGCTCCACAGACTTGGGCCTGGCCTGCAAGAATGGCTCTGGGCAACCCTGGAACTCGGACGCTTGACTGCTAGGGCATGGGCCCCATTCCCAAAAGCGTCCCCTCAGCCTTGAAGATTCTACAAGAGCCACCGGGGCCCCCGACTCCCGCAGACTTCCGGTGGGGAGCGACTGCCATGATTGCTCGCGGAATGGCCACGACGTAGCCACGGAATGCTCTCATGCTGACGCCAGCTTCAGCCTGAAACACCCAGAAACACTGCAGACTACCAATTCGATCAGTTCCGGTGGAGCCCCAACGTGACCCGGTAGAGAAGAACTTGCCCTCCCCTCTTTGACTGATGGTTCTTGTTGCCTGTCCCTTCTGTTGTCATTTAACGGAACTTTTTGGACTGCTGAAAGGGGTTCTGTTCCGACCGCTGGTTGGTGAAAACATTTTGACTATATTCTGGACCTGCCCGGCCTCGCCCAAAATGGCGTCGGTATAAATGAGACTCGCAACTCCTTGATGTGTACTGGTTGCTCAGCCTTGATATCACGAGATATATATGCAGTTTTGGAGCACATGGCGGGCGGGGACAGGTACTGATTGAACATTTGGACATCCCTATTGATATTAAGTTCTGATGTATTATTCATTACTGTACTATTGAAAGTTCGAATTAACGTTACTCATGGTACTTGCCCGCAAATGTATATCTAGATAATTTCATTGTAACTGTTAGACACCTTAATTCCGGCAACCTAATGGCCCACCTGTTACGTTTTTCTACAGTGTAAAGGTCCCCTCATCATATAAGATTCCAGTTTGCTCCGTGGCCTGGTTGTAGGCCGTGGCCGTGACATGGTTGTAGGCCCGTATTTGTATACTGAAAAAAAAAGAGTTTTCGACGAAGTATGGAATCAGCGTCATAACAATCGTCTAGGTTGGTAGGGTTTTAGAATAATGGCTGTTATTCCCAAACAATAGAAGACAGATAATGCAGACCCTTTGCCTGAATTTTGGATTGATTGAAATTTGTATCCGTCACACCAGCCCTTTTTCCAGAATTGTTAGAAAATGGTCGACCGTAGCTTAAGGTATCTGCCGAATGTAAGGTGTGGTATTTTTTCCCATAAAATAAGACTAATTGAGAAACAAATACACGAAGAGGGAACTCGAATTTAGAGACAAACAAAATGAAACATTTTTTGGCATCATAAAAAGGGGAGGATATGTTACACAGAAAAATAATGCGAAAGGGATAGCCAAGATCTATTGTATCACACGTTCCTGCAGCTAGTCTGATACATGGTAAGTAGAAGCTTTTTCATGTTTGCGCACGCTGACATCCTCTGAATGCTGTATCCCCCCCCCTTTCTTTTCTCCTCTGTAGGTTACATCGGAGTTCCGACTGAAGAATGGAGTGGACATGGACCGCACCGTGCTCCATGTAAGGAAAGACATAGACAAGCGCTGTGAGATATTGCATGGAGTGCAGACCATCACTGGGAATGTAAAAAATTATATGGTGTGACTGCGTGCATGCCCTGATTGTATGGTATGAATGTGTATATATTCCATATGCCCGGCCGATAAACGTTCTGTTTGCACAACTGCCGCGTTAGAAAACAACATCGTGACGCGTCGCGTAACCGCGACGTATCGCGTTGTCGCGTAATGCGTCATATGACGCGCTGCGTTAGAGCACCCGGAAGTGCTCCGGTGCGCGAGGCGCGAAGCGCAGCTTCCCGGAAGCGATCCGGGGCGCGGCGCGGAGCGCGTAACGTAAGCATAACAGGTCATGTGACTTGTTAATAAAACTTTTCATTGGTTCATTTCACTTTTGGGTTCCTAATGATGTACGGCTAGGTCATGTGACCTAAAAATAACACTTTTCATTGGTTGAGAACTATGTCCCAAATGATGAAAACCCCTCCTTGTTTCCTCACTCTGACTTTCATCTTTGTGAAAGGAAGACCTTTTTTCATCACTTAGCAATAGCAAGTGTTGTAGCTTCAGCTGGTGCATCCCCACCACCACCACCACCTCCTAGGAAGAGAGTACCACCTCCTCAGGTGGTGGTTGAGCAAGAGGTGCACCCCCCCCCACACCTTCTTGTTGCCTGATTCGGCCAGCTCAATCGATCGAGCATGAGACTCTGTTGTGATCTGAAGAACCGCTGCCTGCGGTGCCTCACTGAGCCGCTTGACGGAGGCCCCCGAGGGGCGGTGTGGTGGCGCGGACTGGGAGGGGGCGCTTGGCTCCTGCCCCCTCCCCAAGTCTCACTCGGCCAGCTGAGTTGTGACCACTCTTGCAGCCTACGACATGGAGAGGCCGGGGCGTTGACTAGGCGGGGCCTCCGGCCGCAACCACAGCGCCAACGATTGCTGCTGACGGAGGGGAGCCTTGCCGGTGAGAGCCACTGATCTGAAGAACGGCTGCCTGCGGTGCCTCCCTGAACCGCTTGACGGAGGCCCCCCAGGGGCGGTGTGGTGGCGCGGACAGGGAGGGGGCGCTTAGCTCCTGCCCCCTCCCCAAGTCTCTCTCGGCCAGCTGAGTTGCGCCTGCTCTTGCTATTACAGCGTCTCACCCGCCATCCGGCTAAATTTCACCCACTCTTGCGGTACAGCGACTCTTCCATTCTGGACCTTGTCCCACAATCCGTTTGACCTGAATACACGTCCTGCGGTGCCCTCGCAATGCGGCCTGGTCCCTGAATGTGTGCAGGGGGACGGTATTTCTCGCTCGGCCAGCAGAGTTGCGCCCACTCTTGCGGCCTACGACATGGAGAGGCCGGGGCGTTGACTAGGCGGGGCCTCCGGCCGCAACTACAGCGCCAACGATCGCTGCTAACGGAGGGGAGCCTTGCCGGTGAGAGCCACTGATCTGAAGAACCGCTGCCTGCGGTGCCTCCCTGAACCGCTTGACGGAGGCCCCCGAGGGGCGGTGTGGTAGCGCAGACTGGGAGGGTGCGCTTGGCTCCTGCACCCTCCCCAAGTCTTGTTGCCCTGGTGTGGCCTGAGATCGCCCCCGACATAGGCGGCCGGCTCCCGGGGTCCGGCGGAACTTTTTGCCTTTTGGTGACTCTTCCATTCTGGACCTTGTCCCACAATCCGTTTGATCTGAAGACACGTCCTGCGGCCTGGTCCCTGAATGTATGCAAGGGGACGGTATTGATTGGATCAAGATGGCGGCTTCACACAAAGCTGACTCAAGTGTTGCTGCTGACAAAAACTGGTTTTCAGTTTGTACATTCTTCAGGATTTTTCCATCCAAGGCTGATTGAGAGTTTGTAGAACGATGGCTTCAGATTTTCAACATACTACTCTTCAACATTCTTCATAAATGTAATTCTGGTCCTGCCGCTACTTATTGGAGACATTAAACTATACTCTGGACCTGCCTGGCCTCGACCAAAATGGCGCCAGTATGGGAGCGACTTGCATCTCCTTATGACGCTCTAGTTACTGAGCCTTGATGTTATGGGGGATGTATGCAGTCTTTGTGCACATGGCGGGCGGGGAAGGGTACTGACTGGGAATACGGACAACCCTATTGATGTCGATTTTTCATTATTGATTATTGTATTAATAAAGCTTCGAAGTAATGTAACCCATGATACTCGCCCATGGTGTGCGTATGGACGATTTTATTGTAACTGATCCTGTTATACTTTCAATTAAAAAATCAACCTTCACTGATCCTACAACCGTTTGTCACGTTTAGTTTTTTCAATTAAATGGCTCGCTTGTTACATACTCCTATACCCCTGGCTTTTGACCCTTTCCTACGCGCGGTCTGTACTACCGCCCTCGGGCGATCTATGTAATGAACAGACTACCATTGCCGAAACACAAGGGAATGCATCTCAGAGAGATTAGTCAAATACGTGGTAGATAAAAACATTTTCGTGTTTATGCACGCTGATGTGCTTTGAACGATGCCCCCCCCCTCCTCATCATTTAGATTACCACCGCCCATTGCACAAAAGCGTACCGGGCGCTCCCCACTCAAAAAAATCTACTATGCCCCCTTATGGTCATTTCCCCCTTCGTTTTGGCCTCCTCTTGTCTCTCGATCCTACCGAGAGACAAGATGGCGGCCGCTCCGGACTGTTTAGAATGTTGACAGACAACGGAGAGCCAATCAGCTTCGCTTCGCGAAGTTCCGTTACACGTCAAGTACGCGAACCGGAGCGCTACCCGGAGCGCTGTCACAGATATATATATTTTTTTGAACGTTAATTTATCAAAATCCACTGGAGCACATATATTGAGACCTAGCAAAGGCACATCGGGCTAACAGTCCCTACAATTTTGCCAAGTTTCATGCAAATCCATTCAGCCGTTCGAGCTAAAAGTGAGGCCAACCGCCCTATGGAAATTAACATGGGAAAAACGCGTTTTGGGACCCCCCTTTTTTCTCGGCCCCCCCTTGAGGAACCCCCCCCCAAATTTTCAGGGGCTGCTCAGAAACAAAATGTGCCATTTTCCTGAAAATTTCAGCCAATTCCGTCCACAAACGCCAAAGTTATTAGACATAGAATTTTCAAAAATCCCATAGAGAAAAAATCCTAACTATATATACCTACTGGCGACCGCCAGTAGGTAATATGCACTGGAAAACTAAACACCCACTTCCCTTACAAAGAAATGGAAAGTTTGCATCTCTGCACCCTCTCTTATTTTTCACCTTATTCATTTTCCGCTCAATCAACACACCATCCACAAATACACACACCTACTTACTGCCTTTCGTGGCTTGGCTTATCAATTATTCTTCATTAATTCAAAATCAAAGTCAAGGCCCTTTATTCAGGCTTCTTCGTAACTGCTACCCATCAATACCAGTGGGTAATTTCCACACTTCCGTCCTTTCTTCTGTCCTTACTACCGCACACTATGTGTACTTTAAGCACTAGCTTGCTTCCTTAGATGTGCTGCTCGTTTCTCTTGCTCCCACTGCGGAATTGAACACCCTATCTGTGTAATGAGCTGGAAATCCAA
The DNA here is from genome assembly GCF_964263255.1 of Lissotriton vulgaris. NCBI lineage: Eukaryota > Metazoa > Chordata > Amphibia > Caudata > Salamandridae > Lissotriton > Lissotriton vulgaris. Next base: position 323,364,174 of record NC_141690.1, on the reverse strand, counting down.
AGATTCTCTTCACTGACAAGGCAGTGGTTAGTTTCCGTGTCTCCAACCTTTCCTATTTTTCACCTTTTTCATCTTCCACTCAATCTATACATCATCCACACATGCACACAACGACTTGCTGCATACATTAGCTGTGATTATCAACTATTCTTCTATTTCATATACCTATTCAAAGTGCAGGCCTTTATCGAACATTTTTATTGTAAAAAGTCCCCCAGCCGAAGACATTGGCTGATGTTATCAATTATTCTTCAATTTCATATTCTGTTTCAAACTCAAGGCCCTTTATCGAGCCTTTTTGTTGTAACTACTGTTGCAGGAATTCTGCTCCTACACAGAACTGTGCATAAAGACTTAGCACCTCAATGAATTACGGTGTACCAAAACCCACCTTAGTACCCAAACACCCTACCAGACAAGCAATCATTGGTTCTTCGTCCTATAGCAAAAACACCAATGACTAGTCAACCCAGAAAATGCGACTTAGATTACCTCAAGTAAGGTAGATAAAAAGAGCACTCTTTCGTTATAGTCTTACACCAGTCCAAAACAAGGAATAAATAAAGACACGTGCAAGTTTGAAATGTTTATTTCTAACGCCGTAATCTCATGCACAGTTCCTTAGATAATACAACCAAACATATTATCAGAAACAAGGTTGTCAGCATTGTTACTATTCCATAAAATACAAAGTGATAAAGCATCTTATGTAGCTAACAGGAAACTGGTTTAAAATATACCAACATTTCACCCTCCCTACCTACCAAGTTAGTTTATAACTACAGAAGGTCTCATAGGATTACATGGACGGCCCCTTATCTCTGGTACTCAGCAGTAGTGCATCACATTGAGTTCTGCAAAAACTGTCAGGATACCAATGTTCTCCAACTGTGTCTAATTATACCTTCACAATGCATTATTAAACACGCCAGTATCAGACGTAGCCACAGCTGCATATGTGTTATAGTTTGAACGTGCGAGGATCATTCCGAATAACAGACACAGTGTCCAAGATAACCTTGATGTTCCATGCTCTCACTATACACAGTAAACTAGCGAGGCAGTCTAGAAATGTAGCATAACAAATTATTCTCATGTGAAACAAAATACTCAGCCTTCTCTAAACAATATCAAAATTGCGTGTTGTGTGCAAAGCAGAGCAGGAATGCAAAAATGGCGTTTAAGCTTCTAATAAACCCATGCTAACTTAACACGGTGTGAGTGCAAGGCTCAGCCCACTACACCCTCCCTTGATAGAACCACGTGATATAAACATGGGCGAACTAGGAACGCAGAGTCCAAGTCTGAAAAGCAGAGTCAAGTTCAAATTTGCATAATTTCTTTTTCGCTGCTTCATAGAAAAATCAAAGAGTCTTAATCCAACAGGGTATAAGCACAGTATGTAGCAACAGCCTCCAAGAGAAAGTCATTGTTCTCATCTGAAAACATTTCAGCCATCCAATTCAATACATGTTCCTCAACAACCAGAGGCTCTATCACCATCGGAGGAAAACTCGGATCATCTTCAATGTAACTGCGTGCCAAGAAGTCATGCGCCGCTGCAAAAACATTCCAACTTCCCATTATTTCATGTATCACTGCTAAGGCCATAATCCCGCTGCCAGAACAGAGCAAGTCATGAACCACTAAGGGGCTCATCAGCTGGTCATAATCCGCGTGGGGAGACACCGTACTTCAGAGACACAAATCCAGGGCCCAGTCAAAATCGCTGCTCAGGCAATGGAACACAGGTTGAACGCATGTGAAAAAGGAGAATCGAAACGATAATCCATAAACTGCACTCAATGTAGCCAGAGGCAGCGCTCCGTAATAACTAAGCATTCGATTGCGGAGCAGCAACAGCCGAGAAATATTGTTGTGTGCTGGAGGATGTGCTCCATATTTAAGTCAATCAATCAATCAATCAAAGCATTTGTATAGCGCACTACTCACCCGGAGGATCTCAAGGCGCTGGGGGAGGGGGGGTCCGCTACTGCTCGAACAGCCAGGTCTTGAGCTGCTTCCTGAAGGCGAGGTGGTCCTGGGTCAGGCGGAGGTGGGTCGGGAGGGAGTTCCAAGTCTTGGCGGCGAGGTAGGAGAAGGACCTACCCCCTGTGGTGCCTCTTCGGATGCGGGGGACGGCGGCGAGGGCGTGGCCGGTCGATCGAAGTTGGCGTTTGGGAGCGTAGAAGTTGAGGCGGCTGCTGAGGTATCCTGGGCCTTGGTTGTGCAGGGCTTTGTGTGCTTGGGTGAGGAGACGGAAGGTGATTCTCTTGTTGACCGGGAGCCAGTGCAGGTCTCTCAGGTGTCCGGAGATGTGGTTGCGACGGGGGACGTCCAGGATGAGTCGTGCTGAGGCGTTCTGGATCCGCTGGAGTCTCTTCTGGAGTTTGGCGGTGGTTCCGGCGTAGAGGGAGTTGCCGTAGTCCAGTTGGCTGGTGACGAGGGCCTGGGTGACCGTCTTCCTGGTCTCGGTGGGGATCCACCGGAAGATCTTGCGTAGCATGCGTAGGATGTTGAAGCACGACGAGGAGACGGCGTTGACTTGTCTGGTCATGGAGAGCGAGGAGTCCAGGATGAAGCCCAGGTTGCGTGCGTGGTCTGTAGGTTTGGGTGCGCTGCCTAGGGTGGGGTGCCACCAGGAGTCGTCCCAGGCGGAGGGTGAGGATCCCAGGATGAGGACTTCCGTCTTGTCCAAGTTCAGTTTCTGGCGGCTGTTCTTCATCCATTCGGCTACCTCTTTCATCCCTTCGTGTAGGTTGGCTCTGGCGGTGGCGGGGTCGTTGGTGAGGGAGACGATCAGCTGGGTGTCAACGGCGTAGGAGATGATGTTGAGGTTGTGCTGGCGTGCGATGGCTGCGAGGGGACTCATGTAGACGTTGAAGAGGGTTTGGCTGAGCGAGGAGCCTTGAGGAACGCCGCAGATGACTTCGGTGGCTTCTGATCTGAACGGGGGAGGCGGACTCTCTGTGTCCTTCCAGCGAGGAAGGAGATGATCCACTCCAGTGCCTTTGCCTGGATTCCGACGTTGCTGAGGCGCTGTACTAGGGTACGGTGGCAGACAGTGTCGAAGGCTGCGGAGAGGTCTAGGAGGATGAGGGCCGCTGTTTCTCCATTGTCGAGCAGGGCTCGGATGTCATCGGTTGCTGCGATCAGGGCAGTCTCGGTGCTGTGGTTGGCCCGGAAGCCAGACTGCGAAGGGTCGAGGGATCCGTTCGTCTCGAGTAAGGCGGCCAGCTGCTTGTTGACGGTCTTCTCGATGACTTTTGCGGGAAACGGGAGCAGCGAGATGGGTCGGTAGTTCTTGAGGTCGGTGGGTTCGGCTGATGGTGTCTTTAGTAGGGCGCTGAGTTTGGCGTGCTTCCAGCTCTCCGGGAAGGTAGCGGTGTTGAAGGAGGTGTTGATGATGTCCCGCAGGTGGGGTGCGATGACAGCGTCGGCTTTGTTGAAGACGTGGTGAGGGCAAGGGTCGGTCGGAGATCCGGAGTGGATGGAGTTCATCGTGCGGATGGTGTCTTCGGTGCTGATCGGGGTCCAGGCGCGGAGGGTGGTGGTTGGGGGGCGGTGGTTCAGTCGTGGTGTGCGTCGGTTGAGTGCTGAAGCTGTTGTGTATGTCCGCGATCTTGTTGTGGAAGTAGGAGGCGAGGGAGTTGCAGAGGTCTTGCGAAGGGGTGATGTCGTTGTTTCCGGCGTTGGGGTTGGAGAGCTCTTTAACGATGTTGAAGAGTTCCTTGCAGTTGTGTGCGTTGTTGTCCAGTCGTTCCTTGAATGCAGTTTTCTTGGTGGTGTGGATCAGTTGGTGGTGCTTTTGGGTGGCGAGCTTGAGGGCAGTCTTGTTGTCTGGTGTTGGATCTCTGCGCCAGGCATTCTCAAGGGCTCTGCAGTTCTTCTTGGAGCTCTTGAGTTCGTCGGTGAACCATGGGGGTTTCTTGCTGCCGGGTCTGCTAGGCGGGGTCTTCAGAGGGGCAAGGTCGTCTGCGCAGTTGCTGATCCACTTCATGAGGTTGGTGGCCGCTTGGCTGGGGTTCGTTGCGCTGGTGGGTGGGTTCTTGCTCAGGGAAGTAGCGAGCTGGTCGGCTGTGATCTTGTTCCAGCTTCTGCGTGCAACCTGTTGCTGTTGGTGGTGGATCGTGGTCCTTTTGAAGCTGAAGTGGACGCAGCTGTGGTCCGTCCAGTGGAGTCCGGTGGCGTGGCTGAAGGTGATGTCCTTGCTGGATGAGAAGACGGGGTCGAGTGTGTGTCCGGCGTAGTGGGTGGGGGTGGTCACCGGTTGCTTGAGTCCGAGGTTAGCGAGGTTGTCCAGCAGGGCGGTGGTGTTGCGGTCGTTGTTGTTCTCCAGGTGGAAGTTGAGGTCCCCGAGGAGGATGTAGTCAGCGGAGTGGAGGGCATGCGGGCTGACGAAGTCGGCGATGTCCTCGCCGAATTGTGTGCGTGGTCTCGGGGGTCTGTAGATGAGGGTGCCTCTGAGTCTGGTCTTGGGGTTGGTGTGGATCTGGAAGTGCAGGTGCTCGGCGGGTGCGAGGGTGTCGTCGGTGTTGGTCGTGATGCGCATGGAGTTCCTGTGGATGATGGCGATGCCTCCTCCTGTCTGGTTGACGCGGTCCCTCCGGATGATCTTGTAGCCATCCGGGATGGCGATGGCGATGTCGGGCGCTGAGGAGGCGTTCATCCAGGTTTCCGTGAGGAAGGCGACATCTGGGGCTGTGGTGTCGAGCAGGTTCCAGAGCTCGACGGCGTGTCTGTGGACGGAGCGGGTGTTGAGCAGGATGCACTTCAGGTGGCTGATGCTGTTGCTCGTCGAGGTCTTGGGCACTGCTGGAGTGGTGCAGGTCCGGATGCAGGTGAACTTGCAGGAGTTGCAGCAGAAGGGTCCGTGGGTGCGTCTCGGGGTGGCTCGGTAGCAGCCCGGGAATCGGCCGGCGTTGAGTGCGTTGAGTTCGGTGGCGGCGTAGGTCCGGCGGGAGGGCTGGTGACTGCGGGAGACAGGGGTCCTGGCACTGGGCGCAGTCCAGGCGCGGACGGGCGCAGACGGGCTTACCTTTGGCGCGCCTTCGGCGCACAATCGGCGCGTACGCGCGGTCGCCATATATGGCGAAGTGGGAGGGAGGGCGGAGCAGCTGGGAGGCGGGAGCGGGGAGGGCACAGAAGGCAAAGGGGGCGTGGCCGTGAGCACGGCGGCGGGAAGCGGGGAGCGAGGCGGGGGTCACAGCGGCAGAGCGAGCGAGGTGATCCGCGCAGGGGGAGGAAAAAATATATTTAACAGTACACAGTATTTAACAGTACACAGTAATAGCAAGGAGACCAAGGATGGGGCACACAAGTACAGTAGACAACACCAGAAAAAACGGCAGCAAGGCGACGAAGGACGGGGGATACAGCGGGGGGGCGGGGTCCATGGGGCGGGCTCAGCGAGGCTGAGGGCGGCAGCGGGAGGGAGTAGCACACGCTACAGATTGTGGCCGTCCGACGCGGACTGTCCTGAAAACAGGTCACGCTCACCTGCGCCGCGAGGTCGCCATATATGGCCAAGTGGGAGGGAGGGCAGAGCAGCTGGGAGGCGGGAGCGGGGAGGGCACAGAAGGCAAAGGGGGCGTGGCCGTGAGCACGGCGGCGGGGAGCGGGCGGGGGTCACAGGGGCAGAGCGAGCGAGGTGATCGGCGCAGGGGGAGGAAAAAATATATTTAACAGTACACAGTATTTAACAAACAAATTAATAGAAGCACACCTGCAACTAATGCAACTATTAAGAGGAATCCACCAAAGATGCTGGAAAAAATTGAATGAAAAAATGCTGACAAGACACCAAATATAGTTTGAAAAGAACTCACAAGACCACTGCTTCTAACTTTAAAAAAGTAAGGTAACCCCGTAGTCAAGGACGCATTAAAGATACTCTGAATTAACTCCCCAAAATACAAAGGCACGTCTGTATTTAATAAGTCATACACTTCTGTGCGGGTGTTTACTACGTGAAGGAAAAATGTTTCTCTAGCAGATGTAAGAGCGACCTCTTTTTGAGACAATAGCGCTCTTATACGGCTCACTTGGGTGACTCTTCTTTCTAGGTCGGAATCGATGGCCAGATGAAAACATCCAGCTTCCCATGCAGAGGAGTAAGCACAACTTTTTTTTAGCAAACCACACGCTCAGTTATCGTAATCATGTAACCGATGCCTGGTAACATTGCACAACAATCTGCATTATTTCAAATTAAATAACTTATGTTTCCAGTAAACTGAACGGTGGTATGATAGCAGGTGTCACAGTGCCTTTCAAAACTCACCCCAAATTAGGCGCATCTTGATTACAAGAGCCATGCAGTTGTATGTGTCTACAAATTAAGGAGTGATGTGGTGCTATTGTGCAATCCTCGCCATTCACATAGACTTCTTTTCCCTCCCTCAGACACCTATATGTAAATGATAATAACCAAGCTTAATGGACATAAGCGCTGCCTAAACATCCATATCTGCCTATAGCATAGTATTACATGCAAACCTCAAACTTAAACAAGCTAAAAAGTAACGTTCTGATACAGTGATAAGCCACACAGCTAAATCGGTTTTCCAATTAGTGACCATTTCTAACCATTCTCATAGTGTGCCCTGTGCTCTGATTTGTCAGTGAGAGAGTGATCGCACCATATTTTGTACCGCTAATCATTCTCAGCATACGCTACAAAAACGCTTTCACGTTACGCGTCGCATGAAAGCTTCCGTGTGACGTCATGAACGGCGCCCCGTACGCAAAGACGCAAATGTTTTTAATTGTTTAAAAATTGTTTAAAAACATATATTTATGTATTTATTGAACATAGTAACAGAACACATAATCTAGGATAATTATGAAAACATTTTTTATAAAGTTTTAATAATCCTACATTACTTTTAAAAGCAATTACACCAATCGCGGTGAAAAGTCATGCGTACTCGCATCCTAAGAACATCGTAATAACAGCGTGACCGTATGCAAAGCCATGTGACTTTATAAGAAGAAATTGCATTGGTTCATAACACTTACTATTACAACTATTGAAACTTCTGTCCCATTTTAATAATTCTACTTTGACTTTCTAAAAAGAAGCATCTCTTCTGAGAATCTTGTCAAATAGAACGAAGTTTACCATATTAGCAGCAATGGACTCATCTTCCAGTCATTCTTCAGAAGAATATTTCATTCCTAAAGAAACTTCAAAGAAGAGGAAAGAAGATCTAATTTGGCAGTTTTTTACTTTTCCAGAAGGGCAAAAAAAGGCTAATGCTCCAAAAGTAACCTGTAAAATTTTCCAAAGCATCACTGTCCTCGAATTTACTTTTTTTTCCATTCTTTTCTTCCTATTGGACACTACCAAGCCCCCCATTATAGAAAAAAATTGCCCCCGGGATTTGCCCCCCCCCCCCGGGAGCTAATTAGGAATAAAACGAACTTCTAGTTTTTTTTTTTTTTCCACCACGTACAAGTACAATGCGCATACAACTCAGTTTTTTTATTTAAAAAAATAAAATAAAAATTTGCGCCTAAACATCCATGTGGGACCCCCTGAGCAGGCCTAGAGGGTCAACATGTTTCTACCCTACCCCCTTTCCTTATTTTTCAACTTTGTTTTACTGTTTTCTTGTGCCTCGGTGCTACCGAGGCACAAGATGGCTGCCAACACTTCCTGGTTTGGAGTGTTGACAGACAGTTGACATCCAATCAGCATGCAGCTCATGCTCGTAATTGTACGGATTTCCGTACGCATGCTGTACTTCGTCTCTAGATATCGCTATGATTTTACTTTTGATATTTTCAGGAACTACTGAACGGATTTACACCATTTAACAAAAAGCACAATCTGGTAACCGAACTCTACCTCTCTGCCAAATTCGGTGTAATTGGTGTAATTCCATTCAGTCGTTCGGGCTGTAGCCCTGGCTAAAGGTCCCTATGGAAAATTGCATGGGGAAAACACGTTTTGGGACCCCCCTTTTTCTCTCGGCCCCCACTTGACGAATCACCCCCAAACTTACAGGTAAGGAGCGGAACCGAGCAGGCCATTTTCTTGGAGAAATTCACGAAGATTTGTCCACCAACGCCAAAGTTATTCCAAATAGAATGTTGTGGATTTCCTATGGAAAGTAGGTCCTAACTAGACCGCCAGTAGGTAATATATATATATATATATATATATATATATATATATATATATATATATATATATATATATATATATATATTACCTACTGGCGGTCGCCAGTAGGTATATATAGTAAGAAGATCTAATTTGGCAGTTTTTTACTTTTCCAGAAGGGCAAAAAAAGGCTAATGCTCCAAAAGTAACCTGTAAAATTTTCCAAAGCATCACTGTCCTCGACATTACTTTTTTTTCCATTCTTTTCTTCCTGTTGGACACTACCAAGCCCCCCATTATATATATATATTACCTACCGGCGGTCGCCAGTAGGTATATATAGTTAGGATTTTTTCTCTATGGAACTTTTGAAAATTCTATGCCTAATAACTTTGGCGTTTGTAGACGGAATAGGCTGAAATGTTCAGGAAAATGGCACATTTTGTTTCTGAGCAGCCCCTGAAAATTTGGGGGGGGGTTTCGTCAAGGGGGGGCCGAGAAAAAAGGGGGGTCCCAAAACGCGTTTTTCCCTTTCATTTTTCCATAGGGCGTTTGGCCTCACTTTTAGCTCGAACGGCTGAATGGATTTGCACGAATCTTGGCAAAATTGTAGGGACTGTTAGCCCGATGTGCCTTTGCTGGGTCTCAATATATGTGCTCCAGTGGATTTTGAGAAATTAACGTTTTAAAAAACAGATATATCTGTGACAGCGTCCCGGGTAGCGCTCCGGTTCGCGAACTTTTCGCGTAACGGAGCTTTGCGAAGCGAAGCTGATTGGCTCTCCGGCGTCTGTCAACATTCTAAACAGTCCGGTGCGGCCGCCATCTTGTCTCTCGGTAGGATCGAGAGACAAGAAGAGGAGAAAAACGAAGGGCGAATTTAATGAAAGGGGGCAAGGTAGACCCTTCTTGACCCCCTAGGAATGATGTTGGGGTTATTAAAGGGTCCCGTGGGGCCCGTGGGGCAAATAAAAAAAATTAGATTTTTTGCGGAAGAAGCGCTTTCCGGTTCGCGAACCGGGTAGCGAATCGGGACGCGAAACGGGAATTCGCCATTTTGTGTTTCGTTTTAATTAAATTACAAGATGGAGGAAAAACAATGTGAGAAATGGGTATAAGGGGGTACGGGAGACGTATCCTGACCCCCTATGTTTTCTGAGGGTGGCTGAGGATGCTCATATATGTTGATACTTGTCTTCCAGCGGCTGCGCGTGAGTGTTTTTTTTTTTTTTTTTCTGCGTGACGTCTGTTAACGTTCGATTCGAAGGAAATCAGGAAGTGTTGACCGCCATTTTGACACTGCGAGTAAATATATTGTTAAAAATAATTGTTATAAATTAATCCGTATTGATAAACATTGTCTGCGCCATCTTGCTTTTTTTCCAATGCCACACTTTTGTCGTGCACGGCAGCCATTTTAGATGCCTTGACCAGACCCACTCTCTGCACGACGCCGATCGTGACGTCTGTTAACGTTCGATTCGAAGGAAATCAGAAAGTGTTGACCGCCATTTTGACACTGCGAGTAAATGTATTGTTAAAAATAATTGTTATAAATTAATTCGTATTGATAAACCTTGTCTGCGCCATCTTGCTTTTTTTCCAATGCCACACTTTTGTCGTGCACGGCAGCCATTTTAGATGCCTTGACCAGACCCACTCTCTGAACGCCGCCGATCCTCAGCATGGCTCCCCACCCTCGCAAGCATCTCCCCCACGCACTGGTCACCCCCGCTCTCTGTCTTATGCATGGGCCATAATCCTCCCCCCATCTGCGCTGCTCTTCCCTGAGAATCACACCCTGTGCCCGCCCGACACCACCCTTTCACCCTATTCACTACCGCACCCTCTGACACTCCTCTTCCTCTGTGTCTGATTGTCCAGGCCGGTCCCAGGCTATCACCTAGCCTTGCGGATGTAGTTTATGGCCCCAACTGTAAAGAATCACCCCTCTTCAAAGGAGTTACAGTAGATCAAGGCCCCCACCCCATGAGATCCGTCACACCACACGCGTTCCTACTATCTGATAACGATCCTGTATTGTGATTGGGGAGGGGATTCTCACTGTAAGGGTGTGTGGGACCGAGCCTGAAGCGGAAGATTCCAGGGATGCCATTTTGTACATCAAAGTCTTCACAATTATGTGTCACATTAAAAATATATAGCACTCCAACAAAGTAGTAGGATTATAACACTTTAATAACTTATAAATATATACATCGCAACAAAAACAGTAAACACCTTAAATTTTTTTTATTAAAACAGAAGCAACAATGGTCAGTAGCGGTCTGTTGTGCGAATAGTTCCAAGGCAGCACAACGTGCTGAGTTCTGGACGGCACCCAGGTGAAGAACCATCCCTTCTTTAAACCCCATGGTGACCAACTATAGTTTATTCTCTATTTCGTTCCCTTGCCATAACAAAATAAAAGTCTTGGGTTATTTATGGAAGGGAAGACTTTTTGTTTCTTCCAATTTTTTTTTAAAAACAAAGGTTAAAGGAAAGGCAACCCTTAATGTGCATGTTTTCCACAGAAATTTGCCTTTGAAAACTAGAGGCAATAAATAAGGCCGAAATCTGTATTTTGTTTTTGGATACACATGTTATTTGTGTCTTTGTATTCATTTTTATGCATGACTTTATATGGAATGGTTAAAATAACTTATGATGCAACTTAACAGGAAAGATCACAAACATTCCAATGAGTGCTATGTCCCAGGTTTTACATAAAGTAGTATTTACCTAGAGTGGTGCTGTGTAGGACACGCTGAATGGAAATTAACCAGAACTATAACCATCTACTTCCAATAATATAACTTTTATGCCCAAATTACGCAAAGATTTAGCTAATCTGCTAAAGGGGGGAGTCGCCATTTCTTTTGATAATTTATTCACCCATCCGTAGCCTCTCTAATCTCCATTACAATGTGTTTGTTGCTGTCGCTAGCTGATGAAAAAACTAAAGTAACAACTTCCTCATCCTTAATTTGTCTTTCTTTGTTCCTTAAGATGTCATCTGTGTCAACCTCTTCCGAGAATGCTGATGCGTTAGGGATTTCCTTGTGTTTCTTAATAGCATTGGTGTCTGCACACTTCTTTGTCAATTCTGTGAACATGACAGCTGCTTCATAGACAGACGATATCTTTGTTAAGTCATTAGTGTTAAGTGTGTCTGAAACTAGAGTGCCCTTCTGTTTTACTTTCCTCAGACACTACAGAGTTTTGTGTGTTGTTCTTCTGAGCGACAATTATTCCAGAGGTTTCAGGTTCACTTGTTTTGTCCTGCAGTGAGTTAACAGCTTCAGAGACTTCATGTTTATTTGCTATGTCCTGCTGTGCGTCAACTGCTTCAGAGACGTCAGCCTCATTTGTTATGTTTGACTATATCCTGGACCTGCCCGGCCGCGCCCAAAATGGCGCCGGTATAAATGGGACTCGTAACTCCTTGTTGTGTACTGGTTGCCCAACCTTGATATCACGAGATACGTATGCAGTTTTGAAGCACATGGCGAGCAGGGACGAGAATTGATTGAACATTTTGACATCCCTATTGATATTAAGTTCTGATGTGTTATTGATTACTGTACTATTGAAAGTTCGAATTAACGTCACCCATGGTACTTGCCCGCAAATGTATATCTAGATAATTTTATTGTAACTGGCCCTGTCGTACTTTCATTATAAAATGTACGTCCACCGATTCCGTAAATGGTAGACACCTTAGTTCTTGCAATCTAATGGGTCGCCCGTTATGTTCTTCTACAGTGTAAATGTGCCCTCATCATATACGATTCCAGTTTGCTCCGTGGCCGGCCCACGTGGTTATAGGCCCGTATTTGTATACTGACATTTTCACAATAAAGGTTTTTTTAAAAAAACATGGTAGTAGTACCTACATTGGTAAAGTTTTGAATAATAGCCACTGTTTTCGAATCAGTAAAAGGCAAGTGAAATAAAGCAGTCCAATTACATGTCTGTTAAAAGGTATAATACGCAGGAACGCAGTAAAGAAAAATGGTCAAGGGCTGGTGTTTTTTCTACTCCTGCAACATAAAGTGATCGATAAGAATCTGATATTCATGCCTATCAGCGACTAAGACAGCAGGCCGAGCCTCTTTTGCTCAACGGCTCCCTCATGGGATGAAGAAACGCCCTTTTTCTCGAAAAAGGAATATTTTACTTGCAGGACAGTTGTAAATTTCCCGGGAAAATACATTAGCCTGGAACATTGTAAGTGATAAACTGTAAATGCATCTGGGTCCTTTGCTTTACAAGTCAGAGTGAGAAAAAAAAGGTGGGGCTTTCATCATTAGGGAAAAAAAAAATGTTCGAAAGCAATGAAAAGCGTTATTTTTAGGTCATATAACCAGGCCTTTCATCATTAGAATAACAAAAGTAAAATGGACCAATGAAAAGTTTTATTAACAAGTCACATGACCTGTTATGCTTACGTTACGCGCTGCGCGCCGCACTCTGGATCGTTTCCGGGAAGCTGCGCCTTGCGCACCGGAGCACTTCCGGGTGCGCTAACGCGGCGCGTCATATGACGCATTACGCGACATCGCAGGTCCAGAATATAGTCAAAATGTCTCCACCAACCAGCGGTCGGAATACAACCCCTTTCAGCAGTCCAAAAAGTTCTGTTAAATGACAAGAGAAGGGACAGGCAACAAGAACAATCAGTCAAAGAGTGGAGGGCCAGTTCTTCTCTACCGGGTCACGTTGGGGCTCCACCAGAACTGATTGAATTGGTAGTCTACAGTGTTTCTGGATGTTTCAGATTAAAGCTGGCGTCAGAATGAGAGCACCCAATTCTAAAACAGTAAATGCTTGGATAACAATCAATCAAATGTAGAGGGAAGCAGGCACGACGGGTTACAATGGGGGCAAAGGCTTATGTTACCTACCCTTCACTATCTGCAAAGAGAGAATACTCCTAAAAGAAAAGAGGAGGGGGGGCAGCGTTCAAAGCACATCAGCGTGCATAAATACGAAAATGTTTTACCTACCACGTACTTGACATTTTACAGCTTTTGATATTTGCTATTAAAAAACCATTGAAATTCACTGAAAAAACCATAGGTTATAGACCATATATAGTTAGGAATTAGCATTTACAAAACCTTAATTTACTCGCACAAAACCATAGAAATTCGCATATATAGTAAGTTGCAATAACTATATATCGCGCACCCGCAATCCACTGCTGATGACGTCACATATTACATCATTCATGACATGGTCAGTGACATCACTGATGACATCACTGATGACATCATCCAGTGTTTGTATGTTTCTGTAAAGTTAAAATATGTCTTACATATTGAAGAATGAGTGGATGTATAAGTGTCTGGATGAAGGATTTAGTAGGTGCATGACTGACTGTATGAGAGAGTGATTAAATGTGTTTCACTGAATGCATGGGTTAGTGACTAAACTGTCTTAATTTGTGCATCATTATGTCTGTTGTTCTGTAAACTGCTGCATGTGTTAATCAGTAGCTATATGATTAACTATATGGGTTATTGATTGGTTGCCCAAGTATTTGTATGGGAGACTGAGTATGTGTGTGGGTGGCTGGGAGGTGTGTGACTCTGTGCATAGATGTGTGAGCAGTTGATTCACTAGATGTATGGGTTCAAACGTGCATGTGGAAACAGCTGTATGGGCAGTTGACTGTGTGCATGAGTGTATTGGTGAGTGAATGGATATCTCAGTGCTACATGTCAAAGTAAGTACATATGTAAAACACAGTACATGTGAGAGTTGACATATATAAATAACTGAGCATAAGAGCCAGTGAATGTGAGAGTGGCTTTATGAATCATTGTGAACTTGTATCAGAGATTGTATAAGAGAGTAAATATGTGTTAGAATATGTTTGAATTAGTAAGGTGTGTATAACTGTATAGTTGAGGAAATGGAGGAGTGATTGATTCTTTACATGACTGACTAGATGTGTGAGTAACTCCATGGATGAGTGACAATCTGTGAGTGTCTGTTTACACTGATTGTATCTAAGGTTATATTAGAGTCTGAAGAGGTTCATCGTATTATCACATGAATGATATTATCAGTGATGTGATCAGTAATGTCAAATGAGATGTCATCAGTGATGTCATCAGTGATGTCATCAGTGATGTCATCAGTGATGTCACTGACCATGTCATGAATGATAATATGTGACATCATCAGCAGTGGATTGCGGGTGCGCGATATATAGTTATTGCAACTAACTATATATGCGAATTTCTATGGTTTTGTGCGAGTAAATTAAGGTTTTGTAAATGCTAATTCCTAACTATATATGGTCTATAACCTATGGTTTTTTCAGTGAATATATATATATATATATATTTTATATGCAAACTGATATTTTACCTCACAGTAAAAAGAAGGAGACGCACTCTCTTGTTGACAGAAATTATGGTGGTTTTATTCACAGAGTTCCACCATGCCCAACGCGTTTCACCTTAACATAAGGCTTGTTCACTGGATCTAATCACAAAAGAAAAGGGCTTCTTTTATTTCAGTAGGCACTCAGTTACTTCCTGCATTTTGTTTGCAGTGCATTGTGGTATTTATAGTGTAGTAGTCAAACACACACACTGGAAGACATAGACACTGTGACACACAAACAGACACTGGAAGACACCTACATTAGGATTCATGGCTTAACAAAAACATGGGAAAACACTGGGCAACACAGACAAATAAACCTGGGAGACAAGAGCACAGAGAGTCTGAGAGTCACGAACAGACACTGGGAGACATGAACACTGAGAGACATAGACAAAGGAAGACACTGGGAGACATGAACACTGAGGGACTGGGATACACAGGCACTAGGAGACACAAACACAGTAAGACACTAAGAGAAAGAGACGTGAATACTGAAAAACACACAGGGAGATACCTATACTAGGATTCATGGATATACACAAACATGGGAAAACACTGGGAGACACAAACACTGGGAGACAGACAAGGGAAAACCCTGAGAGACACAAACAGATATACTGGGAGACATAAAGAGACACTGGGAGAGACGAAGACTGGGTTTTACAGACAGAGGAAGACACTGGGAGACAACAACACAGACAAAGGAAGACACTGGAACACACAAACACTGGAAGACGTAGAAAGAGGAAGACCCTTACTGACATGAATACTGCAATACACAGCTAATGGGAGATACCTACACTGGGATTCCTCGATAGACACAAAGCTGCGAAAACACCGGGAGACACAAACACTGGAAGACAGACAAGATAAGATCCTGATAGACACAAACACTGGAAGACACATATACTGGGAGACACGAAGAGACACTGGGAGACACAAAGACTGGGATTTACAGACAGAGGAAGGCTCTGGGAGATACGAACACTGAGAGACAGAGACAAAGGAAGACACTGGTAGACACAAACACTGGAAGACGTAGAAAGAGGAAGACCCTTAGAGACATGAATTCTGCAATACACAGCCAATAGGAGACACCTACACTGGGATTCCTGGATAGACACAAATCTGCAAAAACTCTGTGGGACACAAGCACTGGAAGACAGACAAGGAAAGACCCTGAGAGACACAAACACTGGATGACACATATACTGGGAGACAGGAAGACTGGGATTTACAGACATAGGAAGGCTCTGGGAGACACGAACACTGGAAGACGTGGAAAGAGGAAGACCCTTAGAGACATGAATTCTGCAATACACAGCCAATAGGAGACACCTACACTGGGATTCCTGGATAGACACAAAGCTGCAAAAACACTGGGGGACACAAGCACTGGAAGACAGACAAGGAAAGACCCTGAGAGACACAAACACTGGAAGACACATATACTGGGAGACACGAAGAGACACTGGGAGACACAAAGATTAGGAGATACAGATAAGGGAAGACACTGAAAGACATAAATGGACACTGGGAGACACGTGTACTAGGATTCATGGATTGACACAAACATGGGAAAACACTGAAGACACAGATGAGGGAAGCACCTGGGTCACCTTGATGCAAGAAGAAAGGGGGATTGTTTTACAAAACGTGCTTGTCTTATTTGTATATTGCTGGACTGTGATTGCTTTATTATGCACTTTGAAAGTAATTGCACTTTTTCCTTTGCTTTACCAACTATAGTTTGTATAGATTCTGTAACTAGGTACTTGCTGATATGGTTTGTTTGTATTCTACATTCTTTGCTATTTATGGTGTTGATTGCACTTGCTTGTAATAGGTAGGCCTTAAATCTTGTAATTAGCATTGCTTACAATAGAAATAGTAACTTCAAACTGAGAAACACCTGCATCAATGTTCTGAAACATCCAAGCAGTTTTTATCCTCAGCCACTTGCTTTCCTGTTTGTGTCCTGCTTACTCATGAAGACATGATGGTAGAAATTGAAATTGCTTCCTCGCTTGATGTTATTATCATGCACAACGCTTGACAGTCACAAGTATGTGACATGCAGATAATTTGCGTTTATTTCTCTTGGGGTTGGCAGGATACTGTTTTATAGCTTCTGTACTCATGTATATTGTCAGTGGAATCTATGAAATTGTAGGTTTAGGTTAGACTTTCAAAGTTTCAAGTTTTGTCCATCAATATAAATTCTAACTCAGACCCTTTATGGTTGTTCTTTGTTATTTAGCAATAAGCAGTTCCTGACAATAGGATCGCTACTTGGCATTGCTCTGATTGCTGTCTCAGTTAAATAATCTACTCTTGGCAATGTTACAAATGGGGTATTTTATGTTAAGAGTGTTTCCCACTTTCTTATTAGAACGTTGAGCAAGACAATATAGACAATATAGAAGCATGTCATTAAATGTTGGAGCTTTCAAATCATAGGTGGTGCTAAGTGGTAGGTGGTGGGCCGGGCCGCCTGGGGGGGGCCCACTATTTACTTCGTAGGGGGCCCCCTCAAGTTTTGTTACGCCACTGAGGAAATAGTGCATCAAAGCAACAAGGCACTTTGTCTGATAAGTGATATAATACTGGTCCCATCCTACTCCACGACAAAGCCCCTGCTTCGCCTCACTGTGGCTGCAAACCAACTGTTAACATTAAACGATCATAAAATCAGGAATGAATATGTGTGACAGGAGTACAAAAAAATTCTTAAGGAACAGCGATCAAGGGTGGGCAGGTGACGCCAGAGACCTGCTCTGGCATGGATCACAGCAAGCCTTAAAAGTGGGCTTCGCAAGTGGCACAACTGACTTTGCATCTGTAAATCTCAAATAATAGGAAAAGTCACCCACTGGAGGGTTAAAAAAGAAACTTGGAAAACTACAAACACCACAATGCTTGGCGGCTCACGAGGGGCGTCCCATCGGGGACGATGAAATAAAAACATTCACACCTGTGTGAGGTTAAAATCAGAAGCGCTGATGGTGACTTCCGTGAAGCATAATCCTTTGAAAAAGTTCTTTGTAGAACGAAACATGTCAGGAATGCTGAGGAAATAAAAGGAGAATGGATGCAAGCTCAGTTGCGTTGTGCGGCTAATTTCTGCTCTGCAAGGAGGAGGTTTGGAGAAATACTTAACGGTTTGGTTCTACCGTAAGCAACGCACCTCCAGCAAGTGCGCCAGTGTCTACCCGCCAGGAACCGTCTTTTTGTGCCGTGAAAGCGATCAAGGGTGGACAGGTGACGCCAGAGACCTGCTCTGGCATGGATCACAGCAAGCCTTAAAAGTGGGCTTCGCAAGTGGCACAACTGACTTTGCATCTGTAAATCTCAAATAATAGGAAAAGTCACCCACTGGAGGGTTAAAAAAGAAACTTGGAAAACTACAAACACCACAATGCTTGGCGGCTCACGAGGGGCGTCCCATCGGGGACGATGAAATAAAAACATTCACACCTGTGTGAGGTTAAAATCAGAAGCGCTGATGGTGACTTCCGTGAAGCATAATCCTTTGAAAAAGTTCTTTGTAGAACGAAACATGTCAGGAATGCTGAGGAAATAAAAGGAGAATGGATGCAAGCTCAGTTGCGGTGTGCGGCTAATTTCTGCTCTGCAAGGAGGAGGTTTGGAGAAATACTTAACGGTTTGGTTCTACCGTAAGCAACGCACCTCCAGCAAGTGCGCCAGTGTCTACCCGCCAGGAACCGTCTTTTTGTGCCGTGAAAGCGATCAAGGGTGGACAGGTGACGCCAGAGACCTGCTCTGGCATGGATCACAGCAAGCCTTAAAAGTGGGCTTCGCAAGTGGCACAACTGACTTTGCATCTGTAAATCTCAAATAATAGGAAAAGTCACCCACTGGAGGGTTAAAAAAGAAACTTGGAAAACTACAAACACCACAATGCTTGGCGGCTCACGAGGGGCGTCCCATCGGGAACGATAAAATAAAAACATTCACACCTGTGTGAGGTTAAAATCAGAAGCGCTGATGGTGACTTCCGTGAAGCATAATCCTTTGAAAAAGTTCTTTGTAGAACGAAACATGTCAGGAATGCTGAGGAAATAAAAGGAGAATGGATGCAAGCTCAGTTGCGGTGTGCGGCTAATTTCTGCTCTGCAAGGAGGAGGTTTGGAGAAATACTTAACGGTTTGGTTCTACCGTAAGCAACGCACCTCCAGCAAGTGCGCCAGTGTCTACCCGCCAGGAACCGTCTTTTTGTGCCGTGAAAGCGATCAAGGGTGGACAGGTGACGCCAGAGACCTGCTCTGGCATGGATCACAGCAAGCCTTAAAAGTGGGCTTCGCAAGTGGCACAACTGACTTTGCATCTGTAAATCTCAAATAATAGGAAAAGTCACCCACTGGAGGGTTAAAAAAGAAACTTGGAAAACTACAAACACCACAATGCTTGGCGGCTCACGAGGGGCGTCCCATCGGGGACGATGAAATAAAAACATTCACACCTGTGTGAGGTTAAAATCAGAAGCGCTGATGGTGACTTCCGTGAAGCATAATCCTTTGAAAAAGTTCTTTGTAGAACGAAACATGTCAGGAATGCTGAGGAAATAAAAGGAGAATGGATGCAAGCTCAGTTGCGGTGTGCGGCTAATTTCTGCTCTGCAAGGAGGAGGTTTGGAGAAATATATATATATATATATATATATATATATATATATATATATATATATATATATATATATATATATAAATATATATATATATATATATATATATATATATATATATATATATATATATACTAGCAGCCCGCCCCAGCGTTGCCTTGGGTAGAAGGGGGCTGGGGGCTGCATTTCAGGTTTGCGTGCTCTCCCGCCCAGGCCCCCGCCCGCCACAACATTGTCTGTGTCCCGGACAATGTTGTGGCGGGCGGGGGCCCGGGCGGGAGAGCACGCAAACCTGAAATGCTGGCTTCCCCTACCCTCGCCTGCCCTCACATTCCCCAGCAGCCCGTGCCCCGCCCGCCCGCCCCGACCCTGGCTGCCCCGGATTATTACCTTGCCTCTGCTGCTTACACCGCCGGTCCATATTTCTCCGCTCCGCCGCTCTGCCACTCACCACCTGTCCGCCGCCCCTCCTCCCCACGCCATATCCGCCTCTCCGCTCTGCCGCTGGCCTCACTTCACCGCTCCTCCCCTGCGCGCCATGTCCCCTGCTTCTTTGAACTTCCGGCACTTCACATACCAGAGTGCTTAGGTGCGACCCGGAGGAGGGGCTAGCGGTGTGCGGTCCATTGCTGTTTTTTCTACATAAGGGCTCCCATGAGCCTCCCAAGCTGACGAGCTTCTGGACTACGCACCTGCGTGCTGGGCAACAAGGCCCGTGACGGTTACGAGGCGGCCTTCTCTTCCAGCCCTATTGACTTTCTCTACTGATGAGGGAAGATATCCCGAAACTCGGGTCTAGAAATCGGGGGAATAACAAGTATCTACTTGCACCTACATAGGTGAACCACCTACGAACTTTCAGTAATTCTTCAAACTTCAGGCACTTCACATACCAGAGTGCTTAGGGGCGACCCGGAGGAGGGGCTAGCGGTGTGCGGTCCATTTCAGTTTGTTCTACATAAGGGCTCACATGAGCCTCCCTAGCTGACGAGCTTCTGGACGACGCACCTGCGTGCTGGGCAACAAGGCCCGTGACAGTTACGAGGTGGCCTTCTCTTCCAGCCCTATTGACTTTCTCTACTGATGAGGGAAGATATCCCGAAACCCGGGCCATGTCCCGGGTCTAGAGATCGGGGGAATAACAAGTATCTACTTGCACCTACATAGGTGAACCACTTACGAACTTTCAGTAATTCTTCAAACTTCAGGCACTTCACATACCAGAGTGCTTAGGGGCAACCCGGAGGAGGGGCTAGCGGTGTGCGGTCCATTGCTATTTTTTCTACATAAGGGCTCACATGAGCCTCCCAAGCTGACGAGCTTCTCGACGACGCACCTGCGTGCTGGGCAACAAGGCCCGTGACGGTTAAGAGGCGGCCTACTCTTCCAGCCCTATTGACTTTCTTTACTGATGAGGGAAGATATCTAGAAACCCGGGCCATGTCCCGGGTCTAGAGATCGGGGGAATAACAAGTATCTACTTGCACCTACATAGGTGAACCACTTACGAACTTTAAGTAATTCTTCAAACTTCAGGCACTTCACATACCAGAGTGCTTAGGGGCAACCCGGAGGAGGGGCTAGCGGTGTGCGGTCCATTGCTATTTTTTCTACATAAGGGCTCACATGAGCCTCCCAAGCTGACGAGCTTCTCGACGACGCACCTGCGTGCTGGGCAACAAGGCCCGTGACGGTTAAGAGGCGGCCTACTCTTCCAGCCCTATTGACTTTCTTTACTGATGAGGGAAGATATCTAGAAACCCGGGCCATGTCCCGGGTCTAGAGATCGGGGGAATAACAAGTATCTACTTGCACCTACATAGGTGAACCACTTACGAACTTTCAGTAATTCCTCAAACTTCCGGCACTTCACATACCAGAGTGCTTAGGGGCGACCCGGAGGAGGGGCTAGCGGTGTGCGGTCCATTGCTGTTTTTTCTACATAAGGGCTCCCATGAGTCTCCCAAGCTGATGAGCTTCTGGACGACGCACCTGCGTGCTGGGCAACAAGGCCCGTGACGGTTACGAGGCAGCCTTCTCTTCCACCCCTATTGACTTTCTCTACTGATGAGGGAAGATATCCCGAAACCCGGGCCACGTCCCGGGTCTATAGATCGGGGGAATAACAAGTATCTACTTGCACCTACATAGGTGAACCCCTTACGAACTTTCAGTAATTCTTCAAACTTCAGGCACTTCACATACCAGAGTGCTTAGGGGCGACCCAGAGGAGGGGCTAGCGGTGTACAGTCCATTGCTGTTTTTTCTACATAAGGGCTCCCATGAGCCTCCCAAGCTGACGAGCTCCTGGATGACGCACCTGCGTGCTGGGCAACAAGGCCCGTGACGGTTACGAGGCGGCCTTCTCTTCCACCCCTATTGACTTTCTCTACTGATGAGGGAAGAAATCCCGAAACCCGGGCCATGTCCCGGGTCTAGAGATCGGGGGAATAACAAGTATCTACTTGCACCTACATAGGTGAACCACTTACGAACTTTCAGTAATTCTTCAAACTTCAGGCACTTCACATACCAGAGTGCTTAGGGGCGACCCGGAGGAGGGGCTAGCAGTGTGCGGTCCATTGCTGTTTTTTCTACATAAGGGCTCCCATGAGCCTCCCAAGCTGACAAGCTTCTGGACGACGCACCTGCGTGCTGGGCAACAAGGCCCGTGACGGTTACGAGGCAGCCTTCTCTTCCACCCCTATTGACTTTCTCTACTGATGAGGGAAGATTTCCCGAAACCCGGCCCATGTCCCGGGTCTAGAGATCGGGGGAATAACAAGTATCTACGTGCACCTACATAGGTGAACCACTTACGAACTTTCAGTAATTCCTCAAACTTCCGGCACTTCACATACCAGAGTGCTTAGGGGCGACCCGGAGGAGGGGCTAGCGGTGTGCTGTCCATTGCTGTTTTTTCTACATAAGGGCTCCCATGAGCTTCCCAAGCTGACGAGCTTCTGGACTACGCACCTGTGTGCTGGGCAACAAGGCCCGTGACGGTTACGAGGCGGCCTTCTCTTCCACCCCTATTGACTTTCTCTACTGATGAAGGAAGATATCCCGAAACCCGGGCCATGTTCCGGGTCTAGAGATCGGGAGAATTACAAGTATCTACTTGCACCTACATAGGTGAACCACTTACGAACTTTCAGTAATTCATCAAACTTCAGGCACTTCACATACCAGAGTTCTTAGGGGCGACCCGGAGGAGGGGCTAGCGATGTGCGGTCCATTGTTGTTTTTTCTACATAAGGGCTCCCATGAGCCTCCCAAGCTGACGAGCTACTGGACGACGCACCTGCGTGCTGGGCAACAAGGCCCGTGACGGTTACGAGGCGGCCTTCTCTTCCACCCCTATTGACTTTCTCTACTGATGAGGGAAGATATCCCAAAACCCGGGCCACGTCCCCGGTCTAGAGATCGGGGGAATAACAAGTATCTACTTGCACCTACATAGGTGAACCACTTACGAACTTTCAGTAATTCTTCAAACTTCAGGCACTTCACATACCAGAGTGCTTAGGGGCAACCCGGAGGAGGGGCTAGCGGTGTGCGGTCCATTGCTGTTTTTTCTGTTGTTGTCCCTCTTTCTGCTGCAATTTTGGCAGTTAGCAATCCAGTCATTTGACAGCAGGGGAAGGGACTTTGACGGAGCGAATGCTCATAAGGAAACTCACATAGAGGACTTGTTCCAAAGGCAAGTCTGTCTGTACCTGTCCACATCCATTTCACATCACACTGCCAGTTTTGACCCAGGACAGGGTGGCTCCATAGTTTACTCAGTGAAATAAATGAAGGCTTTTTGTGAGAAGCCATGTTGCATTACAAATTTGAATCCTAGTAAATAAAGTGTTGGGATCATTATCCCTTGCCAGGCTATCACTGTTACCCAGGATGATGAAGTTGTCAGGAGAAAGAGGAACGCAGGTTTTAATATGGAGCCTCATGAAAATGATTGCAATAATATAGAATTGCAGGGGGGTCTGATAAACGGCAGTGCTCTCCCATGCTTTGGACATTTATAGTTTACTGAGAGATAAAAAAAACTATTCCTTATTTTCCTCAAAGAACCCAGACATAGCATCGGTGACTTCTCCAGGCTATACCCAGGGCCGGACTAGTCAAATCGGGCACCAGGCTATCCCCCGGTGCTCCGCATGGGTGGGGACTGGTTTTGGGCCCCTGGGGGCCAGTTTTGCTACAGGGCCGTTTTTGCTGCATAACTGCAAAATTGGACCTGTACCAAAATCGGCCAAAAACCAGCCCTGGCAAAGAGCTCGGCGGCACCTCCAACCCCAGTGGAGAGGTGGGGCCGGCCGAGCACTTTGGCAGAGCTGGTTGTGGTTCCCAGTCCGGCCCTGGCTATACCATGCAACAGGTGGACAGGAAGGGAAGTCAGTGGTGACTTAACATTTGTTTTTAGTGCTCTGTGTTTCATATTGATAAATAAAAACATTCAGAAAGACTGGGTATCTGTTTGCAGATTTCTCAGCCATACTCCTTCAGGATTTTAATCTATCGTCCCCCAGGACCTAGCTCTCAATTTCTGGACATGCTAGTAGAAGTCTTAATTTCTCATTGGCTCCAATATTCAAAATTCACCATTTTGGGTGACCTTGGCTGCAATATTGATGATGCTAGGAAGGGTGCTGATAGGACACTTACTGCAGAATGCAGCACACAAAAGAAAAAAATAGGAGAAATAAAGAAATTTCTCATTGTTGTGCCTCCCCTCAGAAGGTGTAAGGATCAATCAATCACTCAGGCGGTTGTTAAGCATGACTATGGAACCATAATGGCCTCAAGGTGCTGGGGGTAGAGAGGGTGCAGGTTCCAGTCCATCAAGGACGTGATCGGTAGAAGAGCCAGGTTTTGAGGTTTCTTGCGAATCCAGCTCTTCCCTGAACCTGAAACAAGCATTGTGGGACCGGATTCTGGGTAACACCCTTCATCAGCCAGGCTAAATTGAATCCAGTGGCAAAGTGAGCGAGGGACCTACGTCTGGGCATACGCTGCCAACTTAGGACGAACAAAGCAAATAAGGACATGATGGATTGAGCGCTGAATCTTTTCAGACACTCACACCCAGTCACAGATCTGGGTTGAATCCATCATTGTTCTTTAGCTCACTACGCCACCCCAGTTCAGATCCAGCCGTATGCAAATCAGTCTTGACCCTGTGCCTCATGGGAACAGTCTAGCCCGAACTACCATTATTCCTTGGACCGGTAACAAACATCCTGAGACCAGTTTTGGGTTAACACACCTCATCAGCCATGCTAGTTTTAATTCAATGGCAAAGTGAGCAAGAAACCCACATACAAAAATAAAAAATAAATATTTTAAAAGTTTTTTTTTTTAAACATAAATTGTAAAACACTCCTCACCAATTTCCAATAAAAACTGTTTATGCTGCATTAGAAAAATAAAATAACTCTACTTAGAAAAAATACTACATTACCATATAACAGAAATCTCATAACACAATTTAAAAATATATAAATTAATAGTTGAATAAGAATTATATAAATTGTCCATTCATTTTTTTTTTAAATAATAAAACTACTTACAGCATATGTCTAGGAAAACAAGATTCTGCTCTTAAACCATTTAACCATTTTGCATTTAAAATAAATGTTAGGGGCAGAAAGGTCCTCTGCCTAGTAAGAAAGTGCCCAGTGTACTGTTGTCTGGATACTAAGGGCCATATTACAAGTTTGGTTTTCTGTGGTACCTGCGGTCACGATCTGAACCCCCGGAGAGCTCGGCCGACTGACCACCTTATTACGAGATGTGTGGATTGCATTTTTGAAGACCTGGCTGAACCGCCGACACTTTCAGCACACCACAGACCGCCATCGTCATGGTCGGGGAAAGGTAGCTGCCATTGTGAGGTACAGGGGGAGTTTTACCACCGTCCATATTATGAGTTGGCTTTTCCCCCAGCTGATCTCAGTGGTGAGACCGCCAGCTTCAAGTCAGTGGAAACAGAGGATTTGGGGTGTGTACTCAACCCTTTCTTTTTTTTCGTCCAGAGTTCAACATGGATCCTTTTCTTCAGGTCCCCCCTTCACAGAAGCATCTTCACCCCGACGATTACAACCTTGCTTGCGGTGATGTACAGGTGTTTCCTTTTTGCACAATATACTACATTGCCTGTTCTGCTAACCTATTGCCTAAAATCTCCACAGCCACACCGTGGTCACCGCAGTAAACTCATAAAACAGTGGTAGACCACTTGTACTGTGGTCTCCTGGGGGCCGCGATGTTCGGGTGGTCGGACTTCCCAACTTGTAATAAGGCCCTAATTATACATTTTTTATGTTATAGGAGAACATGGATTATACTTGTGTGCCATAACATAGGCCTGTCTTGTGGATTGCTGTCTTGTTGGAGTGGGAGGGTGCCTAAAAAGCGACCCTCATAGTGGTGAAATGCTACTGCCTTCACTAAGAGCTAAGCAGCACGAGTGCAGTGGTGGCAGCATACCTTGAAGTGATCATTTGAAGTGAACAGGACCTTTTTATCCTATAGGCTCACTCACCTTTTTAAATAGTCTGTTGCGATGAGCTCAACTCAGCCATGGCCTACATCAGCTAAAATATAGAGCACAGCAGAGAAATGCATTTGCATTGGTGGTGTGTGTGCCTGGAAAGGGCACAGTACAAGCATGGAGCACTACTATGCAGTACATGTGTGCTTAGTACATGTTTTGGGTGTATGTATGCCTGAGAGGAATACATTACATGAGAGATGTAGTGCTGGTCAGTGCATGCACAAGGAAAGCATGGGTGTATGTGTGCTTGTGTGAAGTACAATATATGAAGGGTGATGTGATGCAGTGTGCACATACTGAAATATGTGTGCTGGCACTGTGTTTGTAAAGCACACACTCTAGTTAAATATAGAAAAGCTTCAGTGTGGAACTGTGCATGCAGAGAGCGTATGTGCTGAATGCATGTGTGCATGTACGGTTACCATATATGAAGAAGCAGTGCTGAACAGAGAGTATGCTGTGGATGTGCACTGGGTAAGTGTGACTGCAATAGTACATTACATGGAGGACCCTATGTTTCATTATGGGAAGCACAGGCCGGCCTGGTGAATACATGAGGAGGAAAGGAGTTCCCCCAGACAGATTTGTGTATTGCTGCATTTCTGAGCTAGGTGGAGGCACACTTCAGGAAAATGGAATAGACTCCCTTTACACTTCAAAAACACATCTCTTTTATTCAGTGATAGATCACAAGGAATGGGCCTGGAATCATAAAGTGTTGGGCTGGGATGAATCTTTTGATGCACATTTCACTGTGGCTGACATCCAGGTGATAACCCCGGTCACCCCCATGAATTGTCGTAATTGTTGTGCCTGCTATCACAGACATCTTTCATAAATAAAGAAGAAAAGGAGAAGTACCCTCTTCAAAAGAAGAAGAATCCCAACATAAAACATCAAAGACCTAGAAGCCAAATCACATTTGGTATCTGGAAAAGGAATATAAGAAGGGGAGGTTGAGCCCCCAATCATGTGTCATCTGCCAAGCAGTCAGAGCTGTGTGAGAATGGGAAACTTTGCAATATGTCTGCCTGTGACCTGGACTTGAAGCCAAGGCCTCAAGGTCTCTGTGGTGGGTGAGGGGACATCACACAAGGAAGCCAAGACCATCTTCCCTGGAGCCTGGAGCAGCAGTTCCTGCCTGCTTGCCTATAACAGTGTGACCAGTAGGGAGCAAGGTCTACTGGGAAGCCCTACCTTGAGCACTTCCTTTGGGAGATGTAAGGATTTGGATGTGCACCGATCTGACCATAGCCCATGTGTAGGTTCATTTTCGTCACCCCCCGTATGCTACAAGAAGGCCATCATAGACTAAGCTGTGTGTTGAGCACAGTGTGGGTCTGCTTCACCTGTATCGATGCACTATGGTGACCCCATATGCAGGAGGGGGCCACAAGTAAAGTTACCACTTCAAGGAGTGCCAAGACTAGTAACCGGCTGGATTGGGGTGCTTGTGCTGGGAGTGCCTGTGCCTTATATTCACATACCGCAGCAACACTGTATACTAGGAGGGGCTCCTGTGACCTATGCTGCCAAAGGATTCGTATGTGAGCCACGGGTTGGACCTGCATTGCGAAGGAACAGCTCTAGACTCACCTTTGAGGACTGCCAGAGATGCTGTGGATGATGCTACAAAATCACTGGCTCCAGTCAGGAGCTGAAGAAAGGATTCCTTCCCCCTTTTGAGCAAAGTCAATTTACCACGTCTTCATCAGCAAAGAGCTGCTCTGACCTCTAAGAGACCTCTGGCAGCGTGATCAGGAAAGAGAGATTGCACGGCTGCATGGGTTGGGAGCAGCCCAACTTCTATAAACTATGCTGGACTGGCAGGTTCACATTTAAGGTGTCTGCTGCATTGCTCACCTCTTCTGTGCTACCAGAGTGGGTAAGGCTTTAAATGGGCCAGTTGAGCCCCTGGGGACTTTCTGCTAATGGTGCTGCGGCATTGTAGGCAATCTAGACTAAATTCAAGGGAGAACTTTTGAGTATGGCTAATAGTTTGCATTCCCTGATGGGGCCACCAGTGAATAGAGAATAAACCCAAACCAGTTACACAGAGAAGGGTGGGATAGGGATTCAATGAACAACTACTAGAACCCCGACTTCAGCGTGGATTGTGTTGCTGCTTCTGTTTGTCGTACTTCATTGCATGCATAGAATTAGAAATAAAAATACTACTTTTCCTGGCAAAATAAGTATTTGGCTGGACATCGATTTATGCTTGTATTATTTGCACTTAAAGTTATGAGTAGTTTTCACTGACTAGTATCTACAAACCCCTTGAGGGAGGCTTGACCTCTCTACCACAGCTCCTTCTGAGAGTCAAGTGCAGAAGGGGTACTTGGCTCAGCTGACTAGTATCCATAGTGGGGCGGGCCTAAGGACATCATGAGTAAAAGGTTGGGCTCAGTAGAACTTGCTTGCTCCTTGGCCCTCTAAAAGGAGTTATGACATTTAGCAGCAAATGGTAGGATGCTTAACTTTTAGAAGCCACGGATATTGAAACAGCATTGTCTATTTTCAATTTTGCATCAGTACTGCAATAAGTCCAGGTTTCGATTTTCTTATGGGCACATATGCGACACACATTGGCATCACCATGTCCATAGATCAGATGAAGGATTTATGTAGGGACGGTGGAGGCTCAATACTTGTCTGATTTGACAGAGTGGGATCCAATAAAATTTGCAGTGTTAACTGATAAATGGTTGGCTAACAGGGTTCACAAAGGACTTGAACAGCATGGTTCTAAAGCAAAGGAGGAGGAGAAGAACTCTCCACAGACTGGTTCCAAACTCTGGGTAAGGGCCAGGGTATTCTCAAGGGACTCGAGGAGGCCCAAGGAAACACAGCAATGGTAATGGTGTGTCTGGGAAGCAGCACCAGGAGAAGAGAAGGCAAGTGAGCTCTTTTAAGTCTAAGGTGGTGACTTGATTTAAGTGCCACCAGGTGGGACATTACAAGAGAGACTGTCAAGAGAGGGGACTTGATCCAGCAATACCCATGAGAGCAAGCATTTTACACCTTGGTGAAGGTTCCCAATAGGGATAAGTTGCGCTCAGCCTTTGGCTATTGACATTTGTTGAGAAGGACCCGGATGCTCTGAAGCATATCCATCCTATTACAATGGAATTTGTGCAGGAAGTTGGTATCAATATGAGAAAAGTGCCTGGCCTGAGAGACACTGGAACCTTCTGCACTATGGTTGAGAGAAAGTACTGTAAGCCTGAGGAGTTACTCCCTGGTACCAAGGATAAAGGATTGGTAGACAGTGGAGAGGGTGTCATGGCAGCCATGATTGATGGTGGAGTTAGAGAAAAGCAAGGTGCTGGATGTCTTTTGGGCAATGATTTGAATGCCCCTGGCTTGGCACCAGGACCAGAAGAAATAATGCCTTGGACAACATTAGCTGTGTTGACCAGAACAAAGATGGAAGCCAGTCTCAGAATTAGGCTGGGATCATCTCTGATATGCAGGAACTAGACCAACATAGTTTGAGGACAAAGCAGACTCCAGGAAGGCAGGGGCTGTGGAGGTCATCACTTATCCTCCAGAGGGAGAGGAGGATGAGGTTCCCAAAGAAGACCATTTGCAGGAGTCTGGGCTGATTTCAGAGCTGCAGGGTTTGTTAGCTGCTGGAGAGCCTTCTTGGGAAGATTTCTACAAGACACAAAAGGAGTGCCCTGCATATGTGGGATTTTGGAAGGAAGCCTAGGATCAGGTCAGCAAAGAAGTGGCCGGAAAAAGTATGTTGGCTAGGAGGATGGTCTAATTTAGAGTGGACCGGTAAATTCTTACCCAGGTACTAGCAAGAGGCGAGTGGTTCCATTAGTGCACAGGAACTTCCTGCTGCCACTGGCCAATGGAGTGCCCTTATGAGGACACTTAGGGATTAGAAAAAGCCAGGATAGGTCGGGCCTTCTGTTCTACCGGCCAACGATGCATAGAGACAAATAGAGATTCTGCAGAACTTGTCCACCTTGCCAGATAAGTGGTAAGGCAGTTGGGAAGACAAGAGCACAGTTAGTGCCTCTAGTATGTATGTATGTATGTATTTGGAATTTGTTAGGTGCGTGTATCACCCGTAGGTCTCACAGCGCTAGCGGGTGTAGGAGGGCTGCAGTAGATGACTCACTTGTGCCAGAAAAACCATGTTTTCAGGAGTTTGCGAAAACATTTGTGGTTGCGTTCATCGCGTAGCTGAATAGGAAGAGAGTTCCAAGTTTCTGGACCGAGTTTGGAGAATGCTCTGTCCCTCATTCTAATTGTGCGCACCTTGGGTATGGCCAGGAGTAGTTTGCTAGATGAGTGGAGAGGTCGGGCTGGAGCGTACTTTCTTAGTTTACTTGCAAGGTAAATGGGCCCATTGCCGTTAAGAGTTTTGTGAATTATGCAGCAAGTTTAAAAAATGATCCTTTTTTTCATGGGCAGCCAGTGTAGGGCCCTCAGAGAGGGGGCTGAGTGAGCGCGAGGAGGAAGATTAAGAACCTCTCTGGCTGCCGTGTTCTGAAACACCTGAAGTTTACACAGGTATTCTTTATTGCTGCCGGTGAGTAAGGCATTGCCATAATCTAGACGGCTAATGATGAGGCCTTGGACAAGGGGCATCCGAGAGGAAAGCGGAATCCACTTAAAGATTTTTTTAAGGGTTCTTAGGATGCCAAAACTGGTGTGCACTGTGGTGTTAATGTGCTCAGCCATAGAGAGTTTGTCATCAATGATGAATCCTAAGTCGCGTGCCGAGTTTTTTGGGGGGGATACGGGCCTAGGACCGATGGCCTCCAGTCGTTGGTCCAGACTTTTTTTGCGCGTTCCCGAAGAGGAGGATCTCCATTTTACTGGCATTCAGTAGCAGGTGGTTGTTTGCCATCCAGTCGTTGACTGATGCCATTCAGTTGGAAAATCTGACTTTGATGTCTTCAGGGTCTGTCCCTATAGTGATCAGGTGTTGCGTGTCATCAGCGTATGACACTGTGTCAAACCCATAGTTACGGATGATTTTTGCTACTAGGGAAACATAAAGATTGAAGAGAGTTGGGCTCAATATAGAGCCCTGAGGGACACCTTTATCAATACTCTGTTTTTTGGACGTGAAAGGGCCAATTTGAACCTTGGAGGACCTGTCAAACAGGTAGCTCCTGATCCATCCTAGGGCCGGGCCTCCGACACCAATCTCCGACAGACGGAGCAGCAGGGTACTGTGGGAGATGGTGTTGAAGGCCGCTGAGAGATCGAGCAGGATCAGGACTGCAGACTGCCTGGCATCGAGAGAGAGTCTGATATTGTGTACAATTTCAAGGAGGGCAGCCTCGGTGCTATGGCATGCCTGAAAGCCAGATTGAGATGTATCAAGTAGTCTGTTTTGTTCTAAATAGTGATAGAGCTGGTGATTAATCAGTGATTCCATTGTTTTTCCAAACAGAGGTAAGAGGGTATGGGACGATAATTAGAGAGTTGGGTTGGGTCAGCCGTAGGCTTTTTTAGAATTGGATGAATAGTGGCTTCCTTCCAGTGTTTGGGAACAGTGGATTGTGTTAGGGAGAGGTTGAAGATGTCAGTAAGGTGAGGAATCAGGACCGGAGCGATTTTAGAGATAATCTGGGCTGATGCCGGATCGTCAGGGGATCCTGATTTTATTTTTTTAAGGGCTAGGCCCACCTCTTCCTCGGTTATTGTGCGAAATTGCATAAGAGTTCTTTATGTGAATTTGAAGCTTGATCTATTCTGCTAGCAAGGTATGTTTTTTTGGCTAAGGCAATGTGGCCCTTATAGACTTTGTGCAATTTATTGTATTGTTGTTTATCTTATTCATTTTGTGACTGTCGCCATTTGCGTTCTGCCTTCCGAGCAGTAAGTTTGACGATTTTTAGATCGGGAGTGAGCCAAGGCGAGAGTTTAGCCGGACATTTGATGGTCTTGATGGAGGCGATAATGTCCAAAGTGTTGCTGATTGCGGTTTCCAAGCCTTTAGTGGATTTGTCAATGAGAGTGATTTCCGTTGTTGAGGGGATGGAAAAGAGGGTGGAAAGGGACTCTATTTGAATATTTCTCCATGGTCGACAGAGTTTAGGTTCACGTAATGGAAGAGAGTGTCTCTGCGTCCCTTGGATCTAGAATTTTATTACATGGTGATCTGACCATAGAACTGGGAATTGCTGAAGAAAGAGGATAAGGGATGTGTTTGAGAATAGTAGGTCTAGGGAATGGCCAGCAGAGTGTGTAGGGCCAGTGACCAGTTGATTCTGCCCAAGCGAGCTTAGGCTGGTGATAAGATCTATGGTGTGTGGGTCTGACACCAGCTCTGCATGGTAGTTGAAATCACCTAGTAAGAAAAAGTTATTGGAGTCTTGAATGTGGAGGGCGATTATTTCGGACAATTTGTTGATGAAGTGAGTTTTTGTGCCAGGAGGGCGTAAAAGGAGAGCTCCTTTCCGTGATTCTTTGTCAGAAAGCTCGATGGTGAAGACACAAAGCTCCCCCAATCTGCCTGGTGGGATTTCACAATGTGAGTTTTCAATTTGCTGTTGAAAGTAATTGCTAGTCCTCCACCTCTTCTATCCTTCCTGTCCTGTTTGGTTAAACGATAGTCAAGTGGAAGGGCTGTTGCTATATTGGGTAGAGAGGAGTCTTGCAACCAGGTCTCTGTAATAAAAAGGAGATCAGTTGTAAGTGTTCCATTTGAGTGAGTGGGAATTGAAATTGTTAGTTAATTTCACCCCCCTCACATTCAGGCAACAAGTACATCTTGGTTATGGTGAATAAAGCCACCAGGTACCCGGAAGCTGTACATTGGAGGAGCATGACTGCAAAGGTAGTAGCGAGACCTCTCCTAGGGATTTTTTCTAGAGTCAGATTTCCAATGATGGTAACATCTTCTCTTCCTACATGAGAGAGATGTGAGAGCAAGCTGGTGTTACATACCACTCCTTCATGGAACACCATGCCCAAATCAAGAGTTTGGTGGTGAAGTTGAACTAAACACCAAAGAGCATGATGGGAATTCTGCCAGACGACCTCATGGGGAGTGGAAGCTTCACCTGCTATGCTTCTTGTTTGCCTACTGCTAGATTCCACAATAGGAAATAAGGTTAATCCCTTTAAACTTCTGTATGGACACCTGGTGCGAGGTCCACTCACCTTAGTAAGAGAAGGATGCGGTGGACTATGTGATTGGCCTCAGTAAACTGATGGGTAATGCATGGGTCAGGCATAGGAAAACCTTCAGGCTAGCCAAGCACTGAATGGTATGACCAGAAAGCTATGCTGACTGGGTATCAAGAAAGTCAGGAGGTATTGGTGCTCAAGCCTATTTGTTCAGGGGCTTTATAAGGTAGTTCAGAAAGTGGCTGAGGTAAACTACGTGGTGGACACCAGTACAACAAGCAAACCCAAGAGGGTGTTCCATGTGAGCAGGCTGAAGCCTTACCTCTGGAGAGACTGCACATTGAATGTCATGGCTATGGGAGAGGAAGTTGAGGAAAACAGTGAGCCTCTCCTTGACTTACTGCATAGTGACATGAAGGATGGCACTGTGGAAGGGGTTCAGCTAGCCCCTCAGTTAACGACTGTGCAGCAGAGAGAGTGTAGAGAGTTGTTGGGATGGTTTACCAACCCCTTATTGCTGACTCCAGGATTGACACATGCCTGTATGCATGACACGGACAATGGTGACAGTCTGCCAGTAAAGGGAATGATGTACAGGATGTCTGACTGGGTTCAGGGATGCATTTAGGCAGAAGGTGTCAAAATAATTGACCTGGGAGTCATTGAGAGATCTTGTAATCCTTGGTCTAGACCCGTGGTTCTAGTACCAAAGGGTCTTTTGACTTGCGGTTCTGTGTGGACTACTGAGCCTTCAATGTGGTAACCAAAACTGATGCTGCATTACCAGAGATAACCTCCCAAAATGCCACTATCGCTGGATTTTTTATCTCCTAGGCGGTTAGCGCTGTTAATAATGCAATATGTTATGTTATGTTATGTTAAAGCCGTACTTTTAGAGCGCACGGCTACCCCAGGGGGTGTCCCGGCGCTTTGACAAAGAGGCCTGAGAAACCCAGAAACACAAAGGCAGAAACGCTACAGTCACAGTGATTACATGGAGAAGAGCGTGGTCTTCAGCTCCTTCCTGAAAGCCAAGAGGCTATTAGCTTTGCGGAGGGAGAGAGGGAGCTCATTCCAAGAGCGAGCTGCCACGTATTGAAAAGACCGTCCTCCCATCCGAACTCGTTTGACCACAGGCACCTCCATTTTAGCCAGGTCGGCTGACCGCAACATCCTCCGCGGCACATAGAAAGCAGTACGCTTTCTGATGTAATTAGGACCGACAGAATGGAGGGCTTTGAAAGCCAGCGTGAGAATTTTAAACCTAATTCTACTAGAAATAGGTAGCCAATGCAACCTAGATAGAAGCAATGAGGCACTGGCTCTCCTTGGCAGGCCAAATATGGCTCTGGCCGCCGAGTTTTGGACAATTTGCAGCCTGTCCAGAAGGTACTTGGGCAGGCCTGCAAAAAGCGCATTCGCGTAGTCCAGCCGAGACCCCACAAGCGCCTGGACTACAGTCTTACGATATTGCTGAGAGAGCAGCGGAAGAAATTTCCTAAGCATCTTGAGGATGCCAAAGCATTTCCCTGATAGCCCCATAATATGGGGTCGGAAAGAGAGATCGTCATCAAACACAACTCCAAGATTTTTCACTTGGGAGGATGACTTCTCAGGAGGGAACATGTCCTGGGGCCACCACGCCGTCCAACCAGGATCAGGGGCACAGCCAAAAAAGAGCAACTCAGACTTATCCGAGTTGCATTTCAGGCTGTGCCGCTGAAACCACGCAAAGACTGCACTCAGACAGTCTTTGATCCTGTCGCCGTCAAAAACCTCTCCCTTCCTGCAAGTGAACAGGAGCTGGGTGTCATCAGCGTATGAGATGACCCGGGCCCCATAAGCCTCCGCTACCATCGCCAGAGGAGCCATATAGATGTTAAAGATGGTGGGGCTCAGAATGGACCCTTGAGGAACCCCAACCTCTAGCGATGGCATCTCAGCGGAGAACGGTGGAGCCCAGATCACCTGTCGACGGTCGGATAGAAAGGATTGAAACCAATCCAACACCGTCCCCCGCAGTCCTATCTCCCAGAGTCTTGCAAGGAGACCTGCGTGTGGGACGGTGTCGAAGGCCGCCGACAAATCCAGCATGACCAACATAGCCTTTCCCCCCAGATCGAGCGTCTCCCTGATGGCGTCGGTCACCTCCACGAGGGCTGTCTCAGTGGTATAGTTAGCACGGAAACCAGATTGAGAGTCATGGAGAATGTTGTTATTCTCAATAAAGGTGGTAAGGGTGTGCTGTACATGTTTCTCAACCACCTTCGCCAGAGCAGGGAGGAGGGAGATCGGTCTATAGTTAGCCAGCAGCAAGGTATCTAACAGAGGTTTTTTGATCAGCGGCAGAATGAGTGCGTGTTTCCATTCCTGAGGCACCACTCCGGAGCTCAAAGACAGATTGAGCAGGGGATTCAGCAAGCTGTTTACTGCCGATGCCACCTTGCCCAAGCACTTTGCTGGACATGCATCCAGGGGTGAGCCAGATTGAAGCCGGGACAGTAACTCAAGCGATGTTGCACAGGTCATCTGGGGAAAGACCGAAAGTGTAGGCCCAGGCTCTGCCTCTAAGGATGGTGCCGGCCTCCATTTGCAACCTGAGGCATCAGCATCCATGGAAGAATCCACGGGGGGAAAGAGTCCTGAATAGTTTTAATTTTTGTGACAAAGAAGTCTGCAAGCTGCCTAATCCACTCTTCAGTATGAGAGTGTGAGAGGGCACCTGCGGCAGGATCAGCAAACTCTTTAACAATTCTGAAGAGTTCCCTACTCGTGTTATCTGCCTGATCTATTCTGTGCTCAAGATATTCCTTTTTAGCTTCAGAAATATGTTTATGATACCGTTTCATGGCATCACGGTACTTGGTCTTCTCCACTGGGTCGTAATTGCGACGCCAAAGTCTTTCCGCCTTTTTACAGTCTTGGCGCATTTTTCGTAGTGTGGAGGTAAACCAAGGAGCGGAGTCATGGCAAGGGGCTGTTCTAGCTGACTTCACTGGAGCTAGCTCCTCGAATCTAGTTAGCAACCAATTCTGAACCAAAGTCAGATCGGCATCCAGGTTCCCTGTAAGATTACATGGGTATAGACGAAGAGCAATAACCAGGCAATATTATCCAGCTATAGCGGGCGGTAAAAAAATGAACGCTAAGCGCCCTTAGCGTTAATTTTCCCTGTTCCTTGTTAATATGCCACCTACTCCCTAAATTGAGGTGAGGGCCTTTTTAGGACCCACCTGGTATTAGATTAACTTTCTGGCCAATTATGGAAACATAGTTTCTCTATTGACTGCTTTGACCTCTAGGACACAGCCCTGGAAGGCAATGGGGACTGCAGAGTGTCAAAAGGTGTTCAAGGAACTGAAGAAGGCACTCTACACTGCACAGGTAATGGCAGCACCTGATGACAGTCGGACTTTCATTGTACAGATGGATTCTCTTACAAAAGTGGTGTTAGCTCAACTGAATTGACAAAAATAGAGAGGATCCTATAGACTTTATTAGTAGCAAATTACTACCCAGAGAGCAGAACTGGGCAGCTATTGAGAAAGAGGGAATTGCCATAGTGTGGGCCATGCCTAGGTTACACCCAACTTTGTTTGACACTAAGTTTCAGCTGCAAACAGATCATAAACCACTGAAAAGGTTGATGGCTCTAGAGGAAGAGAATCCCAAGTTGTTAAGATGGTTTAGACTATGTAGAGGAGCACAAAGCCAGCTTGAACCATGTTAATGACACCAGACTTTCCCTCCGATTTTACCAATCTGTACACTCAACCTCTTCAGGCTAGGATTTGGTTCAAGGTGTTTTGATCTGGGAGGGGCATCTGTTGGTATGGAAAAGTCCTCTGCGTGGTAGGAGACGTGTACCCCTGTCCTGAGTGCCCTACTGTGCTGTAGTCTGAATCTCTAAAGCTGCATTTTTTGCCATAGTCGAACACAGAACATGCATGTGTTCCATAACATAGGCCTGTTTCATGGACTGTGGTCTTGTTGGACTGGGAGGGGCACTGAAAACACTACCCTCAAAGTGGTGGGAGGCTCTGCTTCATTGGGAGTTAAGTAGCATGAGTCTGGTGGTGGCAACATATCGGTTAGTGATCAATATTGGTAAACAATCAACCTTTTACCCTTTGTCACTGGAGTGAGGCCTAAAGGCTCACTCAACTTTTTCAAAGTTCTGCTGTTGTTTGCTCCACTTACTCTTGGCCTACATCAGGTAAGATGTGGAGTGCTGCGCAACGCAGAAGTAGTGACTCTTCATTGATTGTGTGTGTAACTGGGAAGCCAACAGTACAAGGCTGTGCAGTGCATTTGTGGTTAGTACATGTACTGGATTTATGCATGCCTGAGAGAAATATATTGCATGAGAGATGTAGTGCTGTGCAGTGCGTGTGCAGTAAAAGCATGTGCTGGATGTATGGCTGTTGCATGAAATACAATACATGGAGGGTGAAGTGTTGTGCAGCGCAAACTTTGTGAATTGTGTGGGTTGGCAGAGTGCATGTTTGTAAGGAGCACACCCTAGTTAAATATAGAAACTCTTTAGTGCTGAACAGTGCATGCAGAGTGTGTGTGCGGAATATATGTGTAAAGGTACAATGTATGGAGAAACAGTGCTGAACAGAGAATATGCTGTGGATGTGCACTGAGTACATGTGCCTGCAATGCTAAATTACATGGAATACCCTGTGTTCCATTTTGGAAAGCCCACGCCTGCCTGGTGAAGACATAAGGAGGAGAGAAGGAGGAGAGGTTGCATTCCTGTGAGCTGGATGGGGACACACTTGAGGGAAAAGGAAGAGATTCCCTTTACACTTCAAAAGTCTGCTCTTTAATTCAGTCATAGATCACAATGAAGACGCCTGGACAGATTTCAGAAAGGGAGATGGGACTGATAAGGGGCTAATAAACAGTACGACTTGGGGTCTGGGATTAACCTTTTGAATCACATATTACTGTTTCTGACATCCAGGTGTAAATTCTGGTCAGCGTCATGAATTGTGTCGTGGGTAATCAGGTTTGGGGTCATGCCTGCTGCAACAGACATCTTTCATGAAGAAAGAAGAAAAGGAGAAATGCACACTTAAAAAAAAGCAACATAAAAAAACGAATTCACATTTGGTGTCTGGAAAAAGATTATAAGAAGGGGGGTTGAGTCCCTAAAAATCTGTCATCTGTTTTGCTGCTAATCATGCTGGGAGAGGTGAAGCTCTGCAGGACGTCTGCTTGTGACCCGGACTCGGGCCAAGGCTTGCTAGTCTCCCTGCTGGTTGAGGGGACATCACCCAGGGAAACCAAGACTAGCTGCCCTTGTGCAGGATCGTTTTTGTTGTTGCCAGCAGAGGGCTGCCATAGAATGAACCGTGTTTTGAGCACTGTGTGGGTCTGTTAAGTCCATACCGCTGTGTTGTGGTGATACCATGTGCCAGAGAAGACAACTGGTAATGTTACCACTTCAAGGAATGCCCAGATTAGTGACCTTCTAGGCTGGGGGTGCTTTTGCTGGGTCAGTCTGCCTCCTTGATAATCAATTACAGTGGCAACCTCGTATGGCAGAAGGGGCTGCCAGTGTCTACATTGCCAAAGGAGACTACGGTCATGGGGTTGTCTCAGACTCACCACTGTGAACTGCTGGAGATGTCATGGATGATGTTGCACCCCTTGCTGGCTCCAGTCGGGAGCTGAAGAAAGGATTCCTCACATTGAGAAAAGGTCGAGTTACTGCATCTTTGCATGCAGGGAGCAGCTCCGACCTCTGAAAGACCTCCAGCAGCACCTCATTGGCTGCAACTAGAATGACTTCTCTAAACTGAGCAGGACTCATGTGTGCTTGTTGAAGGCACCCGCTGCATTGCTGAACTCTTCCATGCTGCAAGAGCAAGTAAGACGTGAATTGGCCCAATTGGGCACCAGGGTCTTGATGCTAAACCATAGATACTTTTGACTAAATTCCTAAAGAGTCACAGGAAGAACTCTTGGATACAGCCTACTAGTTTGCATTCCCTGATGCGGCCACCAGTGAATGGGAAATAACCCCAAACACGTTACATGAATGAGGGGTGGGACAAGGATTTGCCTGACAACTCCTAGAGCCCCGACATCAAGGGGGATTGTGTTGTTGCTTCTGAATGTTGTACTTCATTGTATGTGTAGCATTAGAAATAAAATACTATTTGTCTTGTAAAAGTAAATATTTGTCTGGTCATTGATTTATTATTCACAATGTTCACTGCCCTGTATCTACATCACTCCAGAGGGAGCCTTGTCTGCTCGACAACAGCTACCACTGAGAGCCAAGTGTAGATGGGGTACTTGGACCAGTTGAGTGGGATAATGCCTCAATCAGTAACCCCTTCATGCCCCGTGACTCTCCGAAGCGTATTCTGACAATAAAGATAATACAATGAAATGTACAACAACAATATTGAAAATAATGATTTTACAAACATTAATATCATATACAACAACATTTTTTACAACAATATTACATTAACACTAAAAAACAATATTTTACCTGCAATATTTAAAATGATATTTTGGTAACTTTATGTTGTTAGTTTGAATTATAATGCTCACAAATCACCACGGGAGGGGTATTTCTGTGTAACATAGGACTCAGGTAAGAAAGGCACACTAGGTCATAAACAGATCAGTCTTAAAAAGTTTGCAGAATTTGAGGTGATCTGTGCATATTTGTATGGTTATGGGTAGTTTTTACTAGTACGAGGGGACCAAGTTGGAAAAAGATCTACCATCTAAACAGGATTTTCTGATTTGAGGATTAGGAAGAAGGGATTTGTCGATGGAACTTAAAGTTCTGCCTGACTGGTAAGGTGTATGCGTTGCCGCAAGATTACTAGGTCCTCTGCCATTGAGAGATGTATGGGTTCTACAGCTAATCTTGAAGATTATTCTTTTTCACACAGGGAACCAGTGAAGCAAGTACAAAAGGGGCAAAAAGGCATCCCTGGAAGGTAGATTTAAGATGAGGTCATCCTCTTTATTTTGGACCACTTGAAGCTTAATAAGAAGTGTCTCATTGTTAGCATCCAGCAAGGTGTTACAATAGTCCAGGCAATGGATAACCAACACTTGGAGTAAAGAAAAGACTCATCGCAGTAGACACATCATTTAAGAGCAGGTACCAGTGGTAGCCACTACCTGCTCTTTCATAGCTAGCACCTGATCAAGGTGAACGCCCAGATTTTATACTACCTTTTAGGAGTTGGTGCTGAGCCTAATTCATAAAGCCACCAGTCAGTGGACCAGAGCAGTTGGGCTCCACCAAAAATCATGATCTCTGTTTTGCTGGTGTTCAGCTGGAGACGATTATCAGTCATCCAGGAGGAGATGGCTTTCATCTCTGCTGAAAAAACGTGCTTGCGTATTATTTAGGTCTTTATAAAAAGAGATTAGAAGCTGAGTATCACCAGCATATGAAAGATGTTTGAATCCAAAAGCTCCGATGGTTTTGGCAAGGGGCGGCAGCATGGATATTAAACAGTGTTGGGCAAAGACAGGAGCCCGGGGGTACCCCCTTGTCGAGCTCTATGGTGCGTGATTTAAAAAGACCCAGGTTGATGGTCTGGGTTCTGTGAGATAGTAAATTGGTAAACTACTGAAGAGCCATGCCATGAATTCCAATCGCCTGCAGCCTCCGAAGCAATCTATATTGAGAGACAGTGTCAGGTTGGGGGTTCGGACCTGCAGGCATGCCATCATTGCCGCTTTGTGCACGGACAATACTGTTTTAAATATAGAAATTGCCAAATTTATTCAACAAGCGTATCGCTACCTTAACATCAAGAAAACTGCCACGGCATTGCCACAGACCTTTTAGACTGATTAATGTTCTGTAACAGAATTCCCACCGACCAGGGGGCTAATAACACTAATCGAAACCCTGTCGTACGTACCCTCTACGGTTTGATTTTGCAATTGAATACGATGGGAGATGTTTGTGACACGCCAGGTCACCTTTTATAAAACAGCTTAAATTCTTATTCATTTATTTATTTATTTATTTATTTGTAATTCTTTTTAATGCTATTTATGTCTGTACGGGTTTCTCTTTTAAATCTTTTTTCTCACAAAACTGTACATAATGTTATTTGGGAAAAACCTTCAAAGATAGTGTTCTATATCTAAATAAAGACACTGGACGTTGAGCTGACGGGAAAAGAGCTGGGAGCTAGGTGGATTTTAACACAGCTGGCTGAATTTTTCTATTCTTTCAATCATTTTTTATTTATAAAACTGTACACAATGTGATCTGTGCAATCTTTTAAAGATATGTTTCATATCTAAATAAAGGAATTATTATTATTATTATTAAAAAAGACAGTGTCAAAGGCTGCTGACAAGTCAAGCAGCACAAGCAAAGGTGACTTATTTGTGTCCACAGAACAGCTCATGTGTAACGTTACTACAATAAGTGTGGTTTCAGTGCATGGGTCTGAACCTGGATTGGGAAGGGTCCAGAATCTTACTATATTCGAGAAACTCCATAATTTGGCTGTTTATTTGACCTTCCAGCAGCTTACTTAATGAGGGAAGCAGCGAGATTGGATGATAATTGGACAGGTCTGTATCTGGAAGATTAGCTTTCTTATTGGGAGGTATGACCTGAGCGGCTTTCCAGGTTAGTGGAATTTTCACGGAACTAATCGAAAAGTTGAGTAAGGAGCAGATGGCCGGGGCAAGCTAATTGGCCAGAGCTGCTAAGACCTTGGCAGGGGCGATGTCCAAGGAAGACCATGATTTAGCAGCTTTCAGTGCTTTACAAATGGCCTAAGAAGTTTGAAGTTGTCTAGGGTGTAGGTACGATTGGCAGTAGACATGCTGACATAGGACTCCGGGGACATTGGATCCACTGTTCTGGGGAGGTTTCTACAAATCACGTTAACTTTCTCATCAAAGTTATTCGCAATAGAATCATGTAGAGCTTGAGAAGGTTGGGTGTCAGATGAGCAGTCATGAGAGTTTAAAAAAGTGTTGAGAACTTTGAATAACTCTTTAGCGGGTGCCTGGCTGAGTTGAAGTGCAATGTGGGACTTCCGCGCTTTTTTAATGTTACGATGGTATAGCTCTACGGTTGCTCTGTAAACCTCTTAATCACTGGGGTTATAGGACTGACACCAATGTCTCTCCAGCTTTTTAGTGGACAAAAAATATTTTACCCAGGGCTTTACCACTGACCAATTCTGGTGTGTACCAAGGAGCGTGTGTACCCAGTTTAGCTGAAGCGTGGATTTTCAAAGGGGCCAGTTTGTCGAAAGCCGGATTCAAAGCAGCCTGATAATCTGTTAGTGCTTTGTGCACATACTCACGCAATCACAATCTAAATGCAATGATGTTATGGTAACAAAATATTTGATCTTCTATATTTTTGTAAGGCCTTCAGGAAAACAGCACAGTATCATATCGTAAAAAAATGGCTTCTGCTGGTGTTGTCCCTGGCGTTCAAAAATGGCTGCCTTGCACAAGGCACCTCCTTGAACCGTGACACAGAGATGAGTAGAAGCCGACTAGCAGAGGACTTTTGAGACATGAACATCCTTTCATTTGTTTGCACCTGCTTCAAGCAGGTGTTCATTTTTGATACAATGTACTGTCTGGCTACTTGGGTGAAAAAAAAATGGGTGTTTGTATCTAGTCACTCCAGTAATGCTCTCTTCATGAAAAAAGTTACAAGGCAGTTTTTAAAGTGTAAGAAGTCCTGCTTGCGCTCTGGACAGTAAATAGCATGCAATGGTTTGCATTGTGTTAGCCTCAGCACAAAGCATTTGTAAACATGTGCACTAATGTCTTGTATACTGAAGGAAAATCTGCGTCTGCTAGCATCAAATCTGTTGCAAATAACATTCTTCCATCATTTTGGCCAACAGATTCCTAATCCTAGATGACATATTGCTAGGCACCATGTTTAAAGGAATCATTTTGAAATAAAAATGGGCAGAAGTATGGCAGAGAGGCGGAAAGGATTGTTGAAGGCGGATAACATTCAACACCGAGACACATTTGGAAGTTACCTCCTCTGAGAGCTGTGATGACACTTCAGAAATAGAAATCGATCATTCTGTCTTTGGTGGCAGACCCTAGGGGTATTTAGCTGCCAAAAACAATCAATCTGTTTTTTTGAAATATTCAAGCAAGTTTTCTAAGACTTAAAAATAGGACTTCAAAAATATATTGAGAGCTATTTTAGAGAAAATCAAAAGTTGCTTATTGCTTTAAATGTATGCCTTGTTTGGAGGTGACCTTTCTATATTGACATTTCATACCTTTGAATGTAACCTTGGTCATACTGTGTAGTGAATTATAGCCTGTCAACATGCATCTCACAGTAATCTTACTATTGTGATTAAATTACCATTTTCTTAATGTAACTTTGACTCCGGCAATTTCTTTTGGTGCTGTAAATATTTTTTATTGGACATTAAAGACTCCTGCATCCAGCAACGGACTGCAAATATAGGTTAGTTAGGAACAAGTAAGGAATGGGCCATGCAATTAAACATTTTAAAGTGTATTTTCCTATATCTATTGTGGAGAGTGGTGCCCTTCTTTCAATGCAACTGGTGCTAATAACACAGAGCATCCACACTATCTCATAACATACAATATTTTACAAGTTGGGGTCTAAAAGTTTTTTTCATGTGAATATATCTTGATCATAATGTTGAGAAACAATGTTATGCCGGAAATTGCACGTAAATCTATGTGAAACAACCCATGAATGTCCATTCACCAAAATGCTGACAGACCAAGGCTGCAACCCTGAAATCATCCTCGACAGCAAAGTCACCATGAAAACTCAGATCAATTCTGTCACCTCCCCCTGCTTCTTCACCCTCCGCATGCTCAATAAAATCTTCAAAGGGTTCCCCTTCGACACCAGATGAACTGTCACTTAAGCCCTCATCACCAGCCAGCTGGACTACAGTAATACCTTCTAGTAATGCCTATCCTAGACCTCCTAGTGCCCCCTACCCATGACATAATTCGGCTAGACAGAGTTTTGAAGTTGGGAGTTGGCCTATCCTGCATAAGTCGGAGCATGTCCTACGCCATCATCATGCGAATACCTTTGTCTCAACATCTGTAGGAACAACCACCCGGTGTGCAAACAATACATATTCTATCACTCCCCTGGGGACAACCTCCCCTTCATCGAACAATGCATGGAAATCATCTCTGGCAATGCTGATTCCATTCTGTCACACATCTTCCTCAGTGATTTCAACCTTCACTGGTCTAACCCTAACGACCATCCAGTAATATGCCTCA
The DNA here is from genome assembly GCF_964263255.1 of Lissotriton vulgaris. Classification (NCBI taxonomy): domain Eukaryota; kingdom Metazoa; phylum Chordata; class Amphibia; order Caudata; family Salamandridae; genus Lissotriton; species Lissotriton vulgaris. Next base: position 323,320,062 of record NC_141690.1, on the reverse strand, counting down.
AATATTTCTTGAGTGATCACAAGCTGTTTCAACATTGTGACTGGCCAACCCATAATAAAGGAAAAACTCTGGACCTCATCATCACCAAAGAACACACCATCACAATGGATACCATCTCCCCCTGCGATTGGTCCGACCATCACTGCATCTTCTTCTATGTTAACATGGAGGTGTCTAAGAGGAAGGCTCAACCAACAAAATCGAAGATTTGGAAAAGGGACCTCAGAGATATCAACAGAGCTGATCTAGAAAACCAATGCTGATTTGCCCTATCTTCCCAAGTTAACATGTCTGAGGTTCATGTACTCACTGACTACTGCAACTCTGCTATCTCTAGCATCATGGATTCCATCGCTCCACTCCAACCAAAAATGCCTCAACAAAAATATCCATGCCATGGTTCAATGTCAACTTAAACTCGGAACGTCGCAATCATAGGGCAATCGAATGATCCTGGAGATCCAAACCATCCTCGGACCAGCTAAAAATCATTTGATCGGTTAGGAGCTCCTATAACAAACAAATCAAGAGCGCCAAGGCAGATTATTTCAGATCCCAACTTATTCAAGCCGCAAACCACCCCAAGAAAGTTTTTGAACTGGTTAAACAACAATCGGTTGAAGCACCAAACTGCTTTGACTCTGAAGTCAGCTCTCCCTCATGTAATGATCTGGCTGCTTTCTTTACTGAGAAATCAAGACTCATCAATATTTATCTGGATACCAGGTGGGTTCTACTGCTATCCAATGGGTCTCCTCCCCTCCCCGGTGCTTATTAGGCAAGATCAAACCGATGAACATGGGCATCAAGAACAATGCCTCCTGGGACACCCCCCTCAGTGAAAAAGACATTAAAAAGGTTCTTCAGAGTATCAAACCATCTAATCACTTCAGCAACCCGTTGCCACCTTACATCTTCAAAGAAATCAAGGATGTCATCTCTCCCATCTGCACAAAGATTGTCAATGCATCTATGTCACAGGGCTTGATCATGGAGTGGCAAAAAGCAGCTCAGGTAACACCTATATTAAAAACACCTACCTTAGACAACTTCCGCCCTATCTCCAACATCCCCACACTTGCCAAAGTCCTAGAAAAATGTGTCTAATCGCAAGACTGTGCTCACATCAATCTTGCTTTCGCAATGGGCACAGTACCTAATTGGCTCTCACTCACGTTATGGATGACATTTTAAAAATGCTTGACCAAAATGAATTGTGCCTCCTTATCTTCCTTGACCTTTCCTCTGCATTTGACACTGTTAATCACGACAACCTCCTATTCATTCTAGAGCACAGGATGGGCACTGTCTAGTCCGGTGTTGCAATGGTTCTCGTCCTTCCTCCACCACAGATCCCAAAGAGTGAAGGAGAACCACTCTTTCTCCCAGCTATCATCAGTATCCCTGGGAGTCCCCCAAGGGTCCGCCCTATATCCCATTCTCTTCAGATTTTCTAGGAACCATTAGCCAATATACTAAATTCCATGGACATTCTCTTCCATATGTATGCGGATGACACCTAACTTTATCTGAAAATCTTCTCCCCGGATAATCTCATTTCACTCATCTCTACCCTATTGACTACCCAAACCTGGTTAATTGAGAACCACCTCCTACTCAACACCTTCAAAACAGAGGGGCAAATTATCAAGAAAGAGCGTTAACATTATCGCGGCTTTAGCGACAGAAAACTGCAGCTAAAGCGGCCACAGTGGGCTTGTTAATACCCCCTTGTGAATTCCCATAGAAGCCCAGTTCTGGTGAACATGGGCTCCTAAGGGAATTCTCTATGGCGTATTATCAAGCCCATTATCACCGCTTTAGCAGCAGTTTGCTGCCGCTAAATATGCCCCTGAATTCCTTCGCATTTCTCAGAATCACACCCCTAAGTTAGACCTCTGGATGAACCACCTCACCGCCTTCAACTGCTCCCCCCTCTTTATTGACTCAGCTAAATCTCTTAGAATCACCCTGGACAAGCACTTGAACATGAAGACGCATATTAGCAACGTGTGAAAGGGAGATACCCACCTGATGAGGATACTCAGGAATCTCAAACCTTTCCTCCCAGAAGCTGACTTCATGCAAGTGGTCCAAGCGCTTGTTTTGCCGAGGCTAGAATATGGCAGTTCCACAGTCTGTGGTCTCCCCAAAAATACCTTGATCCCACTAAGGGCCTCATTGAATGCAGCGGCAAGTTTGGTTACGGGTACCAAAAGAAATGCGCACATCTCCCCAGTCTTAAAATCTCTAAGTTGGCTGCGCTATGAAACAAAAATACAGCTAAAGATTGACTGCCTGTCTCACAAAGCCCTCCATTTCAAAACCCCTGGTTATCTAGCGTGAAAGCTGGAATTATCCGGAGTGGGTAGACCTTCTAGGAGTGCCAACTCTCTCCTCCCGCAAAAAGAGAACTTGTCACCGAGCTATCGCCGGCTATGCACCAAAGATCTGGAACTCTCTCCCACCGGAAGTACGTAGAATCTCCTCCAAGATTGCTATCAAATTGGAAGTAAAAAGATTCCTTATGAACAAGTTCTTACCTTTATAGGATGTTGGATCGTCTGCTCTAATGTACTGGACTTACACCTTTTAGCCCTGCGCTGGATACTATTCTTGGTGTTTATTTATTTATTATTTTTGTATCCATTCTCTCCCAATCATTTCCTCCCATCCTATTTCGCTAGGTACCAGTGATTATCTTACTCTCTGTTGACCCCTTATATTGTAACCACTCTTGTTCTGCGAGTCCTATTTGATTTGTGTCTGTCTGGTATTCCTATATGACACATGTACTGCAACTGTTACCTCTCCTCTCCATCCAATTGTAAAGCGCTCTGATATCCCTCAGGATCATGTTCCCGATATTTAAAACTTTATAGATAAATAAATCCATAGGAATCACCTCTCACCTCCTGAAAAGAATACAGACTTCACAGAATGCAGAGACCAGATATCCTCGATGTCCCCAAGTGGATCCACATCACCCCTCACCTCAAGAAACTCCACTGGGTCCACATCACCCCTCACCTCAAGAAACTCCACTGGGTCCACATCACCCCTCACCTCAAGAAACTCCACTGGGTCCACATCACCCCTCACCTCAAGAAACTCCACTGGGTCCTCATCCTGAAGAGATGTCTATTCAAGATGTTGACCCATGCCTATAAGGCCCTCCACAACCAAGGACCAGCATACATCATACACTGGCTAAACATCCACCAACCCTCCAGACACCTGCTCTCCACCTTCCTCTCCCCTCGCTAACCCCCCCGTATCCGCCATAGATGCTGTGGAGGACGCTCCTTCTCCTACCTCACCGCAAAATCCTGGAATGGACTTCCCCTTCTCCTATGGACATCATGCTCACTGCTTGAATTCAGGAAGAGACTCTTGACAGGGCTGTTTAACTGATCTGCTATCGCACCACGGTCCTCAGCATCTGGATACCCCTCATGGGTGACACATTGCACTTTAGAAATTCTCTGATTGATTGACTGATTGATTGAGGGTGGGGAGACAATGGGAGGATGGAAGGTAACAGTGAGAGAGGTGTTCACAACTTTCTTGAAGCTCCTCCAACCACCCCCCTTCCTGTACATATAGGGTAATGGTGTAAAGTGACCATTAGTAAAGCCCACTATTTAGTAATCATCAGGTAAAGAAATATTTAAATTAATACATAAACACACACTTGCACACACACTCTGCTTTCTGTAGAAGTAACAAATCGGGATACTGTAAATTACTTCGCTAGTGCCAGACAGTACGGTGACAATATTTGTCAAAGAATACGATGACAGGAGAGTTCTACTACTACTTATTATGCTGCTTTAGTCTATGCCCTGCATGACACTCGTGCGATTGACATGTGTTGGGGTAATATAGAATATTCTTACTGCACGGTGGCACTTGTGATGACAGTTATGATATTATCTCGGTGACCATGATAATTATCTACAGGCATGGACCTGCCATTGTATTCAATGATGAAGATCGTTACCGTACGTTCTGGCACTTGCAGTGCTATTTATGACACTATTTTGGGGGTCACGATCATTGTTTACAGGTGTGTACCTGGTATCGTATCTTACTACATTCTCACTGCTGTTTTCTATTACTTGCATGGCGCCTTACAGTTAAATAACAATTACTTTATGAGTTGGTGTCTCCTTTTCCTCTTTATAATAATATTAATAATAATAATAATAATAATAATAATAATAATAATAATAATAATAATAATAATAATAATATTAATAATCATTTTATAGAGTGCATAGCTACTCCTGTGAGGAGTGTCCCAGCACTCAAATCAACCAAATCAGGGACATTTATTCAGCACACAAGTCACTCGAAAGTCTCATGGCGATTGAAGACAGCTCTGAAAAAAGCGTGCTACTGCGCTAAGCAGTCGAAAATGAGCTGAAGAAATAAACTGGGAAAGGGGGCCTAAAAATGCCAAGTCTTAATGTTTTTGCAAAACTGAGACCCTGACGTGGATTGCCTCAGCCGCAGTGGAAGAGAGTTCCAGAGTTTAGAAGCAAGAAAGCAAAAACATCTACCACCAGCGCAAGCTTTCTTGATTCTGGGCACTTGCAAAAGCAGTCCGCCCGAGTCCGTCTCCACTTGTTCAACAAAACGATTTGGATAAGAAGACCCAAAAAAGCGTTCAGCCACTACTGGTGTGGAAGGAGAATCCGCCCGAGTCCGTCTCCACTGGTGTAGACGGACTCTGGCGGATTCTTCTTCCACACCAGTAGCAGCTGTATGCTTTTTTGGGTCTTCTTACCCAGATCGTCAGATTTTTCAGACGATACATGCACTAACGTTCTGGCATGGATCTAAAGCATAGTTGGATGTTATGTTCACCCCTGCTGGTTGGAGTGGGAGCATCATCACACTTGGTATTAATTAACGCAATCCCAAGACCTTCGCAACCTTCACGGACTGACATGTCTCCTTTAACTCAGGCCATCAGACATTCTTCATGATCAGCCTGGCCCTTCATTAAATTGCTACCGCTGTCAGTACCTTCCTCTCACACTTTCACCTCCTTGTGGTGCACAGATGTCACTCTGACAGTGGTTGTTCTTTCACAGATGTCCCTATATTATTAGGTCCCGAAGAGACCCCTTACTGGAACGGTGGTTGAAACGCCATCAACATAATTGAAAGCAAACTAATCATTCAGCCCCTATAATTAAATAAGGAAGCTGTGTTCATTATACATTGTTCTTGATGGTCGACTTTTCTATTTCGCAACATGTCACTATTGTAATAGGTTCCATTTTTCACTGGGGACACTTTTGCACTGCTTTTTTTGTATTTACATTTGAAGGTCATATATATAAATAACTGTTGCAATTACAAAACTTTGAGTGGTATATTCTTTCATTCTCCTTGGGACATCCATCTAACCCCTTGTTTCATTGCCAGTGTGCTTTCTTTTATTTACTATTAATCATATTAATCCACAGGAACCATTGTTTCTGTTAATATAAAACGTACCCTGGTTCCTTGTGAGTAGGGTTTCCCTTGTCCCCCTTACACAATGAAACCTTAACCAGCATGAGATTATGGATTACGCAGCATCCATTGATGGACTATATCTTCCTTACACAAGCAAACTTGAAATGTTAACAACAATTGAGTTGTAATTTCTTGGCCTACGAAGCCTCACAAGCTACAGAAGGGACTAGGGCAACTGGCACAGAACAATTCTCTTGTCCAAAATCCTTAACTCCCATGTACCATCCACATTCTAGGAACTAGATGTGTATTGAGATTCTGTACTTTTTAGCAATAAAAAGAGGAGTATTCTCTGGGAAACAAATTAGATACCAATGAGACAGAGGGGCACAAGGCCATTCAAGAAATTCTTCTAATAGAAGGTTGAAATGGGGAAGGCCTGCAAACTACATGCAAGAACTTTTCATAATCATTCCTCAATTCTAATGATGAATCATGGTTAAGATGGGCAAAGTTCTCTGAGTGAGAAGAGGAAGGGGGGATTTATATTCCCTCTCCACCACTAATGTCCAGGGAAATCCTATTATTCTCATTCAAAAGAGAATATAATCAAAGGTAAGAAATCCATTCGGAGATGGTTTTGGGAAAGTAAAATACAGGTTTCTCAAGCCCGCCCATCTATCCATCCATCACCATGAAAGTAGCAAAAAATGCAAACTAGTTACCAATAAAGATTTAATTCAATGTAATATACACATCCAGCTTTCCCTGAGCATCAAGTTCATTCATAATGCAAGGTCATGTGGATGAAGACAGCCAACACAAAAATGGAAATTAAGCAGATGTTACAGAAACCTGAAGAGGTCCATTTTATAAGTATACTTTTTATTAGATTTAATTACTACTAACAAGGGAGTAAAGATGCAGATTAACAGGTTTACGGGTGTGTTCTTAAATTGGATTAATTTTGAGTATAGGTGATAGATAAATGCTTAGGAATCTTTGTGGGGTTAATGATGAGAAATTGAATAAAGCAAATAATCCAGAACTCTCAGAGGAATTCCTAGAACAAAGAAAGAGATTGCTCCACTAATTAAGGGTCAAAAACTAGGGATTAAGGCATCTAACACATGGCACAGTGGGGAATTATGCAGCGGGATGAAGAAAGCAAGCAACCTAGATTATGACAACAATCAGACATGAAGAGGTAATAGAAGAGAGACAGGAACAGGTGGAGACTTTTATGATAGATCATACCATGGCAGGAAAACATTAAAAAGTTAAACTGTAGCAATTGCATTACAAAGTAACCTGCTGCTTAGAAGAAATTTGTATATCTCCCTAAATAATATAATAACTGTGGGAGGCGTTCTGTGTTTAACTCCACAACACAATGAAACTATTTATTAATTCTTGTAATACACAATAGAATTTTGTTTACAGAAGCTAACCTTACCTCGATTCCTCACAATCCGGAAAAGCTGAAAAAAGTCATAATCTCTGGGCTTCTGGCACACGTATCAAACCTTCCTTTCAAACATTGGCTTTTGGGATCAATGACACTATAAAGGCATTCTAAGAACAAAGGTTCAGAACTATGGAAAGGTAATCATAGGGTAAGTGCAATAAGCAGCACTGGAGGCTTAGGGATATATTTACAAAACAATGGCGCAGCCTAATTTTGCTGCTCCGATCTGCGTCATCGTCTAAATGCAGAAATCTACTACAATTATAAGAGTACAGCGCATTCTTGTACTCACCCACCCGCCGGCGCACAATCAGCAGCTGTGCAGCAACGTAGACGTAGACGCTCTTGCACCATGGTGTAAAGGTGCCTGTATTGCAGGGAAGATTGCTGTCGGCAGGTAGGTTGTTGTGTTCAAAAGGACACCTTCCTGCACATGTGTGTGCAGGGTGCAGACAAAGGAAGAGCAAAATCGAGGAGTAATAGGAGTATTTCTCCACGTTGTGCCACCCTTACACCTCCCCTTGTAAATCTGGAACAAAGTAAAAAAAACCACAACAACACCCATTGCATGCCCTTTAATGCAGACAACTGCGTCAAAGGTAATGATATTTACAAGGCTCCTTAGCGCTTGCTTGCAAAGATGGAGCAGGACACAGCGCCACTGGAGCGTCACAAAAAGTGCTGCTCCATTGGTGCAGGGACCATGTAAATGAGGCCCTTGGTGTCAATTTGTAAACACATTTATAAGTATGTGAAGAAGCAGTACCGGAGTGCTACCTAACCACGGCACATAATAAAACATTACTGATAAACACATTATCACCAAGTCGGGGTGGGTGAAGTGATGGAACATATTGTGTTGAAGTTCGTGAAAATTACATTAAATTTCAGGAACATGTTGGAACTTTTCATGAGAAATACTTGCTGTCTGACAGGTAGGAAACTGGATCGAGGACAAATGCTTCTCATCCGTCGCTTTATAATTAATTGCTGATAAGTAAATCAACTGGGTAAATACAATGAAGCTTGTTTTCTTAAATGTAGATTGACATTCCATAATAAAGAAAACATCTACCTTTCCTAAGAGTACCTTAAATGTTGACTATGTGTAAACAATTGGGTATATAAAATGATAATATTTAAGTTGCAGAAATCGATTAAGCCAAACAAAAAAGACATTTTTATCAAAACAATTCCAACGATGTAGAGCTACAGCTGGAAGAAGTACTGATTTCTTCACCTTCCTGTGCACTGAGTGTGCAGGACATTTAAAGCAGCGGTATCATTAAATCAAACATTATGCCAGAAGCTAGTCACCCCTCGTCTGGTGCACACATACCTATGTAACACCGCATGCAATTGCTTCATCCTTAGCACTCAGGCTCTAGTATGCACCCCCTTGCATAAACCACCACTAGCATGAACCCCTTACTCAACAAAAAGCACCATTTTTCTAGGGTTCAGCTGTAGCAGTCACTCCCTAACATCCTCCCATCAAAATCCATCATCTGCAGATTAGTTCACACCTACAGTGCCCACTGCCAGTGCTACATTATACCCTCTTTCCCACCGTAGACACAACCGCAGGCTACCCTCTTTGATAAGTCCCTTAATAACTATCATAAAGTGCCAGAATTAAATTATTTTTCTTTCCCTGCCAGGTGGTGATGATGTTTTTAAATATATCAGGGAAATCACTGTGTTTTCCTTAAATAACCCTCACCCAAACATGTCTGAATATTGGTGGCATGCTTCATCATCAAGGTCTTCCCGTCCGATGGTGGAATGGGCGCTCTGCGACCTACGATAATGTGGTGGGAGCACTTTTAGTTTGTACTTTGTGTGGATGAAGTATGGGGGTTTGAGTGGGGGCAAAAAAGTATTAAAAATATCAAGACAGTAGGACTTTTATTTATAGTTACCCCTGTCTGATATAGTTAAATTTTGGGGAAATGGGAAGTTGGAGTTAACAATATGCATAGGTTCCACTGATCAACATGTTTCTAGCCCTACCCCAAGACTATTGCAACATCGGTGACACAGACGGGCACTCACATTGATGTGAGGGAGTAGTCTTGAGGCAAGTGTTACTGATGCAGCATGGATTCGCATGTAACGCGACTTACTTGAATTCAGCCCTCTCTACATAACGTTAATGTACTAATCAACATGTTTGTATTATTAATATCGCATTACACGACTTCTGAGGGAAGCTTTTTTTTTTTGTTGTCCTCAGTTACTACCCAGGTCAAGCCGTTAAAGTCTAACAGGGAGCGACACACCATCTCAGACAACTGGGTGACAAGGCCTTAGATCAAGCTAGGCAGTGCCAATAGTTGTGTCACGGAACCCCAGCAAACATACGTGCAGAGACCAAGACGGGTAAGCTGCAGAGCATTGTATTTAGCCCACATACAGGACGCTACCTGTTGGAACAAGAATAGGGGTAAGGGTAGCATAATCATCAGACCGGGGGAGAAAAAAAAACACGGTAAGAGACTCTCGGTATGTAACCAGGAGGGGCGGCACTCGCCCCCTGTAACCCGGAGTGTGCCTGTAAACTGTGACCCCCCCTCTTGTCTCCACAGGTGCCAGAAACCACAAGCTGGAACCGCGTGGAAGAACAGTACAGCTGTGATGAGGAAGATATGGACCACGGTCCCTTTAACTGGCCCGACCAGGTAACGAGGAGGAGGAGTCCGCCATCACCTTAAAAGACGCCCAGCTGCCGGAACAGGTGTGTCTTTACACCGGAGGAGCGGTCAGAGCGGAGTGGAGTGGAGGTGCGGCGTGGAGCAGAGGAATCGAGCAGAGGAGAGTAACAGCGTGGAGCGGAGAAGAGGCGTGGAGCGGAGGAGAGGCGTGGAGCGGAGGAGAGGAGAGGAGCGGCGTAGCCGAAGGCAGCATTTACAGGGAAGAGAGAGTGGTAACAGCGGAGGAGAGGACGGAGCGATTCGAGGAGACCCCAACAGCGGAGGCGATAGCCGTATAAGAGGGCGGCTGCGTTTCAGGAGCGGCAGCGGTACCAGGAGTCTCACCGGGAGAGGAGGAGAAGCCGGGAAGAAGACGCATCGGATTCCTCCGGAGAACAGCGGGAGCTACTGATCCAGGAGGACAACGGACCCACGCGTCGCCCAGCCACTCCCCCGGAGGGGCGTGGCTAACAGAGGTGCGGGAAAGGGTTGCGGGGTGGTTACGGCCCCAGAGGAGGGGAGAACCCTAAAATCCCCTAGAGTAAAACCGCGTGCACGTCCCTCACGTACCAGACCTCAATAGAAGCACTGAGTGTTCCCTCACCCCCTTTCCTAAACGCAACAGTTGTGCAGTACCGAGAACTGATACCTCCTCTGTTTCTGTCTTCCCCCTCGGCGGAACCTGGGCCAAGACGGATCCAGAAGTGAAAGGAAGGCGGAGCCCGACCCGGCGCCGAGAGGAGGGTGTCATCAGCAAAAGCAGGAAGGAAAGAAGCCGTTCTCCCCGCCGCCTTCAAATCCGGCAGACCTGTACTGACAGACTGTTTAAGTCAATAAAGCCAAGTTTGAACCCTACTAAGACTCGTCTATTACCTATCCTCATACAGCCCGTCACACGGTATTAACCCCAATTCAAAAGATGCCGGAAGGATCTCTTATTCTGATTTCCCGGCAATGCCAGGTCTAATTTGGAGACTTGTAATAACAATGTTTGCCAGTCCTGTAAGGTAGGTGGTGAAGAGTTTTTCCACTTTCTGCAAATTTCTCTTCTAGCCAGAAAAATAGAGTAAAACAAAAGGTTCTTGGCTGGGCCTGAGACTCCATTTACTAATCCAAAATTGATATGTGTTGAATTTAAAATAATTTGCAGATCAAGAGAAGTTGACAAAAAGCTGCTTACAGAACCCCAAAAAGAAGACAAAATCCGACAATCAAAAAACATGTGCAGATCCGAGGCCGTGCTTTCTCCGCATCTCAAACAGGATACCGGTGAACCTTGTGAAAATTTAGAGAGCCTCTGTGGTCAATAGATGCCCTATGCAATGTAAAGAGATGGTTATGATGTAGCCAAGTTGGTTTTACAATATTCCAAAGTGTTTTGAAAGAGTCCAACCAAAGATTGGCAACATCCCGGGCTAAAAAGGAGCTTCCCCAGAGTTTATCGGCTAGTTGAAATTCGCCGTCCATCCCCTCTAACATTGTATGGTACCAGAAGGAGACCTCCTTTTTAAAGGGGCTTTTATCTAGTAGCTGGAGCTCAAGCTGGTTACCTCCACCCACTGTGAATCTACTCTTAGATACGGACTGTGCCTAACCCCAGTTAGTCATTTGAAGGTATTTAAACCTTGAAAGATCTAATCCAGTCCTATCCCTAAGAGAGTGCAACGGTAAGAGATCCCCTTCTAAAAAGAGATCTCCCCATTCTTTAACCCCTCCCTCCCTCAAGGGTAGAGCAAGGCTATCTATTAAGTCATCCCAGGGTCCCCGGTGAATCCCAAAGAGGTGCTTTACTAGAAAAATAGCCCAATGAAGCCGAACTACGAAGTTTAAACCAGGTTTTAGTCATTCCTTGTAGGACTTTTAGTTTTATTTTCTTAATGAATTTGGGGTCCCTGAATTTAAACAATAAACCCTCCGAAGAGAGGCTCGCTCCACTAAGCATGGCTCTAAACATGCAGCCTATCCCACTGTTGGTAGGCATTTTCAATAGCATGCGGGAGTGGGTACGTTGAAATGCCCATGCATACAATTGAAGATTGGGGGCTGCTAAGCCTCCCTTTTCCCTATGACGCCTCAGTTTTTTCCAGGCAATCCTGGGTGCGAGTTGTGCCCAAATAAATGAATTAATGTCGCTCTGCAGCATTGATAAAAGTGAGGGTTCAAAATATAAAGGAATCATGTTAAACAAAAAGGTGACCTTTGGCCAGATAGACATCTTAATGAGGTTAACTTTCCCCAGAATGGACAAAGGTAGTGTGGACCATGTTCTCATGAGTTTCCTACAGTCCTTTGCTACTGTCAAGAAGTTTGATTCAACAATTTTATTGATATCCTGTACAATGGTGATACCCAGATACCGCAATTTGGAGCTGGTCTGCACTCCCCCGTCCTCACAATTCCAGGCCATAATCTCTGTTTTCGAAGCATTAATCTCTTACCCCGAGATTTCTCCAAAATCGTGAGCGAGTTTAATCATCGAAGGAAGGGCCGAAGCCAGCTCCGGTGAGAAGATCATGATATCATCCGAGTACAGGGCTACTTTTTTTTCCCACTCTCCATATTTGAACGACTCGATGTTAGTGTCATCCCTCACTTTTTGGGCAAAGGGTTCAATATATAAATCAAAAAGGAGAGGGGAGAGTGGACATCCCTGACGTGTTCCCCTTGTGATATTAAACAGGTCAGTCACTGCTCCATTCACCAAGAGGCACGCCGAAGGGTTTTGATACAGCAGTCTCACAGTACGCCGAAACTTGTCTCTGATGTTAAATTTACCTAAGGCCCCCGACAGGTATGACCAATTCACCCTGTCGAAGGCCTTAGTAGCATCGAGTGTGAGAACAGCCAGAGGCATGGAGCAGGTGGATGCTACATCAATAGCCCCTATCAGGTCATACGTTAAATCAAACAATTGACTACCCTTAACAAACCCCCTCTGGTCCTGGTGTAAGATGTCTCCTGCAACCGACCCCAATCTATTGGCCATAACGGAGGCAAAGATTTTATAATCGACGTTTAATATCGAAATTGGTCTATATGACCCATAATTTGATGCCGATTTACCCGGCTTTAATATCAGAGTTATAGAGGCATTATCCCATGAAGCTGGAGGGGACATCCCATCTTGGTTAAATAATGAGGTTAAACAAGGAAAAAGAACCAATTCTAAAGACTTATAAATCTCGGCAGGCAGGCCATCGGGACCTGCCGCTTTCACTTTCTTAATTATCTTAATAGCCACTTTTACCACTTCCTGTGTGATAGCTCGATCTAAAGAGTCACGCTGATCCAAGGACAGTGAGAGAAGTTAAATTTCCCTCAACCAGCTCTCAATAAGATGCGGCTCAATGACTTTGCTCTCACTATAAATTTCTTGGAAGAACATTCTAAAAAGCCTCCGGATATCCTCATCAGATGCATATTCCACATTATCCTGGATAATCGAATTGATGTTGTTACGAACTTGGTCAGCCTTCGACATACTCAAAATGGGCAATTTTGCTGGCCTCCCACCTAAGCATAATACGAGTATTCAGTACTGAGTCTAAGTGCCCCTTTGCTCTCAAAAGCTCATGTTGTAGGTCCTGTTGGATGTTACCTGGAGCATCTAGGTGTAAATCTATTTCCCTTCGTATTCTTACAATGTCCGCCTCTTTAGCGGCTAACTCTTCTCTATACAGTTTCTTCTTATACATGCCCCTGCTAGTTAATTGTCCCCTTAGGAAAGCTTTACAGGCATCCCAGACGCAGCCTAGTGAGGCGGAGCCAAGGTTCACCTTCATGAAGCAATCAGATTCATTTACTAAAAATGCAATCTCTTCGGGTTCCCGGAGAAGGGAACGGTCGAATGACCACGTCCTAGGAGAAACCTTAGACAAACCGTCCATTCTTAAAGGCACTGCAGAATGATCTGATAAATGTATAGGGAGATAATTAATTGGTTTTACTACACTCTTCAAGGACTGACAAATCAAAATGAAATCAATCCTTGATTTGTGATGATATTTATGATTGTTAAAAGAGACACCTAGTTGCCGACCAGACCTAACTCTCAATATGTCCAAAAAACCATACTGTCTCATCCTTTCCAATAGGAAGGACCTAGTTTTAGAAGCAATTTGCGCCCGACTATTCGGTGATTTATCTAAGAGAGGATCTAAAACAATATTAAAATAACCTGCCAGAATAATCTGAGTAAAGCAATAAATGTGAGAAGATGGATTTAAGAGCCGAGGGATCATCATGGTATGGGCCATAGAATCCCACTATTGTTACAGATGTACCTGCAATGATCGCAGTAACAATCACCCATCTACCTGCAGGGTCTACCAGCTTAGAGACCAACCGGGCTTTTATCGATTTTTTAAAGAGAACCTATACTCCTCTAATATTCATGGTCTGAGTTGTAGCAACACAAAGGTCTATCCATCTGTTGCTTTTTGCCAGGGAAAGCATCTCTGGTTCTGTCATATGTGTCTCCTGGAGAGCAATGACCTGCGCACCTGAGTCACAAAGATACTGCAAGATCTTGTCCCTCCTGGGTCTGGTGCGAAGGCCATTAATATTCCAGGAGAGAACCTCCAAGCTATTCATAGCAGGAGCTCCCCCCTCCCGTCCTATTTGCAATACTTAGCGTAGACACATAGACCTTTCTGTAGAATATATCGAAACTCTTAACCTCACATACAGATGCCATCTTTACAAAAGCCGCCCCATCAAAAAAAGCAAATATTACAGGGAAGAAAATGAGGACATTTTTAAATTTTTTACAAAGCAGTGCCCACCCATCTACTTCTTGCCCTACTCTAACTCAACACCCCCCAAAGGAAACCCTTGCCCTATCTATCCGGACCGAGTCCAGAGATAGCGCCCCCCCCCCGGCTCCCGTAATGCTTAAAACCATTAAACCAATTTTAACAAAAAATGCCAAAGGTGCCTACCGCTAATATTAAAGCCGTAAATTAATCTCAAAACAGAGAAAGGTGTTATATGTTATGTCATTCTTTTTCTTTCTTTCTTTTTCTCTTTTCACCCTTTTAATTATTACATTTTTGGGTCAGTCACATCATCTTAACGTGACATCTCAAACCCCCTTAGTGGGAGATGAGAAAAATATAATCCTGGAATTTGACCAACCAAGAACAATCTATACATCCGTCAATAATGGTAAACGTCCTTTACAACGCAAGACGTTACTACGACTTGGGCTGGATGGCGCTGTTGGTTAAGGAATTTTGTGATTTTATATTCCAACACCTTCCCTACTGTTAGGTGGACTGGTGTTGGAATATAAAGTTATAACATTCCTCAATCCGCCCCCTCCAACGCAAGTCGTTGTAACGACTTGCGTTGTAATACTGCGTTGTAAAGTACTGCGATCTAAAAGATTGCGTTGTACTGACATACATCCGTCAATAATCAGGCAGGGAGCACAAAACCCCTAACTAAAGCCAGAACAAAAGCAGTAGCTTAGCCTGAAGGACCCCCTTTATTCCCCCACTCTAACAGGAGTTCATCTGCCGCCTCTGCTGATCTAACATTGTACATCTTATTGTTGTACATTATTTGCAGTGCTGCTGGAAATTTAAGATGCACAACTGCACCTAGCTTCCTGAAGGCATCCAATCTCCTCCCCAACTCCCATTGTTTATCAAGTCAACTGGGGGGGAAACATGGCAGGAGCGTGTTGAGTTGCTGCAGTGCTCCGTCCCTGAGGTCCTCGTAATGCTTTTTTGCTAAGACACGCCAAAGGTTCCATGCATGTCTTCGGTGGAGGCTTGCTGTTGTGTATGCGGCCCAATGTTTTAAATGTAATATTACCCCCTTGGATATACCCCGCATATCGCGTTTACTTACCGTTTGGCGTCTTTAGCCGTCCACCACACCGAGTCTGCATCCTCTGTCCCGGCATCTCCGTGGGTTACACCGCGGAGATCCTCCAGCGCACATGTGCTGGCCGGCACCGTTTCGCGATACTCCCCAGCGTTGTTGCACTGGTGGCCAGCCGCCCTGGAGCTCCGTAGAGGAATGAAGCTCTAGAGCCTTCTCCCCAATACACGGGGCGGCGGCAGCAGGATCAGTGGGGTCTGTACATCTGTGCAGGTGGATGGCTCGGACGGCTCGCTAATCAATGGTAGCACGGTTGCAGAGGACACATGATCGTCGAGGGAGCAAAATCAAGATTCTGGTGAGGTTGTGAGGGGATAAACAGTGGCTACAGCAGTCTGTGCATTGGGGGATGAGAAAGGGGTCTCACAACCAAGCAAGGGGCGAAAAAGTGGAAGGCGAGGTGTAAAGGTGCAGCCCAAACTGGGAGGTTTGTGTAAAGAAAGGACCTCCTATCAGTGTCGCCAAAAAGCACCAACACTCAGAATCAAGGGCTGAGCCACAGTATCCCCTAACAGAAATTTAAGGCCTCTACCTTTTTGTATGGCGATGTAAAAGCCAAGCGCACAAAATAACCTAAGATAGTCAAAGTAGGCAAATCAACCTCCACTCTTGCTTCAAAACTGACTCCTTCGCTAAGATCCTAATTCAAGGTAATACCACAAGTTTTGGAGTTACAAAATACTATCCCTCCTCCGGGCTAATTACTTTTTCCATCTTCTGAGCAGATTTCTTATCTCTCTCCTCCTCCTCCATCTCCTCGTTTGGGTGGTACTGTAGATATGGAGGATGCCCCATTGGACGACGATTCCTTTGGTGGTGGTCAGAGTTGTGAAGGGGTGGAAGGGGTAGAGTCCGCAGTTATCGATATGGCGGACAGAGTGTCTTGTGAGGACAGAGTGTCATGTGAGGAGTTCTCTTCAGTATCACATCAGTCTATGGAGCCCCAGGTCTAACTAGGGGCTTCCCTAGTTAGACCTGGGGGCAACACAACAGGAAAACCTGGCCGATAGTTGTAGTATGCCCCAGGAGGCTCAGACTGGGGGGATTAAGGCAGTTTCCTTGGAAGCAATGTTTGCTTCTCTCGCAATGGATATTAAAAAGGGGTTCGAAACGTCCACTGCCAACCAGTCAGAAATTCGAAAATTTTGTGAATCTTTGGATAGCAAACTGGATGGTCTTTCTTCAAGGACGGCGGTGCTTGAGGAGACTGTGGCTGGACTCTCCCTCCATCTGGACAAGGCCAAGGCAGGCGTTGTCAATTTAAGAAGAGAAGATCAGGTTTATCCAAGCGAATGGAAGTTTTGGAAAACAATGCACGTCGCAACAATCTTCGAATTTTGAACATTCCTGAAGGGAGTGAAGGTAGTAGTAGTAGTATAAAGCTTTATTCGATTTTAGAACTAGATAAAATCATAAAAGCAATCAACATATTATACAGTTTCATCGTACTTATCATAAAACAGGCTAAAATTAGTATTAAACATTTTCATCACAATTGCCGAATAGAGACTATTATATCTACAGTTGAAAAAATAAAGACATTATAAGGGATTGGGTACCGTCGGGTAGTGGTAAATTTTCAGCACCAGAGGCAAATATATAATTTAAAACTCCAGAGAGAAATATTATAATACGACTTTGGAACTATGACTGGTCGTAAGAACAACATATTTTAAAACAATTTTTAAGAAACATAGCAATACTTTTAGCAGTTGATACAGTTTCTAGATGTTGTAAAGCCAGAAACGCGGGTCGGCATCTCCTTAAGCCTTGGGTCAACAAAATTGGCAGTAACCAGCGTTTGCGTGGTGAGTCATAGAACTTGCAGAACAGTACTGCGTGAATATTAGATTGTTCCGAGATACCATCGCATGGACACCTATTCATAGTGGAAGACCAATCTTGTCTCTTCGGAAATGGAAGCAGGCGAAAGAATGTATTAAATCTAAACTGTGTCAACATATATTTTTCATAGTTGGTCAAGCTATACTTTAGATACGGTTGGATACCCTGGTTACATTGAATGCTCATTAAAATATATAGAAAGATTCAGGTCCCTGAAGGTATCATGTACAAAAGACAGCCACAGAATATTTGACCAATTATGTATGCCCAGACAGTCTAAAATTAAGGCACGAGTTAAAAAACATTGTTCTGTTGTCCAAATGCGGTGCCACAATAAAATAGGCTGAAGTTTTATGTAATCCGCTATATAGTCCATACCCAGTTCAACGTGGCAACCGTACGTTTGAGAACGCTGTGAGACAGCCAACAGATAACAGATCAATGTGCTCTCCACCCTCTGCAAAATATCAACTGGTACATAGCCCCATACCCCAGAGCCATAAACAGCTACGCTGTGGCACTTTGCATAATATATTTGTAGGAGTTCTTTTGGGGGGGGGGCTTCCCTAGTTTTCGTGCAAACGTAATTAGGGCAGAAGTAGCTCTTAAAAATTGGAGATGTCTGCTAGCAATTGCAGGTTTCCAAGATGAAGCACTATCAAATAATATACCCAAGTAGGGGTATGTTTTAGTGCACTCCAACCTAGATTTTTCAATAGAAATCGACTTGTTTTTGGATGTCTTTTCCCAAAGTGCATAACAAAAGTTTTTTTAATATTAACCTTGAGGTCCAATGAGGCCATAAAATTACAGTAGGAGTTTAACTGTTTTTGGAGTTGCACTGGGGTACGCGCCATAATCACCGAGTCGTCCACATAGAGTAAAGCGGGAATAGGGCGGCGGACAATAGCAGGTAAGTCCTGGCTCCCTTCTAACATGGCCTTCTCAAGCCCATTTGTATAGAGATTGAATAAGAAGGGAGCCAGTACACATCCCTGTCTAACCCGCTTTGTAACAGGGAAGTGATGACTAAGCTCCCCGTTCACTCCAAATCTGACCCTGGCCGTTGCTCCCTGGTACAGCTCACGTAAAAAGCATATTATAGGGAGGTCGACACCCAGTTCTATTAGGATTGACCACAGCCCTTGAGTGTGAAACACAGTCAAAAGCTGCAGTCAAATCCACATAGACCAGGTGAAGGTTACCTTTCTTTGCCTGAACATACTTCCCCATTAGGAGAGAGAGATTCAAGGCCTGCTCCACTGTGCCCAGTCCCTCCCGGAAACCATATTGCAGGTCGGTCAGAATGTGATTATCTTCTGACCAGATCCGAAGTCTGTCTAGAATCAACCAACCCGCAACTTTACCAAAGGAGTCCAGGAGGGAAATGGGCCTATAGCAGGCCGGTTATTACGATCACCCTTCTTAAAAATGGGGAGCAGGATGGAAGTTGACCATGATTTTACTAGACCCCCTTTTAGGGCTGCTTCGAGTACCCTGGTTCAAACCGGGGCCCAGAGTTCCTGGGTGTGGGTGTAAATATCTAGCGGTACACCATCAGGCCCCGGGGCTTTACCGGATTTCGACGAAGTCAGGGCCTCAATTACTTCCTCTAGGCTAAAAGTTAAATCAATTGGGTATGGGGAGGTATTTATACTTGGAATTGAGTCACCATAAGTTGCTGAGAATATTTTTGAAAAATGTGATACCCACCCATCTGCATTAATTGCTACTTCTAAACTTGGTCCATTATTCCTGTCCTTCAAGAAGGGCGAGTTAACCACTCTCCAGAACATTTTACCATCCTTTCTGTTGCCAGGTTATAATTCCGTCTCAACTTCCTGATTTCTTGCTGGTCCCTCTTGGTTTTGTGCTGTGCCTCCTTTAATTTAGAAAGGGCTCTGCGGCATTCCGAATTGAACCACCCATTGTCTTGGGGACCAGTCTGCTTTTGTTTACGGAGCAGCTCCTTGCTGATTACTTTGGTAATATTAATAAAATTAATTAAAATGTCATCAGCGGTGGAGTGGGGGTTTAGACATGTTTCCAACATGGGAAGTGATTTGTGAACGACATTTGATGTAATGGCATCTGGGTCAACTCTAGCCCACTTTACAGAGTAACCATTGGTTTTATATATAGACAAGGCTTTTTGGGTTAACAATCCTGGGTTACCTATCAGATGCCGCCCTGTTGGAACTGAAATGGTAACACTATTAGAAAAATGATCACTACTAATGTCTTTACCTGTATTAAATGTGATCACTTCCTCCTTCATGGATAGTGATATCAAGATAAAATCAGTTATAGTGTTACAACCCCTACCATGGAAGGTGGGGGAGAAATCAATTGGGGGTTCAACAAGTTCATTCGCAAACCCCAGTCCTAGGGCAAATAGTTTTTCAGTTAAAATACTCCCAACACTGGAGTGTGCGAAATGAGTTATGGGAGCCCCCTCCTCATCTACAACTCCACAATTCGAATTGGTATAATCATTACACAAAGCGATATTGAAATCGCAACCCCAAATTAATTTAAAAGACTGGGCAGGATTTTTCATCCGTAGCTCATTTAAGACCAAATATATCCTATTGAGGAGTTTCTCAAAATCAGGAGGTGAAAGATTATTATAGAAGTTTAACAAAAAATATGTATCCCCTCGATTTACTGAGAATTTAATTAGCTGGTAATTCTCATCAATGGAAATTTCTTCCATTTTTTCAAATGTAAGGGTATTGGATACAAAAATTGATAAGCCTCCCTTGGGTCTACCAGCAGGTGAAGGACAGTGCACTTGATTGAAACAGTCTATAACCCTGAAGGTGAATTGCAGTAACTGCCCAGGTTTCCTGGCAGCATACTATATTGTGTTGACTGATTGTTTCTAGCCAGGTCATTTGGTCAATTTTAGTGCGTAGACCCGCGACATTCCAAAAAAGGATCGAAAGGGTCAAAGTACTTGTTAGAATTGATGTTACCATATTATGTTCCTGTAATAGTAAGGAATCGTCCTGAATTGGAGTCCTTGAACATTCTACAGGTGGAATGGTATCTATGTTATTCATTAATCTAACACCGGTAGAAGAAAGACTACCACAACAATCCGCTGTTTCGCATTCCTTTTGAGGTGTTCCTGGGTTAGCTGGCAGGGGCAAAACAGGATTATCCTCAGCATTTGGAATAAGTAGTGGTCATTCAATGTCATCTAAACCTGACAGTATGTTAAAGCGATTTTGTATGGGAATAAATAAAGGTCTAGGTATCGGATGATAATTGAAACTGCCCACCTGAGTAGAGAAATTTCTCAATGGTAAGGGATAGTAATGATTTTCTGAAGGGTCAATACAATTATTCCGGTAATTGGGTACGTTTCTATACTGTTCTAGTTGCTGCCTTGGTTGAAACCTAGTGGGAGCATCATGAGGATGGAAGATAGGCCTGGAATGGTGTACTCGTGACTCCAGATACGGCCCAAGATAATTATGGTCACGGTGTAATAAGGGTCTAATAATATCGTCGTGATAATATTCCTGAGGCCTAGAGTTTGGATAGGTTATCCAATTTCTGGGGTAAAAATATGTCAAATCACAAGGGATAATCAGATTACCATCAGTGGGGGAAGGCCAATCTAAGATGTAACTAACTGCCTTTGTATCTCTAAAGCTTATTACGATGACATCCCCCGTAATGTTCTTTTTGGTAGGCCCTAACCAAGGGAGGCATCTAACGTGAAGAATCTCACCATTCACATTAGGGGGAAGAGGACGATTTTTCTTTAGCCAAAATATAACTTTATTTTTTAATTGGGTTTGGTCTTCATTTTTGTTAACATTTCCTTCCCTCAGTTCCGGCACTCCAGTGAGCACTACCACTAGTGGGACTGCTTCTGGAGGTAGTTGTACGTTTGGCCTGTATGGGGCAGTAGGCTTCGCAGGGATATCCTTAGTAGAGGGTTTAGATGAATTGGCCTGGTTATTTGTCTTTAAGGCCTCCTGTGCCACCTTATCACTATTTTTTTCCCTTTGGTCTCACTACTTTAGGAGATGATGGTTTTAAATTATGGGGGGTTATCTGATCGGTGGTTTTATTAAAATTTTGGACTGGAAGGTTTGGGGGCAGCGTGATGGTTTTAGTTAATGCTGCGGGAGCTAGAACAGTGTTAGTTCCTTCTTTGTGTTCTGTGATTACTTTTTCCAAATTTCCAAGTTGTTTCCCTATTAGTCGTAATCTCTCGACCAAAGGTAAAATGAGAGACCTTACTAATTGCTCGATACTTATCAACAAGGCGGTATTAGTAGAATCCAATATGACTGAGGGAGATTTTATAGATGGTATAGGGGTATTTGGAGTAACTGACACAGGGGGCGCAGCATTACCACGGGCTACTAGACTAATTTTATTCTTCTGGGCAGAATTGACCCCTCTTTTTCTTCTTTTAGGGGGAGGACCATACGAACGGGCCTTTTTTGGGGGGGGTTTATTGGGTTTATTAATAAGCTCAACCAGTGGTGCTGATAAAATTGCCAAAACTTCCGCCTCTGGTGACTTAGTGCCTGACACTAACGAAAGGTTTATAGGCGAGTCATTTGTCGTATCAGGACGAGGAGAAGTGATGTCTTGTAGCAGTAGAGGAATGCCATCTTCAGAGAGGTCATCTATGTTATTTCTATCACTATTAGTATTAGCGAGGGGAGTCAAAGCAAGCTGTGACGGGCCCAGCAAAGAGCGTTTGTTCTTGATCATTTCTATCGATCGACGTCGCTCAGCCCGTCGTTCTGCTAGGGCACTATCTCTTTCTGTTCTTACTGCAGCCCTAATAAAGTAATTGTCTAGAGTCCCTTGCTTAGCTCCCTCTCCTACTGGGGATGGTGTAATTTGTATTGGTGATGACATTGTGTCAGCTTTGGGCTCGATGTTACAATTACTCAATGCCAGGTAAAGTAATGTAATCCTAACAGAAGATATACAGACGAGCACTAACTGATGGAAAATAATATCTTAGCTACGGATATCTACACGGACCATAGGCCCTTCCTCCCTCCCCTAAAGATGGACAACTCAGAGGGGGGGGCCCGGTCCGGGCTCCTCGGGCCTCTGAGGGCTAAGAGGGCCCGCCCTTTGCCCGGGCTTAGCCCCGGGCTCCGTCCCGCGCGCGTCCCGCGTCCGCGGTAAGGAGAGAGATTATATAGGAGGGGCGGGGCGGGAAGAGGCTCCAGCTGCGGCGAGTGACAGGCCGCTCAGAATGCTGGGCCTCGCAGTCCCGTCCCCGTCCTCACGCTCCGGCAGGTCCAGGTGAGAGAATCCAAGTTTAATGGCCCCAGAAAAACACGCTGCTATCTCCGTGCTTCTGCAGAGAAATTCAGGCAGTCCAGGAAAAGGGTTTAAAGGTCCCGCAAAGTTACAGGTAAAAGCCTCGGCTTGCGAGCGGCTCCCGCGGAGCGGGGGCCGTGAGCCGTTTTGATGTGCAGCAGGGGGGCGGGGCGGGAAGAGGCTCCAGCTGCGGCGAGTGACAGGCCGCTCAGAATGCTAGGCCTCGCAGTCCCGTCCCCGTCCTCACGCTCCGGCAGGTACAGGTGAGAGAATCCAAGTTTAATGGCCCCAGAATAACACGCTGCTATCTCCGCGCTTCTGCAGAGAAATCCAGGCAGTCCAGGAAAAGGGTTTAAAGGTCCGGCAAAGTTACAGGTAAAAGCCTCGGCTGAAGGTTCTAATATGAAGCAGTTTGTAGTTATGCTCTTAAAGGATTGCTTGGGGCTTGAGCAGTCGGCAGAGGATTTAGCTACCGACATCCAAAGAGTCCATAGGGATCCCTTTAGGAATAATCCTCAGAGAACAAAACCCAGGAAAGTTCTTGAAAATTCCTCACCTACTCCATTAAAGAGCTTATTTTAAATCAAGCTCTTAAACAAAAATCTGTAAGTGGTAAGGGGTTTACCTTTCAGATAAGGTCAGACTTATCTAGGACTACCCTTGATAAACAATCTGAGGGAAGCTTGCATATGTGCTTTTACTAATGTTAATCCGCTTGCTACGCTGGATTTCTTACTGCGCATGTGTCTGTAACACTCACGTGATATGACGTATCTTTTGCTTGGATGGAAACTTTTGCTTCTGCGCACCGGTACTAAGATGGCTGCTCTGTGTTACAGCATGCATGAAGCTTGCACTGCTGCTTTTTGCTAAGCTGTTCGTTCTGCTTAACACTAACGCAATAGTTAAATATAATGTAATGGGAATAGAGTAGAGATTAGTGGTATACAGTGCATTCATTTATTCCTTGTTCTAAAACTGTTTCTTTTCTGCTTTACTATCAGCTCGTGTTCAGGCCTGAAATGTATCTGTGACTCCATTTTGAAATCCACTGCACTCCATATTGAAACATTTGAGCCTGCGCACCAGTGACTGAAAAACCATTGAGTCATGGCATTGAATGAGTGCCAGGGACAGTCTGGACCAAGATGCGCCTGGGAACCTCACCTCCTGAACTCTACGGAGGAAGCAGGATTCTCATATGAACTAAATGGTAACCAATATTGTAACTAAGCATGGGCGAATTTTGCGAATCTGGCGTTCGCGAATTTGCGGATTTGCGAACTCGCAATCCGCAAAATCCCTGAATTTTTGCGAATTTGCAGATTTTTTGTTTGTGTTCGCAAGGGTTTCTGCCAGTTCGCGAGGGTTTTGTACCAGTTCGCAATTGCGAACTTACTTGTCGGCTCACAACGGTCGCGACTTTGTTGTTTCTACGTCTGGTTCATCATCACAGGTTCACAGCACCCTCTGTTTCACCACTGCCACCCTCTGATTGACCCATGCCACCCTCTGGTACATAACTGCCACCCTCTGATTCATCACTGTAGATTTTGGGGGGGGAAAGCAAGCACACCTGCCCTGCTTCAACTGACATGAATTAATTTGGGGTTGATTAATGTGTCACTGAATTTAAACTTCCTGTCTGGCACCTGCTTCCTTATCTGTAATTTGCTTTCTGTTGCATTGCAACTTTTTTTCCCAGGACCTTTGTGGCCTACTTGTAGCTATTCTATGAGCCTGCTGTGAGGGTCAGAGCAGGGTCATAGAATAGTTGCAAGTAGGCAACTGAACTCTGGAGTGGCCCCTCAGGAAGCACTACAGGGAATGGTTACTAATGATGACTTTGAACTTTTGCACCTGCTGAGTGCTTTCAGTTTTGCAAAATTCGTTTTTCTGCAGAACAGCAACTGTAATGCCCCAAACAAACTTACTTGTGAAAGTTGATTTCTAATCCAAAAGTGATCCAAAGAAAGTAAAAAAGGCCTCAAATCCAAAAAAGTGCATGCAAATGTCAACCTGAGGAGTTATTCTGATAAAAATCATCATTTTCCGAAGGTTTATGCTGCTTGCTGGTGGATTTCTTGTGCAGAATTGCAAATTTTGTAATTTCGCGAGTGCGAGATTGTTGCTGCCTGCTGCATCTACATGTTCGCAATTGCGAACTGTCGCGATGCGTCGCCAAACTCCCCCGGGATCCCGCAGCAAGATCCAAAATGGCGCAGCACTCGCAAAATATCGAGAAAAACAACTCGGCAAACGCTAAATGACGGTAAGTGAACGCTGCACGCCGCAATATTGTATCACCAAGCAAAAAAATCCGCTGCGTGCAAATTTTCAGATTTTCGGTAAATTCGCGAGAGTTCGCGAATTGCGAATTTACCAAAAATCCGCAAAATCCGCGAGCGGAACGGATTTTCCGCCCATGCTTAATTGGAACATTCATTGTCAGGTGGAATAAAACATACGTGAGAAAATAAAATGGTGGGTGGGAACGGTAAAGAAAAAGTGTCATTTTGCTATGGTGTGATGATCTCTCCTCATTCTTTTCTCCAATTAAAATTGGGGATTCTTACACTTGCAACATTGGTGGGTGGTACACTGACCTGGAAATAGTATAACTAGGGTAGGCTTAGCTAGTTAGATTGTCCGACTTGTCCAAATCGCTGACCTGTCACTGACCCAACGCACTCAGTAGGTGACCAAGAACAAAGGGCTGCGGAGCACTCTGTCAGAAGTTTCGCTGACCCAATCGGGGTTCCGGGAGCTGAAGTGCTGGTGAAGCACTTTGTCGGGAAAATCGATAACCCAATCGGGGTTATGGCTGTTAGCTGCAGAAAGGGAGTAGCACATGCGTTGCAACTTAACTACGGGTGCCGGTCTTAACCTTTGGTGGTCCTGTCCTGATCCAATTTGGATTTACCTGTCCTGAATTCAGGTCTGCACCTGCTTGCCTTGCTGGCGCCTGCATTTTCAGGGTTCTGTCCTTTGTCCAGCCGTGGCCAGGCTTTAGTCTTCACACCATTCTAGGTAATTATACATCCGTGCAGGTTTGTCATTGTATTATTTCCTTCTCTTTACCCTTCCTACTGTTAAAAGTTTGACATATGTTCCCTTTCTTACCCTCCCTATTGTTGATATCATGAGACAGTTTTGATTACATACTTCTTTTTCCTTACTCTCCCTTTTATTAAATGCTCAAAATCATTTGATCACATATCATGTTTTTTTTCTCCTCTCTTACTGCTAAATGTTCGAAAACATTTTAATACATCTTTTGCATCTGTTCTTCATAATTGAAAGTCTGTTGGCGTTTAATCTTTGGATCATGACCATTTAAGAAACTTAGAAAAAGATTACAAAACTTCCAGAGTCTGTTGTTATTGTACGAGTGCAAATGTTATTTTCCTATTATTCAAATACCCTTGATCCCTTAGGACTTTAGGTACCTACTACAAGGATTGGTAAGTCAATGGTATAGGTCCTAAATTAAATTCATGAATCACCGATTAGAGTAAGCGCACAGGTTACCTGATTAAACTCACAAATATAATTTGTGTTGTTTTATGGGACCAGGTGATTATGGTAAAACCGAGTCGGGTGACCTGTGCGCTCTATCTATACTACTATTATAAAGAGAGAACACAAACCTTTGAGCCAGGTAATCTCGAAAAGTACTGCACCAATCACTACACCCAATAAACCATTTGAAAGGGGAGATGTAGCAGAAGGACATAGGCTATAGATGTCTACACCATATACATTAAAAATGCAAAAACGCCAAAAGTGGAAAAGTAGTCCCTTGTGGGCGTTAGCATGGGCGTGGTCGTGTGTAAGAAGAACGTAGACGTGGGCGTGTCAAAGAACAAATGTTGGCGTTTACAGGGCAAAGAACAAACATAGGCAAAGTGACTTCACACACTTCGATCTGCACAGATAGCGGGAATGCGCTTTCACTGAATTGCGCTTTCACTGGATTTATAACGCGCATTTGCAAATCCGACAACAGAGGTGCGCGGGATCACAAATATGTTAACATCAACATACGCACATTCGTCGGCGTTACCACATTTCACTGTGCGAGCTACACACTTCACCACACACTTCCAACTACATACAAAGCGGGAATGTGCTTTCAATGACTTTATAACACGCTTTTCAAAATCTAACAACAGAGGTGCGTGGTATCACAAATATACTAACATCAACATACGCACATTCGTCGGCGTTACCCTTACAACATGGACACATTCGTCGGATTTCATGAAAAAATGACCGTGCCTTCCATCGTCGCGGATTCAATAACAATGACGTGACACTGGGGGCAGGGTTACAAATGAGAACCACCTATCATCGCTTTGCTTCACACAGTACACCAATCACAACCCACAATAATTAACACACACACAACTTCAGTGAAAATAAATAACAACTCTTTAACCATTCGCCAACGACGTTCCAGGGGGATGAACCGGAACAAAAGAAGCGGCCATTTCTTACCGGAGAAAGGCAATCGAGTGAACATTCACGAGACTTTCCTCCCAAAACTACGACTAATTACGGATGTTGCGGACAATATTAAAAGCTTAACCAAAAAAATACGATTTCCACAGTTAACACAACTGGTCCTAATCACTGGAACAGTCCCAGTACTTGCGTACAGAATTAGAAAAACGAAACGGAAACAATATTCAAGGGATACAAAATGTAAAAGAAGGAAAGACCCTTCCAGAAAATAGCATCTTCATTAAACAGGTCACATTTGCCGATTTTGAAACTCTAACACACTTTCACAAAATAGCTATTGAACTCTGCGTTCCCAGTACAACAGCGACAGTACTTTGAAGCAGAATAACAAAAACAAAACAAGTATTTACAATGCAATAGGTCTCGCAGCATTAAAGTTTGAGTTATTGGCATTGTGTATGACAATGCGTTGCATAATTTTTTTAGCAAACTTTGAATTGGTGAGCAGCGAGAGTGTGTGCAAGAGTATGCTGTTTCTCACAGCTGTTATTATTCACACAGCTCTGATGATGCACCTCATGCACAGGGCTGACGCAGTTATTATTCACACAGCTCTGATGATGCACCTCAGGCACGGGCTCACAGCTGTTATTATTCACGGTAAAATACCATCACTCCGCATTTTTTACTCCGCATACTTTCACTCCTCATACCATTAGTACGCAGGTACCTTTACTCCGCATTTTTTCATTCCGCATGCCTTCATATATTATATGCTTTTATCTCGCATGCTTTTATGACGAAAATCATTTTAAAAGCATGATTGGTAAAAGTATATGTTTTAAGGTAAGTTGTAAGGTAAGTATATGGGTTTTTTTGGGGTTCAGGGGTATTTTAAGGGTGGGTTTGGGTTATGGGGTGCAGGGGTATTTAAGGGTTAAGGGGTACAGGGGTATTTTTAGGGTTCAGGGGTAGGTTTGCGTTTTGGGGTACAGGGGTATTTTTAGGGTTCAGGGGTAGGTTTGCGTTTTGGGGTACAGGGGTATTTTTTGGGTTCAGGGGTAGGTTTCTGTTTTGGGGTACAGGGGTATTTTTATGGTTCAAGGGTTGTTTTGTGTTTTGGGGTACAGGTGTATTTTTAGGGTTCAGGGGTAGGTCTGCGTTTTGGGGTACAGGGGTATTTTTAGGGTTCAGGGGTTGTTTTGGGTTTTGGGGTACAGGGGTATTTTTAGGGTTCAGGGGTTGTTTTGGGTTTTGGGGTACAGGGGTATTTCTAGGGTTCAGGGGTTGGTTTTGGTTTTGGAGTACAGGGGTATTTTTAGGGTTCAGAGGTTGTTTTGGGTTTTGGGGTACAGGGGTATTTTTAGGGTTCAGGGGTTGTTTTGGGTTTTGAGGTACAGGGGTATTTTTAGGGTTCAGGGGTTATTTTGGGTTTTGAGGTACAGGGGTATTTTTAGGGTTCAGGGGTTGTTTTGGGTTTGGGGGTACAGGGGTATTTTTAGAGTTCAGGGGTTGTTTTGGGTTTTGGGGTACAGGGGTATTTTTAGGGTTCAGAGGTTGTTTTGGGTTTTGGGGTACAGGGGTATTTTTAGGGTTCAGGGGTTGTTGTGGGTTTTGGGGTACAGGGGTATTTTTAGGGTTCAGGGGTAGGTTTGGGTTTTGGGGTACAGGGGTATTTTTAGAGTTCAGGGGTTGTTTTGGGTTTTGGGACACAGGGGTATTTTTAGGGTTCAGGGGTTGTTTTGGGTTTTGGGGTGCAGGGGTATTTTTAGGGTTCAGGGGTTGATTTGGGTTTTGGGGTACAGGGGTATTTTTAGGGTTCAGGGGTAGGTTTGGGTTTTGGGGTACAGGGGTATTTTTAGGGTTCAGGGATTGTTTTGGGTTTTGGGGTACAGGGGTATTTTTGGGGTTAAGGGGTTGTTTTGGGTTTTGGGGTACAGGGGAAGTTTTAGGGTTCAGGGGTTGTTTTGTGTTTTGGGGTACAGGGGTATTTTTAGGGTTCAGGGGTATGTTTAAGAGTGCTGGGGTATTTAAAGGGACTAGGGTGGAATTAGTTTTTAGGGTATATATATATATACATATATATATATATATATATATATATATATATATATATATATATATATATATATATATATATATATATATATATATATATGTGTGTGTGTGTGTGTGTATTATTAATATAGTTCTAAATATAATGTAATTTTAAAGACTTAATTCTTCATTTTATTTAAAATTATATATATATGTGTGTATACATATATATATATATATACACATACACATATATATATATTACCTACTATATATAGTTAGGATTTTTTCTCTATGGGATTTTTGAAAATTCTATGTCTAATAACTTTGGCGTTTGTGGACGGAATTGGCTGAAATTTCCAGGAAAATGGAACATTTTGTTTCTGAGCAGCCCCTGACAATTTGAGGGGGTTTCATCAAGGGGGGGCCGAGAAAAAAGGGGGGTCCCAAAATGCGTTTTTCCCATGTTAATTTCCATAGGGCGGTTGGCCTCACTTTTAGCTCGAACGGCTGAATGGATTTGCACGAAACTTGGCAAAATTGTAGGGACTGTTAGCCCGATGTGCCTTTGCTAGGTCTCAATATATGTGCTCCAGTGGATTTTGAGTAATTTAGGTTCAAAAAAAGATATATATCTGGGCGGAGCCTAACCACACATCTGATCTGATTGGCTGTCAGCACTTCATCCAAGAAGTGTTGGCAGCCATCTTGGGACCAATATACATGATAGCACCTCATTAAAAAGCATTCCCTCCCGGCCACTACTGGCAGAACTTCACTGGCTGCCAGTACGACTGCGGACCAAATTCAAAATCTTGTGTACAATTCACAAGTGCCTGATGGGGAAAGGACCGAAATATCTCACCTCAGCCTTCCTTCCTTATGTTCCTGGACGTTCACTACGTTCAAGCAACCTCCAGCTCCTTAAGGTTCCAAAAATTAAAAAAACTCGGCAAGGAGGCAGGGCCTTAGCATACACAGGGCCTGTCCTATGGAACACCCTGCCCCTCGCATTAAAACTTAGTACTGATCACCTGTCTTTCCGAAAAACCCTGAAAACGTACCTTTTTTCCAGCATCTAATTCACTCCCCTCCTACCACCCTCTAAAAATGTTTATGGGCAGAGTAGCTGGTCTCATTTGTATGGCAAAGCGCGGAGATACCCCTTCGGGGGTCTATTCAGGCGCTATAGAAGCATATATAATAATAATAATAATAATAATAATTGTAGTTAATAGAGGGTTTTAGGACTTTAGTTACATTATAAATCATTTGTTGATGGTACCATACTCGTTTTAGGAATTGTGGTGGGTTCTAAGGTGATTTTACCATGTGAAAAAACCTTCTGCTGTGATATCATGAATATTGTTTGAAAGAAAACTAATATCTCATGATTTTCCCACAGTGGTTTGGAAGGGGATCTATAAGCTAAACTGAAAGCATATTTTCTGTAAATTCACATTATCTTTCTCAGTCATGTGAAAATGAAGTCTGACATTCTCAGTAAAAGATGTACATCCAACAAGGACAGAGACTGTCAGTTGATTCCTTTGTGTTCTACTGCAGCCTCCTAGAGTGTTCTAAAGAACAACTAGAGCGCTAACAGTCCTACTTATTACAAAGGTATGGCACACCTGAAGCCATCTTGATCGGAATAAAGTGGTAACTCTTAAAACATTTAATTTAAAAAGAAACAAAATGAGGGGGTATATTTTGTCATAGAAAGTATGATTAGTGCTGCAGAATGAAAAATTAGGGCACATTTTGAGTGACTTCTCAAATCCTTTTCTATTTCATTAAAACATTCTGACATGCAGTCTCCCAAAATGGCCACCAGAGACAAAAGAGCCCAAATGTAGCCCAAATATCACCCAGATGTAGCCCAAGTATAGCCCAATGACAGAATGTCCCAGAGTGTTCTAAAGAACAACTAGAGCGCTAACAGTCCTACTTATTACAAAGGTATGGCACACCTGAAGCCATCTTGATTGGAATAAAGTGGTAACTCTTAAAACATTTAATTTAAAAAGAAACAACATGAGGGGATGTATTTTGCCATAGAAAGTATGATTAGTGCTGCAGAATGAAAAATTAGGGCACATTTTGAGTGACTTCTCAAATCCTTTTCTATTTCATTAAAACATTCTGACATGCAGTCTCCCAAAATGGCCACCAGAGACAAAAGAGCCCAAATGTAGCCCAAATATCACCCAGATGTAGCCCAAGTATAGCCCAATGACAGAATGTCCCAGAGTGTTCTAAAGAACAACTAGAGCGCTAACAGTCCTACTTATTACAAAGGTATAGCACACCTGGAGCCATCGTGATGGGAATAAAGTGGTAACTCTTAAAACATTTAATTTAAAAAGGAACAAAATGAGGGGGTATATTATGCAATAGAAGGTATTATTAGTGCTGCAGAAAGAAAAATTAGGGCACATTTTGAGTGACTTTTCAAATCCTCTTCTATTTCATTAAAAAATTCTGACATGCAGTCCCCCAAAATGGCCACCAGAGACAAAAGAGCCCAAATGTAGCCCAAATATCACCCAGATGTAGCCCAAGTATAGCCCAATGACAGAATGTCCCAGAGTGTTCTAAAGAACAACTAGAGCGCTAACAGTCCTACTTATTACAAAGGTATGGCACACCTGTCCTGAAGCCATCTTGATTGGAATAAAGTGGTAACTCTTAAAACATTTAATTTAAAAAGGAACAAAATGAGGGGGTATATTTTGCCATATGAATTATGATTAGTGCTGCTGAAAGAAAAATTAGGGCACATTTTGAGTGACTTCTCAAACCATCTTCAATTTCATTAAAAAATTCTGACATACAGTCTCCCAAGATGGCCACCAGAGACAAAAGAGCCTAAATGTAGCCCAAATATCACCCAGATGTACCCCAAGTATAGCCCAATGACAGAATGTCCCAGAGTGTTCTAAAGAACAACTAGAGCGCTAACAGTCTTACTTATGACAAAAGTATGGCACACCAGAAGCCATCTTGATTGGAATGAAGTGGTAAGTCTGAAAACACTCAATTTAAAAAGGAACAACATGAGGGGGTTAATTTTGCCATAGAAAGTATGATTAGTGCTTCAGAAAGAAAAATTAGGGATCATTTTGAGTGACTTCTCAAATCCTCTTCTATTTCATTAAAAAAATTGTGACATGCAGACTGAAACATGCACTTTGAATACCAGCAGCAGACGTCCCTGGTGAGCAGTAGCTTTACTACAGTGATCTAATGTGCAACTAGAGTGCTAACATTCAGAATTTATGGCAAATGTGTGACACATCTGAATGCCTTCTTGATGGAACCAAAGTAAACAAGCATTGAAAATGCAATAGATCTCGCCCTCGTTTAAGTTAAAGCCATTCTGTTTGTAATGAGGTGGCTTTTTAGCTTTGCTTTTATTAGTGTTTTTTCAACTTTCATGTAAATAACATGCATCTGTATGCATATAAGTATATGTATGCATGCATTTATGTTTGTATTTATATAGATATACAGATGATATATGTTTATGTATGTATGTATATATATATATATTCACTGAAAAAACCATAGGCTATAGACCATATATAGTTAGGAATTAGCATTTACAAAACCTTGAAAATTCACTGAAAAAACCATAGGTTATAGACAATATATAGTTAGGAATTAGCATTTACAAAACCTTGAAAATTCACTGAAAAAACCATAGGTTATAGACCATATATAGTTAGGAATTCGCATTTACAAAACCTTATTTTACTCACACAAAACCATTGAAATTCCATATATAGTTAGTTGCACTAACTATATATCGCGCACCCGCAATCCACTGCTGATGATGTCACATATTACATCATTCATGACATGGTCAGTGACATCACTGATGACATCACTGATGACATCTCAAATGACATCACTGATGACAACATCCAGTGACTGTATGTTTCTGAAAAGTTAAAATATGTCTTACATATTGAAGAATGAGTGGATGTATAAGTGTCTGGATGAAGGATTTAGTAGGTGCATGACTGACTGTATGAGTGAGTGATTAAATGTGTCTCACTGAGTGCATGGGTTAGTGACTAAACTGTCTTAATTTGTGCATCATTATGTCTGTTGTTCTGTAAACTGTTGCATGTGTTGATAAGTAGCTATATGAGTAACTATATGGGTTATTGATTGGTTGCCCAAGTATTTGTATGGGAGACTGAGTGTGTGTGTGGGTGGCTGGGAGGTGTATGACTCTGTGCATAGATGTGTGAGCAGTTGATTCACTAGATGTATGGTTTCAAAAGTGCATGTGGAAACAGCTGTATGGGCGGTTGACTGTGTGCATGAGTGTATTGGTGAGTGAATGGATATCTCAGTGCTACATGTCAAAGTAAGTACATATGTAAAACACAGTACATGTGAGAGTTGACATATATAAATAACTGTGCATAAGAGCCAGTGAATGTGTGAGTGGCTGTATGGATCATTGTGAACTTGTATCAGGGATTGTATAAGAGAGTAAATATGTGTTAGTATATGTTTGAATAAGTAAAGTTTGTATAACTGTATAGTTGAGGAAATGGAGGTGTGATTGATTCTTTGCATGACTGACTAGGTGTGTGAGTAACTCCATGGATGAGTGACAGTCTGTGAGTGTCTGTTTACACTGATTGTATCTAAGGTTATATTAGAGTCTGAAGAGGTTCCTCGTATTATCACATGAATGATATCATCAGTGATGTGATCAGTAATGTCAAATGAGATGTCATCAGTGATGTCATCAGTGATGTCATTTGAGATGTCATCAGTGATGTCATTTGAGATGTCATCAGTGATGTCATCAGTGATGTCACTGACCATGTCATGAATGATGTAATATGTGACATCATCAGCAGTGGATTGCGGGTGCGCGATATATAGTTAGTGCAACTAACTATATATGGAATTTCAATGGTTTTGTGTGAGTAAAATAAGGTTTTGTAAATGCGAATTCCTAACTATATATGGTCTATAACCTATGGTTTTTTCAGTGAATATATATATATATATATATATATATATATATATATATATATATATATATACTAGCAGCCCGCCCCAGCGTTGCCTTGGGTAGAAGGGGGCTGGGGGCTGCATTTCAGGTTTGCGTGCTCTCCCGCCCAGGCCCCCGCCCGCCACAACATTGTCTGTGTCCCGGACAATGTTGTGGCGGGCGGGGGCCCGGGCGGGAGAGCACGCAAACCTGAAATGCTGGCTTCCCCTACCCTCGCCTGCCCTCACATTCCCCAGCAGCCCGTGCCCCGCCCGCCCGCCCCGACCCTGGCTGCCCCGGATTATTACCTTGCCTCTGCTGCTTACACCGCCGGTCCATATTTCTCCGCTCCGCCGCTCTGCCACTCACCACCTGTCCGCCGCCCCTCCTCCCCACGCCATATCCGCCTCTCCGCTCTGCCGCTGGCCTCACTTCACCGCTCCTCCCCTGCGCGCCATGTCCCCTGCTTCTTTGAACTTCCGGCACTTCACATACCAGAGTGCTTAGGTGCGACCCGGAGGAGGGGCTAGCGGTGTGCGGTCCATTGCTGTTTTTTCTACATAAGGGCTCCCATGAGCCTCCCAAGCTGACGAGCTTCTGGACTACGCACCTGCGTGCTGGGCAACAAGGCCCGTGACGGTTACGAGGCGGCCTTCTCTTCCAGCCCTATTGACTTTCTCTACTGATGAGGGAAGATATCCCGAAACTCGGGTCTAGAAATCGGGGGAATAACAAGTATCTACTTGCACCTACATAGGTGAACCACCTACGAACTTTCAGTAATTCTTCAAACTTCAGGCACTTCACATACCAGAGTGCTTAGGGGCGACCCGGAGGAGGGGCTAGCGGTGTGCGGTCCATTTCAGTTTGTTCTACATAAGGGCTCACATGAGCCTCCCTAGCTGACGAGCTTCTGGACGACGCACCTGCGTGCTGGGCAACAAGGCCCGTGACAGTTACGAGGTGGCCTTCTCTTCCAGCCCTATTGACTTTCTCTACTGATGAGGGAAGATATCCCGAAACCCGGGCCATGTCCCGGGTCTAGAGATCGGGGGAATAACAAGTATCTACTTGCACCTACATAGGTGAACCACTTACGAACTTTCAGTAATTCTTCAAACTTCAGGCACTTCACATACCAGAGTGCTTAGGGGCAACCCGGAGGAGGGGCTAGCGGTGTGCGGTCCATTGCTATTTTTTCTACATAAGGGCTCACATGAGCCTCCCAAGCTGACGAGCTTCTCGACGACGCACCTGCGTGCTGGGCAACAAGGCCCGTGACGGTTAAGAGGCGGCCTACTCTTCCAGCCCTATTGACTTTCTTTACTGATGAGGGAAGATATCTAGAAACCCGGGCCATGTCCCGGGTCTAGAGATCGGGGGAATAACAAGTATCTACTTGCACCTACATAGGTGAACCACTTACGAACTTTAAGTAATTCTTCAAACTTCAGGCACTTCACATACCAGAGTGCTTAGGGGCGACCCGGAGGAGGGGCTAGCGGTGTGCGGTCCATTGCTGTTTTTTCTACATAAGGGCTCCCATGAGTCTCCCAAGCTGATGAGCTTCTGGACGACGCACCTGCGTGCTGGGCAACAAGGCCCGTGACGGTTACGAGGCAGCCTTCTCTTCCACCCCTATTGACTTTCTCTACTGATGAGGGAAGATATCCCGAAACCCGGGCCACGTCCCGGGTCTATAGATCGGGGGAATAACAAGTATCTACTTGCACCTACATAGGTGAACCCCTTACGAACTTTCAGTAATTCTTCAAACTTCAGGCACTTCACATACCAGAGTGCTTAGGGGCGACCCAGAGGAGGGGCTAGCGGTGTACAGTCCATTGCTGTTTTTTCTACATAAGGGCTCCCATGAGCCTCCCAAGCTGACGAGCTCCTGGACGACGCACCTGCGTGCTGGGCAACAAGGCCCGTGACGGTTACGAGGCGGCCTTCTCTTCCACCCCTATTGACTTTCTCTACTGATGAGGGAAGAAATCCCGAAACCCGGGCCATGTCCCGGGTCTAGAGATCGGGGGAATAACAAGTATCTACTTGCACCTACATAGGTGAACCACTTACGAACTTTCAGTAATTCTTCAAACTTCAGGCACTTCACATACCAGAGTGCTTAGGGGCGACCCGGAGGAGGGGCTAGCAGTGTGCGGTCCATTGCTGTTTTTTCTACATAAGGGCTCCCATGAGCCTCCCAAGCTGACAAGCTTCTGGACGACGCACCTGCGTGCTGGGCAACAAGGCCCGTGACGGTTACGAGGCAGCCTTCTCTTCCACCCCTATTGACTTTCTCTACTGATGAGGGAAGATTTCCCGAAACCCGGCCCATGTCCCGGGTCTAGAGATCGGGGGAATAACAAGTATCTACGTGCACCTACATAGGTGAACCACTTACGAACTTTCAGTAATTCCTCAAACTTCCGGCACTTCACATACCAGAGTGCTTAGGGGCGACCCGGAGGAGGGGCTAGCGGTGTGCTGTCCATTGCTGTTTTTTCTACATAAGGGCTCCCATGAGCTTCCCAAGCTGACGAGCTTCTGGACTACGCACCTGTGTGCTGGGCAACAAGGCCCGTGACGGTTACGAGGCGGCCTTCTCTTCCACCCCTATTGACTTTCTCTACTGATGAAGGAAGATATCCCGAAACCCGGGCCATGTTCCGGGTCTAGAGATCGGGAGAATTACAAGTATCTACTTGCACCTACATAGGTGAACCACTTACGAACTTTCAGTAATTCATCAAACTTCAGGCACTTCACATACCAGAGTTCTTAGGGGCGACCCGGAGGAGGGGCTAGCGATGTGCGGTCCATTGCTGTTTTTTCTACATAAGGGCTCCCATGAGCCTCACAGCTGACGAGCATCTGGACGACGCACCTGCGTGCTGGGCAACAAGGCTCGTGATGGTTACGAGGCGGCCTTCTCTTCCACCCCTATTGACTTTCACTACTGATGAGGGAAGATATCCCGAAACCCGGGCCATTTCCCGGGTCTAGAGATCGGGGGAGTAACAAGTATCTACTTGCACCTACATAGGTGAACCACTTACAAACTTTCAGTAATTCTTCAAACTTCAGGCACTTCACATACCCGAGTGCTTAGGGGCGACCCGGAGGAGGGGCTAGCGGTGTGCGGTCCATTGTTGTTTTTTCTACATAAGGGCTCCCATGAGCCTCCCAAGCTGACGAGCTACTGGACGACGCACCTGCGTGCTGGGCAACAAGGCCCGTGACGGTTACGAGGCGGCCTTCTCTTCCACCCCTATTGACTTTCTCTACTGATGAGGGAAGATATCCCAAAACCCGGGCCACGTCCCCGGTCTAGAGATCGGGGGAATAACAAGTATCTACTTGCACCTACATAGGTGAACCACTTACGAACTTTCAGTAATTCTTCAAACTTCAGGCACTTCACATACCAGAGTGCTTAGGGGCAACCCGGAGGAGGGGCTAGCGGTGTGCGGTCCATTGCTGTTTTTTCTGTTGTTGTCCCTCTTTCTGCTGCAATTTTGGCAGTTAGCAATCCAGTCATTTGACAGCAGGGGAAGGGACTTTGACGGAGCGAATGCTCATAAGGAAACCCACATAGAGGACTTGTTCCAAAGGCAAGTCTGTCTGTACCTGTCCACATCCATTTCACATCACACTGCCAGTTTTGACCCAGGACAGGGTGGCTCCATAGTTTACTCAGTGAAATAAATGAAGGCTTTTTGTGAGAAGCCATGTTGCATTACAAATTTGAATCCTAGTAAATAAAGTGTTGGGATCATTATCCCTTGCCAGGCTATCACTGTTACCCAGGATGATGAAGTTGTCAGGAGAAAGAGGAACGCAGGTTTTAATATGGAGCCTCATGAAAATGATTGCAATAATATAGAATTGAAGGGGGGTCTGATAAACGGCAGTGCTCTCCCATGCTTTGGACATTTATAGTTTACTGAGAGATAAAAAAAACTATTCCTTATTTTCCTCAAAGAACCCAGACATAGCATCGGTGACTTCTCCAGGCTATACCCAGGGCCGGACTAGTCAAATCGGGCACCAGGCTATCCCCCGGTGCTCCGCATGGGTGGGGACTGGTTTTGGGCCCCTGGGGGCCAGTTTTGCTACAGGGCCGTTTTTGCAGCATAACTGCAAAATTGGACCTGTACCAAAATCGGCCAAAAACCAGCCCTGGCAAAGAGCTCGGCGGCACCTCCAACCCCAGTGGAGAGGTGGGGCCGGCCGAGCACTTTGGCAGAGCTGGTTGTGGTTCCCAGTCCGGCCCTGGCTATACCATGCAACAGGTGGACAGGAAGGGAAGTCAGTGGTGACTTAACATTTGTTTTTAGTGCTCTGTGTTTCATATTGATAAATAAAAACATTCAGAAAGACTGGGTATCTGTTTGCAGATTTCTCAGCCATACTCCTTCAGGATTTTAATCTATCGTCCCCCAGGACCTAGCTCTCAATTTCTGGACATGCTAGTAGAAGTCTTAATTTCTCATTGGCTCCAATATTCAAAATTCACCATTTTGGGTGACCTTGGCTGCAATATTGATGATGCTAGGAAGGGTGCTGATAGGACACTTACTGCAGAATGCAGCACACAAAAGAAAAAAATAGGAGAAATAAAGAAATTTCTCATTGTTGTGCCTCCCCTCAGAAGGTGTAAGGATCAATCAATCACTCAGGCGGTTGTTAAGCATGACTATGGAACCATAATGGCCTCAAGGTGCTGGGGGTAGAGAGGGTGCAGGTTCCAGTCCATCAAGGACGTGATCGGTAGAAGAGCCAGGTTTTGAGGTTTCTTGCGAAGATGGGAAGCAATGTTGTCAGTCAGAGGTGGAGCGGAAGGGCGTTCCAGGCTCTGGCCGTGAGGAAGGAGAAGGAGTGGCCTCCCGATCTGGACTTTCGGGTGTGGGGGACCACGGCATAGGAGAGCTGGGCTGATAGTAGGGTCCTTTGGGGTGCATGGAAATTGAGTCGGCTGTTCAGGTATGCTGGTCTGGTGTCGTGGTGGTCCTTGTGTGCGTGGGGAAGCATCTTGAAGGTGACTCTGGCCTTGATGAGGAGCCAGTGGAGTGTGCACAGATGCTGGGAGATGTGGCAGTGTCTTGGCAGGTTGAGGACCAGTCTTGCAGCAGCATTCTGGATGTTCTGTACCTTGCGGGTGAGGTATTTGTTTTTTCTGGCGTAGAGTACGTTGCCGTATTTGAGTTTTCTGGTGACCCGCTGTGATCCCTCATCGCTCCTGCCCTGAGTGGTCGCTCCCCTGTCTCTCTGCAGAGACAGGGTATCGTACACTGCGCTGCATTGTGCTTAACTGTGATTAACTTGATTATTTGTGTCCTGCTGTTCATAGCGCTCGCTGCATTGTGATTAACTTTGTTTATTTATTTATTTGTGTCCTGCTGTTCATAGCGCTCGCTGCATTGTGATTAACTTTGTTTATTTATTTATTTGTGTCCTGCTGTTCATAGCGCTCGCTGCACTGTGATAACTTTATTTATTTGTGACCTGTAGTTCATTGCGCGATATCCCCCGGCGCCCTGCTCTGCTCCCCCCTCCATTTTGTTGCTGTTGTTGTTGTGCTCCGTTTGCGGTCACTTGAGCCCGCCCCGCCTCCCAGCTGAGCCTCCCTCCCACTATCTATCTACAGCGCTCCCGGACCTAGAAGCGCTGTGATCCCTCATCGCTCCTGCCCTGAGTGGTCGCTCCCCTGTCTCTCTGCAGAGACACGGTATCGTACACTGCGCTGCATTGTGCTTAACTGTGATTAACTTGATTATTTGTGTCCTGCTGTTCATAGCGCTCGCTGCATTGTGATTAACTTTGTTTATTTATTTATTTGTGTCCTGCTGTTCATAGCGCTCGCTGCATTGTGATTAACTTTGTTTATTTATTTATTTGTGTCCTGCTGTTCATAGCGCTCGCTGCACTGTGATAACTTTATTTATTTGTGACCTGTAGTTCATTGCGCGATATCCCCCGGCGCCCTGCTCTGCTCCCCCCTCCATTTTGTTGCTGTTGTTGTTGTGCTCCGTTTGCGGTCACTTGAGCCCGCCCCGCCTCCCAGCTGAGCCGCCCTCGCCCCTCCCCCTTCCCACTATCCATATATGACCGTCACATTCGTGCGCAGCGTCCACGCGCAGCGAACGCGCCCAATCCGCGCCGAAGGTGCGCCAAAGGTAAGCCCGTCTACGCCCGTCCGCGCCTGGACCGCGCCCAGCGCCAGACCCCCTGGCCCTCACACTGCCCAGCCCTCCCGCATTACCTACGATGCCACCACCCTCCTAGCCCTTAACCCCGGCCGCTTCCCCAACTGCGTCCAAGCCGCTCCTGGACACACTCATGGACCCTTCTCCTGCTACTCCTGCAAGTTCGACCGCACCAAGAACAATTCCTCATCTACGAACACACAACAGATATCCGATCCCAACCACCTACAATGCATCCTGCTCAACACCCGCTCGGTCCACAGACACGCCATTGACCTCTGGAATCTACTCGACACCATCTCTCCGGACGTCGCCTTCCTAACAGAAACATGGATGAATGCCTCTTCAGCCCCAGGCATCACCATTGCCATCCCGGAAGGCTATAAGATCATTCGCAAGGACCGTACCGGCCACACAGGAGGAGGCATCGCTATCGTCCATAAAAAATCCATCCGCATCTCAACCAGCTCAGACGCCAATCTCGGCAACTCTGAACACCTTCACTTCCAGATCTACATCGACCCCAAGACCACACTCAGAGGCACCCTCCTTTACAGACCCCCAGGACCCCGCGCACAATTTAGTGAGGACATCACGGACTTCATCACCCCACACGCGCTCCCCTCCAAAGATTACATCCTTCTGGGAGCCCTCAATTTTCACCTTGAAAAGAACAACGACCACAACTCCACCACCCTTCTGGACAACCTCGCCAACCTCGGACTTAAACAACTGGTCACTTCCCCC
The DNA here is from genome assembly GCF_964263255.1 of Lissotriton vulgaris. NCBI lineage: Eukaryota > Metazoa > Chordata > Amphibia > Caudata > Salamandridae > Lissotriton > Lissotriton vulgaris. The sequence continues at coordinate 323,278,896 of NC_141690.1, read as the reverse complement.
ACCCACATCGCAGGTCACACACTCGACCCAATCTTCACCTCCAGCAATCATGTCTCCTTCAGACACACTACGGCTCTCCTCTGGACCGACCACAGCTGCGTTCACTTTACCTACAACAAGCCCAAACCCAACAACCACCCCCAACCAACTCTACAAAGAAACTGGAACAAAATCACCATCGACCAGATCTCCTCATCGCTTCTTCTAAACCCCCCAGCCCACTCCTCAAACCCCGACCAAGCCGCCACCAACCTCACACTATGGTTATCCAACAGCGCCGACATCCTAGCACCACTGAAAAAACGACAAATCAAACTTGGCAGCAAGAAGGCCTCCTGGTTCAACGAGGATCTTAAGAAATCCAAGAAACTATGCCGCTCCCTTGAGAAGGCCTGGAAAAAAGACCCAACCTCCAGCACCAAGGACGCCTTCAAGAACGCCACCCGCATACACCACCAACTGATCCGAAAGGCCAAGAAAACCGCCTTCAAGGACCGATTAGATAACAACGCCCACAACAGCAAGGAACTTTTCAACATCGTCAAGGAATTTACCAATCCCCCGGCCAACTCTAACGACATCACCCCCTCTCAAGCCCTCTGCGACTCCCTAGCCTCATTCTTCCACAACAAAATTGCAGACATCCACAACAGCTTCGACAACCAACCCGGAGACCAACCCACCGAACCACATGCTGGACCTTCACCCCCCTCGAACACCCTTAACGACTGGAACCCAATCTCCACTGAGGACACCATCCGCCTGATGAACTCTATCCACTCAGGATCCCCCACAGACCCATGCCCTCACCACATCTTCAACAAAGCAGACTCCATCATAGCACCGCACCTCCGAGACGTCATCAACTGCTCCCTCAACTCCGCCACCTTCCCGGAAAGCTGGAAACACGCTGAACTCAGCGCCCTTCTGAAAAAACCCACAGCGGACCCCACCGAACTCAAAAACTACCGTCCCATCTCGCTCCTTCCATTCCCGGCCAAAGTCATCGAGAAAGCTGTCAACAACCAACTCGCCGCCTTCCTCGAAGCCAACAACTCCCTCGACTCCTCACAGTCTGGCTTCCGAGCAAAACACAGCACGGAGACCGCCCTCATCGCAGCAACGGACGACATTCGAACTCTACTGGACAATGGAGACACAGTCGCCCTCATCCTCCTCGACCTCTCCGCAGCCTTCGACACAGTCTGCCATAGCACCCTCATACAGCGCCTCAGAAACATCGGAATCCAAGGAAAAGCACTAGAATGGATCACCTCGTTCCTCACCGGAAGAACCCAGAGAGTCCGCCTTCCACCATTCAAGTCAGAGGCCACTGAAGTCATCTGCGGCGTACCACAAGGATCTTCACTCAGCCCCACCCTCTTCAACGTATACATGAGCCCCCTCGCGGCCATCGCACGCCAACACAACCTCAACATCATCTCCTACGCGGATGACACTCAACTGATCCTATCACTCACCAATGACCCTAGCACCGCCAAAACTAACCTACACGAAGGAATGAAAGAAGTAGCCGAATGGATGAAACACAGCCGTCTGAAACTGAACTCAGATAAAACAGAAGTCCTCATCTTAGGTACCTCCCCCTCTGCATGGGACGACTCGTGGTGGCCAGAAGCCCTTGGAAAAGCACCCATCCCGACAGACCACGCACGGAACCTGGGCGTCATCCTGGATTCCTCACTTTCGATGAACAGACAAGTCAACGCCGTCTCTTCATCCTGCTTCAACATTCTTCGCATGCTCAAAAAAACATTTCGTTGGATCCCCACCGAAACTAGGAAAACGGTCACCCACGCTCTGGTCACAAGCCGACTGGACTATGGAAACACCCTCTACGCCGGTACTACCGCTAAACTCCTGAAAAAACTCCAACGAATCCAGAACGCCTCAGCCAGGCTCATATTAGACATCCCACGTAAAGAACATATCTCTGGTCACCTGAAGAACCTCCACTGGCTTCCCGTCAATAAGAGGATCACTTTCCGACTCCTAACCCACGCACACAAATCACTCTACGAAATCGGACCAGAATGCCTCAACACACGACTGTCCTTCTACACCCCCTCCCGCCAGCTACGATCATCCAACCAAGCCCTCGCCACGGTACCTCGCATCAACAAAACCACTATGGGAGGCAGATCCTTCTCCTACCTGGCAGCTAAAACCTGGAACTCACTTCCCACTCACCTTCGCCTTACCCAGAACCACCTAACATTCAGAAAGCAACTTAAAACGTGGATATTTGACAAGTAATTCCCCACCCCTCCTCAAGCGCCTTGAGACCCTCTGGGTATGTAGCACGCTATATAAATTCTCTGACTTGACTTGACTTGAGGATGAGATGGAGTTGATCTGGCAGTCCATTTTGAGCTCGGAGTCCAGGCTGATTCCTAGGTTGCGTGCGTGGTCCATGGGGGTGGGCGGGTTTCCAAGGGCAGTGGGCCACTATGTGTCATTCCAGGTATTGGGGTGTGGGCCCATGATGAGTACTTTTGTCTTGTTGGTGTTTAGTTGTAGACAGCTGTTTTTCGTCCATTTGGTTAAGGCTTCCATGCCTTCTCGAAAGTTGTGTCTGGCGGTGTTGGGTTTGTTGGATAGGGAGAGGATGAATTATGTATCATCTGCGTATGACACGATGTTGAGACTGTAGGTTCTGACGATGGGGGCGAGTGGAGCCATGTAGACTTTGAAGAGCGTAGGGCTGAGGGAGGACCCCTGAGGGACTCCGCAGGTGGTTGGTGTAGGGTCCGAGAGGAAGGGGGAGTCTAACCCACTGCATTCTGCCGGAGAGGAAGTAGAGGATCCATTCAAGGGCCTTGTCCTGGATTCCTGTGTCGAGGAGTCTGCGTAGTAGGGTGTGATGAGACACTGTGACAAACGCCGCTGAGAAGTTGAGGAGGATGAGGGCTACTGTTTCTCCTTTGTCTAGTAGGGTGCGGATGTCGTCTTTTGCGGTGAGGAGGGCAGTTACCGTACTATGGTTTTTTTCTGAAGCCAGATTGGGAGGAGTCAAGGATGTTGTGCTCTTCGATGAATGTGGTGAGTTGACTGTTGATGCCTTTCTCGATGAGTTTCACTGGGAACGGGTGCAGGGAGATGGATCTGTAGTTTTTGAGGTTTATGGGGTCGCAAAGGGTTTCTTCAGGAGGGGATTGACCACGGCGTGTTTCCAGTCGCCGGGGAACAATGTGGTCACCAGGGAGTGGTTGATGGTGTGGCAGAGTATGGGTGCAATGGTGTTGGCGACTCTTTTTAAGATGTGGTGGGGGTAGGGGTCCGTGGGGCCCCGGAGTGGATTGACCTCATTGTCTTCAGTGTGTCTTTGGTGGTAGGGCAGCCAGTTGTCAATCACTGGCTTCAGGGTATCGGGGTGGTTGGCGGGGGTTCAGTGTGTTGGTTGTCTATGCTGAAGTTGTCGTAGATGCCCTTGATTTTGTGGTGGAAGAAGGTGCTGAGTTTGTCACAGAAGTCTTGTGAGGGAGGGATGTCCGTTGACTCGCTGGTGGGTTGGGCGATCTCCTTGATGATGTTGAAGAGTGCCTTGCTGTTGTGTGTCTGGAGATTCTGTCATCAATCACTTTTTTCTTGGTTTTCTGATGAGTTGGTGGTGGGCGCTGGTAGCGGCTCTGAAGTTGTGTGCTCCTGTGGATTTGGTATTCCTGCAAGCCTTTTCGAGGTGGCGGCAAGTGCACCTGTACACTTGAAGTTCGGTGGTAAACCATCTGGCTTTCTTGGCGTGGGTGTTGTTGTTTTTCTTTGGGGGCTATCGTTTCCTGTGATGGTTGGGGTGGAGTTGCTGAGTGAGGAGGTGAGCTGGTCGTCTGTAATCCTGGTCCAGTTTCTTCTTGGGATCAGGTGCTGGTGTCTGTGGATGGTGGGTGTTCTGAAGGTGAAGTGGACGCATCAGTAGTCAGTCCGTGGCTGAGGTTGATGGAGCTTCCTGGTGTGAAGAGGGGGTCGAGTGTGTGTCCTGCTGAGTGTAGTGGTTCGGTCATGATTTGACAGAGTCCAATGTTGTGGGGGTTGTCCCGGAGGGATGTGGTGATGGGGTCCAATTGGTTGTCAAGATGGAAGTTGAGGTCTCCCAGCAGGGTGTAGTTGGTGGATGTGATGGCATGCAGGAGATGATGTCTGTGATGGAGTTGGTGAATGGTCCGTGTGATCCAGGGGGTCAGTAGATGAGGGTTCCTTGGAGGGTGGTGGTAGGGCTGGTCAGTATCTTGATGTGAAGGTGAGCCGTCAGGTCTGTGGTTTGGTCGGGGAGTGTGATCAGGTGGAGGGTGGATTTGTGGATGATGGTGATTCCTACTCCCCGGCAGTTGGGGCGGTCCTTCCTGGAGATCTTGTATCCTTGGGGAATGGCAAAGTCTGGCCCCAAGGTGGTGTTGGTCCAGGTTTTGGTAAAGAACGGTATGTCTGGGGTGGTGCTGATGTGGAGGTCCCAGATTTCGGTGGCGGGCTTGTGGAGGGATCGGACGTTGAGGAGGATGCATTGCAAGGTCTTCAGTATGGGTGTGTTCTTGCGTCCGGGTTGTGCTGGGTGTGTTTTCCTAGCAGTGCTGTAGGTTTGTCAGCAGCTGTGACAGCTGAAGGTTCTGTGGGTGTCGGCTGGTGAGGCTAGCATGCAGTTGTTGTTGCGGCCTGGGTTGAGTGCGTGGAGTGCTGCTGGGTCATAGCGTTGGCATTGCGGAGGTTCAGGGTACCTGGCGCTGGTCACAGTGGGGTCGCGGCAGACGCAGACTGGCTTGCCTTTGGTGCGCCTTTGGCATGCCAGCTGTGCGGCTGCAAAGCCGCCACCATTAAGTGTGGTCGGGGAGGGCTGGACAGCTGGGAGGCGGGAGGGGAGCTGGATTGGGCCGGTCGCGCTAGCGTGCTGGGCAGGAAAGGAAGTAAAAGGAGGAGTAAAGGAAAAGGGAAATAGAGCACAAATGCAGAAAAGTGCAGAAAGGAGAATAAAAAAAGGATAGAAAAGTGAGTGAAAAAACGAGGGAAAAACAGAGAGAGAGAAAGGAGATAGAGGTCCACTGGGCCACCAGGGGTAAGGCGCAGGGAAACCTGCGGGTGGAGGCGGGCCCCAAGCACCAAACACTCGAGAGTGCAGGGGCAGCGCTTTCTCTGGTTTACATGATTTTTAAATCGAGGGCAGTGTCAAAATCCATGGGTGTCCTTACTCCTTCACAGTGCAGGGAAAGGAAAATGTTCCTGCTAGTTGGCACGATACGGAGAGTGGATGAGTGAGAGCAGGTACTCTGGAACGTCTGAGGGTAGTCATGCGGACCAGATTTAATGTCAATCAACCTACAGTACACACTTGTTATGAATTATCATGATCATCATCATTTTTATGATTTAAAAATATGGCCTTAAAGAAATTGACAAAAAGTAAAAACACAACGTTTAACAATACCTCCATTCAGTAATCAAACATTGAAATGCAACCAGTTTTGCAAAATACCATCCACTTCCTTGCAACAAGGGTCTGCAGTAACCCTGGGCGAAAGACTTCGCTACGCCCACGGAGTGAGCGTAGTGTTGCCTACTTCGCCCTTTGCAAAGTAGGCGTAGCAGGCAACACTATGCCCACTCCGTGGGCGTAGCGAAGTTGCCCGCCACCCGCCTCCCTCCCGCCCTCCCCTACATACCTAATTTTTGTAAATTCAAGAAATAAAAGTAAATAAGAGGCACTTACCTTGTCTGCTGCGTCCCGGGGCTCCCTCTGCTCGTTCACGCCGCCGTCACCGCCATCTTGGATACCAATGCGAATGCACGGCCTCCCGCGCATGCACATTTCTCATGAGAAATCTCAGGGTTAGATTGACCTCTGACTCTTCAGGGCTGTGCTAGTGTAAGCACCGTAGTATAATCGAAATGTTGGTGATAGTTCCAATCCGACACGTCTGTCATGGCGGGTATAAATGGCAGAGCCAAGGCTGTGGGGGATATCTGTTCTGGTGTGAACAAGGCAGTATTTTTGAAATGGCGGTGATAATTCCAAGGCGGCACGTCTGTAATGACGGGTATATAAGGCAACACCAAGTCTGTAGTGTTATCTGGATCCATGGGTGTGGGATACGTAAGTGGCCATGGTAACGCAAACATAAGCTTTTTCTAAGTTAAAGGTTTGGGTAAAAAGTGTGGAAAAGTACGAGGAACATCCTCCGTGGCTCGCCTCCAAAAAATGGTAATGGGGCACCATTACCATTTTCTGGAGGCGAGCCACGGAGGATGTTCCTCGTACTTTTCCACACACATAGACACATCCGTTTCGGCAGTATAATACTTCCCTCGCTCACGTGAATCTGACATGATTGCTGGGGATTCCGGTGTTGTGTAATATCAGGTATCCCCTTGGGATCGTGTATCCCCTCCACTTCGGCCGTCTTCGGAGAATTATCTCAGCCCGGGCAGGATCAGACAGAAGCAGTCGATCTCTGCTCGGGCTGAGTGGAGGGATACACGATATCATGGGACACCAGACCGAGCACACGCTATAAATTACATGGCGTTTCGTTTCTCTAATGCTGGAGCCTCAGCTGCACAAGAGAAAGGAAGCAAATAAAAGTGGTTCAAAGAATGAGAGCTTAAATAAATGAAAAATAAATGCAGAGACGGAGTGAAACAATGAAATGGTTATTTTCGCAACTGGTACAAAGAAGGAGAGGTGAAATAAATACACGCACGATGTTGGAGTGAAAGAATGTTCTTTTTTATTTTTTAGGCAAATCCCAACTCGTACAACGAAGGAAAGGTGAAATCAATGACAAATTAATGCACGCGGACTGGAAGTGAAAGAATGGCAATTTTTTTTATTATTTAGGCAAATCACAAGTAGTACAGAGAAGGAAACGTGAAATAAATAAAAATGAAACATATACACGAAGTCGGAGTGGCAGAATGGAATTTTTATTTTCAAAGCGATGGAATGACGTAAATTAAAACATGGGGGGAGAGAAGGACAGAGAATGGAATATAGCTTGCAAGGTTTTATATTGCTATGTGTGACATTCATATCATTTCAGTGTAATTATGAGTGATATTTCAACAACGAGTTACACTTTCTGGAAAGCAAAGTCAAGTAATAAAGATGATGGAAGCATATCAATATCAAAAATGACACCCATTTCACGAAAGAGAAACTCTAAGAAGATCCTAAAATGACTGCAAGTCATGGAAGAGCACTAACCTAGAACTCGCAAACTGCCCCAGAAAGACCAGGGCAATGGCAAGGCTCAGGACAGTGAGGCGCAGCCTTTACAGCCAGCCAGAAAGCTGTTGATTTCAAAGACAGTAATCAATCCGAATAAAAATGATAACTGAGGAGCTTAGCTGAGTGGTGTCAGCCCCGGTTGGCACACCACTACCTGCCCCACCCCACAGCACCAGAGCACAGACCTTCTAAAAACAACAGGCTCGTAAGTGACAAAGCTGCTGGCCATGCTGAAAGTTGGACCAGCATCATTACCACTGCCCCTGATTACAATAGTATCAAGTTGTCGATGCTAGGGTCACTTTGCTAGGCATGCGCCAACAGACTGAGGCCCTAGGGAGGCGGCATCTATCCTGGTGACTGCTTCCTAGGACTCACTTTCCAGCTTGTTTATGTGTAGGCCGCACTCACCTGCGGCAGCCTAGTATGCACGGGGTGTACCCAGGCAGTCCTTTGTGGAAGGAAAGTATGGAAGCGGGAATGCTGGGTGAAGGGGGGGGTGAGTGTACGGGGTTCTCGGGTGTTTTTGGAGGGCGTGGGGTAAAGATTCCAGTTGCAGACAGGTGTCTCACATAGGGTCCCTTACGTTCTGTGGCGCTGCAGATCACTGCCGTTTATCTGCTATGAAGCGCCGGTGGGGCATCAAGCCATTTGCGGGGTTAGGTGCTAAGTGCAGACCCTTTCATCCCTGTGGCTCCCATTAACTGCTGAGTGCCTGAGTACTTGCGCGCCTCGCCTGCTCTGTGAGAATTCAAGACAAAACCGACCGGGGAAGCTAGAACTGGCCCACGTGGAGCAAGGTTAAGTGTCAAGGGGGGAGCACAGGTTCCATTACCTGCTGCTGGTGTAGGCTCACCCTCTCCCTCCTGGGTGCTGCTGTCTTCAGAGTTGGCTACAGCCGTGCTCCTCTAGGAGTTGAGTTGACGACTCCTTGCCTGCTGCGCCACAGCATGCATTCTGAGGTGAGGCTGCCTGGCTGCAGCTAAGTCCTGCATGTAAGAGACCACCAGGCTGTCTAGACTGGGACGGGACCGGCCATGTGTCACAAGCCTTCCTGAGAGTTCCCTGAGCTGCCCACGGCTCCGGCGAAGAGTCAGCCATACTGCTGCGCCTGCTAGGGTGCATCGGAGCTGGAAAACGGCAGTACAGTCCTGACGGCGGACGGCATAAGATTCACCCTGCCCCTTGTACTGCTGGGGGACCTTTGAGCTGATTTCGCGCCCTCGCCCCGGATCTAGCGGGGCACCAGGGCTTAGTGCAGCGCTGCGGAGGCGCCCGATCCTGACTCCAGAAGAGGCGGCGCTGTTCTACGTGATACCGCCAGCCGGCTGAGATTGCCGCCCCGGGCCTGCGGCGGTGGTTGGCGCCATCCGGGACTTCGTGAAGCCAGCAAGTGTCCCGTTGAGGCCCCACTCTGTTTTCCTGTGCCCGCGGGGAGCCCCGCCTCTTTGTCCCCTGCTGGCAGTTGTCTTGCAGCCTACGTGAGGCCTACCTGTGGTCTGCAGCGTGACAAGGCGCCCTTGGCAGTTACAGGCCTACAGTGCACATCACAGGGGGTCTCCGTGGTTTTTGCGGTGAGGGTCACCTACTGGCCCCCGAGTGTTTGACCGACCCCCTGCTGATTTCTTGGGGACTGGCCTGTGGAGGGCCCGAGTGGTACAGTAGAGGGACATTATTCGACAGCATCGCAGCACAATAGAATTTCAGCCTGGACCGCCCAGTTGATAATCCTCTTTCATAAGCGTTTCACTAGGGGTTGGAGAGGAGCTGGCTGGCTGATATCATCGCAGGAGGTGTGAGCAGTCAATGGCGGCTGTGGTGACAGGGGGGTGGCTGGGTCTTCTTGCTGCTACTACTGGCATCAGGCGCTGTTGCCTATATTGCCCGCTGGTTGCAGTTCCAGCAGTGGCTGCCGCTAAAGGTAAAAAGGACAGGTCGGTGCGGGATCTCCTAATGAAAGTTGCGGGAGACGCATCGGGCTCTAGCTCAGCATCGGCGGAGGGCAGTCCGGACAGCGCTGTCACCCGGGAGTTTCTGGAGTCTCTCTTTGCCTCTCAGAGGGAGGAGATCCTGGCCGTCAAGACAGATTTGGAGGCGGCTCTCCGGGAGGTCAGGCGCGATGTGGGTGCGGTTGGGAGAGCACGTTGCCGCCTTGGAAGACTCCACAGCGGCGAGGGATGAGGAGATCACAATGCTTCAACAAGAAGTCCTGAGACTGCGGGAACAACATCTAGACCTCTAAATGCACACAGAGGATTTGGAGAACAGATCTCAGAGGAACAAGGTTCGCATCCTGGCCTTCCCTACGGGGGCGGAGGCCGGGGACCTCGTGGGATATGTACAGGATCTCTTCTGCAAGATTTTGGGCTCTTCGTCGGATTCCACCATTAAGATAGATCGATGCCATCGGGTTGGTCCTCCGCCTGTCGAATCGTCACCCTGCGGACATCCTGATATGCGTCCATAACTATATAGTGAAGGAGGAGATTCTCAGAGCGGCACATTCCATGCAACCTCTCCATTTCAGGGATCATACTCCGCAGCGCTTCCAGGACTTAGCTGCTAGCACACTCCAGAAGAGGAAAGATTTTCACCCAGTAACAAATCATCTCTGCTCACAGAACATTTCTTATGCCTGGGGCCATCCTTTTCGCCTCATTTTTCATCTAGACGGGAAGCTCATACAGGGCTCTTCCATTTCTGAAGCTTGCAGAGTGTTGAAGTTGTCTCCCGATGAGTTGCCCTCTCCTCCAGATGCTGCAGTTCAGGGTTCACAGAGATCTCGAAACCGCGGTCCTCGGAAAGCCTAGACCGCTGACCGACTTAGCCCTGACCCAGACACCATCTTCAAGGAACGTTCTGCTGTTCTTCGATCCCTGACGGGCACCGGGGGGGGATTTGTTGGATGCTAATGACTGAGGGTGATGTGTCTGGGGGTTTCTACCACTTTTGTGGGCCTGGTGGGGGCGGACGGGAGGTTTTGTTCACCTGGTGCAGATGACCCTTACTTCCTTGGCAGTCTCCTCTGAAAACTGCTCAACCTTCACGTTGGACCATGTGCTGTTTTGGTGGTCTGCATTTTGTTCTTTTTGTTGTTCTGGGTGTGGGTGGGTCCTTCTTATGGTGAGTTTTTTAGTCATGTACGCTGAGATAAGTTTTACTTGCCTACACATATACCCTTTGTCCTTGCAGTACTCCACTCCTTACTGGGTCTCTGGGACCTTCACTATAGCGTTTAACGGTCCTTTCCCTACTGATGACAGTTCAGATTGTTAGTTATAATGTCAAGGGCTTTAATAATCCCACTCAAAGGAATGCTGTGCTATCTTTTCTTGAGAACACGCGGGGAGATGTGTGCCTACTCTAAGAAACGCAACTCCTCTGCAGTGACACACATCGCGTGCAACACAGGGCGTTCCCGGTACAATTGTGGTCCTCGGGGAAACGGAAAACAGGAGAAGTGGCCATCTTGCTTTCCACGCATTTTAGAGGCTCGGTTGTGGGTACAGTCGCAGAAATTCTGGAGCAATTACTAGCAGAACGACTCTGCATAGGGTCCACCACTATCACAATAACCTCCCTCTATTCTCTCAATGTTCACCAAGAGGAATTCCTGCTTAATGCTTTGGCCCAAGTACTGCTCACACCTGACTCTCTGGTGGTGATAGGAGAGGACCTGAATTTGGTTATGGATGCACAGGTAGATCGCTCTTGCTCACGCACAGGTGGCGCAGGCGCTCTTTCGGGGGTGGGGAGGGCTTGGCTGGATGATTGCAGGCTTAGAGATGCTTTGCGGTGTTTGCACCCTGATGAAAGGGACTATACGTTCTACTCCGTGGCTCATAAGACAAATGCCCGATTGGATCATTTCCTTGTCACTCGTGCTGCATGGAACTGCATTCAGGCCTCCTCTATAGAAGCCCGATCTCTGCCGGACCACCCTCATATCACCCTCACACTAAGCCTTCCACACACACAATCACCCTCCCCTCATTGGCGGCTCCGGGACTCTCTCCTGAGGTCCCTGTCAGTAGTGGAAAGCCTCCGTAGTACCCTGACAGATTACCTGAAGCTCGATGACAATGGCTCCACTCCCCAGGCTTCCGTTTGGGAGGTGCTTAAGCTAGATGCGCGGGGGCTCATCTCTAGGGGGGCCTACGATAATAAAATCAGGCGTGAGAAGCGTCAAGAACTTGAAGGCCGGGTGAGGGAACACAAAGCCATTCACAAGTGCACGGGTGCCCCTTGTGTCTGGCGCCAGTTGGAGAAGGAGCCGCGACAGCTGAAGCGCTTGGATCTGGATAGAGCCGAATATGCGGTACTACAACTGAAGCATAAGTATTATGTTTGTTCTAATAGGGGCGGCCGCATGCTGAAACACTGTCTTCATTGCCAATTTCAGGCCCAGGCAGTGAAAGTGATCCGAGAAGCCCAGGGGTCAGAGGCGACAGATGATCTTGCTATAGCCACAGCCTTCTGGGCATTTTATGCGGGGCTATATTCCGCCAAGCCCTCAGGCCTTCTGGATCCTCTCGCGTACGTATGAGGTGCAGCAGTAACCCCCCTCCCAGGGCAGGAAGCGGAAGGACTGGAGGCCCCCATTCGAATCAAAGAGGTGATATCCGCCATATCTTGGTTGAAACCTCTGAAAGCACCTGGCCCGGATTGGTTTAGTGCCCTGTTTTATAAAACATTTTGTACGGAACAGGCACCAGTGCTCACCCAACTGTTCAACTCATTCTTGGACACAGGCACTCTTACGCCCGCTATGCTGCAGGCCACGATTTCTGTCATTCCCAAATCAGGGACAAATCCAGTGCTTTGCAGTTCCTACCGCCCTATCTCCCTGCTAAATTTGGACTCTAAACTGTTCTCAAGCATCTTAGGCCATAGGCTCAACCCTCTTATGCCCAGCTTAATAGACCCGGATCAGTCGGGTTTCATCCTGGGGAGACAGTGCAGGGATAACACGAAGAGGATCTGCCACTTAATTGATAAGCCTTCGACCGAGTGCATTGGTCGTACCTATTTTCCACGTTAGAGCGCTATGGCATAGGACCAAAATTTCATAAGTGGATGGCTTGTATCTATAATGCCCATTCAGCGCAAGTCTGGGTCAATGGCGTACTTTCCAAAAGCTTTAGGGTGGAGAGAGGCACCAGACAGGGCTGTCCGCTCTTCCCATTGCTTTATGTTTTATATATGGAGCCCTTTGCCCAGCGGCTTCGGGACCATCCACAGGCGCAGGGGATTCCATTCGGTGTGGATCATCACCTTATCAGCCTCTACGATGATGATGTTATCTTTTCACTGGCACACCCACAAACCTCAATGCCGACCGTAGTGACAGCTATGCAGGTCTTCAGCCAGGTCTCTGGTTTTAAAATACATTTACAAAAATTGCAGGTACTGAATCTCACTGTGGGGCCCTCTACAGTGGTGGATCTGCAGGCCCACTTTGATTTTGACTGGGTGATGGGGGGCATTACCTACCTCGGACTGACTCTGCACACTAGCTTGGTTAGGACAGCGAAAGCAAATTACGTTGCCTTACTCTCTCGCATTAGGAAAGACCTCGCCCACAGGAAATGGCTACCCCCGTCTTGGCTCGGCAGACTGGCTACGATAAAAATGAATGTTCTACCCCGGGCTCTCTATTTATTTCAGACCCTTCCCCTGCTGCCCCCGTCGACTGCGCTTGCACGAATCCAGACAGAGATTGAGCACTTTATCTGGGGTCCTATGTCACCCAGGCTGCAGAAAACCTTACTACGACGACCTAAGAAGGAAGGGGGGTTGGCCTTTCCTAATCTCATTCATTATTACCAAGCCTCGATTTTGTGTTACCTGGTGGAGTGGAACCGTCCCATGACGGAGAAACACTGGGTATTTATCGATCAGTCCTTAGCTGGTAGGCATATTTGGAGGGAGTGTTGGTTACCTAGGTCGGCGCATGCATGGGGTCTTTACTCCTCACCAGTCACTGGCCCTACCATGTTAGCATGGGACAAGGTGTCTCGACGAGCCAATCTCACCACTTTCCCCTCCCCCATGTCTCCCATCTTTTTGAATACTGATTACCCTCCGGGCATGGACAGAGGTGCAGGCTCTCGCTGTGTGGAGGGAGGATGTAAGCGAGTGGGGCAGTTGTTTGTTTTGGATGGCCATATCCCTTTTAAGGTACTCTGTGAGGACTATAACTTAACAGACTCAGACGATTTCCTCCATGCCCAAATGTTCCACTGGACATCGGGCCCCCTGGCGCAGCCCTTGGTCAGTAGGCCGATGCTTCCATTAGAGAAGTTGCACTTCCAGAAAAAGGATGATCACAGGCTTATTTCAGAGTTCTACGCCTTTCTCTCGCCTTGGTCAAAGGGGACCCATTCTGTGGGACAGAAGCGGTGGGAGATAGAGATTGGCCGTACCTTGACAGACAAGGAGTGGGAGAACATCTTCTACAGATCACATCATTTTGCACACTCAATGGGTGATTCGATGGCACCCATGTACAGTCTATTTGGGGGGGCGCATCAAGTCCTGCTGCTGTCCTCTACTGATGAGTGCCCACTGACTGCTGATCTGGCCCAGCATTGCCTGCCTGTGCTCCAGCCCTAGCGTCTTGTGAGTGCTACAACTGTGCCTTGGAGGTGAGGAGCGTGGGCACTACTTTACTTTATGGGACCTAGCACCCGGGGAGCGCCACAGCTTTACCCCAGCATGGATTGTGCTCTGCCTGCTGCCTAGTGCCTGGGAAGCGTTTTGTCTTCGCTGTCCAGGAGGTGCCTGCCCCCTGCAGCGCTGTGCTTCCAGAGTGCTATGTGATCCTGGGAGGACTCTAGCGCCGACAGATCGCTATATTTCATTATCCTAAGGAAGAAGGTGCGGGGGACCTGTAGCGTTTGCTGCCAGGGAGAGCTGCTTGTTTAAGAAATACCGCAGGAGCCTACCCCGCTGCTGTGTGACCCCCGAGGGGACCCCCGGCGTGGAGATCCCCCCTGTGTGCAGGAGAAATGCGGGTGCCTACCCCGTGTTTGTGCCGTATTATAAGTGCTGCCTGGGGCAGCTGCATGTCTAAAAGCACAACGGGAGCCTACCCACAAAACATATAACTGACACTGTAAGTACAACAACAGTGACAGTCCTGGCATTCGAACAGGCAGTACTGAAGGAAATTCAAACAATCGACTCTCAGAACATCAAAGGCTAACAGAACTTGAAGAAAGGTGAGAGGAAGGCACTCATGGACCTGAAAGAGAATACTACACTTGTCATTAAACCAGCTGACAAAGGCGGCACAATCGTTATCATGGATAAAAACATGGATCACAAAGAATGCATCAGATTGCTATCAGATGAAAACAGCTATGAAATCCACCGGATTTACCCTACTCCAAGACTTGTGAACAAAATCAGAACCTTGGTGGATGAGGGCCTGATGAATGATTGTAAAACCAAACATGAGGCTGAGTTTCTGGTGGGTGATAATCCCTGCACCCTCAGATTCTATACTGTCCCCAATATACACAAAAAACAGGGTGCCCCCACCAAGGAGACCTATAGTGTTGGGAATAGGTTCAGTTCTTGAACCTCTTTCACAATTCTGCGATTGGTGTTTGAGACCTATCGTACAGTTGTCTACATCTTGCCTAAGACACTAAAGATGTCCTGTGCCTACTTAGAGACCTCGAGATCATCCCAGCTGAAGATCTTTTCATTACCATGGACATCGAGGCATTATACACCAGCATACCTCACAGACGCACATTGAGGGTGGTAGAACACATTCTCCTGGAAAGAGACTGGGAGTTCATGACGCTCAGACATTTCATCATGGAGTAGGCAGAATTAGCTCTCATGGAAAACTTCTTCGAATATGAAGATGCAATATACCATCATATCAGAGGGACTTCCATGGGAAGCTCTTTTGCTCCGAGCATGGCATGCCTCTACATACACCAATTCGAAGTAAACCACATCTTCCATCAAGGCAACTCGTTTGCAGCACAATTGAAAGTATGGAGATGATATATCATCATTTGGCATGGCAACCAAGATGAAGCTGGATCAATACTAGAGATGAACATCTGAACTTCACACATGCAGTCTGCACGGTGGGAGCTGTTTTTCTGGACCTAGCTATAAGCATGACAGCGGAATGGATCCAGACTAAAGTTCACAACAAGAGCACAAACAAAAACAGCATACTACTTTTTGAGAGCTTCCACCCCAGATCACTGGAGCAAAATTTGCCAGTAGGTCAATTACTCAGGATCCGGAGGAATTGCTCTCGTATGGAAACCTATGAGGAACAGGCTGAGACTCTGGAGAAGAAGTTGATTGAATAACACTACCCTTGAAATATGATCGGAAGAGCAAGGAAAAGAGCTAATAACAATAACCAAGATGGTCTACTTGAACAACAAGAAAAGAAGATGAATGAAAGAGTAGTATGCATCACCACATACACCCCATAATCGAATAAAGTACAAAACATTGCACATAAACAATGGCATATCCTTAATGGGGCACAAAAACAGTGCCCGCCCCCCAACTATTTGCTTTCAGATGTTACAGGAGAATCTGGGATGAACTTGTTCTTACTAAGGCACCACCTCCAAGGGACCTGAACCAAACCACACTATGGGGCAACCAAAGACCAGTTAGACACTACGCATGCAGAGGATTGAAGAACCGGGTATTTAAACCCAGCGGCGCCAGGGGACAACGCCCGAAGTCTTTGAGTTCACCTGTCTTAGAGTACAGAGACACGGGATACTTCTTGATGACGTCAAAGATCAAATTTATTGGCTGCAATCAGGAACAGAGGTCTACGAAGCACACACGGGTGGTTCGCTAGAGACTGCACAAATTCAATGAGCGTAGCATGGTCTTTTATGCCACAAATCACATTCCTGGCTAGCATTAATTACATTCAAACTAGCCAATGACAAAGTGACATTTCAGAGGTATCACATAACGACAAACCCACTTTCAGTTGTCCAGCCCACCAGAAATGACAAGGCAGAAACTAACATTCCTGTTCGGTCAGGCCGGACAAACCCATCATAAAACCTCAACCCAAGTCAGTGATTATGTCGTAAAGGAAGGAGCAGAAACAGATTGGAAACAAGATAGAAGTGTGGGTGCAGTGTACTATAAACTTCGGCATGTCCTGCTCTTTGATCTCTATCTGATCAGCTGCCTAACAAGGAACTGGCTCAACAAGTTTAGCCTCGGGCAAGGGAGTCCGTTCGGCCAGGTCACGCAGAAGTCAGCTAAAGGTGTACGTGTCCCAAGGACTTGCATGGCTACAGTCATCCTGCAGTCATCAGTCTAATGTGAGGGCAACCCACAAAATGGCTGCCGCACACAAAATGGAACCCAAGGGTTCAGAACAAAACCCATAAATACCTAGTGTTCCCATTGATCGATGATGACGAAAACACTCGTATATACCGCATTCGTCATTTGCGGTTCGTTGATACCAAAATCGTCATGATACGATAACCTTTATTGAACGGGTTCAGGATTCACGGAACCTTAGACCCTCCTTTTGCCCTTACATTAGGCAATAACCTAAACCCACTTCAATCTGAATCCAGGTCTATATTCATCAGATCATCAAGATGTTGCTGTAGCATCATCCTAGTACTTAGTAACTCTCTCTGGACAGGTCTCCTCGAACACGAAGTAGCACAAAGGCCACATACAGCAGGAGCACACTGTACACAGAGACAGAACAGGAAAAGGATAGCTAATACCATCCCAATGACCATCAGAATCTTCCATCCCCACGTGGATAACAGATCCCAAAACCATCCCATCAACGACCAATCTCCTTCGGCCATATGTACAGATTCGGAGATCTTATGCAGCTTGGAAATGGCCTGGAAAACTGTCGGAGCGTTGTCTGGAATGAAAATGCAGCAGCTCGATTGGATCAATTTACAAACCCCTCCTCTATCTGCAAGTATGACATCAAGAGCAACTCTGTTCTGAAGTGTCATAAGTCTATCCGACTGGAGCTCAGCAGTCAAGTTACTAAGGGCACCGGCAGTTTCGACTATGGTGGACTCAACCACTCTCGTCAATTGTTGAATGTTCCTGCTGTTAACCATAGGTCCCCAAAACGGCAGAAAACCCTTCAGAGAATCTCCCAATTCTTGTTCTGCGGTATCTTCCTTACTTAAGACACCTCTAGCAACTCTCATCTTATGGTAATCTGCCGCAGCTGTAAAAGTGGGAGGCAACAGGAACGAGACAAAACATGTGCCCGAGAAATCAGGGGGCAACCATGTATACGCTCTGTCATGGCAAATGAAGTAGGTACCCTTAGCTGCTAAAAACGATGGGGAAGTCTGGGACGCAAAAACATATGTCTCAGTGCAAACACTATTCCCCAACTGAGCTCTTGGATTCTTGCCATTACCTTGCAGACAGTAATGACCCTGATGGAGCACTATCCAAATCGGAGAGGATCTTTTCGCTCGCTGGTTCCCACTCAGACTAACTCCATATCCAGTAACGTTCCATCCAATATACGCTAGTGTCTCATCTCTCGGGATAGTCTCATAGGAATCTATTCCTCTAATCATGTCTACTACTCCCTTAACTAGAGCACTATTCTTTGGATTGTCTTTCACAGAACGTAGGGGGTAGACTTCACGAGCATAGATGAACATTGTTCTGTATGCCCATACAGAACCATTGTAGCTGAATGGCAGGACCAGGTAAGGAATACCTTTATCAGTAGTATGGGGCATAAGGCCACACACCCAACAATTAATCGTGTTCACTACTAGCTGGTGTTGGTGCAGAAGCTGAACAAAGGAATTATTAGGGAATTCCATTCTCCTAATAGACTCATGTTCAGGAAAAAGGTGAAAAGAATGCGAAGAAACAGTAGGTGGAGGTGTAGGTTGCACAGTGGGCATGAACGTCACTTGAAAAGAGAATGTCACATAGCCAATTAAAAACATCATTAAGCTCAGTAGCAAAAACAAACACAATATTAAAAATCTTTTTCGAATGATCAATTTATACATCTGGCTTTTAAAGTTCATAGTTTCTACAGGTCTTTCCAACTCGAAGAAATCCATCCTAACTAATATGCTGCTCGCGGTGGTAGGGTTGTTCTATGCTAAGGAATGCCTCTGTCAACCTAGGGCAACTCCCTTAGGCCAACCAGAACCTTCGACCTAGTGTCTCGGGCTTGCACTCCAAAGACTTGGGCAACCGCGACCCTACAGCTGAACCCGGATGGCGGTTCGAAAAACAAAAATGAGTAGATCCTCGGTGGAGAGTTAACCTGTAAACAGCAAAAATCATAAAAACTTTATTTCTTTATTAGTCCCACGACTCTTGGTCGCAAATTATAGCGCTCTTTAGCAGGTAATGTCTGTTCTCAAAACAAGAGTTCAGGCTCGGTAGTGTTCAATCGATTCAAAGGAGGCACTGCTTCTTGCAACAGATTGTCACTTTCTTGCTCAGTGTTCGTACCAGTCAAACGAGCATCGCTGAATGGCAGAAAACGAGGCACGGTCTCAGTCTCAGAATCAGCAAGTCCCTCCTGGACCCACCGGTCGTACGGCAAGGGCAACGGAACCCGTTTACAATGGATGCGTGGATCCAGTTCTTTTTGCCGTGCACTCGTACTGCAGAGCGGGTTGCCAACAAAACTTGGTAGGGTCCTGTTCAGTGAGGCTGTTCGTTCTTGGTTCGCTGGAAGTTGCGCACCAGGACCCAGGTGCCAGGTTCAATAGCGTGGCCTGGATCGTCAGAAGCTGGCGGTAAGGAACTGTAAACCTGTTGGTGTAAGACACGCAGTTTAGCCGTCAGTTCGCACAAATAATCAAGCAACACAGGGTGTTCGATCTCACTGAATTTAGTTGGCCTTGGCACACCCCAAATGTTCGCTGGGCGACGAAAGACAACTTCATACGGACTTAAACCCATTCGTGAATGCACAGTCATTCTCGTGGACAGTAGGGCTAGGGGCAAAGCGTCTGGCCATTGTAAACCAGAGCTAGCTTGAATTTTGGCCAACTTCAATTTAAGGGTGCCATTATAGCATTCTACCAAACCAGCTGATTGGGGGTGCTTTGCAGCATGAAACTTCTGCCGGATACCTAATCCCTCGCATACTCTCTTCATCACTTGACCCACAAATTCACTCCCATTGTCACTCCAGATCATTCTCGGCAATCCAAACCTCGGGAAAAATTCTTTGATAAGGGCTTATGCTGTGGAAAAGGCAGTATTGTCCTTCAAAGGATAAGCTTTCACCCATCTAGAAAAAGAGCAAACAACCACTAACACATACTTTAGGTTGTTGCATCTCTCCATATGGATGAAATCTAGCTGCAAAGCCTCAAACGGATACGTTGGAGGAGCAAAATGACCAGCTGGAGTTGGAGTTCCCTTACCAGGATTGTACATCAAACACACCATACAGTTCTTGACCAAATTCTCTGCACATTTGGGAATTCCCACATTCTGCCATACTGGGGCTAACAATTTGCAAATCCCTTTCACGCTGATATGTGCCATTCCATGAGCCATTGTAACCACTGGAAGCACATAAGCATCGGGTAACAGCCATCTCTGATGCTCTGACAATTCAACCCAACAACCATTCGAGTCCAATTTACCCTTACTTTCTCTCCATTCACTCAACTCTTTCTCTGTAGCTTCAGCTTGGATGGATTTCACACTCTCAATCGTGTCTTCACACATACTTCTATCCGGAACCCATCTCGCCGGACCCGCAACATACATTCGACTCATCACATCTCTCGCAGTTTCTTTCGCGACTTCGTCTGCAAACGCGTTTCCGCGACCAACATCATCAGTAACTTTCTTATGCGCACTGCATTTCACGATCGCAACTTGCAAAGGCAAAGTAAGTGATTCAAGGAGCTCATTCACCAACTGACCATGCTGGATCTTCGTACCATGCGAAGTCAGAAACCCACGCTCTCTCCACAAACGTCCAAAACTATGAGCCACACCAAACGCATACTGGACGTCAGTGTACACAGTCACTCTCTTTCCTATCACTAACACACACGCTCTTGTTAATGCAATCAACTCTGCTGCTTGCGCTGAATTATGTGGGATACGTGCAGCTTCAACAATCGTATGCAAAGTCGTAACAGCATATGCAGCAGTCGTATCACCGTTCGGAAGCTTGAAGCACGAACCATCAACCCATAAAGTACCATCACACTCTGGAAGAGGAGTATCCCGAAGGTCTATCCTCCCTTTCGTTTCTTCCTCAGTCCTAAGGAAACAATCATGCTGTTCAGAACCATTGTCTGTCTCAGCTGAAATCGGCAACAACGTAGCTGGATTCAACGTGTTGCATCTCTTAATGTGCACATGACTCGCTAACAAGGTCAATTCATAACCCGACAACCGAGCACTAGTTAAGTGCTGTGTCTTGGTACGGTTCAACAAGGTATCCACTGCATGTGGAACCATTACGATTAACGTGTTGTCCATCACCAAACCAGCAGACTGTCGAATTGAAACAGCCGCTGCAGCTGTAGTTCTCAAACAACTCGGCAACGCTCTAGCTACTGGATCCAAAGTCGACGAAAAATAAGCACATGGACGCTGCTTATCACCAAACTGTTGAGTCAAAACTGACAATGCACATCCCTCTCTCTCGTGGACATACAATGTGAAAGGCTTACCGTAGTCGGGGGTACCCAACACAGGAGCCGAACACAACGCATCGCGCAATTCTAAAAACTCTTCTGACATTCGTCAGTTCAAGGAATAGGATTTGGAGTATCCTTAACAGTAAGAGCTATCAAAGGTTTTGCAAGAAGTGAAAAATTCGGGATCCACTGTCTACAGTATGATGTAATACCCAGGAAAACACGTACTTATCTCTGTATCGTAGGCACACTCATTTTCGCAATCGCTTGAATTCTTTCTGGGGTCAGTTTCCTTCCCTCCTTCGATAAGAGGTGACCTAAGTAGGTTACTTCTTGTCGACAATATTGCAACTTCGAAAGAGAAACCTTATGATGGAAATCAGACAAACGACGTAACAACGACAAAGTAGCCTCTCTACAAATCTCTTCATTGTCAGCAGTAACTAACAAATCGTCAACATACTGTATAAGGGCAGCACCATCAGGTAGAACAAGCAAATCAAGTTGTGTCTTCAAAGCCTGACTATAGATCGATGGACTCTCACAATAACCTTGAGGAGCGCGCTTAAACCGGAAACTTCGGCCTCCTAAAGAGAAGCCAAAGATATCCCTATTCTCCTCGGCAATCGGGATGCTGAAGAAAGCATTCTTCAAGTCAATCACCGAAAACCAAGTAGCAGAAGCTGGAATCAAAGTCAGTAAAGCAGTGATATCAGGCACAACAGGAAATTGTGGAACAACTATTTTATTCACCTCGCGAAGATCGATCACAAACCTATATACAGGAGGCTGTGAAGTATCAGTTCTTTTCAGAACAGGCAAGACCAGACTATTGCACACATTACCTCTTGTTTCTTCAATCACACCCTTCTCAATTAGATCATAGATGATCGCCAAAAGTGCTCTTTCACCATCGCTAGAAATTCGATACTGTGGAATATGTGGCAACCTAGCATTTGCTTTCAACGTTACAACATATGGCGGAATCTCTAAAAGACCCACATCATTAGGACCAGTGGCCCAAAGAGAATCAGGCAGAGCAGACAATTCAGATGGAAGTCGATCTTTAGATAAATACATCGGAGAGATCACTCTCTTACCCAATGTAAGCTGTACACCTGAAGGAGAACAATAGAGTGTCGCATACAATCTCTTCAACAAATCTAATCCCAGCAAGTTCTCACCACAACCTGTCGTCAGAATGAGGGGTGCTTCGAATTCACAAGGTCCAACAGAAATAGACAACGGACTAGAAATCGGATTCGTAACCGGGGCGCCAGAAAAACCTACTGATACATTCTTGAAGCCAGACAAAGGTGCGCAAGGGAGTTTAGAGTGCATGATAGAACTCTTCGCAGCACCAGTATCCAACAGAAAAGGCTCTGACACACCTGATGAAATCACTTCAACATAAGGTCCACTCTGATCTACTGGAACTGAAACAACTCCCTCTCTTTGTCTATGGCTGTCCTAGCAATCATTACCCTCCATATTCTCACCTTCAACATAGTAATCGTCCGCATAGTACTGTGGCGTCCTACCAGACGCACCATTCTGCTGATCAAAGCTATTCATAGAATTCTGTGGAGGCAAGGAACGCGCATTCTGAGGAAACACACCACGTCCTCTACCTCTAGGAGCTTGCTGAGTACCTCAACCTCTCACACCAGAAACACCATTCGTGCGCTGTAACAGAACCGGACAACTATTCTTGAAATGACCCTCTTCTTTGCAATACGCACACTGATTAGGGCCTACGGGAAAACGCTGTTGAGAAGACTCGAACCTTTGCGAGTTTCTCTGATATTGCTGGGGTTGCTGATAATCGCGCTGATTATTACGAGGCGGATAAGCTTGCTGCAAAAGAACCTTAGTCTTCAATTCTTTAGTCTTTTTATCCGCTTTCTCTAACTCATCTTTGTGCCTATTTTCATAGTACTGGGCAGTAGCCAAAATCTGCGCTGACGTAGAAACAGCCCAAGCACTCTCTGAATCTTTCAACTTATTACATAGTTCGGGAAGCAGATTATGTACGAATTTGTCGACGAACAATCTCTGGCCACCCTCAGTAGCCATATTCTGAGCACTATGATCTACAAAAGTCTCTTCGAATCGCGTGACAAAATTGGACACCGTCTCATCTTTCTTCTGCTTACACGCAGACAACTTGTCCCAATTAACACGCACTTCAGGCATCAAAGTCTTCATATATGTAATTATCCTACCAGACAGTTGAGTAATAATATCTTCAGGCTTAGCACCTCCTACTTGTCTATCATTCGCAGTACGAAGATTAACCCATGTATCAACTAAGTCTTGCGCATGATCCGTATGACGAATCTTACTCCAAATAGGCTGTGGAACAACGTTCCTAAACAACATATCTATATCTGCCAGATTCATGATACACAAACTCACAGTCTGAGTCAACTCTTTATAATATCCTGTCGGATTTTTGCGCGGATCAGGCAAAGACTGCTTAATAGCTAAAACTTCAACACGTTTCCAAGGAACATGTACCCAAACACGCTGGAAGTGAGCAACAACAGGTGGAACAGCATTTGGATCAGCAGGTCTCCAGACTGGAGGAACCTCTCGCATCGGATATTGACGCGCTGCTCTCCTAACTGACGAATCAGACTCAAACAATGACCTAGAAGGAGACTCACTCCTAAACGACAACAATGTCGCAACTGCTCTTTCAACATCAATACCCACTATAGTTCCCTTCGCAAACTCGGACTGCACACTGAACAACTCAGGCAGAGTCTGTCCCAAATCACCCTCTTCCCATTCTTCACGAAGGAAAGTACATATATTGTCAAAGACATACCTCTGCTTTGGTGCTTCCCATTGACAGAAGACGTCCATAACAGACTCTAAATCATATCTCAAAGGATAAGTAACCCATTTACGCGCTAAATGATCCAATACTTCCCGCTCATCGGGACCAGGCAATTGGCTACGCAATTGTTTACGCGCTGAAACAGGGGTCATACTCAATGACCCAAAAAGAGGAGACAAAAGACCAGTAACAGTATTAGTCATTCTCTGTCGAACAGAAGGAGAAGTTGACAAAAGAACAGGAGACAAAGCAGATTGAGAAGAAACCAACGTTGGAACAGTAACAGAAGAAGTAGATAACACAGGAGTAGGAGTAGCAGACGAAGAAGGTAGCAAAGTTGGCGGCCCTTGAGAAGGCTGCGTCAAAAGAGTAGGAGCCAACTGAAGAGGAGCTGGCTGTGGTACAATAACAGGAGGCACAACAACTAGGGGTTGCGCAACTAAAGGGGGCGGTGGTGCCGTAGCACTCTGCACAAAAGGGGGTGGCGAACTCAATAGATGCGACATTAAAGGATCCTTCGCAATGTCTTCCTTATCTTCCTGCTCTTTAAGCGGCAAAACTGGGTAGCACTTATCTACCGCTAACTTCCTAACCCTAAGCATCTGTTCGCTCTCTTGTTCTTCGTCATTATCCCTAAACGCTATAGCAGCTTGCACCATTGACAAACCTCGTTCTCGTTTATTCTTCTTGGCTAATTTAATTTCTTTCTGTTTGGCTTCCTTTCGCCATAAGCGGAAAGAGTCAAACATTGCCGGCCAGGCTTTCTTCTTGAACAATCTAACTTCGAGATTATCTAAAATCTCAGTTTCAAAACTACCATAACGGGGCCACTGTAGGACACCGTCTTCCTTCGTGTATTTTACCCAGATGTCATTATAACCAATGGGGCCCACTCCATGCTTCACATACAGTTCATATGTCGGAGTTTCAATTGGAGGAACCGGACACGAGTCCTCCAATCGGGAATCCCTATTACAACCAAAACCAAATATCTTTCCAAGTCTGCTAAGACCAGGCATCTTCGCTCACTAGTCTAGCTTCAAACTTCAAAGGATTATCGAATACGATAGCCTCGTGAAAACACGAGTCCCTCGGCTTTGGGGCCTGCAGCTACCAAATCAAAGCGATCCCGAAGGATACCAAAACAAACTAAGGACTGGGAGACGCTCTGCTCATACTTAACTGAGGTATCGATGACGTCGCCAGAAGACCCGTCTAATGTCTCGCTTTACAAATCATCAAAAGGCTCCAAGACAGGGCGACAGTCAGGGCAGCAGTCCCTCGTAGCCGTTGGAAAGCGGGGAACTTCGCAGCAAATACTTTCGGACCACGACGACATACAGGGGTCGATGAAGTGGCAGGCCTTCCTCCAGAATTTTCACACGAAGCTCCTCATGATCTTCAGGCTTGGACCGGTACCGCTGAAGTCGCCCCACGTTGGGCGCCAACTGAAGAACCGGGTATTTAAACCCAGCAGCGCCAGGGGACAGCGCCCGAAGTCTTCGAGTTCACCTGTCTTAGAGTACAGAGACACGGGATACTTCTTGATGACGTCAAAGATCAAATTTATTGGCTGCAATCAGGAACAGAGGTCTACGAAGCACACACGGGTGGTTCGCTAGAGACTGCACAAATTCAATGAGCGAAGCATGGTCTTTTATGCCAAAAATCACATTCCTGGCTAGCATTAATTACATTCAAACTAGCCAATGACAAAGTGACATTTCAGAGGTATCACATAACGACAAACCCACTTTCAGTTGTCCAGCCCACCAGAAATGACAAGGCAGAAACTAACATTCCTGTTCGGTCAGGCCGGACAAACCAATCATAAAACTTCAACCCAAGTCAGTGATTATGTCGTAAAAGAAGGAGCAGAAACAGATTGGAAACAAGATAGAAGTGTGGGTGCAGTGTACTATAAACTTCGGCATGTCCTGCTCTTTGATCTCTATCTGACCAGCTGCCTAACAAGGACCTGGCTCAACAAGTTTAGCCTCGGGCAAGGGAGTCCGTTCGGCCAGGTCACGCAGAAGTCAGCTAAAGGTGTACGTGTCCCAAGGACTTGCATGGCTACAGTCATCCTGCAGTCATCAGTCTAATGTGAGGGCAACCTACAATATGGCTGCCGCACACAAAATGGAACCCAAGGGTTCAGAACAAAAACCATAAATACGTAGTGTTCCCATTGATCGATTATGACGAAAACACTCGTATATACCGCATTCGTCATATGCGCTTCGTTGATACCAAAATCGTCATGATACGATAACCTTTATTGAACGGGTTCAGGATTCACGGAACCTCAGGATGTGTGGCATGCCCATTTACCAGCACAACCAAAATGGTGGATATAAAAACAAACATTTCATGGATATTAAAAAACTTTAGCAACTGTAACAGCGAGAATGTTGTTTGCTCACATGCCCCTGCAATCTTATGTATGTGGGAATGACAACTAGAAAAATCAAGGTCCGCATCAACGAACACATGAGAACCATTAGATGCAAAAAAACAGATACTAAGTTGAAAGCATTGCTTTGAACACAATCACAAGGACTCAGATCTGAAATGTGTGGTACTTGAGGTCATAAAAAAACAGGCCCTGATATCCAGAGGATCCTCCACACGAGAGAACAACAGTGGTGCTATCGCCTACGTACATGGGATACAGGACTGAATGATGAAATACCATGGCTCCAGATTGGAAATGAATACAATCTCAATGAGAATAATTTTGTTGTAGACCTGGGCGCACAGACAATAGCCTACCTGTCTGCGTCCAGTATGGGCATCACTATATTAAAGAAATAGCCACGGCCTTTCCATCCTTTACCCAAACCATTAATAGCACCTTTGAAAATAGTTAATATTCGTGAAGGAGCGTGAACACTACAGGTTCTTTGACCTTTCCACCTCATTCTGCCCGTACTCCTCCACACCGGCACTAAGCAATTACTATGAATCTGTTATTACATCACAGATTACCATGATGTGCGAAAGTTCACAACGCCTTGCACATAAAATCCAATCCTTGGGCTTTCATAATTATTTGCTTAAATGTGTGATTCAATGGCACCCATGTACAGTCTATTTGGGGGGCGCCTGCGAGTTTGAACACACATTGCACACCATTGCTTGACCCATACAAAGTATTTCTATTCTTTAGAATTTTTAAACCACCCTGCATTTGCGGTCTTGATTGCAAAAGAGGGGCAGTACCATAAAGACAAAGAGGGGCTGAACAGCCTGACGCGGCACGAAGACGCGCCGCCCAGGCAGCGTTTGGCAGCTTCCCCGTGACACCGGTAACCATCGATGTCGAGCTCAGTGACAATGGTGTAGTGAGTGTCATATATACATGGGTGAATCAAACTTATTTACACATTTTAATGAAAGAGTAGTTTAAAAATGGTCAGAAAAACGAGGACACCAATATCTCTGGTAGTTTGCACAGTTGCTTGTTAATTTAGAACTTGTCACTGAACACGTTTCTTTCACTGTATTATATGGCACCACAATCTTGCATTGAATTGTTGACAGCCTTATAACAAAAATACATATCAATACTGCTTTATTGAACAAAAAGTAAATTCTCCGTTCGCAATGCAAATTTGTGTTTTTTTGTGTTTCAAATTTATTTGCTATATATTAATGTTCCAAACTCAAATGAATGTTTGATGATCAAGCTCATAATTGTGAAGCAATTGTACTTTCCCGACAGAACCTTTGTATCTTTTCACACTTGTTATTTACAGCGCTAAAAATGGTAAACACTTGAAAGCACTGTAAAAATAATCAGGTTCTAATTTGATGGTAGGACCAACATGCACACCTAGCAAGGTAATCTGCTTTAGATACCATGTGTCCTCTTCGATTTGCAAAATCAAACAGAGAAGATATGTTTTTGTGCTCCCATTGCTATCGGGCAGCGGTGCAGAAAACAGATGGTGAGTCTGAATGGTAACAGAAAGCACATTCACGAAGAGGTAGGAAATCTGACAACACACTGAGCCAAAAGCCACATCACTTCTTCTGCAGTCATATCCCAGCCGCAGTGGAGTGCATGCTATGGAGTTGGGGCTCAGCGGGAAAACTGTCTCATCTTCCAGAGTCAGTTTCAAGAACAAGGCAAGAGCAGGCTTCTGCCTTAAGTCTAGAGGAGCAGAAGACCATCCGCATTATCGTAAAACTAACAAAGATTACAGGGGTAGAAGTGGCGCAAAATGTCACTTTGCCAAAGGTAGCAAAAATCCATGGACCAGCCCTGGTTAGCTTTCTTTGGTACCCACTATTTCCATTGGAGAATGTTTGAAGGGGAGTGAGGACTACAAAGCACTTTAAGATGAACTACACAATGCTTCTTACATTTTCCAACAACTCCGCACGATAGCTTAGAGAAATAAGGCATCATATGCGTTAATAGTTACAGCTCTGAAACGACGTACAGGATCACTTCTCTACATGCAGTATATTCTGACAAGCAAGCGAGGCACAGAGGGCACTCAGTCTAAATCTCTCAAGTAATATTTCTATTTGTCTTTTGTGCTTCCAGTTACTGGTCTTCCAGATGTAAACATAAGACCACATTGGCAGGTCCCGCCCACGTAACTTACAATTGCCGTCTGTGAAAAAGAAAGGAAACCTAAACTGCAATAATGCTCGCTTGAGAAGAATCATGCCAAATACACAGAGAAACGTGTAGCGGTCAAGATATCTGTCTGTTTGAAACATGCAGTTTAAAGTTCAAATGCATCCATGCTTAAAGTTGAAGCTTGATGTACCACACAGATGAATAGATAAAACACTGCATGCCGCGCTGATCAAGAGGGAAAGAGCAAATGAGTCGCTCGTTGTGATGGACAACCAGGAGGAAACATGATAGCCAATCCGAAGGAACAATTAGTAAAATCGTCTGGGCTTGAACCAAGTACCCAAAGAAGGGACAATTACAAGCAATGCACTAATGAAAAGGCAGCATTTTTGATAGGAACAAAAAAGAACGAATGGCAATCGATGGCCTTGGTTAAAGCCCATATTGTAGATACATCATGCTTCGCAGGGCAGCACATGCATGCTGACTCTAGGCTTTACCTACAAAGGAGATATGCCACAGCCATAACTCTTTTTTTAAATTGCTGGCGGGGTAGGAGGGAAAGTTGGGGATACAAGGAGGGAGGGATGAATGGGTGTCGGGGGCAACATGGACAGTCGAGGGGTTGGGAATTAAAGCACCTTTTTATTTTTTCAGGCTGGAGGTACAGCTCTGCCAAGTATCATGCATCAGTGGTTAGACCAATGCAGATTAGCGTGGAAGTCCTCATCACCATACTAAAATGCTTAATCATGCATTTATAGCACCTCCTAACACAGCGGCACTGCTAGGCATAAGAAACTGCAAATAGGAGCAGACCATTGAAAAAGCGCAAGCTGCTGGCTGCCTGCTGGGAGTGCTGTGCAAACTGTGCTGCCAGTGAGCCTGCATTATACAGTGCCGCCTTCAAGGTTGAGTTTCTTCACTAACAATAATGAACACAAATTGTCATCACACGGAATAATGCAGTCTCAGGTTCAGACTGCAGTGCACAATGAATCAGAGCCTCCGGTACTCAGCCACGTGACATGCCATGGCTAAGTCTGTTAAACTGACTGACAATTACCAGTGGCGGCTCCTCGTGGGAGTGCTTTGCAGCGATGCAATGCAGCGCTCGCAATGAAAATCGTTGGATTTATTTATTTATTTATTAACAGAACTCCGTTCGGCCTTAAGCTGGTGTTTACTACCCCCACCCCCACCCTTCCCCTCCCACACCTCACCCACCACCCTGCAGCACTTCCATGAGGAGCCGCCACTGATAATTACATCCTCCCTGGAGTGTAGTAATAACACTGAGACTAATCAGCTGTGCACTGCCCCTTGCTCAGACTGAGGCTGAGAGTGATGATGCATCCAGAGGGTGGCAAATTGCCCTGTTGTATTTTGAAAACTGATGCTTCCTGTACTCGACCCAGTCAGTGACAGTTAATTCAATTCCACAAAGTGAGTGATTGGATGATTGGCCAGTGACTCGGCAACTGATGGGCACAAGTATGTTTTTACTTTGCTACACGTTGTGTGCTCCTCGGCAGGCATAGAGTGAGTGGGGCTGTTGGCACCTCTCAGACCACGCATCGATACAGACCCCAAGCCTCATTAACAGTACTTTGTTTGTACTGCCTTGTGTGCTAGTGTGTCAGCACACTGAAGACTGGCACCAAAATGTATTTTTCAAAATCCCCCTGCCGCTCCCCAGGAAGGCATCGCTGCGAGTGGACGGGGCCCATGGGGCCCACCTAGTGACACGATAAACAACAAATCGCTCATGTCACACATGCTGCTCTCAATAGGCATCCGCATGTGGGAAGGCACAGGATGGCAATCTGTTTGTGTCCAATCATGGCAGGGACATGTGCCACGCTGTAATGATTCAAAAAGCTGGGGCGGCTGTCAAGTGTGGCAGACGGTCAATGCGCAGGGAGTTTTTCCCCGTCTACACCCATGAGAGAGAGCACAAGGTCTCCACTTACTCTTACTCCACATCGTCACCATCAGCACTGAGCAGCAGAAAACGACAACACACTAGGTAGCAGCATCTCTGTACTAGTGAGTATCAAAAAGCAGACGGTGTGAGTCCACACACAGGAGCAGCTATAACATGAGAGTCAGCATTTATCCGTATATGTATATAACCCCCTCAAGACTCCACAGGATAGACCCTGCTAGGTCACACCATTGTACCACATGCAGCGCTCCAAATGCAGACTTCGCTCATCTCGCTTGGACCTGTCCGAACATACATTCATACTGGGTAGCTATACACAAGATGGTGAGCGACATGATCAAGGTTCAAATGACCCCCCTACCTGACATCGCCCTTCTGGGTTATGTTAACCAGTTCCCACAGGAAACTCGTAGGTTTGTGGCCATTAGCTTACTCCTGGCCAAGAGGTAGGTAGCCGTACATTGGGGGATAAAACAGCACCCTCTGTGAAAGCATGGCTGAGGAGCATGGCATCCTGCACCACAAACAGTGACATATATAGTCACCAACACTCCCCCACCTCCAGGCCCAATGATATATGGGGCCCTTTCAGGGATTATCTACTGGCGCAGCAGCGAGACCCCCTTACGCAGCAGGAACAGGGCATAGACCCTACTGGAGTGGGCTGAATTGTCTCAAGATTTGTGTCGTTACACGCTTGCACTAGGAGCTGTACTTTCTCCTGTCACTACAGTTGTTGCGCGCCCACTGCATGCTGGGGTAAGCCACCGGGATGGTTCGGTGTTGGAGACTGTTGGGGTCAGAGTAAGGTTGGACTCTCGGGGATCCGCTTTAAGTCATGTATGATTATAATGCATCACGGACTGAGCAACCTGTGATGTATGTTTTTGCAGTGCATGTTAAATAACTGACTTTGTCCCAGTGTACTGTTCTTCTTATACCTAAATGCAAAATAAAGTTTTAAAAAAACCAAAAAACCTGAGAGTCAGCACGCAGAAGGCCAGCAGAGGGAGTTGGTAAGTTTCAGGCAGGGCAACCATTAAGAGAAACACTGTGCCGTTTGGGGTGATCATGTTTGTATGTCATATTGTGGTTCTCTAAAACAATGAGAAAAGGAGATATACAATCTAGTTTCTAAGTTGTGATAAAAGATGTATTTATATAGCTAAATTACATCCTGGCCCAACAATTTTGCACTTTTCAGAGACAGTAATGCCATTATTTGCCCATAGTGCGGCAAGGGTAAGAGCTGCCCTGGTAAGTAGTGGCCAGTCCTGGAGTTTCTGACATTTTTATAGTGGAGGATGGTTGGGATAGTAACCTTCCATTTGAGGTACTTAGCAGCTGTTTCAAGATTGTTTTAGAGCTTTTCATTACTCAAAAGACTGTCATTTCACTTTCTTTGCACTTCAGTGCTTGGTTTTACTCAAGAGAACGTGTTACTCTAAGTGTCACATATTTGGTCATTGAATGTCACTCATAGGTACATTTAAACCATTGAAATGTCACACATAAGCAGCACATAAGCAGCTATGGAGGCACCTTGGGTGTGTGGATGAGTAAGGGGGGCAACACAGACAATGGATGATAGAAGGGAGGGGCTCATTGCAGGCAAATTGACAACGCATGGTGGGAGAGTGGGTAGAAGCAAACACTGGCAGCATCAAGGACAACAACAAGAGGAAGGGTGGGTGGATTAAGGTACAGAACAATATGGGCAACAACAGAGAAGGGTGAGTGGGGAAAGCAACAACACAAGAAAAACGGAAGGAGTGAGGGTGGGTGGGATTGCAAGCAACAACACAAGGAAAAATAGAAGAAGGTAGTGTAGGTGGAGGCAAGCGACAACAAAGGCAACAACTGAAGGAGGGTAGGTGTTGAAAGCAACTACACAGGCAACACTGGACGAAAGGAGAATTGGTGGGGAAAGCAACAATAACTGTTGCAACAACGGAAAACGGGTGGGTGGGTGTAAGCAAGCAACACAGGAATGAGGATGGAGGTGGATGTTGCAAGCTGCAACATGGACAACATTGGAAGGAGGGAGGGTGCAGGGTACGTAACAACAAGTGCAGCAATGGAAGTAGGGTGGGCAGGTAGAAGCAATCAATAATGCGGACAACAATGGAAGGAGGGAGGGTGGGAGCAAACAATCAACAACACTGGCAACAATGGAAGGAAGGAAGGAAAGAAGGAGAGTGGGTAGAGGAAGCTACAACATGGGCAACAACGGCAGATGGGAAGGTGGGTGTAGCAGGCAAAAACACAGGCAAAAACAAAAGGAAGTTGGATGGGGAGGGTAAGCAACATGGACAACACTGGAAGGAGGGAGTGTGGGTACGCAACATGGATGAGTGAGGAACCCTAAGTGGGAGAAGTACATGAGGGAGCCAGCTGAACAAGACGCACTCTAGTATAGCGCTTAAACACATAGAAAAAGTAAGGATGAAAAATCATGATCAGTGGAAGGATACAAGTAGTGTGTCCATTTGAGTGGAAGGACAAACACGCAAAAACAAAGGAAGCCTACTTGCCAATAAAAAGCAAACAAAAGAGAGTCACAATAAAGCCAATGAATGGTAAGCAATGAGCGGGCTTTAAGCCCACTCTTGGAAAACAAAAGATCTCAAATTCACAGCGCTTGCTCTGCCTAGGCGAGAGCTCCAAAGCAAATGTATACAATTCTGTATGTTTTCTTTTGACATATAAACCTAAAACAGCATGTATGTGAATAAATCATTTAAAAGTGTCCATTTTTTAAAAACTTAATAAAGGAAATGGAGGCATGATTTTTACCAATGTGGACTTACAATTTTACACAAATTTGTTTCCACCTACTAGCTCTTGGCTGTTCCAAAATAGCAAATGTAAGCAAATTATATTTTTTTCTAGTTTAACCCGATTATCAAGTATCTGTATGTCATGTGAGATTGCAGTCTTCACTTTTTAATTACACCATGTTGCATTCTGGGACTGGAAATGTTTCTCTTTTAAGTTTGACAGTACAGGTGAAAAGTGATAGCAAGTAAAGTGGTAATGTGGCTAAATGAGAAGGACATTGAATATGCTTTGTGGGCATCAACAGTGCATTAGTCAACAACTTGAAGAGAATCAGTACTTTCCAGGTACCTGCAGTGCAAACCTAAGTCAAACACAAAATAGCTACTGGTACAATAGTACACCTGTGCACTGTTACAGGCACAGGTGTACTAGATGACTTTCTAAGGAGCCAAGAGCAGTGCATACGAATTTGAGGGAAACATTTCAAAATAATGAGAAATGAGAAACAAATCATTAGTCTGGATCTCTTGTTGGTTTTTGATGTTGAATGCATTGTCTATTCGGTTTGCTTATGGTGCCGTGTTATTTAATGGCGGCAAGCCTGGTTGCCACTGGTTATAGCACACACTTGCCTTGTACTATAGCATTGAGTATTTGACATTTTACAAAAATTCAAAATTAGTAGATAACACAACGTGGCCATAGAAGCTAAGTAAGCAGTGTGCCAAAAAATGGCTCATACTGGCTGTATTTAGAAGCACCTAACCAGTGTTAACATTTACCGGCATAGAATATGACAAGGTATTCACTTGTTGGCAAATTTAGCAGAGTATTTATCTGTCACGTCACACCCTTCGTAGTAACTTCCACTCTGCTTTATAGGAATACCAAATACTATGGATTACACATTGCTATAGTATCTTGTATCCCCTTCTATTCAATGGTTACCTTTTAGCCATTGACCATTTGAAATTAGTTTTTTTATTTTATTTGGCATGGTCTATCAGCAGGTCTATCTACATTTGGTATTTTTAATGAACCCTCACATTCAGTTCTTGTGGAGGATACCTGTACGCTGCTGTAATATTTTGTTTAAAAAGTAAACGCTTATGCTTCCCCATACAAGTCAATACATACTGTTCTTAATATCTTCACAAATTTTGGGAAATACTTGGGGTATGCCATTAACTGGGGTAGGTCTGTGTTGTTCGTGTTCCATGGGCAGACGCCACGTCTCCCCAAGGACTGCACGCCAGTGGTCGCAGTAGATGGTTTCATATACCTGGGAATCTTTGTTACATCAGATCCGGCCCTCTTTTACAGTCATAATTTGTCAACCCCGCTGGCCAGACTGCGAGCAGACGTTAAACATTGGAGGTCGCTGCCCCTGTCTTTGGTGGGCCGTGCTGCCCTTTTTAAAATGTTGGCACTCCCGTGATTTTTATATATCCTCCAAAACTGCCGCACCGAATTCCAGATGCATACTTTGTAGCGGTTGAGGGAGAGGTACACACACTGTTAAGGGATGGTAAGGCCCCTTGAATAGCGCTTCAAAAACGAACAAAGGATGGTACTGTAGTGTAGTTCCTATATTCCCAATAGGCTCTGCGCATTAGAATAACATAAACAGCAGTGTAGACGTAGGACTGAGGTCATCTCTACTGACTATGTTAGACTTAATTAGTTTTTGCCAGCTAGCTCAGAGGTCACTAGAAACTTTCTCGAATGTTCAGGAAAGGGTTAACCGTCCTGATTTAGACAAGAAGGGATTAGTTTCTGACATCCGCATAAACATGACAACTTTGCTCCCTCAGAATAAAGAGTGTATCTCTAGAGTCGTGTGAAAACAATAGGCAGCTATTTCACTCAGTCAATCGTGCATGCTTAATTTCACCAGAGTGCAGAGAAATAGAGAGACGGGCGTTTTCAATAAAAGGTGTTATTTTATTGAGCAGTCTTCTTTCTCATGCAAGAGAAATGAATTGCCACAATTGCAATACTTATCATAAAGTAAAGTGCGTACAGTAAAAGTAGTATTATGAAATAATACTGTAAAAGCATTGATATGGTTTCTTAGCCATATGATACTTTAAAATGGATAAAATATATACATACATAAAAACATACTATCTATGACTTAGCGCGTCCCACAAGTAAGAGAGAATATAACGGCTCCACATTTTTTGTGAGACCAGATTTTGCCCACACCACCGTTGAAAGGAGGTGGAGGCTGAGACAGCTATTTTCTCCTTTTGAGCAAATGGGCGCTAAAGTTTTTTTACAGAACCCTGCTCGACTGAAAGTAATTTTATGGGGAGCAACTCGTAGTTTCACCAGCGAAATACAGGCTGAAAATTACCTCAAAGAGATCTCAGAGACTGCAAAAGATAATACCGGAAAATGATTAAGAACTAAATTTTCTCTTAGGATGTGGATTGGATAATAAGTTCCAATTCTTTATATTAATATTAGGTGTAGAACTTTTGTTTTTCATAGACTCTCTCCCAATTTAATTATAATATTCACGTGGGGCTAAGGGGGGGGGAGTGCACTGAGGCGTACTGTTCAACGGACGCCCACACCTGGATCCGGCTGGACCCAGGATGCCTCAAGGGGAGGGGGGGAGGGGAAAGGGGCACAGGACAGAATATAGGGAAAAGGACTGGGACATATCAAAACAAGGAAATTACACAAAAGGAACTCAAGATACATGTAAGGGAAACAAGGGCTGCACTCACGTTTAAATCGTTAATTTTGGCTAGACTAAACAGCTGGATCTGGCAAAAACTAGACAAAAACTTAAAGGCAAAGACAATGGTACTAGTAGCAAGGGTGGTATTGAGGGTAGAAAAGAAATGTTATCTCTTCAGTTTAAAAGGCAAGGAATAATAAAGATTAAGGGTGAGCTCAAAAGTTAAGGTGTTAACAATGAATGTATGTGGGCTGAATGATAGGCTGGAAAGACAAAAGGTAGCTTTATTAATTAAAAACACCCAGGCAGAATTTATATGTTTACAAGAGACACACATAGAAGGTAACAAGTCTCTCTTGTTGGAACAATTGGGGCTGCGCGTGCTGGCATATTTAAAACATGGGCCAAAGGTCAGGGGAGTGGCCATTTTAACTAAATTACCTAATGTTAGCACTTTGAAGAAATTAGAAGATCCCTGGGGCAGGTGGGCCCTGATTGAGTGTCTGATCGGAGAAGTCTGAATTACTTTAGGGTCCGTCTATGGGTCAACAGAGGATGACCCTGAAGTATTCGAGTTCCTATATATAGAACTGGCTAATTGGGCACCAAGAGTGATCCTAGCAGGAGATTTCAACATTGATGGGGCATCAGGTTTGGGACTGAATAATAGGGGCCTATACCAAGGAAGGAAAAAGAGGGTGTGTAGAGCAATCCGAAGTATGGCCAGTAACAATGCCTTTATGGATGTCTGGGAAGAGCTTAAAGAGGGTGAGGACGGTTTTACTTACTACTCGGCCCCCCATAGGAAGTGCATCCGTCTGGATTACTTCTTCACCTCCAGGTTACCTTCAAATACCCTCACGATAGCGAGGTTACCCCGTATTCTGTCTGATCATAACCCCCTAATATTGACAATAACGGGTAGTGGGCTTAAAAGACAGGCTAAATCATGGACATTTGAAAGGGAACTCCTGACGGATATAGACTATATTACACACATGCACGCTTGGATAAAGGGCTTCTGGGATATCAACAGAGGGAGTACTAATCCAGGAAATGATTGGGATACTTTTAAAGCCGGGGTGCGAGGTGAAACACTGAGTTTCAGCCTAGCCAAACAAAAAAAGGAGAAAGCCAAGGTAGATCGGGTAAACAGTGACCTGTTGAAAGCAGAGCAGAGACTGGAACAGGCTATTACTGAGGGGTGGGAGTTGGAACAATATCTAATGGAGACCATGATGGCTAAAGCGGAAGCAGAAGAGAGTATAGCAATAAAATCAGCTAAGATTTACAATGCTAAGAGAGAGCAATGCTATGAATACAGTGAAAGGGTAGGGCGGACACTCGCAACACGCACGAGACAGAGGATGGCAAAAGGTGAAATCAAAGAGATAAGAGACAGCGGGGGTAATATGGTTTCAGATGGGGAAGGCATCCTCGAGGTCTTTAGGGAGTTCTATAGCAAGCTTTATGAGGAGGAGCAGGACAGGGATCCTGCCGATATTCAGAGGTACCTGCAAGACCTACCAATTAAAACCCTACAGGAGATAGATAGGGACTCTCTCGAGACCTGCTTAGAGGCAGAAGAAATTAAGGAGGCTATGCTCAGCCTGCCCTCCGGTAAGGCTGCCGGGCCGGATTTGATACCCGGGGAGTTTTACAAAGTGTTTTTTGCATCAATTATCTCAGAGCTAGTCAGGACATTTAGGGAGGCACAGGCGGGGCATTCTATACCAGCCAGCTGGGCAGGGGCAGATATTGTTGTAATCCTTAAAAAAGGGAAACCCCCCGCAGAGCCCGGATCATACCGCCCGATTACACTGATTAATGCTGACCTAAAAATCTTCTCTAAAACATTAGCGAACAGACTTGCTAGGGCAACAGAGCAATTAGTAAGCATTAATCAGCATGGCTTTATTCCACACAGAGGAACTACACTCCATGTTAGAAAAATGATCACGCTATTTGACGTAAAAGGGGCGGAGGAGAAACCTATGGCAGCTATGTTACTAGATGCCGAAAAGGCCTTCGACCGCGTGGCGTGGGAATTTCTGTGGGCAGCGTTAAGGAAAGGGAGAATCGGAGAAGGATTTATAAAATCGATACAATCATTGTATGTAGGACCAACGGCGTGTGTAAGGGTGAATGCAACCAGCAATACCCCATTTAGAATTACACGGGGCACACGACAGGGGTGCCCGTGCTCACCCCTGCTCTTTGCACTTTACATAGACCCATTAATTAAGAAATTGGAGCTAAATGATGGAATTAGGCCGCTACACACTAAGATGGGGCTAATTAAGGTACTAGCATATGCAGATGATATCGCGATTATCACACCCTCACCATCAGAGGCTATCAGTAAAATAGAACAGGAGGCGGAGCAATTTGGGCGGGTCGCGGGGTACGCACTAAATACAACTAAGACACAAATTACAAAGAACATATACGCAACATGCACAGATTCACGGGTGGTGGCTGAGGGGATTTATTTAGGAATAATAATCACTGCTGACCTGGGCAATCTAGTGGACTTAAACACTTCTCCTATCATCGCGAAAGCGAAGAAGGATTTGGATAGGGTACATAATCTGCACATGTCTATAGTTGGCAGGGTAAATTATATCAAAATGAATCTCCTCCCGAAATTTCTATATATATTAAGAACTATACCTTTATTTTTTAGCCCACTTTTGTTTGGTAGAATAGAGCTCATAATAAACCGGTTTATTTGGTCACAGGGTAAAACAAGAAGGGCACTAAAATGTATGGCATTACCAAGAGAGAGGGGGGGTGGGCACTACCGGATCTGAGACTCTAATACTGGGCAGCAGTGCTGCAGCAAATAACGGACCTTATTGGCGGGGCCGAGATGGAAGCAGAATTCTTTACTGGCTCGTTAGAGATTTTCGGTTTGATTTTAGGTGAGGAGGCACAGAATGTGTTCCTGAGATATACTGAACTGAGTTACTTCAAGAGGACCAGATTCAAGACCCTGGAGGCAGCCTATAAGGTGTGGAAGGCGTTTAAACAGAGCTTTGGACTGGGTAGATACCATGCATATACTAGGTTAGGGAACGACCCCACATTATCCCCAGAGATCTTTGCTGATACTGTTTTCAAGGAATGGGGACGGTTAGGAGTGAAAAGAATGGGGGATCTGATAGGCCCGCTAGGAGTGCGCCAATTCTTAGAGATACAGAGAAAATTTGGGGTCAGTACAAGGACGTTTTTTAAGTATTTACAGATAAGAAGCTTATTGGCTGGAAAGAGAGGAGGACCTCTAGGATTTGGAGACAATACAATATTACAAGTAATAGAAGGGGGACACGGCTGCACGATAAAAATGTTCTATGCCAAACTTATAGCACACAGGGGAGATGACGTGGGTAAATTTGAAGCAAAATTGATGGATGCGCTAGGGATCATGGAGGAGATCTTTGAGAAGTCATTGCAGATGGGACAGGAGGTTCTCCGCTCTTCTTCATTGCAAGCCCAGCACTATAAGACCTTGTACAAGCTATACTATACCCCAGCCAGAATTGCACAGTGGGGGGGCATACAAGGGATAACATGCCCAAGATGTGACAGCCAGGAGGCAGACATAGCTCATATGTTTGGCGAATGCCCCCAACCTGGTTCCTCTGATAAAAGAAATCGAAGGGTTTTTAGATAGATCACTGAATTGTAAGTTAACAATGACACCCGAAGTAATATTAAAGGGATTGGACGGGACTGGAGAGCAATCACAGTTGGAGAACTTTCTCTTTGTAGCCATGGCAGTATTTCGTCTATGCATAGCTTCAGCATGGCGAGATAAGCTCCCCCCCACTATACAGCAATGGTTGGCCAGGCTTTTATATATATACAACATGGAAAAAGCGCTATACGCCAGAAAAGGGAAGAAGGGCAGATCCCTTGGTCTGCAGATCTGGAAACCAATAACAGATTGGAAGAATAGGGTGGCAGGAAACATAGAACTTCCATAGGGTCTCAAGGCGGGTGTATAATGTAATTCAGGAATAATATTCAAGCTGTATGCATGGGGTTATGTTTAGATGTTCGCCCTTCAAGGGGTTTCTACCAGCTGTTTTTTAATGACGCTCTAGCTTACCCAGTAAAATTTTGCCAGGCTGAATTATTGTAACTTGAGATATAGTAATGTCGTGGAAAAAACGAAACTTGATTGTATTTTTTTGCTTTTTTTCATGTCCTGTGCAGGGGGGGGGGAGGAGTTAGGGGAATAAACGTTGTAAAACATTTTTTGAATAAAAATATTTAAAAAAATAAAAATAAAAAAAAACATTGACTAACAAACTCAACTGATGCTTCGAAGATACGCCTACCCCGGTGTACCTGACCTAAACCTAATACGTGGGAAGGAGTAA
This sequence comes from Lissotriton vulgaris, assembly GCF_964263255.1. NCBI lineage: Eukaryota > Metazoa > Chordata > Amphibia > Caudata > Salamandridae > Lissotriton > Lissotriton vulgaris. Next base: position 323,238,753 of record NC_141690.1, on the reverse strand, counting down.
GTAAGTTGCAGTTTTAAGTTAAGTTAGGATTTTGCCAAGTATCGGAATCAAGAATTCTCTCTAAGGTTTTAATCAGCTCCGTACCTTGGTTATAGAATGAAGGAGGTCTTGTATCTCGCTTCTCAGGACTCCATCTTCCAGCAACCCGCGAGGGTGACTTGGGAATACCGGAGCTGGATTTCTCGGCGTGAGAAAAGGCAGTTTCTCCAGCGCGTCAAAAAGGGAGGGGCGGCTTCTTTCGCCTCTGGCAACAGCTGGGCTCTCGGACAAGTAGAACGTCGCTCTGCTCCCCACCACCGTGTGTTTGCTTAAGGCAACGTTGGTATATTTATACCTGAAAGGTGCCGGGTTTGACGTAAGGTTGGACATAAGACGTCACTATGAACTAACAGTTCTTTCTGGACTCCAGGAGTTCTTGTGCAAATCAAAACAAAAGCAGGGGGCATTTCCGGGCTGCTGGAGGCTTGGTTTGTTTAAAGAACGCGTTGTGCTTTGTAGGAGTCTATGGGAGTAGCCTTGCCGTGCTTTGGACTGCATGGGCTATTACTAAATATGGATATGATTCTTATGCCTTTATAAGGATACTATTTATTATAACCACATAAGGGCATGAATCAGGAATATCGAATTAGGGTCCTAGATAGAAATACAACAGTACGAAGGGGGGATAGCATTGCCTGATCTCAGGCTATACTACTACGCCCTGGACAGATACCAGATGGATCGCTCGGGCTATCTGGGCGCCCTGTATTCCCGCACCAAGAGACAGAGATTTGTTGGTCCAACACAACACACAATACAAATTTGGCATTTGGCAAACTCACAACTGGGCAACACCTTTGTGGTACACTCAGAAACTAGGCATGCTATTCTGTCAACCAGGGTTTGATATGTGGGATATGATCGGCATCTCGGCAGTGAAGGACTTGGTTAAGAAGGGGGTAATACTCAAATTTGAAGCCCTCCGAAAGAGTTACCAGATGGCTCCGGGGGAGGTATTTAGGTACCTACAAATAAGGCATGCCTTACAGGCGGTCTTCCCGAACTGCAAGGACATACCAGACTCGTCGCCACTGGAGGATCGATTACTTGATGGCCCTCTGCAGTCTAAAGCAATATACTTGATGTACAAAAAACGTAGTAATAATTTACCAGATAGTTTTGGAAAGCTCAAAGAGTAATGGGAGAGAGACCTGGGGCTGATCGAAGAAGATTGGCGGGAGGCTCTTATGTCACCTAGGGAGGCAGCCATCACTCTCAAATTTAGACTGATACAACTCAGGATCCTCCATAGGTCGTATATGATGGGAAAAACTCTAGCAAAAATAGGGGCAAGGCAGGATGATTTATGCTTGAAGGGCTGCAAGCAGCCGGCTACCTTCTATCACATGATATGGGAGTGCCCGCTGATACGCGGTCTCTGGGATAGAGCCACAAACCATATGCAGTCGGCCTTGGTAAAAACGATAGACCTGATGTCCAGCCTGGGCCTGCTAAACATATGGGCGGACTCGGACCTGACTGAAATTGAACAATAACTGGTGACGCTGGGTACACGTTGGTTAAAAGAGAACTGGCAAAGGGATGGGGTGGCGCGGCACCGCCTGCTGTATCGGTATGGCTGAAATAATTGGGTAGGTGTATGATTGCTAAGAAGGAGGTGTTTGTAACCAGGGGGTGCCCGAAGAAATGGGATAAAAATGGTCGAAATGGAACATTTACAGGGGAGAGATCTGTGTATCACCCATGGTGGACCTGGAAATGCGTAGAAATGTGGACAGAGGCGTAACTATTTGAAATATCTGTTTTTTCAACCTCCGTAACTTGCATGCTGATGTATGTAATTTGCTAATCACATGTGTCACTGTTGTATAATTGTAGGTCGCCAACCTTTATCAATAATTTTTAAAAAAAGTAAACGCTTACCTTGATAAGATTTGAAACTGTTTTATATTGGCCTGTTTACTACTGTACTTTTCTGCCAAGTCACACACTTTTTTGTGTTTTCCAACATCTTCTTCTACAGGGACACCAAATATTGTGGCCCATTTATTTCTTTTGCTTCTATCCCCTACATTTCAAGGATTACCTTTTAGTTATTAATGAACTGAAATGGCTTTTTATTTGATTGCAGATTACAGTATCTTTTAGCACTTTTGATACCATTCCACAAGCTTTTCACTTCTGGTTTCATTAGGGATTACAAAATATAATGGCTCATATGGCCTATAATATTTGGTATCCCCTGTTTCTTGGGTTAAAACGTACTAGGATTTGACATGGTCTTGAAGTGCTTTTCTGACACATCACACCCTTGTTTATAATTTGAACTGTCTCTTTCAACAGGGATACTGAACATTATGGAACATGCACTTGTAATTGCATAACAAAAGCTTCCACCTTCTGTTCCTTTGGGGGATATCAAATATAATGGGTAATAAGGGCTGTAATCTTTGCTATTCCATATGCTATTAGAGTTAAAGCTTACTAGGACACCATTTGACACGTCCTTAAGTTGGCAGGGTGAACAGAGTGTTTTTAGCCATATCACAGCATTTTTTGTGTATTTCAGAGTCTCTTTCAATATGGACACCAAATATCACAGTTCAAGTTTTGCTATAATATGTGGTATCTCCTACTTTCCAAGGTTTACCTTTCAGCAATTAACAAGTTGTAATGGCCTCTTATTTGAGTGCAGAATAGAGTGAATTTTAGTACTTTTGAATGCATTTCACAAGCTTTCACATCAAATTCATTTTGGAGATACCAAATATAATCACCCATACAGACTATAATATTTAGTATCCCGTCGGTTTTGGGGGATAAAAAATTCCGGGCTTCATTTGGACATGGTCATATGTTGGCTTGGGGAGCACAGTGTTTCTCTGCAAAACTGGCACAATTCCTTCAGTTTTCTAACATTTCTTAGTAAGGAGACACCAAATATTATGGCTCATTCATTGCAAAAATGCGTTCAGCAACATCAAGTTGCCGATCGCAAGCGTGAAAATAAACCTTCCGGTGAGATTCTCAATATGGGGAGGTCAGGGTTCTCATTACGAGTGGTCATGTATGCTCGCGACTGCTCGCGATGAGAAACTACCAGTCCGCGTTGAGAAAACTGCAGCTCGAGTACAAATCTACTCGAGCGGCAGAAAACGACCGCTTGCACTGTGCAAGATGCCATTTGCAATGATTGTACAGTGCGGACAAGCATCCGGCACTGTGCAATCAGTGCGAACAGCATTTTGCACAGTGCACTACGCAGTTCTCGTAGCTTGCGTAGTGCAAAGTGCACTTCGCTTAGCTACAAGTAGTGCTACTTTGCGAACTACGCCCAGGGTTACACTTGAAGTTGCCTTTTATATGATAGCAGACTGTGGTATCTTTTCAAATTTTTTACATCATTCCACAAGATTTTACATCCTGTTCCCTTTGGAGATACCATATATAATGGCCTACACCAGCTATAATATATAGTATCCCCTTTGTTTCTTGGGTTAGAACTTGCCAGGTATTTCTTGCACAGTATTTCTATGCCAAAGAGTACCCTTCCTTTTGCTTTCCAAAATTGTTTACAATGGGGATACCAATCATTATGGCTCACACATTTCTGCAATACCTCGTATCCCCTACCTTTCATGCGTTACCCATTAACCATTGGAGACTTGAAAATGCCTTTTATTTGAAAGCAGACTACAGCATCTTTTCAGATTTTAAAATCTTTCCTCAAGATTTTACGTCTGGTTCGCTTAGGGGATACCAAATATAATGGCTTATATCGGCTATTATATCTGGTATTCCCTGTGTTTCTGGCGTTAGAACTTACCAGTTTTCAATTTGACATGGTCTTATGTTAAACGTATGAGCCCAATATTTCTATGGCAAAGAGCCCCCTTCCTTTTGCTTTCCAACATTGTTACAAAGGGGATGCCAAATATTATGGCTCACACATTGTTGTAATATCTTGTATCCCCTACGTTTCATTGGTTACCCTTTAATCATTGACCACTTAAAGTTGTCTTTTCCTTGATAATAGACTACAGTATCTTTTCACATTTTTTACGTTATTCCACAAGATTGTATGTCAGGTTCTCTATGGGGATACCATATATAGTGGCCTATACTGGCTATAATATTTGGTATCCCCAGTGTTTCTGGTGTTAGAACGTACCAGTATTCAATTTGACATGGTCTTAAGTGCTATGGGAGAGCACAATATTTCTAAGCCAAATAGCACCATTCCTTTTGCTTTTCAACATCTTTTAAAAATGGGGATACCAAATATTATGACTTAGGCATTGCTGTAGTAACTTGTATCCCCTAAGTTTCAATGGTTACCCTTTAGCCATTGACAATTTAAAGTTGTCTTTTCTTTGATAAGAGACTACAGTATCTTTTCACATTGTGTACACCATTCCACAAGATTTTACCACTGGTTCCATTTGGGGATACCATATATAATAGCCCATACCAGCTATAATTTCTAGAATCCCCTATGTTTCTTGGGTTAGAACTTTCCAGGATTCGATTTGGCATGGTCTTATGTTAGATGGGTGAGCACAGTATTTCTATGACAAATACCACCCTTCCTTTTGCTTTCCAACATCTTTTACAATGGGGATACCATATATAATGGCCTATAGCGGCTATAATATTTGGTATCCCCTTTGTGTCTAGGGTTCGAACATACCAGTATTCAATTTGACATTGTCCTATGTGCTATGGATGAGCACAGTATTTGTATGCCAAATAGCACCATTCCTTTTGCTTTCCAACATCTTTTACAATGGGGATACCAAATATTATGGCTCATGCATTGCTGTAATTTCTTTATCCCCTGCATTTCATTTGTTACCCATTAGCCATTGACCATTTGAAGTTGCCATTTACATGATAGCAGACTACAGTATATTTTCAAACTTTTTACATAATTCCACAACAGTGTACGTCTGGTTCTCTTAGGGGATACCATATATAATGGCCTATAACTGCTATATTTTTGGTATCCCATGTGTTTCTTGTGTTAGATATTACCAGGATTAGGTTTGGTATGGTCTTATGTTAGACGGGTGAGCACAGTATATGTATGCCAAATAGCACCCTTCCTTTTGCTTTCCAATGTCGTTTTCAATGGGGATACCAAATATGGCTCACACATTGCTGTAATATCTCGTATCCCCTAAGTTTAATGGGATACCCTTTAGCCATTGACCAATTGAAGTAGCCTTTTATTTGATAGCTGACTACAGTATCTGTTCAGATTTTTTACATCATTCCACACAATTTTGCGACCGGTTACCTTAGGGGATACCAAATATATTTGGATATACTGGTTATTATATCTGGTATCCCCTGTGTTTCTGGGGTTTGAGATTAGCAGTATTCAAATTGACATGATCTTATGTTGGATGGCTGAGCCCAGTATTTCTAAGTGAAATAGCGCCCTTCCTTTTGCTTTCCAATCTCCTTTTCAAAGGGGATACCAAATATTATGGCTCACGCATTGCTGCAATATGTTGTGTCTCCTACGTTTCATGGGTTACCTTTTAGCCATTGACCACTTGAATGTTTCTTTTCTTTGATAGCTGATTATAGTATATTTTCACATATTTAACATCATTCCACAAGATTTTACATCCTGTTCCCTTTGGGGATACCATATATAACGGCCTATACCAGCTATAATATCTGGTATTCCCTGTGTTTCTTGGGTTAGAACTTGCCAGGATTCGATTTAGCATGGTCTTATGTTAGATGGGTGAGCACAGTATTTCTATGCCAAATAGTACCCTTCCTTTTGGTTTCCAACTTTTTTTACAATGGGGATACCAAATATTATGGCTCACGCATTGCTACAATACCTCGTATCCCCTACTTTCATGCTTTACCCATTAACCAATGGAGACTTGAAGTTGCCTTTTATTTGAAAGCAGACTACAGCGTCTTTTCAGACTCTTTAAATCTTTCTACAAGATTTTACGTCCAGTTCGCTTAGGGGATACCAAATATAATGTCCTATACCGGCTATTATATCTGGTATCCCTGGTGTTTCTGGGGTTAGAACTTACCAGTATTCAATTTGACATGGTCCTATGTTGCATGGATGAACCCAGTATGTCTATGGCAAAGGGCACCATTCCTTTTGCTCTCCAACATTGTTTACAAACGGGATACCAAATATTATGGCTCACGCATTGCTGTAATATCTTGTATCCCCTACGTTTCATTGGTTCCCTTTAGCCATTGACCACTTAAAGTTGCCTTTTCTTTGATAAGAGACTAAAGTATCTTTTCCCATTTTTCACATTATTCCACAAGATTGCACGTTAGGTTCTCTATGGGGATACCATACATAATGGCCTTTAATGTCTATAATTTGGTATCCCTTGTATTTCTGGGGTTCGAACTTGCCAGTATTCAATTTGACATGGTTTTATGTGCTATGGGTGAGCACAGTATTTCTATGCCATATAGCACCATTCCTTTTGCTTTCCAACATCTTTTACAATGGGGACACCAAATATAATGGCTCAGATATTGCTGTAATATCTTGCAACCCCTGCGTTTCTTTTGTTAGCCATTAGCCATTGACCACTTGAAATTGCCTTTTATATGATAGCAGACGATAGTATCTTTTCACATTTTTTACATCATTACACAAGATTTTATGACCGGTTACCTTAGGGGATACCAAATATATTGGCTTATACCGGTTCTTATATCTGGTATCCCCTGTGTTTCTGGGGTTAGAGATTAGCAGTATTCAAATTGACATGATCTTATGTTGGATGGCTGAGCCCAGTATTTCGAGGGGAAATAGCACCCTTCCTTTTGCTTTCCAATGTCCTTTTCAATGGGGATACCAAATATTATGGCTCACGCATTGCTGCAATATGTTGTGTCTCCTACGTTTCATGGGTTACTTTTTAGCCATTGACCACTTGGAGTTTTCTTTTCTTTGATAGCTGATTATAGTATATTTTCACATTTTTAACATCATTCCACAAGATTTTACATCCTGTTCCCTTTGGGGATACCATATATAACGGCATATACCAGCTATAATATCTTGTATCCCATGTGTTTTTTGGGTTAGAACTTGCCAGGATTCAATTTAGCATGGTCTTATGTTAGGTTTAGTATGGTCTTATGTTAGACGGGTGAGCACAGTATATGTATGCCAAATAGCACCCTTCCTTTTGCTTTCCAATGTCGTTTTCAATGGGGATACCAAATATGACTCACACATTGCTGTAATATCTCGTATCCCCTAAGTTTAATGGGTTACCCTTTAGCCATTGACCACTTGAAGTAGCCTTTTATTTGATAGCTGACTACAGTATCTGTTCAGGTTTTTTACATCATTCCACACAATTTTGCGACCGGTTACCTTAGGGGATACCAAATATATTGGCTTATACCGGTTATTATATCTGGTATCCCCTGTGTTTCTGGGGTTAGAGATTAGCAGTATTCAAATTGACATGACCCTATGTTGGATGGCTGAGCCCAGTATTTCTATGGGAAATAGTGCCCTTCCTTTTGCTTTCCAATGTCCTTTTCAAAGTGGATACCAAATATTATGGCTCATGCATTCCTGCAATATGGTGTGTCTCCTATGTTTCATGGGTTACCTTTTAGCCATTGACCACTTGAACGTTTCTATTCCTTGATAGCTGATTATAGTATCTTTTCACATTTTTAACATCATTCCACAACATTTTACATCCTGTTCCCTTTGAGGATACCATATATAACGGCCTATGCCAGCTATAATATCTTGTATCCCCTGTGTTTTTTGGGTTAGAACTTGCCAGGATTCAATTTAGCATGGTCTTATGTTAGATGGGTGAGCACAGTATTTCTATGCCAAACAGTACCCTTCCTTTTGGTTTCCAACATTGTTTGCAATGGGGATACCAAATATTATGGCTCACACATTGCTGCAATACCTTGTATCCCCTACTTTTCATGTGTTGCCCATTAACCATTGGAGACTTGAAGTTGCCTTTTATTTGAAAGCAGACTTCAGCATCTTTTCAGATTTTTTAAATCTTTCTACAAGATTTTACGTCCAGTTCGCTTAGGGGATACCAAATATAATGGCCTATACCGGCTATTATATCTGGTATCCCTAGTATTCCTGGGGTTAGAACTTACCAGTATTCAATTTGACATGGTCTTATGTTGGATGGATGATCCCAGTATGTCCATTGCAAAGGGCACCATTCCTTTTGCTCTCCAACATTGTTTACAAAGGGAATACCAAATATTATGGCTCACTCATTGCTGTAATATCGCGTATCCCCTACGTTTCATTGGTTCCGTTTAGCCATTGACCACTTAAAGTTGTCTTTTCTTTGATACGAGACTAAAGTATCTTTTCACATTTTTTACATTATTCCACAAGACTGTACGTCAGATTCTCTATGGGGATACCATATATAATGGCCTTTACCGTCTATAATATTTGGTACCCCTTATGTTTCTGGGGTTAGAACTTGCAAAGATTCAATTTGACAAGGTCTTATGTGCTATGGGTGAGCACAGTATTTCTATGCCAAATATCACCATTCCTTTTGCTTTCCAACATCGTTTACAATGGGGATACCAATATTATGGCTCATGCATTGCTTTAATATGTGGTATCCCCACTGTTTTATGGGTTCCCCTTTAGCCATTGACCAATTGAAGTTGTTTTTTTATTACATTATTCCACAAGATTGTACGTCCGGTTCTCTTAGGGGATACCATATATGATGACCTATACCGGCTATAATTTCTGGTATCCCTTGTCTTTCTTGGATTAGAATTTACCAGGACTCGATTTGGCATGGTCTTATGTTAGATGGTTGAGCACAGTATTTCTATGTCAAATAGCACCCTTACTTTTGCTTTCCAACATCATTTACAATGGGGATACCCAATATTATGACTCATGCATTGCTGTAATATGTGGTATCCCCTACATTTCTTGGGTTCCCCTTTAGCCATTGATCATTTGAAGTTGACTTTTAGTTGATAGCAGACTACAGTATCTTTTCACATTTTGTACATTATTCCACAAGATTGTACATCCGGTTCTCTTAGGGGATCCCATATATAATGACTATATAGGCTATAATATTTGGTATGCCCTGTGTTTCTTGAGTTGGAGCTAACCAGGATTCGATTTGCTTTGGTCTTTTGTTAGATGGGTGATCACAGTAATTCTATGCCAAATAAGACCCTTCCTTTTGCTTTCCAACATCGTTTACTACGGGGATACTAACTATTATGGCTCACGCACTGCTGTAATATCTCTTATCCCTTATGTTTCATGAGTTGCGCTTCTGCCATTGACCACTTGCTGTTGTCTTTTACTTGATAGCAAACTACAATATCTTTTCAGATTTTTTACATAATTCCACAAGATTTTCATCCAGTTCCCTTAGGGGATACTAAATATTATGGCTCACCCATTGCTGTGATATCTGGTTTCCCCTATCTTTCATGGGTTACCCTTTAGCCATTGACCACTTGAAGTTGCCTTTTGTTTGATAGCAGACTACAGTAACCTTTCACATTTTTTACATCATTCCACCAGATTTTCCATCCGGTTCCCTTAACCCCTCCCATGATCATGACAAGCTCAGCTCATCATGAGCCACGGTTGCCATGTGCTCATGACGAACTGAGCTCGTCATAACGGCTCCAACACTCGCACGTGGGGCTAATTCCCCCGCTGTGCTGAGCGTTCCATAAAAATGGGTGTGGTCGTGACGAGCTGAGCTCGTCATGAGCACACAGCCACCGTGGCTCATGACGAGCTGAGCTTGTCACGAGCACTGGGGCGCTGTGCGTGCCTCCCCCGCCCCCCAGAACAGCAGGGGAATTACCCCCTGCGTCCAAAGGGGTTAAGGGATACCAAATATAATGGCCTATACCAGCTATAATATGTGGTATCCCCCGTGTTTCTTGGGTGAGAACTTACCAGGATTCAATTAGACATGGTCTTAAGTTGGATGGGTGAGCATAGTACTTCTATGCCAAATAGCGACCTTCCTTTCGCTTTGCAACATCTTTTACTATGGGAATACCAAATATTATGGCTCACACATTGCTGTGAGATCGTGTATCTCCTTCGTTTTATGGGTTAGCCTTTAGCCATTGACCGCTTGAAGTTGTCTTTCATTTGATAGCAGATTACAATATCTTTTCACATTTCTTACATCATTCCACAAGATTGTATGTCCAGTTCCCTTAGGGGACACCATATATAGTGGTCTATACCGGCTATAATATTTGGCATCCCCTGTGTTTCTTGGGTTAGAACTTAAAATTATTCAATTTAACATAGTCTTATGTTGGATGGATGGGCACAGTATTCCCATGGCAAATAGTGTGCTTCCTTTTGCTTTCCAACATCGCTTACAATGAGGATACCGAATATTATGGCTCACGCATTGCTGTAATATCTTGTATCCCCTACATTTCATGGGTTACCCTGTAGCCATTGACCACTTGAAGTTGCGTTTTACTTGATAGCAGACTACAGTAACTTTTCAATTTTTTTACATCATTCCTCAAGATTTTACATCTAGTTCCCATTGGGGATCCCGTACATAATGGCCTATACCGGCTATAATATTTGGTATCCCCTGTGTTTCTGGGGTTAGAACTCACCAGTATTCAATTTGACATGATCTTATGTTGGATGAATGAGCACAGCACTTCTCTGGCAAATAGTACCCTTACTTTTGCTTTCCAACATCGTTTACAATGGGGATACCAAATATTATGGTTCACGCATTGCTTTAATATGTGGTATCCCCACCATTTCATGAGTTCCCCTGTAGCCATTGACCATTTGAAGTTGTTTTTTATTAGATAGAAGACTACAGTATCTTTTGACATTTTTTACATTATTCCACAAGATTGTACGTCCGGTTCTCTTAGGGGATACCATATATAATGACCTATACCAGCTATAATATCTGGTATCCCTTGTCTTTCTTGGATTAGAATTTACCAGGACTCGATTTGGCATGGTCTTATGTTAGATGGGTGAGCATAGTATTACTATGCCAAATAGCACCCTTACTTTTGCTTTCCAACATCATTTACAATGGGAATACCAAATATTATGACTCACGCATTGCTGTAATATGTGGTATCCCCTACGTTTCTTGGGTTCCCCTTTAGCCATTGACCATTTGAAGTTTTTTTTATTAGATAGAAGACTACAGTATCTTTTGACATTTTTTACAGTATTCCACAAGATTGTACGTCTGGTTCTCTTAGGGGATACCATATATAATGACCTATACCGGCTATAATATCTGGTATCCCTTGTCTTTCTTGGATTAGAATTTACCAGGACTCGATTTGGCATGGTCTTATGTTAGATGGGTAAGCATAGTATTACTATGCCAAATAGCACCCTTACTTTTGCTTTCCAACATCGTTTACTATTGGGATACTAACTATTATGGCTCACACATTGCTGTAATATCTCTTATCCCTTAGGTTTCATGAGTTGCGCTTCAGCCATTGAAGTTGTCTTTTACTTGATAGCAAACTACAGTATCTTTTCAGATTTTTTACATCATTCAACAAGATTTTACATCCAGTTCTCTTAGGAAATACTAAATATTATGGCTCACCCAATGCTGTGATATCTGGTATCCCCTATGTTTCATGGGTTACCCTTTAGCCATTGACCACTTGAAGTTGCCTTTTGTTTGATAGCAGACTACAGTAACCGTTCACATTTTTTACATCATTCCACCAGATTTTCCATCCGGTTCCCTTAAGGGATACCAAATATAATGGCCCATACCACCTATAATATTTGGGGTCCCCTGTGTTTCTTGGGTTAGAATTTACCAGGATTCAATTTGACATAGTCTTATGTTGGATTGGTCAGCACAGTACTTCTGTACCAAAGAGTAGTGTTCCTTTTACTTTCCAACATCGTTTACTATGGGAATACCAAATATTATGGCTCACCCAATGCTGTGATATCTGGTATCCCTATGTTTCATGGGTGAATTTGAATTTAAATTTGAATTTAAAAACATTTATATAGCGCGCTTCTACCACGCGGTTTCTTGGCGCTTTTGGATTGCGAGGAGACTACAGGAGCGGAGGGAATTTGAATTTAAAAACATTTATATAGCGCGCTTCTAAATGGGTTGCCCTTTAGCCATTGGCCACTTGAAGTTGTCTTTTATTTGATAGCAGACTACAGTATCTTTTCACATTTTGTACATCATTCCACAAGATTGTACATCCGGTTCCATTGGGGGATACTGAATATTATGGTTCACGCATTGCTATAATATCTTTTATCCTCTACTTTTTTATGGGTTACCCTGTAGCCATTGACCACTAGAAGTTGCCTTTTACTTGATAGCAGACTACATTAACTTTTCAAATGTTTTAGATTATTCCACAAGCTTCTATGTCCGGTTCCCTTAGGGGATACCATATGTAATGGCCCATACCGGCTATAATATCTCGTAGCCCTTGTGTTTCTGGGGTTAGAACTTACCAGGATTGAATGTGACATAGTCTTATGTTGGATGGATGAGCACAGTACTTGTATGCCAAGTAGCGGTCTTCCTTTTGTTTTCCAATTTCGTTTACTATGGGGATACCAAAATAATATGGCACATGCATTGCTGTAATACCTTGTATCCCCTATGTTACATGGGTTACCCTTGAGCCATTGGCCACTTGAAGTTGTCTTTTATTTGATAGCAGACTACAGTATCTTTTCACATTTTTTACATCATCCCACAAGATTGTACGTCCGGTTCCCTTAGGGGATACCATATTTAATTGCCTAAACCGCCTATGATATTTGGTATTGCCTTTGTTTCTTGGGTTAGAAGTCACCGGGATTCCATTTGACATGGTCGCATGTTGGATGGGTGAGAACAGTGTTTCTATGCTGAATATAACCCTTCCTTTTACTTTCCATCATCGTTTACTATGGGGATACCAAATATTATGGCTAACGCATTGCTGTAACATCTCGTATCCCCTACGTTTCATGGGTTACCCTTTAGCCATTGACCACTTGAAATAGCATTTTACTTGATAGCAGACTACAGTAACCTTTCAAATTTTTTCATCATTCCACTAGATTGTAAGTCCTGTTACCTTAGGGGATACCATATTTAATGGCTTATACCATCTATAATGATTTGTATCCATTGTGTTTCTTGGGTTAGAACTTACCAGGATTCAATTTGACATAGTCTTATGTTGGATGGGTGAGCACAGTACTTCTGTGCCATATAGCGGCCTTCCCTTTGCTTTAAAATATTGTTTACTATCAGGATACCAAATATTATGGCTCAGGCATCGCTGTAATGTCTCGTATCCCCTATGTTACATGGGTTACCCTTTACCCATTGGCCACTTGAAGTTGCCATTTATTATATAGCAGACTACAGTATCTTTTCACATTTGTTACATCATTCCACAAGATTTTACATCCGGTTGCCTTAGGCGATACCAAATATAATGTCCTCTACCGCCTATAATATTTGGTATATTTAATTTGACATGGTCTAATGTTGAATGGGTGAGCACACTATTGTTATGCCAACTGACACCCTTCCTTGAGTTTTCCAACACTTTTTACTATGGGAATACCATATATCATGGCTCACGCATAGCTGTAATATCTTTTGTCCCCTACTTTTCAAGGGCTACCGTTTAGACATTGACTTACTGGAGTTGCCTTTCATTTGAAACCAGACTGCAGTTTCTTTTCTCAGTTTGGATTGCATTCCACAATCTTTCACATCCAGTTCCTCTGGGGATATCAAATATAGTGGCCTTACGAACTATACTTTGTGTTATCCCCTAGGTTTCTAATGTTACAACTTACCAGTATTCAATTGGACATGGTCTGAAGTTGGCTTTATGAGCACAGTATTTTTCTGCCAACTGGAACCCTTCCTCGAGTTTTCCAACATCTCTTATTAAGGGGATACCAAATATAATGGTTTACGCAAGGCTGTTATATTACGCATCCCCAGCTTTTCATGGGTTATCTTTTAGCTATTGACAGACAACTTACTTATCTTTGGTAACACCTTATCTGGTAGAGATAGGATCTAGCTGCAGATTCCTTAACCTTGGACTTCCAGGCATCAGGCTGGATCCGGAAGATTTTCTTAGCAGTACCCCTGCTCGTCGGTAGGTGGCGTCGGTAAACTCTGTGTGACGTTGTCAGCATTGTGTTCGTCGTCACATATCTGTCGTAAATCTAACAGCCACTCTGATGCGCTGACGTCACTACTTTTCACAACTTTCCACGCCAGAAGCACAAAGCCATGAAGTGACTGATCATGGTGTTTTTAAAAAGAAGCAAAGGCCCTGAAGGGGATAAGCCCTGACAGTAAAAACAGTTCTGCAGAGGGGGGAAGATGGGTGGATCGGTAAGGAATCTGCAGCTAGATCATGTCTCTACCACATAAGGTGTTACTAAACGTAAGTAACTTTTCCATCTGATAGAGACATCTAGCCGCAGATGCTTTATCTTTAAACATATACCCAAAAAAGACCTTCCCCAAAGGAGGGACTGCGGAAAGGTTTTATACAAGTAAATCCTACAAGACAGAGTACCCAAACAAGCTTTCTCTGTGAACCTAAGAATCTAGGCAGTACTGTCAGGCAAACGTTTGCAGAGACGTCCCCATGGCAGCTTGACAGATATCATCGATTGGAACCCCGCTCTGAAGCTCTGTGGTGGCTGCCTTTGCTGTGGTGTAATGAGCTCTAAGGTCCTCAGGAGATTACTTCTTAGCCAAGGCGTAAAAGATTTGTATACAGAGGATGATCCAACAGGAGATGGTCCTCTTTTGAACTGCATGCCCCTTCTTTGCCACACGTATCATACAAAGAGTTGGTCTTATTCCCACAATTTTTTAGTGCGATCGAGATACAATGATAATGCCCTTTTTGGGGCCAGAAGTTGGAGATGCTCTTCTTCCTTGGAAGGATGCAGATGTGCATAGAAAGTAGGCAGGGTAACTGACTGTCCAAGAAGAAAGGGAGTTACAACCTTGGGCAAAAAGGATGCCCTAGGTCTCAGTACCACTTTTTCAGGAAAACTGTCAGGTAAAGAGGCTGTGATGACAGTGCTTGCAGTTAGCTCATCCTCCAGGCAGAGGTAATTGTCACCAAGAAAGCTGCAATTATGGTGAGCAACCATAGAGGACAATTGTGCATTGGCTCAACGGTGCGCACATCAAGAATGAGAGAAATAAATTAAGGTCCCATTGTGGCATAATAAAAGGTTAACCCCTTCAAAAACCTCTGCAGCAGAAGGGACTTGAAAAGTGAAGGCTGATCTGGTAGCCGAAGAAAAGCTGAGAGGGCCAAAAGATAGCCTTTCAGAGTGCCCAAGGCAGGACCCTGCTGGACCAAGGAAAGTAAAAAAAAATGATATCTGCCAGAGAGAAAGACAAGGGGCCAATGTACCTTTTTATACAATATTTACAAAATGTGTTCAATTGGCAGGCATATACCAATTTCATGGAGGGACGTCTGGCTGCCACCGTATCCTCACAGACTTCAGAAGGGAGGTCAAAAGCTGTCAACTTTCGCTGCTCAGTCTCCACACAAGGAGGCGGAGAGTAGATAGGTTCTGGTAAAGGACCTTCCCCTTCTGTGACAGAAGATCCTCCCGAAGGGACAGCCTGATCGGAGGATCAATTCTCATGTCTAGAACCTCGGGATACCAAACTTCCTGGGCCCAGTCCAGAGCCACAATAATTACTTGTGATTGGTCATTCCTAATCTTCTTGAGCACTCTGGGCAGAAGTGGCATAGGCGGAAAGGCGTACAGGAGGCCTGAACTCCACTCACAGCGAAAAGCATCGCCGAGCGAGAACCACCTTAGACATTCCAACGTGCAAACCTGCTGACAATGCGCGTTCTCTTCAGAGGTGAACAGATCTAACCAAAGCTACCCCAAGTTGCTGAAAGAGACCCTGTACCACATCCGGATGGAGACGCCACTCGTGATCCACAAGGCACTTTCAGCTGAGCTTGTTGGCCCGAATGTTCAGAGAACCAACCAGGTGCTGAACCACCAGGGAAATGCCCTGTTTTTCTAGACAAGTCTAAAGACGCAGGGCCTCTTGACAAAGCATCCACAACCCCATGCCGCCCTGTTTGCTGAAGTACCACATGGCGGTAGTGTTGTCATTTTAGCCTTCCCTTTATAGACCGTAAAAAGGCTTTCAGTTCCAGAAGGATCGCCCGAATCTCCAACAGATTGATATGAAGCTTTGCTTCTGATGGTGACCAGAGTCCTCTGATCTCCACCTCTCCCAGATGGCCTCACCATCCCAGAAGGGACACATCCATCACTACTGTAAGGCCTGGGTGGGGACGGGAGAGGGGTCTGCCCTCAATCCAATCATGGTCTGTTAGTCACCTCTGCAGCTCTTTCACAGTGCCCTCCGAAATCTGAACCATGTCGGTGAGATTTTGTCACATTTCGCCCAGGTTACCTAGGTTCGCGAAGAATGATTGTGCGTGAATGTTACACTACATCGCCTAGAATGCTTAAGGGCACTGTCCTTCCTTTCTTTCTTTTCATTTCTTTACTTAACTCCTCCTGTCATGGAGTCCGGTGCTTGTCACCTGACCGTAGGAGTACCTGTACTGAGAAGCCCTGGACGTTGGTGTACTGAACCCGGATTAGACCTTTCTGATTTCTTTTCGTTTTTACGTTTGAACTACACACAGTCAGAGGCGTCCATGGATATCCGGTGGAACCTTACCTCGATCGCGCATTGAAGGTGCTGGGATCTGAGGTTTGTGTGGCCCGAATGAATCTTGTTGTCTGAGACTCGAGGAGGAGTGAAGGATTCGTGGTAAGGTAAGGCGCAGGAGCGCTGCCTTGTCGCGTGTTGCATTACGCTGGATTTGGTTATAGAGCGGCCGCTCTACATTTCCGTTTAGAAATTCCTATGTACTTGATTCCCTTGTTCTCCCTGCCTCGACCGCATCGTTGATGATTTTGATGGTCTTGCTTTACTCCAGTATGGCCATAATACTCGGGTGAGGCGCGTGGAGATTTCCTATATCAAGTACTCATTTAACTTTGTCCTTCATCGAGTACCGAGCAGGATTTTATGCAGTTCCACTACTTTGCTACCATTCAATAGCGGGGTGCTATTGAACATTCAGACTATGTTTTCTTAAGAATCCCGAACGTGTTATAAACATTTGGTAGCACTAGGAGGTGACTTAACCTTTGTTCGAGGATGTTAAGCACCATGCAGAAATGGCGCTTCTTTTCTTTTATGCTTCATTTTTACCTTATTCTCTGTTTTCTATGAGCCTGGGCAGCAGTTTCAAGTGTAAGGGCATATACGTATATGGCATTTAACTTAATCATAGAAGAATTGAATGCATGTGTGACCCCGTGTTTCTCCCTCTGCAGGGTTCATCACCAATTACCAGGGAGGTTATACAGCGTATCTATATCCGAACATACCTACCTGCTGATTTGAGCTGCTGCTACTTTATTGTTTCTTTTGTCCCTTTTTCTCCCTTCCCTGGTGGTGATACACTTAGTGGAGTTCATATGTATATACTCGCTGAGTGTGCCATTGCGAAGGGATAAGGAGAATTAGCTACCTTCATCGCTCCTGCTGTACCCGGCTGAACAGGTTAGTGGAAACCTGCATGAGATCACAACAGATTTCCTCGATGCTGTGCCCATTGGAACTTCAGGTCTTACTGCACAGCCCGCATTTGCCACCTTGCATGGTTTACCAGCAGGATGTTATGAGGCCCAACAGACTCAGAGTCATTCTCACGGAAAGGGATCCTCATGTTGGGAGGGGTCAATTATCTTTATGGAACAGGTACTGGAGGCAGGTAGGAGTGAGGGTGATAAGTGGACGAGGTCAGGCAGCCCCTGGTCTTATTCGGGTGTAGGGGGAGCAACAATGATTAGATGGTATCATTGGAAGGAAAGAGAAGAGGGTGGGCACGTATTGTTGTGCAGGGGGGATGCAGGGGATAGGTTGTGTCTGAGTCTCAGGGTGTGCGGGGTGTTGGTACAAAACCATGAGGGAGCAGAGTAGTCCGCAGTCCCTCATGTAATGGTTGCATGCCAGCATACTGTGATGGGATAGTGGTAATCACCTCTAGATGGGAGGGGGGCATGGTGTGAAGGGGTGCCCGCCTACGTGTCCAGATGGTAGCTGAGGGCATAGCAAGAAGTCTGGGGGTAGATGGGCTGTGGAAGGTGGATGGAGAAAGGAAGTGTGGAAAACAGAAGTGATAGCAAGAGGAGAGGAAGAGAAGGGGGAGGGGAGAGGCATTGTAGAGGACATATGAAAGTGAGTTACTATAGGACAAGGTGGCATTTATGGCGGGGGAATGGGCGCTTCTTCTAGCTGTGGTTATCGAACTGACAGATGGAATTGGGCTGGGTCGGGCTGCAGAGTCTTATTTCTGTGGCCTCTCTGAGAATGGGGGCCCACGTCTGTGTATATACCTTCGTCTGGTCCTGAGGCCGTATATAACACATTCGTATGAGGCCGTTTGGATCATCGCCGCCATCCATTCCTCTTGGGAGGGAGGGTCAGGCGATCTCCATTTCCTTAAGATGCAGAGTTTAGCGGTGGACAGTGCTGTATGAAGATTGCAACGTTGCGGTCATGTGACGTCCGGGGTGGTGCTGATGTCATGCAGACTCATCCTCGACATCCCACGAACCAGTCACATCTCCGGACATCTGAGAGACCTTCACTGGCTCCCCGTCAACAAAAGAATCACCTTCCGCCTCCTCACCCACGCACACAAAGCCCTACACGACCAAGGCCCGAGCTACCTCAACAGCCGAGTCAACTTCTACGCTCCCAAACGCCACCTCCGTTCAGCCAACCACGCCCTCGCCGCCGTCCCCCGCATCCGAAGAGCGACTACAGGAGGAAGGTCCTTCTCCTACCTGGCTGCCAAGACCTGGAACTCCCTCCCGACCGACCTGCGCCTGACCCAAGACCACCTCTCCTTCAGGAAGAAGCTGAAGACCTGGCTGTTCGAGCAGTAGCGGCACCCCCCCCCCCCCCAGCGCCTTGAGACCCTACGGGTATGTAGCGCGCTTTACAAGTGTCATTGATTGATTGATTGATGCAGGAGGATAACTGGGGGTTGGAGAGGTAGGCAGAGGGGTATCACCGCTCCCGGTGTTGTCCCTACAAAGGCCTAAAAGGATTGGCCAGAGGGACACTCGCATAGTATATGGGGAGATCACTTTGTAAACCTGGGCACCGCCAGCATTTGGAATGTGGCAGCAGCCGGCCCTGTTCAGTTTCACTGGGGTCCAGTACCTGTTGTGTAGAGTTTTAAAGAGACAACATTTTAATCTGTCTCCTTGAGTTCCCTTGTCTAGGTCTTCAACAATATCTGTCAATCTTCTGCCGCATCTGTGTGTTGTAGCTGTGCCTGCCATTTGGCGTGGAGACTGTATAGGAGGGGATGCGAGAACAAGTGATTGATTAGGATACCATAGAGTCTTGACATGACACCTTTGTGTCTGCGCCAGATTGACAGATATTCCACCACCGGGGAGGATGGAAGGGCCCAAGGTCGGTGGCCAAGGCATCTTTGTAGACAGTGTTGCAACTGCAGGTATCTCCAGGCCTGCTGTGGGGGTAATGCAGTATTGTGAAGGGTTTTATGTCACCGTTGAGGATCACCTGATCGAGAAAATGTATGTTCAGGGCTTTCCATACAGGCCAATGGAGTGTCTTTTTGTCAATTCTAATGCTATCATTACCCCAGATCGGTGCCTTGGCATGTAGATGGTGGCTGGTGCCTAAGAGGTGGTGTGCGCTGTGTCATGCCTTGTGTGTGGCCTGTAACACTAGGTGTGGAACTGGTTCGTGCATGATGGTATCCCCATATAAGAGGCCCAATCATTTGCCATGATTGAGGAGTGATCTTTCCGTTGTCACCCACTGGAGGGGTCTGGTGTTGCTGGGTGGAGGTAGGCAAGTTTGGGAAGATGTAGGGCCAAACTGTAGTATTCTACTGATGGAAAGCCCAGGCTACCACAAGAGCAGAAGACCATGAGCTTAGGTGTAGCTGGACAGGGGCCCGTATTCTTGCATCAATAGTGTGTAAAGTTGACAGGGGTATCACCATGGGCAGCATAACTCGGATATAAGTGAAGCATGGAAACGTCACCATGCACACAGCCTGTACCCTGCCCCACATGGAGAATCCTAGTAGGGACCATTTATCAAAGTCTATTTTTATTTGTGCAATTAGGGGTGTTAGGTTATCTACGACCATTCCCTCCAGGCCTCTGTTGACTAGCACTCCGGGGTATGTAAGCCGAGAGGACTTCCACCAAAAAGGGTATCCCTGTATTGCGGCTTTCATGGTTCCTGAGGAGAGCGGGAGGGACACGATTTTATCCCAGTTTACCTTATAGCCCGACAGTGTTACAAAGTCTTTTATGAGGTCCAATAGTTCCAGGAGGGAGCGTGGTAGGTCTCTGAGGGTGAGTAGTATGTCATCTGCGTACAGATATATTTTAGAGAGGCCAGCCGCTATGGGGATACCTGTTACTCTTGACGAGTGATGTATGGCAGAGGCCAGGGGTTCCATGGCCTGAAGAAACAGGAGGGGAGAGAGTGGGCATCCCTGACATGTGCCTCTTTGCATCCTAAAAGTAACAAACAGAAACCCTCCGCATTTTACCTGGGCCTCGGGAAGTCGTAGATTAAATGGACCTTGGAGATGAATTTGTCACCGTGCTCAAAGTGTTTCATAGTGGCGAAAAGGTAATTCCAACCTGTGCGGTCGAACGACTTTCCCACATTAAGGGAGAGGACTGCTGCATCTTCCGAAAGATCTTTTGCTGTCCATAGCGTATGAGCAAGAGTGCAGAGATGGTTTCTAGAAAATCGCCCTGGAACAAAACCAACCTGCTCATAAAGGATGAGAGAAGGTATGACTTTCATTAGACATGCAGCGAGGACACTATTTTAATGTTTCCATTTAGAAGTTAAATAGGGAGGTAACTGCCACAAAGGAGAGGCTCCCTCCCCGGTTTAGGCAAGACCGCGATAACGGCCCTGTTGGAGATAGGACCCAACGAAGAAGTTCTGTTGGCTACCTGTGGGGCCGCATGTAGGGTGTCTAGTGCTTCCTCCCCGGTCCACTTGTAATACTCAGCAGGAAGCCGTCATCACCCGGGGTTTTTTGATAGGGCAGATTGGCAATGGCTGCCTGTATTTCTTCCCTGCTGATGTCACCCTCCAAGAGTTCTAGCAATCTGAGAGACCAACTCGTATTCACCCGCCACAAACCCCAGCCCACAATGGACACCAACATCATCACCAACACCTGGGGACTGCCCAGGATCACGGGACACTACCCCTGCAACGACTGTAGCATATGCCATCTTACCCGACAGACCAAAACTCTGGACCTTGAACCGGGCAAAGTATGGACCCAACGAACCCACACCAATTGCAACTCCAGTAATGTCATCTATCTCCTCACATGCCCATGTGGCCTCAGATATATCGGCATGACCACCAGGAAAGTACGCACCTGTGTGTTGGAACACAGGAGTACCATCAGATGTAAAAAGAACATCAGCAAATTGACGGACCATTTCCTCAATCTCAACCACACCCCCAATGACCTATCCTGGACTGTGGTAGAACAATTCAACACTAGCGGTAATGACAATGAAAAATTCCTCCTTAATAAGGAGCAACGGTGGATTTATCGCCTCTCGCTTCACAAACACGGATTAAATGACTCTATACCGTGGAACTCCCTCAACCCATGACTCTTGCTATCTCTTCTGACTCATCCATGACTTTTGCTCTGCTATTCATGGTCAGGTGCACTGTGGGCCACCTACTCTTACCCCCAACCCACACGCTCCCCACGTGCTCTACATTACGTTCTGACAAGATGTCATGTCTTCTGCACGTGCACCACTGCGTCACGTCGCTGCCTACCCCCTAACTCCCACGTGTCATGCCTTACGTAATCACCTGATGCATACACTCCTTGCTCCCACACTTGTACGTGCTTTGCCAGATACCGTGTACACTCCGGGTTCACCATGTGTTACACCTTGCCGGCACGCCTATCCGCAATAGGCATTGTCCAAATATTCGGGAATTTACCCATATGCCACATTCGATGCACATCAATATCCCGCCACGGAGCATGCGCTAGCAAATCCATAGCGCACCCAATTCGCGCATGCGCACACCAGATTTGCTACCGGCAAGGGAGTCTGTTTACCATTTCCCCCTCTCCAGGTGCTGGAACTTACGGGACACTATTTAAGATCACCGCAAACCTCAGCCGGGTTCCGGAGGTCGATGACAGCAGTTCAGGTACACGGCAGGCTTTGACTGGAAATCCCGTGAGTATGAGATTCACCCGACACGACTACCGGGTAAGCGCTTCTTCTCTCCCACAGGCTGTTTAAACCCCCAGTCCTCCCTCCCCAGGGTCAATCCTCCCACTGCATCTCTCCAGGAAGGCAACAAAGCTAAAACACTAGCGTGAGATACTTACCCTTACGTCCTCATCACTTCATAGAGTGTGTGTGATGCTCATTTCTTAGCCTCACCACGCCAGATATCCCGCATAAACCACTAGCAGCAACACCATTGCTGCTACACTTTTGCTGTGCTATAGTCCCCCACCCACGGAGCACTTACTTCCGGCAATTATTTTCTGTGACCATTAAACAATTGCTAAATCACTCTCTACCTTGTATGTCCTGTTTTGTCATTTTATGTTATGTGTTCAGGTATGCGTGGTGAGGGAATCCCCCTCGCACACCTAGAGCACCTTAGTGTGTGCAACACATAGTCTGCGCAACACTCACTTTAAAATATTTTTAATCACCACTCTTTGGTCCTGAGGAAAGCGAGCATTAATAAAGGCACTGGCTGAAACATGTCGACCTACACTGGATGTAGGTGGTCTTAACTTAACCACCACACATCCCCCTGCCTTGTTTTTAACCGCCCTTGGAGGCCCAGTTATTAAACTTTAATTTACCCTCGGGTACTGGGACTACCAAGCAGCCATTTTCATTTTCACTTTATCACTCACATCACTGCACACTCAGTAAAATACCTGCTCCGCTGTAATCAGGCGTCGAAGCACACCCGGGACATGTTAGATGTCACTGGGTTGGCCCGATGATAAAGCATGCCACCAACTAGGTTGGTGGGTGAGGGCTTCATGAATACACCTACTAGGTGTCTGCTGCAAATACAGCTCAGAGTCCTTCAACGGTCACACCAGGTTAATTACGGCATGGCCATAGTCCGGCTGGCGGGATAAAAAGACAGCTGGATAGGGCTTCCATTATCTATCGCTGGTCGCATAGCGATCATTAAAATGTTAGTACTGCCCAGTTTTCTGTATTTGTTCATGAATATCCCGATCCCACTCACAGTTACTTTGTTCAACAACCTCTGTGGCATGTTCACAAGACTGATTTGGGCAGGGACTCAGGCACGGGTGAAATGGCAGATGCTCACTCAGCCATTTGAGCGGGGTGGGTTTGGAGTTACCGATTTATATTTATACTATTTTGTGGCGCAGACACACTACGCATATTATTGGTATTATCCAGATGCGCATTTGCGATTTCTTAAACCGGAGTTTAAACAGGATCGCCCTTCTCCCCTCTCCTCCATTCTCCTGCTTAGGCTCACTAGGACTCCTGCTGAAATCCACACTTTGCAAACCTCTAGCTGGGCTTGGGGACGTATTTGTAAATATTTAGGGACTTAACATTTTTACTCTCCGCATTTGCCCTTACTGGACAACCCTTGGCTGCCTCCTACTACCGAAACACTGACTCAGCGGGCGATTGCCCGCAACTGTCTTCGGACTATGGGCTATATGTTTGATAACGGTCAAATGCTCTCCCCATAGCATATTTGACGAAGGATCGAGATGTGAGTGTATGGGACCGCTTCCTTATACACAGAACAAGCACGTCGTTGGCTACAGTATCACGTCCCCTGGCAGCAGAACTCCCTGAATTCATACCCTTCACCAAAATAATGACAACACACGACAATGCACACCTGGTCTCTAGATTGTACCATCTCACGCAGACACTCCGACCGACGGTGGGCGGGTGGGCGAGGACAGCCTGGGAGGGAGATTTGCCACACCCTTTGACAGACAAACTGTGGACCTATTGTTGCGAACAGACCCAATATGTATCGAATAAATATAAACATAAACGTCTGCATTTTAAATATTTACATAGAATGTATGTTACTCCCATTTTACTTGCCAAGATGAATCGCGCTAAGTCAGACAATTGCCAGAGGTGTGCGATGGATCATGCTTATTTTATTGATTTGGCATGGAATTGCCCCGCTGTCTTGGCTTTCTGGGAGTCAGTCTTTGAACATCTCTGTTTAATGGTTGAGACCAACGTAACTCCCTCGCCTTTACCGGTGCTGCTGGGATATGCTCTTCCTCTGTGGCTTTGCCTATGGCATTTTACTGCAATTGCGCTCCTGTTGGCTGAGCGACAGGTCTCTTTGGATTGGGCTGGAATTTGCCCACCATTAGTGAAGGCCTGGCTAATGGATTTGATGTACTGTGACAATACCAGCCATGTCTACTCATCCTTGCTTCCTCCTTCCTCCAGGCCAAAAAGTATCTGGTAACCGCTTCGCTCTTACTTCCTTTCCGAACTCACTGATTGAGGTGTCCTTCCACTATCAAACAATTGCGATGATGGCTGGCCAATTGTGATGTAATGTATTCTACAATCCACTGTTGTACAAACCTGCACTGTGTTGATTATTGGTTATTTTGCTCTCTTTGTTATTATTTCTTTGCTTCTTTTTTGTTTATATTCCATACTTGTCGGTGTAATCTGCAATGCTCATCTATATATCGATTTGCAAATCAGTATTATGTGAATTATTGCTATTATTCTTTTGCTTTAAAAAACCTCAATAAAAACATGTAAAAAAAAGGTTATCCGTGGTAGAGGCTATCGGCATAATCGAATTTGAACAGAACAAGATATGGTAGCCAGGACCTTGTGTGGAAATCCCAGGTGGGAAAAGATCAATCGTAGAGTTTTTATATTACCAAAGCATGATCTTGATAGTTTGTCCACTTGGGTATTCATTGATAGCTTGAAGTCCATGATCATTCGAGGTTTCTTACTTCCTTTGATACTTGATAGTTGGGTAGCAAATCTATCAGCACATTCACTAATGCCAGTGTGGGATTTCATAAAAAATGCACACAGAGGACATCTTAGAGATGCCTCCCGAAAATCAACCTGCCTATGTGTGGTTCCTGAATGGCTACCCACCATTTTCCACCACCAGACACGTTTCTTGACCCCTAGGTAGAGAGCCTCCACTCTCTGGTACTGAAACAAATGCCATCCTGGGCAGTGGTATCATGCCTCCTCTCCCAGGATGAGCTGGATCGACAAAAGGGGAAGCTTCAAAGACATCCACCTTTGGACACTGTCCCTGCCTTTTGCTGCCCCCAGCAACTGTCTCCCACCAGTTCTGGCCTCGCTTTGGGCAGGCGAAGAGGCAGTAAATCCAAGCTAGGAAGAGAGAAGCGCCCACCTATGCCAACCACACATCTCAGTCCCCTCCATATTAAAGATGTTGAGACTCAGCCAAGTAGGAAGAGGCTCATTCCCCCTCCCAGTAGAGGGTGGCATGATAGAGGGTGTACCCACCCAAGGAAGGGACCTATTGGTCCAGACCTGCACATTACTGTAATGCCCTTAAATCTTGTATTTAGGGGCAACTCTGAACCTTGCCTCCTCAGATTTGAGAAGAAAGAAGAAGGACCGAAGATCCGTGCTGATCCAGGAAGGAGAAGAGGACACCAACTGCCTTGGCCCCAGCCCTACCAGCCTGTCCCGTCTATGACCTGCCAACAGCAAGAACCATGGCTAGTTCAGCAGCCAGAAACCCCCACAGCCCAGAAGACCTGCCCTGCAACCTTCCCACAGACTCTGTCTCCCAGGGGTCCCGGCAGTGCTCGTCTTAAGCGATGTGTCCTTTGACACATCGCTTAAGACGAGCACTGTCGGACCCCTCACTCGGAGTTTAGAGAATGTGCTTTAGTGATAGTGTGACTTTGTTTTGTGGAAGAGTGAGCAGTATTTTGTGGGCTTGTATCTGGTGAGTCCTTAGTGTTGGTATTAGATATATGAGGATAGCTATGGTATAGCTTTTCTGTGTGCCGACCCACAGTGGAAGTGAGATGATGAGGATAAAGATCTTGGTCACAGGAGATGCTTGAAGTGAAGGGCTACTTTGAGCCTGAAGATCTTGATGGAAGGAAGCCACCAAGCGTTTGCAACAGCAAGTCGATGCAGTGCACAGGAATTCCTGCTGCTACGACGAGGGATACTGGCCTCAAACGTGGTGACAGAACAGGGCAGGCCTCACGGGATGTAAAGAAATGTCACCTGTGTTGCTGAACCTTTCAGAGTCTGTGGGAGCCCAGGATCAGCAGACCGGTCAGCTTAGTTGCCATGCCTGCAGATGCAGGGAAGTGACTCCTTCACTTCAAAGGAGATTCCTTCAGGTGTCTTGGATGTCCACAGGCCTTGGAAGGTTCCAGTATGGAGCACAGTCATGGACGTTGCAGCAGACAGGCAGGGCGATGTGATCAGGAGCAGCAGGTGTCTTCCCAGTTGCAGGCTTGATGTCCAGAGCAAAGTCCAGATTGCCCAAATGGTCCAAGAAGAAGTGGTGTATTGAAATGAATCGGGTTCCATGACTAATCTATAGACACACCCTCAGGTAAGCCCTTAAGTACTCGAAAGAAAGGGTTGGGATGATTCATGGTTCCCTCCCAGGAGAGGGGTTGGTCAGTGGGGAAGATACTCCCATGTCCTTTATCCAGTTTCACGTCAGAGCAGGTGC
Source organism: Lissotriton vulgaris (assembly GCF_964263255.1). Taxonomy (NCBI): domain Eukaryota; kingdom Metazoa; phylum Chordata; class Amphibia; order Caudata; family Salamandridae; genus Lissotriton; species Lissotriton vulgaris. The sequence goes on along the minus strand of NC_141690.1, from coordinate 323,211,787 downwards.
CAATGGCTTCCTGAGCTGGTTTGAACTGGACTATGCAAGGAGGGCACCAGCTGTGCCCTTTAAGCAGACTGAGTGGCACTGGCAAGTGCTCCCACCCTGCCCCAATACACTAAACCCTGTCTGGGAGGTTGTCACACCTCCCTGTGACAGGATACCTATTATTCTGCCTTCCCCTGCTCAAGCTTGGCTCAGCAGCAGGAGGGCAGAATCGTGTCTGTCGTCAGCATCAGTCATGTTATGCTTTCCAGGTCTTGAAGACTGGTATCGGAAGTACTGGGGCCTCCCAGAAGAGCTGTACAGTGCGTGGAATCATACCTCCCACACATGATTCCAACATGTTTGATACCAAACATGACAGGGTTTGGGATAGCCAGTTTAGAGATGGTCATCGTGTAATGACGCATGGCCACTCTATGTATCATAATGGCTGATGCACTTACAACTCGGGAGAATAGACTCTGAAGGTTGTAGGGGTGTCCTGCTCATGCAGGTGCACCCTCACACTTAGAACTGAGCACCATGCCTTCAGGATTGAAAGGCCTAATTTAGGGGTGACTTATAGGATTTACGTGCAGTGACCTTAGATATAGGGAAACCTATATATTTGCGTAAGTGGTGCTAACACCAGCTTACACAAGCTGGAATGGCATTCCTGTAGTTACATTTTGACTGGTCTCCCAAGGGTAGTATAATACATGCTTCAGCCCATGGGGGATCCCTGGTGTACCTATGCCCTGGGTGCCTCAGTACCATACACTAGGGACTTATGAGTGTTCAAAAGTATCCAATCTGGGAGGTACATAATAGGTACTTACCATAACCAATTTAGAGGAGAGAGCACAGAGACTGGGGTCCTGATTAGCAGGAGCCCAGTCAGACGAGTCAGAAACAGCATAGCACTAGGCAGAAAGTGGGTGTAACCATGCATAAGGATCCTGCCTTCCGACAGAGATGTTGTGTGTGAGAGAATTTGTTGTGCTATTGTGTGTTACGTTTTTAGGAGTACTGAAAGAAAGTGCTGATGTATTTGTTTTCTTAGAAGGATTTGTATGTAAAGTATTGTTGGTGAGTGGAAGTTATCAGATAAAGGTGGTGATGATGTGTTTGTGAATACTCTATCTTGCGTGTAAGGGGGGTGAACTAGAGTTGTGTTAGATTTGATTACTGAAAGAGGTCATATGTTTAGTGCAGTGGAGTGTAAGTGTTGTGTGGTTGTGTTATTGCAGGAGAAAGAAGAGTAGGGTGTTGGTGCCTGAAAAGATGGAAGGTTGAGTAAAGGTTTGTTAGTGACAAAAAGGGGTCTGTTAGGAGTAATTAAAGCAGGGAGTGTGTGTCTGAATGGGATATAGTTAGGTCTGGGGTAGAACTGGGTTCTGTTACTGATGAGTGGATTGGTCAGTGGTATAAGATAGATTTGTGTATTGTTTGTAAGTGATGGTGCAAATGTGTAGCTGGGATAGAAGGGTGTATTGGTGTGGTTTCCAGGGTTTTGTAGTGGGTGCTGAGATATTGAACTTTGTCTAGGGTTGCTTTGTAGTAAATGAGTAGAGTACATGTGCTTTGAGTGTGTCAACCTAGTTGTGGATGGGGTAAGGTGGGTGCTGGTGTATGTAAATTTGGCCACCATTTCTGGTCCTAGGCCCGACCAGTTTCGGACAGGCTCCAAAAAGCAACTTTGAGTTCTGTATGTTGGGTTTTTGTCATTTTGGTCTTGTTTGATTTAAATAAAGATTTATTTTTCTAAAGTGGTGTGGTGTCCATTTGTAGTGTTTTCACTGTGTTACTTTGTGTGTTATGAACAAATCCTTTACACATTGCTTCTGAGATAGGCATGACTACTCGTGCTAAGCTGCAAAGGGGGTGAGCAGGGGTTATCTTGGGTGTGTAACTCCCTTACCCTGACTAGAAGGAGGGGTCCCTATTTGGACAGGATGCAGACCACTGCCAACAAGATTTCCCCATTTCTATCAGTCTCAAAAAGCACACATTGCCTTTGAAGTTCCTGACACTGAACAAAAATACTTTCTGTGCTGATATGCCCCTTGTGAAAGAGCAGATTGTGATCATTTATAATGAAGCCAGTCGTTAGATGGCTAGAGAGAGAGAGGGGTAGAATTGTAATGTAAACAAAAGATCTCAGTTGACGCGAGACCTAATTAGGGGCCCAAATCTTAAAGAAAGTCACAAAAGTGCACCCATGGTATGTCTTTACATTAGTGCAGATTTACATATTTCATGAATTCACAAGAATTTATATAAGTAGACCAGAAAATCATAGTCCTAGAAAATATTTGTAAACTATATTTTAGCATAAGCATTATCCATGTGTATGTTTGCGCATGCAAAAATCTGTTGAGCGTTGACAAGTTCACTTTCTCTCCAACCACTTTTTCCCAACCCTGAAAGAAGTTTTGCTCCTGACCATCATCAAGAGTAAATTTTTAACCTTTCTCGGTATGGGAAAAGACTAGTGAAGAACTGGTGAAAACCCTTAAAAAATGAAAGTTATTAGCTGTGCACAGACTCAAAAGGGCATTTCAACCCTGGAACTGCTAACTGCTACCTCCAGCCCCAGTTTGTAGATTTGCAAAAACGTGGGAAAATTAGGAAATTATTAGCATGCAAGCCCTGTGGTATTAGCACTGGTATAATAAGAGAGGCCATTATCAGAACTCCTATGGAATGAGATTGCTGCCATAATTTGTGGCCGCACTACATGGCACCAAAGGGACAAGTAGAAGTTTTTACAGGACAAGTAGATTTATGAAGCAACCTGTCCCATCACCAAGTAGATATATTTCTGCTGCTTTAAAATCCTATCCTTACATCCTAACATTATCTAATCTCCCCCAGCCTCTCTCACCAACCATTCATCCGAAACTACATAGCCGCTGTTAATGATGACACCTAACTGGTATCCACAAAATAATACAAAATACACAGAACAATTTCAATTATAGTGGAAGACATAAAACATCAATATCTTTAGGGAAGCCAAAAATTGTTGAAGTCATAAGAGTCATAAGAGACATTAACAGCTTGAAACTTAGTTTGTGCTAAAAGATCAATATATGATTAAGAAACATATTAAAAAGCTAAATAATAGACAGCAGAACATTTCATTGGAGGGGTGGGGGGTTTAAACATTAATTGCAAAAACTCAGAGGAAGATCGCAAAAACAATTTCAGAAATAATGGTCTTAGCATTTTACAGTGATGCAATCGCACATGACCAATTGCCGTAACACACATTTACCCACTGGATTAACCACTAACCTTGGGTTCCAGAGTAGGGTATGACTCACAGTAAAGTGCTTTAATGCCCCATCAGGACGCGCTTTCTGAAACTTTTCACCCGCCGTGAGGGGAACGGCTGGGCTGATCATCTCAACGCCGTGAGGGGAATGGCTCAGCACTTACCTGGAGGCAATGAAGTACATTTCCCAGCAATCCCTGGCTGGTGCAAGGAAGGAGCGTCATTGGTGCGCCTGCTGCACCATGAAAAGCGCTGCTGCACTCCCGCAGCTCGGGGCAGCACCCGGGCGAACCCTGGGCCAAGGTCAGGCCCATCATTGCCAGGAATAGGCAGGGCAGGGTCACCACCCCTACTTCTAAGGGCCCAGGTCTTCATCCTCCACAAGAGACGGCAGACAGGTATTGTGAGACTTTTCTTTAACCGCCCTTGCATTTGCAGTTGACACTTCCCCTCGCGTAGACAATTGGAACAGGCAGGCTTCGCGGCCAAGTTGATTGGGTATAATATTAATAACATACCTTCTATCCCAGCATGGGCTGATTGGACCCTATTGGACTTGTTATATACCTAAAACCGGGACATTATATGCACTTTAATCGACAGTAATCTGCTTAAATGCCCATTTTGGGTGCCAACACATTAAGCACGTCGAACTTTTGTCCTTTGGGGCCAGAGCTTGCTAGCCTCAGTACTTTGTACTTTATGGTCTGTGTTTACATGCCCTTTTGCTGCCAAACCCATTAGCACATTGCACTTGTGTCCCTAGGGTCAAGGTTTCGTTTGGTTTCTGACCAACTCTGAAATCCAGTTGATTGGTTATTTGTCAACCCGACCCTTGGGTCTGTGTTTATCCGTTTTCCTTTTTGTATTATTTGTATGATTGTTTCTCCTCTTGCTTTGGATATGGGGAAGTGTGGTTGTGTACCCAAAAAAAAGCCTTTGGTTTTATTACCAGCCCCACTCCCCCAAACCTCAATTGATAGGATGCTTCAGAGAGCTATTGGGGTAGTCTCGACTGAAATCGAGCTCACTGAGAGGCAACTATCCTTAACCCCAGATATCTTTCCTCAATCCCTAGGGCCAACTATCTCTGTGCAATCTAGTTCGGGCTCTATCCTTAGCCCATTAAAATCCCTACCTGGACCAAGTGAGACTTTGTCATCACCCATACATCCCTCCCCAGTAAATACAAAATCCCGCAAAGGTAGAACAAACACTACATTACCCAAAGCCACAAGGTGAAAAACAGGCAATGGGACAGGATCAAATAAAAAGCCCAGTCCAGAAATTAGGCTCAGTGAGGGTGAATCAGTCAGACTGAGAAGAGTGGTAGAACCCCCCTCCAACTCTCACAAAAACCCCGACTGCCCTTCATGGGTGAGGTACTTCATTGTGGAACTAGAGGCACAGATGAGAGGTATTGTTAAAGAAGAGTTATCGCTCCACCTTGGGAACAGAGCTAGCAGTCGGATGCCCGCCCCGTGCAAACCTGGTAACCTTCTGGTCAATATTTTGCCGGCTCCAGTGGAGAAGAAAGATTGCAGTACACAGAAGGACAAAGTATGGCAACTTCCACTAGCCAGAGGTGGTACTTCCACCATTCCATCATGCCCTGCCACTATGATTGCTGTCAAGATAGGGACTTTCGGCGCTGCCCAAAAGGGCAACATTCACTCTCCTGGTGAGGAACCCAGTACACACCGGGCTCAAATAAGGAGGGACGTTCCGGGCACCAGGGGTCCCAGCACGCAGAGTGCAAGTTTCCATTCTCATCAGATGATGGACAGGAAAGTGCCCAACACAGCAGACAACGTGCACCAGGCCCAGTCCCCCCGGCCCTCCCAATAATCGATTTACCCCAGCCTGACTCCCTTATGTTACTGGTGCACCTGAAATAAAAATTGGACAGGAAGAAACACAGCTGGAATTGAGAAACAAGTGCCTTTTCTGGCTCGCTCACCAGGCATGGATAATTTCCCTATGAGAGGGCGGGTGAGATATTACTAGTTCGGAGATTGGGTTGGGTTGGCAAGAACCCTAAGTCATTCAAAGGAGGCTATATAGTTATTAACTTTAGTCATCCCTGGACAGTCCTAATTTTGGCTGACCAGTCCCACAGCTTTCGTGCACCGCCCACAGGGATACAACTACACACCTTGGACTCCTTGCACTAGAGCTCCAACACACTGGTTACAACCCCATCCTACATTTGGCCAGTCCTCCAGAATACAGTATAAGGTTGCAGTAGCAAACAGGTTTGGGGCCCTTGAAGAGGTAGTTTGACTTTCAACCCCATCTGATTCCTCTTATACCCAGGGGCTAGGGAGGACCAATAGAGAGCCTAATCTGAAAATCACTGTGTTGCAGTCCCTAAACATTGCTTGTGAGACACAAGTTGCTTTAGGCGAACCCCATCATAAATCTCACCCGGGATTCCAAGGCTCGGTAGGTGCTACCCTAGAGGTATTAAATAACCAAGCCCCTCTTATCTCCAAACTGACAATAGCAACTAAGGACGGGAATAGATCCTTAGCGAAAGTGGGAGTACCTGACCCCGAGATTGAGCCAAACATCACACAAACTACAAACCCTTCTGGTACTATTGTGTGCAATGCCACTTCGAACTTGGGTCTCCAGCTGAGGGTGTTGACGTGGAACATTGCTGGTATCAAAAACAAACTCAAAATCCTGATGGATACAGTTTGTACAAAATCATGATGTATGTATGTTCCAAGAGACCTGGGCTAGAGAGGACTCTCTCATGAGGGGCTTTGCAACTTTTAATGTGCTAGCAACTATGGGGGACAAAGATAGACCATCGGGAGGGTTAGGCACATGAGTTGCCACACACTTGGACTGTATTGTTGAACAGCTGAACACCTTTACGGATGATATCCAGTGTACCCTCCTTACTTTTAATACTGGGATTAAAATTGCATTTATTAACATCAATCCCCATCCGGTGTCCTTTGCCCAGGAATCCCAGACCATAGATATGCTTACCACATTCGTTGAGCTAGTTCCCCCGAACACCAGGATGGTGATAGGAGGTGAATTTAACTGTCAGTTTGAGCCTCTAGCCCTCCCTACCGACCCTTCGCTCACTGACGAGGATTCCCTTTGGCTAATTCCTGAACCGCTGATTTCTCCAGTGAGAGCTTTGACCCCCTGGTATTACAGGTCAATGCAGTCACACTAACTCATGCACTGAGGGCATGCAACGGTCGTACTTAGTCAGACCAGCCTGGAAAACCCTCTTTTAATAGACCCGGGCAAGCATCTTTATTGGACTATATTCTGGTGGAAGCAAGTATATGGCATTGGGTGTCGACTTCGCTGCCTGGCCAAGACATGACAGCGACCATAACACTCTGGTACTCGATCTTAAGCTTCCGGAACTTCATAGTCCCCCAACCACTAGCCACTTCTCTGGTACCAACCTATCTTTAGACAATAACAGGAGGAGAATTAGGTGGGAAACCCTGAAGCAGTCACCAGGCAAGACTGTTGCACTGTATTCCCTAATTATTCCACCTTTACTGGTAATGGAGAAGGCTGCACAGACCCCTAACTCTCGTGGTGCTATCGCTCAACTTACAGCTCTCTACACAGATCTGACCACTAGCCTGACCAACATCTTTAATCCCTTGATACACTCCAAAGGCAAGAGGACCCCTAAAGCCACTTGGTTTAATAATTCCTGCTGAATGGCAATGGGTGCCCTCATTGACACCATAAAAACAAAAGACAGATCTCTGATAAAAATCAAGAGGGCCTTATACAGTGATACTTTAAAGTTAGCCAAAACGGAGTGGGAGTCTTAAAGATGGGATGCAATTAAACAGCTCTCACTAATAGAGATATGAGGGCGTTCTGGACCCTGGTTCGAACAGCTAGTTCCTCATAGAGCTCACCCATTGAGCCGAACATTGCAGCAGACGCTTGGAAACTTTGTTTCCAATTGTTGTATTCAACCCAGGACATTATAGAGCCCACAGGGGGAATCTCGCCAACCGTTGTGGGGAACCCCCTCAAAGATGATATAGGGTTTACCGTGACTGAAGTGCTTAGTGCAATTGGGAAGCTTCCTCTTGGAAAGGCCCCTGAATTACATAAGATTCCCGGGGTCCTATTTCGGGATATTTAATAATTTAATATTTAATGCCATTTTAAATGGCATGAAAATCCCGGATACTTGGTTAGGGGCAGACATTTTCCCAGTATATAAGAAGGGATAACCCCTCCTGCCCACCAACTACAGGCCAAAAAGCCTGATTGATATAACCCAGAAGTTGTTAGCCAGGATTGTCCTGGAGCGCCTCCATCCCTGGGTGGATGAGCGTAAGATTCTAAATGTGCGTACCAGGCAGGCTTCCGTAAAATTATTTCTACCATCGACCAAATATTTAGGCTCCAATTATTATATTGGAAGACTTTGACTTTAGAGGGTGGGAGCCTCTATTTGATCTTTGTTGATTTTAAATCAGCCTTTGATTTGGTGCCCCATGAAAAACTTTGGGCAGTTCTAGAGCAACTGGGCATTCCGCCCTACTTGCTCTCTTTAATCAAGCGACTGCACACTGAAATTTTTGCCTAGGTGAGAGATGGGAAATATGGAGAATTGACTCTGCGTTTCCCAGTGAATAGGGGTGTAAGGCAGGGGTGTGTTCTGGCCCCCACTCTGTTCTGTCTTTTTATTAATGCCCTGGTGGACCCACTAAATGAGGTAGCCAACACCGATGCCCCAGGGCTCGCCCGTGGCAAGGTGCCAGCAATGATATTTGCGGACAACACCTTGTTACTATCTAAATCGCCCATGGGAATCCAAAGGACCCTTGACAGCTTCTCTCTATTTTGCAAGAACAGGGGCCTAGATATTAATACACTAAAAACCAAGTACATGGTATTTAATCCTAGTCAAACATCTCACCCTTATTTATCTATTTATTTTATTTATAAAGCCCGCTGTCACCTGGCGCTAGCAACTCAGAGTACAAATAGAAAAAAGGTGTGCCCCCACTGCCGACAACCAACTAGGTCTTAGGAAACAACCATGTTTTTAATCTCCTTCTAAAAAGAAGGAGGTCACTGACTTGTCTGAGCTCCAGTGGGAGTGCATTCCAAAGTTTGGCAGCTGTTACCCCGAAGGACTTACCACCTGACCTAACTTTCCTGAATCTAGGTACCTTCACCAGTCTCGAGAATGAAGAACAAAGAGTTCTCACAGGAACATACCACTCGAACTTTCTTTGCATAGAGACAGGCTCCAGCCCATGCAAGGCTTTAAACACTAAACAAAGAGACTTGAACTGAACTCTCTATCTCAATGGGAGCCAGTGCAACTACGCCAAGGCCGAGGAAAAAGAGGACCTTCTGTCCAGCCTAGCGCTAACTTGGCTGCCGTTGACTGAATCCACTGCAGTCTATCAAGAAGAAATTTCAGAGACTCAAGTAGCAAGGCGTTGCAATAATCTAGTCTACTAAGAATAGTACTACGTGCTAACGCACGCGCATGAGGGGGTAGCAGAGGGAAGATCTTCCACAATGATCTAATAATGGCTAAGCAACAGCTCACTGTTTTCATCACCTGAGCCTCCATAGTAAGTTTGTTGTCAAACATAACGCCCAGATTACGAACCGTCTTTACTGGCTGAATAACAATCGAGGTGTCAGTGGGCCAGAAGTTAGTGGGCATCACGGAGGGGACCCTTTCCATAGAGCAGTAGAGCACCTCTGTCTTACCTGCATTGAATTGCAGCGAGTTTTCCTTCAGCCAAAGCGATGCATGACGCAGGCAGCGGAGAGGTACACTGCTTGCTTTCTGTCCAATAAAAAAGACTGGAACCACCTCAAAGCACAGTCCGTCAGCCCCACCTCTCTCAGTCTTCTCAGCAGGATCCCATGGTTGACCACATCGAAGGCGGCAGACAGGTCGAGCAGAATAAGCACAGCTGCCTGACCCCTGTCTGCCCGCATCCGAAGCTCGTCCATCACAGTCACCAAGGCCGTCTCGGTACCATGGGTCGGCCGAAAGCCAAACTGTACCTCCTCCAGTAAATTATGTTGTTCCAAATGCTTGGACAGAGTGCTACTCACTACTCGTTCCACAATTTTAGCCGGAAAAGGCAAGAGAGAGATGGGCCTATAGTTTTTGGGGCAATCCGGGTCAAGAGAGGGCTTCTTTAGCAGGGGTGTCACCAGTGCTTGTTTCCACTGAGAACGGACCACTCCGTAAGAAAGAGACTGATTACAGATCAAACGGAGGGTAGGAAACAACTCTGCCTTAAACTCTTTTCAAATTTTGTGTGGCACCAGGTCTAGTGGAGACCCAGAAGGAATACCACAAGCTAACCTATTAAAGTCCTCCACTTCCAGAGGCACAAACTCAGAAAGGTAATTAACGGCCCCTCATTCCAAGATGGCACCCGAAGCCTCAGAGCCATTTACCACCATATCATCAATGCCCAAATTCAGAGTGTTTACAGCCTCAGATTGTTGATGAGCCCCTCCCAAATCATCAGTAATTAATTTAATTGTATCATGCAAGAACCTAGCCAGGTTCTCACATAGTTTTTGAGAGGGGGGTATCACGTTCTTAGAACAATCTGGGCTGGTCAAGCTATTCAGGATGTTAAAAATACTTCTGGAGCTATTAGGGGCATTAAGGATCAAAGTGGAGAAATATTCCGCCTTGGCCCTGTTAATCGCCTTCTTATAGCCCACAATCTTCGATTTCCATGTGAGCTTATCCTCCTCCAGATAGCCTTGTCTCCACCTCCTCTCTGCAAGCTTACATTTAAGTTTCATGTTTTTTAGACTATCATTAAACCACGGGCCAAAGGTCTGCCCCTACTACGGTGGTTTTTTAGAGGGACTAATGAATCCAAAACCGAGGTAATTTTCGTACATAGAGATGCATAGTTCTCCTCTACATGCAAATCCAGGGAGAAACAATCCTCTACCTGAAACAACGGGGCATGGCCCCTCTTACGCCGGAGAACCTTCCAGTCTCTACTCACATATTCACACGTAGAGTTGGCTACCTGAGTATTTTGAGTAGCAAAGTTCATATAGAATTTAATCAGAAAATGGTCTGTCCAGTCCAGAGGCAGAATTTCCCCAATAATCAGATGAGTAGCCACAGCGAAAATTAAATCAAGTAGGTGACCTCCCTTGTGAGTGACCTTGGACACCTGCCTGAATAGGCCAAGGTCTTCACAAGACTGGTGAATATTGGCATAGCCTGAATCAAGGGAGCCATTTAACCAGAGGATAAAGTCACCCAAAATCACCCATCTGTGGTGAGTGGCCGCCATATTAGTAAAAGTCTCCAGCAGCAGTTGCTGCTGCTGCACACCAAACACCGCGAGGGGTCTGTAGCAGATAATCCCAGTTAAAGCCTGACCATGATCATTCTTGATGACAAAGCCAAGTAGTTCGAAACCTAGACCACATCAATATCTATGCTCACTAGAGTCAGGGTATCCTTATAGATCCCCCCAACCCCGTCACCCCTCCCCCTCAATCTCGGTTTATGGCAAATTTTGTAGCCGGGTGGACAGGCCCAACCAGAGTCAACCTCACAATCTGGGTGGGTCCAGGTTTCTTTCATGAGCAGAACTTCAAGTTCAATAACTTCAAGCAACAACTGAATTTCCACATTGTGCTTAGGCAGCGATCTGACGTTTAAGTCCCACAGGATAAAAAAAATTGACAAGGAAGTCAGACAGAGGAGAGGCAGACTCAGCAAAGCAAAGAGCCCCCCTACCATTACCCACCTCATCAATATGGTAGAGCTCTTTACTGGAGTAGCTTAACGGGCAACTCCCTCCAGCAGATCCCATGCAGGCAGAGAAAGGAGCAGTGTGGATGGCGCTGAGCGTGTCCATATTGCGGACGGGCGCAGACAAGCTTGCCTTTGGCACACCGCTGCACACGTCCGCTGCGCGCTCGCGTCAGCATCGATTTGTATCCAGCCCAGGCAAGAAAGACTAGACCGCTAACTCCAAGATGGCGGGTCCGCACGCACGGACGGACCCCGCGAATCAAGGAGAGTGGAATGATCCTGGAGTGAGAGAGGGAAATAAGCAAAGTTACCCCCTAAGCAACACTAAAGGGAGTGAGTGAAAGTTTAAAAACAACATTAAAAACATGGTAGGACCACCACAGCAGTTCCCAACAGCACACAGATGACAAGCCTCTGAATAGCCAATCGAACGCTGCGCGCTCGCTTCAGCATCGATTTTTATCCAGCCCAGGCAAGAAAGACTAGACCGCTAACTCTAAGATGGCTGGTCCGCTCGCACGGACAGACCCCGCAAATCAAGGAGAGTGGAATGATCCTGGAGTGAGAGAGGGAAATAAGCAAAGTTACCCCCTAAGCAACCCTAAAGTGAGTGAGTGAAAGTTTGAAAACAACATTAAAAACACGGTAGGACCACCACAGCAGCTCCCAACAGCACACAGATGACAAGCCTCTGAATAGCCAATCGAACGCTGTGTGCTCGCGTCTGCATCGATTTTTATCCAGCCCAGGCAACAAAGACTAGACCGCCAACTCCAAGATGGCGGGTCCGCTCGCACGGACGGACCCCCCGAATCAAGGAGAGCGGGATGACCCTGGTGTGAGAGAGGGAAATGAGCAAAGTTACCCCCTAAGCAACCCTAAAGTGAGTGAGTGAAAGTTTAAAAACACAGTAGGACCGCCACAGCAGTTCCCAACAGCACACGGATGACAAGCCTCTGAATAGCAAGTTGATATAGCCCTAACCCTACCCTAAATGGTATCCAGCTAGAGAGGGTAGCTGTCTTCGATTAACTGGGTGTTACGCTGACGGAAACCTTTGGTTGGGGCCCACAGCAAGAAAAGGCAGGCCTAAGGTTAGCACAGATGGCAGGGGGAATAGCAAAACTATACAGACACTCCACATCTAGACAACCGAGCCCATTGACTGGGATATACAAAGTCCAAATCAGGAGTGCTGTAATGTACTGGGCAGAACTTTGGAAACACCTCCCTATAGGTGGATTGGTCAAAACCGAGAATAAGTTCATGAGGCAGCTCTTGGGCCTACCACAAAGCACCCCTCTCATCCCCCTACGTATGGACCTCAGGATAAGACCCATAGATGAGGAGATCGGACTGTGACCCCTGACTTTTTGGCGAAGATTATGGGCGACTCCAGAGCTAATAGCCTACCAGTCAGAACTAAAGGCAATCATTGGGCTCCCAGGGGTGGGAAAACGATCCTGGTTCACCCACATAAAAGATCTGTGCCGTAGACTAGGCCGGCCGAACCTATGGACCCACCCTGAGGAAGTGTCCCCGACAATAACACGGCTCGAACTAGTCGAAACTTACAGACAGTTTAGATTGGCTGAAATCCAAAGGAGCACAAAAAACAGGCCATTTAACCTCTGACTTCCTTAATTTTAAAGACCAGTATTTATTTGAACGGTTCCTTGATGATGTACATCCGTTCATGGCAAGGAAACTCTATGTTTAATTCAGACTGGGTTGCTTGCCGGTCCATGCACTTACAAAGAATTGGGCAAAAGCTTCACCTGTCGGATGTCCTGCCTGCAATAGCCAAGAAGAGACTCCCATTCATGTTTCCTTCTTTTGTCCAGGAAATGATGTACCTAGGAGGTACTGGCTTTTACCAATGTGCAGGATCCTGGGGTACAGACAGTGATGGGAGGCCTTTAGAGTTTTGAGAACCGACACTCATCCTCAGATTGTTTTTGCTGTGTTCCGTTTCCTTAACTCTATTTGGCATAGGTGCTGCAAGTTTTAAATCTCTCCCTGCACATGATATATGTTCCTTTGCCATTTCCTACTGTCTTGATCTTACTAATATATGAAATCACTGTTTAATTCGCTATTTAAATTTTAATATCTTTTTACCTGTTATGAAATGTGTTCAACTCACTGTACATGGCTATATCCTGTAATGTCCATTGATGTTTTTATTGCCCGAATTTAGTGATGTATGTATTTTATATTTTTGCTTTTATGGTCTACTAGCAGCCCGTCCCGACGTTGTCCGTTAGCAATTAGGCTTCCCCGTCCCCCGCCTGCCCCGACATTGTCCAGCATTTTGGGCCCCCACCCGCCCTGTCCCCCGCCTGCCCCAACCCCCGCCTGACCCGACATCGTTCCCCCGGAGCCTTACCTTGTGAAATGCTGAAAAGTACACAATTATGGCAGTATAAAACAGAGGACACTGTGTGTAAACGTTGCATTTAATTCCTTTTAGTGAGTCACTGTTAGTGTTTTCTATGATGCTAATCAGTTTTGGTTAAGTCATTCTGTGCCCACTGATTGATGATAAATTGCAGTCTTAGTTCCTTGTTTATGCAATGTTCCGGTATTTGATTTTCGAAATCCGGTGAACCCATCAACGCAGCCCAGCTTGGGTGACAGACTTACCACTATGCAAAGGCCTCTACCACGGTCTGAAGTCCCCGTCCCCCGCCTGCCCCGACATTGTCCGTGCTGAGGTGCTCTGAGTCCCCCGCCTGCCCCGACATTGTCCCCCGGAGCCGCTCCTCAGTTCACCGCTCCGCCGCTCACCTCAGTTCTTCGCCGCTCCTCAGTTTGCCGCTCCGCCGCTCACCTCTCTTCCCGCCGGTCCGCTGCTCCTCACCGGCCACTCTTCACCGCTCCTCCCTCGTGCCATGTCCGCCCGGTCTGCTGCTCCTCACCGGCCGCTCGTCACAGCTCCTCCCCCGCGCCATGTCCGCCGCTCCTCCTCGCGCTCCTGACGTGAGCACGAAGGTCGCGGCCGGCGCTACTTCTCAGGCACTACTTTTTTTTAACGTAATTTTTTTTAAATATAACATATTTTTTTACTTTATATAGCCTATGTCCATCTGCACACCCTGAGGATTACAAAGATGTATCGGGTGTGTGGATTGGCGCTGTGGTTCCCGAGTTTACCCGCCTCAAAGCCTCAAAGTTCTTCCTTCATAATAGTAGTATAGATAAGAATGAAATAAAGCTTGGAAATGGAAATGGAAAAATAAGCGCTAGATAAATGCAATTACAATACTTGTGTTTAATGAGACTATATATATCTTACAAATAATTTGTATTCCATCAAGTAAGTGACTGCCTTTCCATAAGCTACCTCTGAAAGTTTGGTAGAGCTGTGGTGCAATCATTTATATATCAGGTCAATGCCCTTGTGCCAAGTGCTAAACCTGCAGCAATTTCTGGCTTATCAGTAAACAGCGTTTTGCATGCTTAGCCATGAAAGCCCATGTTTATTAAGGAGAGAAGGAAAACTACAATACCCAGAAGGCATTGTGCTGCTGGCTCAAAAGCATGGACTCAAAAGCATGAACTAACTGAAAGTGTCACACATAACATAAGCCAACTTTGCAGCACTGCAGAAACAAGTCAAGATCATCTCTGACAGGCAAGCAGACCTGGTGCAGAGTGCAATACATGAAATCATTACTCCTGCCCAGACTGAGGGATTATATGCCAGAATCATTTGTAAAATACTAGTATGGGTGGTTAAGGGCATGGGTGTTGAATTCTTATCTCCCAACATATGTTCTTCCAACATACATCAGTACTCAATAACAAGTAGCATTATATATAGATTAAACACTCACAGACAATAAAAGTACACTCAATACACATTCTTGCCCCCAAAAATGTACTAATACAAACACTTTTTATAAAAATAAAAACACGTAAAACATCTTTTCACTTTGTACCACTCCTATACCAAACATTTCCACAGATAGTTTAAGTCTTTCACTGACAGTAGCTCATCTAAATTCAGAGGGCTCACAAAAAAATGTTTATAGTCTGGGTGCCAGCCTTTTTTAGGTCGAGCTTCGATCGACCTGTTATGTCTCATTTGTGGGGTCTGGCAAACCCACTGATTGACATGGGTTACTATCTGTGGTAATCAAAAATGCTGGCTTCTTATTGGTGTATTTCTGTAAAAGTCCCACCTTTGTGTGTTCATCTCCCTTTCCGGCGAGTTCACTCAGAGAGCATTTTGGTCGGCCA
Organism: Lissotriton vulgaris; assembly: GCF_964263255.1. NCBI lineage: Eukaryota > Metazoa > Chordata > Amphibia > Caudata > Salamandridae > Lissotriton > Lissotriton vulgaris. Next base: position 323,196,500 of record NC_141690.1, on the reverse strand, counting down.
TCACACAGTACAGCATGTAGTGGCCTCTATTCCCTCCTCCCATCTGCATGTGATGGCCCCTCCTCCCTTTTCAGCAAAGGGGCAAAACAAGGAATTGTAAGGGTGTGCGAGTGCTGCATACAGCTTCTTCTCCTGGGACACGTGCAACATTGGCGAGCGAGCCTTTCGCCTTCATCTCCGTAAGCAGCAGCCCACTCCCAACGAAACTCTATTCTTATCATATTTTATGTTTTTAATGAGCAGGGCAGCACAGGCCACATGCTATGCTGCTGACTAAAAGCATAAAATATTGAAAAAAAAGATTTTGGCGAGATGCACTTTTTAGAGTGGGGCGAGGCGGGGCTTGAAGAATGCCCAACAGAGATTTTTGAACGTTGCTAAATAAAATAAAGGAGCGGCTCGGCCAACTGTTTTTTTTACAAAATGTTATGCTTTACGTAGGCAGTGCAGCATGCCGTCTGGGCTGTGCTGCTTTTTCTATCCACCTCTCCTTCTCTATTTCTCCTTCTCCCTCCCTGCTGCTCTCTACCTCACGCTGGAATGCTGTTACATAGCTCGGACATGCTTGCAAGTTAGCCCCCAAACTGCCCAGACAAGCCTGCAGCTGCTGCTTCCATCCGTTTTGTAGTCTCTGATGCTTTACCTGGTTTGCTTAAAATCTACATCCACACAGAAACATAGACAGACAGACACACTCACACAGACAGCCTCTCACACACACACATGCACGCAGACACACATGCAGACACAAATATGCAGTAGATCAAACAGTGTCCACGGTATCCATAGGGGAGCCGCATGGCGGGTGGCACTGCTGCTATGATGAGGATGGACAGTGGACACTAGTGAGGTGCTCTGCACCCATGGTGCCCTTGTAAGGACATCTGGTAACACAGCAGAGCCCAGGCAGGAGTGTTAGGGGTTGTTTTTTAAATACTACTAGCCCTGTGTCCAGCGGCCAGTCAGTACCAGGGCACATATGATGCAAGTGCCTGGCATAATGCAGCCTTAGATAAACCCCATTTTTCCCCATCCAGGACTGATCCCATATATTGACCTTTATTGCTGCTCCTTCACAACCTCTCCCAGTACCCCATTTAGAATTTGTTCAATGGAAAAATGCTCACATGTGGGGTGAGGAAACCAAAGTTCCGGCTTACTGCACTTTGACACTGTTCATCCATTGCTTCCTACTACCTAAAAACAAGGAAGAGTTTTTAATTAAACCAACCATGTGTATTACATGTGGAAAATCTTCATTTATGTTTTTACCTCTTCTCTTCCCCCAATACGTAGTCGTAAGTGCTCCCTTCCCTTCCCACCTCACCTTAGACTTCTGTCACATACCGCTTTTATTGATCACATGTTCACACTGTGTGACCCTGGCCAAATCGCCTATCATCTCTTTGTCCCCATTCTCTGACAAACATTGAACCCCGTGAGTGCTTAGATTAATCTCTATACCCGTGTTACACTGCACAATATGGAACTGGACAGTTACAGTGGCAGTTGCTGCTCGCATCACAAGCTACTGTTATTACTGTTGTAATAGTCAGCCTATCATACAAGTTTACATTAGTGGCCTTTTTATCCCCAACAGTGAACCACCTCAGTGCCACAAACAAGGTTGGCATCAGTAATGTAAAAAAGGATTGTATCAATTTCTATTGCCTCTACATTGCTAATACAAAAGTCATAACTGTTAAAAACATTTCCATTTCAATGCCACTAGCTCTAACAGAAAAAAGTGAGACCTATTGCATTGCAAATGATTGCTTTAAACATCTGCCTTCCGAAGCACAAGACCACACACACTGAAACTTAACATGGCCTGCACATGAAGCTAACTCACAGGGGTTGGACATTTCATCCGAGCTTGCTTTTAGGTGTTACTTCTCACACCTCTTGAGTGGAAGATTAGTATAGTAATTGGAAGGGAGAACATGTCCACAAAACGGAGAAAGCCTGTCCCCCTAACCTGATCCCCTTTGTTCACAAGGTTATAAGTAATAAATGCAAAATGATTTGCAAACCACACTTTATAGACTTCTGAAACAGCTGAGTCCATAAACACTATTGAAAATAAAAAAATTGTGAACTATTGTCCGGCCAAATATGAACACTTAAACAAATATGTTAAGTAAATGATCATTTGACAAGTAACAATTTATGTTAAGTAATGATGTTCAAGCATTCAAGATCTCCGTGTATTTTTGTTCTTTGTTTCACATTTAGTTAACATCTAGAGAGGCTGCCTGATCAACTAGCAGGTGGTGCGTCCATTGGGGTGCTGGGGCGTTGCCCCACCTGGCCACATGGCCTCAGGTCGCACTGCGCGCAAGCAAAATAGCAAACTTTAAAGACAAGTACTTGCTGCTCTGCTCAGGCAGACATTCAATCGGCGCTGAAGGGGGGTGGGGGCGGGGCTGGCTGCGGCAGCAAGGAGGGTGACTGACAGCAGCGTTTACTAAAGCGCAGCTGCAATAATGCGCATGTTCGATTTTGGGCTGGTCATTATTATGACCAGCCCGAACATGCGCACCAAAGCCACCTCCTAAGGACCAGGAGAGCGAGGGGAGAGTCGGGACCCGAGAGGCTGAGGGTTGCTTCATGCAGCAACCCCTGGTCTCTAATGGGCGGGTCATCTTCGTGCCCTAGCCAATCCTGGCGCTGCTAATGCAGCGTCTGGATTGGCTGCCTGAGACACCGGGCAGCCTAAGGGCTGTTGTTCAAAAGGCGCGGGACCGGGCCAGGACAGAGCAGCACAGAAGGTGCCAAGCAGCCCCCAATGTGGGACCCCGGTCCAGGTCACCCGGTCAGGTAAGTTTGCTTAATTTTAATCTGTCATTTTATTTTAAGCTCCCCCGCGCGACCCTCCATATGAGAGCCATGACTGATCACTAATAGTTGTTAAAGTGACAAAATAATGACATAGAATTGCTGAAGGTTGCACCATGTTATGCTGCATAATTTGCTCCTATTGCCGCACATGTTGTCATCCATGCCGCATAATTGGGCCTCCCAATGCCTCAGGCTTGCAGTGGCTGTGGTAATAGGTCCGCAAAGGTAGCATGCTGTGGCTGGCAGCTCCCGGGTACTCTATAGTTCTCGCCACATCTTGGAGGCCAGCCCCAGCCGGAGGCGACCTGGTGCCATAAGCCGCTATGGCCACATTAGCAGCTCTCTGAGCAGAAGCGGCTCCTGCTGTCACTCCATACTGGCCCACCCCATCCTATGCCCTGAGGAAAGTGTAAGTACAAATTGTAATTGTAAATTGTATTTAAGAGTGCTGAAGAACCTGAGCGAAAATAAACAAACAGGCCAGTTTTTTAGGTCTCGCCTACGCAGTGCACATAAAGACCTTTTCCGATCGCTTTGTATTTTCAGCCAAGAACGTGCACGCGTTCCATTGTCATCAATGGCAACGCGTGCACGTGTGGCGATCCACTTGCGGGAGTGCACGGCTGGCACCATATGGTAGCAATTCTCACGGCCCCAGCCACGCGCTCCCGCAAATGAATCGCGCAGTCCCCCCTCCACCCCCTGTTTCATTGGTTGCGTGCCTCTAAGAGTTGCACGTGCCCATAGCTCGGTGTTTAGCTGCTGCTGTCGGCGGGTTCTAGCGACAAAAGTAGGGTGACGTGACGCCTTATACAGAGTGACTAACTCAGCTTGAAGAAGCTAGCGGCGCAGGCTAATACAGCTTGTTTGCCTACTAAGCCTGGAAGAAGGACTGTGGCCAATTAAAGGATACGCATGACTCGTGTCAACAAGATTTCTGGTGGTAAGTAAATCCACTAAGACAGGTTCAGAGAGCTGCTTAGACTGCATCGCTGATGCCATAGCTACTATGCAAGAGCCACACGGCCCTTACTTGTATGTCAGAACGTCATCTCCTCCTTCACTAGCCCCTGCTACTTCCGGTAGTGTGACTCCCTTCTCAGTGCTGCGACTCCCACCGATGTACGGCCATTTGTGTATGAAGGCCTGCATTAGCCGATGACGCCCGGGTTGTCACTGCCATCATCCATCTGTGCATCCGTAGGCCTCCGTCCCAGTCCTTCGCCGGTAACAGTACTCATCCGGTGAGTCCACCCTCACCTGTCGCAGGGGCTTTTCCTCTAGGTTCCTTGTTCACCGTAGAGCACGGGACAAGAGGCTTGACGTTTTACTCTTTTTAGACGCTTAGTGGTGACTGCCAAGGAGAGCATAATAGAATGTACTCAGATTTTCACCCCATCTTTGGATAACTACGCTTTTTGTTTTGAGAAAATGCTAAAACTGTAAAAAATCTAATATTGTATTTCCATAATATGTTTCGTACAGCTGACGATTTATAAGTATATGTCTCAATTCTTGTGGCGATTGTGGTGTGCTTGCCTCACGCTTCAGTATTCTCGGCAGCTGTTGTTTCTATCCCTCTGACAGTCAGATGCCTGGCTTTCTGTGGGCAGATGCTGGCCGTAGGACGGATTATTATACATTAAATCTGTTTCACCTCTTCGCTGCCGACTAACATCTCCTCTTGCAGCTGTGAGAAATAGCAACTAAATCAGGATATTACACACTCCAAGTGTCTGAAAGAAGGTGAATTCTGTACACACTTGATGCTGACTTCCCCTGGACACCGCCCTGTCTGGCAGGTGATTCACAGTTTTACTTTCAACATCTTTGTTTTCTCAATGTTACATGTTACAAGACAATAGCTGCCCTCTGAAAACAAAAGCCTGTTTATCACACTTTATACCACCCTTTTGTGGCTTTCAAAGGATACAAATATCAGGCTATATTATTTGCCCAATTTAATCACTAAGAGGGTCACGCGTGATAACCAGAACACCGTCAACATCAGCAGCGAGCGTTTCACTAAAAGAGCAATCATGACACTTTACCAGCAAAACACAAAGCACATTCTTAGGCCACTCTGTCTTATTATGAATGCACATTTATTTGCTTTTCTTCTTCATGAAGCTCGTATATGACGTGTCTTGGAGGTGATAATGAAGCATATGGACCGGAAATAAACATATGTTTTCACCTAATAAGTGAGACTTGTGGTACTGTCAGGTAAATCTTTGAGAATTTATTCCAGCAACTGTTGCCAGCTGCATATATATTTACATTGAGAGGAACTTTTAATTGGCTTCGTCCAAATATTAATCTGGAGGTCAGGAAGGCAGCGGGTACGCTGGAGATGAAACATGATGCCCTAAATCGTATACAGATGAGCCTTGGGTGTGAAAGTGAGGGGAGAAAGACAATAGGTTTGGGCAAAACTGAACACCTCATAAGGTAAAAATATTTGGAAGTTCCATAAGTCATCTGCATTTCTTCTTCCATGTGGGCATCTTTGTGTGTTAAAAGCACCAGAGAGCTGCTGTTGTGTGCAAGGCAGCTACCATCTTCAAGCTAAGGGAAACATTAAAACAAACTTAATCAGCAGATGCAAATGGGAAGAGATGCATTTCTGACTCTTTGGGGCTAATTAGGAATTGCACGGTACTTGTTTAGGGCGTGGAGGTAAATCTGCAGGTGAAATTTGAATTACCGCGCAGTAACATTGCACCAGTACCATGATATTATGTATTGGAATGGGGAATTGGTCTGTGCAGCTGGACTTCCTGGTTGTAAAGCCACACAGAATTCTCAGTTTTATGGATTTTAAGGCATACATTCACACTTGCACTGAGAAAAATTAGCACCTGGTAAAATCAGATCAGACGCTGGAACGCCCCACCAATCATTATCATTTGGATTAGAATTCCATAGGTAAACCTGTTCCACCTGTCTTACAATAAGAGTTGGAATGGGGAATTACCATGTGGAACTGGATTTACGGTCACAAAACGATGCAGAATTCTAAATTCCATGGGATTTCACGCATACATTTACCACCTGATCAATGTATGTGGGAGCGTCTGTGTGGGGTGTGGATGGAGGGAAAGGCTGTGGGGATTAGGAAGGAAAGGGGCATTGAAGATGGGGCAGGGGGGAGAACTGAATACGTCCCCACCAGAAATAAAAAAAAGAAATCGGGTGACAAGGCTTGACTTCTGCAGCTAAAGTCCCCTACGATTTTACTAAGTAGAAATACTTCCTGTAAAATGTGGTCCGGTGTTCCAGCAACTAGGAATACCAGGTGCTTTAATGCTGATCCACTCCTGATCCTACAGTAATTCCTCTCTGCCTGACTCATAACCATGTCCCTTTTCTGAAAGAGACAAACAACCAGAGTAGGTAACAAGGGCTGAGAGTTGAAGGTGTGGCATAACGGCCAGAGAGGCCGACTTTGGAGCTGGCGGTCTGCGTAGACTCAACAGCCTGTGATTCGAGCAAATCACGTAACCACCCTGTGCCTAGGAACAGCGCCTAGGACCGTCTTTCTTCTCGTTCCTCGGCCTCTCTCCTCTCTTTTCAGTCCCCCTGTTTCTTGGCCTTTCTGTTTCCCTGCTACTTTCTCTCATACCCAGATTTTGTCCCTTTTCTCTGTCTTTTGCTCCCCTCTTCTCTTTAATACCATCAAACTACGCACATAGCTAATATCATTACAATTGTTTTTTTGGGGGGGTGTAAACTTGCATATACCACCAACATACACACCAGCAAAACACAACAACTCACCACTATATTCCACTACCCTTACGTCACTAAACTAATCACAACTTGCATACAAACTTTACAGTATTAAAGACAACAGCTACATTGCTCTATAACATACCTCTAAAACATTACAAAAATCTCAGGCTAAACACTTATAAGGTCCTAAAGTCGAGACCTTTCGGCTATGCCAATGCTTGTTTAACTTTTCCTGCTGTTCGGGCGCCTTTGGGTCTGCATTCTTTGAACACTTTAATGTTTCGCTAACCTTCCATTCGTGTTTGTCACCAGGCTTTCTTTATAGCGCCTTAGTGCCAAGACATCTGGCTGTCAGCTGCTCTTTACAAATAATACGTAATAATAATTCTCTCGAAATGGGCCCGCCTCCTTTGCAAATCTGACCAGATATCATGGGGTAGGATGATTAACTTCGTTATTGCCCAGCGGTACAGTCAAATTATTCTACACCTAGAATACATGTTACATTTTGAATGGGTGTCATTATTATCACTCTAGCCAATTAGTCAGAGGTCACGGCGGAATAAACAAAAGAAACAGTTCGTTTCTTTACTGAAACCTTTTCTGAGAGTCTGTAAGCAGAGCGAGAGGGTTGTGTGCATTCCTTCAGCTGCTCGGCTCGGTGAGCTGCTGCTCCTGCCTGCTAGAGCCGAGGCTCACTTCTCCTGAGGTGGGCGGGGCTGCTGGGGGCCCGTCCGAGCTGTCCAATCGGCAAGACCTCCGGAGGTTGCCGATCGCCAGGGGATACACGATCCCGAGGGGATACCACATATTACACAACACCGGTTCTCTTTTTACCTAAACCTTTAACTTTGAATACACCCTGAAGAGTCAGGGGTCAATCTAACCCTGACGAAACACATGTCGGCTGGCTGCTCTAGGCTGAATGAGTGTCAACCTAAAGGAAATTAAAAGAAACTAGAAACAACTCCTCTGCAAACTTCTTTAATGGACTTTTATTATGACTTACATAGAGTGAATTGTTCTAATTACACCTATCTGTGAGTGCCCAGGACTTGGTTATAAGACACACAGATAACAGAGTAAGTCATCAGATGAACTAGAAGTCAGCGACTAAGTCAGAATGTAGAAATCTTGACTAGGTGAAGGCGCAAAAGTATTTGTCTGATTAGAGGACTTCTGTTGGCAAAAAATGAATTCTCCTGTTTTGACTTTTCCAGCTAAAAAACAACCGCTTCAGGAGGATGTTTCCAACAGCTATCCGATTTTGAAAGGACTTCCCCACATACACCCAGCTGGAAGATTTTGACTTTAATTTCAGAAACTGTCAGAAATTAAAATCTTTGGCTAGGAGGTGTATCTGATCACTGCACCATGCGGACGATCTGCAATTTCATATAGGAACTGTTCAGTCAAAAACAGTGACTTCACTACTGACGCTTTTTTCCTTTTCTCTTTTCTCTTTTCCCTAAAACTTAAACATTCATAACTTGGGTTTTCCTTCTTAAAGTTTATTCACTTTTATGCCGTGCTTCTGATTAAAAATATCTATATGTCTAGGAAAAGGATGTGGGACATTTATTGTGTGGTGTTTTGACTTTTTGATTGTTGTAGTATTTCAAAATATTTGACACTCTTTTCTTTGAGTTGCATTTGCATGCCCTGTGCCATAGCTACCAGGACTGATTTTCTAAGGGGGGCTCACATCCTTCCCAACTAATACCCATTTTCTTACAATCCCCAATTCCCCAAGTCAAACAACTCTGTAATCGAATATCAAAACATTGCAAGAGTTTTGTTTAGTTTGGCTTGATTTATAACACTATTTCTGCAAGTAGTTTGTTTTTAGTTATGTCTTACATGTGAACTGCTCTAAAGTTGTTGTTGTATACTTGTAAAGCGCACAGCTGCCCCAGCAAAGAGGCATCCCGGCACTGTATACCGCTGGGGAACCCATCCTGGCTTTCCCTGTGAGATGGTCCCTCCTGGGCATCTCCAAGGTGAAGACAAGCATTCCCGGCGCTGATGGGGCCGTTAGTAGAGATTAAGCAAGCTATTGCCCAGAGTTGCTGAGTGGGACCCATTGTTGGAGTAGGCACCGAGGTGAGAATTATCGAGGTGAGAATGATCGAGTCCGCTGACCATGGCCCAAGACCCTGCCGCGTCAGGAATCGAACCCTGGTCCCGGGCCGACCTCTGCTTCCTGGTCAGCCGCCTCTGACCAGTGAGCCACACTAACCAGCCCTTATTCACAAATCTTTTTCTGTAGATAGCTGTGCCATCATGTGTGATTTACTATGTTCTTCCCACAAGTAAAAATGTCCTACTCCTGAAAAATCAGAAGGTGGTTAATTATTTGAGGAAGGACAACAGCAATGCCCTCGGAATTCACACTGCAATATCGATGGGATTATTCCTTGACAAAAGATACTTCTCAGTTAGTATAAGGTATGGCCTGATATATAATCATCATTCAGCTGTAGTTGTCTCGTGAGTATTACTGCATTTGCACAACACAAAACATTTGGCGCACAACAAAGACATACATATAAATACATTTACATAGAGTGGCTTTGCGCAGCACTTTTCAGCTCCTGGTTTTTGTGATTCATCTGGCTTTAGGCATTGGTGCACAAAGTTGTGCATTAACGTTGCCATGAGCTCATGGCATCTTGCGGATGTGCGCATTCCGGAAACATGAGTTCCACACACATTCATTGGCACTGTTCTTTTTCCTGGTCCATCTGCCCCAGCATTCTGTCTGTTTGCTTACCACACCCCGCCATGTGTCTATTGGTCCACAGTGCCACCTGCCCCTTCCTATCCCACACCTCATTTATTTATTTCAAGTGCCCTTCAGCTGGAAAGTACTACAGCTGTGCTGCTTCTGATTTGCACATAATTTTTTTTATTTTTGCTTCACCGGTCATCAGCCATGATGGAACAGTAAATTAAAACAGCCAAAATGGAATTCGGTGAGCCACTATACAGGCATGCACATTTGTCATTTCTCCTCTTTCATTATGTTCTGTAAAAGGACTGGGTGTAAAAATCTGTTATTATACATTTCTGGTTTTGCTCTTGAATTAAACTCATTGAGCGACCAGTTGTAGAACAGCAGAGTACAAATTCTAGGCAGCGGCAAAATGGGGTGTCAATTTCTCAAGCTGCTTCTGCCCATTGCTTTAAAGGATGTGCACAAAACTTTCATCTTAATCTATGCACCCTCAAGGAGCCAGTGAACAGCTTTAACGCATCTGCCTCGTAGATGATAGCTTAAAGATTGGGGGCCTCATTTATAACTTTTTGCCGTAGGGAAGCGCAGCAGGCCTTCCTGCTGCGCTTCCCTACGGCAAAAGAAAAGGACAGAAATGCGCCGCATCTATAAGATACGGCGCATTCCTGTCCTTTTCCCCTCCGCCGGCGTACAATGGGCTGCCTGCGCCAGCGCAGGCACCCTTGCACAATGGTGCAAGGGTGCCTGCGTTGCGGGGAAGATTATTGTTGTACAGGAAGGGAAACCTTTCTGTACAAAAATAATCACAAGAGGCTTTTCCTCTTTCTATGTGTGCTGTAGAATGCAGCACACATAGAAAAAGGAAATACGAGGAGAAATAAAGACATTTCTCCCTGCTGCGCCTCCCTTACGCCTCCCCTGGGGAGGCGTAAGCTTTTGGCACTGCTTCAGAGTTACGATTTCTCGTAAATCTGGGGCAGTGTCAAAAGGCCATGGATGTTGCTGGGAACGCCCCCAGCAACACCCAATGCACGCCCCTTTAACGCAGAACACTGCGTTAAAGGGACTGATATTTATCAGGCAGCAGTACGCCACAAAAACTGGCGTACTGCTGCCTGATAAATACCACGCAGGCTTCTGCGCCACGGAACTTCATGAAAAGTGAAGTTCCGATGGCGCAAGGGGCCTCATAAATGAGGCCCCTTGATTTTTTCAGGCTACCTTGCACCGCATGTTCCCACAGTGCATTAGGAAAAAGTGGTTGCAATTTGCGCACCAAGGGCCTTATTTATGAAGGCCTTGCGCCACCGGTGCGTCACTTTTTCCCATGTTAAAAGTGACGCACCGGTGGCGCAAGGCCTTCATAAATAAGGCCCCAACTTTAACCGAGTGCATTGCTTTTTGGGAACCAAAATAAACTTACTCATATTGGTCGGGAAAAGGTGATTTGTTCGTGGTTGAAATTTGACTTTTCTCATTAATATGCACAAGATAGGCTTTTACAAATGGCTGCCATCACAGCGATGTGGGGTCAGTAGACAATAATATCAATATTGCAGCGTGAATTCCGAGCGCATTGTTGTTGTCCTTCCTCAAATAATTAATATACTTTTTTTCTAATTTTTCAGGAGAAGGACATATTTACTTATGGGAAAAACATAGTAAATCACACACATCTTTACATTATGGCACAGCTATCCACAGAAAATGATTTGTGAATCAGGGTGGTTACTCAAGGGCCTTTCACATGTAAGACATAACTGAAACAAACTACTTATAGAAATAGTGTTATGAATCCATCCAAACTTTTTTTTTTTTTAATTAATTCTTTTTATTGAAGTTGTGTTCAGGTTTTATGCAGCATAGATCGAAGAATACTGAAAATCACAGCAAAATAAATATTTACATTTGATTTCAACTTAACATAACGTCACACCAATTTACTCAAAATAACATCCCCAGATTTGATCGAATTTTCTAATGCCCCCAACTCTTTGAGCATATAACAGTTCGCTTTTCCTAACCCTTTTCATTTTTTCCAGCCATTCCTGTAGCGTCGGGATACAGGTTGAAAGCCAATTCTGCAATAATAAGGATCTAGCCACAGCCATTATAATATATATCAATTTTGCCAGATGACTTGAAAATGTACAATCAGGATCATAGCCAAATAATAACATTGTTGCATTGCATGGGACTGATAACATACAATAAGTTTTTAAAAAACCAATAATTTCTTCCCAGAAATGCTTAATTTTAGGGCAAAATATTATAATGTGTGACCAATTGGCTTGTTCGCAATTACATTGTCTGAAACAGAAAGCAGATGCATTATTATACATTTTAGCAATTATTACTGGCGTACGATATAATAGCCACGTGCTAAAATACAACATCCGACGCCAATTGGCACCACGTAGTACACAGAAATTAAACTGATTAATAGTTTTCCATATTTCCGGTGACAAAATTAAATTTTCCTGAGTGTACCATTTACGGATTGCTTTAGCAGTCAACTCTACCTCCCGACTTTGAATTAGACACTGTTTCCATGCTCCGGGTTTCTTCTCTGAATTATTAACAAACAGATCTAAAACAAGAGTAGAAGTATAATTTGAAATGATACCGGGATCTAATTGTGCCAACATAGGATAAATTAAATTAGAATAGGAGCCCATTAGCAAAAAATTGCCAACAATTCGACCTGACATCTCGTTAACAGAGAGCCAAGTCCCGCTGACCAAAAAATCTGCTAATGTTCTGAACCCGGCCCGGTCCCAATTTTCTATAATAATGGGATCGATTTTGATCTTTAAAAAAGAAAACACTCCAATTAAAGGAATTAGTAAATGAAAGGGCGGAAGTGAATATCTCTTAATCATTGCATTGCGTCGTTTAAAAAACCAATTTAAGATTTTATACCGCACAAATTTGGGAGATTTCAGAACGAACAAAGGGGATGGAATTTGAATTTCTGAACATATCAGATCAAAGAAAAAATTTATAAAACAACTAGTAGCTGCATTCCTGTTTTTAAATCTCTCTAAATACTGTGCAAAATAAGCAAAGAAATAGTCTTTCAAATTTGGAAATGAAAGACCTCCATAATCAGTTTCTGCAGTTAATGTCCGTATATCTAATCTGGGTGTTTTTTTTGCCCAAATAAATTTGGAAAACATAGATTCTATTTTGGAGAAAAAAGTACCTGGCAAATAGACTGGAATTGAAGCAAACAAAAAATTAAAAAGAGGAAGGATTGACATTTTAATTAAATTGATGCGACCGAGAATAGTCAAAGGCAAAGGGTCCCATCGAGCAAACATTGATTGAACTTTTTTTATTAATGGTATGAAATTGAGTGTATATAGATCCAAGATATTGGAAGAGAACCAAATTCCCAGATATCTTTTCGGTTTTGAATTAATACAGCTTTGTAAATCTTTATGAAGAACTGGGTCTGCACCCCCACAAACCAATATTTCTGTCTTTTTTTTATTAATCCGGTAACCTCCTAAAGATTCGAACTCTTCAAAAATTTGAAAAATATGGGTCTGTGATTCCAAATCCGGTTTAATAAGTAACATGATATCATCTGCGTAGAGTTTGATTTTGGCCATGGAGGTAACTGGAGATTTAATCTGAAAACAATTCCTGATAGCAATAGTTAATGGTTCGATAAAGAAAGCAAAAAGAATAGGTGATAAAGGGCAGCCTTGCCTAGTGCCACGTTGTACTGAAATTAAGCCTGCTAATGATTTATTAATAATTATGTTGGCTCTAGCACCAACATATAAATTCTTTATCAAATTGATGATGCGTCGAGAGATAGCAAACTTTGATAAAATAAGGAAAAGAGTGTCCCATACCACCAAATCAAAAGCTTTTTCTGCATCTAAAAGTAATACCAAGGCCTGCATCCCACGTGCTTCAAAATAATCTAATGCTTCAACTAAAAAGTGTGTGTTAGTAAATAATTGTCTATCTATTATAAAACCGTTTTGATCTGGATGAATCAAGTCCGCCGCATGATGATTAAGGCGGAGTGAAAGCATCTTAGTAGTTATTTTATAATCGGAATTTAATAAAGTAATTGGCCTGTATGAGTTCGGGTCTTTGGATTCTTTCCCTTTTTTTAAAAAACTAATGACTGTACCTTCATGGAAGGATTCCGGGACTTGCCCTCCTTCCAGCATTGAGTTCAACAATAACAAAAATAAGTCACTGAAGGAGTTAAAAAAAGCTTTAAAGAATTCTGAGGGGAAGCCGTCGGGACCACAATTCTGAGGGGAAGCCGTCGGGACCACAAAATCCATCCAAACTAAACAAAACTCTTGCAATGTTTTCAAATTTGATTACAGAGTTGTGTGACTTGGGGAATTGGGTATTGTAAGAAAATTAGTTTTAGATGTGGGGGTCTCTAGTTGGCAGAGGTAGGTACCAATGTCCAAATAGGGACCCTTGCTTCTAGTCAGGGCAAGGGGGATACACTCTTTAGGTAACCCCTGCTCACCCCCTTGGTAGCTTGGCACGAGCAGACAGGCTTATCAAAGGCAATGTGTAAAGTATTTGTACCAACACTCACAGTAACACAGTGAAAACACCACATATGGACACCACACCAGTTTAGAAAAATAAAGTATCTTTATCTAAACTACACATGATCAAAACAACAAAAATCCAACAAGCACAGTTCAAGAATATGATTTTCAAAGAGTTCTAGGGTTTGCATTAAAATAATCCATAGTAGTCTCATTTTAGCCAAAAGTACTCGTAGATGCAAAAAAAGTTCCAAATGGAAGTTGCAGCGTTGAAAAACAAGCGATGCTCCACTACTGAGACCCTGGGGAGGCGATGTGACAGCCCCGCTTGACGCAGCGGGCGTGTTGAGACGAATCCAGTCTGTATGGGGAGGGATGAGATACCTTGTATGGATTCCAGTGCACAGGTTCGGTAGGAAACGTCTCGCAAAGGTACGATGCGACGATCTTTGGGATGGCGAGGATCTCAGGTGCTGCGGCGGGGCACAGCGTTGCATCTATCTTCTCCTCTCAAGGCTCCTCAATGCGATGGCTCTGCGATGATGTTCACAGCGACGTGATGCGGTTGGCAAGCGAGCGGTGCGGCGATCTCACCAAGCAATGACTGGCTCTGTGACGATATTCGCAGCGACAGAAAACTTCCCGCACTGCGGCGATGTGTTCCACAAGCGAACAATGCATTGGCTCCTGCAGTGGCAACAGGCGCTGCGTCGATCTCGATCTTTGCGGCGGTGGGAATGTCCTCGTACTGTCGGGGATGCGCTCCGCAAGCCAGAGATGCGTGAAAATTGCAGATTGTCTTTTTGATCTCCTTATCCAGCTTCCCAAACAGCAGGCAACAACTTCCAGAGGCCCCACAATTTGATCAAGCACTCTAGGAAGGGCAGAACTCACTCAGTAGATTTGAGGGGGGAAGCTGGGGGTGAAGTCCTTTTGTTCTTGGGAATTCTTAACAGAAGGCCAGCTCTACTCAGGCCCTTATAGATCTATTCTAGCAAGGGGACACAGCACACAGCAAAGTCCTTCACCTCTCCTTAGCAGCAAAGCAACTGCAGGTCAGTCCACAAGCACACAGCAGGACAGTCCTTCTTCTTCAGCCTTCCAGCTTTCTCCTTGGCAGAGATTCCTTCTAGATTCCAGGATGATCTAACTTTCTGTTGTCTGGGTAGCCCTTTTTATAACAGTATTTCCTTTGTTCTCTGGAGGCAGAAAGGACTTGGCATAGTCAGAACAAGTTCTGGTCAGTCCTGGAGCACTTTGTTTTCCTGACTTTTTCTTTCCTTTCAGAGAGAGGGGCAGGGTTGTCAGCTGCCCAGCAGGAGGTGGAGCCAGCATTGTGGAAGGTAGGCACATCCCTATTCAGGCCCAGGGGCTATCCCCTCCCACCACTAAAGATGCAGATGCATCTATTCAGCCTAGGGCTGACTCATCCAGCCTCCTGGGGGCTCCTCAGCCCCTGTCACTCACAAACCAGACAGTCAATTCACAAACAGGCCAAAGCACACAGAAAGGTCAGACAAGAGAACAGCCACTTTTTAAAAGTGCTGTTCTCAAAGACACGATTTAAAAACCATCCTCCCTGAAAGATAGGTTATTGAATTCTGAGTTCAGGGATACCAGAGTTAAATTTTCTACCTTGCGCCTATGGGAAGATATGCAGGTAAACATTATACACATCATTCCGCATTATAGCCTGTGGGCAAGATAGCCCTCTCAATAGTGAAAAACGAAAATGGCTGTAATTCACTACCAGAGCATGTCATACACTCTAGTACATGCTCTACATTTCATATACACTGCACCCTGCCCAGGGGGGTACCTAGGTCCTTCTATAGGGGTGTCCAATGTGTACAGAAAGGGAAGGGTTAGGCAAGGCCAGTGTGGACACCGGTAAGGGCAGCATGGCAGTTATCAACTGCACCCAGGCACCGCAGTGGCAGGCCCAAGACACCATTTTAGGGCGACTCATGTGGGTGGCACAATCAGTGCTGCAGGCCCACTAGTAGCATTTTAATCACCAGCCCTGGCACACTCAGTGCACTTTACTAGAGACTTCATGGTAACACAGCTATGCCAGTCATGGATAACCAATCACAATAACAATTTATACAGAGAGCATATGCACTTTAGCACTGATCAGCAGTGGTAAAGTGCCCAGAGTCCTATTGCCAACAACCACAGGTCAGGAAAAACAAGGGAGGAAGAAGCAAAAAGTTATGGATAACCCTGCAAAAAGGGCCATTACCAACAATGAGTATTAGTTGGGAAGGATGTGAGCCCCCCTTAAGAATTGTTTCTTTCTACTTCTTATGCTGTACATAATATATCTTGCATACTATCTTAAAATTGTAACAGCTGATGTCTCTTACACAAGAAACAAGACTGTTCATAAAATCCTTTTTTTGAAACGCCTGTCTATTCTTTCTGTGTAACTCTGAAGAAACTAAGCATGCACGATTAGCTGAGTGAAACTGTTATCTGTTGTTTCCACGATTCTGAGAGTGTTCCAATTCTAAAGGGAAACAAAGTTGTCATGTTTATGCTGTTGCCAGAAAGTACTCCCTTCTTGTTTACAATGAGTTTCTAGTGGCCTCTGAGTTAGCTGGCACACAAAATAATTACGTTTAATATACTCGATAGGGGCCTACTGACCTCACTCCTAACCCAAATATATAGGGGCTATTATTCCAATGTGCAGAGCCTATTAGGTAAATAGGAACTACACTACAGTATGTGATCATGGCATCTTGCGGATGTAAGCATCCTGGAAACATGAGTTCCACACACATTCATTGGCATTGGTTCCCCAGTCCATCTGCCCCAGCATTCTGTCTGTCTGCTTACCCCAACCCGTCATGTGTCTATTGGTCTAAAGTGCCAACTGCCCCTTCCTATCCCACATCTCATTTATTTATTTCATGTGTCCTTCAGGTGCAAAGTACTACAGCTTTGCTGCTTCCGTTTTCCTCATTATTTTTTTTATTTTTACTTCACTGTTCCTCAGTCATGATGGAACAGTAAATTAAAACAGCCAAAATGGAACTCAATGAGCCACCATGTATACATTTATATTTGTCATTTCCCCTGTTTCATCATGTTCAGTAAAATGTCTGTGTGTACAATTCAGTTATTAGACATTTCTGAAAGTGCAAGTATTGTGGTTTTGCTCTCTGGCTTTCCCGCATTGAGCGACCAGTTGCAGGACAGCAGAATGTGAATTCTAGGCAACGGCAAAATGAGGTGTCATTTTCTCAAATTGCTTCTGCCCATTGCTTTAAAGGATGTGCAAAAAACTTTCAACGTAATTTATGCAGTGAACAGCTTTAACACATCTGCTTCACAGATGATTGTTAGAATTGGGGGTCTCAAGTTGGCACAGGTAGGTACTTGTGACAAATAGGGACCCTCTCCTCTGGTCAGGATAAGGGGATTACTCTCCTAAAATAACCCCTGCTCACCCCCTTGGTAGCTTGGCACGAGCAGCAAGGCTTTATCTCAGAGGCGTTGTAAGTTAAACATTTGTGACCACACACAGTAACCCAGTAACAACACTACAAATGGACACCAAAATAGGTTTTTATATAAAAAATAAGTATATTTTATATAGAGTTACCACAAGACCAATAACGACACAAATAATCCCCAGTATTATTAGAATTCAAGAGTTCTGGTTGAAAAGGCTTAAATCAAGCTTCTATGCAAGTCGGTAGCCCATCTGGCTACAGCGTTGTTGAAATAACTAAGCATGGGCGGAAAATCCGTTCCGCTCGCGGATTTTGCGGATTTTGGGCAAATTCGCAATCCGCGAGATTCGTGAATTTCCCGCGAGCGGAACGGATTGGGTCAAAAGTTAAAGCTGACTTTTGTAACTATTTTAGAATGGCGCCGGCAAGCTGCCAGCAAGCTGCCAGAGCCATTCTAAAATAGTTACAAAAGTCAGCTTTAACAGGAAGCACTAATAGATAAAGTAAAGCAGGTGCTCAAGTTGAAGCTCAAATTCAGTTACACAATCATTAATCACCCCAAACTTGGGGTGATTAATGATTGTGTAACTTAATTTGACCTTCAACTCGAGCACCTGCTTTACTT
The DNA here is from genome assembly GCF_964263255.1 of Lissotriton vulgaris. Classification (NCBI taxonomy): domain Eukaryota; kingdom Metazoa; phylum Chordata; class Amphibia; order Caudata; family Salamandridae; genus Lissotriton; species Lissotriton vulgaris. Next base: position 323,178,560 of record NC_141690.1, on the reverse strand, counting down.
TATCTATTAGTGCTTCCTGTTGAAGCTGACTTTGTAGCTATTTTATAATGGCGCTGGCAGATTGCCGACGCCATTCTAAGTGGAGCTGAGGGCAGAAGGGCACACAGTGGGACAGAGGGCAGAAGGGGACAAAAACGAGTGGGGCAGAGGGCAGAAGGGCACAGAAACGAGTGGGGCAGAGGGCAGAAGGGGACAAAAATGAGTGGGGGGAGAGGGCAGAAGAGCACAAAAACGAGTGGGACAGAGGGCAGAAACGAGAGGGGCAGAGGGCAGAAGACCACAAAAACGAGTTGGGCAGAGGGCAGAAGAGCACAAAAACGAGTGGGGCAGAGGGCAAAAGGGCACAAACATGAGTGGAGCAGAGGGCAGAAAGGCACAAAAACAAGTGGTACAGAGGGCAAAAGGGCATAAAAAACGAGAGGGCGGCAGTGATGAACCATAGGGTGCATCACGGTCTAAAAAATCCTCAAATTCTCACAAATTTGCAAATTTTGCGGATCGCGAATTCGCAAATCCGCAAATTCGCGAATCGCAAATTTGCAAAATTCGCCCATGCTTTGAAATAACACAGAGTCTAACAAATCCAGCAGACCGCGTCCGTACGGGCCCACTCAAATGTCGACAGACTCAGTCACAGTACCTTTTACTTGAGGTGGCCGGCACGGATTTACAAGCCGGTTCCAGTGTTCAGCACTGTGCAGAAAATAAAGCGTTGCAGGATGCGTTGTCCCTCCATGCAGTGCAGGCTGCGGCCCGTTGACAGAGTCAGTGGATCCAAGGCGTGCATTGCAGGGCGATACGGTGATTCGATGCAGTGCTTGCAGCTTGCGGTGCGGCGACAAAGCCGGAGTTCGGGAGCTGGCGTCGATCAGTCCGGACAGCGGTGCGAGTCGGGTGGTGCGTCGCAAAGCGTGCAAGGTGGTGCCCCACTCCGGTGCGTTCACGGGACTCAAAGTCAGCACCAGTGACCGTGTCGGTCAGACCAGTACGAGTCGGTGTAGCGAGGCATTGCACGTGGCGCTGTGCACCAGTCGCGGTGCAGGCAGCGGCAGCAGGACGGAGTCGGTGAGCTCAGAGCTTGCGTTGTTTGAGGTGGACGTTGCTTGCTGTGGTGCCTACAGGACACCTGGCCGGTCGTGAGAGTCAGTCACAGCTCCCTGCCTCTGTAGCCACTGAAACAGCATTTCCAGCAACAATACACAAAGGCTGGTGAAGTCCACTAATCCTGGGACTTCGGTCAGGGGACAAGCTCTCTTCCAAGCCCTTTGGAGATCTTTGCACAAGTGAAAAGTAAAGAACACTAAGTTCTTTCTCCTCTTTTTGGCAGTCAGGCAACAACTGCAGGCCTTTCCCCCAAGCTGCACTTCAGCTTGGGAATAGTCTCTCCTCAGTTCCTTCAGGTTCGTCTCCTAAGCAGAGGTTTTGTCTTGTAAGTCCTGAAATGATCTAATTTCTTGAGATCAGGGTTCCAATATGTATACCCCAAAATCCTTTGTTCTCTGAGTGGAGAGCGGCCTTGCCCAGTTCAAACCAGTTCTAAAGGACTCTGTTTACCAGACTACTCCTTTCCTTTCACAGTGCAGGGCAGGAACATCAGACGCCCTGGAGCACTTTGTTGACAGTCTTCCTTCTCTTCTTTCAGTGTGCAGGGCAGAGATATTAGATGCAACACAGGGGGAATGCAGATCTCTCTATTCACCACTGGGATGACTCATTCTGTCTCCTGGAATCCCCAGCCCTGTTACTCAAACTCCAGACTAGGAATACAACACCTAGCAGAGGCAGGCTTGAAAGGTTTAGGCAAGCAAATACCTACTTTCTGAAAGTAGTATTTGCAAAAACAGAATGTTAAAAACCACTTTACTAAAAGATGTATTTTATCAATCGGAGTCCAGGCATACTGAACTCGATTTTCTACCATGTTCTCCGAGTTAAGTTAGGATTATAAAATGTAATAATTCTAACAGCCCATTCTGGCCTATGGAGAACAGGTAGCCTTGCATTAGTGAAACACGAAAATGGCTTAAATTCACTATTAGGACATGCCACACACATCAGGGCTTGTCCTACCTTATACTTACAATGCACCCTGCCCTTGGGTCTACCATAGGGGTGTCTAATATAAAGAAAAGGGAAGGTTTAGGGACTGGCAAGTGGGTGCACTTGCCTAGTCAGCATGACAGTACCAGACTGCACGCAAACTCTGCAATGGCAGATCTTAGACACATTTTACAAGGCTGCTTCTGTGGGTGGCACAACCAGTGCTGCAAGCCCACTAGCAGCATTTGAATTTACACGCCCTGGGCACACACAGTGCACTGCGCTAGGGTCTGACAAGTAAACCAGATAGTCAATCATGGACTCACTAATCAATACATTCATTTTACAATAGGGAGAGCATATGCACTTTAGCACGGATCAGCAGTGGTAAAGTGCCCAGAGTCATAAAATAGGCAAGAACAGTTCAGAACAAATATAGGAGGAAGCGAAAAAGTTCAGGGATGGCCCTGCAAAAAGGGCCAAATCCAACAATGATAGTTTAAGAATTTTTTGAGGCTACCGTGCACCATATGTTTCTACAATGCATTAGGCAAAAGTGGCTGCAATCTGTGCACCAACTTTTACAGAGTGCATTGCTTTTTGGGAACCAATATAAGCTTAAACATATTGGCTGAGAAAATTTGATTTCTACCTGGTTGAAATTTGACTTACTTCATTAATATGCACAAGATAGGGCGTAAACTGCAACCTATTACAAATTGCTGGCATCACAGGGATGTTGGCTTGTGGGGTCAGTACACCACCCTGCCGGTGATTGGTTTTAGATAAAGCAGTCTTTTTTTGCCTGTTTTCCTTAAAGAAAAATGGGATTTGTTTTTAAAATAAAAGAAAATAATGTAAACCATTTTTATGAGTAAACAGTGGTCCCAGGGAACACTGCCTACTCCTATAAAAAATGTTTTTACAACCTTTATAAAGTGGAAAGGTTACCTAAGGGATGCATTCCAGTTTACTTGTGGGTAACTACTTCGTTTGAGTTGTAAGTATCATATCAAAGATTTGTGATCGCATTGGTAAACTGTTAACACATGCCATAAAAAACATGGAACTGCAAGGGACACCTGAACATGCCCCTTTCAATTTTACGATTTGGTATGCAGTCATAAACCTATTTTGCAAATCGGAAAAAAATACTGAACTTCAATTTGGGCTTTGAACATAGCCAAGAGCAATTTTTCAGTCACAAAGGCTCCGATTTTGTGAATTGGGGCATTTGCGACCACAAAATATCTCCGAACATAAGGCCCCTGGGACAGATATACTAAACTCTGGTCGCAAAAACTGGCACTTCGCCACTTTATTTTTGAGGCCAGAGTGATATTTTGCGAACCTACCTATTTATTATTAGGTCTGTTTGCAAACTACTAGAACCTAGTGGGTGGCAAATCGAGTTATCTTATGAATATTAATGACGTGGGTCAAAATTTACCACCCAATAGAAATCGCAAACATCACGGGATGCTGGGGTCAGCAGACCGCCATGTCTGAATTAAAGAAAAGTGGAATGCATTTCAAAACACAAAAATAATGAAACATTTAACTTATATTTTTTAAGAGTAGACAGAGGTTCACTGAACCACTGCATACTCCTGAACAACATATCTTTTTAACATTCTCAAAGGGAACGGGATTCCTTTGGTGCCCCCTCCAGTTTGGGAATGCATTACCACTACACTTTTGTAGTATTAATGATTTGGGGCTGTATTCTGCCCATAAAACATTAATACATACCATTCCAAATCGGTATTCAGAAGGAACTCCCTAAACACGTCACTTCCAAATACTGAATCGGAATTGTATCGCAAACACAAATTGTAATTTGGTAACTTGTTTATGTACATAAGAAAAAGTTTTTTGCAAACGCAAATAGCCTGAGTCTGCTAATTATACCGGTTCCTGCAGCACAAATGCTTTGCATATCTGGCCCTTGGACAGCACAAATGCTTTGCACATCTGACCCTTAGTTATGTAGCCATTAAGACCTGCTTGTGAGTTTCTCTGAGTGTCTGCGGTCAAGGATCTGCACTGTTCCACCCAGTGTTTTCCTTGAAGTGAGATGATTTTTTTGTGAGAATAACTGCAGGTTTTGCTCTTAATTATAGCTTTTAATTGCTTAAAATTTCTAATGAGAAAGCTGTGTATTTTTTATTTTTCTTAAAATGCAAAAGTTCAGTTGTGAGGAGACCTGAAATTCTTCTCAAATGTAGAATATATTTTTAAAACAACAATTTCACTGATTTTCCACTAATATCTCTACAATACGCTTATAGGCTTTTTATATGCTATATGTATTTTTGTATAAAGAATGTCTTGTACTAAGCTACTTTGAAGCAAGTTCCACTCGCTAAACTCTATCATTTTCTGCTTAAATGTGAACATTGTGTGGATAAGGTCCAAGCAGCACATCAACGATTCCTTAATATGCATGTATGTTGTGATCCTGCCAATAAGCAATTTCGGACGATTTGGAATCACCTGGTGGGAGCAGAACCATTGCCCATGAAAGAAGCACTGAGTCTGCCTGGCCAGTGAGTGATGTGTCCTTCTGTGACTGAGACCCGTGGAGCAGCATCATCTAAGAAGATAATCGTTTCTTGTAGCTAATGTTCCAGACTGCAGCGGGTCAAAATGGAATAAAATATAATTTAGCTATTTAAATTCACGTCCATATAATCGTACATTTATATGGAATATAAAACCTTGTGCAACTACCGAAGCCCCCCCCACCCCCCTGGCAGGGACCAGTTATAAACTGGCTGGAAAAATAGCCAATAATCCGGTACCTGTTATGATAAATAAACCAAGTAGATCTGGTAATATTTCCAAGTGGATTTATTCTTCAAAGGAAGACCTGAACATCTTCATGCCAGACACAGCTGAACCAACTGCTCACTGATGCCACAGGCATGACATCATCTTAGAACCATCTAAGGCATCATAAGAAAGCAACATTCTAATGAGTGAAAGATGTGAGTAATGATAAAGTGATGAAACACATAACATATAAATATAACACATCTCCCCCCTTTATCAACACAACAAATATAAAAATAACATGTATTAAATAAAGCTTGAAACATAACAAGTAAACAAAAGTAAAATCAAAAAACATAAACATTCAAATAAGTTAGAACCATCTAAGGCATCATAAGAAAGCAACATTCTAATGAGTGAAAGATGTGAGTAATGATAAAGTGATGAACCACATAACATATAAATATAACAGTAGCCTCCCCTGCAATTAACATTTCAACGTCCAATGGTAGTAATGGCCTTTTTGTGAATTTCTGGCGTTTAACAAACATGAATCAATGCAGCTGCATTTAACAGGCCCCTATGCATACAAGCGAAATATTGCTCAGACACTGAGGGCCCAATTCAAAGAACTAACTTAAGACAAAATCCTAAACTTACTACTTTTGGTATTCACAGAAGTTAGGATTTTGTCTTAAGTTTGTCTTAAGACAAACTTAAGACAGACTTAAGAAAAAATCCTAACTTAAGTCTGTCTTAAGACAAATTTAAGACAAAATCCTAACTTCTGTGAATACCAAAATTAGTAAGTTTAGGATTTTGTCTTAAATTAGTTCTGTGAATCGGGCCCTGAATAAGGTTAATCGGGTGACACCGAAGGGGCCAGTACTCCAGTCCCCGGCCCCATCAGGATTACAGAGTACCTCGTAGCGAGGTAAGGCAGAGCCGGCTTTAGCGCTTGTGGCGCCCGGTGCGACAATCATTTTTGGCGCCCCCACACCACATGAATGCCTCCTCAGATTCTCTCACTATGACCGGGCATAAGTGCCCCTCATCTCTCCAATCATAAGATTTTGTTAAACACAGCACCCCCCTGAGGTCGGCGCCCCCTCCACAGATCAGCGCCCAGTGCGGCTGCACCAGTCGCACTGCCCTAAAGCCAGCCCTGAGGGTAAGAAGACGAGAGAAAAGAAGCACTCATTCTACGCCAATTGCAATCTGCGTTCATTCCAGATTTTGTCCAGGTAGGTAAAATGATGATCAGTGCATCGAAAAAGATGTGTTCCAGAGGCATTATTGTTTATATGCTTTCATGCCTCATGCATATGTAAATCAGATGCAAATTCAAAGAAATAACTTTTGTGATCCACAATAGTCCCAATATCTAAAGTGCAAATGTAATACTGTAGGAACACGTGTATTGGAGTTTCTTGTCATACATTATTATTACAATTTCATTAATGGAGTACACAAAGTTTAGAGGGTGTGCCTGTCTTTGGCCAAGATCAGGCAATGAGTCAGAGTTAGAAAAGGGTGCCTGGTAGTAATCCTATTGCATTATTTCAATAGAAATGATTGCCTGTGTTTTGCAACTTTATTTAAGGAGCTTCGTTGCCCTATTGCCACTAGACTGTATGTGTATAGGTATGTTTTCGTTTTTTTCTATAGTGCTGACCTAGTCAAACAAACAGCAGAGTGCTCTACATGGTCAAAGGCAAGCTTAAAGTCACTGATAGGAGAGGAAACTCAGCTGTGGATGGCTAGTGCATTGTGATGTAGCGTTCGGATCACTGAAACAATATTGAGGTCAAGAATATCGAGTTACAAAAATATCGAGGTAAAAATATAGAATACCAAAATATCGAATTTTTAAAAATGCTTTAAATTGATTAAAAATTAATGAAATAATAAATTAATTAACTTAAACATACTTAAAATACTTAAATACCCTTAAAATTAATAAATAATTATTGTAAGTTAAAAATAAATACAAATGTATTTGTTTATATATATATATATATATATATATATATATATATATATATATATATATATATATATATATATATATATATATCTATATATATATATATCTATATATATATATATTACCTACTGGCGGTCGCCAGTAGGTATATATAGTTAGGATTTTTTCTCTATGGGATTTTTGAAAATTCTATGTCTAATAACTTTGGCGTTTGTGTACGGAATTGGCTGAAATTTTCAGGAAAATGGAACATTTTGTTTCTGAGCAGCCCCTGACAATTTGGGGGGGTTTCATCAAGGGGGGGCCGAGAAAAAAGGGGGGTCCCAAAACGCGTTTTTCCCATGTTAATTTCCATAGGGCGGTTGGCCTCACTTTTAGCTCGAACGGCTGAATGGATTTGCACGAAACCTGGCAAAATTGTAGGGACTGTTAGCCCGATGTGCCTTTGCTAGGTCTCAATATATGTGCTCCAGTGGATTTTGAGTATTTTAGGTTCAAAAAAAGATATATATCTGGGCGGAGCCTAACCACACATCTGATCTGATTGGCTGTCAGCACTTCATCCAAGAAGTGTTGGCAGCCATCTTGGGACCAATATACATGATAGCACCTCATTAAAAAGCATTGTAGTTAATAGAGGGTTTTAGGACTTTAGTTACATTATAAATCATTTGTTGATGGTACCATACTCGTTTTAGGAATTGTGGTGGGTTCTAAGGTGATTTTACCATGTGAAAAAACCTTCTGCTGTGATATCATGAATATTGTTTGAAAGAAAACTAATATCTCATGATTTTCCCACAGTGGTTTGGAAGGGGATCTATAAGCTAAACTGAAAGCATATTTTCTGTAAATTCACATTATCTTTCTCAGTCATGTGAAAATGAAGTCTGACATTCTCAGTAAAACATGTACATCCAACAAGGACAGAGACTGTCAGTTGATTCCTTTGTGTTCTACTGCAGCCTCCTAGAGTGTTCTAAAGAACAACTAGAGCGCTAACAGTCCTACTTATTACAAAGGTATGGCACACCTGAAGCCATCTTGATTGGAATAAAGTGGTAACTCTTAAAACATTTAATTTAAAAAGAAACAACATGAGGGGGTATATTTTGCCATAGAAAGTATGATTAGTGCTGCAGAATGAAACATTAGGGCACATTTTGAGTGACTTCTCAAATCCTTTTCTATTTCTTTAAAACATTCTGACATGCAGTCTCCCAAAATGGCCACCAGAGACAAAAGAGCCCAAATGTAGCCCAAATATCACCCAGATGTAGCCCAAGTATAGCCCAATGACAGAATGTCCCAGAGTGTTCTAAAGAACAACTAGAGCGCTAACAGTCCTACTTATTACAAAGGTATGGCACACCTGAAGCCATCTTGATTGGAATAAAGTGGTAACTCTTAAAACATTTAATTTAAAAAGAAACAACATGAGGGGGTATATTTTGCCATAGAAAGTATGATTAGTGCTGCAGAATGAAAAATTAGGGCACATTTTGAGTGACTTCTCAAATCCTCTTCTATTTCATTAAAACATTCTGACATGCAGTCTCCCAAAATGGCCACCAGAGACAAAAGAGCCCAAATGTAGCCCAAATATCACCCAGATGTAGCCCAAGTATAGCCCAATGACAGAATGTCCCAGAGTGTTCTAAAGAACAACTAGAGCGCTAACAGTCCTACTTATTACAAAGGTATAGCACACCTGGAGCCATTGTGATGGGAATAAAGTGGTAACTCTTAAAACATTTAATTTAAAAAGGAACAAAATGAGGGGGTATATTATGCAATAGAAGGTATTATTAGTGCTGCAGAAAGAAAAATGAGGGCACATTTTGAGTGACTTTTCAAATCCTCTTCTATTTCATTAAAACATTCTGACATGCAGTCTCCCAAAATGGCCACCAGAGACAAAAGAGCCCAAATGTAGCCCAAATATCACCCAGATGTAGCCCAAGTATAGCCCAATGACAGAATGTCCCAGAGTGTTCTAAAGAACAACTAGAGCGCTAACAGTCCTACTTATTACAAAGGTATGGCACACCTGAAGCCATCTTGATTGGAATAAAGTGGTAACTCTTAAAACATTTAATTTAAAAAGGAACAAAATGAGGGGGTATATTTTGCCATATGAATTATGATTAGTGCTGCAGAAAGAAAAATTAGGGCACATTTTGAGTGACTTCTCAAACCCTCTTCAATTTCATTAAAAAAATTCTGACATGCAGACTGAAACATGCACTTTGAATACCAGCAGCAGACGTCCCTGGTGAGCAGTAGCTTTACTACAGTGATCTAATGTGCAACTAGAGTGCTAACATTCAGAATTTATGGCAAATGTGTGACACATCTGAATGCCTTCTTGATGGAACCAAAGTAAACAAGCATTGAAAATGCAATAGATCTCGCCCTCGTTTAAGTTAAAGCCATTCTGTTTGTAATGAGGTGGCTTTTTAGCTTTGCTTTTATTAGTGTTTTTTCAACTTTCATGTAAATAACATGCATCTGTATGCATATAAGTATATGTATGCATGCATTTATGTTTGTATTTATATAGATATACAGATGATATATGTTTATATATGTATTTATATATATATATTCACTGAAAAAACCATAGGTTATAGACCATATATAGTTAGGAATTAGCATTTACAAAACCTTGAAAATTCACTGAAAAAACCATAGGTTATAGACCATATATAGTTAGGAATTAGCATTTACAAAACCTTGAAAATTCACTGAAAAAACCATAGGTTATAGACCATATATAGTTAGGAATTCGCATTTACAAAACCTTATTTTACTCACACAAAACCATTGAAATTCCATATATAGTTAGTTGCACTAACTATATATCGCGCACCCGCAATCCACTGCTGATGATGTCACATATTACATCATTCATGACATGGTCAGTGACATCACTGATGACATCACTGATGACATCTCAAATGACATCACTGATGACATCACTGATGACAACATCCAGTGACTGTATGTTTCTGTAAAGTTAAAATATGTCTTACATATTGAAGAATGAGTGGATGTATAAGTGTCTGGATGAAGGATTTAGTAGGTGCATGACTGACTGTATGAGTGAGTGATTAAATGTGTCTCACTGAGTGCATGGGTTAGTGACTAAACTGTCTTAATTTGTGCATCATTATGTCTGTTGTTCTGTAAACTGTTGCATGTGTTGATAAGTAGCTATATGAGTAACTATATGGGTTATTGATTGGTTGCCCAAGTATTTGTATGGGAGACTGAGTGTGTGTGTGGGTGGCTGGGAGGTGTATGACTCTGTGCATAGATGTGTGAGCAGTTGATTCACTAGATGTATGGTTTCAAAAGTGCATGTGGAAACAGCTGTATGGGCGGTTGACTGTGTGCATGAGTGTATTGGTGAGTGAATGGATATCTCAGTGCTACATGTCAAAGTAAGTACATATGTAAAACACAGTACATGTGAGAGTTGACATATATAAATAACTGTGCATAAGAGCCAGTGAATGTGTGAGTGGCTGTATGGATCATTGTAAACTTGTATCAGGGATTGTATAAGAGAGTAAATATGTGTTAGTATATGTTTGAATAAGTAAAGTTTGTATAACTGTATAGTTGAGGAAATGGAGGTGTGATTGATTCTTTGCATGACTGACTAGGTGTGTGAGTAACTCCATGGATGAGTGACAGTCTGTGAGTGTCTGTTTACACTGATTGTATCTAAGGTTATATTAGAGTCTGAAGAGGTTCATCGTATTATCACATGAATGATATCATCAGTGATGTGATCAGTAATGTCAAATGAGATGTCATCAGTGATGTCATCAGTGATGTCATTTGGGATGTCATCAGTGATGTCATTTGAGATGTCATCAGTGATGTCATCAGTGATGTCACTGACCATGTCATGAATGATGTAATATGTGACATCATCAGCAGTGGATTGCGGGTGCGCGATATATAGTTAGTGCAACTAACTATATATGGAATTTCAATGGTTTTGTGTGAGTAAAATAAGGTTTTGTAAATGCGAATTCCTAACTATATATGGTCTATAACCTATGGTTTTTTCAGTGAATATATATATATATATATATATATTTCAAAGTTTCCAAAAGTAACAGTGCTCTCAGTTCGCAAAACAAACACAACTCCACTGCTTCTCCAAGGGTGTTTATTCACCTAACAACATGTTATGGCTGCGGACAGCCTTGTTCACGTTAGCTTGTTGTCAGTTTCAACCACTGATAAAGTATCGGTGAAAAAACATAGAAACAGGACTTTCAAAATCGGGACCATTGCTTAAAGGTAAAAGCATGAAACACTTATATTCTATACTCAAAGGTCATATGCACATTTGTAAAGCCCAACAGAGTGTCCTTGCACATTTTACAAATTATTTACAGTAAAAAAGCAAATTATTATAAGCCAACATAATTTTCAAAACTTATCGAAAAATTAATCATGTGTTATGTGTACACACAGCGGCAAAGAAAACATGTACTTCACAGTGCTTGTTCTGCGGGCAGTGAAAGAGTTTTGCATGCACGCTCGTCAATACAGGTAGCGTTCAAATAAGCCGCCATGATTGTAGTTTGCACCGATGGCACAAACGGCACGGAAAGAGTTTGCATGCACGCTCGTAAATACAAGTAGCGTTTAAATAAACCGCCATGATTGTAGTTTGTACAGATGGCACAGACGGCACAGAACTACGTAGAACTGTGCGTGTCATTAAGGTGCCTGCCGCTCATTCTACAAGCTTGCAAGTTCTCCACATACAGTGAATAAGGTGTAAATTACCTTAAATTGCCTGACATTCTATGTCTGTAAAATACACAACTTAAAAATAATGTGAAATTAATGCTCCTTCATATCTCCCATAATTATAACGGAGTTACGCACAAAGCAATGCAATGTACCGAGCAATTCCATGTCAAATACATGAACATCGCACTAGATGTCACATCTAGAGTTCAGGGCTTGTGTCACAAATAACTACTATGTGACACTGTACAAAGTATAAAGAAAATATAGACAGGTCCAAGTTCAGATGTTTAAAGTCCAAAATCAAAAAGTTGCCCCCACATCGGGGCTTACTGTGCTCTTAAGAAATTGACGTGATGACAAAGGAGTGAGTGGCCGTGTTCGTGAAAGTGGTCAATTAATTTCCATATAACAGGAAACATCAGGTAAGTGAAGTGGTGACGAGATCCGGTACTGGGTGCCAATCTATAAATAAAACATGAGAGAACAAAGATCAGAACTCAACATGTTGGTTAAAAACTCACTAAGAGCATCAATATGAGAATAAACAGTGCAATCATACATGGAAGGGAGTAAGAGAGGAGGAGGTACAGAGTATAAACTAGCATGTATAACCCTAAAACAATACAACAACAGGGCAAGAAGTATATACATAACATGCTCGAATAACTCGGCAAATCCCTAAGATGTACTGCTAGCTCCTCATCCTGGTTCAGTCCTCCTGGAGCCTTACTCTGAAACTCTATGATATACTTAGACTCTTTTTGCCTTAGTTTCAAAGTCCTATCTCCTCCCCGAGGATTTCTTTCCATTTGTTCTAACACATGGAAACTCATCTGAGCTGGATTAGAGAAATGTTTCTCAGCAAAATGTCTCGCTACAGGGTATTTTTCATTGTTATTGGAAATTGCCCGGTAGTGTTCAAGGACACGGTTTTTGGCCTGTTTGGTACTGCTACCTATGTACCACAGGCCACAAGAACATACGATGACATAGATGACGAAAGTCGTACTACAAGTCAAAAATTGTTTAAGTTCTTTTCTTGTCCCATTGTACTCTACAATTTTCTTGTGAGTGCTGAATCTGCACGCTTTACAGTGACCAGAGGGAAAGAAACCAGCCAACCCCAGGTTTTGCACCTTAGGGTAGATCGTGATGTCACTTTTCACAACCATATCGCGTATGGATCTGCCCTTCCTATATGTTATAAGGGGTCTGTTAGAGATATCATTGCCGATCACACTATCGGCAGTGAGAATGTTCCAATTCTGGGATATGATTTTTTGAATCTGCTTAGATTCAGTATTGTACGTGAGAATGAGACGGGTATGTTCATCCTCGCATGACATACTGGGAGCATTTTCTTCTAGAGTATCAGACCTGGAAATACCATCCGCCCGGGATTTAGCCTTTCTTATCACCCAAGCTGGATAGCCTCTGTCTTTAAATCTGGCTATCATTTCTAGGCTGACTTGTTCATACGCCTCATTCGTGCTGCAGTTCCTTTTTGCCCTGAGCAGTTCTCCAAACGGAATACTCCACTTAAGAGTCTCCGGATGGCTGCTCAGAGCATGAAGGACACTGTTCCCTGCAGTGGATATTCTGAATAGACAGGTTTGTAATTGACCTCCAGTCACCTCAACTTTCACATCTAGATATCCTGCCATAGTGCTACTGATGTTACTGGTGAGTATGATATTCAGATTATTTACATTGAGATTTCTAACAAAATCTTGTGCCATTTCCAAAGACCCCCTCCAAATCACGAAGAGGTCGTCAATGTAACGCCACCAAGTGTTGACATATTGCCAATACTTTGTGAGATTATGGTCAGAGCGGATGCTTTGCTCCCAGTGTCCCAAAAAAAGGTTCCCAAAACTGGGAGCAAAGCATGAACCCATCGCCGTCCCAGTGGTTTGTCTATACAGGACCCCATCAAAGAGAAAATAATTGTTACAGAGACAGTATGACATCATGTCTACCAGCATTTTGCTGTGTTCTCTAAAACGAAGTGGACGTCCTACTAAGAAACTCGCACATGCTGCCAAACCTTGTTTGTGGTCAATAATGGTATACAAGGATTGTACGTCCAAGGTAATGAGAAGATTGTTGTCTTCCCATTGTACAGTTGATAGTTTTTTGAGAAAATCTTTCGTGTCTTTTATATAGCTGGGAAGATTGTGTACCCAGTCCCTCAGGAAAAAGTCAACATACTTGGATATGTGTTCCGAGACACAGCCTCTCGAAGACACAATGGGTCTGCCCGGTGGATCCACTGCATTTTTGTGGAGCTTAGGGAGTAGATACATCACCGGGAGTATAGGATGATCATTCTTAAGGTACCTGAATTATTCCCACTCCAAAATACCCTGGTCTTTCCATTGGATAAGTTTGTCCCAAATTGCCAAAATGCTGTTATTGTAGAGATCATAGGTGGTAGTGGTGTAATATTTGCCATCGCCTAATTGTCTCAAGGCTTCTTTGGTGTAGGCTTCTCGATACAAAATAACTATGTTACCTCCCTTGTCGGCGGGACGTACCACTACTGATTTGTCCTCCATGAGAGAGATAAGTACATTTCTTTGTTGTGGGGTCAGGTTTTGTTCTCTGGGATCACCCCTGCCCTTGTTCTTACGTTGCGTACCAATCTGCTTGTTAACACATTCATGGAATGTATCTATATTGTCATGGGGCATGTTTGGAATAAAAGTGAACTTTGGTTTAAACCCAGAGAGTGAACTGTTATCAGTTACAAAAGCCGCTTCATTAAGCAATTGTGTGGCAGAGCCTACCTCTGTCTCTTCATCAATGTCAGAAGGCATACGGTCTAACTCTATGATGTTGATGATACTATCCACATCCCCAATACAAAAATTCTCATCAGCAGTAGTGTTAGTAGCTCTTACCTTGCCTTGATTACCTCCCAATCTCTTGAGTTTGTGCCACTTTTTAAGTTTTAACTTCCGCACAAACTGTGCTTACCGGCGTGCTCGGCCGGCATTGGTGCCACCTCCCTCGGGGCCACAGGCAGCATGCCAGAGCGGACGTTGTAAACATATATATATATACATGTGGACAACCCTGTGATGCCTCACTTATATTTAATTCCCAAAATCCACAAAATGCGCCATCCAACTCCAGGCAGACCAATCATCTCTGCAATTGGAAGTGTGGGGGAAAATGTTTCCCGCTATATTGATCACTTTTTACAAGGACATGTCAAAGGTCTGGCCAGCTATATTAAGGACACGGGCGACTTTCTATCCAAACTCAGTACGATCCAATGGCAAGTAGGGTGGTGCATTATCACATTGGATATTGAATCCCTTTATACTTGCATTGAACACAGCAAGGGGATTGAGGCAACAAGACACTTTTTGGGACAGAAAACATGTGAGTACTATGGTCACAACAAAATGCTCAGTGATCTAGTAAGCTGGTGTCTAAATAATAATTTCTTTATGTATGGTAAAGACATTTGGAGGCAGACCAGGGGTGTCGCCATGGGTTCCTGCTTCTCCCCCAGTTACGCGTGTCTACACGTGGGCTGGTGGGAGGAGCGGGACCTTGTGGCCACACCGGGTTTTAATAATGTCCAGTACTGGAAGAGATTTATTGACGATGTCTTTTGTATATATAATGGCGATATTACAAGTGCACAACAATTTGTTAATGCTCTCAACACCAACTCCAGTAATCTTTTTTTCACATCTAATATCAGCAGGGATTCAGCACAATTTTTAGATGTCCAGGTCGACATTAGGGAAAACAACATTGTAACTTCATTACACCGGAAACCCACTGCTGGTAACAGTATTTTACATGCCAGCAGTGGTCACCCTAGGCATGTAATTGAAAGTATCCCCCTAGGGGAACTTCTAAGACTGAAACGAATCTGCAACAGTGAAGAAAGATTTGAGGAAGGAGCAAAAGCTATGTTGGAGAGATTAAGGGCCAGGGGCTACAAGGAACCAACACTTTCTAAAGCTCTAACTAAAGCAAAAGAAAGATCTAGAGAGTCCCTTCTTTCACCCAAACTCGTGGACAATGAGAAGACAGAGTCAGTGCCAAGACTAATCATCACGTATAGCCGGCAACAGAGACAAATTAGGGCAATCATCAATAGGCATTGGCCTATTTTAAAAACTGATGGAGTTTTGAATCCCAGGGTCTCTGATAAACCGGTGGTCACCTTCAAAAGAGCATACAGTATGCACAGCAAATTGGTTAGATCCAGCCCGGAGCTAGTCAGTGGCAGTGACTGGCTCACCAAAAAGGGCTTTTTTAAGTGCAGCTCATGTCGCGCTTGTAAATTTGGGCAAAACACCACCCATTATGACAATCCTTTTTCGGGCGCAAAGGTGGCAATCAGGGGCAATTACAATTGCCGCACGGAGTTTGCTGTATATGTCCTGACATGCACCTGTGGCCTGAGCTATGTAGGTAGCACTAAGGCGCAGGTGCATGTCAGGATATTGCAGCATCTCCGGGCGATAGTCAATCATGACTCCGCATATCCCGTGGCACGTCATTTCGATATGGTTCATGCCAGGGATCTGGCATGTCTTAAATACTATGTCATCGATGCGGTTCCAATTCTGAAACGAGGAGGAGACAGGGACAAAATCCTCAGAAGATTGGAGACCCAATATATTGTGACGCTGGATAGTAAACAGCCCAATGGACTCAATGCAACTGAGGATTTACACAATTTTTTGTAAATATGGGCAGTTCCACTAGATAAACAATTTCCTGTTCTTCACTCCCCAATACATCCAAGTGGAGGAAGTATTCCTGTGTATCAAGTCTTGAACTAGAGTGGCAGCTTACACATCCATTGGAATGTATTTATATATTCTGATGGGAGATAGCCCATAGAGCTTCTGTTTTGCACAGGCTTGCTAATCAATGAAAGTTTACATACATTGTATATATTGCTAACTAGTGAAAAGTTACATATTTTGTATATACATGAGTTACAGTTATTCTGTCACCTTTCAACAAAACTCCTTTTCCAAATCCCCTTTTTTTTTCCGGATTAGCACAGAATATGTAATTATTTCCCTTTTTCATTTAGTCATTTTTTAAATTTAATGCACACCCATCCGCACATCACAAGCACTTTTTGGAGGTGATTTTATCACATCATATGTACATATTTAGGCACTTATAGGTTTTGTAAATACTTGTACATAGGTCTTAATATTTATGATAATGTAAATTCATGAATTGTGAATTTTAATAAATATTGTAGACTTCAGCTCATGGGCAATACACAATTTAGCTGTCACGCATATACAACATCACATGAATTATAGGTCTTAATTTTCACAATTCTTGATATTGAGATACATATGTATACAATGAGTTCTATGCATTTTATAGCAACGATATTAAAATTATTGCATTAAAGCAGAGATTTTTTCAGTATTTGATAAATTTAAAAACTCGCTAGTCGGGTGTTTCTGCATTCAAGCAGTGATGATATTATAAAGACCTTTTTAGATTGTTGTGCAAAAAACATTTATTGGGAACAAGACCAGGTCGATAATTATTTTTATGGACCTTTTTGGTCTTTGTAATTATTATGACTGAATTTTTGATGAATGGGTTAATTGCAAATTTTGTATATATTGTATTGCCCTTTATATGCTCCAACCACTTTATTTGAATTAACCTCATCTTGATATGTAATTGTAATGCAATTTCAGTCATTTACATTCCCTACGTTTTTTATGTCTGCACTCATTTCTATTTCCATGTAATAGTCATGTGACACACAAAAGGAGGTGTGGCCCCTAGGAAGGGTCAAGGGGAAAAAAAGCATATAAATTAAATGGCAGGCTGTTTACAAGGTGTGTGAACAAGAGTACGTGGTACTCGAAACGCGTCACTTAAAGGGTCGTGAATAAACAAGATCATCCTGCCTGAAAACGTGGGGTCTGCCTTCTTCTTTCGCCGCGCTGCGCTGTTGGCGTGGAGGTTCGAGGATTGTGCTACATATATATATATATATATATATATATATATATCCAACAATTTGGCTCAGTATCACAATCCTCTGGCACTCTCTCCACCGGTGCCGAGACTCCAAAGCAGAGCCCCGCTTTCAATTTATCGTATACGAATCCCTTTTACCAAGAGAATGAGTCAGCACTCACAGGACAGGTTACTTTCCCAGTTGTTTATTTCTTTTGTCAATACTCCAGCATAAGTACAAACCAACGCGTTTTGCAACAGCAGTTGCTTGATCACGGTCAAACAGGCAATGTACATACTCCTCCTATATTTTGAAGGACCCGCCAAAGTTTCTGATCTCACTTCCTGTTTGTCAACAGGAAGTTAGATGGGAAATGTAGTTTTTACTCATTTTTAACAGTTTCATTAGCATTGTTTACTTTTGGATTACATCCTATTCACGATATAATTTACACAGTGTTATGGGTGATAATCATTATTCTGCCAAATGTATATGTCTCTGCACACAATTCATAAACATTGTATGTGTTTTGGCCAGATTATTTAATGAACTCATATCCAAAGAAAAACCGATGGGTCCATCTATTCTAGCCCTCTAGTGGGCAATTTGATTAGATCAAACCATACCGAATTACCACAAATTTATATCTGTAATCACGCCCTCTGGTGGGCAAACACCACAATTAATAATTTTTACCATCTGATGGTTATCGATACAATCTGGTACCCATCTCGTCTATTGGTGTCATTTACAAGCAATTCTTGGGCTACTTACACAATTGAGCATTTTTGGACTATTTACATCACCCATTACACATCTCAATTCAAATATTTGTCCATGATTTTCTAATGTATTTCATATCCATGTAACCAAATTCTTTTATTTGAATCTACATTTCTTTTATAGAAAGATTTGTTTAGGTTGCTATTCTCTATTTCAAATATTCCAAAGGACCATCTTTCTATCAAAACACAACACTCCATCTCAGTCTTATAAATGTACTTAGAGTTCTTCGCTCTGGTTTAAACCCCACGGGGTCATAGTTCGAAAATTTAGGATCTGCCTAGATTCCCTGCACCTTAATTGTCGTTCTTGATCTCCACCTCTTTCATGTGGCAATATGCATTCGAGTGCATATGTTTTAAGTAGTTTCCAGTCACTGTTATGTGTCATCTCCATATGTTTTGCGACTACATTACTCCTGTCTTTGTTTATGGTCGCTCTTATATGTTCCAGGATCCGTTTTTTTAATTCCTTTTTGGTGCTTCCAATATATTTGAGCGAACATGGGCACTCAATTATATATACTACATGAGTGCTCGTGCAGTCGATCAATTGTTTTATTTGCCACATCTTTTTGTTAGGTAACATCACTTCCTTTGTATTAACTGCAATCTGGCAAACCTTACAATGTTGACATTTTATGAAGCCTTTGGTGTTAAGCCATTGGATTCCTTTTTTTCTTTTCGTGTGATCTTGATGGTGACTCTGAATTAATCTGTCTTTTAGATTCCTTGCTCTCCTGAACGTGACCAGTGGATGTTTCCCCATTATTTTTCCTGTTGTCTGGTCAAGATGTAATAATTTCCAGTTTTTTCTTAAAACGTTTATGATTTGTTTGGATTCCCTGCTGTAGTTTAGGATTAATCTTATTTCTCTTCCTGCATTGGGATCCTCCATGATCTTACTTGATTCTTTTTTGGTTGTTAAGGCATCCCCTCGCTTCTTCATGTTTGCTTTTTGCCATCCTTTCATTATGATCTTGTTGTTATATCCTCTGTTTTTAAATCTCTGGGCCATGATTTTACTTGTCTTTTTCCATTCTTCCTCCTCTGAACAAATTCTCCTCAATTGGAGGAATTCTCCATATGGTATGTTTTCTTTTACCGACGGTTTATGAAAACTGTCAAAATGCATGGTAGAATTAGTGGCCGTCTCTTTCCTGTGTAGTGTTGTCTCTACTTTGTTATCTCGGATATATATCTCTGTATCTAGGAAAACAGCTTTATTCGTACTGATGTTATACGTGAATCTGATGTTGGAAGTGGAGGAGTTTAGGATTTGGAAATAACTCTCAAATTCTTGGCTTGTTCCTTCCCACACAATTAGAAGATTGTCTATATATCTTGTCCATTTGGCAATTTTTTCCACATAGAAGTCATTGTCTGGGTGCCATGCTACTTGCTGTTCCCACCACCCCATTGTGAGGCAGGCATACGCTGGGCTGAAAGAGAAACCCATGGTACTTATGCTGGAGTATTGACAAAAGAAATAAACAACTGGGAGAGTAACCTGTCCTGTGAGTGCCAACTCATTCTCTTGGTAAAAGGGATTTGTATACGATATATATATATATATATATATATATATATATATATATATATATATATATATATATATATATATATATATATATATATATATATATATATATATATATATATATATATATATATATAAATGTAATATTAATAAAATAATTACAAGATTTATACCGTAGGATAGCGGAAAGTGTAAAATTTACTACTGTTGCACTCCAGTGAGTGCAACAGTAGGGAAAGCGTTAGATTGCGGGAGGGTTAAATTTACTATTCCCACTCTAGAGAGTGCAACAGTAGGGAAAGCGTTGGATAGATTAGGGGTAAAAATTACTATTCCCACTCCAGAGAGTGCAACAGTAGAGAAAGCGTTGGATAGCGAAGGGGTAAAAATTACTATTCCCACTCCAGAGAGTGCAACAGTAAGGAAAGCGTTGGATAGCGTAGGGGTAAAAATTACTATTCCCACTCCACAGAGTGCAACAGTAGGGAAAGCGTTGGACAGCGTAGGGGTAAAAATTACTATTCCCACTCCAGAAAGTGCAACAGTAGGGAAAGTGTTGGATAGCGGGAGGGTTACAATTACTATTCCCACTCCAGTGAGTGCAACAGTAGGGAAAACGTTGAATAGCGTAGGGGTAAAAATTACTATTCCCACTCCAAAGAGTGCAACAGAAGAGAAAGTGTTGGATAGCTTAGGGGTAAAAATTACTATTCCCACTCCAAAGAGTGCAACAGTAGGGAAAGCGTAGGATAGCGGGAGAGTTAAAATTACTATTCTCACTCCAAAGAGTGCAAAAGTAGGGAAAGAGTTGGACAGCGTAGGGGTAAAAATTACTATTCATACTCCATAGAGTGCAACAGTAGGGAAAGTAAATACTTCATATATGAATTAAAACAAATTAAATATTAATACGAAATACAAATTAATTAAAAGTAATTAACAATTTAATATAATATAATAATTAATCTATTAAAAATAGAATAAAATAATTATTACAAATAATTACCTATTAATACAAATTATTTACTAATTAACTATTCATTATTTAACAATCAAAAAATTATTAAAAATTACAAAAAAACAAAACCAATAAATAAATAACAATATTTAGTTATTTACAATTAAATTACATCCCACCCTATTCCCCTATAAAGCCACAACCCGCTACAGAAAATAAATTAATAACATTAACATAATTAACAATTAAACTATTAATTAAAATTAATTACCAATCATATTTTAATTAATTACCAATGAAAAATTTATATATCAATTAATTCCAAATAAATACCAATAAATAAATTAAAAAATGTAATTAATTATAATTAAATTACTTTCCACCCTATCCCCTATAAACCCACAGCCCGCTACAGAAAATACATTAATACAATTTACATAATTATCAATTAATCAATTAATTAAAATTAATTACCAATTATATTTTAATTAATTACCAATTAAGAATTTAAATCTCAATTAATTCAAAACAAATACCAATAAATACATTTAAACATTTAAATAATTATATTTAAATTACTTCCCACCCTATTCCTCTATAAACCCACAACCTGCTACAGAAAATACATTAGTAAAATTAATATAATTATCAATTAATCAATTAATTAAAATAATTAACAATTTTATTTTAATCAATTACCAATTAAATATTAATTAACAATTAATTCAAAATAAATACCAATAAATAAATGAACATATTTAATTAATTATAATTAAATTACTTCCCACCCTAATCCTCTATAAACCCACAACCCGCTACAGAACTATATTATGCAAAAATTAAATACCATAAAATTAATTAATTAAAATATATTATGAAATAAATATACACTTTTCATACATATACTAACATAAAAAATACTTTAACAAATTAATATTAACTTACTTACCTCAAATTCGATATTTTTGTTGTCTATATTCTGTCCATTCTATATTTTTGTTGTCTATATTCTGTCCATTCTATATTTTAGTTGTCTATATTCTGTCATTCTATATTTTTGTTGTCTATATTCTGTCCATTCGATATTGTGTCCATTCTATATTTTTAACTCAATATTAATGTAACTCGAAATTAAAAACTCGATATTTTGACTGTATACCGTAGTATTCTTTAAAGAGATGAGTCTTCAACTCTTCCATAAATTGGAGCAGCATTGGGCAGTCCTGGTGGATATGGTGATGTTGTTCCAAAACCTGGGTATATAGATGGGAAAGGTATGTACCCTTGTTCTTTCATTGTTTGCGCTTCTTAGCCTGAAGTCTGATGGTGATATGGTGAGCTTCTCTGCAAGATAAGCAGCAGTGCTGATTGGGATGGCTTTGCAAATGATTTTGAAGATGGTGCTGGCTGGAAAAGGGATACAAGGAAGTTTCATCAGGAAAATTCTTATTTTCATCTGCACACAAAGACTAAGGGGAAGATTTACAAGTCAATTGCGCTGCCAGTACGTCACTTTTTGTGACACACTGGCAGCGCATTTCTCTGCCCCATATTTACAAGGACAGGAAAAGTCACCCAGCATGGCTTTTCCTGTTCTTGTAAAGACGGCCCCTTTACACGCAGCACTTTGTGTGAAAGGGGTGTTCCCTGTGTGCTGCTGTGGGTGTTCCCACTCAACACGAGTATTCGTAAATGTGGAAATGCGTCAGTATGCTACTCCACATTAGGGGTGGCATAGTGAGGCACAACAAGGAGGTTTTCATTTCTCCAAGTTTTTTTTCTATTTCAATGCGTGCTGGATTCTGCAGCATGCTTTGAAAGAGGAAAATGCCTGTAGTGATTGTTTTTTCTGCAGGAAAGTGCCCCTTCCTGAACAAAAACAATATCCCCATGACACAGGCATCCTTGCACCATGGTGCAAGGCTGCCTTTGCTGGCGCATGGCAGCTGTTTGTGATCCAGCACAGGAGGGAGCACAGGAATGAAACATATCACTGTAAGTATGTCACATTCCTGTGCTCTGAAAGTGCCGCAGCGTGGTGCAGCCAAAGGGCTTGCAGTTCCACGTTGCGGCACCTTCTTGTAAAGTGCACATAGCCTAAACCTATCTGCTTTGTAGCAGAAATATGGCAAGGGAGTGCATCTCTGCATCTTCGACGAACATTCTTGATCCACCATCTTTTGGCTAGGTATGGAAGTGGCTTCCACCTAAAGATGAATATCTAAGTGGATGCACTATATACGGCATAAGCTATTTTCTGTTCTGTGTCTTTTAACACCTTCTCTTGTGGAGAACACAGTATTTGAGGGGACTTTTGGATGTGCAATCATCTTTGAACTATTAGTTTTAAAACTTAGTATCACAATCCACAATTGTCATATTTTCTTGAGTGTGTGTGGAAAATGTAACTTTTACTCAACAAGCTAGTAAAAGTGGTACTGTAGGAAATTATTAGCTGTTTGTGTATGTCTTTAAGCAGTCTTTTGGGATGTTTATATGGATGGTAACCTGTATGAATGTAGTGTTTGAAACAGTGATATTATTTAAGATGTCAATGGTGACGTCATATGTGATCTGCCAGTGATATCATTCATTTCATTTGAGATGTCCGCAGTGATATCATGAATGAGGCTGCAAATGGCGCAAGCATGGTCTATTTTTGGGAAGCTAGGCATGAGTAGCCAATATCTATTTTTATGTTTTGTTTTATAACCATAACATTGCTTTACTTGTATGACGTCTTATGAAGAAAATAAACTATACTATAACCATAACAATTATTTTGTTCAGTGACTTGTTGCATTACAATTTCAATCAAGTCCCATTTTTCTATGTTTCACAGTATCCAGCTCTCTGTGTGGCCTTTCCCCGCTGCGCACAGCTCTGCAGACAGCATGGTCCTGCACCCAATATACATGGGCCATACTCACACTGCGCATGTCCAAGAGTCAAGGGTAGGATCTGGGAGCAGAGCCTGTCTACAGGCAAGGCACACAGTCCTTAGCATAGGCAATGCCTTGGAATGCTTGGCAGGATTCAGAAATGTGCTGCCTGTAAACAGTTTGCACAACTATGCGGCTGCCTGAGGCCACCCTTTGGCCATCAGGAGGGCGGGCCCTTAGTTACAGAGGGCCTTCCCGCCCCCCTACTCTAGTCAGCCACTCTCTCCCCCGGGCAGGTGGAGTCCCGGCTGGAGGGGGGTGGGCCAGTGACACGCATCCGGGGTGGCAGGCTGGGCGAGGGGTATATACCTTCCCCTAGCCATCTCAGAAGCCTCTTTGCCGCTCCGCACGTCGTGCCTCGCAGTACAAGGACACTCTTTTTCCTGGACAATATCGCGGTGAGTTTAGGCCTATGAGATGGTACCCCCCTCCGCCTACTCCCTCTCTTCGGAGGTTGAGCCGGGCTAGGCGGCCCGCTTATCGACGGGCCGCTGTGGAGGTGGGGGTAAATGTGAGGACTCGAGCCTTCCAGCCGACCTTCTTGTCGTGCTTCGGAGGTTCTGGGCGGGCCTGGCCGGCTCGGCCGCGTCCTTGGCCCTGTGGTCCGCCTCACCGCTTGCGGGTGGGCACATGCAGGGCGTGTGTCGCCGGTGTCCCCCGGCCCGCTTCCCAGGGCCCAGCCTGTGTCCCAGTTTGCAACCCGTATCGAGCATTTCGTTGGTACGGGCTGTTGCTCGGAGGTTGCTTGCTCCTCCAGCGTATTGTATCCAGAGACGCCCACTGTGATATCATTCTCATATTTATTGAGGAAGGGGGGGACTCTGATCCAGCGTGCTGTTCTGTGTAGCTTGGTGTTCGAATCACAGCGCCGTCTGACCAGCTTGCAGGAGTCTCCAAGCCTATCCCACTGGCTCCCAGCTCTGCACTCGCGGTCCCCCCGAGTGTCTGGGGGACCACCTTGCCTTCCCGGTGGCTACAGTTCGCATGCTTTCTCGGCCCTCCCACCCCCTCCAGTTCGCCGTCCAGCACTCCTCCCTTGACTAATCGTGCAGGAGGGGCCGGCAGGCGGTGATCAGGAGCGGAGCACGCGCCGATGTGTGAGCTGGCGCGGCCGGGCGTCCGCTTGTCCCAGTGCGCGCTGTGGGGGATTCAGCCACGTGGTGGAGCGCTTGCTTCTTGTGTGAGGCGCCCAATTCTAGCATGGCAATTTCACAATGTCAATTGTTTTTGTGGCGGCGTGGTTTCCACGAGGCATATGCAAGCTGCTGTCCTAGGTATTGCTAGAGCGATGCATAACCCCTAGTCCAGTCTCGGCCATTCCGTGAATTTCACTGGTCTGTGGCATCGGCGCCATCTTTGTGGTTATTATGCGCAGCCCACGTGTTCAGCCGTTTCATGTGCAGCTTGGGGGGGCGCAGGCTGGTCGCCAGCTGGTTGCTTCCTATTCCCTGGCGAGCAGCAGCCACCCCTCTCCATGCTTGCTGGGCCCCCTGCAGTCCTTGTTTGCTGCTTTTGTCCGGCCCGCCCCAGGGCCGGTCTCTCTCGGGGAGCAGCTGTCCGTCATCTCGGAACGAAGGTGAGCATTTTCAGGGAGAGGGCCCGGCATGGCTGTGGGCCCCGACAGCCAGAACGCCCCGACCGAGGGCGTTCTGAGTCTCAGTGAACGGCGACCCACATTCCATGACCCCCTCCCTCGTCAGTCCTTGGCAGGGGGGAGGCCTCATTTGGAATTCTGGGAGTGGAGGTAGCCTTAGGGCTTGAGCGGTCGTTTTGTGCTGGGAAACCGGGTCCGAATTTCGCCTCAATGCTCAATGTTCTGTTATACTTGGCTATTCATTTAACTTCTTGTGCCTTACTACATGTATGAAGGTGTACTGTGCATTGAGACTGGTGCCTTGCCTCATGCTGGGTTTTTCCTTGAGTTAGGGCCAGCTGGTTTATGTATTGCCATTAATAGTGCCTGCACCGCTCCTTGTTACCTGTTGCTGCGTAGCCTGCCGGATCGTCCGGTACCCGTGCCGTGGGCATTTAGGCCTGGTCAGGAGCTGTACTCACACTTCCATTTGCTTTTCAGACCGACGTCGTGCCCGCACCATTTCGTTCACGCTTTTGTTCGCCCCACTACCGCACCAAGACCTATCCGTCAGAGGTATGTATTAGGGGCTGCGGGTGGCTACGTTGCGCCAATTGGGCGAAGCACTTGCAGGGTGAGCTGAAGATAACTTGAGGGTTGGCCACATTCCTCTCCTTCTGCCAGCTCACAGTCACTTTCTTTTACAGGGACAGTGCCCGAGTTCGGAATGGACAGCCAGGGATCCCCCCCGCTTTTTACCCAGACGTCCCAAGTCGATGAGTCATTGCCAGGACCCTCCCATGAGGCGCAGCTGAAAGTTGTCATGGATTTGATAAAAGCCAAAGCTTGGTTGCTTGGGCAAGTGAACTATTGAATGTCAGCATTCCCGGGGACTCCGGGGTCAGCCCATCGCCGCCAGCATCCGAACATGAGGAAGCAGGGCCTTCCCCGTGGACCCGGCACCTGCTAAAGCCTGTGCGCCCGAGTTAGCCAGAAATGTAATAGTACACGCGGCAGCTTCCCCTTCACCAGCAGCCAAGGCAGCCCCCCCCCCCCGCCGCCGGCTGTTGCAGCTTCTCTGAACTTTGTCACTCATGCGGATCTGGGTAAGCTTACTGACTTCCTGGCAGACTTCATGGCAGAGGTCAGAGCTGGTCTTCGGGCACCTACTGTCCCTGCTGGGCCAGCAGCTGGGGCCTTTGGGGATGAGCCGGTGGCACCTGCACCAGCCTTGCAGTCAACATCCGACGCAGGGGTTACACAAGTGTGGGGTGGGCTTCCTGACTTGGGTGGGGCCAGCACCAGCAGTGCAACGACCCCCCCCTTCAGCCCACACTTCCCCGGCGACCCTGGGCGCCCAGCTAGGGTCAGCCGCCACCCCCTCCCCTGCTCCAGCACCTCCTCTGGCCACCCCGGCCTCGCCCACGCTACCTGCTGTGCATGCACCACCTCCCAGCACAGCATCCCCCGCCCCGGCGGCTATCATGACCATGGCCCCCTTGCTGTCGGGCAAGTGCTCCCTTGCATGGCAGGTAACCCTGGCTTCCAAGGAAGGCATCTGGCACCGGGAATTCAGGGCAGAAGGGGTAGACATCAGAAAGATGGGGGGCAAAGAGGAGGATAAGAAGGTTCGCTTTCAGGCATGGCCGGAAAATCCATCAAGAACTGGAGAAAGGCTTTTTCCATCTTAGCGGCGGTCATTACGGAAGGTTTCCCGGAGCAGGCTCAGGGCCTTTTTCAGTATGCGAGTGTCATAACGGAAGAGGCTGAATCCACTGTTGGCATGGGTTGGTACAGATATGATTGTGAGTTTAGGAAGAAGATGGCAGTCGGTCCTGAGTTAGATTGGGATCAAATGGAAGTAAGGCTTTGGATGCAGCATATGGGCAAAGGTAGGGCTGATGTTGTGGACAAAGGTAGTTATCCTGATATGAAAGTTTAGGTAGGTAAGGGACAGTTTCAGGAGAGGAAGGTGCAATTTAAACAGTCCTTTCGGGGGGGGGCGGGGTGGAGGGGGCTTCCACAAGCAGGGGTTCAGAAAAGGTGTTTCAGCCACATGCAGGCTGTTTAACGGAGATAGCTGCAAGTGGGGTAAGGCCTGCAGATTTGCTCATTACTTCAGCAAGTGTAGCGGGGACCATCCCGCCTCAGCGTGCAACAAGCACGATTCCGCAGCGGGCCCTGCCAGTAGAGACAAGTAACCGCCTCCTCTCCTTCCTTCTTTCCACCCCATTCAGGCCACCCCAGTAGCGACCCCGGTTCCCGCGGGTTCTCCCCAGTCCAAAGGCTCGTCCCCGATCATCATCCCTAGCCTCTTGCCTCTCCTGAGGAGCTATCCCAATGTCAAGGATAGGGCCATCTTGGCAGAGGGCTTTCTCGAAGGCTTCAAAATCCCCTACCGGGGTCCTATGGTCAGCAGGGATGCCGAGAACTTGAAGTCAGCTAGGGACCTCCCTGAAGTGGTGTGCGAGAAGATTAGAAAGGAACTGGCTTTAGGGAGGGTGGCTGGCCCGTTCCATTCCCCGCCCCTTCCCGACTTTGTGGTATCCCCCCTGGGTGTGGTCCCCAAAAAGGAGCCAGGGTCCTTTAGGCTGATCCATAACCTTTCGGTCCCTGAGGGCAACTCTGTGAATTCTTGGTTGGAAGAAGGGGCTAGCTCTGTTTCCTACTGCTCGTTAGACATGGCTATTGACTTGATTAGGAGAGCAGGGAAGGGGGCATGGTTGGCGAAGGCAGACATTGAGGCAGCTTTTAGACTTTTGCCAGTCCACCCTGTGAGTCAGCACCTCTTGGGCTTCAAATGGAGAGGGGAATTCTTCTATGACAAATGCATGCTCATGGGCTGTGCTGTATCGTGCGCCTTTTTTGAGGCCTTCAGCTCCTTCCTGCAGTGGGTTCTCACAGTGAAATATGATGTAAAGGCAGTATCCCACTACCTGGA
Organism: Lissotriton vulgaris; assembly: GCF_964263255.1. Taxonomy (NCBI): domain Eukaryota; kingdom Metazoa; phylum Chordata; class Amphibia; order Caudata; family Salamandridae; genus Lissotriton; species Lissotriton vulgaris. Next base: position 323,150,263 of record NC_141690.1, on the reverse strand, counting down.
TGATTTCTTATTCATTGGAAAGGATGGTACAGAGGAATGCAGTGAGGGACTACATTATTTCACAGACCTGGCTACTCACCTGGGAGTTCCTTTGGCACCTGGCAAAACTGAGGGCCTGGCACAGGTTCTCACATTTCTGGGCATCGAGTTAGACACTGTGGGAGGCATGTTGAGACTCCCTGCCGGGAAGGTGCAGGACCTGAAACGGGACATTCAGGACTTGCTGGGAAGGGACAAAGCGCTTCTAGGGGTCATCCAGAGCCTCTTGGGCAAGCTCAATTTTGCACCTAGAGTCATCCCGGTAGGTCGTGTGTTTGCCAGAAGATAAGCCAGGGCCACAGCCAAGGTGGTTAAACGTCATCATTTTGTGAGGCTGTCCGCTGGTTTGAAGAAAGATCTGGTAATGTGGGCAGAGTTCTTGTCTGAAATTAACGGTACTGTGATCTGGAGGTCTCCTTGGGTAAACAGTCCTGAAATCAGCTGGTTTACGGACGCATCAGGTAGAGAGGGCTTTGGCGCAATTCTGGGCAAACACTGGTGTGCGCAGGAGTGGCCCAATGCATGGCGCAAGCGAGGCATCACCTCCAATATCACGGTGCTCAAACTTTTTCCCATTGTCATTGCTCTTCACCTCTGGCCTGGGCCCCGGTCCGATAGAAAGGTCCTTTTTTGGTCAGAAAATATGGCGTTCAGGCTATCAACAGGCAAACAGCCTGCTGCCCGCTGGTCCTTTGTCTGCTGAGGGAGCTCGCCAATAGGAGCTTGCGCTGCAACATTGAATTCAGAGCTAGGCATATTGCAGGGGTCAAAAATATGGCAGCTGATGCTCTTTCTCATTTCCAGTGGGACCATTTCCGGGAGGCTTGCCCGCGGGCGAGAGCAGAGATGACCCCCTTCCCACCGGCACTCTGGCGCATCTTGGAGTGGAGCAGGAGTTAAGAGAGTTGGGGGAGAGATCTTTGGCCCCAGGTACAAGAAGGCAGTATGGGAGCTACCTGGAGAATTTCAACAAAGCAGTGGAGGACATGGGCCTGTCATCATTGACTCTTGAGGACAGAGTGCAGGCTTTTGTTGTCTGGACAAAGAAGCAGGGCAAATCTCACTCCTGGGCCTGTGGCTACTTGGCTGCTATCAGTCATGATGCTAAATTGAGAGGGGCTCAGGATCCTGCCAAGTCTTTTGTCATAAGGGCGGCTCTGAAGGGCTGGGCTAGGGACGAACCGAGGGTCCCCGACACAAGGTCACCTATTGATTTCCCCGCTTTACAGTCCATGCTAGATGCCTTGCATGCTGTGGCACACTCGCAGTTCGAGGCGTTCCTGTTTGCGGTGGCCTTTTGCTTAGCCTTCTTCGGTGCTTTTCGGAGCAGCGAGATAGTGGCGCGCTCCAAGAGCGATTGCTCGGGGGACGAACTAGGGGTGGCAGACATTAGCATAAGTAAAAGCCTGATCATCACCCTTAGGAGATCCAAGACAGACCAAGCCGGGAAAGGGATGGTATTGTGTTGGCCCCCCTCGGGGACCGTAGATATTGTCCAGTATCAGTCCTACAAGCTTATCTCGCTCTGCGGCCGTCAGTGCAAGGTAACCTCCTCATTCATGCAGATCTAAGCCCACTCACCAGGTACCTAATGGACAAAATCATGCTGGCATGCCTTGGCAGAGCAGGACTGTTGAGTCAGGAGAAGAAGTTTTCTAGCCACTCTTTCAGAATAGGGGCGGCAACTGCAGCCTACAAAGTAGGTAGGCCGCCAGCTGGTGTTCAAAAAGTGGGACGCTGGGAGACCCTTTGCTACAAGCGGTACATCCGCCCTTGAGCCGGCTATCAGTGCCACGATTGCTGTGTCAATTTTGTATATATTGGTTTGCAGTGTGTAACTATGGTGTTAGTTTAATTCCACACGTGCTAGAAGTGATTTGTGTTGTGATACTTTATGTCAATAAAAGTAAGAAAAGTGATTTGTGTCTTTTCTTTTGACAGGGTCACTTGTGTGGGTCTTGGGGCATTCGACTGTCTCCAGGCTGGGACAATGGGCAGCGATCAGGAACTGGACGCAGAGTTTCTCTAGCACAGAATGTGTGTGGTTGGGTTTCCCTGGCATGCGCTGGAACAGTGTATTACATAGAGTGAGGGAAGAGCTTTCAGCTGTAGGGGCCCCGCCTCAGCACTTAGTCATACACCTGGGTGGTAATGACCTCACAAACTTGAGAAGGTCTACGCTCTTGCAAAAGATGAAGTTGGACCTTGGCGTAATTCGTGGATTAGTGGGACAATGTGAAGTCTGGTGGTCCGAAATTGTGCCACGCAGGGCGTGGCGGGGCGCGAAGTCTAGTGAGGCTATTGACAGGTCGAGGCGTAGGCTCAACTGCGCAATGAAGACGTTCACCCTACAAAGGAAGGGTGAGGGTGCCTTCAAGGGACTTTTTTTTCTCTGTATTTAGTAATTCAAATTACTTATGGCAGGATCAGTCAATAATCCTTGAAATGAACTAATCCAAAATCATTTATCTCAACATTAAATATAGATACTTCGTTTTGTCAAGACACAACATATAAACAAAGACACAAGGTGTATACGAAAGAATAGTTTTATCAAAAATTCATTAAGATAAGTGACTTCATATACAGATAAATAAACAAATAAAGTTTAGGACTGTGGGTACACACATAAGTAAATTACTACGTGACTCAACAGAACCTAAAAAACACCTATCCCAAAATACATTGAATAAAGCAAGAGTGGGGATAAGATGTGTTGTCGACGTTTCGGTTTCTTAAGAATCAATTGCAGAAACCATCCTCAGGACTGTTGTCAATTATGATCTGTATAGAGGTATTGTAATCTGTTTAAAGTGATTCTGCCACTTCGTCACTTAAAGCATGTGTTAAAAATCGAGATATCTTTATGGATTAACTGTTAATCGTTTGATATCTGGACTCAAAGTTAAAAACCAGGAGTAAACGTGAAGTCGTGTCTGATCTTCACACATATGAGACAAGAGGTTCAACTGGCTATGAAGTGATAGTCCGAATGAAATGGGGTGCACTTTTATTTATAACCGGGATAAATGTGATGCGATCCAGATCGTTTTTTTAAGGGGATTATTCCTGAAGCAGTCGTCAATCCTGCATCACTTATCTGATTTCGAAGTATGCGGCATGGAATCACACAGCGTCTCGTCAGTTCAGAGCAGTCCTGCTCTGAACTGACGAGACGCTGTGTGATTCCATGCCGCATACTTCATTTTTTTAAGGGGATTATTCCTGAAGCAGTCGTCAATCCTGCATCACTTATCTGATTTCGAAGTATGCGGCATGGCCCTTGGAAAAGCACCCATCCCGACGGACCACGAACGGAACTTGGGTGTCATCCTGGACTCCTCACTCTCGATGACCAGACAAGTCAACGCCGTTTCATCATCTTGCTTCAACATTCTCCGCATGCTCAAAAAAACATTTCGCTGGATCCCCACCGAAACTAGAAAAACGGTCACCCACGCACTGGTTACAAGCCGACTGGACTACGGAAACACCCTATACTCCGGCACCACCGCAAAACTTCAGAAAAAACTCCAACGCATCCAGAACGCAGCAGCCAGACTCATACTAGACATCCCACGTAAAGACCACATCTCTGGTCACCTGAAAGACCTCCACTGGCTCCCCGTCAATAAACGGATAACATTCTGCCTCCTAACCCACGCACACAAAGCACTTTACGAACTCGGACCCGAATGCCTCAACACACGACTCTCCTTCTACGCCCCCTCCCGCCAGCTGCGCTCTTCCAACCAAGCCCTTGCTGCTGTACCTCGCATCAACAAAACCACCATGGGAGGAAGATCCTTCTCCTACCTAGCTGCTAAAACATGGAACTCACTTCCCATTCACCTTCGCCTCACTCAGAACCACCTAGCATTCAGAAAGCAACTTAAAACGTGGATATTCGACCAGTAACTCCCCACCCCTCTTCAAGCGCCTTGAGACCCTCTGGGTATGTAGCGCGCTATACAAATTCATTGACTTGACTTGACTTGACTACCTTCCAGGGGTGGCTCTTTGCCTAGTGCCCAGATACCCCATCTACAGACTAATACTGACTTAGAACTTGCTTGCGACACAACATCCCACAGCTTGTTATACGAGATGCTTATGTCTCCCTCCATGGGTTCCCCGCAAATACAGCGTAGCACTCAGAGCCCTGCTATGGTAAAGACCAGGGGGAAGAAAGCTACAGGGGGGTCGGGAGCTGAAACACCCACTAAAAAAAAGAAAGATCGTGGCACGGCCAAACAAAATCCATTGTCTGCTATAAATGAATCAAGTGGGGTTTATGTCTTTGGAAACCCGGGTGTTAACACCCCAGTCCCTAAACCCGCCGCTTTTTCAAATATCCAGCTTAATCGAGAAGAATTGTGTTCAATATTAAGAGAACAAATAGCTGCCCTTATTGATCCTCCTATGAAAAGATTAGACTCAGTTGATGCCAGGCTTAATAAGATCAAACAATGTTTAGCTTGTAGCAACCATAGGAATTCCGTGCAACCTGCTAATCAGACGAATGGGGGGTCCAATGTAGTACTTCGGGGGTTGTATACAAGACACAGCTGGGAAATGTGGTAAATGCCCAAATAAATGCTGATCGGGTACAATCAGCGATGAGTGTAGTCTGTCCTCCCCCTGCTAGTGCTAACAATGGTAGTGCTGCTCCTTTAGTACAGCAGTGTGGGGCAGAAGGCATCAGGAGGCTGGATGAGCAAGGCATAGAAGGGGGTTCAGTCATGTTACCCAGTCTCCATCACCCCCGTGAAGCCACACCCTATACGGTCATTATTATTATTATTATTATGTTTCTTATATAGCGCCTGAATCGACCCCCGAAGGGGTATCTCCGCGCTTGCCTTGGGAACCGCCCTGGCTTTTCCCTGTGAGATAGCCCCTACAGGGCATCCCCAAGGTGAAAGCCAGGCATCCCGCCGCGGGGGGCCGTTGTGGAGATTAAGCAAGCTTAATGCCCAGAGTTGCAGAGTGTGAACCCATGATTAGGTCAGGCACCGAAGCGAGAATTATCGAGTCCATGGACATTTGAGCTCAAGACCCTGCCACGTTGGGAATTGAACCCTGGTCCCGGGTCTGACCTCTGCTTCAGGGTCTGCCTGCTCTAACCAGTGAGCCACACTTCTCCACTAGCGAACGTACCACCACTTCCCCCTGGGAATTCGAGAGCACTGGTCAACGCTCAAAAACAAGGCCCTCCACTTCCTGAGTAAGAAGATAGGCATTAGACACAAATGATTTGATGAATGTAAAATGGTGCGACGTATCAACTGGGTAGGCCACTCATTTAAATCTATGGCTGGCGACTGTGTGGTATTGAGCTTCAGGTCACCCCCCTTGGTTCGTTATATTTTAGAGATGGCTGGGCATTTTCCCCCTGTTGCAGAGGAAATTAGATTACTTCTCTTCGGGTTTTTCTATGACCGACGGATGGCGCCTAGACATATGGATGCACGTGTCCCTCATGGGGTTTACAATTGGCCAGACTACCCCATTCAGACCAACAACCGCTTTGAGTTACTTTCAACACTTGAAGACATCGACTGACTGAGTTGGAGCGACAGTGCACTGTGGGTCACAGGCAGTGGGGTTAAAACGATGATAGTTAAGAACCCACCAATTGGCACCTGTAATAATCTGGGATGTGGGTGTGTCTCCCCACGGGATACATTGACAACTGGCTTAGAAAATATACGCACGAGTAGTGAACTGCGGGACATTCCCATTGATTCTGAGGTACAACCTCTTTTAAGAACCCCTAGTGTATGTCAACCATTAACAATGGAAACAAATATAAATGAGGTATTGATTAGTACTGGGAATGAAGGCCCCAGTTCCTCGATATCATTTATGACACTATCCTCTTGGAATAGAGCGGGTCAAGAAGCAAAATCAATGTCCACAGATTGGTCTGCATACATAGAGTGTACGGATGTATGGGCTTTCCAAAAGACATGGTCTGTAGAAGGAGTTTTACATGCAGGATACCTAAACTTCTTTAAAGCAGCATCAAGAGGACAAATGGGTAGACCAGTTGGTGGGTTGATTTGTTGGGTACGGTAATTCGAGGGGATAGTGGGTGTACGAGGTTTTCATCGATAGCCCAGATATTTTGGCCAAACGGGTTAGATCAACAAAAGGCCTGGATATAACTATTTATAATGTGTATTTAAGGGGCCAACCTGGTGGCAGGAGTTCAAATGTCATTACAACTCTAGAAAGCCATCTGTCTCAAGAGGTCAATATTAGCAATCAGATTATTGCCGGTGATTTTAATACCTGCTTTGAACCACTGGATTTCGAAGATGGAATGCTCAGTGAAGAAGTGGATGCATTATGGGGTGTCCCTCACTTGAATCTTCAACCCATAAGGAAATGGTCTGAGGCCGCCCTTCAATTGAAGGGGTTGTGCCTGGAAAGAGGCTTGAGGGCGGTTAATGGAAGGACGAAGTCTGATAGTCAGGGCACTGTGACTTTTGATAATGGTAGGTTTAACAGCCCTATAGACTATATACTTGTTAACGTGGAGCTGTGGCCTTTAGTTTTAGACATGGAGGTACAGAGTAGGCCCGAAAGCGACCACAACCCCCTGGTCTTTATAATTAATGATAGAAGCTTTTCAAGCTTTTAACAGAGGGAAGGCGATGGCCGCATTAATATGTTAACTATCAGCAATGTCTTAAGAAGGGTTCAGTGGGCATGGGTAGCTACCAATGAAAAGGATGTTGCGAAGATCAGGGCTATGGTTTCGGGGTCCTTGGGAAAACTCTCTGATTGCGAGTCCCAGGAGGTGCTAAATGCTAACCTACTGGGTGTTCATAACGAACTTTTTAGTGGGTTGAAAAGGTTTTTTGTAAACGTAAACCCATGTAAAAAGATTAGTCAGCTGAAGCCAAGCTCGTGGTACAACACCTCGTGTAGACTTGCTCATAAAGCCTTGGTGGAAGCTATAAAATCGAGGTCTCATAGCAACATTAAGCAGTGCAGAGCCAAATATAAAACATCACTAAGACAAGCTAAGAGAGACTGGGATGAGGAACGATGGAAGGATCTGTTACATGCCTGTAATGGGAGAAACATGATCCAATTCTGGAATCTATTCAAATGGGGGAATAGGCCGCAGTAAAAAACCCCGAGTAACCATGTTGAACCTCAGCAATGGGTGTCATTCTTCGAAGCGCAGTTTAAGGCATCACCTAGTAGCAATGATGCTGCCCCACTTATTTTATTTGGAGTAGAGAGGTGGACTCAGTGCTGAAAACAATCCCGAGTGGCAAGGCTCCAGGGCCAGATTGTATTCTGGCCGACTTATTTAAGCAGGATCAAGATTTATGGGTCCCACATATAAAGTTATTAGTTAATGGTATAGCTTGTGGAGCTTCGCTCCCAGCATCTTGGTCCGGAGCAGAGATTATACCGATCTACAAGAAGGGAGATCGCTCTGCAAGCCTTCAGATTTGTATTAATTTACTGGAAGGAAGTTACTTTAGGAGGGGGCATGCTTTTTGCGGCATTAGTGGACCTAAACTCCGCCTTTGATCTTGTCCCAAGGGTAAAACTGTGGAAAGTACTACTGAAAACAGGGACGCCCATAGAGTTGGTTTCTATCTTGGTCAAACTCCACAAACACACCCATGCGCAGGTTCGTTGGGGCAAACCAGGTGAGGTTACTGAAAACTTTGAGATGAGCAAGGGCGTCCAACAGGGGTGTGTGCTGGCTCCCACCCGTTTTCCTTATTTATTAATGGGGTGGTCCAGTATTTTGTGAACCACTCAACGGATGCGCCAATGTTAGCTGGCAGTTAAGTGCCACTGCTCATGTTCGCGGATAACACCCTGCTAATATCCAAAACGAGACAGGGACTGAAGTTGGCACTGTCTCGTTTTGAGGTGTTTTGCCACGAACATGAGCTAGTGGTTAACGTAGGGAAAACCAAGTTTATGGTGCTCCATGGGTCAAAGACAGTCAAAGCACGTGTTTTCATGGATGGCGAACTATTGGAGCAGACTGATGTTTTTACCTACCTGGGTGTCACATTTAACGACAAATTGAGTTGGAAGCCCCAAGTCGTTATTTTAGCACTGAAACATGCTCAGCTAGCTGGTGCCCTGATTAAGGAGCACAGGTTGTCTCTAACCAAGCCTATTGCCCCTATTGTTAAAATCTATATGACTAAAATCTGCCCAGTCATCCTATATGGCGCCAAAATTTGTTTTTTTTATAATCTATCACCACTTTCCACTGCCCAGAATAAATTTATGAGATCAGTAGTGGGTCTGCCCCAATCATCCCCTCAAATACCATTGCTTTTTGATCTCAGTTGCCAGGCACTTGAAGATGTTGCATGCTATAGACCACTGACTTTCTGGAGGCACCTCTGGATTACTCAAAAAAAAATACAAAAAAATTACAGTGATTGGATTGATACTATCCAAAAGATCAGTATTGCTATAAAAGGTTTAAAAACAACAACAAAAAGAGTTTGTCTAAGGATAGATATTTTCTAATCATTTCATTGCCTAAGAAGTTGGATATAATGAAACAACCTGTTTGAAAAAAAAAGGCCTTATATCAAAGACGGATGTATGACGTTAGCACGCATACTATTACCACGCACACCTTTACAACGCGGTATTTACAACGAATACCGTTACAACGCATAGCGCTTTGAGGTGCTGGATAGTGGTAAGTATAATGTTATATTCCAACTCCAGTCCCCGTGGACACTAGGGAAGGTGTTGGATATAAAATTTAACTTATTCCCTATCCTAGAGCGCCCCCCAGCGCAATGCGTTGTAATGGTATGCGTGGTAATGCCTGCTTTGTAATGGTAGTGCGTGGTAAAAAATGCGTGCTAAACGTTGTATACCATCAAAGGGACAGACATTACAACAAGAGCATTCACAAATATAGGTGGGGTTGATGTAATATAAGTAACGTTGATAGAGGCACGCTGTGGAGCCTATTCACAAAAGTACATTTACATTTGAATAAATTTACACATGCATATTTACTCTGACACATTTGGCTACTACCATTTCTGAAATGCAACATCACTATTAAATTAATTTTGAATGTAATATTTACTTTCTACCCAGCAATGTCAGCTGTCTAGGTGCATCCGTATATTAAAAGGGACCAGGATGAGGACTTCTCATTTATAGTATAAAGGAGAACCTGCAGCAGGCAAGCCTTTATTTTCTTTATGCCATCTGTCACCAGCTTAGCATCAGGCTAATGGGATGGGCGGCTGGTCCCAAAGCCTGATTAACATAGCTGAAGAGGAGGGGCTACTCATTTCAATAAACCTTCTCCTGGCTGGCATACAAGCTCTCTTTAGGGGCAGAAAGATTCTGCCATTTTGAATTTGCATCAGAATAGTTCATTGGGGAATATTCTGCAGCAAGGCAAACAGGATGAGCTACAAACATATTAAGGGGTTTTACTCTTTGGTTAGGGTTGTGTTGATGAGTCACCTCACCCACTTATTAGTGACTTTTGAAAAAGAGGCAGATATAGCCCAGGAAAAACTTTCTGGACCCATGGAAGACCATAAAAATAGAAGAGGTCTAGTCCCGCTGATTGAGACGTGCGTGGGGACTTGAAGGACTGGACCTCTCTTGACCCTGATTGGCAGGCCTGGTGGCCAATAGATATGTGTCCCCCTGCCCAGGCATCGCTTGTGGCAAAAAATCTGGGAGTGAAGGTTGATAATAATCTGTCGCTGAGATCACATATTCTTGGCCTGGCGGGCACCTGCTTTGGCATACTTAAGATGCTCCAGAAGTTCCTGCCTCTGCTAACAGAAGAGCATAGAATGATCACTGTGCAAGCCTTAATAGGCTCCAGACTGGACTATGCGAATGTCCTCTATGTAGGTCTTCCGGACTATCTTGTTCAGCGGCTGCAGGTTGTGCAGAACTCGGCCCGTGCTATTTTTGGTCTCCATAGGCGAGCGAGAGCCTCGGGTCTGGTGCGATCGCTTCATTGGTTGCCCATCCGGCAGCGGATTATGTTTAAAGCACTGACCTTGGCGCATAAAGCGCTATTTGGCGCCGGAGCAAAGTACCTACAACGGAGATTGGCTTTCTACCGCCCAGTTAGCTCACTGCGGTCGGAATCTTTGTTTTTGGCTGTGGTTCCTCGAGTGAGGAAGGCTCGCACTTGGGGACGCTCTTTTAGTTTGAGGGCCCCTCAGTTATGGAACTCCTTGCCTTTGGACCTACGGTCTTCCTCTAATCTCCTTCTGTTTAGGAAGAGCCTTAAGACCTGGCTTTTTAACCTTTAGGATGTTTCTTTTTCTCTTGTTCAGTGTCTGTTTTATGATGTTATGTTTTTTACTGAGCTGCCCCGATAAAGCGCCGGGACACTCCTCTGGAGTAGCCGTGCGCTATAGAAATAAAATTTTAACATAACATAACATAACATAACCTGCCCCCACGGTAAACAGTCATAATATCGATTCCAAAATATAGAATGGACATAATATCGAAGTAAAAATATAGAATGGACAAAATATCGAATGGACACAATATAGTGGTTAAAAATATCGAATTTAAGGTAAGTAATATCGATTTTCAAAATATAGAAGTCAAAATATCGAAGTATACAATATAGGCATTAAATATATCGATTTTTTAATAATATCAATTTTTTTAAAGTGTTTTGTATGTTAGTATATGTGTGAAAAGTGTATATTAATTTTTGTAATGTATGTTTAATGTATTTTAAGTAATGAATTTTATGTTATTTAATGTTTGCGTAATTTAATTCTGTAGCGGGTTGTGGGTTTATAGGGGAATAGGGTGGGAAGTAATTTAATTGTAATTAATTAAATATTTTTATTTATTTATTGGTATTCATTTTGAATTTATTGTTATTTTTGTTGGTAATTAATTTTTATTAATTGACAATTAATTTTTATTAATTGGTAATTATTTTGTATTAATTAAATATTTGATAATTATGATAATTGTATTAATGTATTTTCTGTAGTGGGATGTGGGTTTATAGGGGAATAGGGTGGGAAGTAATTTAATTGTAATTAAGTAAATATTTTTTTTTCATTTATTGGTGTTGATTTTAAATGTATTGTTAATTAATTTTTAATTGGTAATTAATTTATATTAATTGGCAATTAATTTTTATTAATTGGTAAATATTTTGTATTAATTAAATATTTGATAATTATGATAATTGTATTAATGTATTTTCTGTAGTGGGATGTGGGTTTATAGGGGAATAGGGTGGGAAGTAATGTAATTGTTATTAATTACATATTAAAAATACTTTTTGTGTATTGATAATTAATTTACTGTTAATTTTTAATTGGTATTAATTTTTATTATTAGTTAGTTTTTGTTATTGAAAATTAATTAGTTGCTAAATAATTATGAATAGGTTATTAACACCTTGGGTGCTAAGGCTTTTCCCGCTGGGTGTTGAAAATTCCAAAACTCCATAATTCATGACAAGGTCAACTCGTCATAAGCACAGCTCCAGTATACTGCATGACGAGTTGACCTTGTCATTAGCATGGAAGTGGTTAATTTTTAATAACTAATATGTAGTTGTATTTCTAATTAATTATTACATAATATTAAGTGGTTATTAATTTCAATTAATGTTTTATTGGTATTGATATTTAATTTATTTTTAATAATATATTAAATCATTACTTTCCCTACTGTTAAACTCACTGGAGTGGGAATAGTAATTTTCACCCTCCCGCTATCCAACGCTTTCCCTACTGCTGCACTCTCTGGAGTGGGAATAGTATTTTTTACCCCTACGCTATCCAACGCTTTCCCTACTGTTGCACTCTCTGGAGTGGGAATAGTAATTTTTACCCCTACGCTATCCAAAGCTTTCCCTACTGTTGCACTATCTGGAGTGGGAATAGTAATTTTCACACTCCCGCTATCCAACGCTTTCCCTACTGTTGCACTCTTTGGAGTGGGAATAGTAATTTTCACACTCCCGCTATCCAACGCTTTCCCTACTGTTGCACTCTCTGGAGTGGGAATAGTATTTTTTACCCCTACGCTATCCAACGCTTTCCCTACTGTTGCACTCTCTGGAGTGGGAATAGTAATTTTTACCCCTACGCTATCCAATGCTTTCCCTACTGTTGTACTCTCTGGGGTGGAAATAGTAATTTTTACCCTTCCAATATCCAACGCTTTCCCTACTGTTGCACTCTCTGGAGTGGGAATAGTAATTCTTACCCCTACGCTATCCAACGCTTTCCCTACTGTTGCACGCTCTGGAGTTGGAATAGTAATTTTTACCCTCCCGCTATCCAACGCTTTCTCTACTGTTGCACTCTCTGGAGTGGGAATAGTAATTTTTACCCTTATGCTATCCAACGCTTTCCCTACTGCTGCACTCTCTGGAGTGGGAATAGTCATTTTTACCCCTACGCTATCCAACGCTTTCCCTACTGTTGCACTCTCTGTAGTGGGAATAGTATTTTTTACCCCTACGCTATCCAACACTTTCCCTACTGTTGCACTCACTGGAGTGGGAATAGTATTTTTTACCCGCCCGCTATCCAACGCTTTCCCTACTGTTGCACTCTCTGGAGTGGGAATAGTAATTTTTACCCTTACGCTATCCAACGCTTTCCCTACTGTTGCACTCACTGGAGTGGGAATAGTATTTTTTACCCCTACGCTATCCAACGCTTTCCCTACTGTTGCACTCTCTGGAGTGGGAATAGTAATTTTTACCCCGACGCTATCCAACGCTTTCCCTACTGTTGCACTCTGGAGTGGGAATAGTATTTTATACCCCTACGCTATCCAATGCTTTCCCTACTGTTGCACTCACTGGAGTGGGAATAGTATTTTTTACCCCTACGCTATCCAACGCTTTCCCTACTGTTGCACTCTCTGGAGTGGGAATAGTAATTTTTACCCCTACGCTATCCAACGCTTTCCCTACTGTTGCACTCTGGAGTGGGAATAGTATTTTATACCCCTACGCTATCCAACGCTTTCCCTACTGTTGCACTCACTGGAGTGGGAATAGTATTTTTTACCCCTACGCTATCCAACGCTTTCCCTACTGTTGCACTCTCTGGAGTGGGAATAGTAATTTTTACCCCTACGCTATCCAACGCTTTCCCTACTGTTGCACTCTGGAGTGGGAATAGTATTTTATACCCCTACGCTATCCAATGCTTTCCCTACTGTTGCACTCACTGGAGTGGGAATAGTACTTTTTTACCCCTACGCTATCCAACGCTTTCCCTACTGTTGCACTCACTGGAGTGGTAATATTAAATGTTACCATCCTGCTATCCTACGGTAAAATATTGTACATTTTATATTAATAACTTAAATTAATTATTTCTTAATTTTAAGGTTATTTGAGTATTTTTAAGTATGTTTTAGTTAATTATATTTATTATTTCATTAATTTTAAATTACTTTTAAGACATTTAAAAAAATTCGATATTTTGACTGACTATATATTTTTACAGACTATATTTTGGATTCAATATTTTTGTACTTACCTGTTTGTAGATAGGAATTCGATATTTTGGCATACTATATTTTGGTGACTATATTTTGCTAAGTCTATATTTTGTCATTCTATATTATGTCAGTGATCCGCTCCCACATTTGCTGATGTCTTTGAAGTGGACTCCAAGGATCAGTTGGCTGACATCCTATGTGACGAAATGAACGAATCAAGTTAAAAGAGCCAACTGGAACTGGACTGGATCCTGCTGGTGGCCACTGCCACTGTGATCCCAGCCCCATAAATGCTGCTTCTGAGGTCCTAGGAGCCTTAGAAATTACAAAGATGAGCTGCTCCAGAAACATTGAAAAAATGGGAATATGTTTGGACTTCCAACACTTGTAGATATTCAGCAGGACCCCGCAGAAAAGTTATCCAATTTGTATGTAACTTTGTTGTGTACAACTTCAGGATTTCCCTACTGGATGATGTTAACATCCATGTAATAGTTAAATCTGAAAGAAAGCACGTTGACCAGACTAACGCACAAAAAGTGTACTCTAGACAAGAGGACTTTTTCAGCTGTGAAATTTGAATTTCTCCAGGTCTGAGCTTTTCCCACGAAAAACATTGCCTTAATGGGGGTTGCTTCAGCAGGACCTTTTCCGGCTTTGAGAGGACTGTGACAGATCCAGTCAGCAACCCTTTCAGCTTATGTATTTTGACATTAATTTCAGAGATTAACTTAAAATGTAAAACTTTGGAACCAGACAAACCACTTGGTGTATGTGACTCACCGTCTATTGTCTTTGGCCTGAAATCACGTATAAGTCCTGGTCAACCATAAACAGTGTTTTACTTTTTCTTGTTGCTTTTCACCTTAAATCTTTTAAAACATCATATCGCTGGTTCCCCCTGTTGGCTTTTTGTCATTTTGGTGTTATTTTGACTGTTACATTTGTTCAGTTTTTCTAAATTGGTTTCTCAATTGTTTGTTTTGTTGAGTTTTGACATTGTTACTGTTTTGTTATTGTTCAATGCAATAAACATTTGCCTAAATTAAACCTCTGTCTGCTGTATTGCATAGCTGCAAAGATCCTGAGACCAGGTTTAACTGTGTTTTACCCTGACACATTTGTGGTGTTATTCCTTGTAGTGGACTTATATCCACCCCAATTAATAACCCGATTTCTTACAAATTATATGAATTACTCGGCTCAGGAAATAAAGTTTCACTCCGGGATACAGTGCAGAAACTATAGAGATTATCGTTAAGTATGTTGCAAACATATCTAAAGTTAGAAACCATAGCCAATAAGGTAGTCACACTGAAACTCCTGCAGTGAAGATCAAACCTTGTGCTCATTTGAGGTAGTAGAGGTTATAATTGAGATGCAGTATCCAGAGTACAAATACCTGTAGTTGTTGCACTTATTGTTGGTATGTTTTGGTGAATATGCCACATATTTATCGTACCTCATCTTAGGCATGTGGAGCCACACTATTTATAAAAACATAGCTGGCTCCATCTTTGGTCCTTCCTATGGAACAGAAAATTGCCCTGCCCATGGTTTGTATTCCACTCAGAAGTTCAAGATTTAAGAATGGTTTACACAGAATCATAGTATTCCAATTTATCTATTCTGTAGACAATTGTGGATTCCTTTTAAGAGAGAGCACAGTTTTATTTACTAAGGTATATGTTTTTAAAGTATGAATGTATGACAGATAGTAACTTTGTAGTTCTGATGGTTCTAGTCAGTCAGTTCTTACAGTGGCAAAGTTCTTCCCAAATGATGTGAGATCTCTATAAATGGTGGGCCAGTTATATCATGATATATGCTCAGTTCATATGCTCAGGGAAGTCCAAACTGTCCTCCCCTGACCCTTGTGCCTTTCCAAGGGGTGTAGTCCTAGTTGATTTGAAGTAGTGGAATTAAATGCATCCCAATTAAAAGGTTGCTCTTCAGTTTCTTTCCTTACATTGCCAGATGTATGAGATCTGAGAACAGAGAGATATGCAGGCTTGGATCATGCTCTCAACAAGTGATTTGTGGCTGAATCTCCCCTCTTAAATAATGTAACAGGTAGGTTAAAGTGCAAATGCATCCAACCTAGAACTAAGCTAATATTTTAAATACTAAAGAAAGCAAACAACGGCTGACCAGGGTTAAGCACTTCAGTTCCGATTGTTTCTTAATTATTCAATAGGTGCAGCTTCTCCCTGCATAAGCCGTTGATGGGTGATAATGTTTTGAGAGAGTTCATGGGCAAAGGAGGTGCACTCAGAATTGAGTCAATCACACACGATAGGTATTGTCCACAAATCTTCTTCATTCAAGTTGTCATTTAAAACTGGCACACAGCCAACACGTTTCATTCCCTGAAGCCAAGGTAACTTCGTCAGGGCTAGAAAAAAGCACTGAGGGTTATGTATTTTGACAAAAAACGAACAATATAAATAACAGTTAGATATACATCAGAATAGATTGCATGTATAAAGTATGTCCAAATGTCACGGTTCCAATTAGGATTCTCTATTGTATGTTTGAAGTAATTACTTCATCCAGTAAAGGGTAATAACATGAAAATTCATGGTAATCCCACAAGCAACTCACATATAAAGTGAGGAAGATATATATGGTGCCTGTTGCGAAATCTTCATAATGCGGGTAATACGAATGACAGCATGATAACTGGCATTAGGACCACGGTCTGCCCTTAAAAAATATTTTTTTGGATCAGTCACAAAGTGGAAGGAGACCCATAGGGACCCCTTCCAAATGGTGACTGTATTACCACCCTCTTGAAGAAGGTGGTAATTTGCAAGTGTTTTGCAACTGCAATTACGGTCCCAAAATATTCATACATTGTTTTGCGGACGCAATAAGGAAGGGAACGCCCATTTTTAATAGGGACTCGCAATTCCAAAATAGCGAGTTACAAATGAATTGTGACTCACTTTTTAGGAATTGTACATGGCCCTGGGACATTTTGCATGCCCAAACGGGTCACAAACCTGTTTGCGCATGCAATTTAGGGTCATACATCTGGCCCTTGGTCTGTTCAGACTATCAATGTTTAAATTAAAAATAGGAATTGACAGACAAACCATCACCCCTCTAAATGTACAAGCCGGTGGAAAAAGCACATTTGTACTATAGGTCACGACCTTGGAAACCTTCACCACACAGGGTACTCTCAATTTCATCCCACAGTAACCTTGGTCATATAACGTCAAATAAGTTCCATTGGAAAATAATATGAATGCCAGATAAATTACAGCAGCTGGGGAACCCTTCTGGTAACAAGCTAAGTTTGCCTTAGACACTTTACATGCTCTGTGAAGTGTGACCTCCCCACAAACTAAAAAATGGCTGAAAGTATTCGCACAGTCTGTACCACTACAAAAAACCTCAGTGCCTCCAATATCTACACCTGTAATCAAAAGGTAGGACCCATGTCTCATGTACAGCTCTCTACCCTAGCGCTTCATACCGCCCCACCTAAAAGTGTTTTAAACAGGACCTAAAGTGGAATGTTGAAATTGGCAGAGAAATAAATCCATGAATTATCCAATCGGTTAATGGTGTTTCCGCCACAGTAAATGGCAATTTCTGTAGATGTTCTACGTTTAACATTGTGTATGTTGTATCCTTTATTTGCCATTTTTTCTCCTCTCATGTTTTATTGCTTGGCATAAATCCATCAGTAACATTCAAGTGCTTCAAGGCACACAACCATTCCTCAGAATTTGTAAATTCCAGCTTAATAGCATGATGGATCTAAGCAGACGTTGTCCATGTTGTAAGAGGGAGGGACATGTCACTGTATCACGTCAATAGCTGATGACACAATGCTACTCAGAGAATAAATTCTAGTGAATAGAGTAGTCATACAATTGTCAACTAATCCTAGACCTTTTTCCAGATTCACTCTGTCAAACTCACATATCATCTCAGCAGCTTCCCGCTGTGACACATTCCACAATTCATTGTACACAGCATACAAAAAAGATTTTATGACTTGGCATTCTAGGACCTAACAAAAAATCCTGTGAGTCCTTGTTATCTGAAACGAGAGATAAGTGTTCTTCCACTTCGTCTAATGTGGATTGTTGTAACCATTGAAGGCATAACTTTTCCACCCTGTACATTGTTACCACCCCCAACTGTTGTGACTAAACCTTACATGGGTTTGGCCTGTTTATTCTAAAATCCTTGGTGGTGTTCAAAAAATGTGCATGAAAGCCATTAGTATCTAATGGCCACAATAGCCACCTCTCTGGACTGGAATGTGACGAATTGTATGCATTAATCCTTAGAATGCTGTTGAACTTTTCCTCATTATAGTTTGAAAATTGCTGCCAATTTTCAAAAAGTGCAATTGTGGGAATGTTTGATGTATTCAAACCCTTTATCGTGACCAAGCCTAGGCAGGGTGTTTGTTGTACAGTTTTGTTCAGAAAAATCATTTGTCTTGGTATTAGACATGCTCTAACCAAAGCCTCATTGCCTTGAACTTGTCAGTCTTGTTCCCCAAAAAGATTTTAAATCAATATTGTCTTTCCAAATGGTAAAACCTTGTATCGGCAACTGGGAAATTAATGGGACAAACTAGATACATAGTGTTTTGTTTAGCCTATTCTTCTTCGACTGGGAATTAAGAGGTTTATAATAATAAGAATCCGGGTCTGCAGGGTTGTTGCTCGAAAATTATGCAAACTTCTGGGAGTATGTGTTTAAGCATTCCCGATATGATGTAGGGCAATGTTCCCATTGTGTTTAACCACTTGGCTGCTAAGGCAATATTTTACTCTTCATTGTATTTCCATTGAAATCAATGAAAAGTGCATGACGAGTTACCCTTGTCATTAGCGGTGAAGAGGTTAATTAAATTCAGCATGAGGAGTGCTAGCTCTGTGTAAGGAATGCTAGTCCCAGTGATGGTAACAACGCATTTCATCATAAATGAATGTACCACTATACATGGCATCACTTTCAAATACAGTGTAATATTCTAGTTCAGTGAGCATAGATCTTACAGTGTTAACATCACACCTATCTTAGCTGCTGCCAAGAGTGATCATGTAAATGAGTGATATTTTGAATACATGTGGTATTTGTAATGTCTCGGTCTGGCCAAAAATGTAAAATGGTAACTTACACCAAACAATTACATCAGTTACCAGAACTGCTGTAACGTTCACGAGGGACAGGTCTCTTCGTGTTTTGTGTGTAGAAGAATGATGCTTCAATACCTCAGCTACCAGTACAACTGCTGAGCTCCCTGAGGAGATAACATCCATTTAAAAGCAAAAAAACAAACTGTCACAAAACCAATCCAGATGAAAAGGAAAAGGAAAAGCAATGAAATGTAAATCATGTAAATCCAGGGTGTAACAAAATATGTGTCCTTTTGAGCCAAATTATAAGTGCATGAGTTCCATTCAATGTTGGTTCTGGTGAATCAGAGGAAAAGTCATTAATGTCAGCAAAATAGACAGACGTCAGTGCAAAAACAGGGACCTCATGGGGTAGTGTGGATCTGGTAGTTACCTTCAATGGTGGCTCATAATAAACAACTTCATTGTTGGTGTGTGGTGTTGAAATCTCCGAATGTTTATATAGTGTTTGTATCGTGTCTGTAGTTGTAATGGGGAGTGGCAAACTTTAGTGTCAGATATTCCTCACCAGGAAACAGAAACCTCTCTGTTAGTTAATGCTTGTAAAGGTATCTCCTGTATTGCAGTGAGAGGAGGCAGGTAAATATTAAAGAGCCCTTGTGGCCTACTGTACAGGACCGGCCACATGGTGTGTTTTAACAACCATCAAGGTCATAAGAGTACAGTTCCGGTGCCTTCAACTGCCAGGACCGGCACCAGTACTCTGTAAGATGGGTTGAACGACTTCTTGTTCACAGTCTTCTCTCAGATCAGGACCCCAATCTTTGCAATCCACCCTGGAGCTCCTGGTTAAACCTTCACTTCTCCAGTGGCAGAACGTTTCTTGACGTCGTTCAATTGCTCTTTCCACAAGACTTTCTGATTTTGTAAGACAGCCATACAATTATTGTACTAGGAGTATAGAGGTCCAGAACCCACATCTGAACTCCGAACAGGATTTGATTGGGAGTCCAACCACCCAAGGATCTTATAGAAAGATTGGTGTAAGCGCCCTGGACCCAATACAGGGGGTGGATCCAACTACGCCTGAACCGAAAGATTGGTTTATGTCACTTTTTCTGCTCAGTTTTGAGCTGGCCCCTCTGGCATGGTTATCAGCAAACCTTTGCCTTTCTCCTTTATTTTTTCTGACCTGTCTTTGTTGGTTTTATGACTCTGGGCAATTAACCACTGCTAATCAGTGCTAAAGTGCATGTGCTCACTTTTGTAAACTTGATATGATTGGCTTACACCTATATGGCACATATAATTTACCAGCAAGTCTCTGTTAGTATGTACTGGTAGTGACAAAAAGCCTATTTGATTTCTCACTGCTGTGAGTCCTGCTCCTCTCTTAGGTTTAGATTTGGAATTCCATGATATATCTTTCAGGGGTAATATCTTATCCGAAAGGAGTAGCACTACCATGCTTGGTATGTTTGAAATAGTGGTGAAAAACCACGCTTACTGGTGTTGGTGAATTTCTAATTCTATTTTAGAAATGCCACTTTTAGAAAGTGCAACAAAATATTTACCAGACATGTTATTCCTATTTGCTCATATATGGACTTAGACAAAAATTCTAAGTTCATGTGATTTATTTCACTTATGACTTAATTCTGGCACTTGCAAATTAAAACATTCATTAATATTATGAGGTAGATAACACATAATTTAGTATGCCATACTTATCAACATGCAAAAACAACAGTTGATGGACAGAATGCAGAACTATGTCATACATTCACCCCAGTACAGAGATCTGGGCCTAAATCCATTGTTTTTGTGCTCACCATGCCATTCCAGTTTGAACCTAGCCATATGCAAATCAGCCTTGACCCTGTGCCACATGGGAACAGTCCAGCCCGAAGTGTCAAGCCAGGTTCTTCCTGCACTGGAAACAAGAATCCTAGGACCGGTTTTGGGCTTTCAGTCCTCATCAGCCAGGATAGCTTGATTCCAGGGGCAAGGAGAGCACGGGACACATGTCTGAGCATACCCGTCCTACTCGGGGTAACAAATGCAAAAACAACAGTTGATGGACAGAATGCAGAACTATGTCGTACATTCACCCCCGTACAGAGATCTGGGCCTAAATCCATCGTTTTTTTGCCCACCATGCCATTCCAGTTTGAACCTTGCCATTTGCAAATCAGTCTTGACCCTGTGCCCCATGGGAAAGGTCCAGCCCGAACTTCCAAGCTAGGTTCACCCTGTACTGGTAACAAGCCTCTTAGGACCGGTTTTGGGCTTTTAGCCTCATCAGCCAGGATAGCTTGATTCGAGTGGCATGTAGAGAATGGGACTCACGTCTGAGCATACCCATCCCACTCGGGATGACAAATACAAAAATCTGGGCCTAAATCCATTGTTTTTTCAGGCTGGACTGTTCCCATGAGGCACAGGGTAAAGACTGAGTTGCATATGGCCAGGTCTAAACTGGGGTGGCATGGTGAGCAAAATAATGATGGATTTAACCCAGATCTCTTGACTGGGGTGAATGTTTTGATTTGTTCTGCATTCCGTCCATCAATTGTGTGTCTTATACTTATCAACATAACACAGTTCAACATATCAACAAAGTCCTTTGCCCCAAACACAGGCAGGACGACTGGAACCGTTAAGGGTACGCCTGTGCTCTATATGTCAAATATGGACTGGTTCTTTGCAGGACAATTATAGGACATTTACAATTTGATTGGCGTACACGTTTTACACTTTTTCTCACATGTTTATCATTTATTTGTTTTTTTTGTAATGTTAAATCCCACCCTGCACAGTGTCCAACCCCGTACCCTCTAGACATACCGGGAAGGGGGCGCAAAAGATTGTCATTGCATCCTCGGTCCCGAAGGGCCATAGCTAAAACTGAAGGAAGTGACCCGTGTAGGGCCACCTGGGTCACCACTGACCACCTCTCAGCCTTCCGTACCAAATGAAGAGTCTGAGAGATTGTGGAGAATATATAAAAAAAAACTGCTTATTTTATACTCTCAGAGCGGGGTCCCGTCTGCTCAGTCTTGAGAGTGTGCTACAGAGGGACCTAAAAACAGTAAGCATAGAGATACATTATGTACATTTCATGGTTAGTTAAGAACACACCCACAGGGGAATTTTCCAGGCAGATGTAGCTGGGCAGAATAAGACAAAAAAAAGGTTTCTGCTCTCTTATCTTGCACAACTCAGCACAGTCCAAGTCCGTTTCACCTTGGGCTGCTATCAAACTGTCAGACAAGTGGGAGAGGGCCTTTATCTAGTGGGAAAGCTATGCACTGGCACTAACAGTCTTCATTGCAGAAATTAAACTTAGCAAAGGACTATTCTCAGAATTAAGGAAAGATTAATTTCGATCACTAAGCAAAATGGAGTCTCAGAAGAAAATGGTGCAGCGAATGCTAACTTATACATGGCATTGCAAAAGCATCAACTGGCCTAATCTAACAACACGAGAGGTGCAGCTTCTGCACAAAGGCAATCACCATATTTACTGGGGTAGATGTGCAGGTGTTGCTGCCACCAGAGTGTTGTGGAAATTGTCAATGTATGTATTGGGCATTAAACAAATGTATTTTTGTTTCTGGCACTAAATTTATAATAAGTGTCAATTTACGCCTGGGGGACAGGGTAAAAAGTACCAGTATTATGCTCTATGTGAAGTATGACAAGTGCCTAGGCGCAGAGTAATTTATGTGTTTATGGCCTAATGTGATTTTGTGCATAATACACAGGATATTTTTATACACTACTGTGTTATGTCTTTTTTGTGGTGTATTCACATTTGTGTGTGTGTTGTGCAACCACTTTGCACATTGCCTCTGGGGATAAGCCTGACGGCTCTGTGCCAAGCTACCGGAGTTGAGCACAGGATATCTTTGATGTAGGCGTATATCCTAGCCAGCCAGTAACCCCATTTCTAACATCTCCACCTTCAAATTTACCTCGGGATGGTAGGTTGAGGAATGCCCATGGTATCCCAGTATGCCCTAGAGTCAAACACGGGGCCCTTTCCAAATTGACGATGTCCATCCAGTTCACTGAGAATTGAACTATAGTCTCCTCCTCCCCTGGACTCTTCCCCATAGAGTGGAGCTAGGGGAAGCTAGCCATATTAACCAGACTGTTGAGCCCTCCTCAAAGGAGCAGTATGGGGTTTTATGGAAAACTCCTTAGTATTGTGTGGCCTAGCCCAACAGTGGACCGGCTATGCACGCCTTCTCTTGGTAGAAGTAGCCAAAGAAGAAGCATATAGGGAGCCAGGAAACTGAGGACCCAGGATCATGATACGCACAGGACCATCACATCCCGAGGCTAAGTGGGAGGCTGCCTCTCGGCTATCAGGCTCAGCCTCTGTCACCACCCTGGCACCTCACTGGCACCTGGCCAATGGGTGGGGTTCCCGCACTGGGAGCCCCCTCCCTGAATCCCAATACAGGGCTGAGACAAATGATGACAGCAGGGAAGGCGGCATGTCTGACCATTAGGACAATCATTCAAGACATTGTTCCTGCTTGTAACATGGGAAAAATTCCTGGACCTAGAGTTGATGGGCTACCTCCTGCATCCCCCACACAGGGGGTCCATTGGACTGACCAAAAAACAGACAAAACCACCCCCAAAGGGGCTATGACGATCGCAAATGTACAGGTGGTGCTTGACTGGGAAATGACTCAGCCGAGGGACCCCAGGGGAATAAAATTGAGTGCCCGCACCAGAATGCCAAAACGCAGACAGCCTCAACTTTGATAAAGTGCCACTTCTATCTCTGAATGAACCACAGGACCACCTATTGTCACCTAAATGTATACCACAAACAGAATGCTGTTATTAGGACCACCCACACAGAATCCCTAAACACAGAACACACCTCAGAATACCCCAAATACGCGGTAAATCCAGAACCTCAGAACCAGCACCCTGCTTCATAAAAACTCACTGCAAACATAAAGAGGAGCAACGCAACATTAGAAAAAGGCAAACTTTATTTTCACAAAGGAACACCTCAAGGCAGCCAGGCTAAGTTGACTAGAAGTCCTTGCTAGAGCCTGCCATTGGAATGCCTACTGGGAGCCCGTGGACCCCTCTGCTGTTGATCCTCCAGGATGAGGCTGGCTGACCATGCCCCCAGGGGGGAGGAAAGCCTGACAAAGAAGCAGGGGGTCCTCCACCTCTGTATAAAAGCAGGCACCCTGGAACCTCTGTTGGTGATGGAAGCCAGCCATCCTGGACATTTGGGGAAGGAGATTATGAAAAGGCATAAATATGGCACTGAGTTAGTGACAAAATAATCTACCCAGGCGAATACCCAGTTCTGTTCACTTACTCACAGCACAACAAGCCCCGGCTTCCCACTTGACTCCTAGCCGGGGCTGAACATTTGGTCTCCTCCTCCTCTCCCCTTAAAGCTTCCATAAACATCCAAGGTCTGCCTATTGGAAAAGCCAGGTAGAAAGCCTCTGTTTACTGCCAAGTTTGGCAAAACCAGAACATCCTGGGGCCAAAGGAAAGGTGAGCAATGGGAGGGAAAGAGTCTCCACAAATGACTTTCACAGGCCATGCTTGGGATGCAGGGATAAACTCACCAACCAAGCCCAGCTGGTCAAAATGACATTCACGCCACGCGATGGCCATGACAGCAGCACTATCTCATGAGGAAAATCCATTGAATTCCGTAGCATCAACTTCATCAGGCCAAACACATAAAAGTAACAATGAGCCCCCTTGCTCTTATAGAGAAAGCACCACAAACCTATGTAGTTCCAGAAATTTTCCCCTGCAGGTTCCATTGGACATCCACAAACAATCTTCTGTGTCCCTTTTTGAAGTTAGCAATGCCGTGAATCAGACAGTACTGCCCCCGGACCCACACAAAACAGCCTGACAAAAGTGCAAAGAATCTCAACCATTCCAGAAAGTGAGTGCAACCTAGAAACTCAACCCAATTAGAAAAAACCCTTGACTTATGCCACATGCAGAGACCCAAAGGATGCGCATGTGTCAACAGAAACATTAGCCTAACATTAAACATCCTCCTCTTTTCATAATTGGAGGCTGCACCTCCAGGTCAAAAGGACACCCCTGCACCAGATAAAACATCACACCTTTAAGCAGAGCAGCCTGCAGGGACGAGTACTGTCCCCTCTGTGGCAAGAAGAGGGGGAATCCCATAATACTAATAGCATTAATAAAGATTAAAAGTCAAAATTTTGCCCAAAATGTTACTGCCTACCAAATTTAGGTTTAAACCCAACCAGTCCACTAAAATTCTTTCACCTCTGTCCAGTACAAGAAGAATCCCCCCCCCCCCAGTAAAACCATAGAGACTACCATTTACAAATAAATGCAGGAATGTCCAAAAACTACCTAATAAGATATTTTTTTCCAAGATAACCTACAACCCACAGCTCTTATCATGTAGGTTTGTGATCGAATTACAAGTGCACCACAACTGCTGCAGTCCACTGTTCCTTTGATCAAAACTTTCAAGGCCAATCACTCAAGTAACACAAATTCAAAATTGACTTTGTAGCCTCATTTTAAAATACATTTTTCTGCATCGCGCCAGGACAAGATACCTCTGGACAGCAAGGCTCTGGACAACAAACAGCAACAACAAACAACATTCAACCAACAACAGACAACATCCACAGACAGACATCTCCCTTGAAGACAACCCTGCAGCCTTTCAAAATGCTTCCTAAGTTATGTATTTTTGTATTTTTGTACACTCTCCCTCAAGCCGGTGTACTCTTGAGCCAAAAGTTTCCCTAATCTGATGAACTCTACTTCTAAATTTTTGCAACACATCTACTCTCTCACCCTACCCGGAGCCAAATGCTAGGATTCCTCATGCACCTCACAAATAAAAACAGGTCACGTTATAGCTTTTCACTGATACCTCATGCTGTAGGAGCAGACATGCTTTACTTATCACAGCAGATAGCTCCCCCAAAAAGCAACGTGCCTTATCCATCTGTAACTATGCAGCAACAGGGTAAAGATCCAACCCAATAGAGTAGGACCCTGTAGGACAGTAGTAAACATCACCCGGTATGAGACCAACCCCACTGGATCTCTTCACCGAGCCAAATGACATTCAATCTGATGTAGACAGAATGCGTAGAAAAAGGCACCATGGGGAAGGATACTGTTTGTCCCCAGGACTTTGTAGAAAACTAGTTCCTGGATGTAGCAAGACCACTATACCAATGCACAAACATGTCTGCTTCCAAAACTGTATGCAGTTCCATGGTGGCCATTAACATCTTTGTGGCAACCGTCTTTGATGAACAATTGATCCCGGACATGAAATTCGAGTACAGGGTTGCTCATCTCAATCATGCAGGGGAAATGAGTCCCATGGGAGGGGGTCAAACACCAGCATAGACAGCCCGTGCCAGGAATGTGGGACTGCTAGATCAATAGGTATAGAAACTTATGCTGTACTCTTTGTGTATCAGAGACAAAAGAAAACATACCGTTTGGCACAGATGAGAATTTTGGCATGGTAATTCACATTCCAGACCTGGAATGGCACACCTGCACATTGATGGATTACCATTGGCAATGTGGGAACCTTGCCTACACCGAGCTAATCCTCAGATGGCATGGCGTCTGCACCTTCATGACCATACACATCCCAAACCTGGTTATTGTTGGGGAAGATCCGTCTGAGTTTTCTCATATGGCCGGGATGCCCGCCACCCCCTCCCAACACCAATTCCCCATGGGAGGAGACAGACACAAGTTTGAGCTTTTGGAAGGCGGGGGGAGTTACCCCCCGGCCGTATTTATTAAAAATATGAAACAAAATTTAAAACTTTAAATAAAACGTTTCATAAATTATGTACAATTTTACTTTCATTACATTTTGATGAAGACATGTTCTTTGGCTAACCTTAACAGATCTCTAATACAAAGGTTTCCTAGCCGAGTCTAGCATCCTGAAAATGCATACATTCTAAAATAAAATTGTACATCCTAGCATTAAGGGCCATCGGCAAGGTCTTAACCGGTGTCAGATCCCTACTACCAAACTCCCGCCCTCACGGTGTGAGTGGCGCATGCGCAGAGGACTTTACCCTCGTTGGCAACTGTAACTTCCCTTGTCGTGGGGGCCCCCTTTCACTCGACGCCATTTTAAAGGTCGTTCGAGTTCCCGTGTGAGGTATCTGGAAGAGGGACAGCGTGGACTCCCCCCCTTCCCCACACTCTCTTCCGCCGGAGCGGATATCCGGCCCCCGGGAAATTCGTAGGAGGGGCATATAGCCGTCTCCCCCCTGGGAGGGGCCTATGGCCGTCTCCCCCTAGGCGACCCATCCGTAGTGGGTGCCGCCTCCCCGTGGGAGGGGCCAATGGCCGCCTCCCCCCGGGCGCTCCCATCCATACTGGGCGGCGCCCCCCCTAGGGACCTTGAAATTACTGCTCACCGATCATGACCTTACCGCCCGACCAAAAAATAAATACGACAGTTGTTTTAGCTACTAAGGAAAGAAAATACGCCTAATCTGCCACAGCTTGACGATACATCAACTTTCTCATTGCTACTAAGGGAAAAAAGTCCTAAAGCACAAGACAATTTTTATCATGTGCTACACTCCTTCACTTTTTCTACAAAGGAAAAAAGGCCTACACACATTTATTCAATCCAAGGCATACATAAATGCTGAAAAATGTGACTGCATCTCTTTAATACATTTGAATATCACCAACAATTACTTTATTCAAACAAACATTGCAAGAAGGGGCTGGTGGGTGGGTCAAAATTGCTGCTTCTTCTGTCGAGGGCTCACGAGCAACGAGTGGTGCAGCCTTCAGAGCACTGGAACAAGAGGACGCTTCCTTGGATTCCCGCTCTATTTAT
This sequence comes from Lissotriton vulgaris, assembly GCF_964263255.1. Classification (NCBI taxonomy): domain Eukaryota; kingdom Metazoa; phylum Chordata; class Amphibia; order Caudata; family Salamandridae; genus Lissotriton; species Lissotriton vulgaris. The sequence goes on along the minus strand of NC_141690.1, from coordinate 323,122,714 downwards.
CCGTCTGCGGGAGGGCGGGGGCCCTCCTCGGGTACGCCCATCTGGGCGCGGTCTACCGGGCGGGTGTCTAGGACAACCCCTTCTGGGCGGGAAGGGCGTGCTCCGGCTACGCCGCTTTGGGCATACCAGCCGAACCACGCCCCCCACCCAAAATGGTTTCCCGGGGGGATCGGGGCACCCATCCATACGTTCGGGGGGACCGAGTGGTCTTCCCTTTCCATATGGCCGGGATGCCCGCCACCCCCTCCCAACACCAATTCCCCATGGGAGGAGACAGACACAAGTTTGAGCTTTTGGAAGGCGGGGGGGAGTTACCCCCCCGGCCGTATTTATTAAAAATATGAAACAAAATTTAAAACTTTAAATAAAACGTTTCATAAATTATGTACAATTTTTCTTTCATTACATTTTGATGAAGACATGTTCTTTGGCTAACCTTAACAGATCTCTAATACAAAGGTTTCCTAGCCGAGTCTAGCATCCTAAAAATGCATACATTCTTAAACAAAATTGTACATCCTAGCATTAAGGGCCAACGGCAAGGTCTTAACCGGTGTCAGATCCCTACTACCAAACTCCCGCCCTCACGGTGTGAGTGGCGCATGCGCAGAGGACTTTACCTTCGTTGCCAACTGTAACTTCCCTTGTCGTGGGGGCCCCCTTTCACTCAACGCCATTTTAAAGGTCGTCCGAGTTCCCGTGTGAGGTATCTGTAAGAAGGACAGCGTGGACTCCCCCCCTTCCCCACACTCTCTTCCGCCGGAGCGGATATTCGGCCCCCGGGAAATTCGTAGGAGGGGCATATAGCCGTCTCCCCCCTGGGAGGGGCCTATGGCCGTCTCCCCCTAGGCGACCCATCTGTAGTGGGTGCCGCCTCCCCGTGGGAGGGGCCAATGGCCGCCTCCCCCCGGGCGCTCCCATCCATACTGGGCGGTGGCCCCCCTAGGGACCTTGAAATTACTGCTCACCGATCATGACCTTACCGCCACAGGCCGGATAGTTGACTGACTATCCGGCCCCCCCCACACCTCCTAAAGGTCATGCCTCCTTAATCCTACTAGACATGCTATGAAGTCTCCTATGAGTAAATCATTCCCCGCCCTGGACAGGTGAACCCCATCATTCAAGTAAAAGTGATCACCCCGAATACACCCATGGGGAATGCTTTTCAAATGCGCGGAGCGAAACAATTTCCCCATTTTATTGTTGACCCTCTTTACCAGCTGACTGCCGACAATATGTGTTCCACTAACACTCGTCTTCCCAATCTTACCAAGTCATTGCCCCCCAAGTGCACTATGATTACAGATGGCGGTGACCTTTGCCGCCCTAAGAGACCCTCCACAAACGATTGAAATTGGTCAAAACAGAGGCCTCCCTTCCCATGGAAGGTTACTCTGAACACGTATTCCCCAGATGCGTGAGTCGCGTCACCTGCCATGAATACGTCCCCGGCGCGCCTCACGTATGAGTGGCCCACGACCCATACCACTTGCTCTCCAGTCGGTGATCCTCAACCGCTGGTCCTCTGGTGATGGGTTGATCCCAAATTCCGCCCCGCATCACAGGCTTGCGAAACTGTAATTCAAACAAAAGACAACAAGAGTGAGTGCTTTTCACCAGTCTTTTACAACATGTGCAGTCACACATACCTCTTGAAACAGTTCGAGGACCAACGGCCTAACTGTTTTACTTCTTCCGCACCCAGACCCCGAGCCGTAGCCTCAGTAGCTGCCCCTATTCTGAATGAGTGGGTCCCAAAATCGCACGGGTTCAAGCCCGCCGCAGCAATCGTGAGTGCCAGCACCCTCTGAAACTGAAATTTTGTCAACGGGGTGCCATCCTTGTGTCTAAGCAGGCTCCCTCCCCATGTCGCCGGCCTCTGTGCCAGGTAGTCCTCTAAATACCTTATCGGACAACTGAGGCTCCCTCGAGCGCGCTGCACAACAACACTACTCCCTAAAGCTTCCTGGTCTGTCTTGGACCTGGCCATCGAGATTAGCATAGAATCACCCCATATTTGAACGTGATCCCTGCATAGGCCTCCCTCCATATCCTTCTTGTTCCTCGCCACGAGTTCACTGACCCGCATGGCCCCATGGAATGCCAAGGCGAAAGCCGCTCGGAACAGAACTACCTCGGAAGGGGAGGAGCATGTCTCATCCAGTTTTGCTAGTAGCAGAGACAATCTCTCTAAACCAATCGGGTGCCTTGTATCTCATCTGCGACGCTCCAGGCGTTGCCAACCGCGGAGCGCCTTCCTGACTAAAAAGGAACCCGTCGGGTCCCGTATACCGTGGAGCTGTCCCATGAATGATATGGCCGCCCTATGTCTGTTGGCAGCTGCGGCTGATCAGCCTTCTCTATGAAGCGCCACTAAGAACCCCAGGAAGGATTCCTCCTGCCCCCAGCTATGTCTCCCTGCCGGCCCTAAAAAGGCGCAGTAAGAACGAAACGCTCCCTCATAGGCTTTCCTCGTACTGGGCGCTAAGCTGGCTGCCAAGAGGTCCTGTAGTCCGGGGCACCGATCAGCCATAGTGCTTCGGGGAACGGTGCCGCCACTAGATCCGCTGTAGGTAGATAGCCCCTGAAAGCCTGCATGTGTGAACGAGAGAGTGCATCAGCTGCATTATTCAGTACACCCGGCACATGTTTTGCCCTGAACTGTACATTCAATCTCATGCAACGTAATACAATTTCTTTCAACAGTCTCAAGATCCACTTGCAGCGTGCTGCCTGCTGATTAATGCACTCAACCACTGTCATATTGTCCGACCAAAACATTACTGAGCGGTCCCTAAAATCTTCTGGCCATGCCAACAGAGCCACCCAAATGGGAAATAGCTCCAAGAACCCAATGTTACCTGTTAGGCCACTGGAGTGCCACCACGTCAGCCATACTTGCGCCGACCATCGGTTACCAAAGATTGCGCCAAATCCCACGCTCCCAGCTGAGTCGGTCCATAAACCCAATTCATCTGACGATGCTGGGGGTTTGTTCCACGCCACCCGACCGTTGAAGTCCGCCAGGAATGCCAACCAAATGCGCATATCCTGGCGAACCTCTGCCAACAGTCTTGTGCGGTGGTGTCCCTCCTTGAGGCCGGCCATAGCCTGTGCAATGGAACGTGAGAAGGGGCGAGCCATCGGTATTACTCTCAAGGCAAAGTTAAGCTGGCCCACTGTTTGTTGTAACTGGTGCAGGGTCACTTTTTCTTTGATATCAAACAGGGGGAAAGGGGGTTGGACAATTTTTAAGGGGGTCCAATGTACTTGTCCTGACAACAATAAACAATAAGAGGTGTACAGAGTTCCCCCGGGAGAGCTGTAGAAATTTAGCTCAACCAGTAATTCTCTCTCACTAAATCTAGACAAGGGGTGAAGTGAGGGTCTCAAGTGTGCGGTGTAGACCCATATTCCAGAATGAAAAGGTACCTCACACAGGCTACCGACAGGACTACAGCTGTAGCCCCAGCCGATAGTCGTCCAGCCTCATCATCGGTACCCTGCTCCTTCGGCAGGCTGGCGGTGCAATGCCCGTCGGGCAGCGATGAAAGCTGCACTTTTGATGGAGATCTTTTATTCTGGGCCAGCGGGTGTGTGCGTGTGAGGGGCCTAAGGGAGTGTAATCGTGAGCGTGATAGTGAAGTTAAAAGAAGTCAGGGAAGTCCTGTTGGTGAATATTTTAATAGTCAGGCTTCCTGCTTCAATAAAAGGTAAAGGGGTACTAAGGGGAGGTAAGTAATGGAACCAACCCTTACTCGACCCTTAACGTGCAAGAAATGGTCAACATGTTTCACGCCCTAAGGGCGATTCATCAGGACCTGGGTGCTCATAAATTACTCGAGTCCTTTAAATTTTGCAGGACACCAGTATACGACCTGAAGTAGTGTCGTATCGTAATGGTTCCACAGAGGGGACCTTCTGGAACTGTAAAAGAAAAGAGAAACAACAGTATAGACACAGATAATGGCTCCTTTACTTTAACTTACTGGTGACATTTTATCTGTGTTTGTGCGCATGCTATCCAAAACATGCGTGCCCAGTGATTGGCTTTGCCTAGATACTGACAGCATCAAGTGTTATCGTGCGCGAGAGAGAGAGTCAGAATACATTTAAATCTGGTGAGTGCGTGGAAGGTGCTCGCACTAAACAGTGGTTGCGTGCTGGTTTGCATTGAACCATGTCGTAAAATAAACACTGCCGCCTACATCATGCAGTCGGTCATCACGTGGCCAGGCGCGTGTCCAATCATACACCTCGAGGAGATGCGGTGGCGTGTGACACTGGTCAGCCAACCGTGAGAGGTTCGAATCTTTATGCTTAAATGAGAAAGCCACACAGTAAAACAGTAAAAACCGGAAATGATTGTAGTTTGACACTCTGTGGGGAATAATTGATCTGTGCACCGATCGGCGCACTCACCCCTAATGTTTCCTCCTGGAAACCTCACGGGCCGTCCAAGTGGGGCCGGCAGCGAGATGAGGGAGCCCTGTGAGGGAAGAAACAGGGCAGGCGCCCACAGGGGAATCAGACGGACAGGAAAGACCGATCCGGGCTGCTAAGGACAGACTGTGTAGACGACACTACGTCAAAACAATCAGCTGGTAACATACCCGCCCAACACCTTACCTCTAACGTCGCTGCAGGCAAGCTGCTCTGCACCTACCCCTCCCACAGGAAACCAAGGTCTGGACAGCCGGCATGGTTGATCAGAACGTTTCCGGGTTTAAATGAGGGAGGCAGCGCGCGCACATTTAGGGTGTGTCCTTCCAGTCGCTAAGCGACGGAAAACAAAGGTGAAAAGAGAGAAGGGGTCGGTGAAGGACTGCACACACCGGGCGCGATAGTGTGAGCGCCATCTTGGAATGGAGTCAGGAGTGTTGCAGACAGGGGATGCACAGCATTGGGAGTAAACGTGGACAACGTGTCCAAAATCATGACTATCTGGCGAGAGTCGTCCAGGGCACCCCGTCATTTAAACCCAACGTTTCACACTGCAGTCGATGTATCCATCTTTGTTCATGCATGAAGAGTGCTTGTTGATTGAGGTGTGGTAGGGATTCAATCACAGTCCATCGAATGCTTTCAGGGGGGTGTTCCTTATCCTTACAATGGTCATACAGTTTGGTGTGAGATTTATGACATCGAATGTTACTGTTATGTTCCATTATCCTTTGCTTGACAGGGCGCATGGTAATCCCTATATACAGACAGTTGCAAGGGCAGATTAGGGCATATATGCACCTGGAGCTGTTGCAGTTCGTATGCTTGCTGTAAGTCCATGTGAAATTGTTGTTGAGGGTGATGGACTTGCCCTGGATGGTCTGTGGGCATACAACGCATGTGCCACACCGAAAGTGTCCAGTTACAGGCGGGAGGTCCCACAATGTCTTGGTAGTTTGAACAGTAGTCTTCTTGGGGCGAGTGTGGACAAGAGTATCTTTGAGGTTTGCCGTCCTCTTGAAAGCGAAACGTGGACGTGGCATCTCCAGTCCTGCAGAGTTCAGGATGCTCCAATGGGCATTGACAGTTTTTTTAATAAATGCTGAGTTCCTGGTGAATGAGGTCACACAGGTAATCATATCGTCTGGTACTTTAGGGTGCACCTCGAGAAGGGCCTCTCTATTGTTATTGAGAGCTCTTTTGGTGGAGTCTTTCAGGAGGCGGGTGGGGTAACCCCGGTCCAAGAGTTTAGTTTGGAGGGAGCGTGCCTGTCGTTTATAGTCATCCGTTGAACTACAGTTTCTCCGAAGGCGGAGAAATTGACCAAATGGTAGATTATCCCTGAGGGACTTTGTATGGTGGCTGCTATATGGTAGCAGGCTGTTCCTGTCCGTCTCTTTCTTGTAGAGGGTGGTGCACATGCGTTGTATGCCCACAGACCATCCAGGGCAAGTCCATCACCCTCAACAACAATTTCACATGGACTTACAGCAAGCATACGAACTGCAACAGCTCCAGGTGCATATATGCCCTAATCTGCCCTTGCAACTGTCTGTATATAGGGATGACCATGCGCCCTGTCAAGCAAAGGATAATGGAACATAACAGTAACATTCGATGTCATAAATCTCACACCAAACTGTATGACCATTGTAAGGATAAGGAACACCCCCCTGAAAGCATTCGATGGACTGTGATTGAATCCCTACCACACCTCAATCAACAAGCACTCTTCATGCATGAACAAAGATGGATACATCGACTGCAGTGTGAAACGTTGGGTTTAAATGACGGGGTGCCCTGGACGACTCTCGCCAGATAGTCATGATTTTGGACACGTTGTCCACGTTTACTCCCAATGCTGTGCATCCCCTGTCTGCAACACTCCTGACTCCATTCCAAGATGGCGCTCACACTATCGCGCCCGGTGTGTGCAGTCCTTCACCGACCCCTTCTCTCTTTTCACCTTTGTTTTCCGTCGCTTAGCGACTGGAAGGACACACCCTAAATGTGCGCGCGCTGCCTCCCTCATTTAAACCCGGAAACGTTCTGATCAACCATGCCGGCTGTCCAGACCTTGGTTTCCTGTGGGAGGGGTAGGTGCAGAGCAGCTTGCCTGCAGCGACGTTAGAGGTAAGGTGTTGGGCGGGTATGTTACCAGCTGATTGTTTTGACGTAGTGTCGTCTACACAGTCTGTCCTTAGCAGCCCGGATCGGTCTTTCCTGTCCGTCTGATTCCCCTGTGGGCGCCTGCCCTGTTTCTTCCCTCACAGGGCTCCCTCATCTCGCTGCCGGCCCCACTTGGACGGCCCGTGAGGTTTCCAGGAGGAAACATTAGGGGTGAGTGCGCCGATCGGTGCACAGATCAATTATTCCCCACAGAGTGTCAAACTACAATCATTTCCGGTTTTTACTGTTTTACTGTGTGGCTTTCTCATTTAAGCATAAAGATTCGAACCTCTCACGGTTGGCTGACCAGTGTCACACGCCACCGCATCTCCTCGAGGTGTATGATTGGACACGCGCCTGGCCACGTGATGACCGACTGCATGATGTAGGCGGCAGTGTTTATTTTACGACATGGTTCAATGCAAACCAGCACGCAACCACTGTTTAGTGCGAGCACCTTCCACGCACTCACCAGATTTAAATGTATTCTGACTCTCTCTCTCGCGCACGATAACACTTGATGCTGTCAGTATCTAGGCAAAGCCAATCACTGGGCACGCATGTTTTGGATAGCATGCGCACAAACACAGATAAAATGTCACCAGTAAGTTAAAGTAAAGGAGCCATTATCTGTGTCTATACTGTTGTTTCTCTTTTCTTTTACAGTTCCAGAAGGTCCCCTCTGTGGAACCATTACGATACGACACTACTTCAGGTCGTATACTGGTGTCCTGCAAAATTTAAAGGACTCGAGTAATTTATGAGCACCCAGGTCCTGATGAATCGCCCTTAGGGCGTGAAACATGTTGACCATTTCTTGCACGTTAAGGGTCGAGTAAGGGTTGGTTCCATTACTTACCTCCCCTTAGTACCCCTTTACCTTTTATTGAAGCAGGAAGCCTGACTATTAAAATATTCACCAACAGGACTTCCCTGACTTCTTTTAACTTCACTATCACGCTCACGATTACACTCCCTTAGGCCCCTCACACGCACACACCCGCTGGCCCAGAATAAAAGATCTCCATCAAAAGTGCAGCTTTCATCGCTGCCCGACGGGCATTGCACCGCCAGCCTGCCGAAGGAGCAGGGTACCGATGATGAGGCTGGACGACTATCGGCTGGGGCTACAGCTGTAGTCCTGTCGGTAGCCTGTGTGAGGTACCTTTTCATTCTGGAATATGGGTCTACACCGCACACTTGAGACCCTCACTTCACCCCTTGTCTAGATTTAGTGAGAGAGAATTACTGGTTGAGCTAAATTTCTACAGCTCTCCCGGGGGAACTCTGTACACCTCTTATTGTTTATCACTTTTTCTTTGCCCAGGCATTGTATTAAGGAAGCCCTGAACTTGGCCACCTTCTCCATTGGCAGACGGAAGCATCCCTCCACAGAATCGAGCTCAATTCCCAGAAACTCCAGTGAAGTAGATGGCCCCACTGTCTTACCTGGTGCCAATGGGACCCCAAACTCCTGCATGAAAATGCAGAAGTCCTGCAGTGCCTGTGCACATATCGTAGTGCCTGCCGGCCCTAAGAACAGGAAGTCGTCTAAATAGTGCATCACCTGTCTATGCCCAGTGGCCTCAGTGAACGCCCATTCTAAAAAACAGCTGAACATTTCAAAATAAGCACAAGAAATTGAGCAGCCCAGGGGCATGCATTTATCCATGAAATACCTCCCTTGGAACGTAAATCCTAGCAAGCGCTGGTCCCGCGGGTGTACCGGGAGCAACCTGAATGCTGATTCGATGTCTGATTTCGCCATCAGAGCACCGGGGCCCAGGTGATTCAGTAGGTCAACGGCATCGTTGAACGATGCGTATCGGACTGAACAGACTTCCGGGTCAATGGCTTCATTCACCGAGGCCCCCCTCGGGCCCGACAGATTGTGAATGAGTCTATACTCCCCTGGGTCTTTCTTCGGAACCACTCCTAGAGGTGAACACACGAAATCCGCCACTGGCGGGCATGGAAAAGGTCCTGCTACCCGTCCCAAGCTGACCTCTTTGGTAATTTTCTTGGCTGCCACTGCCGGGTTGTGTCGAACAGATAGCTGATTCTTACAAAAGGGGCTCCCCCGAAAATTCCCCGCCGGGATGTTGAAGCCATATAGGAAACCATTCCTCAAAATCCCGGCGGATACATGATCAGGGTATTTGTTCAGCCAGGGAGTCAAAGCCATGATGTCGATGGGTGAAGATGATTGCTTCCCAAGCATCACATCAATCCTGCTTGGATCCCCCCTTTCCTCCCGAACTACTGCTCTTGGACCTACAGCTACTTTCTGGGTGTGAGGAGTTCCCACAGCCCGCACAAGCATGCCGGAACCTACATGTTCCCTGGGGCCTGTTACAGTTAACCTCTGTTGAAACCCCAACAAACCCCGCGCTTGCCCCCATTCCCGCCGGTCTTGGGCTGTGATTCCCCACCGGCGCTTGCTCGAAAGGGCTGCGCCGGCCTTTGTTGAACTGTCCCAGACCCGCTCCCGCCCGGTGAGGACGTACCCGCCGATCCAGGCAAGAGCTGTTTGTGCCATGACACCGTGTCGAGGCAATCCAACGTTAAAGTTACATCAAACTCTTTCGATTTTCGAAAGTGAACATCATAACCCTTCCATTCATTCCCCCCGTACATTGTATAAAAATCCATGATCCTGTTCTGGTAACATGATAGATCGGGCAACACTTCAGGTTTACGTTCCCCCATTACTGCCGTAAATATAGAGAAGGCCTTCACCCAGTTCGCTATGGTCTTGTCGACCCTAAATTCCGCCATCTTGGCCCGCCATACGCTGGGGTGCCATAAATCTTTCTGGGTCTTTGCGTACTCTATCTCACGATGGTCGGTCAACAGTGAAAACATATTAACATATTTGTCCCCCCATATCATTTCCTTCGTGGCCGCCGGGATGTGCTGGGCCAACCTTTCCTGCCTCGAAGGCACTGAACTCTCCCCTACCATTGGCAACGGGTTCTTACCGGGTTCAACCGTCGTGTCTGCTGTCTTTTCTCGGCCGACCGTGGGGGAATAGAAGGAACATTCGCCGTCCCGGCTTCTCTTGACTGCCGTAACTGCTCGATTATTATTCTGGCTTCCTCAGCCGGATCCCCCGCAGCCACTGCCCCCCCTGTTTTCTTCTTAAGCCAGGGTAACACTGCCGCTAACTGAAGGGCCAGTTCTGGGGGCATCTGATCGTCCTCAACCGGCGTTATTACAACGGGGATTGGTAAACCCACATCCGGACTTGGTACCGGGCTGTCCACCGGTGTGACTGGGCCTGCTGGGGGTACCTCCAGGACTGGGCCCTCCCCGGAACCCGCCCTCTTCTTACTATGTTTCCCCCTACCCTCTGGGGCGACTCCCGGCAAGGCCGGTCCTATCACCTTCTTTGGCCGCCCCGAGAGGTTGTTCTGGGCTGCTATCTGCTATCTGCTTCTTAACCTCTGCTAAGCCCCGACCGATCGAATCCACTTTACCCAGTTTTCGGTCCATCACCGCCATTCGGTTCGCCAAAGTGCGTAGTATCTTCTCCACCTCGGAGCTCTTTCCCGCTTTTTTGCCGGACATGACTTCGTTCACTCCGTTCAACTTGATCGACGAGGTCCTAGATCCTACACACGCCTGATACTGAAAGAGAAACAACAAAGATTACAAGTTCTCAAAATTGCTGCTTGTTCCGTCGAGGGCTCACGAGCAACGAGTGGTGCAGCCTTCAGAGCACTGGAACAAGAGGACGCTTCCTTGGATTCCCGCTCTATTTATCCGTCTGCGGGAGGGCAGGGGCCCTCCTCGGGTACGCCTATCTGGGCGCGGTCTTCCGGGCGGGTGTCTAGGACAACCCCTTCTGGGCGGGAAGGGCGTGCTCCGGCTACGCCGCTTTGGGCATACCAGCCGAACCACGCCCCCCGCCCAAAATGGTTTCCCGGGGGGATCGGGCACCCATCCATACGTTCGGGGGACCGAGTGGTCTTCCCTTTCCAATATCCATTGCAGAAGAAAACAACTCTGTTGCATCAGACGTGACAGAGAAGAACTGCTGAGTATTTTGGCTGGGCTGAGTACAAGTACATTCCAAAAGAGTTCAGACTGTTCACAGAGATGCAAGTTAACGCTGGATGATTAATACCCTTTTTTGCCATGCAAACAAAAGCAAATGCCTGCTGGTTACAAATAACCAGATGAGAAATGATGAAAATGATAAACCGTACCTAGCTTGGCCTCAACGCTATCAATGAGGAATTGAGAGCCATTCGCCTTGAGGCAAGATGGCGGCCATGGCTGCGGTCGAGTGAGAGGCTTGTGAGGTGCTCCTCAAAAGGATACCTCCCCATGTGTCCCTCCATACCTGTGGTTCCCAATCGACGGTGTGATGCGGTGGTGATGCTGTGGCGGCTTCTCTCCAGACCCGATGCTAGTGTCTGCTCCCCACTGTCTTCAAAAAGCGGGTTGCTCTGGAGCTGGTGCTTGGCTGTTGCGCAGTGGCAGTCTTGTGGTAGCTCCTGCACCAGCGCCAGCGGTAGCGGCTGCCCCAGCGCCAGTGATGACAGTGGAGTTTTTGTGAGGTTTCGGAACAGTGCAGGACTGTCGGTGTTGCCTGTGCAGGCACTGCTGTGCAGAATGGCTTCAAAACCGAGCAGGAAGGGCGCTAAGACCCAGGGGTCAGCAGCCGCAACTGAAGCAGCTTCAACGGCAGCAGCGGCGGGTACTCTCGCAGCAGTAGTGGCACCTCCTCAGTCTAGGGACAGAGAAGGGAGGGTGAGCAAAAGCCGCTCTGCTGACGGTGTTTGTTATGGTGAGCGGCAGAAGGGTGCAATGGGTGTGGTGGTTGCCACTCCACTACAGAGCAGTGAAGGACAGCAGTGTGAAATTCCCCAGAAAGAAACAACTTTCCCGGACATTTTTAAAAAGAATCCCGCGTTGAGAGGCAAAACTGAGGAGAAGCATGTCAACCATCTTACAGGTCAGGTGCTGGGGGAACCCGGGTATAACATTCAGCAGCTTTTGGAGAAAAGAGAGCTGTGAATAGAATAGCAGTTTCAAGCAGTGCTACTGTAGCAACTAGCGGTTTACTTAACCATGAGAGTGTGGCGGGAGCTGTCTCTGGCAATCATGCTCGGTCTAAGTCTAGGATTAAATTGCTAAAGTCAGTGGGAGATATGGAGAACTCACATCAACCTGGTAATTTAGCAGAGGAGGTATTGAATGATGTGGAATCCGGTGGCTCTGGTGGGAAGTTTTACTCTATGTCTGACATTTCCAACTTTTCAGAGAATGAGATTAAGAGTGCTGTAGGTGATTGGGTGGACGAAAACAGCTCCCAGCGAGGTGATGATTATCCAAGTTTTGAGCTCTCTGTGAATCAGGAGACAGTGCATAGGATACAAGATCCTGGTAATCCCTCTTTGAAAGAAAATCTAACCCCTGCTGGACCGCTAGTATGGGACTGTTCTCCCCTTTTTCAGACCAAAGGCGAAGGTGCTGGGGTTAGTCCTCTAGCAATGTTGGATGGTGAGAGTGAAGTCATGCTTAACTCGATTTATAGGGTGATAATGGCACACAGAGAAGAAACCATGGCTGAAGGCCTGCGGACCCAGGGTGCTGATCGCAAGCTTCAGAATACTGTGCGTCGAATTGCCAAAACATGTACCGAGATCTCCACGAGGATTGGGGAAGTGGAGGAGAGGATATCTGTAATGGAAGACCAGCTAGCTCAACAGAAGGCGACAATCACAGCACTGCAAAAAATAAGGGAAGACACCAATTGGAAGTTTACTGACTTAGAAAATCGATCTAGAAGGAAAAATCTTCGGGTGTTGGGGGTTCTTGAAGGCAGGGAGGGAAAGGATGTGAGACAATTTGTCATTGAGTTATTTTCTGAAGCCTTTCCTGATTTAAAGCAATGGAATTGGGAGACAGAGGTCATTAGAGCACATAGATTTCCTTTTGTTCAGAGAGGGAAGGCAGGAGGGTCTAATGAAAAGCCCAGAGCAATCCTGATCTGTTTGAACAAATATTTGTTACATGAGGCTCTGTATGACTTGGCTAGGCCAAACAGGAGGAGGACTGGCAAGGGGTGTGACTTCTTTGTACATCCAGACTTTTGCCAAGCTACTGTCCAACAGAGATGGAGGTTACGTCAAATGATCTCAGCCTTTAAGTCAAAAGGTGGGCAGGCTTTTCTCCTGAACCCTGCAAAGTTAAAAGTCATATACAAGGAGAAGACCCAGTTTTTTGTTTCAGAAATTTTGGAAGAGAAATTCTTGAGGGCAATGTGAGGTTACATTTATTTAAATCAGATATATGGGGCCCCTAATGGCTTTTGAAAGGGTTCACAGTGAGGAAAAAAAATAATTTGCTTAGGGGGGTGTGGAGGGGCAAGGGGGTTATGGGGGGCACCTTTCACAATCCACTTTCAATCATTGGGGACTTAGTCCTTACGCCTCAATTGGGGGGAGGGGCTAAGGGTGGGTGACTTTTGGGGGAGGGGAAGCAGAGCGGTGATTGTGGTGAGGAAGGCACAGAGGGGGTGGCGGTTGAGGCTGAATAGAATGACTATGTTACTTTTTTTAACCCCTCCCATGCTCGTGACGGAACCATTCCGTCACGAGCCTCGTGTGGCCTGTGCTGGTGACGGAACGGTTCTGTCATGGCCCTGCTCGCCGCGCCTGCACAGCGCGAATTCCGCGCCTGCGCTGGACGTTCTGAAGAGCCGGCGAGGCCGTGACGGAACCGTTCCATAACAAGCACAGCTCACCCGCGGGCCGTGACGGAGCGGTTCTGACACAAGCACGGGACCGCCGCACGGCCCCACCTCCCCCTTAGCGCTGCAGCGGAATAGCCGTCGCAGCGCAGGGGTTAAAGCAAGGTATTAGTTTAATGTGTTTGGGAAAAGCAGATAAAAATTCTAAAATTAGATAAGATTGGACGATATTCTATCTGTTCTTGGAACATTTATGGGTTATATGATAAGAGAAAAAGGGGGGTGTTGGCTCAAATGCTGTGGATCCATCGATATAATCTGTTATGCTTACAAGGAACGCATATAGTCTGGAATAACCGCAAATGGCTAGGGATCTTGGTATGGAAATGATAGGTTGTACCAAACAAGGCTCTAACATTAGATGTGTTGCTATCTTTATGAGATATGGACTGGGAGTGAGGAGGCGGGGGAAATAAGATTCCCAGGGGCGTTGGGTTATTGTGGAATTGGGCATTAATGGTTCTCCAGTGACAGTCTGCTCTATGTATGGACCCAATCTGCATGACCCGGCGGTACTATATTATTTAAGTGTCGAATTGGCGGATTGGCCAGCCCCCTTTATCGTTTGTGGGGACTTTAATATTCATTTAGAGGGGGATTTTGACATTGGGAGTAATTGTCCCTACTTGGGGAAGAAGACCAAGGTCTTTAAAGCTATTTAGGGCCTAGTTAAAGAGTTTAGTCTGGTTGATGTATGGGCCATTCAGAAGAACTGGGCACCAGGCTATACTTTTTACTCTGCTCCCCATAAGAAACATGTTTGTTTAGATTATTTTTTTGTATCTAATGAGGTGGCGACATATGCTAAAATCGAAATAATGCCGAGGATTATCTCGGATCGTAATCGGGTGGTCATAGATTTTGATCCGAATGTACAGCAGCAGCATAAACCATTGACCTTTGAACGTAATTTATTGCTTGACCCGGAATATTGTGAACATATGTGCAGTTGGATTCCAGAATTTTTTAAGATAAATCAGGGTACAGCCCCAGACCCTATTGTTTGGGACGCTTATAAAGCCAGTGTGAGGGGTGCTACGGTGAGCTATTCGATTGCGAAGCAACGTAAGCTATGTACGGAAACTAAAGACCGAATGAAGCAACTTAGGGTTTTAGAGATTCAGTTTATGGTTGAACTGCTCCACCAGCAAAATATAGATGATACTTTAAAAGCAATCTCTATCCTGAAAATGAAAATACACCAACATTTTGTAACAAAGATGGTAACTCAGTTGACTGTTCATAGGGCTCAGGTTCATGAATTAGGGGAGGATGCCAGCAGAATTTTAGCAAAAAGATTGTGCCAGAGGGAGAATGTGAATCGAATATCTAGGATATGTGATCACAACGACAGGGTACTGGAGTTGCCAACTGATATTCTGAAGGTCTTTCATGGATTCTATGCTGGGGCAGGAGGGAGTGACCGTCCTGACTTCGTCAGTTACGGTCGCTCCCTCCTGCCCCTGCTCTCTCCTGCCTCAAGCTGGGTATCGTTTGCGCAGATCCGCTGCTAACCACAGAAATTGTCATTCGCTGCATTATTTGTGTATTTTTCACCTGTATTGTCCTGTCTTGAGATCGTGTGCCCGTGTTTGTTGTTAATTGCTGCATTATTTATCTGTTTGTTTATACCCCTGCATTAGCTGCCTTGAGATCGGGTGCCCGTGTTTGTTGTTAATCGCTGCATTATTTATCTGTTTGTTTATACCCCTGCATTAGCTGCCTTGAGATCGTGTGCCCGTGTTTGTTGTTAATTGCTTCATTGTCTGTTTATTTTTGCTCCCTGCATTGGCATTTGTGTGGCTGCCCCGCGTAGTTATTTGGTCGGTTTCACCCGACCCGGTTGGCGCTTCCGCCCCAGCCGCCATTGCTGTTGTTGTTGTTGTTGCCCAGAGCCCGCCCCCTCCACCACGCACCCGCCTCCCAGCTGCTCCTCCCTCGCCCCTCCCCCCTCCCACTTATGACAGATGCTCTTGCGCGCAGCATTCACGCGCAGCGGTCGCGCCCCATGCGCGCCGAAGGTGGGCCAAAGGTAAGCCCGTCTACGCCCGTCCGCGCCTGGACCGCGCCCAGTGCCAGACCCCCTGGCCCTTGTACCACCTACCCCACCCGGATTACATACGACGCCACCACCCTCTTAGCCCTAAACCCCGGCCGTCTCCCCAACTGCGTCCAAGCCGCTCCTAGACACACCCATGGACCCTTCTCCTGCAACTCCTGCAAGTATGACGGCACCAAGACCAACTCCTCACCCACTAACACCAAACAGAGATCTGACACCAACCACCTAAAATGCATCCTGCTCAACACCCACTCGGTCCACAGACACGCCATCGACCTTTGGAATCTACTAGACACCATCTCTCCGGACGTCGCCTTCCTAACAGAAACATGGATGAATGCCTCTTCTGCCCCAGACATCACCATTGCCATCCCGGAAGGCTACAAGATCATCCGTAAGGACCGCACCGACCAAACAGGAGGAGGCATCGCTATCGTCCATAAGAACTCCATCCGCATCTCAACCAGCTCAGACGTCAACCTTACCAGCGCCGAACACCTTCACTTCCAGATCCACACCGATCCCAAGACCACACTCAGAGGCACCCTCCTCTACCGACCACCAGGATCCCGTGCACAATTCACTGAAGACATCACTGATTTTATCACCCCACACGCCCTCCCCTCCGAGGAATACATTCTACTGGGAGACCTCAACTTTCACCTGGAAAAGAGCAATGACAGCAACGCCACCACCGTTCTGGATAATCTCGCCAACCTCGGACTCAAACAACTTGTCACTACCCCCACCCACATCGCAGGTCAAATACTCGACCCTATCTTCACCTCCAGCAAACATGTCTCCTTCAGTCACACCACAACTCTACATTGGACGGACCACAGCTGCGTTCACTTTAGCTACAATAAGACCACAACTCACAACCATCCTCAACCTACTCTGCGAAGAAACTGGAACAAAATCACCATCGACCAGATCTCCTCATCGCTTCTTCAAAACCCCCCTGTCCACTCCTCAAACCCCGACCAAGCAGCCATTAACCTCACCCAATGGCTATCCAACAGCGCCGACATCCTAGCACCGTTGAAAAAACGCCAAATCAAGCTAGGCAGCAAGAACGCCTCCTGGTTCAACGACGATCTTAAGAAATCTAAGAAACTCTGTCGCTCCCTCGAAAAGGCCTGGAAAAAAGACCCAAACACCAGCACCAGGGACGCCTTCAAAAACGCCACCCGCACACACCACCAACTAATCCGGTCTGCCAAGAAAGCCGCACTTAAAGACCGACTAGATAACAACGCCCACAACAGCAAGGAATTATTCAACATCGTCAAAGAGTTTACCAACCCCTCAGCCAACTCCAACGACATCAGCCCCTCTCAAGCCCTCTGCAACTCCCTAGCTTCATTTTTCCACAACAAAATTGCAGACATCCACAACGGCTTCGACAACCGACCCGGAGACCAACCCACCCAACCCTCTGCAGCACCTTCACCCCCCCTTGAACATCCTTAATGACTGGAACCCAATCTCCACTGAGGACACCATCCGCCTGATGAACTTCATCCACTCAGGATCCCCCACAGACCCATGCCCTCACCACATCTTCAACAAAGCAGACTCCATCATAGCACCACACCTTCGAGACGTCATCAACTGCTCCTTCAACTCCGCCACCTTCCCGGAAAGCTGGAAACATGCCGAACTCAGCGCCCTTCTGAAAAAACCCACAGCTGACCCCACCGAACTCAAAAACTACCGCCCCATCTCGCTCCTTCCATTCCCGGCCAAAGTCATCGAGAAAGCTGTCAACAACCAGCTCGCCGCATTCCTCGAAACCAACAAATCCCTCGACTCCTCACAGTCCGGCTTCCGAGCCAAACACAGCACTGAGACCGCCCTCATCGCAGCCACAGACGACATTCGAACTCTACTGGACAATGGAGACACAGTCGCCCTCATCCTCCTCGACCTCTCCGCAGCCTTCGACACAGTCTGTCATAGCACCCTATTACAGCGCCTCAGAAACATCGGAATCCAAGGAAAAGCACTGGATTGGATCACCTCGTTCCTCACCGGAAGAACCCAAAGAATCCGCCTCCCACCATTCAAGTCTGAAGCCACTGAAGTCATCTGCGGCGTGCCACAAGGATCTTCACTCAGCCCCACCCTCTTCAACGTATACATGAGCCCCCTCGCGGTCATCGCACGCCAACACAACCTCAACATCATCTCATACGCTGATGACACTCAACTGATCCTATCACTCACCAAAGACCCGAACACGGCCAAAACCAACCTACATGAAGGAATGAAAGAAGTAGCCGAGTGGATGAAGCACAGCCGACTAAAACTGAACTCAGACAAAACAGAAGTCCTTATCCTAGGTACCTCCCCCTCCGCCTGGGATGACTCTTGGTGGCCAGAGGCCCTTGGAAAAGCACCCATCCCGACGTACCACGCACGGAACCTGGGCGTCATCCTGGATTCTTCACTCTCCATGTACAGACAAGTCAACGCCGTTTCAACATCCTGCTTCAATATTGTTCGCATGCTCAAAAAAACATTTCGCTGGATCCCCACCGAAACTAGAAAAACTGTCACCCACGCTCTGATCACGAGCAGCCTGGACTACGGAAACACCCTATACGCTGGTACCACCGCAAAACTCCAGAAAAAACTCCAACACATTCAGAACGCTTCAGCCAGACTCATACTAGACATCCCGCGTAAAGACCACATCTCTGGTCACCTGAAAAACCTCCACTGGCTCCCCGTCAATAAAAGGATTACTTTCCGCCTCCTAACCCACGCTCACAAAGCACTCTACGAACTTGGACCCGATTGCCTTAACACACGACTCTCTTTCTACACCCCCTCCCGCCAGCTACGATCCTCCAACCAAGCCCTTGCTACTGTACCTCGCATCAACAAAACCACCATGGGAGGTAGATCCTTCTCCTACCTGGCAGCTAAAACCTGGAACTCACTTCCCACTCACATTCGCCTCACTCAGAACCACCTAGCATTCAGAAAGCAACTTAAAACTTGGATATTCGACAAGTAATTCCCCCACCCTTCTTCAAGCGCCTTGAGACCCTCTGGGTATGTAGTGCGCTATATAAATCATTTGACTGACTTGACTTGACTTGTTTATATTCAGATGATATAAAAACAAATATAAAAGGGCAAATTGAAGAATTTTGTGGCAACTTAGGGAATAATAAAGTTTCAGAGGCTAAAGATTCGGCTCTAGCAGCAGATGTAACTTGGGAAGAGGTGGAGGCAGCGATCTTATTGCTAGCTTGGGGCAAAGCAGTAGGCCCTGACGGTATTCCGTTTGAATTTTATTGAACCTTTTGTTGTGTTTTAATATCTGAGCTCACAACTTTATTCCTCAACACGCAACGAGGGATAGAACCAGAATCATGGAGAAAAAATACGATCATTGTATTTTTAAAAAAGGGTAAGCCTGAGCTCTCCCCCTCATCGTATAGACTGATATCGTTAATCAACTCTGACAGGAAAATTTTCTAAAATGTTCTTGCTTTGTGTTTAGGGACAGTTATTATTCCTCTGGTATCCAGTGTTCAACATGGCTGTATTCCAGGGAGGGATACTGCTGACCATGTTAGAAGGGTTATTACCCTTCTGGATTTGGCACATGCAACGGATTCAGCACTGGGGGTGATCCTGTTGGACGCCGAAAAGGCGTTCAACAGGGTCTACTTGTTTTATCTGTGGGAGGACCTGCAGTGGAAAGGTTTTTGTCCAGAAATAGTCCAAGCAGTTAAGACCTTATATATCAGTCCGACGGCCACTATACAGATCTCACGGTTGGAATCAGATGAATTCAACATTGGTCGTGGCACACCACAAGGGTGCCCGTGCTCTTCTCTGTTATTTGCCCTATATATTGATTTATTTTTGTGCAAATTAAACTGCCCTGAGGATATTAAACTGATTAGTCTTAGCGGAGTTGAATATAGAGCATTGGCTTATGCTGATGATATAATCATAGTGTCTGGTGAATTAGTAACTGCTCTATCAGCCATTAAAACCTTAGCGGAGCAGTTCGGCATTTTTTCAGGGTACAAACTTAATATCGGAAAAACCCAAGTTCTTTATTCTGGGCAAGATCCCCCTGCTGGTGTGGTAGTTACGTCGGAGGCAACGTATCTGGGAATTAAAAATGTTCCCAGGCCTGAATATTCTTCAAGTTATGGAGAAGGTTAATACCACTCTGGAACGGCTGAATCATCTACATCTCTCCCTGCATGGGAGATGTAATGTTTTAAAAATGCTTATTCTCCCCAAATTTTTGTATATATTTAGAACAATCCCTTTGGAATTTCCTAACTCAATGTATTTAAAATTGGAGAGAGTCTATTCAAGATTCTTGTGGGGGTATCGGAGAACACGAAGGGCCTATAAGAAAATGATTATTCCAAGAAATCGTGGCGGCTGGGGTGTCCCGCACTTTATAATGTATTTTTGGCCGGCCATGATGCAGATTATGGGGCCATTGTTCTTGGGGGGCAACACTCCTATTCTCTTATGTCATCGGGCGTCGATCTTTGTGCTTATTAAGGGTGAGGAAGCCAATGGCTGCTTTGTGACCATTTTAGAACCATTGTACTACAATAAAACAAGGTTTAAGATTCTGCAGGCTGCCCATAGAGTGTGGGAGCAAATTTAACGGTTATGTAATATTCCAAAATGTAATTATTATACTTTGTTTAATACCTCCTGGTTGCTCCCAGCAATTTTTAGGGACCACGTTAGTTTTAAATGGAATAGAAAAGGAATTTTATGTTTAGGGGACTTGATGGATCAAGGGGAGATGATGCTATTTTCAGAGCTTAATGAAAACTTGCCTTCGACAAGGGAGACTTTTTTAAATATTTACAAATTCAGAGCTTTATGGCTACATTTGGTTCTAATATGGGAATGCAATTTTGTAAAAATGAGTTAATTCGGAAATGAGGAAGAAGACCCCGATGGGACATTACTATCAACAATTAGTCGCAACCCTTCCAGATGATCTGGAAAACTTTCAAACTCGATGTGGTGGGCATAAATATAAATAGATCACTGGAACTTGCCAATTGTGTATTAATGACAGGCAGGCACCGCAGCCAGCATTACATGGCTTTATCGGACTTGTATTCGTTGTGGGTTGTTTGCGGCTCACTCAATCCATATGTTTTTTTCTTGTCTAAAATTAGGGGGGTTCTATCTTGATTTGCAAGGTTTTTTAAATATGTTGTTTAAAAAACAGATAACCCTTACGGGTGAACTTGTGATTATGGGGGTGGGTTTGGAGTCACAACCCATTTTGACAAATGCAATACTGAGCCTCCAAAGTTTTTGAATTGGAGCACTAGATTGTTGGCTATGTATAGCTTTGAAGTATCAATTTACACAATCAAAGGGAGAAGGAAGAGAAGATTGGGGGCTAAAATCTGGGCACCCATTGGAGATTGGATTTTGGGGGGTTTGGTGTGCCGAATGACGATGAGTAAGTCAAATATAGCTTACGGGTTCAAAGGATACATTTAGGGTTAAATGAGGTCTGAAGCATCTTTGTTTGTATTCCTTACTGTGATTGTTTATTTTCTTTTCTTAACATGTCCGTCTTGTCCCTTTTTCTGCGTTTTTGTAATTTCTCTTGTTGCTTTCTTTTTCAGGTTTAAAGTATATCATATTCATTCTATATTGTATGTGCCCGGGGGGTTTATGAATAAAATGGGGGTAAAATAATAAAAACAAAAAAAAAAGAGACATCCGCCTTATGGTGATGCGACATCAATACATTTCGGACTTTATGACTGCTGTGGAGGGTCGGGTGTATGCCAAGATTGGTGCTTCTGAGACATTATCAGATGCAAAGCAAGAACTGCATTGTCTTCAAGCTGACATGGAGAAGGAGCAGGGTGCCCCGAGCAGGACTTTTTTGCATAGTATCTTTTTGTGGATCCCCTTATGAGTATCCAAACCATTCACGTCATTGATGTTGATTCTCATTGTTGTACTTCTGTTCTGTGGTTTCCTACAAGTGGAGTTTCGTTTTGTAAAAAAGCTATTCTCAAATTAAGGTAGTATGCACATAGCTAGGGAAAAGGTAACAGACATTACACACACACCCACACACACACACATGCACACACACTTACTAATAATATAATTGTCATTACATATGAGGAGTATAGAGTAAGTAAAGAACAAACTAGAGGGTGAAATGTTGAAATGGGTGAGTACAATGTCAATGATTATCATGATGTGTGCAGGCCCAACAACAGCAATGCTAATAAAGCCCTACAACCCACACCTATAGAATACCAGATCACAGGTGGGGTCTCTCTTAACCTAAAGACAAGCGCATGCCCAGGGAAAACTATGGTCAATCCCACAAATAGATAGCTGGACCGCAAACAGCTCAGAGGAAAAAGGCCCCAATTAAACCTGCTTGGCCAAAGGCATGCGATCCCAAAAATACCAAAAAGCTAGATACCACATGTAGACAGAAACACTTAACCAATCAGAACATGGCATGCACAACACAGGTAGTGATCACGCACTCCTCATGCCGGACATCTGGAAACATACACACCGGCCCACACTAGCTCTCCCACAGGCCGAAAGCCATCTGTCTCCTTATCAGATCTCCTCACTTGTCGATTTATAACTTAGATGCTTTTGTAGAAATTGTTTTATTATGTATTATTGTTTAATATTTTGACTGTACTTCATGAACTGTATACAACAGCAGTCAAAACGTTGTACATGAAGAGACTTTTAAGCAGACACTCTGTTGAGGCTCTCACGGCCACATCATTTAATTAAACCTACTGTCTTCTGTTTTGCCAAATGCTTCTTGTGTTTTCAGTTATGTAAGGTAACTTGATTTTCAAATAACATAGGTAAGTCACCCATATAGGAGGCCTTTGCACCCTAAGGTGCACTATACTAGATTTGTAGGCATGAGCAGATATGCCCTGTGCTTGTCAGCAGCATTACTTAATTTTTTTAGAGTTTTATATAGCGCAAACTAGACCTGAGAATATCAGATATCGGAGCGGATTATGTGAGCACCAGTTTCGTTACTGATGTATACATTAATTTTTGTTCGGCACATTGGGCCCCATTTACAACAGTAAACAAAATACTAACATTCGGTATTCACAAAAGGCATTTAGGAGTAGCAAAGTTAGGATTCCTAAATTTACTACTCCTAAAAGCCAACTGTTTTGATGTTAACATGTCAGTCTGTACTGAACATAACATCTGTGTATGTTATGGTATTAAATGCATGCTTTAGAAGTCTGGATGGATTACTTTGTAAAATGGCTTTACCTGTTGTGCATATTCTGGTATATATGTTGTAACAAAATTTAGAAAGCCTAAAATTGATTGTAGCTTAATGCTAAGAAAACGGAGGTCCTGATTTTAGGGAAGCAGGCGGAACTCTGGGGAGACCAGTGGTGGCCTCCCGAATTGGGGGTGTCCCCCATTCCAGCGGCCGAAGTTAAAAATCTGGGGGTTTGGCTGGATTCTAACCTCTCTTTTGCCAGCCATACAAAGAAGACAGCAGCTACCTGTTTTGGTATTCTGCGAGGACTGAGACCTGTCCTCAAATTCTTCTACCCTCCCACTCGGCAACTGGTGGTTCAGGCCTCTATCCTTTCCCGGCTGGACTACGGGAGTGCCCTGCTGCTTGGAGTTAATCAGGCTGAGGCTACTAGGCTTCAGAGGGTGCAGAACGCTGCTGCACGGGCCATTGTTGGCCTTCCGAGACGATGTTCTGTCTCCACTGTCCTGACCTCCCTTCACTGGCTTCGGGTCAGACAGAGAATCAAATTTAAGGCTCTCTGTCTGACATTTAAGATTTTGAAGCTTTCCTCTCCTCCTGCCCTCGCGGGCCTTATCTCTCCATATGTCCCCACGCGGTCCCTCAGGTCTGAATCTCACCATCTGGCGATTAAGCCTAGGTTCAGACTGAGTAGGATGGGAGGACGCTCTTTTCGTGTTCTGGCGGTCGATCTATGGAATTTCCTTCCTGTACATATTCGTGCCCTTAATAGCCTGACTCTTTTCAGACGCGCCATTAAAACCCACCTGTTCGCCTCTGCTAATTGATTCCTTTTCTTTTCAGCTCTGACACGTTGTGTTGTGGTCTTTGATCAGGCGCCAGGACGCCCCTTCGCTGGGGCAGCTGTGCGCCGAATAAAAGT
Source organism: Lissotriton vulgaris (assembly GCF_964263255.1). Lineage (NCBI taxonomy): Eukaryota > Metazoa > Chordata > Amphibia > Caudata > Salamandridae > Lissotriton > Lissotriton vulgaris. The sequence goes on along the minus strand of NC_141690.1, from coordinate 323,099,082 downwards.
TATTAACATAACATAACATAACATAACATTGTGCATAGGGGTTGTAAGAGTGCACATTTCGCTGGGAAATGCAGCGCTATGCTCTAGCCTTGATTAGATAGATTGTATCTCAAGAACAGGACACTGAGAAAAGCAATTCTTGATTTCCATTAATTTAATGTGTAGCCTATTTGAGCAAATCCTACAACAATGCGATCTACTCTGGCCAGATGTGTTTCTAAGTCCATTTCATCAACATAGGACAATGCTTATTGGTCAAAATATTGTAACAGTCTTGTTGCAAGGGCAGAGAACAAGCCTGGGATGTTCTTATACCCCTGCAGGGTCGACAGAATTGTTTTTTTGACTCCAGCAAGGAAAATGCCATTAAATACCTACTTTTGGGCACTATGTTTTGGTAGCAAAAACCATATGAAATGCCCAAATTGGTTTTGTATTTTTTGTGCACTATGATGTTCATTAGCGCTGTACTGTGTGTATTTTGTATTGTAAAATTGCATTTATGACTGTTTGAATATCTGTGGTCTAAGATATGAATGATCAGGTTTCGCTACTGGAAATAGGATTGCTCTTTGGTGAAATGCAATTGTGCCTTGATATTCTAGTTGTGTTAGAATTTCTCTAACTTGGCGTTTAGCTTCATGGTTAATTATGTATTTTGGCTGCACTTGCAGGCTGGACCTTATAGGTATAAGGTGATATGGTGAGTCTTTATCACATCCTAAATTACTATGGTTGCATTTCGGGGCTTGTGCAAGTGCCCACTCCATGTCATCCGCTTGTTTGACAACTACAAGAGCAAGGATGGAGAAGGATGCTATATTTAAATTTTCCTCTTGTGGGACATTTCAAACCAACTCAGCGGGCCAGTCCACTTCAGCCAAGAAAATGTTGTAATTGTTGGATACATTTTCCCAGCAAATTACATTTCACAAGTAGGTGGAATGTCACCCTAAATTTGGATGTGCAAATCTTACATTCATTTGGGAGGGCATACCTGCTGATCCTGCGGTTCAACTTGAATAAATGCATTAGTTGCTATTGCAACCATAAACTTTTGAACATTCTGTCAAACTATTGTGACCTCTGAAGGCCTGTCTAGCAATGTCAGCACTCACATCTTGTTCTGAAGTAGTGTCCACAATATGTGTGACATATTTCTTGGGAATACCTGCCACTTTTTGTGAAAGTTTCTCTTCCTTTTTTATGATGATGTTAGATGAGCACTGTGAGTCCGTTCTCGATTTCACATACTTTTCTAGTCTGCCCTCTGATCATTCTCCTCTCTTCGAGCGTTTGTTGGGTACATCCTGAAAGGAATGAGAATGACGTGTATAAGTATACTGATGCCTATCAGGTTGTTTAAGTAATTCAGGGGTATGCAGTTTTAAACACTTCTTAGTGGGCTCCGGTTGCAGAACTACACTCAGTTTATTCTTTTTTTGTTGTTTTTCTGTTTATCCCATCATTTGTTAGAAGACTCGGGGTGACTGTCTTGCTGTTATCCTTTTCAGAATTACCCTTAACATGTGGCTAATTTCTTCTGGTCCCAAATTATCGTAACCTAAAGATTTATAGGTTTCAGCAATAAATGTTGCTTATTTGCGCTCCTGACCACAACGCGAACCTGCTGGCATACAGCAAGTGCTGCTGCCACCCCTTTAGTATTATTCAAAATAATTGAGGAAACTGGGCATAATTGTTAAATTGCCATCCCTTTATCCGGGGCATGCGTAACTGCTTCAAACTGGTTTGTTTTTTGTTATATCCAGAACAGAATTTCCTCGTGTCTAGCGGGAAATGTACACATGATTGCATTCATAGTCCTGGACTAATTGCAGGAACAGCTAAAATGTGGTTGGCCAGCTTGATCAGCCCTCACTGGGGTTACTGTTATTGTTTACATAATAAACTGTAGAAAACATCTGTATAGTCTGACTAAACATAAGTAAAGAGCACAGAGCTGTAAAACAGATAATGGTTATTGTATCTAGTCGGCTAGTACTGGCCAGGTCACACCCTCATTGCTGAGGGGACCCAGTCTTACATTGTTTAATGGATGTGGTAGGATGCCTAGGAACCAATTTTGATGACCCTGACATGTTAATTGTATTTCTAAATCTTCATATGCCCTATATTGGGCTAGTTCTGCTGCTGGAGTTTTTGTGTATTGGCATCTGCTTCAGGAACAGTGACCCATGTATAGACTACCTCAGTTTTGTACACTTTATGGGCCTCAACCATGAAGGTAACATCTCCACCTGCAAGAGGGATCCCTTGTTGTTGTAACATTGTTGTTACACCTTGTATGCAATTAATAGGAATAATTGCTGTTTGCACCTTCTTTAACGAATGGAATTCAAAGAAAGGAAAATACTACAGTGGGGTGATCCGTTTAAAAGATTCAAGCTTGAACAACCTTCAAACAGAAATAGGGGATTTCCCATTTAGCGGAGGAGAATTAATCTTTATCACCACATACACAGTAGAGCTATTACATAAGTACTTGACCTAGATCATTGGTGGCACCATAATATGGTTCCTAAGAATCAAGCAAGACTGTCTTGCTGGAAAACATAACCATCAGAACATGAGGAATAAGTCCACACCTATCATGAGAGTATGATGGCCCAATTTCAGGCTAGCTCAGAGTGCCCCATCTGAATCCTGAACCTAACCAGGGTACCAGATGCTATCTGCAACCTCAGAACATGACTACTCTAATTACCCATGGGACATTTTGAAAACAAATAGACCCTTTAATTGTTACTCAGGCATGTCCAAGGGAGATATAAGAAACACACAAATTAGCTTTTGAAACATTTATTAAACCAAATGTATTCTTGTCTAAAACAGGTGAGTTTAAATTATTAGCAGAGCGACGCAAAGCATTGCAACCAGCATTACAAGAATTGTGAAAAAATAAACAATTCAACCATTATAACTTTATTGTATGATTATATGATTATATTAGTAAATTCATACTTACACTCCTATCTAGTTCTATATACATTTAGGAAAGTGGGTGTACCCTCTTCCAAATCTCTTTGGATAGCCGAACCCCCATACGTGTATCAAGAAAACGATCCAAAATAGAACAGGCTATAATCCTTTGTAGGATGAAGGCTAGAGTCAGCAGGGCTGCACTTCAGACACAGTGCACAGCATTCCAGGACAATCTCAGCAGAAGTGTTCCTATGGAAAATGTGACTCAAAGGCGGTTTATATACTAAAAGCATTGTTTAAATCGTACTGCTAAGAAGGTGTAAAGCTGATGTGATTGTTTGTCTTGAGACTCAGAGCTGTCTCCAACCGGGCCACCAAATACAAGGGCATCACGTTCAATGAACCGAGCAACATGCTAAAATGCTTACAAAGAAATCTGCTGCATGCTGAACAGCTTCTAAGTATGCTATTGTGTAAATGCAAAGCATGTTAAAAGTAACCATTAGAAAAAGGTGTAAATTAAATGTGTACATTAAAATGGAGACTTGTGCCCAGGCCTTGTTGAACCTTACAGCAGTATCACTGGAAGTATAATTTAAAATCGTAACTTATGGTGAAGTCAAATATTACCTTGTAATTCTGAAATGCCACTTTCAGAATGTTGGCATTTTTGTGCTTTAGCCATTTGTTACCCGTAGCCTGATCACATGACTAGCTGTAGCTGGCACTTGGGATTGTGTATTCCTCCTAGACATCCACACTCAATAGGAGAACAGGAGTGGCTGGATGGGTCATCGCTGGTAGGATGGGACAGAGGAGCTGGGCACATACACACTTGAACACCGCCCTCAGCAGCATCCTACTTTATAAACCTCCCGGACTCCGCCCTCCCTTCAGCAAAGCCATAGCCGACTTCATCACTCATCACGCTTTTGAACTCAATGGACTACATCCTCCTTGGGGACCTCAATTTCCACCTGAAAAACCTAAACGACCACAGAACCTTTTCCCTACAGGAGAACTTTGCTGCAATCGGACTCACACAACTGGTCACCTCGCCAACCCACTCAGCAGAACACTCACTCAACCCCATCTTCTCTGCAAGCAACAACATCTCCGTCAGCCACACCTCTGAGCTACATTGGACCAACCACTATTGCATTCACCTCTCCTTCAGTAAACCCACCGTACACTACTACACCCACGCCATCCTCGCAGAAGCTGGAACAAGGTCACCGAAGACCATTTCACCACCACCCTTAGCAAAATCCCACCACCGACATCTAAGGACGCCAATATCTCAGCACGCAGCCTCCACCTATGCATATACAACTGCACCAACACACTGGCTCCCCTCAGCAAACCCACAGCCAAAAAACCCTCCAAGAAAGACAGTTGGTTCTCTCCCACCCTCCAAGAGTACAAGCTCACCTGCAGATGGCTCGAGAAAAGATGGAGGAGCAGGAAGATCTTGGAAGACCATGCAGCCTTCCAAAACACCATCACGGCACACCACCACCTCATCAGAAGAACTAGGAAAACAGCCATACAGGAATGCATCAACGCCAATGCACAGAACAGCAAACAACTCTTCGCTTTGGTGAAAGAATTTGCCAAACCCACCATGGAGACAGTAGACATTCCCCCCGCCCAAGACTTCTGTGACAACCTCACATCCTTCTTCCACCACAAGATCCAGGAGATCTATGACAACTTCACAACTCAAGACCCACCCATACCACCGCCGACCACCCCTCCCAATGGCTCCAGACGCCTTCAGACCCTGCCCAACTGGACCACCCTCACCTGTGAAGACACTCTCAGCATTATGAAGAGCTTCCATTCTGGAGCCCCTTTCGATCGCGGCCCTCACCACATCTTCAATAGAGCTGGCACCTCCATTGTCCTCGAACTCTGCCGCACCATCAACTGCTTCATTAAGTCTGCCACCTTCCCCAAAGACTGAAAACACACAGAAATCAACCCTCGGCTGAGGAAACCATCTGCCGACCTGACGGAGCTTAAAAACTACAGAACCATCTCTTTGCTCCCTGTCCTAGCCAAAGTCATCAAGAAGGCCATCAACGCCAGACTCTCCAAGTGCAGCTAAATGAACCACGTCCTGGACCTCACTCAATCAGGTTACAAAGGCAACCACTCCCTGCCTGAGCCTGAGCTCCTCCCTCTTTCACATCTACATGTTCCCAATTGCAGCCATCATCAGGAGCCACAGACTCAACATCATGTCCTACGCCAATGACACACAGCTGATCCTTTCCCTCACAGATGAACCCACAGCCACCAAGAATATCTTTCACAACAGGAGAAAGGCAGTCACCACCTGGTTGAAGGACTGCTGCCTCAATCTCAACTCAGACAAGACCGAAGTCCTAATACTGGGCTCCAACCCCTCCACCTGGAATGACTACTGGTGACCCACAGTGCTCAGTACCTCCCCACACCCATTGACCACACACAAACCGTTGTTGTGTGTTGATTTAGATACTGTACATAGGTTTCCTGATTTATGCCCTTATATCAGCACTATTCGCATTGCCCTTATGTTGACAGGGAAATACTACCCATATTTAGGCATTGCCCATACAGGCATGGCCACCTACATCTGTCCATCCATGTCATAACAAGTTCTTGAAAAACCAGACTCTTAAGCCTTTAGGTCTTACACTTGGATTATTGATTTTACCAAGAACTCATTTATTACGCATGAACATCTATTCCTTAGGGGTTCATTCATGATGTTCCCCTGCCTCACTTTTACGTCAATACTGGCATTCCTAAACACCTTCAAGGTATAAATATACCTTCACTTGCCATGACAAACCACGGTTCAGCTGCATACTTGCACGGCACGGCTCGCCATGGCAAGTTTGGAAGGAAGTCGAGTTCCCGCCTGAGGCACTGACCAGATGCTGTCATCCTCCTCGCAGAGAATCCAGCTCCTGTGTTTCTGACCCCCCTTGCGAGGTGTTAGAGATCGAGACCTGGAAAGAGATTCCAATCTCTCTCATTCTAAGGTATGGGGCAGGCTAGAACCTAGAGCAACGTTTGCCAAATCTTTTTTTTTTTTTTGAGAGTTCATAGACACAAATATAGGATATAGAGTACATGTAAATCTCACATGGAATTCCAAATATAGAAAGTACATACGTGGCAGATTTCAAATACTCCGTAATATAAACACAGTTTCTGATCATTAGAAAAAAGATTCCATTAAAGTGCAATGTGCAATATACCAGATAATATTTGTATAAGACCTTAAAAGTGACCCCAAGCGGTTTGACAAGCAGATTATAACCCAGATGTAATCTTAAAAAAGTTGGAAATGTAAAAAATAATGCCAGAAGGGCTAGCATTTAAACCCACTCCAATACTTCTCATATTTTTTCACTGCCCCTGATCTTAATGCATATTTGTTTTCCATCCCTTGTATCTTTGATATTTTAAATTTCCATGCATTAAGAGTCGGTACTTTGTCTGTTTTCCACAGTTGCAGGATAAGGGATCTTGCTACAAGGGCTGCTATAAATAAGGATTCATCATGGGCAGAGGGAACAGAGGAGCAACCGAAAACCGCAATAGATTAATTAAATGAGATTTGGGCATCTATTGTATTTCTGAGATATTTTTCAATATCCTTCCATAAATTCTGTATTTTTGAGCATTCCCATATAATGTGTTTCCAGTTGCCTTTTTCCTCACATCGGAAGCACTTAACTTCTACTTGAGGATTTATGTTGTGGAGAAAAGAAGGTGTTCTATAAATCAACCATTTTGAGAAAAATTGCATCTGTTTAAAATTAGCACCTCGAAATATAGATTTGTTATATTTATTTAATTTTTCCCAGGTTGATCTATTAATGTCTATGTCTTCTCTTTTTCTCCATCTGTCCCTGTCATGTGTACAGAGGGGGGGATTTGTCCTTGTTAAAGATTTTTATCCAAGTACTAATCTTCCTCTGTATGGGACTGTTTAGAGCTTCGCTTATATAGGTTTTGTAAAATAAATTACCCATATCTAATTTGGACAATATACCATGAAGTCTAATAAAAGACCATTTTAAAATTGTGTTAGAATGTTGAAGCCCCATTTCAATTTCTTCCCAGGTTTTCCAACTATTTTATCTAAAGTGCCCATCTCTCCTGTGTGTAAATTCATTAGTCTAGTTGAGCTATTTATTCTTAATATATCATAATATTTCAGAAGCTGGGCTCTTTGTTTGAATAACCATTGTATGGTCTTATATTGTACTTTCTTAGGGTACTTGGTCACTCTTACTGGGTCAATAACATTGAGTTATATTAGGATCTTTTTCATAAAAATATTGTCTGCCTCTTGGTCATCTAGAAAAAAAACCGAAAACAGTGATGTGCAAATGTCGCATAGTAGTAGTCTCTAATATTTGGAAGAGACAATCCTCCCTCTTTGATCGAACAATTTAAAGTGCTAAGTGCCAACCTCAGTATCTTATTTGCCCATAAGAAGGAAGAAAACATACTATTTATTTGTTTAAAGAAAGAAGCCTGTATTGCACAAGGAGCTGCACTAAAGAGGATGTTAAAAAGTGGAAGAATAGACATTCGGATTAAGGCAGCACGTCCCATTATTGACAATGGGAGTTCATTTCACTGAGCTAACTGAGAGCACATCCTCTTTAGTAGTGGCATATAATTTAGTAGATAAAGATCTTCCATCTTTTCTGTTATATAAATTCCTAAATACCTCTTAGGGTGGGTATTATATGTCTGCCTAAACTCAGTTAATAAGGTGTCTACAGCGCAATTACATAAAATGATTTCCGTTTTGGTCTTATTAATTTTATAACCACCTAATTTTTGGAAATTTCCAACTGGCGGTTAACTTTGGATTTAAAAATAAAACGACATCATCGGCATAAAGTTTTATGTTAGTCATTCCAGATACTGGTACCGTATGAGCTCTTTTCCCCCTAATTGCAATAGCCAGTGGTTCAATAAATAAGGCAAATAAAATTGGAGGAAGGGGGCAGCCTTGCCGAGTGCCTCTGTTTATATGGCATGTCCCTACGTTTACTGAGTTAATTACGATCTGCGCCTGAGAGTACCTATAAAGTTGTTTCAATAAAAATATAAATTCCTTCAGGAAATTAAAACTCTCCAAGATCGCAAAGAGGCAGTTCCATGAGACAAGATCAAAAGCCTTTTCGGCGCCTAATAACCAAATCTGTGCTTTTACCTTGTTAACGTTAAAAAAATCCAAAGCCTCCAGTAAAAAGTTTGTATTAGTGTGGAGCTGTCTCCCTGCTATGAAACCACACTGGTCTGGTTCAATAAGTGAGCCTACCATTTTATTCAATCGATTAGCAAGCAGTTTGGTAAAAAAATTGTAGTCTGTATTTAATAGGCTTATTGGCCTTTATGAGTTTACATTTTCTTTATCTTTTTCTTTCTTTAAAATACAGACTACGACTGCAGTTCCGGCGGTAACCCTCCTTGCAACAAATAATTAGCAAGTTTTAAAAACTCGGTGTTCAGAGTTCCATAAAATACTTTGAAAAATTCCCCTGGGATACCATCCTCCCCGGTGGCTTTACCGCTAGGTAGGGAACTTATTACCACATCTAGCTCTTCTTTTGTAAACTCAGCAAGGAACAGCTTTTTATAATCATTTCCTAATTTTGGAATTTGTAATTCCTCTAGAAAATCATACATTGTTTCGCTTGTAGCCTGTTCAGTGGTTTGTTAAATCCCCTTATAATGAATGAGGAACATCTCACCTATAGACGATGTGGTCTTCATATGGGTTTTAGTTACTGTATTATATAAACAGTCAATTCTATTACGAACCTGGTTTTCTTTGGCTTGCCAGGCTAGCAGTCTCCCTGTGTACTCACTCTCTTAGTAAAGCTTCTGTAAGTATAGACTGCTAGCTGCATCCCCTAGTTCATAATAGAATTCCCTCATTTTCTTTTTTGCGTTCAATACATTTTGTTTAGTAGCTAGGGTCCTAATTCTATAATGCTCTTGATTTGCGTGTGCCAGACTTGTCTGTAGAGCAACTTTCTCCTTCCTTTTAGCCTTCTGTTTCGGTATTTCTTTGGAGGTGATTATGCCTCTTAATGTAGCCTTAAAGGCATCCCATACTACATTTATTGGGGCCGAGCCTCTGTTCAGAATAAAAAAGCCTGTCTCTCCTCCTCGATTTCTGTACACCATTCTGGTTCTGCAAGATTTAGTTTATTAAAATACCATCTTTTAGATCCTTCTTTTCCAAATTGCCTATATTTATTTCCATATTAATTAATGCGTGATCTGAGAATGCATTTGGGAAAGTTCGTAGCTACTATTTTCGAGACCATGTGAGATTATATTTTGCAGAGTGGCAAGAATATTCACATTTAGATGGATTTTGAAAAGGCCAGCAATCAAAAATGTCCGGATCTGTTTTGCAACTTTGCAGGGCAATGGCCACTTGCGGTTTGTTTTGATGCCGGTCTTTTTTAGTCGAATCGATTGTAGGATTTTGTGAAAAGTAAAAATCCCCCCCCATATTATTTGACCTGGTATGCCCATCAATGCTTGTTTTAATTGCAAAATAAGCAATGGGTCATCTATAACTTGTGCATATATTGTGGCATGTATTATATTTACCTGATTTATTTTCCCGTAGACAAACGCCCATCTACCACTCAGATCTGAATGTGACCCTTCAATTTCAAACCTGACGTGTTTTCCTATGAGGATACTCACCTCCCTCTGTGCCATCCCTGATACTGACGAAAAACTGTAACCCACCCAATTCTTTAGAAATTTTCCGGAGTCTGCTAAGACCCTATGGTGCGTTTCTTGTATAAAGATCACGTCTGGGCAGAGATTTTTTAACCAGAATTCTATAGCATTTCTCTTGCGACCGTTGTTCAGCCTGTTTGCATTTAAAGACAGTAATATCACCTTATTTCTCATTAGTTTTCACATTTAATATACAGTACTGAAATTTCTGAAGTGCAGCCAGTGTAATAAATGTAAAATGTGCAATATAAGCATGTTCTAGTTCCCATAAATGCTACAGTAACGCTAACAATATTATACTTAACTATTCCTAAACTGCAAAAGATGTAATAAATGCATCATTTGCAATCTAAGCACAGTGGAACCCCCAATAGTACTACAATACCCATACATAATTGGCTTTTGCAAGTTCTGTTAGCCATACAATATTTAAATGTGCAAAATACGCAAACATTAGGTCAAAAGCATCCAACAGAGATGAAAATGGCAAAACGTGCAAGATCAGCATTAACGTGCAAATAGCGTAGTTCTCAAGCATCTATACAGCATGTATCTTCAATAGAGATTCTGCAAATATTGCACCAACCTACTCGGCCTTTGCCTATAATAAATGTGCAAAACTGCATTAAAGTGTAAAAATATGCAGATCTCAGAGCAATATAGGGAACCACCATGAATTGCAAAGTGCTTTGAGTGCCTTAAAGTGCAAAAATTGAACCCAAGCACCCCCCTTAGTGAGAAAATGATACCTCAGTAAGATGAATTCTCCTTTTTGAGCATTGTTCGCCGTACTACTATCATATAGACTTTTGCTATGAACTCTCCTTTTTTCCCCTTCACCTTCCTCCCTCCCCACCCCCCCTAGAAGGAACGGAAACCCCCAATGTCCCACTTCTGCCCCCTTCTTCTTTTTCTTCTTCTTTCTGGATGCCATCTTGTTGCATCCATTTGCGCTTCCTGAATCATCATACACCCGCCCATCGAAACATTGTGATTTCTTCATAAGGTACCGAACTTTTCTTGAACTTTTCTGGACTTTTTTCGCCATTTGATTAGTTCTGGTTCTCTTATGTATTAAGACCTTCCAAGAGTGTCTGTGCTTCTTGAGTATCCGTAAATATAAAAAAAATTCCTTTAGCTACCACCTTTAATTTAGACTATTGGACAATCATCGCTTGAGCAACAAAATAGAAGGAGGATCCCCCAGGGATTCTTGTAAAACGGCAGGAAAATGGGGTAAGAAACAGACTGAAAGAATAAACTACTCTGACAGATTTTTTTCTCAAGTAAGGTCCCAGTCAGTATCCAAGCAGATAAGCAGAGCAACCAACCGACTAATCAGAGCCAAAACATCACTCTTTTCATGGAATTTGTACTTTTTTATTTTATAGATTAGTCATTTGTTTTATTCTTGATTCATCATAGATACATTTAGATATATCAACACATAATATGGAATATTCAAAGAATTCATACACTTAAGTTTCAGAAATAAAATTTACAAAAACATACATCACATTAAAATTGTTACAATATACATTCACAAAAAAGACTGTGTCCCACACACACTGTATCACTCTCACTCACATTACCACATACTCAGGGGGGGGTATCATACTACCAATCATTCATACATCAATTTATGGAACATAAATAGCATCAACTTAATAATAGATGGTCAATTATTCAAACGCCAGGGCAGACAAGAATATCAAAGGATAGGGTTGAAGATGGAGTAACCAATCCATCTGCCAACAGCGATTCACGCCGACGCGCGTTTCGGTGTCAAGGTCGGTAAGGACCACACCTTTATCAGGGCGACAATGTACCACAGAGGAGGGTACAAGGCCACTAGAATGCAAAAATTGGATATCACATAAACTGTCATTTAAACATTTGTTTTTTCACATTATATACAGTCACAGAGATACAGTAGATATACATTTTGCTCTGAATTCAGACGTTGCTCATGTAGAATTAATCTTAAAGACTGAAGTATAGTAATTATAACATAGGGCTAAAGAGGAAAAAGCTCCCGGGTTTGGAACCATTATTCCTACATTCATCCATCATTCCTCTCATTCATCTTACACCTATCATTCAAAGACACAACAATTCTTAGCCTCTCAATCTCAAAAGGACAGTTTAGCACGTGATGTCCCTGCCAAAACCCTGGGCCATATTTCACAAACTGATAGACTAACCACCCTTACTCATTGGCTAAATAATTGTTAGTGGGGGGCTGCTTACCAGGATTTACTAAAGCCTAAGGTGATGGGAGGAATCCACGTATCGATGACAGTAGTTCCACTGTGCCTCTCTCTTTCAGGGAATGTAGTTTTCTAGTCTGTGGAGGAAACTTGTAGTGCACAGACCGTGTAGGAAATAGACAGGAACAGTCTAGTAATAAATATAAGATCCATTTGACTTTTCTGAACTAGATATCAAACTCAATTGATCTAACATGTACAGATAATGCCAGAAACCCTGTTGAGCATTGGTCTAAGGTCCAGCCCTAGTGCCTAGCGGGAGGGGGATCAACATGCATGGCTTAGCTGATAAACAGTCCAGAGGTAATTCCTCACAGGGAACTATATCGTGGCCGGCTCCTTGTAGGTATTTCCAGGTATCCGCAGGTTTCACATGTGTCACTGAGGAAAATCTAGACGGTCCAAGAATATAGAAAATGATGATTATTAGCCTATATTTAAAATATCTTCGCTCCAAACCTCCAGAGAGGCAGTTTTCAAACAGCCAAGGCGTTGATAGCCACAATAGGAAAAATAATATAGGCTTGATTATCCCGGAGGAGACCTGTCCATGATTAGCAAGTGTGGTAAACCTCAGCTGCCCGACCCACCGCATTAAAGAAGGATATGACTAACAAAGGTACAAAACAGCCTCTCTCCGTCCGAGCAAAAGGCAGCTAGAGGGGACTAAGGGTGTGAATCACGCAAGAGGGGTCGAAATAATCCAAATAACGCAGCTGCATAATGTCATATACCTCAAAAATGATTATAGCCTGGTCTGATGCCTCCCAGACAGGACATATGCGTTTCGGGAGGGGGGTTCACCCGCAGGTCAAGTCCACTGGTGCAGCTCTGTATAGGTAACAATAACGAAAGATGCACCTATCAGACTCGACATACATTCAGAGAGTCATCCAGTTAGAATATATTGTCGCATTTCCCATTTATAAAGCAGTACAACAGAGCTGCCAAAAGGGACGCGCTAATGATGGCCCCCACCTCACTTAAGCGAAGAAAATAGATCATCTTGTAACCCCGCAGAGAATAGGGGGGAGGCCCTCTGGCCTTGAAAGAGTCAATCATTTTGACAAAATCCTTGCCTCTATGAGCCAAGGCTGTTGACATGTCCGAGAAAATCCTGAAGTTTTTTACTTCATCACTGTTGAAGGTTCTTCTTTAGAATGCCATACTCAGAATTGTCTCTTTAATCCTAAGGTCAGAAAAATTCATTAGGATGGATACTTAAGATTAGCAGGTTTATGTGCAGGTACTTAGTGTGCTCTCGTGATTGTTAGGTCACCTTGAAGCTCGAGTATCGTCTTCTTCAGGAGTGTCTTGGTCCATTTCACCACCTCTACGCCCCCCAACCCTTCTGAGACTCCTACTATGTTTAGATTGGAACTTCTATTAGAGTTTTCTTAATCTTGTAGTTTTAACTCCAACTGAGACTTATCTTTATTCAGCACGTGTAGGTCCTTCTGCATGGTGGTGACAATATCCTCCAGTGTTGAGACCAGAGCTTCTGCCTCTGTTACCCTTCTGGGAAGGTTACCTAAGTTTTACTCCATCTTTGTGAGTCTGCTGTGTAGTTGTGATATTTCAAATGCCTGTGCAGATTTAAGATCTCTTCTTTCTTGGAGGATAGTTATTAACATTTTCGGCATCAAGCTATCTTTTGGTCTGGTAGCTCTGTCAGAGTACTTAATTTATTTGATAAAACCTCTACCTCAGCTCTCTTCTGCAGTGGCTATTGTGAAACCTGAGTCTCTTGAGGCCCCGGACCTGTCGAGCGAGCGGAGGATGGTGTGTTTAAGTGAGTAAACGTACTCTCTTCTATGATCTCTATATGTTCAGCGGGTTTTGATGTTCCATCCGATTTTGGATGGGGGTGAGGTTTAGGCTTTGTTTGGGGCTGGAGCTGCGGCTGTTCGACTTAAGATTCCGGGGGCGTGGGTGTCGTTATGTAGTGCCTTCTGATGTTGTTGCACTCCCTGTGTAGCACGCACATCATTCTCTCCTGCGCGATCTTTCAGCTCCTTCAACTCCTCCCAATTCAACTGAGGGGTGCCAAATCTTGGCAACACCAATCTAAACTATAGCCCAACTAGACTATTGAAAAACAGCACCTACGTCTTACCTCATATTACACTCAGGTAAGGTACACTGGGGTAGAACTAGCTAGAAGCACCAGACGAGTATTCACATTTTACCCTGTGTTATTTATGTATGTATTTTTATAAATATATGTCATAGCTTCAAACCATGATATTGCAGTATTATTTTATCTTACTGATAAAGCTGTACGTATTATACTTCCCATACTGTCTTACAATTGTAGCAGTTCATATCTCTTGCACAAGAAAAAGGACTGTTGAATAAACCCTTTTTATTGAAACGCCCATCTACATATTCCTGTGTAAACTCTGTAGAAACTAAGCATACACGATTGACTAGGTAAACACAAGTAATTAGGTTTAATGTACTCGATAGAGCCATACTGACCTCAGTCCTATGTCAAAACTATAGTGTATATTATTCCAATGTGCAGAGCCTATCAGGGATATAGGAACTATCCCCCACATGCATCAAGCACTTTTTCATTCGCAAACGGTGCGATTCCTTAAAATCGGCCGTTTGCGAATGCAAAAGTGCTTTTTGGGATGCATGAAGCAATTTTAGAAATTGCAACATTGTTGCGAGTTCTAAAATTGCGGGTGCTTTTAAGAAGTCGCAGATGTGCGACTTCTTAAAAGCAATGCATCATCACTTTTGACAAGTGAAAATTCGCACTTAGGGTTCCAAATTTACCGAGTGGTTGAACCACTCGGTAAATTTGGAAAAAGTGTTTAAATTGCTTTAAATGTTTTTTTTTCAACATTCATGTTACGGACACACATGTCCTTAGGACATGTGTGTGTGCAACATGATGCGAAAAATACATTTCAGGGGTGCATGGGGGGGTCCTTTGGACCCCCCCCTGCACCCATGAAATTTTCTAAGTGCCACTCGCAATTTGCATTGACTCCTATGGGCCTTTTGGCCCATAGGAATCAATGGAAATTGCGAAAATTAACTTAAGAATTCGGTATTTCTTTGGGATTCGGTAAAAAATGCGATTTTTACCGAATCACGAAGAAATACCGAAAAAAATGATGCATAGCATTTTGCATTTCCTAAATAGCGATTCCTTAATTTTCGCTATTTGAGAAATGCAAAATCCTAGATTGATGCATGTGGGGGTAAACTACACCCTCAGCATCATCCTGGACTCCTCACTCTTAATGAACTGCCATATCAACACCTTCTCGTCCATCTGCTTCCACATGCTCTGCCTCCTTCAGGAGATTTTCAAGTGGATCCCCACTGAGTCCAGGAAAACGGTCACCCATGCACTCATCAGCAGCAGACTCAGCAAACGGCAATGCACTCTAGGCCGGCACCACCCATAAACTCCTAAAGAAACTGCAGAACATCAAGAATGCCTCTGCCAGACTAATCTTGAAAACCCCCCACAGCCATAACACCAGTCACCTGAGAGGCCTTCACTGGTTCGCGATCAAAAAAAGATTCACATTCAAGCTCCTCAAACACACCTACAAAGCCCTCCACAATACAGGACCTGCATACCTCAAGTACCCCCTTTCCTTCTATACACCCGCCAGACATCTCTGCTCTGCCCAACTCACCCTGGCCACCATCCAACGGATCCGCAAAATCTTGACTGAAGAAAGATTCTTCTCCTACCTTGCTGCGAAGACCTGAAACATCCTGCCTCTACATCTCAGGCAATCACCATCACTGCCTCAATTCAGGAAAGCCCTTTAGACCTGGTTCTTCAACTGAACCACAGACCCCCCACAGTCCCTTGAGAATCTATTGGGTGAGTAGTCATGCTTTACAAGAAATCTGTAAGATTGATTGATTGAATAGACTGTGGCCTGCCTCCACATGAAGGGCTGCATACCCCTTGTAGTTAGTCTGGATCCAGGGCTAGGAAGGCAGGGCATCTGTGACCTTCAAAGGCATGCGTCCAGAAGATTCCCCACACTAAAGGCACAAAAAATGGATCTCAGTCACCACCACTTCAAATCACTTCTGGGCCAGTGGATTCTCTGCCAGAAAGAAGGACTGATGTACTATTACAAGGACTTCCACTCTGCTGGACTGCTGCTCTAAAGGACCTGCAGCCCTGCTAGACCTCCTACCTCCTGCCCTCTTGGCTGGAGAAGAAGAACTGGACATGCAACTTCATCTTGAACCCAGTACCCCTGAGGGATTCAATAGGATAGTCTTCTGGCCTCCTGATCTAAGCCTCAGGGGCATCAAAGGCTCCCAAATAGCTCCTGAATGCAGCTGCAGTGAGTTCTTGGCCCTCAAGTTGTGCATATCAGGTCCTGGGCCCTTGATGTGGCTCAGTGGGCTCATAAATCAAGATTTTTGGATCTTTGCAACCATGAACGGGCCCATTCACACTGGAACCATGTCCCTTATGCTGAAATTCAGAGTGAGCCACTGCCACCCCATATCTTTGAATAGCAAGCAAAGACTGCTTGTTAGGGACCGCTATCATGCTTATCACTGCCGGCGACAGTCTCCATGCTCCCTCTCTAATGCAAATGGAATTCTTGGCACAAAACTTGAGTAGGTAAAACTTCAGCAGGACTAATTTAGGACTGTGTCCGACCCGCGCTCTAACTTTTGACTGTGGCCCCCTCTAGTGTGACCAGTAGCCGCAGTTGGAACTTTGTGCGTTTAGACACTATATTACAATTTATTCTTTAAGAACTCATATCTCCTACTTTTTTAAGTGTTGCACAAACACTTTATGCATGTGCCAAGCTACCAGAGGGTTGAGCACAGGTTCATTTAAGTTTTGCTTGTGCCTTACTCTGACTATGATTGCTGCTTGACCAGTGCTCATACCTGATTCAACCAGTAGCCACATTTCTAATAACTGATATAATATGTGAGGACAAAATGAGTGCATGGTGGGAGCCCAAGTTTTAGTTAGCTCACAGAATTACAACCGGTAAATATGAGTTGTTTTTTTTAAGCATTAGTTTTTATATAGATGCAGCACCTAACTTTACCGTCACTTTAAACTTTGTTTTTCTTTCAGTGAATTAAAAGGATTTTTAAAATGTAATCTCAGATGTGCTTTACCTTTCTATAAAGTCATGTTAATCTTTGTTTGTTGTCAGACCAATTCTGAGGTTTTTTTCAATGTAAAGTAAGATCTTACCATATCTAACTGTAATGTCACTTTAACTTTTGTTTTCTATAGTGAATTTCAGTTTTTTAATCATATTCAGTGAACTCTCTCACTGACTATAGCCTTTAGCCTGCAGTCTGGCCCTGTGTCCAACCCCTTGGGAATCCAACTCCATGTAGGTGAACAAACCCCAGTTACCCACCACCCAACAATTTCTTGTTTATTTTATTTGGTTTATTCACTGTAGTACTGCAATACTCCTGCAGTACCACAGCTCAAGCGTCACTTGTGGTGCCAATTGACTGCTCAGGCTTCCCTTACTGATGCCTGCACATTTAAATGGTGCCACTTCTCCTGTATAAATCCCTTGGTACCTTATGGGGATCATGCTGGGTTCTTTGGGAGTACGGTCGGCTGAAGCCATGAAAATTGTTTTTTCTATTTTCGACTGCAGGAAAGTCTCTCTGGGTCTGTCCTTTGAGTGCCAGGGTGTGTGGACATCCATACCCTGCCCACTTACATGTTGTTTTTAAGCAAGTTAAGGACACATGGACCAAGACTCAATGTCCTCCAATAGAGTGTAGATCATTTTTTTTCTTAATGTTCCATCCAGTCAATCAGATATAGGTCCCACAAGGTTGAAAATTACAGTCAGGAAAAAAGTCTGCTCTGTATCTTTAAAATTTGCTTAACTAATCTTCCAGGAATCACTGCAATTTAAATGCTAATTTTTTTTTAAAAAACAGCTTTTTGAATAAAGATCTAATGTACTGCCAAATATGGTGTAATTTCATTCGCCCATTTTTTTTGCATTTTTTTTCATCTCTCCTCATATTCCCCTGGGAATTAACATATGAAAACAACAGTGTTGCACTCCCTTTTTGTTGACCCTTCCCCAGGTAGATCACCCCTAAATGTTCCAGGAAGGAGCTAAGGTGGATGAAGTTTTGTTTAGAAAAGTTTGCTGAAGATTCATCTAATGGCACAAAAGTAATTGCCAAAACAAAAAATACTTAATATGGAAACTCTGAACTAACAACTACACATTTTGCAGTGATGACGACCACTGTATGTTTTATACACACCTAAAAACACACACCACACGCATTTAAATAAATATGTTCCAAGGCATGCATTTAAATATGATAATTGAGATTTAGGTGCTTTTATTTGATCTTGAAGCGTTCACAAATGGAAACAACATTTTGATAAAACCACTGCAAGTATCCTGTTAAATGGAAATGCTTCACTGAATCAAAGGAGAGAGGGAGGACTAGGTAAGCTAGTCTGAATCCCCGCTTTTATATATCAAAAATCAAGAAAGACTAGCTAGGTTTTTTACAAGTAAGACTCAATGGAGTACGTATGTCAAGGAAAACCAGTAGGTTTTTTAGAAAGCCCTCACCCACCAACCTAGTTGGTGGCATGCTTCATCATCGGGCCCACCACAGTGGCACCTAATGTGCCCCGGGTGTGCTTCGACGCCAGATTACTGCGGAGCTGGTATATTTACTGAGTGTGCAGTGTGGTGAGTGTGAAGGTGAAGATTAAAAAGCCATACAAAAATCCCAGCACCCGAGGGTAAAAACTATTTTAATAAACTGGGTATCTGTTGGCACATTAAAAGGCAGACGGACACGGTGGAGTATGGATTATGACCTCCAGTATCCTGTGTGGTCTACATGTTTCAGCCTGGCCTTTCTTAATTTAAAACAGGCTTTCCTCAGGACCAAGTGAGTATGTGTGGAATTACAAAATTAATTTACAGTGAGTGTTTTTGTTTTTATGTGTAGCACGCACTAAGGTGCTATATGGGTGAGAAGGGGATTCCCTCTCGCTTTGCTACATATAACATGAAAGGGGAGACAGACAGACGTACAGGGTAGAGTCATATTAGCATATTATTGCAAAAACAGTCGTCATTCCACCGTCTTATAAGGTGAGTGAGCGAACTATGCATGGCTAAAGTGTGGTCTTGTCAGTGGCAAGACTCATGTGATAGTTATCTAGAAGCCGGTTGTTGTGGTGAGCTAGAAAACGAGAATACCATTGTGAGGTTCAGGTAAGTGAAAGAAAATTATCCTCACACAGTATTTTGCTGTTCAAAGCCTCCTTGGGTCGCCTGGCAGAGAAAAAGACCCTAAAAGAAGGTTGTACTGGTTTACAAAAATATCCGACCTGTAAGGGAAGACCTCAACACCTTACCCCCATAGTAGCTGTAGTGCGCAGCCTCATTACTCACGAAACTGTCGATCTGGTTCCTCCTTGGACCTGTCGTCCTTCTGCGGCGCCCGGTTGTGAAAGGAGGGCTGGCCGAGCAAGTTTTTAAAGCCTCCGTAATTGCCTGCACCTGGGTCAGGGTAGAAATAGAGGGAGGGGTGCTCTTGCGCGAAAAGCGCCATGTCATGTAAGGTCTGCGCATGCTTGGGGGGGTAGTGGTCCCTATTCCGCGCGCGAGCCTTCGGTGTGTGGTGCTCCGCGCATGCGCGGAGGGGTAGCAGCTGTGTACAGCTACCGCGCATGCGCGGGGAAGCGTAGGAGCGCTCGCTGTTGCCAAGGACGCGCTAGTGTACATTATTGCTCATGGAGAGAGCAGGCAAAGGGGAATAATATAGTATAAGGAATTAAGATGGGAGGAATGAGATTTACAATTAAGAATTTGGATTATTGGTCGCTCAGTGTGAGACAGATTGGGTAATGCACAGCATGGTAAAGAAAAGGAAACATCATACATTAGGTAGTGAGGGCATTCCACGGTATGGAGTCGTTCAGCCCCTCAGTATGAGTGGATAGACGGTAAATCCAACGTTGTTCTTTTTGGAGGAAAGATATCTCCTAATGTATGATGTTTCCTTTTCTTTACCATGCTGTGCATTACCCAATCTGTCTCACACTGAGCGACCAATAATCCAAATTCTTAATTGTAAATCTCATTCCTCCCATCTTAATTCCTTATACTATATTATTCCCCTTTGCCTGCTCTCTCCATGAGCAATAATGTACACTAGCGCGTCCTTGGCAACAGCGAGCGCTCCTACGCTTCCCCGCGCATGCGCAGTAGCTGTACACAGCTGCTACCCCTCCGCGCATGCGCGGAGCACCACACACCGAAGGCTCGCGCGCGGAATAGGGACCACTACCCCCCCAAGCATGCGCAGACCTTACATGACATGGCGCTTTTCGCGCAAGAGCACCCCTCCCTCTATTTCTACCCTGACCCAGGTGCAGGCAATTACGGAGGCTTTAAAAACTTGCTCGGCCAGCCCTCCTTTCACAACCGGGCGCCGCAGAAGGACGACAGGTCCAAGGAGGAACCAGATCGACAGTTTCGTGAGTAATGAGGCTGCGCACTACAGCTACTATGGGGGTAAGGTGTTGAGGTCTTCCCTTACCGGTCGGATATTTTTGTAAACCAGTACAACCTTCTTTTAGGGTCTTTTTCTCTGCCAGGCGACCCAAGGAGGCTTTGAACAGCAAAATACTGTGTGAGGATAATTTTCTTTCACTTACCTGAACCTCACAATGGTATTCTCGTTTTCTAGCTCACCACAACAACCGGCTTCTAGATAACTATCACATGAGTCTTGCCACTGACAAGACCACACTTTAGCCATGCATAGTTCGCTCACTCACCTTATAAGACGGTGGAATGACGACTGTTTTTGCAATAATATGCTAATATGACTCTACCCTGTACGTCTGTCTGTCTCCCCTTTCATGTTATATGTAGCAAAGCGAGAGGGAATCCCCTTCTCACCCATATAGCACCTTAGTGCGTGCTACACATAAAAACAAAAACACTCACTGTAAATTAATTTTGTAATTCCACACATACTCACTTGGTCCTGAGGAAAGCCTGTTTTAAATTAAGAAAGGCCAGGCTGAAACATGTAGACCACACAGGATACTGGAGGTCATAATCCATACTCCACCGTGTCCGTCTGCCTTTTAATGTGCCAACAGATACCCAGTTTATTAAAATAGTTTTTACCCTCGGGTGCTGGGATTTTTGTATGGCTTTTTAATCTTCACCTTCACACTCACCACACTGCACACTCAGTAAATATACCAGCTCCGCAGTAATCTGGCATCGAAGCACACCCGGGGCACGTTAGGTGCCACTGTGGTGGGCCCGATGATGAAGCATGCCACCAACTAGGTTGGTGGGTGAGGGCTTTCTAAAAAACCTACTGGTTTTCCTTGACATACGTACTCCATTGAGTCTTACTTGTAAAAAACCTAGCTAGTCTTTCTTGATTTTTGAAATGGAAATGCTTCTCATGAGTCATCTGATTGAATAAAGGCCCCTTCCCCTCTGTAGCATCCTACCAGCACCAGGTACTAGCCAATAACCACGCCTCACACAGAGACTCATTTTACACATCATAATTCCGTTGTGTGTAAGTCAGAACTCAACATTGTATGCCTGCCTTCAGCTTATCTCCCCAATGCTTACATCACAGGCCTATAGTGGACAGTGGGAACAAAAAGGTAATAGCCAATAACCATGCCACACATGGAGAGTCATTTTATCCATCTTTATTCTGCTACATGTAAGTCAGAACTCAAAATGCTATGCTTGCGTTCAACTCACCTCTCCAACACTTACATCACAGGCCTATGGTGGACAGTGGTGCATTGCTGTCCTATCCTCCTGCACTGGCATCATTTTGGCAGCTAAGCAGCAACACAGGCATCCTTGCACCATGCTGCAAGTGTGCCTGTGTTGTAGGCAGGATTGTTCTGGAGCAGGAAGGGACACCTTCCTGCACAAAAGCAATCCAGAGAGGTGTTTTCCTCTTACCTGGGAGGCATAAGATTTTGGTGCCTTCCCAAGTTTATACATCCTTGTAAATCCAAGAATGCGTCAAATACTATGGGAGTTGTGTGGGAACACCCACCACAACGCCCATGGAATGCCTCACTTGTACAGAGTAAGGCAATGCAGCGGTTTGTGCTGCTTTGCTTTACTCCAGATTTATGAAGACAGCCAAATCCAAACATAGTGACTATGTGTGGCTTCATAAATTTGACTTAGAGGCTTGTTTCATGCATATACCATTTTGCGTTGTGCCAACATAATGCAAGCCTCTCTCAAATATGTCCTTAAGACTCCATATATGTTTAGCTAAAAGTTACAATGTTTTCAAAATAGATAAATAGGCAAATAAAAAAATAAATAAAAACACGAAATAAATAGATGAATAAATACACACATTATTATTGATATGATTACAGTGCTTAAGTTAAGTATTGTGGTGCCTGAATCTCACGTCCTGATCAGGTCACCGGAAACCGGGAACTGGCAGTCAAAATGTCAGTGATCTGCACAGGTGAGGTGGAATTATCGGCAGACACAGAGTCATCCACAGTCTGTCGGAACACAGTGTCTACATTGTCATTGATGTTTGGTGAGTGATGGACCACATTTTGAAAACTAAGGGAATCTCTCACAAGGGACTTCCCAGGAATTAGGGCAGTCACCAGGAGTCCTTTGATTTTAGTAATGGTAAAGGGTTGAGCCGCAAAAGGAGCATCAGACTTTCTTTTTCTGTGTTGTCTGCCAAGCGCTCAATCTCCTCTTGTAAAAGTGACATCTTTTACATGACGTTATGTGCCAGAATATATTTTCATCTTTTGTTTACGACCAAAGCCTTTAGCATAAATGTATTCCTCATTCTTTTATCTGAGGTTGATCCGTTTGGGGCAACTTAGTGGTCATGGCTCTTCTAAATATGAGAGTTGCAGGGCTTTACCCTGTCATTGAGTGAGGGGTTGAATGGTAAGCTCAAAAAGTTATGTTCAAAACAATTTTGAGGTTGAGCTTCTACAATGCAGCATGCTAAATAACTTTCTTTGGAGTACTCACAAACCGTTCTACCAGACCGTTAGCTTGGGGTCAAAAAGGGGTGCTTTTTTGATGATATATATTCAGGGGCGATTTTTGAAAGTCTTTGAATTCTCGACTTTTAAATGGTGGACCTTTCTCAGATTTTAAGATTGCAGGCACACCCCATGTCACAAAGATGTTACTGATTTTTGAATAACTTTTTCATGTGTAATGGATGAAAGGTCTTCTACCAAAGGAAAACTGGAGTATTCATCAAAAAAAAACTAGAAGATGATGTTCATTCTCAACAGGACCAACAAAATCAACAACAATTTTCTCCCAAGCCTGATATGGCTATTCTGACATGTTCAAAGGGTGCTGAATGACTTTCAGATGAAATACAGTAGTTTATGTGACAGGTCATCAACTCTTTTTCAACCCTTTCAGTGAGATACGGAAACTAGACTCGATCATGAAGATCTCCCTTAGTGCCAACGATTCCTCGATATCCCTCATGGGCGACGTCGATCACTGGTGGTCGGAGACTTCTTGTGAAATAACAATTCATGGGTCACTGAAAGTTTCTTTCTTATATTTTTTAACTTCAAATACTCATTGTCATTAATGAGGGGTCTAGAGTGCTAGTTCTATGACTTATGATCAAGAATGTCTTTTAACTTTCATATGTCATTATCTTGGCTGATGACTGTGTCAATTTGTACTAAAGAGATGGCAGCTGATGCACTCAATTTGACAATAAAATTGATGTACAACTCCTTGGTCTGAAATGAGGTACCAGGGCATTGTAATAGCACTCCTGATAAATATTCAGCAGGGTTCTGAACTTTCCCTAGATGATGAAGAATTGTGTAGTTGTATTCTTGTAACCTCAAACCACAACATTCAATTCTAGGAGGCGTTTTTGCTATGGGATTGCCGAATATTGTCAACAGTGCTTGATAATTAGTCAGTACTGGAAACGGCCTTCTGTAAAGAAACACATAGAAATATTCACAAGACAAAACCACTTTCATATTTTTTTTCCAGGTTGCGAGTAAGCACGTTTCATTTATGACAGGCTTTTGCTGGCGTATGCCATGGTATGTCTCCTGTCATTTGACTGTCCGCTGTGCTATGCAAGGATTGCCACTAACACAACAAGGTTAGCATCAACTAAAACCTCTGTATAAAGTTGGGGATCAAAGTGTGTTATTTCAGTGACATTCTCATAAGCTTGTTAGATCTTTAGGAAACTCTTCTCACATTCTCGCGGCCAATAAAAAGACACATTCCTTTCTGTCAGTTCTCGTAACAGTGAACTGACTGTAGCAAAGTCTTGTATGCATCTAGAACAGTAACCGGCTACTCCAAGAAATGATCATAACATAGACATGTCTTGTCAGGGATTTACAGTAGACAGCACTTGTACTTCAGCTGAATCAGGTTTCATACCCCATCAGAAAAGACATGGTCAAAGAATTTCAAGCTTTTATTGTGTCTTTGCAAAAGTTCAGCAGCCATCGGATACATGAAAACTCAATCGCATGTAGCAAAACAATTTATTATGCCTAGAAAACTTTTTAATGTACCTGGAGTTTTCTTCAAGCTCCAATTGATAATATCTTTTATTTAGGTCATGCTGGGAGAAGAGCTTTGCACCATTCAATTGAGTTATTATAACAGAAATGTGCAGCCCACAATGTCTTTCTCGCTCAATTGCACATGCGTACAGCTCCTTCACAGTCTCCTTTAGGTACTATTCATTGGTAAAAGACCATGATGTCAGACCAGTGGAGCGTTCAAATATGTCATGTTTAAGCAACTAAATAAGGTTTTTTTCAACAGCTTCTTGTAAGTGAAATGCAAATTGTCTGTGCCTTTGAACAACGGGATGAACATCCTCATTTATGTGTAACTTTACTTTTATTGTTTTGAGTTTTCCTAGCCCATGAAATAATGAAGGATATTGATTTGCAATTTCATGATGAGCATTCATATTGTATTTCACTGCTATCCGTCCCAAATCAGCAGCAGTGTTGAAACTTTGCAGGCAGGCATTTGAAGCTGTAACTTGAAGTACATCCAGGCACTTGTACCACAGTTTACTTATGTTTCATAATTCCTACAAATAAACCTTCACTCTTTAAGGGTGTTGAGGCAGCCCATGTCTATAGGTTAGTGTTAGACTTTGTAAGTTGTGATAATGGAGATAATTCTTGATGCTTCTCCTCAGGCATGACATTTATCATTGATGGTTTTGGCAACCCATTTATTTTTAGAGTGATCTTCGTACAATGTTTGAATGTTTGTGGTGATTTTTCATGTCGATTATTCTTGGCCATGGATTTTTCCTCACATTCGACCAGTCCCACATGTGCATGCCATTTTGAAGTAAACATTGACATTGTACAATTGACATTGTCACTTTCACTGGAAACGGATACTGAGGAACTCTTTGTTGATGATTTAGACAACATTCGACTTTGTTTGGTGTCAATTTGCCTCAGTTGGTGTGACCTGCTTAGCCATAGCAATTGTACTGCACCCGGTTTGTATGCATGCAGTTTTTCTGCAAGCAGTTTTACCGGCTCATCTAATTGCTTGAATAATACATATGCTTAGACATGCCAAATCAACTGGAAATGACATATAAACACAAGAATTGCCTCCTTTCCAGATTCTCAAGTCATTGCCACAGTAGCCTACTGACATTTGTTTGAGGACAAATGTCAGGACTTTGTTCCTCAGAGCAATCTTCTGCATATTTTCTTCTGAATTATAGCTCCTCAGAGGATCAAACAATGTACATTCAGTGAGCCTGAATAACATGTGCTTGCACCGGAGGTAGTCAGAGATGAGGCATGCCACATTGGGGCATTTAGTGTTCAAGAGCAGTGGCAAAACAAAATATGCAAAAAGCACTATTGATGGACAGATGACAGAGAAAAGATACCTATGAGGAACTTGCTCCCAAACTCAAGGTATCTCTTTAAGAGGAATCTGTTTGCTGTGTTATCAATTTAACCAGAATTTTGGGATTTGCCATAAGAACAGAACCTGTAGGTGTAGAGGAACCAGGACAGTGACATACACCAAAATACTGTATATGTGTATACGTAAATACAAAACATAGACCTACATGACATGTAAAGACAGGTTTGCAAGATATCAAACAAATGACATGTAAGTATTATTGGCCCGCTATTAGTTTTGCACCACAACTACCACATGGATACCGCCCAGAGTCAAAGTATCCCAAAGTAGTCAGTGCCACTATTTCTACAAAAACGCAGACAATGTCCTTCAGTCGACCAGGTACAACTCCATCAGTGGCCTCATGTACTGTGGCTAATACAACTCCTTCAGCATCTCCCACCACAGCTGACACCAAGCCATCCTGCCTTTGTAGTTGTGACCAGTGCACAAACATTGTTTGACACATCCACAACTGGCACAGTCTCTGATACCCAAATATATTTGTTGGCCCACAACCTAGAGTGTTAGGTGTGCCTGCCCATTTCTGAATGGAAAGTGGAGGAGGAGGATAAGAATACGAGATACATGAAGAGGCATACATAGAGTGGAGCCCATTTCCAGAGATACAGGCTGTGTCAGTTTGTGTTCCACTACCTTTCACCATCATCTGCGTAGTCACATCTTGGCGCAGGTTTCCCAATTAGTTGCTGATATGGTAGAAGATCATTCTTCAATCTAGAAAAATTCAAAAGACTCCACAAATGTGATAATCACGTTGAGAATTTGGATGGGGAATCTGTGTGACAACAGAAGTTAGATGGTGAGGCCCCAACAATAGCAAAACAGAGCAGTAACGCCATTGCATACAGTTGTGATCCAACATGAAGTCTGCCAATATTTGTTGGACATTGATGAACAGAGAGCTAATCAAAGTGTCCCTTGTCCTTGTCAAATTCAAGTTCCTATTTGTAAAGGGGCGAAATAAATGGGATATCTAAATAATTGACCAGGAGATAACTTTTTGTAAGATCATCAATCTACATCACTTGTGTGTGTGTGAATTGTGTTTTGTACCCTATAAGTTATATATTTATAAAAACTGTAACAAAAGTATACAGCCGTTTTTGCTTGTTTTGATTTTCTTGATATATTCAGTTTTTGATTAGTGTAATTGATTTGTGTTATTTATATATTTGAGGCCACTAATTAGGGGACTCAGAATAGATTGTGTTAAATTGAGTTTAATTATTTGTTTGAAACAAAATCCCTTGCAGTCACTGTTATCTGATAGAAATATTCCAGTATCCTAGCCTCCAAGGGTGTATTGGGTTGCCCAACCTGCTCAATTGTATCCTTGTCAAATGAAGCATGCAGCCTCACACAGATAACTGAGAAGTAAAATCAGCAGCAATGTGACAGAAAATAGAGTCATCAGACTAGGTAGTGTCTGCTTCTCGAATACACTCAGCATGCAGCTCAGGGCAAGGTGGGCCAAGGCCCTGCTCCCACTTGCAGTGATCTGGTAAAACACAAGACAGCAGGTTTACCTGTATGAAGGTTATTGTATGCAAGAGGAGACACAAAGGCAAATATTTTCACATAGCCATCTCTCCTGATCTTATTTGCTGTGGCTGTATAGGACATTGAATATTTATTTGAGACAGGTGAGTGTCGATCTCAAATAAGCGCAATCCATGTCAGAGTGCCACCACTAAATAAACTTCTGCTTAATCCTTTGGTGGCTTGGCACAATAGCAGTCAGGCTTATCTTAGAGGCAATGTGTAAAGGATGTATGCAGCACTCAAACAGTACTTTAAAACATGACCCAAGAAAAATCCCAACCAAATAAGAAAAATAGAGTTAATTTTAATAAATATAATGAAAACAAAATGACAAATCCAAATAATAGAACCGGTGTTATGAGTTTTTAAGTTTTCACATTTTACATTCTTACCTTTTTCAGCTAAAAATAATACCAAGAAGCATTAAGGGCACCAGGGTATCTGGTTGCACTGAACTGGGTCAAAGTCACAAATTCATTTCAGCTGTGATGAAGAGTGGGTCGTAGACAGGGACCAGGTTCATCCCAGTGAAGCGTTTAGCTTCTCACGGTCCAAGTCCACTCGAGGAGCCTCTGCCCGTGCTTCGCATTGGTGGAACTGCAAGGGCATCATGGTCAGTGCTAAGAGTCCAAAAATTCTGCATTTTCATCTGTAGTTGAATCTTTGCACTTTTGAAGGAGGAGCAGTACACTCTGATATCAGTCAATGATCCAGGACATGGTAGGGCACCTCTTGGAGTGCAGCAGAGACCAGCAGCGGGGCCCATGCAAGTTTAGTTGATGCAGGTCACCTGGGCAGTTGCAGGAAAGGCTTATGGAAGATTGTTGTGTCCCTGGAGCTCAAACAGGATGTCAAACGACTGACACTTGAAGTGACTTCTGGGTATCCTGGACTCAACGCATGCAGGTATAGTTTTATTTTCCATGTAGGAGGGTAGTCCTTCTCCCCAATCTTCCACAGACCCAGGGGTGTTCTGATGAGAGGTTCTGAGGGTGCCACTTTTATAACCTTTGTAGGCCTATGTGTTGGGTCACTCTTTGGATTACTCTCAAACTAGTTCTGGTCAGTTCTGTTCTATCCCAGGGTTTGGCTCAAAACCGTCTAGGGTAACAGAAGGCAGGCAGCTAAGGTGTCAGACAAACAACAGCAAAGGTGCACCACAAAAAATGAATCAGTTGGTATAAACGATATTAAAGTAACCATCAGAAGAAAATTCCTCAGAGATATTTAGAGTTCTTCTTTCAATCTTTATTTTTCAATCAGTATAAAAGCACAAACAGCCGACGCGTTTCGTCCCAACATGGGACTTCTTCAGGGCTTATGAATTGGTTGGACGTCGCATGTGGGAGTAAACTTGTGAAGCAGCGTGGTCCTGGGGTAACCTTCCAGGCTTGTGTGATCCTGTTCTCTATTATATTGCTCCGAGGCTGAGTATTTAATTAGGTTTCTAGGCTGAGTCTGAGAAAGAACTGGTTTGGGACTGGGGGTCCTATTCGTCCATTGGGAGAGGGAGTGGGCACTGTGTCCCAGTAGGCCGTTCTTAATATATCGGCCGGCACCCATCCACAGCCCTCGACCCGGAAGAACACCCGTGGCGACGTCGTGCACGGTGTTGATGGGTGCCATTCAGTGTGCACACAACCCCTTCAATTAAACTTAAGGGCAAGGATAGCTCATGGGGGTAGAGTAGTCAGGTGCTTATCTCAGGTAGGGTCCATCATTTATTCAGTCTTCCAGCTAAGGTGTCAGATGCATTCACAGAGCAGACAGTTTCTGAAGTCACAGCCCTCGGGTTACCCTTTGAAGCTCAGCCAATACCTGAGTGAAACCCCCAGGGCCATCCTGCTTGGGAGAGGAACACCCTTCACCACACCCAAGGCCATTAGTTCCCTCTCGTGCCCCTAGACACTGGCAGAAAAGCACATTTGATTTAGGGAGAAAATGCTAAATTCCTAAAAGTGGTATTTTAAGATAGTAGCTTAACATCCAACTCTCTCTATCTGCTCTAATGTAACAAGACATGTCAGTCTAAGGGAGGGATATTCTTCCTACAGTGAAAAATGACAGTAGGAGTTTTTCACTTTGAGGGCATGTAAAATGTAAGGACATATGGCCTACATTTACTATGCACCCTGTGCTATGAGCCTACCCCTGTTCATATATAAGTATTAAAAGGGAAGATTTGGGTCAGGAAGAGGTTTATTTTTCCAGGTCAAAATGGCTGTTTACAACTACTACAGGCTGAAGTGGCAGGCCTGGGACATGCTTACAGGGCTACTTCAGTAGGTTTAATGTAGAGGCCCTAGGTACATGTAGTACTATATACTAGGGATAGTAAATTAATTAATCCAATGATGTATATACCAATTTCACAATGTTTAGAAGTGATAGCAAGAGCACTTTATCATTGGTTAGCAGGAGTGAACCGTCCTAAAAGCCAACCAATATTGAGTTAGCACAGGAAGCGAAACTCTAGGGTAACCCCGCAGAAAGGGTCCAGAGGACTCAGTTGCCTGTTAGCTCCTGTCAAGCAGATGTCGCAGAGATCAAGGTGAGACAGCGTATTGAGACCCTCGCGGGTGAGTAGCCGCGCTTAACAATCACTGAATGATTGATTGTCATAAAGAAATTGTATCCTGTCCTGTCCTGCTGCTGCCTTTCCCTGTATATAGTGAAGACATAAATCAGAATTTAGAAGAGGGCCGTATATGATGCCGCTTTTTATCATAAGATCATTTTGGAAGAAGGCAAAGAGTTGTGTGTTTTTTGCAAACATGCGCATGTCTCAGAGTATGCTCATGTGTCTGAGTGAATGAATATGCATGCAGCATCTGCAATGGCTGTTGATGTTTGTTGGGGGGATTTCTGCAGCCTGTGGCTATATATTGCAGACCTGTTGCCCTGCAGCCTGTTGACAAAACTCAGGTTATCATTGGTAGAGTGATGGCACATTCTTTACATATTGTGAACAATTTGACTATCCATGTAACCCTAAATCTATTCCTAACAAACCTCTGGCTTTCCCTGGAATAATAAGGGTAAAATCTTGACATATTGTGAGCAATTTCTGCAATAAAGCTATAAGCCATGGCTTACTTTTGAAATTAATGACACAACTGTAGGTGTCCATGGAATAATGTTGGCAAATCCTTAGCACAGTGTGTGTATTCTTTGAGTAATGTGGTGGCACTTTAATTTTGATGCCTCTCAATATGCATTATTATGGTTAGGATTAATATAATAGTGCATATTCCTGTGATATTACTGATATTACTGACCCTGCTACATATTTGTGACATATTGTGAAAATCTCACCATTGATTATACTTTTTACAATGCCAGGTGCCACATGATGGGTGTTGGACTTGGTGCTTTTTGCAGGGTTATTCCCAAATGTTTTGCTTTCCTCCAGTATTTGTCTGGCCCTCTTATTGTGGCTGTTAGGACTCTAGGCACCTTATCACTGCTAATCATGTTAACACGCATATGCCCTCTCCTTTAAAACATTGGATGATCGCATTAAACCTGTTTGGCATATTTAATGTACTGATAAGTGCCTTGTACAGTAGTATACCAAATTTCCATGAAGTGGCGGCTGATAAGGAATGGGGGTCGGAGTGACAATGTTTTAAAAAAGAAAGAAAACTTACCTGCAGTTGCGTCACAGCTGCCACCTCTCCTCCAATGCAAGAAGCACCCTGACTCCCCTAAGCCAATCGCAGAGCTGCAATGCAGCGTTGTGAGTGGTCTGAGTGCCAAGGGTCGGCTATCAGATGTGAACAAGTAGCCTGTGCATGTTCCTCACCAGGCTGGGCATTACAGCCTGGTGGGGAAGATGCAAGTGAGTATAAGTACAGAGGATCTGACCCCTTGTTTTTTGGAACTGCATGGAAATTGTAACCAGTTGATACAGTCTTGAGGTACTGGGCCAGAGGATTTCTATTCTGCCAGGAAAACCACCACTTGGACTTTGCTTTGCTGAGCTGACATGCCTGCCTGCTTGGCTGCCAGAGAGACTGCCACTTTGCTGAAGAAACTAGTGTGCTGGCCTGCTTCTTGCCTCTCTGTTCTCATGCCCAGAGCTGTGACTGCGCAGCAGAGGCAATGTAACTCTGTGTCCATCCTTGCCAGTCACCTGCACTTAGCGCGGGAAGAGTGCTTTATCTGGAATTGGAGTTTGCCTTCAAAGAGAAGCGCATTGTGAGCACTTTATTCTATTGATTTCTTATCCCATGTAGCACATGTTGAGTGCTTGCTTTTATTTAATGACATAGTGCATTCCGAGCACTACCCTGCTATCTAGATCGGCAAGCAGAGTTGGACTTTCCAGCGGGCAGTAAACTGTGAGCTGATGGGACTGCGTAATCCCAGCTCCAGAGGTCTTTCGATGGGTCTGCAGCGCAAAGCAGAGGGTCAAAAGATCCGCCTCCACCATCCAGGTACTGTCAGGGGCCTGATCAGGAAGCCCTCATACCTTCATGAGCAGCCCGGCTTCGCTTTTGCAGGATCGACAGCGGTCTAAGTGGCACCAGACCTACTACAATCTCAGGGCAGCTTTGTGCTGTAAAAGGCTGCTTTGGTTAGTGGTTGCCCCGTATGTTCACAGGCACCTTGTTCCCAAGGCCGATTCCTAAAGTTGGTACCTACCCACTCCTCACAGGCTAAACCGTACCTTGGGGTCACGTGTTCCTAGGAGTGCTGGCATTATAGGGCGAATCGTCAACAGAGACCCGAGGCTCCTATTCTCAGAGAACTGCCTGAATTACTGTAACTCCTTAGTGGATGTACAGGGGATCCTGTGCCCTATGTTTTGGTGTAATTTGCCATTCTACACATAAAACCAATCAGGGATTTCACTCAATCAGGGATTTATAGAGCACACTATTCACCCTCAGGTGTCTCAAGGCGGGAACCTCCGAGGTCATCTGAAAAGCCAGGTCTTGAGGTCCTTTCTGAAGATTTGCAGTGTAGGGCTTCATATGATGCTGAGGGGGAGTTTGTTCCAGGTCTTAGCCGCAATGCAAGAGAAGGATCCGCCCCCTGATCTGGCTCTGTGGATGCAGGGTACTTCGGCAAGGGTTAGGTTGGCAGAGCGGAGGTTTCCTTTGGGGCTTGGAAGGAGATTCTTTCATTGAGGTATTGGGGTCTGGAGTTATGGAGAGCTTTTTAGGTGTGTGTGAACAGTTTGAAGGTCACTCTCTTTTTGACGAGGAGCCAATGGAGGTCATGAAGGTGCTGGATGATGTAGTTGTGTCGTGGGATGCTCAGGACAAGTCTGGATGCAGCGTTCTGGACAGTCTGGATTTTGCAAAGGAGTGTTTTGTTGATTCCGGCGTAGATTGCGTTTCTGTAGTCCAGCCTGCTGCCAAATAGTGCATGGATGATTGTCTTCCTGGAGTCAGGGGGTATCCATTTTAAGGTCTTGTGGAGGGTATTGAGGCATGTGGAGGGCACAGCGTTGATCTGACAGTTCATGATGAGTGAGGAGTCGAGTATGAGGCTGAAGTTGCAGGCGTGGTCCATGGGGGTGGGTGAGTTTCTGAAGGCCGGGGGCCACAAGGTGTCATCCATCCCATGTGGAGGGGGTGGATCCGAAGATGAGGACTTCTGTTTTTTCAGAGTTGAGCTTTAGGCAGCTTCTGCTCACCCAGGATGAAACACCCAGCATTCCATCCTGGAAACTGTTTTGTATAGGTGAGGTTCTAATTACAGCACTCCAAATAATTACATTCTTTTAGTCTTTATCTGCGTATTGCACAAATGAACATACATGCTATTGTCAACAGTAGAGTTTAGAAGACGACACACAGTTTAAACAGTATAAGGGCAGATTAGTGGTCCAATGTAGAGTCAAGAAAAGGTCCTCTTCAGATAGCGTTATTTTATGTTTTCTCCTTTATTCAAATTTCATAAAAAGACAAGTTTTCCCATCATAAACATCGCCAACACGTGTTTCGTCTCCCACAGAGACTTCATCAAGGCTGGAATAATTAAAAATACATGTGTATTACAATCCATATATAAACACATAAAATACATTAGCAGTACAAGAACAATATATACAGAACGAATGTCTGACAAAATATCGAAAACTAGAATATCGAAGTACAAAAATATCGGAACAAAATTATCGATGTCAAAAATATCGGGATCCTATACTTAACTATATATCTACACAAATATCGATTTTTTAATATCGACATACAAAAATATCGTGTACTTTTATATCGACCACATTTATATCGGAAAACAAAAATATCGCAATCTGCAAAATGTAATGACACTTACAAAAATATCGAAATCAAAAATATCGTGAACATAAATATCGGATTTAAAAATATATCGACTTTTGTTAACCTTTTCTTTACATAATTAAGGAACGCTTTATATGTTTTCACATCAAAAATAACATACAACACTTTTATTTCTACTATACAAACACCATAAAATCAAATATTTTTTTAAATCATTTAAAAATATGTCACCTACACATATAAAATTATTCTATGGTACTGTGTATACTTTTCAAATTATTCTTTGATTTTATATTCTAATACTAATTAATGTCAACAGAAATTCAAATCTACTAACTAACCAATCAGAAGCCTAATTTTTTAAATGAACCAATAGTAAAGTAATTACTACTGACACTCCCCTATATAAGCAATGAAAACGTAAGCACAAACTACTTGCCAAAAGTCACAGAAGGAGATTCATCTCTATCAGAATTGCTGCCCAACAAGTAGAAGAACGAGAGTGAAAACCTACTATTACATCTACTAAGTAAGTAAATAAAATATATCCTGCATTATTTTCTATTTGTATTTACTTACCTGCTAAATACCCAGTGGCCCTTTGCTATTCATACTACTTTACATTCTAAATAATGATATAAAAATATTTTTTTTAGATACTACCACTACTGATAATTGTACTCCAAATAATTGTGAACAAAAGATAGGAATACAGAATCAGAAAATTATGTAAGTAATTTGACATTGTTTTGTTTTATGCACATTAATCTAAAAACCCAGAAATAATGACTTTTGCACACCATCTTTTTATTTTTCTATAGATTCTGCTACAGAAAACTGCACTAATACAGAACTAAGGCTACAGTACTACATCTATAATCCTTTATATTAAGTAAGTACATAAAATAGAAAGTGCTTCATTTGCTAGTAATACTTAATTACCTGCTAAATAACCAGTACCCCTTTGCTATTCATTGCAGTGAACATGCTAATAAATTATCTGCTAGTATTTGTTTAAGAGACCACAAGGACAGATTATTTTACTCTAAATAACTGTGAACAAAGCATAGGAATACTGAAGCCAAAATATATTTAAAGAATGGCACATTGTTTCATTATGTCCACATAAATCTAAACACAATGAAATAATCATTTTTCGCCCACATATTTATTTTTCTATATAGATTATACTACTGAAATCTGCTTTACTACAGAACTGAAAACATCAGAACTATATCTAAAATACTTTGTCATAAGTAAGTACATGAAATAGAACATGCATATTTCGTACTCCTAATGATTTTCATGCTAAATACCCGGTGGCTCTTTGCTATTCATAGTACTTAACATCCAAAATAATAACATATTATTATTTTTTTAGATACTACAACAACGGAATTTTCTTCTCAAACTAAGTGTGAAGAAAGCATAGGAACACAGAATCGAATAACTATGTAAGTTAAGTTACATTGTGTAATTTTGTGGTCAAACATCTAAAATCTTACAAAATAACAGTTTTCCTCAACATATATTTTTTTCTCTGTAGATTCGACTTCTGAAAACTGCACTCCTCATTAACTAAAGACCCCAGTAGTATTTCTAAAATACATTTTAGTAAGTAAGTATTATGCAAATGCAATAAATGTGTGAAAACAATTCTAACATTTCTAACTGTTGTAATAATTTTCTATGACATATTCTTTATTTACAGAGCAAACACAGTGAATAGATATACAGACAACATACAGAACTTCACATTCTAAACAGCAGTAAAACTAATAACTAAGTAAGTATATTAAATGACATATTTACCACATGTTTCAAAAAACCTACCAACATGGTGAGTAAAGTAACTCATATGTTCCTTATTTTTTATAGATAACACTACAAAGTATTCTACAGAAGTTGAAGAAAGAATTAGACCTGCCAAATACCAACAACAAAAATTATGTAAGTATCTTCACAATGTGAATAATGAAGACACATATTTGTAGTAAAAATGAGCTTTATAATTGCTAATTTACCTAAACATTAATAAATAATATACTACTTTCATATTTCTCTGACCAGCTACAACAACATCAAAAATATTTATCCTCAACTAAAGAAACAAGAAAGTCCAAAGTTTAGCTGTACATTGTAAAACACGTAAGTATAAACATTCCTACTTATCACTAACATAGATTATTGATCACATTTAAATTGATATTAACTATTATATATATTTTATAGATATACACAGTACAAAATGACCGAAGGAGCCGAGTTTGTGACCAGCCAAAAAGGAAAATTATTGTTATGCTACATGGGTTACACGTACACACAGGAAAAACAATATGGCATGAAAGTGAATTGGAAATGTTGCAAATATTATTCCAACAAGTGCTACGGCAGAGCAACAACAAAAGAAGCTACAGTACTATATACTAGGGAACATAATCATCCACCTAATATTACAGAAATAGAAGTCAGAACAGCCATGGAAAGTATAAAAGAAGCTAGTACTGGATCCCAAAAGCAAACTAATGTAATTTTGAAAGAAGCCATTCCAAAAATTCCCAAAACAGCCTCCACCCAAATGCCAAACATCCTATCATTAAAAAGAACAATAGCACGGACCAAAAAAGCGACAACTTCTTCAACACCATGTCCTAGAACATATCAGGATATTAGTTTTAGTGCTAACGAAATAATAACTTTAAATAAACAACCCTTTATAATTTATGACAACGAAAGCAATGATAATAGACTAATCATTTTTGGTACCAGTATGAATTTAGTGAAACTGCAGCAAAGCCAATATTGGATGATGGATGGGACATTTAACATCTGTCCCAAACCATTCTTCCAATTATACACCATACATGGCCTCTATCACAACTGCAATATCCCTTTATTATATGCACTATTGCCTAACAAAAACAATTCTACTTATATGGAATTATTAAATGTCATAAAACAAAAAACCAATGATTTCTCTCCGGACAAAATAATTCTTGATTTTGAGCATGCAATGCTCTCCACTATTCTAAAGATCCACCCACATACCTCCATTCAAGGGTGCTATTATCATTTCAACCAGTGTTTATGGCGACACCTGCAAAAAACTACCCTAAGTGTCGAATATGCTACAAATTCTTCTTTTGCTTTTCAAATAAAAAAACTTATAGCACTTGCCTATGTCCCTACAACAGATGTAGCTGAACATTATAATATTATCATAGACAGTCCATTTTATAAACAAAACGAGGCTCGATTAACTCCTTTTCTTGATTACTTCGAGGACACCTGGGTAGGCAGACTCCACAGATCTGGGCACAGGAGAAATCCTAAATTCCTTATTCCCTGGTGGAATGTGTACCATAGTACCCTTAACGGGGAGTCAAAAACTAACAATGCCGTTGAAGGTTGGCACAATGCATTTGTCCAATCAACTGGCAGAAGCAAACCTAGTCTCGAAAAATTCATAAAATGCCTACAAAAAGAACAGAGCTATCACGAATTCCGAATGGACCAATCTGTTACCGAAATTGTCCCTAAAACATCCAAGCAAAATAAACAAATGCACAAGTACCTGGAAGAGCAGGTTAAACTGTACCCTAATACGAAAGGCATAGAATACCTAAACATCATAGCCAAAACACTACTGTAAATAAAGCCGAAACTGTTATTAAACACCAAAAGTAGCACCTAAATATGTGAAAAAATGTAACGTGAGCTTTTAAAGTATTTAATGTATGCAATATATAATGATATTATTTTAATATATGCACACATTAAAACAAAATAATAAGTTAAAATCAATTCCGTAATAAATATGACATTACCCACCCACAAAAAAAAATAGAATGCAAACACTTACCAATTTAGTTCTCTATCCAAGAACGTCCATGACAACCAAAGTAATCCAGGTAGAGCAAAAGTAACCCAAAAAAAAATGTAAAAATACAACTGTTCCACAATTAGGAATTCCACGCGGTCCTTAGCCATCGAACTACCATAAAAACCCGAAAAAGGTGGAAAAAAAGAAAGAATCGCTCCGGAAAACCCGAAAAACTGTAAAGAAGTGTTTGTAAATCACTGTAGGATTAGAAAAACTAACACTTCCTTTAGAAAAAAAACGGAACTTCCGATGTTGCGAACACCTAGGAAAAAAACATAGAAAACAGACATTCCCACCCACAATATTTAACAAATAATGACAGAGTAACATAT
The DNA here is from genome assembly GCF_964263255.1 of Lissotriton vulgaris. Lineage (NCBI taxonomy): Eukaryota > Metazoa > Chordata > Amphibia > Caudata > Salamandridae > Lissotriton > Lissotriton vulgaris. The sequence continues at coordinate 323,061,051 of NC_141690.1, read as the reverse complement.
TAACATTGATGAGTTAATGTTCGATATACCCTAAAATACTTAAATGAAGTCTATAAATAACTAGTAAACTAACTAACACGACGTGTATATACCATACGTAAATATGTTATTTCTAAATCTGAAACATAGCTCCCTCACATTCAACAGCACTAAATATAAGCTCACTAGTGTCAAACCATAATATTAATACACATATAATATATAAAATGAAGCTTACCTGCAGCGACGTGAAGTGTCTCCCAACCGCGATCAGCCCTTCTTCAAAATAACCCAAAACGACCAAACGCGGTTACAAAAGAAAGCACCAAAAAGTAAATAAAATAGTCCCATTTGTAAAATATAATATCTATACAGAACTAAATGTGTTAAAAAATAAGTATTAATTTATGTTATGTAAAAAAATATATTTTTTTTTCCTACAAAGAAATCATGATAAAAATGTACATTAATATAATAATGTAATATGATGAAAAAAATGATGTTTATGTTAACAATATAAAAAATTGTAAGTACATTGTCACAAAAAGAAAAAATTTATTTTGTAAAAATGTTAAATGTTTATTTATATTGTACAAATGTTATCTTCACAAATGAAGGTGAGAAAAGCTTTACAGAAAAATATTATTGTTATTACCAATTTTTTCCTGACCAAACAATATGTGAAAGAGATAATAAAGAATGTTAATGTCATATGAAAATGAAGATAAATAATAATGGTTCTGTATAGTTGTTATTAATTGTGCTTATAAAAGTTTATTTCGAAAAAAATGTCAATAAAAAGATATTATTATGCATTTATGTTATATGTTAAAATGTAAATAAATAAAAGTTAATAAAATCATGCTGAATATTGTATTTTATTATCTTACTAAAAAGGTATCAATGTAATAAAAAATAAATATCTGCATATTACAAATGGGTATATGTTGGACTATAATAATGTAATGAAGAATATAAAAAATCCAGTGTACATTAAATTACAATACATGTAGCACAGTAATAACATAAATATTAATATTCCTACTATACTCTACAGCAAATGTTAATATGTACTATACACTAATTAATTTCAATAGATTATTCCAACAGTAGTGTACAGTAAATTAAACTTGATGTAATATTATATATGTTACAAATCCTGTAATTGATTAAATGACAAATACATATATATTTATCCTGTAGAACTAGATACCAAAATAAATAAATTAACCCTGAACTCTACAAATAGTCCTTTACCCTAAAAACAGAACACTGACCCTGAACACCAAAAATAGACCTTAACCTAAAAACTTAAAACTGACCCAGAACACAACAATAACCCCTTGACCCAAAAACTAAAAACTGACCCTGAACCCTAAAATTAGCCCTTTACCCAAAAACTTAAAACTGACCCTGAACCCTAAAATTAGCCCTTTACCCAAAAACTAAAAACTGACCCTGAACCCTAAAATTAGCCCTTTACCCAAAAACTGAATACTGACCCTGAACCCTAAAATTAGCCCTTTACCCAAAAACTAAAAACTGACCCTGAACCCTAAAATTAGCCCTTTACCCAAAAACTAAAAACTGACCCTGAACCCAACAAATACCCCTTTCTCCACAAACTGAAAACTGACCCAGAACCCTAAAATTAGCCCTGTACCCAAAAACTGAAAACTGACCCTGAACCCAACAAATACCCCTTTCTCAACAAACTGAAAACTGACCCAGAACCCTAAAATTAGCCCTGTACCCAAAAACTGAAAACTGACCCTGAACCCAACAAATACCCCTTTCTCCACAAACTGAAAACTGACCCTGAACCCAACAAATACCCCTTTCTCCACAAACTGAAAACTGACCCTGAACCCAACAAAAACCCCTTTCTCCACAAACTGAAAACTGACCCTGAACCCAACAAAAACCCCTTTCTCCACAAACTGAAAACTGACCCTGAACCCAACAAATACCCCTTTCTCCACAAACTGAAAACTGACCCTGAACCCAACAAATACCCCTTTTTCCACAAACTGAAAACTGACCCTGAACCCAACAAATACCCCTTTTTCCACAAACTGAAAACTGACCCTGAACCCAACAAATACCCCTTTCTCCACAAACTGAAAACTGACCCTGAACCCAACAAATACCCCTTTCTCCACAAACTGAAAACTGACCCTGAACCCAACAAATACCCCTTTCTCCACAAACTGAAAACTGACCCTGAACCCAACTAATACCCCTTTCTCCACAAACAGAAAACTGACCCTGAACCCAACAAATACCCCTTAAATAAAAGATAATTAAGTACAATAAAAAAATAATTAACCAATACAAATTAATTTTTCTCAACGAATTGAGTAAATAATAAATTATACTATATAATATAAATTACTTAACTAATTATTATTAATTAATTAACAATTAGGTGTAATGTAGGGAAAAATATGTACATTTATTAATTATTGTTTTAATTATTAATAAATTACTTCCCACCCTTATCCCCTATAAACCCAATAACCCGCTCTTAAACGTAAAAAATTTATTTATTAATAATGTATTTTTCTACTTGTAGTAAAACAAAATAAACAAATATCTACATATATAGTTTAAAATATATATTAGTTAATTAATCATTAATATTTATTACTTATCAATTAATAATTAATTAATAATATAGACTATATGATCTTAATTAATTGACTAATTATTTATAATTAATTAAATTATATGTATAATTTAGTATTTGTTATTAACATATATTATTTAATTATTTATGAATTACTTCCCACCCTTATCCCCTATAAACCCAATAACCCGCTCCTAAAACTACAAAAAACTTTTTGATAACTTTTATTTTACTAAATGTATATATACAAAATTATCAATTATCTACATATAATGTTTAAGATATATAATTCAAATTTCATAATTAATATTTATTAATTATCAATTAATTATTAATTAATAATATACACTATATGATCTTAATTAATTAACTAATTAATTATAATTAATTAATTTATATTTATAATTTAGTATTTGTTATTAACATATATTAATTAATTATTAATAAATTACTTCCCACCCTTATCCCCTATAAACCCAATAACCCGCTCCTAAAACAGAAATAAAATTATTTTAAAATTTTTATTTTACTAAATGTATAAATACAAAATTAACAATTATCTACATATAATGTTTAAAATATATAATTCTAATTTAATAATTAATATTTATTAATTATCAATTAATTATTAATTAATAATATAAACTATATGATCTTAATTAATTAACTAATTAATTATAATTAATTAAATAATACGTATAATTTAGTATTTGTTATTAACATATATTAATTAATTATTAATAAATTACTTCCCACCCTTATCCCCTATAAACCCAATAACCCGCTCCTAAACATAAATATGTATTTTTAAATATTTTATTAATTATTGTTTTATTTATTATAAATCAGCTTTTTTATAACTTTCCCATACCATTATTTTGATTTTTCCTATACTATAGATTATTTCCATTACTACACGATATTTTTTTTTTACGATATTTTGACACTCGATATTTTTTTTGTCGATATTTTTGCATACCTATATTTTTGTCCTACGATATTTTTACTTCGATATTTTGTCTTTCCGATATTTTTTTTTCGATATTTTGTCTGATTACCATACAGAACACACAAAGACACAGCAAATTATGTTTCATAGCATATAGTACAAACATAGTAACATAACCTGTTACAGGTGTAAAAGACAATATATATATGTACAACATCCTAATACAGAGAAATGACAATTCATCAGAGTCTATATTGCTAAGAGAATACATTAGAAATGGACAAGTCAGACTCTTATTTGGGGTCCTGTATAAGAAGACAGGACAAAATTCACAGAAAAATTGTAATAATTAAAAAGACAAACACCCACCATAGAAAATAGTAGGTAGATGTTCGATAATCCGCTCATGAATTGAGGACACAAAGTATGGTGTTAATAGTGGGATACCTTGAGAGACAAGAGTGAGAGTGTATAAATAAAATTAAAATCAAAGGTCAGTGGAAGGGATCTCACACATATGATAATTTCGTAACATGCACAGAAACTGGAACCTAAAACAGGAAGCAATATCCGAGGGGACCATAAATAATGAGAGGCCGTTCATGCCAAAGATGTACAAATAGACGGTATTTCCACAACGCAAGGAGAAGCAGAGTCAAACGATAGAATGTGGGGGTGTAGTAACACAAGCACTAGGTTTCTTAATAACAATCTAGGAGAACAGAGTCTATAAATTGAGAGAAATATATATACAGAGCCAATAATTACACAATAAGGGTGGTGAGAACAGATAATAACTCACCCCAAAGATAGAAAGTAGGGTAAGAATAGTGGCTTTATTCACATCAGCATGTAGGTCGAAGTACTTGTCTCAACAAATAGTATCATCTATCAATGATATGAAGGAGTAGATAAGCACAAAGAAAATACATATAAACAATAAATTGCCTGTTTATGTTAAAAACAGATCAATGTCTGAAGAAAAAAACATCTACGAAATAATTGGTAATGGCTAGTGTGATATAGTGTCATATCACCCCAGACTGTATATTAAATTGCAACAGATGCTAATGCACAGTTGGAATTAATATCTCCAATCTTATTGTTCATAGTACAGGGAGTTAAATGAGTATAGATGTAGATAAAAAGACACACACCTCATTGTAAATACCAGAATAAAAAAAAAAGCAATAACTGAAACCCCTAAAGGAAAAGCATGGTATATAGGAAGTGGAGACTCACCCAGGCGAAAGCACATGTAAGTTAATATAGTTAGAGTCCAGGGATGTTGGGGGAATCCCATAAAGTAGAGTTGGATGTTTCAACAGAGAGCAAATAAGTTGATCGGACTTCCTGAAGAATTTAAAAAGTCCGCATTCGCAACCATAATAAGTTGCCATCTGAAGAAAGAAAAATAAATAGCGGAATCTAATTAGAGTTGAATATACTCAATGATGACAGCAGTAAAGAAGGATTGTATAGGCCAGTAATGCCCACGTTTACAGTTATGTTCGGAGACACATAGATCAAAAAATACACTAGTAAAGCCCCTGTCCCTAGTACGATATTGGCCCAACTATCTACTCACCCGCCAAGTGGCAGCAGCATCCGTAACACGCTTCGTAGCCCTCCGAAGTGAGCGGGACTTGGAAATAAGTGGCATTATATACCCTATGAAGTAAATAGTGCGGGAAAACGCCAAACAGACGCGGTCAATGAGAGAAGCCATAAGAGTCATGAAAGTCGAAGACAGACCAAACGGTAGTGACTCTCAAAGTACAAGCTATGGGCGGCGGCCATATTGGAATATCATTCGTGTAAGCTAAAATGGACACTACTACCTTTTCTTTTTGAACTTCCTGGAAACTGTACCTGGTGATATCGGGTTCCTTGGTGAGGGACGGGATGAGCTGGGTGTTGTCTAAATAAGATACTATGTTGAGTCTGTGTTTTCTGATGATAGTTGCCAGGGGGGGCATTGTAGATGTTGAAGAGTGTGGGGCTGAGGGAGGATCCGTGGGGTACTCCGCATCTGATCTCTGTGTGTTCAGAGAGGAAGGGCAGGAGTCTTATTTCTTTGTGTTCTGCCAGAGAGAAAAAGAGCGAATCCAGTCTAAAGCAGTTCCCTGTATTTGGGCGTCGTGGAGTCCAGAGGCTAGTGTGCAGTGGGAAACGGTGTTGAAGGCTGCTTAGAGGTCTAGTAGTATGAGGGCTGCAGTGTGGCATTGTTAGAGGATGGTGCAGATGTCGTCAGTGGTAGCTATGAGGGTGGTCTCAGTGCTGTGGTTGCTGCAGAATCCGGATTGAGGTGAGTTAAGGATGTTGTTTGTTTCTACGAAGTGTGTTAACTGGGTGTTGATGATTTTCTCAATGACTTTGGTGGCGAAGGGGAGAAGAGAGATCGGCCTGTAGTTCTTGAGGTCAGTCTAGTCTGCGGAGTGCTTCTTGAGGAAGGGTTTGACTTCTGCACGTTTCCAGTCATCAGGGAACGTGCTAGTTTTGAGGGCGCAGTTGATTGTCCTTCCTAGTTCTGGTGCGATGGGGGGGGCCGCCCTGTGGAAGATGTGCAGTGGGCAGGGGTCAACAGGTGCTCTGCTGTAGATGCTTTCCATAGTCTTTGCCTCATCTTCTGTGGTGAACGGGTCCAGGTGAGGAGGATCGGCTGGATGGCGTCGCTGGTGGAGGGTGTTGGGTTGGTGCCTTGGTCTTGGTTGTCAAAATTGTCGTACAAAAGAATGCAGATGCACTGTGTCTTTTGCATTAAGGTTGAAAGTTAGTGAGTTAGTGAGTGATACCCTACTCATTACATGCTGATTTAATGCTCTAATATGGAAAGATGTCAATTGTATGCCTTATAGTAATGATATCATGGGACTGCATGATACTCAAAGTGATGTTTTGTCATGATGGCAAACTAATTATTGATTTAGGTCTTTGTGGTCTATTGTTTATGTATGGAATACTTTACATTTGTATATAATATTATGTGGAGTCTTTTTTTGTGATGTATTTATTGTGTTACTGGTGGGAGTGTGTTGTGAAAATGCTTTACTTATTGCCTCTGGGATAAGCCTATCATATACACAAATATATTATTTTATTTTATCATTGGGAACATTCAATTACCCTATCTTCAGTCTTCAGTACTACAAAAATATATTGACCTAATTGCTTAAAGACACATATACACAATGGGACTGGTCTTTGAACAGAAACCTAATAACAATATATAGCATAAGGACATACAAAATACGGTAAATGGGCAAAATATTGATTCCAAAATATAGACAAACCAAAATATAGAAGTCCAAAATATAGAATGGACAAAATATCGAATGGACAGAATATAGACATCAAAAATATCGTTTTGAAGGTAAGTAATGTAATATCGATTTTAAAAATATAGACAGTCAAAATATCGAAGTACATAATATAGTTTATTAAAAATATCGAATTCTTCATAATATCACATTTCTTTAAGTGTTTTTTATGTTAGTATATTTGTGAAAAGTGTATATATTTTTGTAATTTATTTTAAGTAATTAATTTTATGTTATTTAATTATTGTGTAATTTAATTCTGTAGCGGGTTGTGGGTTTATAGGGGAATAGGGTGGGAAGTAATTTAGTTATAATTAATTAAATATGTTAATTAATTAATTGGTATTTATTAAGAATAAATTGTTAATTAATTTTTAATTGGTAATGAATTAATTCTTAATTGATAATTATTTTTTATTAATTGATTAATTGATAATTATGAGAATTAAATTAATTTATTTTCTGTAGCGGGGTGTGGGTTTATAGGGGAATAGGGTGGGAAGTAATTTAATTATAATTAATTAAATAGTTAATTAATTAATTGGTATTTATTTTGATTAAATTGTTAATTAATTTTTAATTGGTAATTAATTAATTCTTAAATGATTATTTTTTATTAATTGATAATTATGTGAATAATATTAATTTATTTTCTGCAGCGGGTTGTAGGTTTATAGGGGAATAGGGTGAGAAGGAATTTAATTATAATTAATTAAATATGTTAAATATTTATTGGTATTTATTTTGAACCAATTGTTAATGACTTTTTAATTGATAATTAAATAATTCTTAATTGATAATTAATTTTTATTAATTGATTAATTAATACTTATGTGAATTATATTAATTTATTTTCACTAGAGTGGGAATAGTAAAAGTTACCCCTATGCTATCCAACGCTTTCCCTACTGTTGCACTCTCTGGAGTAGGAATAGTAATTTTTACCGCTACACTATCCAACGCGTTCCCTACTGTTGCACTCTCTGGATTGGGAATAGTACATTTTACCCCTACGCATCCAACGCTTTCCCTACTGTTGCACTCCCTGGAGTGGGAATATTAATTTTTGCCCCTACGCTACCAACGCTTTCCCTACTGTTGCACTCTCTGGAGTGGGAATAGTAATATTTACCCCTACGCTATCCAACGCTTTCCCTACTGTTGCACTCTCTGGAGTGGGAATAGTAAATTTTACCCCTACGCTATCAAACGCTTTCCCTACTGTTGCCCTCTCTGGAGTGGGAATAGTAATTTTTACCCCTACGCTATCCAACGCTTTCCCTACTGTTGCACTCTCTGGAGAGGGAATAGTATTTTTTACCCCTACGCTATCCAACGCTTTCCCTACTGTTGCACTCTCTGGAGTGGGAATAGTAATTTTTACCTCTACGCTATCCAACGTTTTCCCTACTGTTGCACTCTCTGGAGTGGGAATAGTAATTTTTACCTCTACGCTATCCAACGTTTTCCCTACTGTTGCACTCTCTGGAGTGAGAATAGTAATTTTTACCCCTGCGCCATCCAACGCTTTCCCTACTGTTGCACTCTCTGGAGTGGGAATAGTAATTTTTACCCCTACGCTATTCAACGTTTTCCCTACTGTTACACTCTCCGGAGTGGGAATAGCAATTTTTATCCCTGCGCTATCCAACGCTTTCCCTACTGTTGCACTCTCTGGAGTGGGAATAGTAATTTTTACCCCTACGCTATCCAATGCTTTCCCTACTGTTGCACTCTCTGGACTGGGAATAGTAATTTTTACCCCTACACTATCCAACGCGTTCCCTACTGTTGCACTCTCTGGATTGGGAATAGTACATTTTACCCCTACGCATCCAACGCTTTCCCTACTGTTGCACTCCCTGGAGTGGGAATATTAATTTTTACCCCTACGCTACCAACGCTTTCCCTACTGTTGCACTCTCTGGAGTGGGAATAGTAATTTTTACCCCTACGCTATCCAACGCTTTCCCTACTGTTGCACTCTCTGTTGTGGGAATAGCAATTTTTAGCTCTACGCTATCCAACGCTTTCCCTACTGTTGCACTCTCTGGAGTGGGAATAGTAATTTTTACCCCTACGCTATCAAACGCTTTCCCTACTGTTGCACTTCCAGGAGTGGGAATAGTAATTTTTACACCTCTGCTATCCTACGGTAATAATATTGTGTATTTTTTATTAATATTCTGTTAATAAATATATATATGTTTTAACAGATATGATTGTATTTTTTTTAATAAGTTAAATTTGTTATTTAATAGTTTTTTAATTTTACATTAATTTTAATAAATTCGATATTTTTATAATGTATATATATATAAACGATATTTTGGTACTTACCTGTTTGTAGATAGGAATTCGATATTTTGTCTGTGGATATTTTGGAATCTATATTTTGGGTAGTCTATATTTTGTCCCTCCATATTTAGTCAGTGATCCACAAAATACACATAGAATATATATTATTGAAGTGTGTATATAGAACATAAGTCCTACCCTGAAGGACATGGAGGCACCTGCCTCAAGAGTTCGGCAGCTACAGGTAGGATCTGAGCTGTAAATATATATATAATTGTAATAGATCTAAAATGATAGTGCTTTTAAATTGTGTAAGCATATTTTATTCGTCTCCTGTAACACCTGCATCTCTGCAACCTTTTTAAAAAGTAATTTTCACTGCCGTTTTTTTCAAAGTATGCATGTAGACGGAAAAACAAATGTAATCCCTGGAGAAAGTAAAGCTTGCCTACCACACAACAAATGAATAAGAATATTTTATAGTACTATTCAGAATCTCCTGCTATTTCAAAATGTTTGCGGTCCCAACCGACCAATTAGGATGCGACCAAACTGTGTTCGGTCACACTCTTATTCTTTAGAATGGAAGAATGCATTCTGAACTGAATGTATGCCCTCATTGTAAGACAAAGAGGTGCCGGCCATCCCTGCAGTCCGTGGCAGGCACCTGCCTGCCACTGGGTGCTGGGATCAACAGGGGGGCACCATAGGTGTCCCCTTGGCCAAAAACTGGAGGCTGTGCACCCATGGGGACCCTCATGGGGGCCCCCAAAGTCAACTTCTGACAGCCTTTCTGTGTTGGAAAAGCCGGCACAGTAAGGCTTTCGCAATCTGACAATGTTATCCCTCGTGCGGAAAGAGCCACACTTGAAATTACTGAGGTAAATCTGACTATTGAACAGGCTGTTCAACCCTTTCGGAGGCCAGCCGGAATGACTGGTCAGATTCCTTTACAACAACACCATCGAAATGGGTTGGTCAGAAAGGAATCCAACCAACTGATTATGATGCATAAAGAATTGGCTCCGACCGACGGTTGGAGCCGTGTCCTCATGCATTGTAATCAGCCCCATTGTGTTCAAAGTACTCAAACTGTCATTGGAAAGGATGCCATTATAATTAGTTCTGAAATAGCCAAACATTTCCAGTGCATAATAAATTCTATGGTAATTGATAAAGTTGGCAACTGGAAAGTCAATCAGTGATTTAAGAAACTACAAATATTACCAATCAAGTTCTAGTAGATGCTACTTCTCCAGCAAAGACGTGGAACAATCATGGCAGTCAATTCACCAAAATGCTAGGGGTACCGGAACTGACATTACACTCATTTTGACCTTCACTTTCACTCACATACACTTACACATATCCACAATCACTCACTCACAAAACAAGCATGACTACAAGCACGCACACAGCATACATTTAAAAGCATTTTATTACTTGCTTCAGCTGCAACGGAATGTCACATTCCAGCTAATTCTACTGCACTTTTTTAACACACTTAAAGTAACTAATGTAACAATATTCACTGCAAGTGTAAATAAATTGACAAAAAACAAGAAGCGTTGAGCCCCAACCGACGTTCATAAGTAGGAACTGCCCCTGTGTTCCTGGCAATGATTTTTTCACCACCGCGGGGTCACAAGCGGCAAGTTAGGGGTCACAGCTGTGACCCCTGGTGGCCCCTAAATGACGACCCTTGGAACCATCTCCATCTACACCTCCAGACCTTCCCCTCACTACTAGAGTTCCGAAAATTGTTAAAGACTAGGGGCATATTATCAAGGGATTTATCTCTGCTTTTTTGGCTTTAAAAGCCAAGAAAGCGGAGATAAAATTATCTCCCTATCAGCAACAGGGTGCTAACACGCAAATTTGCATGTTAGCACCCTTTTTCTCTACGCTTTTTTTTATCACTAACAGGGTTAGCGATATCCTTGATAATAGGAGAAATGTTGTTAAGCGACATTTCTCCTATTATCAAGGATATCGCTAACCCTGTTAGTGATAAAAAAAAGCAGCGCTAACCGCGGTTAGCGCTGCTTTTTTTACACCTGGTATTTTCCTGACTTAGCCATGATATCCTATGGAAGGTGATATCATGGCTAAGTTTGTGAGCCCCTATCATCAAGCTAACGCCAAACTTTGAGAGATTATCATTGGTTTTCCAGCGATAATCTCTCATTTGGCAGTTAGCGTGAGGATTTTTATCACTTCTGAGATAAACGTTGCTAATAGCAAGTTATCTCAGAGATAATTTCTGGCGATGCTTAGCGATAAAAAAATCGTTGCAAAGCCTAGGTAGCGATAAATATCGCTACTCGTTGGTAATATGCCCCCTGGCTCGTAGACTGAACCCCTGGTCCCCACCAGCGCCTGGATGCCCTCATGGGTGACAAGCAAGGCTCTAGAAATCGACCGATTGATTGAATTGTCGGTGCTTAAATCCTAGATATCCTCACACTAATGCTTTCTGGAAAACGATTTTTCTCATTACATAGAATAATATTTTCTGTGTCATAAAGAGGTAAGCTGCTCCACATGTTGCAGTAAATTCATAATAATACGTATATTTCTGCACAGGTGTAGGTAGAATGTGCAGAGAAAATAGACAATTAAATGAGAATATATCACGTGTTCAGCAGAGAATAAGAATTATGGTTATGATTTTAAAAATATGAAAGATAAAAAAGCATGACCTATCACATGTCAACAGTAAACTCTCATACAACATGGCTTATTTTCATTTTCATTTAAAATTCTATACTCCGGCTGAAAATATATGACCAGTCAGCAGGATTAAATCTGCTGTGCCCCAGAGAGTAAACTAAAACAGGAATGTTAATTAAAGTGCATTCGGACCATTTATAATGTTGGCAAGCAGAATTTTCAAGGCACTGTAGAGTACATTAATATAATGAAATATTAACTAAATAGGAAGGAAACATGACATAATGCACTTCGGATATTTAGCCAACCGAGAAAATCAAATAAAACAATGTTTTGCATCAGTTTGGGAACATTAGGTGATTTATTCAATTTTGCGGCTGGCGTTGTTTTGTAATGTATTTAACCTTTGAAAACATTTACTTTGTTGGCCTCGTTTCTCCTATGCTCAACATTTTACATGTACAACAAACTAGGTTGGAGTCCTGATTTTTGTGCATTTTCATAAACATTACAACTAATGTTCCTGGCCACAAACTGGAACTCCCCCAGTGATTCAGAGTGGCAGATTCGTATTTGCTGCTAAACGCACGCATTATCATTCTGCAAAATGATGTTATATTAAAGAGTTATCCATTTTTAGATTGGTTAATATTTAATAAACAAAAAACTATTTAAAATAAAAATCATTGCTTTTCGGTCCTACATTTAGAGCAGCACACTGAAGTCAGTCTGTAGTTCTCTGTGAGCAGGATGCCTCTAATAGATATGATCCCCTGTCCTCCATTGATGCCTGTGATTGACTGGATGGGAAGGACCTCCGGTTCGGGTCATGATGTCCCCGATTGTCCCATGTAACGAGGACCCACCTGCACCTAATGCCAAAGGTGCCTAAATATATTAGCTGGAACATCGCCTGGATTGCTGCCAAGTCTAAGGACCCAATGTGGCAGACCTTCATCAAAGGGTTTGGAGTGACCTGCCTACAGGAGACCTGGGCAACTTATAATTATTTCTTCTTATGGTTTAACTCTCTTTTATTATTATTTTACACCTTCATAACATGACATTTTCAGTAATCAAGAAAGGGAAACTGAAAGCATCAGCACAGGAATGACTTATTTTAATAACAAATAAGGAATAAATAACCCCCCACAACGACCGCCCACACTCCCCGTACAAATTACCATTCGCTTAGCTATGTCTTGATTTTACATGTGGGTTTTCATTGTGTGCCATCATCCTTTCCTGCCTGAGATGTATCTGTGAGTCTCAATATTCCTAAGTATTGGAGACATGTCAGCTCTTGAAAATCTTGGGAGAGCAATGCTAGAAAAGGGCACCACATAGTGCTTAATGTATCACTCCAGCCGGTAAGTGTTAGGTGAGTCACACATCCCAAGACGCCCCACAACCGATGTAACTAACCCAGGTGTGTCAGCACTGTGGCCGTCCCCCACAGTGATAGTATGGTCTGGTACGTTGTGCGAGCAGCGCAATTCATATTTGGCGTCCTCTACGGGAGTATAGGGGATAAGTCAGGGGGTTAGTAAGGCCCAACAATGTGTATGACGGGAATCTGGGGAGCTGTGTGGAGAGGTGTGTGTCTATGTCGTTTAGGACCAAGTCCCAGAATGATGTCATTTTGGTGCCTTCTCCCTGCTTTGCCGCCAGCAATCGTCACCACGAGCCGAGTTACCCCAATGAAGCCCTACCAGGCTAAGATACCAATCAGAAGTGGTTTTTATAGCTGTCTCTTTGCCTGCTATGTTAGCCGTTGTGCAACATGCTCTGTGATATATGTTTGCCCAGTCCTTCTGAGACAGCTGTCATCTAAGTTCTGCTTCCCAGCGGCGTTGGGCAGGGCTTTTATCGGCTGTCTGCGCGGGTCGTAGAAGAACATATAATTCTGAAAGGAGATGTTTATCTGAGTGTTTGCTTAGGAGCCAATTGTCATAGGGAGTCAATTTCCACTCCAATCCACATCTCACTGTGGGGTGTAGGAGCCATTGCCAGATTTGGCAGTATCTACAGTGTTCATCCTCCGGGATGGACTACTCCTTTTTAAGGACGTCCAAGGGTATAGGGACGTCCAGGTCAAAGTAATGTCCTGCCGCCTTACAGATGGACACCCTTCTTATTCAAAAGGACGGGTCCGGTTCCCTTAGCAAAAGCCAGGTTGTCAACAACTGGTGTTCGGGGAGAGGGATAGGTAGTTAGTTGCCCTCTGCTCGTGCACCCATCCCACACTTCCATAAGGGAGCTAGGGTAGAGATGTAGAGACTGGGTGCTCGTTGTTGGTGTCCCAGGAATATAACTTTTCTATAGTGAGGTCCCGGCTAGAGCCCTGTCCATTAAAAGCCAGTGTTTCTATGACTCTGTCCTGGACCATTCAAGAAAATACCACAGCTGAGCTACCTGGAAGTATTTGAGAAGGCCAGGTATCCCCAGTCGCCTTCCGCCATAGCGAGCTAGGCATGTCCCTTGCTCATCCTGGGTATTTTACCCGCCCACACAAAGCAATGAAAGGCAACTTGCATAGTTGATATTACTCCTATTGGAGGAGTTAGTGATAGGGCTTGGAAAACGAAAAGTATTCTTGGTACCACAGCACCGAGACCGCTCTCATCGCCGCCACCGACGACATCCGAGCCCTGATGGACAATGGAGAAACAGCGGCCCTCATCCTCCTAGACCTCTCCGCGGCATTCGACACGGTCTGCCACCGCACCCTAGTGCAGCGCCTCAGCAACGTCGGAATCCAGGAGAAGGCACTGGAATGGATCGTCTCCTTCCTCGACGGAAGAACACAGAGAGTCCGCCTACCACAGTACAAGTCAGAGGCCACCGAAGTCATCTGCGGCGTCCCTCAAGGATCCTCGCTGAGCCCCACCCTCTTCAACGTCTACATGAGCCCCCTCGCGGCCATCGCATGCCAACACAACCTCAACATAATCTCCTACGCCGACGACACCCAGCTGATCCTCTCCCTGACCAATGACCCCGCCGCCGCCAGAGCCAACCTGCACGAAGGGAGGAAAGATGTAGCCGAGTGGATGACGGCCAGCCGCCTGAAACTGAACTCAGACAAGACGGAGGTCCTCATCCTGGGCTCCTCGCCCTCCGCCTGGGACGACTCCTGGTGGCCCCCCGCCCTGGGCACCGCACCCAAACCGACGGACCACGCACGCAACCTGGGCTTCATCCTGGACTCCTCCCTCTCCATGACCAGACAAGTCAACGCCATCTCCTCGTCGTGCTTCAACATCCTGCGCATGCTACGGAAGATCTTTTGGTGGATCCCCATGGAGACCAGGAAGACGGTCACCCAGGCCCTCGTCACCAGCCGACTGGACCACGGCAACGCCCTCTACGCCGGAACCACCGCCAAGCTCCAGAAGAGACTCCAGCGGATCCAGAACGCCTCAGCCAGACTCATCCTCGACATCCCACGAAACAGCCACATCTCCGGACATCTGAGAGACCTGCATTGGCTCCCCGTCAACAAAAGAATCACCTTCCGTCTCCTCACCCACGCACACAAAGCCCTACACGATCAAGGCCCGAGCTACCTCAACAACCGAATCAACTTCTACGCTCCCAAACGCCACCTCCAATCAGCCAGCCACGCCCTCGCCGCCGTCCCCCGCATCTGAAGAGCGACAACAGGAGGAAGGTCCTTCTCCTACCTGGCCGTCAAGACCTGGAACTCCCTCCCGACCGACCTGCGCTTGACCCAAGACCACCTCTCCTTCAGGAAGAAGCTCAAGACCTGGCTGTTCGAGCAGTAACGGCACCCCCCCTCCCAAGCGCCTTGAGACCCTACGGGTAAGTAGTGCGCTCTATAAATGTCTTTGATTGATTGATTGATTGGTACGGTAGTCATCTTTAGGGCTTCAATACAGCCCTGCAACAAGAGTGGGTAGTGTCTATAATTCAGCACACACTTTCCTTGCCAGTTCTTGGTAGTTGACCTCATTTGTGCATTCTAGGGTGCAGTTGGGCTGAATTCCTAAGTACTGAATGGACTATGGCACCCAGCTAACCGTGCATGTGCGTTGCAGGTTCTACATCGCTGCCTGGGAAGCATAGATATTGAGGGCTTGAGACTTATGAACGTTCACAAGGAACCCAGAGGTCGCCCAAACTCCTCCATCTTTCTCAGTAAATAGAGCAGGCTTACCTGGGGTACTCGAGCATGACCATTATGTTGTCTGCATACAGACTGATCCGGTGCTCCACCCCTACAAAGGTGATTACTTTGATGTCAGGGAGGTCTCTCACCCGCTGTATTAAGGGTTCTATGTAAAAGGCAAAGAGGAGAGGGGAGAGAAGGCAGCCCTGTCAGGTACCCTGTTTTATCGGAAAATTGTCAGAGCAGTGCCCGTTTACAGTCACTCCGGCTGTCTGGGAACTATAGCCGTTCAGGACTGATGCTCTAAAGCATTACCCCAACTGGAAATGTGGTAGTGCTGCATTTAGAAATGGCCAGTGAACCCAGTCAAACGTTTTCTCAGCGTCAACCAAGAGCAGCATGCTAGCTTCTCCCCTGGGGTGTGACTTGTTGATGATATGTAGTAAGCATTCAGTATTATCCGCATATTGTCTCTGAGGTACAAACCCAGCCTAATCTGGTCCTATCAGTCCCTTCATAAGAGAGTTAAACCTGGCAGCCAGGATGCCCATAAATACCTTTACGTCCATGTTAAGGAGAGAAATTTGGTGGTAGTTAGCACAAAAGCGTCTGTTCTTTCGGGTTTAGGGATGACAAATGCTTCTTGCATTGAGGGTGGGAGGTAGGATGTACGTCCAATATTATTAAAGAGGCGTGTGAAAATTGGGGGCAGGTCTGGCCAGAAAGTTTTTATAAAACCCAGAGAAAAATCCAGGGCCCATGGATTTCAGGACTTTCTGTCTAGAAATAGCAGAGATGATCTCCTCAATTCAGATTGGTCTTCTAGGGAAGCAAGTGATCTCTGCTGAATGCAAATAGAGGGGGCGTTGGGAGGGGCAGTCTGCTCCAATTATAGTGACGCATAAAAATCCCTGAAGTGCGCCACTATCTGGGCATCCCCTTTTCTCTCCTTTCCATCCCCGGACAAGAGTAAGTCCACCTTAGCGGACTGTCTCTGGGCTCGGAATTTGGTTTCCAGGAGCATTCCACATTTATTCCCATTGACATAAAAGGAGCGTTTTAACCTGAGAAGTGAGTACTCTGCCCTAGCTATATTTAGACACACCAATTGTTTCTGCGTGGTCTACAATTGACACCATATCTTGGGGTCCCCCGTACGGTGATGCATATGCTCTAATGCTCGGACCTTCTCTTGGAGTCCGCCCTTTTTACATTATGTTGGCAGTTTACAGCTGCAGAGATTGCTATAATTTCCCCCCTAATGACCGCATTTAAGGCATCCCATAAGGTGGCTGAAGATATGTTGTGGGTATCATTAACCTGGATGTAATCGCAAATTGCCTTCTGAATCTGCGCTAACACCCTCGGTCTGTGTAATAGAGTTTCTCTGAGTCTCCATTATCTCCTCCTAGCCCTCTGTGTAGGATTAAGTATCTCCAATATTAGAGCTGAATTGTCCGAAAAAGATGTGGGGTGGATCTCTACTGATCGTGTGAGTTGTTTTGTATCATGGGTTCTTATGAAGTAATCCAGTTGGGCATAGCACTTGTGGGCATGTGACAAAAGGTGTAATCTTGGGTTTTGAGATGTAAGGCCCTCCAAATGTCAATCAGTCCTTTTTCCCTTACCATTCTATCCCCTCTTCTGACAGTGCGCCATCCCCCCCCAGCACCGTAATGGTCTAGAATGTTATTGAAAACTATGTTAAAATCTCCTCCAATTAAGACTAAACAGTCTTGGGATATAAGAGTCACCTCTATAGTTGTTCAGAGGAATTGCTCCTGCCCCTCATTGGGTGCGTATAGGGATCCCAGTTTAATAATCTGTGTTCCAAGCTGTATTTAGTATACCAGAAGGTGCCTTTATTATCAATAATTTGGGATCCAATTATTCCACGGAAACTACATGCAAAGAGTATTGCTACCCCTGCTGCCTAACAGCCTGAAAGGAGAAGTATTGGTGTGGAAATGCCCTTGATTTATACCTGTGAGAGTCCCTTGCTAGAAGGGTAGTCTCCTTGAGAAGACAAAAGTCAGCCCCAGGGTGCTTGATATAGGATAAGACGGCCGTTCTTTTAACTGGGATGTTCACTCCTTTCACGTTAAGGGACATTACCTTCAGGGACTCACCGGATGTCAGAGTCTAATTGTGCTAGCTTGCTGGGTGTCTCCCTGTTATCTTGCTGGTCAAAAGGGTGTGCCTATATATGTACTGAGCCCTCGCAGGGCTTGGACAGGTGTGAATTAGTTACACCTACTTCTAAGTCCATCGCCCTTCGTATGGTTGTGAATTGGTACTTAATTAACATATAGATTTTAAACAGAAAATTGAACAAAAAACATCCAATAAGTCTCTGAAAGAGGTGGGGCCTCCGGATTGGTTCCCACCACTCCCAGAGTAAGACAAAGAATGAGGTCCATACTGGCCAATATCTTTCTCATGAGAGATCCCTCTCCTCCTCGACCTCGGTTGGCTTGTGTCGTGTATCTTCACTAGTTATGATTTAGATTGAGCCTCCGCGTCCATGTGGCTGTGTATTGAGTTCCCGACTAGGCTCTCTAGGATTGCCTTTCTTTCCTGGGCTATTGTGGATGAGTCCAGCTTAGGAAACCCTTTGCCCTGAGGTCCCAGGGAGTCTCTCGGGAGGATTATGTGGAAGAGGTTATAGGCATCTTTGAGGGAGCGTAGTTGGTAGGTTTTCCCTCACAGCCAAAGATCAGTCAGAAGGGGTGGCCCCATGAGTATGAAGTATTGTGTTCTCTGAGGTAGGAAGTCACTGGGCGGAATTCCCTCCTTTTCTGCAGGGTGATCGCTGAGAGATCTTGAAAGAGTTGGAGTGGGTGTCCCCGAAATGTAACCAGGTTGGTATATCTTCCCTATATAAGAATGCGCTCCTTCAGGGGGAAGCTATGGACGCACGCTAAAATGTCAGACAGAGGCAAATGTGCAGAGGACTCTGTCCAGTTGGACATCCAGTGCCCCTGTGTCCCCCAGGATCTGCGCGAAGAGCTCCGTCACATACTCCTCCACGTTGCCTGCCTCTGCAGCCATTGGTGCATTCCGAATTTAGACGTTGTTGCGTCTTGATCTATTTTCAAGATCCTAAGCTTGAGACTGCATATCTATCTACTGTTCCATGAGACGTATGAATACCTGTCTGAGCTGCTCCAGTTCTTCGTCCCTGGTAATCTTGTGATTCTCTAGGACAGCTCCTCTGTCTCCCATTTCAGACATTTCTTTCCGTACCCCTTGTAGGTCTTGCACAAGGTCATTCTTGATCGATTTTAGATCTTTACTCAGAGATATGAACAGAACTTTCATGTAGGACCTGGTGAATGGTGCATTCCCTCTTTCATCATCGCTCTGGAGTGAGGGGTCGCCAGAGGATCCAGGGGTGTCTGTCGAGGTGGGATTAGGTTGTCTAGTGAGGATGTCTTTGACAGAGCTGTATTTATGAACCTGGGGGTTGTCATTTCTATTCTTTCATGTGTAAGTCACCATGCTGTGTGTGTGTGCACCGGGCCCCCTCACTCACTCCCAGAGGTCCTCAGCACAATTGGCCAGGTCTGCGGGCTTTATCAGTATAGCGAGGCCTCTGCACGTGCCATCAGGTTCCCGGAATGGATATTAGACGCGTTGGCGGGACCCGTTGGGCCCTGCGGTGATCCATCAATCCTGGGGGCTGCCAGGACCACCCCGGCCTTGTTGGGATGCCGTCGTGTGGGCCCTTGGCCTTCCCGCTTATTGCGTGTGATTCAGACTTTGGGGGGGAAAGACACGACCTAGACCGTGCCCAGCAGCGTCTGTTGTCTTTGATTTTGCTAAGGCCCCGAAGCTCACCCCTCTGCCTTTTACATGTTATTAAAAATTTGATGGAGGCCGATGTATCCCATGTCCTGTTTGGTTTGACTTCTGGGCTTCTTCAAAAGGAGGAGGGTCCCTACATGACTGCTGTTCCGCGGCCCCTTGAATACAGGAGATTCAGCAAACCATAGGGCCTTGGCCCCTAGGGGACTCCCCCAATTGCTGGCCGGCCAGCCTCGCCCCAGCCGGGCTTTTTCTGATGCTTCCTCTGTTTTCCCTCTCAGGGCTGTTCAGTCTAGGGGGACGCAAGGTATTCAAGAGGGCCCCATTCCTCCTAGCCAGGAAGTCGCTATCCTGCCGGGTTTCTTTATTCTGTGCTTTTCTATCCTCGGGTGAGCTAAGCATGGGTCCCGGTCACTCCCGCCTCTGTCCCCTCCTCCAGCCACAAGCGCAATGGAGGCTTGCAGGTCATCCTCACCTAGGCCTCTCACCTTCTCAGCCTTTGGTGTTGCTGCTTCCCCAGACCGGACTCACTTCGCCGTGCCTCCACGTCGACCAAAGGCCCAGCCAGATCGTGAGCTGCTCTGCCTCCTCCCTCAACACAGGCCAACCTCGCCGAGGACACTCTCTGCCTGGGCCTCCGGAGTCAGGCGCTTGAGCTCCCATCACAGCCCCCATGGTCCTCGGGACCTCAGGAAGCTACACTTGCTGGCTGGATACACAGAGATTCTGCTGCTTTGCTAAAGAGCAGAGGGACCGTATTAAGCATCCTCTCACTCCACCATCTTGGCCACGACCCCAATTGTTTCTTCTTGAAGGGTTTTTAAGATCTTTTTTTCTGCCACCGAATTGCGGGCTGATAGGCCCCAGTTGGGATTAACTAGCTTTGTATCCTTGATGGGTAAGGGCTGGTTTGAAGTAATACCCACAGGACCCATTCTAATAGCGAATAAGAATCATGAGATTTTGCAAGTGATAAACTTATCTGACAGACCAATCAACAATGTGGAACTAAATGTATTCCAGTGTGTTCTTTATTTTTGCCCAGATGAAAATTGTGATTTTGTGGATTTAGAGATTGATCTTTTTAAATTTGCTAGGAGATTGAAATGAAAGAGATTTTTTTCTGTTAATGACAAGCAATGTAATATTGATCCCAGGAAAAATAAAAAGATCTGACTTAACCATTTCTGATAATACAATAGAAACAACAACTACCCTGCCAGGGTATATTTCAAGGTCCCTAAGAGGATCCTTAAGTATCAGTTAATGGTGACATAGAATATGTATCAGAGCCAATTACACATCAAACAGAGTTCATTTTCCTTTTTTAGATTTGTTTATTGAATTCATATAAAAGGTTCATATAAGTAATTAGGATTGACACAGGTTAGTTTTAACTCAACATATCACATAAGATGAAGAAAAAGGATTGTTTTTGTAGTTTTAACATGATCCATTGGTTGAACCAAGCAGGATGTATATGTACATACACGTCCCACACACTCCCAGACTCATCCACTAAATTCACACTTGCTTTCAGACTCACCAGTTACAGATATACACAGTCACATACATAACATTCATAACGGTACATCAGGGCCTGCAGAAGGGATATCATAATGCTGCATAGGCTACGGTCAAATTGTGGAGGCAACTAGATTGAGGAGAGCTAGTTTTACAAAAACTAAACTTTGAGCCATCCACAATGGTCACGCCGACGCGTGTTTCGGTGTTGGGCCTATTCAGGCTGTACCTTCATCAGGGCGGTGATGACCAGGGGGCGGGGACTTACACACAGTTTCCAAGCTACACAAGGAGGGGCGGTATATAAGTTTCACAGTGGATTACATGTTCTCTCAGCGTCAATAAATAGTAGATATCTGTCCGGCGAGTCGGACGACAAGGATTCTTTGTGTGCACGGGGTTCTGGAATCTGTAGTCAGGTTAGAGGTCCTAAGCGCTTGATGAGGTTAGGGCGGGTCTTTTCTAACGTAGTAAGTATGCAAAAAATGCTCGATCAGAAGCTTATCCTTCTCTTTAGGGGGGCCGCCTTCAATTAGATTGGTCATGGTCTTCGTGATTTGTATGGATTTTCCAGTTCACAGGATAATGGGAAGACCGCGTCGCGGC
This sequence comes from Lissotriton vulgaris, assembly GCF_964263255.1. Classification (NCBI taxonomy): domain Eukaryota; kingdom Metazoa; phylum Chordata; class Amphibia; order Caudata; family Salamandridae; genus Lissotriton; species Lissotriton vulgaris. The sequence goes on along the minus strand of NC_141690.1, from coordinate 323,039,134 downwards.
CAGTTCTTCTACGGATGGGTACGTGAGACGGCTGCAGGCAGGGGCGGAACAGGGACTTGATAAGTAGACAATGAAATACATCCCTGAGTTCTAGGGCTCCACACGGACCGCGGAGCGGCGTCCTCTCTCGGGGAAGGATTTAACAACACAGGCCACCTTCGCCGAGGACACTCTCTGCCTGGGCCTCCGGAGTCAGTCACTTGAGCTCCCGTCACAGCCCCCATGGTCCTCGGGACCTCGGAAGCTACACTTGCTGGCTGGATACACAGGGATTCTGCTGCTCTGCCAAAGAGCAGAGGGACCGTATTAAGCATCCTCTCACTCCACCATCTTGGCCACGACCCCAATTGTTTCTTCTTGAAGGGTTTTTAAGATCTTTTTTTTCTGCCACCGAATTGCGGGCTGATAGGCCCCAGTTGGGATTAACTAGCTTTGTATCCTTGATGGGTAAGGGCTGGTTTGAAGTAATACCCACAGGACCCATTCTAATAGTGAATAAGAATCATGAGATTTTGCAAGTGATAAACTTACCTGCAAGACCAATCAACATTGTGGAACTAAATGTATTAAAGTGTGTTCTTTCTTTTTGCCCAGATGAAAATTGTGATTTTGTGGATTTAGAGATTGATCTTTTTAAATTTGCTAGGAGATTTAAATGAAAGAGATTTTTTTCTGTTAATGACAAGCAATGTAATATTGATCCCAGGAAAAATAAAAAGATCTAACTTAACCATTTCTGATGTTCATGATGTACCTTTATTATTATCTTTATCAAATGAAACTGAGGTTAAGATTGATGAACTACTTGCTATTTTGGATGTTAAAATAGACTATAGTTATACCAGTGGTTTAGCGCCTACATTGAACTTCACTTCCCAGGGCAGCCAATATGCTGCTATTCATCTTTTTGTCAAAAAAGCTTTGAGTGAAGTGTACAAATTACAAGACACGAAACACTGCAAAGGTCTCTATTCAACTAGACACTCGAGTCTAGCTCTACTAGAACAATATGCTCCTATGGATCTGGGCTCGAATGAGTCTATTGTAATCAGGGAGGCCGATAAGGGTGGGAACATTGTGATTTTACGGAGAGAGGATAATGAGAACAAAACAAAAAGTCAGTTGAGTGATGTAGAAAGTTACAAAAGATTGACTACTAATCATATGGTAGAAACAACTAGATTAGTGGCTTCCAAACTAGATTCTTGAAGAAAAATAGGACTGATTGATGAAAACAAATTCGGATATCTCAATGTACAGAATACTAGAATTCCTTTTATATATATTTTACCCAAAGTACATGAATCTAAAGAAAAAACACTGGGAGGCCTATCATCTCCGGTATAGGAGGTCGTACTAAACACCTTTCTGAATACATTGGTCTCCTCCTCAAACCTCTAGTAATTAATTTAACTTCTTACATCCAGGGTGGCCTGCAGGATTTACAGACTGGGTGTCTGGGTGCTGTGGATATGTTAGCTCCGTCATTTCTTCACAGGTTTTCTAGGAGTCTTTTTCTAAACCCTGGTTCACCCCGGAACTTACAGTGCTCAAACATGAATGTAAAGTACTTGAGCGGAGGTGGCGCCACAGCGACTTCTGTCCAGCGGCTAAGCAGCAACTTAGACATGAACAAAAAACCTACTCTGAAGCCATAATCCAGGCCAAAAGGTGCTTTTATTCAGCATGCATTGACTCTGCTAACAATACTGCCAAGGAAATCTTTGCAATTGTCCAGAGCTTTACGTCCCCTACTGCCCAATTAAATACAGCTCCTTATACTGACTCCTGGTGCGACAATCTTTCCTTTTTTTCAGAGATAAGATCTGTACCATACAGGTGTCTTTATCCTCTTGCGACAGTGCCTTAGGGGCCTTGTCAGTGTCATCATCGGCTAACCCTACCCACTCCCTCAAGGCTTTCAGTCCTGTGGACCGGTCTGATTCTCTTAAAATCTTAAAGGGCCTGAAGTCGTGCTCTCCCTCGGATCCTTGCTGAGCCAAACTGTTGGCAGCTGCTGCGGAGACTATCAACGTCGAAGTTAATGGCATCATTAATTTGTCCCTGCAGAATGCTTGTGTTCCCGAGGTATGGAAGCCGTCCATATTCTTCCCCTCTTGAAAAAGCCTTCTTAGACCCTCTTAGCCCAGGGAAATATGGCCCGATCTCCCTCTTGCCCAGTTTAGCTAAGGTCTGTGAGAAGGTGGTGACTAAACAACTCACTGAGTTTCTGTGAGCCTCCTGCAGTCGGCTTAGTCAGCATTTATGGCCTCCCACAGCACCGAATCAGCCCTGGTAGAGGTTTCGGAAGCCATTCAGGAGTGTTTGGATGCCAGTGGCAGGGAGGCATTGATTTTGCTCGACCTGTTGGTGGAGTTTGACACGGAACCACACTCATGGCTTCTTACGCGACTTACGAAGATAGGGGTCTCTGGCACTGCTAGGGACTGGCTCAGGTTCTTTCTGGATGGATGGGTCCAGCAGGTCTGACTTCCGGCGTCCTCTTCTGCTCCCCAGACAGTGACCACAGGGGTCCCCCAGGGGTCCTCGCTTAGCCCCCTCCTTTTCAACATTTACGTTACACCATTGGTTTACTTTGCAGAAGAACTAGGGGCGAAGATCTTCGCCTAGGCTGACCACACCCAACTTCTTTTTACACGGTAGAAAAATACGGACTCAGTCGCCTCTGCGAAGCATTGTCTGTCGTACATTTTTAAATGGCTTGCCTCAGTGCAGCTTAAATGCAATGAAGAGAAGTCCAAGATTCTCCTCTTGGTGAAATTTCCACCTAAGTTTAGGGACACTCTCTGACCACCTGCCAATCTCAATTGGAAAACCCATCAATAATTTGGGGGTGTGGTTTGAAGAGAACCTTTCGTTCTACACTCAGGTCAAAAAGCTTGCCGGCACTTGCTTCAGCCTTCTTAAAACCCTGCGGGGCATATTATCAAGCCCCAGCGATAATCATTCCTGAGCGCGCTAATAGCACTTTTAATTATCGCCAGCTATCGCTGGAATATAACATAGCATAACATGACAGCTGTATTTGTAAAGCACACGATTACCCGAAGGTGTCCTGGCGCTGAATAACAGATGTTTATTGTTACCCAACTCAATGGTACTCATTTTATCGACCTGACATGGATGAAAGGCTGGGTGGACCCGCCGGGATTTGAACCTGTGTCCCTGAGGTCGAACACAGGCCCTTGCAGTGGATGCATTAGTCCCCTGAGCACCAGACATGGCTATATATTTATACTGGCTAATATATCGCCAAGCTAGTGCTGTATTATCAATGCTTAGTGCTATGGCGATAACTATTCCTGCGATAGCGGGGTTTTCAATGGGACATCGCTGCTTTCCCAGTGATGTTCCATGGAAAACGGTAATGAGCTTGATGATAGACCTTGTGGCCTTAGCCCCACAATCCACCTCCCATGTTAGGTATGCCTTAGTCAGGAATTTAACAGACGTTAATTTCCTGAGTTAAGGCAGAGTTAGCGTGATTTAAATTATCGCTATGCCTTGTTGTTAATATCGCAAAGCTGCCTTCGCGATATTTTCCCCTGTTGTTTTCACTTGTCCTTGTAAATAATGCGATACAATTATCGACACTTTGCACCCAAAAAACGGACGCTAATGCAGCGATAATTGTATCGCCGGCCTTTGGTAACATGCCCCTAAGTAAGTTTCTCCCCCTTCTGCCTAGGGCTGCGAAGGAGACAGTCATCCGCACCCTTATTCTCGGCTGGACTACGCCAATGCTCTTTATGTTGGCATCCCTGGCTAACTGTTGAAGAAGCTTCCGGTGGTCCAGAATGCGAGCGCCACCACCTGCGCTCATTGCACTGGCTGCCCGTGGCTCAAGGGTTACGTTTAAAACATTAGTCATTGCCCATCGTGCTCTGAACAGTCTAGGCCTTAATTACCTGCTAAAACGCTTCTCCTTCTATACCCCTCTGAGACAACTGCGCTCCTCATCTCAACTCCTGGCTCTGGATCCCTTCTTTAAATGCCAGAAGTTAGATGGCAGCTCTCTCGCCCTGAATGCTGCTGTGTCATGGAACACCCTTCCCTTTGCTCTTCAGAACATCAAGGATCCTCTGGCTTTTAAAGAGCTTCTGAAAACCACATCTGCTTGACAAGTATCTATCTCCACCCCTCATATGGTTCCGCGCCGGGACACTCCTGAGTATCTGTGCGTGTTATAAAATAACATAACATAACGTAATATAATGCTAAATCTCCTCTGCAAAATGTTTTCTACACTCAATTACAGGGCTCCTATTTGAGGAAAATGTCTTTGGCTAATGTCATGATTGTAGGTGATTTTAAGGTTCATTTATGTGGGTATCCCAGGTAGGATGGGGATCGTGATCCGTGTTTTTTGCACATGGAACATTTACACCATGATTGATCTCTAAATGCTATCTTGAGTTGAGTTTAATCTATTTTTTCCTTGGATAAGCTTCTCCCATGTGCTAGGGATATTAACCCCACATTTACTGGGAGAGGGTGCAAGTCTTTTATTGATTTTATCTTTGTATTTGCTTCCTTTTTCCCCTGTATAACTAAGATTTGGACAACTTTGAGTCCTTTAGCGATCATATTCCTGTATGCATTTCACTGTGGGGATCCCGTTGGTACAAGAGCAACCTGTAAGGTTTAAATGAATTACTAAGACTGCAAGAAAGGGGAGGAGGCTTAGGTGGTCTCAGGTAGTCCCTGACAGTTTTTATAAGTTCCTGTACTTCGGTTGTGGGAGGGAGTTCAGAATATGTCTGTCAGACAGTAGTAGTCCATGTGACACATTGGAGGCCTTTGCAGAGATTTCATATTCAGTGTCAAACCTTTTGGAGGTTTCAGGGAAGATTAGTGTGATGCCCAGATGTATTGGTAAAGATGTTTTAAGGTGCTAAGAAATCTGAGGTGTGCCCTGAATGTTAAGCCTAGAAATTCAGCTCTAGTTAAAAATAGCTGTTAACAGTATAAAATTGAATGACCCAAGGGATGCAACATGGTCAGGCCTACTTTAGGCAAGCATCCTGAATTGTAGCTCCAAATTTTGGGATATAGTTAATGACATTCCTGGCACCTGATCCTGCTGCCTCCTTTGGTTCCCACGCTCCAGAGAGTGCTGGGTATCTAATTTCAAGCAGTCGTATAACACTATACACAGTGCTGCTTGTGGCGGGGTGAGCATGGCGGAAAGGACTTCCAAATTGATATTCAACTTAAGGAAGTTAAGAAGGGTATAATTAGTCTAACTAAGAACAAGACCCCGGACCCTGATGGTATCCCTCCTGACCTATATAATAATGATGTTGAGTTGTGGGCCCAAGTGTTGACTGGCCTTGTAAATGCAGAAGCAAAAGAGGTATCCCAGAAGTCATGGGGTTCTTCGATCATTGTCACTGTTTTTGGAGAGAAGGACAGGGACAGTTCCCAATGCTATAGGCCCATTTCTCTGCTTGATTCAGTAAAGGTAGGGGGTGAATCCTTTTGGACAGACTAGCACAGTGGACCAAGGAAAATAATGTTATATCTGAAGTTCAGTATGTTAGGTCAATGTGGACCAGTGTTTGACTCTTTCTATGGTTTTAAGTAAATCTACCATTACTCACCCTGGTTCTATCCATTTGGCATTTACGGATCTGACCTCTGCATTTGACCAAGTAAATTGTGAAAAACCTTGTCATATTAGGCTATCTATGGGGTGGACAGGGATATCATACTCTTTTTAAGCCATCTCCACATGAACACAATGGCCTCTGTATGGTATTCTAAAGATCTTAAATGCACAAGAGGTTTTGGGATCAAAAGAGGTGTTCCTCAGAGTTGTATCCAGCCCCCTTTCCTATTGAACTTTTATATCCAAATCTTGGAGCAGGCACTAATTCCTTTTGTAGTTTAGGTATGGGAGAAATTGTTAGCACTCCTGGGGGAATAATTAAGGCTGAGCATAAATGGGTGAAAGAAAATTTTATTTAGCAGAGGTCCATTGCCAGAGAAGAGATCGCCCTTCAAAAGCCTTGTGTCCATAGTCCTAACATGGTGAAATCCATCCCAACTACAGAGCCTTACCTCTTAACTGTAAAAGCATGTATGATTAATATTTACTTGCAAGGGTTAGGTTAAACTTATTGCATTTCATGCTAGCTTACCCCCAATGTAGGAATAGGGGTTGCACACTCACACCCTGTGGCTGCAACAACTTGTCTCCACAGGACTCATTGCATTTTACAATGTTTTGCACATTTTATGTTGTCCCAGGGAAGACTTTTATTACCCTGTTATTTAAAACAGGCAAACATATTTTAAGTACGTCTTGCACTTGTGTATTTACAACTGCTTCTAGAGTTCATTATTTTTAATGTAGTTAGCTTTTTGAAAGCTGTCATGAGATTGAGAAACAGTTGTTTTTTTTCTTCTTTTTTTAAGTCCTCATATAACCTCCATGCTATTGTATAGGCATCCTCTCGATAGCAGCAACCCAAATGCTTATAACTTAGCAGGTCTGTTCTCAGCTGATGTTCTATAGGGGCAAACCCACATTGCACATTGTAGGCTGACCGAGAGGTGTAACCATTGTACAGTTCTTTAAACGATTCTGCACACCCTCCACCTTACTCCTGATCTAATAATCCCCAAATAGACCATGCTCTCTTCTGTTACTAAAACAATTACCCTTTCGATCTAAATCTTTAAAATAGCTAACTGCATTCCACCATTCCCTCCAGGAAGGGGGATCTGCCTGACGCCACCTTTTACAAATGTCTCTCCTGACCAAGAGAATCAAATAAAACACCAATTTGCCCTGTTCAATGGTGATAACCCCCCCCCTCTAAAGGCTGTACTATAAGCAAAAATATTAGTACAAGGCTTACCTCTATTTCTTTACCAAGTATTTCAGTCAGGGTCTTACCCACATTCTGCCAATAATCCTCCAACACTGAATAGGTTAAAAACATATGAATGTTGTCTGCTTCTTGGACATGGCATCTTGTGCAGCTTGATTCTCCTGCTCCCCTCATTTTGGATATGTTGAGCAGAGACCAATATATCCTGTTAATGGTAAAGAGGTGGTTCTTTCTTACTGCAGCAGATCTAATTAAACTATATAATTTATCCAAAGATACTTGCCATAACGTTTGACGCTCTTCATCTGGCAAGCACTTATCCCAGACCTTTTGGGGGGGTCCAGTTTCCTGTCCGCAGCCTCCAGTAAGTAATTGTATCAAATAGCGATTTCCTTCTCCCTCGGGTTTGCGTCCTGGAGATCCTCTTCCTGCATAGTATCCTGGAAATTGACAGTGTTGGTGTTCACACCAGGTGGATATTTGATAATATTTAAATCTGGAGAGGTTGTTTTAGTTAGAAGGCTCCAGGCATCCCACGAGAGACAGCTGTTTCCTTAAACTATATCACCCCACCTCTTCACCCCTGCCTCTTTCAAAGGTTGGGATAAAACATCGTTCAAACATTCCGGGGTGCCTGGGGAGTCCCACACTGGTGCCCACTTACTGTGATAGGGAATGCCTAAAATGTTCCGACAGTCAAACCATTGTTTGGCGGCAGCATGTAGAACCTTTAAGCAAACTTTAAAAAAAAAAATTGGGGGTGCCAAATTTGTACATGAAACCCTCGGCTGGACTCTCGTGCAACATTGCCTTAACCATGTGGCCCATCAGATGATTATCCAGCCTGTTTAGGAGCATTCTGCTGTTTTGCAATTGGTATGCCCAACAGTATATATGTAGGTCTGGTAGACTCAAACCTCTGCGTGCCAGTTTTCGTCTGAGCTTTTTTCAGGAGAGTCTGATCCTCTTACCAGCCCAAACAAAAGAAGAGATCTTACCCTGGATTTTATTTAAGAGAATTTTGTCAAAAGTCATAGGGATATTATTAAAAAGATAAGTGAACATCGGCAGGACACACATTTTAACCAGATTTACCCTGCCATGGAGTGTCAGCGGTAGATTCTGCCATCTTCTCAGAAGCGCATCAACTTCTTTAAATACTCAGGCTATATTTTTTTTAGGAAGTTCAAACAGCTCTTGTGTAATGGTGCTTTCCAGATACCTCATCTCCGTTGACACCAAGACCCTGCACTTCCGAGTTCCATGTCATGATCTCAGTTTTGCTATTATTGATCTCATAGCCTGACAGTTTACCAAAGACCTGTACTTGCCTTAAAAGACTTGGTAGGGCTTGGTTGACATTCAATGTGAAAAGAATTAAGTCGTCGGCATATAGGGCAAGTTTCCTTGAGAAACCGTTCGGTAAAAAGGGTTGTATTTCATTATTTAACCTAAGACTTTGAGCGAACGGCTCCATATATAAATTAAAGTGTGTTGGAGACAACGGGCAGCCCTGTCTGGTACCTCTCCCTATTGATATTGGAACTGAAAGGCTCCCATTTACTAATATTTGGGCTTATGGTTCACTATATATTTTCCCCAACAGATCTCTAAGGGTGCGGTCAAACCCAAAAGCCTCTAATACCCTAGACAGATAACGCCAATTAACCCGATCAAAGGCTTTTGCAGCGTCCAGTGTTATCATTGTTAATGGAACTCTAACAGCGGTTGTCAGGTCTATTGCACCAATTAGGGAGATGACAAGATGCTTCATCTGCCGCACGGGGAGGAAACCCTTCTGATTATCCTGTATTATTGCCCCTGCTATTTTACTTAATCGTGCGTTGATGATACTGGTAAAGATTTTATAGTCAGAGTTCAATAAAGATATCGGGCGATATGACTGCCATTGTGTGGGATCTTTACCGGCTTTTAAGATCAGGGTGATAATTGCCTCTTTCCAGGTATCCGATAGTGGGGAAATACGCCTTAAAATATCATTAAATAGTTTCAACCATATACGGATGATTTCATCCATAAATAACAGGTAGATCTCATTGGGAATCAGATCTAGGCCGGCTGCCTTGCCTTTTTTGCTTTTCTTAATAGCTTCCATGATTTCACTCCCTGTTATGTCTTGATTAAGTAGTGTTAATCCTTCCAGGCTCACTTTAGGGAGCTGTTTCTGAGCCAGCCAAATATCTAGGGTTGTTTTATCTGGCTCCGGATCTTCCCTATACAGGTCTTAAAAGAATTTACAAAATTCCCTCTCAATCTCACTCCTATTATCCGAGAACTGAGCGGAAGATTCATCACCATATTCTAGTTTAATCCAGGTAATAAAGTTTTAAGACCTGTCCATTCTACTCTTTATAGATAGCAGTTTACCACATTTTTCACCCTGGCCAAACTCTCTCGTTCTACTTGCTTCCCACTTCTGTAGCATAATTCTTTCCCATGTAAACCTATATTCACGTTGTAGATCATCCAGTGTACTCATCAATTTATCTTTTTCTTCCCCCTGAACTTGACCGGACTTTAATCTTGCTTCAGATTTTCTCAACCGCTCCTCCAATGAAGCTGTCTTCTCTTTTTCTGATTTAACCCACCCTGCAGCCGCCCCCTGCAGCATTCCTCTAAGCCATGCTTTGGAAGAGTCGCAAACCACATGGATAGATGCGTACTCTAGATTTTGATTAAAAAAGGCTACCACATCCAATTTAATTATCTCCATTACATCAGTTTGTAACAGCAGTCTTCTATTTAATGTCCACATCTTACCTAGTGGAGTAGAGGGGAGCTCCATGCTTAGTTCTATTGCACCATGATCTGATATGTGAATGGGCAAATATTCCACTTTTTGAACCTTATCTACTTCCAAAAAATCCATAAAAGTGTAGTCTATCCTGGATTAGTGACCATTCTTTTTACTGAAAAATGAACAGTCCCCTAAATTTCTCATTTTTTTCTGCCCTACATCACATAAATTTAAGGTTTCTAACAGAGCTAAAAGGAAGGCTCCGTCACGGGGCACATACATTTGTGTGCGAGAGGAAGACCTATCCAACTCATTGTTCAATAGTAGATTGAAATCCCCACCTATTATCAATGGAGCCTCAAAATCTAGCAGGGCTGAACAAAGATTGTTCAAAAAACTAATCTCATCCTCTTTGGGCCCATAGTAACTAGCTAACGTATAGGTTTTGCCTCGGGTTTTTATCTCTGTAACAACCCAACGTCCTTTAGTGTCTGCCTGTGTTCTACCTAGTTCTATTCCTGAGTTATTTTTAATAACTATTGCCACACCTTTAGAACAGCAATGTTGCTCTGTAGCTATTGCCTTGTTTACCCAGTTCTGCTTATTAAATAATACCAAGCACTCTGACCTCATTAGATGAGTCTCCTGAAGCATTAGAACATTCATAGGGGTGTTTTTCAAATATTCAATCTCTGTCTCCTTTTCACTCTTAAACCATTTATAGTCCAACATATTATGCCCAAATGCTCACTTCTTATGATCAGATTTCTATCCCCCATCATTAGATTCCCTAGTTCTTCTATTTTCAATAGCATTGGCTATGTACTTTAAGGACACTTTTTCCATGTGTTTTTCTTTTTTTTCCCCTATGCTCCCTACCGTACACCCCTCCACCACCCCTGTGCCCCCGTTCCCATCCACCCTCCTCCCCTGGGAACCTTTCCTACCTACTTTTTGGCTGTCGCCAATTCGAGCTGCAAACCCAGACCCGTCTTCCATATAAACATTTTATACTACTGGCTCCCCCGCCTCTGTTTATATTACTCTATCACTCTGTAACTCTTTTTTTTTCTTTTTGGTTTCTTATGGTTCAACTCAGCTAACCACTTGCTAATAACCTACCAGGCATCCATCTACCTCCTCCGAGGAGTGTACATTTTATTGGCTCTCATCACTTTAAGGTATGCTGGGAACCTCCGCTGGACTTGAGCTCTTAGTTGGCTAAGGGGGTCCATCCTTTTACCTAACTCCCATCTTCTGTCCTCCCTAATTCTTGAGATGTCAGATCTAATTTTAAACGAACAGTCCTGGCCCTGAGTAGCTGGTCATTTTAAGGATGCCCCTAGGGAGGGAATACGACAATATATTACCAGGATTTTCCTAGGCTTTTTACGACCAGGATTAAGGATCTCTATGGACTCGCTGTACTTCCCAGACAGAAGCAGAAGCAATTTGAGCAAAGGATTTAGACAAGATATCTATCACATAGGCTTTTATGTCCTCTTCTTCTGCACCCTCCTTAATATCAAGAAACCGAATATTGTTCCTCCTCGAGTTGTTTTCCATCCTCTCTAATCTGTCTTCTGTATTCTTTTCCTTTGTTTTGAGCCTATCCAATTCTTGGCTATGATCTTGCACATCTTTCCCGAGCTCTAGCATTTTATCTTCTAAGTCCTCTGTGCGTTTTGTTAATACTGCTAAATTCTCCTCCAAGCTACTGCACGTTTCTTGAATTTTTTTCTGGTTACTCTATGAAGTGGAAAAAATGCTCTTTAATCTCCGCAGAAAGCTGGCTCAGTAAGTCTTTTACAGTATTTAGACCTGTCATATCCATATCTTTAGCTCCCTCTTTAGGTTGATGCATGATCAATCTCCTTTGATTTTAGTGTAGTCTCAGGTACCTCATTACTAGCAGTGTTGGTGTCACTCAGGAGTGAGTACTTATTTGAAACTGAGATGGCATATTCAGGTGTCAATGAGGGTAGGGTGAAAGTGTCAATGCTCTGTAAAGCGGACTCCGTCTGTACATCCGTCTCCACCTCTTTAGATGTAGGTGGGTCCATGCTACTCTGTGGGTTTAACTTAAAATAGGACCTTAGTTAGAGTGTCACTCTGGGCGCTGGCTGAAAAGATTTTTTCTTTTTTACTTTTGCAGATGTATTCCTCCCTGCTTAAATAGCAGAGTTTTTACTTCTGATTTTGCCTTGCTGGGGGGTAAGGGGATGGTCTGCTTGTAGCTCCCCCTTGGGAACCTCAACTTTGCACAGAAAGTAATTTGATCTCAATGTATACCGCCTTAGCCTAGTCACTTCTTTGCCTGTATTTCCCTCTTTTTCCTCCACAAAGGCTTTTTCTAAAATTGGATTTGTGGACTCACTCCCTGACTCCGCACGTTTATCTTTTAACTCTTTACTCACAAGAAGTGTACAGCAGGCAATCATGCCATACTCCAGGTCTCCCTCCTTATGCTGCTTTGCGTGGTTATCCTGATATAGCTGCTGTGGTTGCAGCTTTATACCCCTGTTCGTTGTGTATTTCGAGGGGCTCTGCAGTCCTTCCTGACCCCCCTCCCGGGAGTCACAAACGTGGATTCCGACTCTGCCGCCACCCCGAGCCGACCCCAGGCACAGAGATAGGGACTGGAAGTGGAGTGCAACTCGAGACTCTCCAAGTGCACCCGCTGCCCTAGGGACCGTCGGGCCAATCCATATCAGGCCCCTGCCTTGAAAAACCAAGACCGGGCCTACCCGCAAGGCAACAGGAGAGCAGGAGGAACGCAGGCAACAGCGGTCCGGGGCCGACCGAGACGAAGACGGAGAACGGCCGCGAGCAGTGTCGGCTATTGCAGCACCTGCCGCCAGTGCCCAGCAAAACCACAAACCTCAGTAAACCGCCTCGGCAGCCCGAACCCCGCAGACCATCAAAAAACAGGTAAGGCAAAGGTACCTGCTCTAGCACAGACAATCCATGAGAAACGCGGACAAGCAGGGACACCAAACTCGCAATCACTCCATCTCAATACGGTTGTGGGAGCAGCTCACGAATAGCTCTCTAGCTAGCCGCCATGTTCCCTCGTCACATGCCATTGAGAAACAGTTGTGATTAGACAACCAATATGCTTAATAGCGTACATAACTTTTATATAATATGGGCATGTTTTTTTGAAAAATGTTACCTGCTATCTGGTCTGATGGTTGTATATGTTTTAATGGATAAACAGACAAAATATCGACTACAAAATATCGAATGGACATAATATCGAGTACAGAATATCGAAACGACAGAATATAGATCGAATTTTAAAATATAGATAGTCAAAATATCGAAGTACATAATATAGGTTAAGGAAAATATCGAAATTTTAATAGTGTATTTTATGTGTTAAAAGTGTTTATTTATGTTATAATGTAATTTAATTAATTAATTTAATGTTATTTAAATTTTGCATAATTTAATTCTGTAGCGGGTTGTGGGTTTATAGGGGAATAGGGTGGGAAGTAATTTAATTATAATTAATAAAATATGTAAATGTATTTATTGGTATTTGTGTATAATTAATTGTTAATTCATTTTTATTTAGTAATTAATTACATTTTAATTGCCAATTAATTTTATTTAATTGATTAATTGATAATTATGGTAATTTAACTAATTAAATTTCTGTAGCGGGTTGTGGGTTTATAGGGGACTAGGGTGGGAAGTAATTTATTTATAATTAATTAAATATGTTGATTTATGTAGTGTAATTTAATTATAATTCATTAAATATGTTAATTTATTTATTGGTATTTGTTTATAATTAATTGGTAAATTATATTTTTTTGGTGATTAATTACATTTTAAATGCCAAATAGTTTTATATAATTGATTAATTGATAATTATGTTAATGTAAGTAATGTAATTGCTGTAGCGGGTTGTGGGTTCATAGGGGAATAGGGTGGGAAGTGATTTAATTATAACTAATTACATTTGTCAATATTTTTTGTGTATTTATTAGATTTTAATTGTTAAGTAACTGTTTAATTACTAATTAATTAATTGTTAATTTTTAATTAATTAGTGTTAATAGATAATTAATTGTAATGATTAAATTAAATTAGTATTTGTAATTAATTATTTATTATATTATATTAAAGTGGTAATTACTTTTAATTAATTTTTTATAGATATTAATATATATATATTTTTAAATAATATATGAAGTATCTACTTTCTCTACTGTTGCACTCACTGGAGTGAGTGGGAACAGTAATTTTTACCTCTACGCTATCCAACGCTTTCCCTACTGTTACACTCTCTGGAGTGGGAATAGTACGTTTTACCCCTACGCTACCCAACGCTTTCCTTACTGTTGCACTCTCTGGAGTGGGAATAGTAATTTTTACCCCTACGCTATCCAACGCGTTCCCTACTGTTGTACTCTCTGGAGTGGGAATAGTAATTTTTACCCCTACGCTATCAAACGCTTTCCCTACTGTAGCACTGTCTGGAGTGGGAATAGTAATTTTTACCCCTACGCTATCCAACGCTTTCCCTGCTGTTGCACTCTCTGGAGTGGGAATAGTAATTTTTACCCCTATGCTATCTAACTCTTTCCCTACTGTTGCACTCTCTGGAGTGGGAACAGTAATTTTTACCCCTACGCTATCGAACACTTTCCCTACTGTTGCACTCTCTGGAGTGGGAATAGTAATTTTTACCCCTACGCTATCCAACCCTTTCCCTACTGTTGCACTAACTGGAGTGGGAATAGTAATTTTTACCCCTACGCTATCCAACGCTTTCCCTACTGTTGCACTCTCTGGAGTGGTAATAGTAATTTTTACCCCTACGCTATCCAACGCTTTCCCCACTGTTGCACTCTCTGGAGTGGGAATAGTAATTTTTACCCCTACGCTATCCAACGTTTTCGCTACTGTTGCACTCTCTGGAGTGGGAATAGTAATTTTTACCCCTACGCTATCCAATGCTTTCCCTACTGTTGACCTCTCTGGAGTGGGAATAGTAAGTTTTACCCCTACGCTATCCAACGCTTTCCCTACTGTTGCACTCTCTGGAGTGGGAATAGTAATTTTTACCCCTACGCTATCCAACGCTTTCCCTACTGTTGCACTGTCTGGAGTGGGAATAGTAATTTTATACTTCCGTTATCCTACGGAATAATATTGGATATACTTTAATTAATTCTTTAATTATTATAAGGTAATTTAAGTATTTTTAAGTATATTTTAGTAAATAATTTTTAATTTTAATTTAATTTAACATTGTTTTTAATAAAGTCGATATTTTTACAAACTATATTTTTGTAAACGATATTTTTTACTCTATATTTTCTTACTTACCTGTTTGTAGATACAAAGTCGATATTCTGTCTTTCGATATTTTGTCGCCGATATTTTTGGTACTCGATATTATGTCCGTCGATATTATGTCAGTGATCCGTTTTAATGTATGGTATGTAATTGTTTTATTGTTTTCAATTTGCTTCTTTATGTGACTGGAGTTTAGCACAGATTTTTATGACTTTGCTTTTATAGTTTTTTCAAGAACCAAATAATACTTAATAAGGTTTTGTTTTTGTTTGACACCTATCTCAATCAAATCTGCATGAGATTCTTGATGCAATTAGGTGAAAAAGATGAGTCGTTCTCTAGTTGCATAAGGAGTGTTCATGACTTGTGTTTGAAATGACTACCTTTTACTCAGTGCCACACCAGATTTTTACCTTGACTTTTTTTGCTGGCTTTGGAACTATATGCACCTTGCCACATGATGAAATTGAAATACTCCTGATTGCCATATTTAGCTTACCTATTAGTTGCTAGCATAGGATACAAATATGTACTCAGAGCCTGTATGTTAAATATCATATGTGGACCGTGGCACGTATTGTAACCCAACCCTTATATATTCTCACTCGGAGCAGCCTGCACTGGCCACGGCCAGCGCATCTGAGGAACTGAAGCTAGCATTCAGTAGTTCCTCCCAGCAGCTAACAACTTTGGACTCTTTAAATATTAACACACTTTATGACATCATTGGCAACATTAAATCAGGTTCCCCTAAGGATCCCATTCCCCCTCAAATTTTACGAGCCCTGGACACTTCTACCCATACCCTTATACTAGAATTACTTAACACATCCTTAAGGGAAGCCAAGGTCCCTAATGCATGGAAACATGCCATGATTGTACCTTTACTAAAAAGGCCAATGCTGACTCTGAAAATCCATAAAATTTCCATCCCATCTCACTCCTTCCGTTTTTTTCTAAAATTCTTGAAAAACATATTAACACTCAACTCACAAAATACACTGAATCTAGGAATCTTCTTCATCCTTCTCAATCTGGCTTTAGGTCAGGCTTTTCGACCGAATCAACACTTCTAGGTGTCTCTGAGACCATCCGATGCCAGGTTGACAAAGGGGAAACGGTGGCACTCATTTTGCTCGACCTTAGTGCAGCATTCAATACGGTTTCCCACCCCATTCTTCTCAACAGCCTACAGTCCTATGGCATCACTGGCTCAGCTCTGAAATGGCTTGCTAGCTTTCTTTCTGATCGAACGTTTCAAGTTTTCTCCACTACATCAGCCTCCAGAAAACACAACTCGAAATGCGGCGTTCCCCAAGGCTCCATTTTGAGTCCCTTATTATTTAATTTGTATGTCAGCCCTTTGGCCACGATTGCAGAACAATCTGGGCTCACCATTTATTCCTACGCTGATGACACCCAGATTATCTACTCACTTTCTGCTAATTCTGAATTCCAAGTCTTGCTTAATTTGAAAACTGACCCGCCAGCTGCGTATCCTGAACCGTCTGACCCTCGTGTACTTTTGTCGATGTAGCGTGCACATAGCGGTAAAAGAAAATATAGCATATCGTATAGAACGACACGCCACCGCCGCATACGTCAATTTCAAGCCACGAGGAAGTATCCGGACCTCTTTCAAACAACGTACTTTTTACCTTAGGGTCCTTCTTAATATCAGGATACCGCTGCGATGTCTCTCACATAGCAGATACCTAGAGAAAAATAATTTCCCCAAATTTTTGGGGTGACTGCCGCTTAAAGTACCCATGTTTATTCGTGAATTGGATAATACAATCGAAAGAATACAACAGATATAGAACCATCTTTATGTAAGAGAATTTAAAATAGAACACTCCAGAAAGTTGTGCTATATATGAGCGGCACTACTGCTGTTGTACATGAGTACAGCTAGAAACTCGATGGTTAAAAGTCCTGATGAAGGCATAGTTTGTATGTCGAAACACGTCGACAGGATACCATCTAATCCCCCTTTTTAAATCTTTTTTGTGAATACACATGTATCAATGTCATGTTATTTTATCAACTCTGATCAATGTACTGATTTTTACTATCCTTTTTTAATCAAATTAAAAATGTATATTTTCTAAACCGAACTAGTTTTGTTTGCTTAGTCTATTGTGCCATTACTTTAAGTGTATGCCTGGGAGTGTTACGTTGCATATATTGTTTACCCTGTCCCAGGATATCGATCCATATCAGGGGGTCCTTGTTGTTTACACAGAGAACAATCTGGGCTCACCATTTATTCCTACGCTGATGACACCCAGATTATCTACTCACTTTCTGCTAATTCTGAATTCCAAGTCTTCCTCCTTATGTTCAGGACTTAACAACATTGCCAAATGGATGTATGACAACAAGTTAAAACTCAATGGGGGAAAAACAGAAATTCTTCTGTTTGGTAACAATACAGTTCTGTGGGGATCTCATCATTGGCCTTCTCAAATGGGCCCTCTTCCTGCCCCCTCCAAAACGGCCCGTAACCTCGGCATTATCTTCGATGACCAGATGTCTATGAAGCAACAAGCGGTTAAAGTCACCTCCACTTGTGTTACGATTCTCAAGTGGCTGCTTCCTCAGGACACACAGAAAACCGTAGTTCAGGCCCTAATTACATCTAGACTGGACTACGGTAATGTCCTCTACTTAGGCGCATGTTAGGAAGTAACTTGTAAATTGCAGAGGGTGCAGAACATGGCCGTCAGGCTTCTCTGCAAACTTCCTAATAAATCTTCCACATCTCTGTCCTTAAAGAACCTTCACTGGCTTCGCATTGAGTGCCGCTCAAAGTTTAAGGCCTTATGCTTCATGTACAAAATCCATACCGGCAGCGCTCCACTTTATCTGAGGAATCTAGTTCACCAATACTGTCCCTCGCGCGTTCTTCGCTCCTCCAACCAGCACAAGTTTCAGGTACCCAGGATTAAACGGGCCAGAATGGGTGGTCGGTCTTTTGCTTACTTGGCACCCTCCCTCTGGAATTCCCTTCCCTTTCTCCTGCGCACTGAACCAAGTTACCTTAAATTCCGCAAGGATTTAAAGACCTGGTTGTTTAACCAATAGGCTGTTCGTTTATCTTACGAGTCTCAATCCTTGCCTGCTTTTACCCTCAGCCTGTTCTTAGCGCCGGGAAACCTACGGGTAGCTCTGTGCTCTATAAGCTCAATTATAATAATAATAATTGTGCCATCCACTACAGTGACAGTGTAAACATTACTATATGTCTGCCATCTAAAGCCTGGCTGTGCGCATTTGAACTGCAAATTTGACCTGTCAAATATAGCCACTTTCAACAGGACTAAATCTTTCCTTTTAATTTTAATTAGTAACCCCTGAATAAGTCTCACTGCCCAAAAGGCAGGGTGCATGGTAATTATAAGTTGGCCATTTAAATGTTTAATGTCCTTGCAGTGAAAGGGCCAGAAAATATATTTTCACTGTAGCAATATTGGCTATTCCATAAGAACACAATGGGATACAGTATTACATACAATATTGGTATTTCCGGCTAGGAAGCAGTGACAACATTCATTTTTAGACTTTTTAAGGTATTTATTACAAGCCCAAAACATTGGTAAGGTTGTGTTTGTAATAAGTATTTTAGTAGAGGTACTTTTAGGAATTAAACTCTTCCTGCCAAAATAATCTAGATTCCAATTTGCATGAGCTATCACTGTCACCCAAGAGATGAACTGCCCGATTGATGAGATATGAACTTTCTCCCAGAGCTGGGACAAAGGCCTTGGATTTGGGGAAGTATTCTGTCCCTCTGGTAGGAGGACCATCTAGGTAGTGCCAAGGAACTTAGCTTTCTCTATGGAAACCTACCCTGTCACAGGCACATGTAGATAACACCTGGGGTTTATCCCCCTTTGGCCCCAGGCAACAATCCCAGTGGGTGTGGAGGTGTACCAAAACTGGCTTTGAGTGACCACAGAGGAAGGTGTTACTCTTTTTGAAAGGTGAGCAAAAATTGTAGCACCTGCAGTACCCACCTGAGAATCCTTTCTTGACCTCTCGAAGAAAAGAAGAGCCTGCTCTTTCTGAGACGAAAGGAGCCCTGAAGCCTGAATCTTCTCTCTCTCTCTTGTACCCAGGACAAAGAAGTGGAGAACATGTGTCATAAGGCTGACCTCCCGTCCAAGCTACAGGGACACAACAAGCTATAAGAGACCTTTTCTTCCACTTTCCGGCTGACCAGTTGAAACTGGACGTGCTCAGGACCCTGCTTCTGGTCTTTGCCAGGGTGAGTTTCAAGCCCTAAGTGCTGTCCTTAATTTCTGGTGCTATGTGATAATGCACTTCAGATATTTAGCCAACCGAGAAAATCAAATAGAACAATATTTTATTGTCCTGTACTCTTGGCTGGTGTCAAAGTGAACTCTTCCTAATTTTTTTGTGAAACCTGAGACATAGAAACCTTTAGACTTCAAAGACCTCTGGAGGAAAGGAACCAACCTGACAAACTGATCCAACAATGGTGCATTGCTGCTGGCTCAAAGATTGAGGTTGCTCTATCTCAGAGCTTTTACAGAGCAACAAATCTAATTTAGTGAGACATCACTGAGAAAGAATTCAGCCTTGTGGATCCCTCACTGGCTACAGCCTGCAGCTTTGCCCCACTGAAAGAATACAAGCTCCAAAAAAGAGGCTAAGGGCCTGATTTAGGTTTTGGCGGATTAGTTACTCAGTCACAACGGTGACGAATATCCTGTCTGCCAAAATATAAATCCCATAATATCCTATGGGATTTATATTTTGGTGGACAGGTTATCCAACACCGTTGTGACAGAGCAGCCCGTCCGCCGAAATTGAAATAAAACCCTAATTCAGAAGGTAGAAATCTTCATTGAGCAAAGGCTTGTAAAGTATCTGGCAGGTGAGGGATCTTTTCTTACACTCAAAATTCAAATTTCTCTTACTCTGAGCTTTCATGCTAACCTTCAACAGCTTCACCAGCTTCACCATGCACTCATCCAGTGGCTAACGAACAACGTGGACCTCTCTTTGGCTACAAGGTACTGACTTGCCCCGCTGAAGAACATTTTAGGGATTATATCTGGAGGTAAATGTTACATCCTTACTCTTCCTTCCTTGTCTCTTCTACTCTGTCTTTTTTCTATCTCATCTCTTCATTCACTAGCCACCCTGACATGTGCTCTGTCTTCTTTCCACCTGCATTCTACAGGTTGTCATAGGTAATGGATTTCCTACTGTTGCCCAGTTGTAACTGGGTCTTATGACTGAAAGACCAATGTTGCTGTGCTGTAAATAAACCTGCTTCAATTTATATGGATTGGACTCTTTATAACACTGGCAATGAGGAGAAGAACCACTCATATCATCATCTACAGCACAGGTACAGAGTGTTTCCTGAACCCACAGAATTCCCAAATTTTCAAAGAAATATATGACTTTAACATTTTTCAATGTATCTGCTTTGGACCCATGGATATTACAATTAATTAATATACCATTGAGTTCAACATACAATGGTTTATAATTTTGATGTGCTTTGATTGCACCGACGGCTGTGTTTCATTTGATGTGTTCTGATTGCACCTGCAGGAGTTTTTTTTATTACTGGAGTTATTGGAAGTGTTTGCGCCCAGCCATTATAAGGAGCGTTTCTGTTTTGTTTTGTCAAGATTCAAATTAGTGCACTTGCGCTGCATTGTAGTAGTGGTGGAAGTCTTCAGAAAAATCTATCCTACCGTCGTGTCTTTTCCGTTGAAGACTGCATCCTTCAATTTGGGCGGTTGCCACACGAGAGACACAGCATTCTTCCAAGTGGCAGTACATTCTGTGAGTGTTCTTTACAGAATATCATCCTCAAAGAGAGTTTGCAGTTCTACGCAAGTGCACACGATTAATTTGCATGTATTTGGCTGATGTAATTGAATGACACCACGCAGCACGGCACCAGCGGCCATATTGTGTTTCCATAGTAACTGTTTGTTACGAACAGCAACACCAAAGTCTCTATTTGGACGCATCTTACGATATCGTTGCATAAACTAGTTCACTCAGGAGGTTTTATTCCACTACAGTTTCATGCTAGTGCAGTTTCATAATAGCACCATATAAACAACTAAGGACATTGGATATCAGTTGATTCAGAAAGAGAAAAATATATAAAATAATCTACGTGAGTTATTTATATTTGGATAAATATTTTTTTCATTATTTTCTTTTAGTTTTAACCATAACTGTTTTAATTTTTTTTTTAAAGAATTTTATCCTCAGTATAATATATGTAAGTTGTAACAAGTGTCCTGTGCACACCAAAGAGGTACGAAGTTCTCAGGTGAGAACCAGAATGAGAAGGTTCTTTAAGAGGAGCAATGTACTAAGACAGAGTGGTCTTTTTGAAGAATAGGTTTTAATTGTTCTGCATAGAAAATCAGTACACACAAGAGCACAAAAGCCGACACGTGTTTCGTCACACCGTGTACGGGTAGTGACTCATCAGGGCTGTACTGGGACAGTCTCTCGAGGACGCGCACCAGCGTTAGAGAATAGTTGCCGGTCGAGAAATACCAAAGGAGGCGATCCTCGCTACGGGTGGCGTGCTGCGCAGGGACGGGTACGTCCTGGTAGTGGAGCTAATCTCTATGGAGGCACGGGTCGTGCGGAATCAGCGGTCTGCATCCGGGTGTGGTCACATCCACCACCCGGATGCAGACCGCTGATGAGTATTGCATTAAACAGATTTAAGTTTTACACCAGATCACAAAAGGATGAATCGCTTGATGACTTTTTAACTCTTTGAGGGCTTTGTCTTTACACTGTAATTTTGGCGCAATGTCTCAGGAAATAATAAGAGACCAAGGGCCAGATGTAGCAAAATCAGAAATACCGACTCTTAATTACCGAATTTTACCGATTCGGTAAATAAGAGTAGGTATTTCTAATGTAGGTACCAATTCGGTAAATTTTACCGAATCGGTAAAAAACGGTATTTACCGATCCGGTAAATACCGAATCGGTATTTGCTATTGAATCCTATGGGCCTTGAAGCCCATAGGATTCAATATCAAATACCGATTCGGTATTTACCGAATCGGTAAATACCGAATTTTGCAAGGGTGCAGGGGGTGTCACTTTGACACCCCATGGAACCCCTGTTTTAGGCTTGGTTTTAGGCATACATGCCCTTAGGGCATGTATGTGTTCCACATGGCACAGGTGTACATACACAGATGTGCATGTACACCTGAATCGGTATTTTACCATGCAATTGTATTGCATGGTAAAATACCGATTTTCAAAGCCCTGTGTCAATGTTAAAATTGGCACCTACATACCAAACATGCATTTTCGGTAATTTTACCGACCAGTATATTTACCGATTTGGTAAAATATACAGAATCGGTAATTTTACCGATTCTGTAATTTTACTGAATCGGTAAAATTACCGATTCGGTAAAATTACCGAAAATGCATGTTTTTTATCCCCCTACATCTCCATGGCCATTTACCGGTCGGTAACGGCCGAATTCGTCCGTTACCGGCCGGTAAATGGCCAAAATCCCCCACCTACATCTGGCCCCAAATAATAGTTCATGTCAAAAATAAAAAAAATCAAGAGAGGTTAGGGGTAATGTGCGATCCCAGTTTAGTTGAAGCCATACCCGAAGCCAAAGCATTAGATCAATCTGAAAAGTGGATGGAGGTGGTAAAAAAAACTGTAATAAAAGATCTACGGAAGAAAAAATATGTTTGGGTAAACAAAAAAATGAGAGTAAGAATGAACACCAGCAACATTCTTCTTATACTTCTAATGGGAGGTTTAAAAGTCTTGTTTCCGGTCCAGGGAAGGCATGGCTTGGCAGTTTGGGCTGGACTGTTCCCATGAGGCACAGGATCAGACTGTCAAGTCTTTGCTAGAATGTTAGCAGCCCAAAATAGAAGCACATATGCCACTAACTTTTTTGTTTGTAAAAGCCAGCAGGGACCACAGCTTGAAGAGGAGCCTCCCAGTTCCCTTAAGCGCAAACTCCCCCAGTGTGGTAAACACAGCTAAGGTAGGCTGCTCCCCAGGGAAAAGGGAAGGGGATAAAATAAGAAAGAACACGGGCGAAATGGCACACGTCGAGGTCTGGTCTGAGGTGTTGGACTCTTCTTGACGCAGAAGTAACTATTGGGATAAAAAGGAGAGTTGGTTTACAGGGACAACTCAGGGACACATACACACTAGGCAGAAACCGTTCTGTTTGTGCACTTACTTGATGCCCAAAAACGTGTTGTCATTTAACTGCCCAGGAATCAGAGGGCCGAATCACTGAAACCCTGTAACTGTCTTCCACTGTTCAGATCACAGCTCTATAACAGGTTCCTGGTCTCGGGTGAATACTTCGGGTGTTGGACCTGGCCTCGTGGCGTGTTTCCCCCCGTTCCTCAGCACCCTGTTAGCCTAAGCCCTGCACCCAGAAACCCCTGATCGTCCTGTCCATGTCCGCCCAAACGCCGACAACCAGCCCCCGCAAACCCCCGTACTCCTTCCCGGCCCCGCGCGCCCAGAACCTGCAAAGCCCCACAGGCCCACCGGCAGCCATTTTCCCTTCCCGAGATCCCTGACTCCCTGGGCCTAGCATGACCCCGGCCCCAGCGAACCTTAGGCTCCAGACGGCCAGCCCCAGCTGGGAGGGTGAGGGCTCCCCGAGTGAGATAAGACAGGGAGTTTCGATTGCACCTCCGGCCTCCCCTGAGAGACTGGTTTCTGTTACACCTCTGGCCTTCCCCTGGGAGCCGGTTTCGATCGCACCTCTGGCCTCCCCGAGTGCTGGCTCCAGACCCTGCTGGGCGTCTGGGAATTCCCGGACACATCTTCAAAGAGATCAAAGGGCCAACCGCTGGACCTCCCCAACAACCAACCCCAAAGGCCTAAGACCTCTGCCTACCAGGGTCCGGACATCAAAGGGCCACTGAACTATATCAAGGCCCGCCCAAGAACTAGCGGGCAGTTGTATCCTGGACATGAGCGCCCTGCTGATCTGATCGCGGCTTACCCTTGGGGAAAACGGAACTTTGGAACTCTTCGAGCCCTGCTGACGCTGTCGCGGCTCATCCTCGTAACTATGGAACTGGAACATTGGAGCCCTGCTGACCTCGTCGTGGCTCGATCTTGAACCTTAAAGATCTTCAACGAACTTCCTGAGCCCTGCTGACGTGGTCGTGGCTCCTCAAGAACTATCCTCCGGATCGAGCCCTGCTGACTTCGTCGCGGCTCGAGGAGTACTCTGGTCTGGCTGGACCATCGACGCTACCAACACGAACTGAACTGACCTGAAGTGAGTAGGACATCCAGTACGACTATCATCTCCCGTATCCCCCGGCTCGAGGATTGAGAGCTGTGCGCAGGGTACGCTTCGTACTGGCCGAAAGACTAAGACGCTTCCCTTTTACCCGAATCTCTGAGACATTACGATCCCTCGAACGCTTGTAAATAAGAGTGCTGACTCCTTTTTCTGTTCATAAAGAACTTATTACTGAACATCTACGGTGTGGTGTCCGTTTGTAAGTGTGGTGTGATCTCAGTGTGTACGATTCGATACTCGAAGTTCTCCCTGGTGAGGACCTCTCGTTAGGACTCGGCATTATTGGCATGAGAGGTGGGTCACGGAGCAGTCGGGTGTTCATAACCTGGCCTCTGGGACCGCCCCTTCCTACATCGGGCTTACGTGTTATTGTGCAGCCTGTAGTTAGCTTCACTACAGGGGATTAGTCATAAAGTGAGGAAACAGGGTTTGGAGTTCGATAGCGCAGCCGCGCTATCACGTGAAGAGTATCTAGTGATATCCTACCTTCGGAGCGGGAAGGAAAGCATCCGCGCTACAATGTCTCCGGCATCCACCACAGCGGGAAGGAAAGCGTCCGCGCTACAATGCCTCCGGCGTCCACCACAGCAGGAAGGAAAGCGTCCGCGCTACAATGCCTCCGGTGTCCACCACAGTGGGAGGTAAAGCATCCGCGCAACAATGCAGGTCTGGAAGGTATAACGTCCGGCTTCGTCAAGGAATCAGGTATGTTTGACAAGCACCTTCCCAATCAATGGGAGGTGCTTATGTGCAGGCAGCCATTAGCAAATTCTTTACCGCCAGGACCCAGGGCATTCTGGGAGTTGTAGTGCGGCGGTTCCCCGATGACTCATAGCGATGTCCTTTTGTACCGGGAGCTTTCAGACCAAGAATCGCTACACAGACTGATTTGCATATGGCCATGTCTGAACTGGGGTGGCAGAGTGGGATAAAGAAGGGTGATGGATTATACCCAGACCTGTTGACTAGGTGTGAGTGTTTGATTGGTTCAGATGCTCCGTCCATCACCACCCCCTTTTGTACAGGTTTAAAAGTCGTACAACTCACAGATGTATAAGAGGAATGACAGTTTTACCAATTATAATGCATGCTACAGATGTGGAAATAGGTCCCACATTGCTTCCTTTCCAGGTTGCCCAGCAATTGGTAAAGAATGTCAAATTTGAGGTAGAAAAGGTCATTTCAGTAATGGTTGTAGAGACAACAAACATCACACAGTTCAGACACGTGGCGCAGGTTCTGATGTTACAAATAATGAAGAGTCTTGTAAGGTCAATGAGGTTGCGGAATGTAACAAGGGCTTTGTTGTCTCCATCATTAACAAAGTACCAGACAATGAAATGAAATCTCCAAAATGTACATTCCAAATTTCTGGTGTAGATCTTATTCTCATGGTAGATTCAAGATCACCATGGACAATTATCACACACCAATATTTTCAAGATACTTTAAGCCACATTCTTCAATATACCAATTTGTTTCTATCTGACATAATTGCAGAAGGTTTTGACGGAACTAAGATTGATATTGATGGTTATTTTCAAGTAGGTTTACATTTCAAATGCAGGAGTGCAGAAGTAAAATTGTATATTGCCAAGAAAAGAGTCAATGTTTTAGGTTGGCGAGATCAATGGAAACTAGGTTTATTTTGAATCCTAGGTCATGTGAACCGGTATCTTTGTGTGATGAGCAAGGTTTTAAAAAAATTGCTGCAGTTCACACAGAGGACAATATCTATACTACTATTATAAAGTGAGAGCTGAAACCTTTGAGGCGGGTAAACTCAAGTAGTACAGCACCAATCACAACACCCAATACAGCATTGGAAAGGGAAGTTGCAGCAGATGCACATAGGCTATACAGGTGGCCACCATATACATTAAAAACGTCAAAGAACCTTAGGGCTAAAGTAGTCCCTTGTGGGTGTGGGCGTTGGCGTAGGCGTTTCGTGGGCGTGTCAAACTACACACATTTTCCTTTGTGGCCGTAACCGTTGTCAGAGGGGCATGGGCATGGGCGTGTCAAACTACACACTCAGAGGGCTGTTGGCGTGTCGGGGGTGTGGTCGTAGCCATGTCAAAGTACACACAGTATACTTTGTGAGAGGGTCTACCACAACAGCGTTCTCAGAGGGGCGTGCCACAAATTATATAACAAAAAAATGGCCGGGTCATTCAGTAGCGCAACTTTCCATTCACGAGTTATAATCACTTCTCACACGTCCTTGTAGATGACACAAGGTGCGCCGCATTCACGCACATTGCCATTCAGGTGGCGTTAATAACATATGTTGCGAAGCAACTTTGTGGGCATAAGCGTTACCGATCTCAACAGGGGATAAACGCAGACGTCTCAGAATGCACACTCCCACACCTCTCAGAATGCACACGCTCATACACAACAACACTGAACAGCACACACACCTCATGATGTGCACGAACGCTAATCTCACTGTGATGAGATGAGCGTTTGTGCACGTCGTGAGGTGTGCGTGCCCTTCAGCGTTGTTGTGTTTGTGCATTCTAAGACGCCTGCTGCATTGGAAAGTCGTGGGGTAGCATTCGGTAAGGTTTGCCGTCCTTCAGGTAAGTCTTTTTTAAACCCGGACAACGTCGGGATGGGCAGCTAGTAAGTGATAAAGGAAGAAAATTAATCAATACATATGACAAAGTGTTTTCCGATAAGTTGTGAAAATTAAAGAGCTTGTCACATAAGATAGTTTTAAAAGATAATTCTATGCCAGTAAAGCAAAAGTTAAAAGGAGTTCCAATTAATGTTAGGGAGGAGTTAAAAGTGTTGCTAAAGGAATTGTCAGATGAAGGCATAATTGAAGCAATTGAATCTTCTGAGTGGGTTTCGCCCATTGTTTTGCTTCGCAAACCGGACCAAAAATTGAGAGTATGTGTTTAGACTTGAGAGCACTCAATTCTAACATTTTAATAGACTGTCATCAATTACCTAATATTAATGAGCTAGTTTCATTGTTAGAAGGTGCAAAAAATATGTCAATGCTTGATTTGCGTTCTGCTTATCACTAAATAGAATTGATGGAAGAATCAAAAAAATACACTGCATCTGTAACTTCATTTTGTTTGTACCAATACACATGTATGCCGTTTGCGCTGGCGTCAGCCGCGTCAGTTTTCCAAAGAGTTATGTTCCACATTTTCAGGGAGGTTGATACCTATGTCAAGTGTTTTCCGGACGACATATTAATATTTTCTAAAAGTGAAGCTGAGCATATTGAACATTTAATTGAAGTGTGTAAGATGTTAGAAAATCACAGGGTTACCCTCAAGGCAAACAAATGTAAGTTGTTCAAGCGTTCAGTAGAGTATTTAGAACATACATTGTCCGGAGATGGTGTCATTCCAAAAAAAATCAATGTTGATGCCATTATGAAAGCTCCTCTTCCAACCAACAAAGAACAACTTTTATCATTCGCAGGCATGTGCGAATATTATAGTACATTTGTGGAAGGGTTTGTGACAAAGATGAACAAAATGTGAAGAATGAATGGACTGAGAAACAACAAAAAGCCTTTGAGTGTATAAGAAAAGGCATTGTGAATGCTCCCACTTTAAAACCTTTTAGCTTAAAAAAAGAATGTGTCATAACAGAAGACGCTAGTTTATATGGTTTAGGTGGAGTTCTGTCACAAAGAGAAGGTAGAGAAGAATGGAATGAGGCTTTTGCAGCACACACTTTAAATGAGTGTGAGCATAAATATGCGGTTATAGAAAGATAATTATTGGCATGTGTTTGGGCTGTTGGGCACTATAGATTATATTTGTGGGGCAGTAAGTTTACCCTCAGGACAGATCACAAACCATTAGTGAACATTTTATCAGCAGGAGGGGGTTGGAATTCCACAGCAAGAATTGCACGTTTGACCTCGAAGCTACAGGAATATAATTTTAATACAGAATATGTACCAGAAAAAAAATGTCACTGCTGACTTTCTTTCTCCCTTACCTTTTGATGAAGATAAAGTTGGTGTCACCCAAGAATGTGATTTGGTACTTGCCTTCGGTGATATTGTTCCTACCCAGTTTAAAGAAATCACAGAAGATAGTTGGAATAAGTGTGAGCAGAATGTAAATGTAAATCCAGTACTTGTTTAGCGCACAAATCAACCCCGAAGGGGTATCTCGGCGCTGGGGGCTGTTGGGAAGATTAAGCAAGCTATTGCCCAGAGTCGCATGGTGCTGGGCAGACCCCTGCCGCCGGATCCAGGGACAGAAACGTGATCCCCAGCGTCCAGCATCAGTCACCCTGGCTGCGTCGCCTCACCTCTCCCCTAATGAATGATGAAAGGTGGGTGGATTTAAAAAAAAATGTTTTAGAAGGATGGCCAAGAAAGAATTTAGTTAGACCAGAGTTATTACCATTTTTTAATTTTTCAGGTGAGCTAGAATTTGAAGGTTGTTTTTTATATAAATTAGGGAAGTGTGTTCCTCCTGAAGGTATGCACAATGTGATACTCAATATAGCCCACAAAACACACCCTGGTATTACGTCTATTAAATGGTTAGTTAAAAGTTTCTATTGGTGGCCAGGCATAAATAGGTTTATTGATCGAGTTGTTAGAGAGTGCAGTGAGTGTGTTTCTAGTGAGAAGATGTTAAGTTTGCATGTTCCTCCATTGAAAGTAGTTAAGTGGCCTGATGAGCCATGGCAGTAGGCTGCTTTTGATATTTCAGGCCCGATCTACTTAAAAATTCATGTTACGCTCTGGTTATGATTGACTATCATTCAAAATGACAGCAGGTCAAATTTGATTCTAAGGCTACAATGAGTTCTGTGAAGAGATCTTTGCACAAGAGGTTTTCCTTAAAGAGTGTAGTTTCAAACACAAATTGACATCTTTGTACGAATCACATGAAAATGGACAGGTAGAACACTTTAATAGAGTGCTTAAAGGTTTTGTTTCTGATTCCTTAAAGTCAGGTACCAATTGGATAAATGCTTTAAGAGAACGTTTGTGGGTTTATCAATCAAGGTTGGTGATTGGGTCAGGATTCTTAAACCAGGTTTAAAGAATAAAGGATCTAATACATTTGGTAAGACCATCTAAATTAAGAAAGTTTTTACCACTAGTGTAATTACCCAGGATGGAAAAGTTTGGAATATAACAAATGTAGCCAAGCGTCCTTAGTACGATGTAGCTAAAAATGATTGTGTTTGGAATACCAGTCATTCAACTACAAATATGGGTGTTGAACAAAATAAGGAGACTGTTGCATAAAGAGTAAAACTTTCTGATCGCTTAAGACAATACCCTAAAAAGTTTAATGATTATATCTAGTCATGCTGATATATCATGTTCTGTTTTGTTTATTGATAAGAGGGATGTGTTACATCCTTACTCTTCCTTCTTTGTCTTTTTTACTCTGTCTTTTCATCTCTTCATTCACTAGCCACCCTGGCATGCGCTCTGTTTTCTTTTCACCCGCATTCTACATTCTACAGGTTGTCATAGGTAATGGATTTGCTACTGTTGCCCAGTTGCATCTGGAGCTTATGACTGAAAGACCTATGTTGCTGTGCTGTAAATAAACCTGCAGTTTATATGGATGTAGACTCTTTTTACCAGTAAAACGTCTAACTGGTAAAAATCTAGTTTCTGTATCTGATTCATGCACTAGTGCTGTCACCTTTATCTGGTCAAGCACAACCAGATGACCGTGAATGGTGTTTAATGCTTTTGTTGCACAATTATTTTCTAAAGAACATTTTATTAAGGTCTTTATAACTTACCCCTTTGCTTGAGGGGTAACATCCTAGGCATGATATAACAAATCAACACTGGGCCCCTCTACCTCAGACCTCCATGATCACTCTCACGCTCATTTAATTTAGTCCTAGGCGGGTTGGATTATCTGGTGGTCCCTAAAGCCTCAGCCCAGTTGTAGTTTACTCTGTACCTTCTTTGCGTTCGGTCCAAGCGTCCCATATTTTATCAAATTTCCACAGGCATCCCCTCCTCCTGTAGACCACTTCCTCTGCCTGTTGACACCAGTCTAAATTCCAGACCCAAATCATCACTGTAGGTGTTGTCTGGGCCTCCCAAATATAGATTATATTGCCCCTAGCTATAATCATCTATTGCACCACAGGAGTGTATATTTTGGCAATGTTTCTTTCCCCCAAATCCTCAATGCCATCAAAGCTGGTTTGATTTGGATATCTTGCCTGGTGACATCTCCCTGTACTCATGTCCTACATGTCCAGAAAGTTTAAAGGGAAGGGCAATGCTAAAGTGTATCCATGAGGCACCCTGTGAGGCCCCAGACCATCAAGCAGGCGATCAAACTTACCCTGCCCATGCAGAGCAGCTTCCTCCTGATATAGTATGGACGGTGAAGAACTTTGAATTGTACTAGCAGGAAACCCATCTGTATTGCTACTTCCCTTGGATATCTGCATCCTACCCCTTTGCCTCATCATCAAGGGCTCATTTAAAGAGATGTTATAGTGCTGTGTTGGAGGATGCTCCATTTGATACAAGCGTTATATAGATCTGTGATAAGGCATGAGCCCACAATGGGGGGAGGGAGCAAGGATTCTGAATTCTAATAAGATCTCCTATTCAACTTACTCAAGCAATTCCTTATAGCTGAAAAAGGAATTTTGGGCTTCAAAGGAAAACCTTTCACAGTGACAAAACTACTTTGTGCCACTTTGCATCAAAGGGTGTTACAATGGAAGATAGAAGCAAACACCCATACTTTTTAACACAAAGTCAGGTCTACTAAGAAAACCAGCCAAGACTCCCCATAAAAAGCAAATTCATGCAGGCAAAAACAGGGAGAAATGTGATAATTGCTCCAGAAAGAAATGCACTGCATGTTCGCTACAGAGCGCAGCACACATCCAATGCATGGAAACCTTCTGAGTTTGTGTAGGAATTTGTATTGGAAAAGGTACCCTATTTGCTTGGACCCCTCAATGTTGTTTTAATAGATGCTGAGAGTGTTTGAAAACTGGACACTGGGGCACTGCATATGTGCGCTGACCCCTAAAACCTGGTACACAGGGCTAACTTCTAATTGGTAAATTTTACTTACTATGAAATCCATATTGTATGGTGTACATCGTATAGAAAGTACATACATGGCATGGTAACATACATGTCACCCGGGGACTACAGCAAAAATTGTGTCATCTACTCATGTGACAAGGACAATTGGCATAATAATTTAACCTGACTACTGCAGTTTAAAACTGCAGGCTGACTTGTCAAAATAACCTTTTTCACAAGAAAAAAACATTCCTTTTAAATATAAATAAGACACCCCTAAGTAGGCCTTTTGACGCACCAGGTAGGTTGCCTTGTACTGAAAATTGGAACAGGTACCGGGGGTCTAGCCATCCGGTTTGCCATCCATGCACTACTGATCGCCTTAGCGCCGGTACACCTCTTTCTGAGGTATCTGTCGTGCTCTATAAGTGTCTGTATTATTATTATTATCATTATAATTATTATTATGTAGAAATGTAATGGCAATCTCCCAAAAGCTATTTTCACAGTGGAAAGTTCTGCCTGTCTTATGACTACAGTGCAGATTAGTTTATTCATTTTGCTAACTGTGGTTTGGGATAAGCCAGAGAAATGGCTTGAACAGTATTTTAAATATTTATTTAAAAACCAATTCAATAGGGAAGCTACGTTTTGATAAAGATTGAGGAAAAATAACTTTTAGAAAGTTACTGTTTGCCTGACTGTAGCTGCCTCTACTTGAAATTATTGATGTAAAAAACTATTCCTAGAGCATAAACAATGGCTTAGGCCCGGGGATAAGATGGGCTAGGTAAGAGCTATGAGACATGTCAGCATGAAGGGGGCCTGGTATCAGAGCCACTGTGATGTAGGAGGAGGCACGTGCTTAGTTACTTTAACAACAGACCCCTGGCTTGCCCCTGGCTTACTCCATCGGCAGAAAGCCTGTGCCATCTTATATTTCCATTAGAATAGTGCATTGTGGGATACCTTTTAGGAAAGAAAACAGGACGTGCTGCAAAAATGAGAAGGCTTGCCCAGCGACCTTTTTCCTCATTGGTTATGGAGTGCCCAGGAGACATCCTCACCCATAGTAAATCCTCTAAAATTGGCACCTCACTGACAGCTCAGCAAAACACTTTGTGGACCTGTAGAGAACACAAAATCTGTCTTCTGAAACCTGTAAAGAGACCTGAGAGCTGAACCTGGTCCCATGTGTACCTGGGACAAAGAGGTAAACTAGAAGGGCCAATTAGCAGACTTCCTTGGTGGCTCTTAGGCCTTTTTCCTGGAGTGATATCTATTACAAGCTCAGACATGAACAATAATATAAACAGTGCATTCTGTATTGATGTGTTTTACCTTATTTGACTAGTCTAGCATCTTGATGAACATTCCATCATAGATAACATATAACATATCGTTTAAAAAGGTCCCACAATTGACTACTTGGCAGGAGAGGTCCATCTCCCAAGATTATCACCCAAGATACTGGCAAAGAAGATCTTGACTGACAGATGCTGCTGGATTGTGCTTTATGCTGACAGCTTCTGCCGTACCAAGTGGCTGATGTGACGCATATTTTCCTTTCATAGGGAACACTGCCTCACCAGCTTCTGAAAACCACAGTGTTTTGCTGTAAAAGGGTATGTAATGTGTTGAGTCTTCTTAAGAAACTCCAGATGGATGTTAAGTTACTCCATGCTCTCTTAGTGAAATGTGTAGCAGTAGGTGTTAAGGTTGTTAGGTTTAAATATGGTAGAAATGTTGATTGTATTCTTGTTGTTCACAACAGGATATGACTGTTGAAATAAACACTTTTTAGTTCAAGTGTCTTTTTCTTAGTGCAGTTTGTTTTGTGATACTGTAAAGAAAGTAATTGGTTTTTCAAATTACGACTGCATTCATGGATCCTTGTTTAGGGACTTTTCATAGCCCAAAAACATTTGACACATCTTAGCTATGTATTAGGGGGGGTCCTGCGGTGCTACATTAACCTGTTTTTCACATTCAGGCGTTGTTGCATTGAACTAAGTTCACTTGTTTCACCCATGCATGTGAAGAACACACCTTGTAGAGCTGGGTCTAAGTTTAGGCAACAAAGTCAAGTGATTCTTTGTGGTGTCCAGAAGGTTTTATTTGAAGTCGCTAGAAAAATAAATGTAAACTTCCAGACATCCAGAGGACCCGAACCAACCCCTGAAATCAATATGGCCAAAGTGTGACCTCACCAGGCAAGAAAGTTAGTTTGATCCCTCTGAGCATTTTGCTCCCTGAAAATTAGGTTCAGCAGAAATTTAGAGAAGCCTATCAATCTTCGGTGCGACCTTCTCTGATGAAGCCAAAAAAATAGACTAAATCCAAACAAAAACATTTTTGACAATGTAAAGGTGCCAAAATTATCTGGCCAACAAGAAGACTTCCCTAGGTGGGAAATTTGACTTTTCTAGCTCAGATCATTTCGCATCAAAACCAATGTCTTCAGCAGGACATTGTTCAATGCCTAGCTGACTACGAGAGACATAACCTGATTAAGCCTGCTGTCTTGCTCTGCTGGAGGATTCTGAGTTCCATTTCAGAAATTATGACAAAAGGTAAAAACTTTGACCGGGACAAGCCAGCTTGGAGCATCTGACCTGTGCTCCATCGTGGTCAGCCTGAGGTTGCGTATAGGTCCTGGTCAGATGTGACTTTCTGTTAGAACTTTACTTTTGCTTGGTACTTTTTCTCCTAAATATTTAAATATTCTTGCCTTTGGTTCCCCCTGTTGGATGATGTATTTTTGTTTATTTATTGTTACTCTATTTTAAAAAATGTATGTTTGCTTTTTTTGTGTATGTTTTGACATTTTAACGGGGGTAATCATAACTGACCTGTTCTGTAGCATAATTACCACAAAATGACACATAATCATGCATATTTACGTGATAAGTGTAATCCAGCATTTAGCACTATTTTCGTAGCGCAAAATTCACCTTTGTGTGAAAAATGTGCCCAAGGATGTATTTTGCACTAAGAAAAAGCACTAAAAGCTACACGGCCTAAACAGCAGTAGCCACTAGCATCTCACTCTTTCTTAGTTCATTGTTCTTGTGCCCCTGCTGTAGGATTTGGTAGAACTCAATCTGGCATAATCATGGAATGTTGGTAATTTATCATCACAAGAGTAATGTACAGTTATTGAATATAATTAAAATTTCTACCAGGCCTACTGTTTAACTGTTTTGGTATGTCTTAGGTGCCGATTACGATCTTGTCCGAAAGCATTCCTACTGAAACGGTATCGGAATGCTTTCCAAATTACTCGAATCGGGGGAGTCCAACTGAGAGACTTGGATGCATCCTGAGTCTTGATTCGGTCAGGCTCCTATTCATTTCATTGGAAGCCTATGTTCCGAACGAATAAACAGGCTCCCATTGAACAAGGGATGGCTGGGGAAAATCATGCACCCTGTGGTGCCACATAGTGCCTGGTTGGAAAGGGGGGGTCACTTGGCTACCTCACTGGCCTGGTTCGGAAAGCCCCGGGTGAAGGGGGCCTGCTACAGGCCGCCAAAGAAAGATTCCTGCAGCTGATTTGTTCCGGAGGAACCAATTTAAACCAGCTGTCCGAATCAGTCATCAT
Organism: Lissotriton vulgaris; assembly: GCF_964263255.1. Classification (NCBI taxonomy): domain Eukaryota; kingdom Metazoa; phylum Chordata; class Amphibia; order Caudata; family Salamandridae; genus Lissotriton; species Lissotriton vulgaris. The sequence continues at coordinate 323,004,231 of NC_141690.1, read as the reverse complement.
AATCGCTCTTGCAGAAACTGAGTCCATGGAGCTGTACGATTCAGCTCCAAAAGACACAACCTGTCCGAATGCCTTTCGGAACTGATTCAGACAGCCCTAATGGTTTATGGGCATCGTAATCGGTTGTTGGGACCTGTGTATGATTCAGTCAGAAATAGCGGATCGCTGAATCTGATTCAGAGCCCTTCTGAACAGCATTGTAATCAACCCCTTGAGGTTTGACACAGTTAAGCCTGTCTGCACTGCAACATAGCTACAAGGGTTGAGCTCCAGTTTAAATTATTGAAACTTTGTCTGGACATAGCATGTTACTGACTTTGATACCTGTGGTGGACTACCATTCAGCCCAAATAATAGACCACTTTCTTTTAGGATGCAATGCAAATATTATGCTAGAAAAACATCATTGGTTACGTTGTGGTAGATCACTATGTTACACTTTACATTGTGTTGTTTCGCATTGCGTGCCTTTACATCGACAAGTAATGGCACTCTGTTTAATCTACCACCACATCCCAAGTCATTACATTATGTCACTGTGATAAATCGGTTTGTTGTTAGACTACAGATGATAACCTTGGTCAAGCAACAGTCACTATTTCTATCAGGCTGAACTACAAAAATTCACTACATTATTCTGTGCTTGACCCTCTGGTACCTTGCCATAAAAGCATTCTGGCTTAATTTAGAGGCAATGTACCTATGCAGCACACAAACAGTAATAACGTGAAAACACAAAACAAACTAAATCCCACACCAACTTAGAAAAATAGAGTAACTGAAATCTAATCAATAGAACCAGAGTGATTAATTTTTAATTTTAAGCAAACTCAAACTAACTAAAAGATCAAAGCACTTGCTGTGGACATCAAATCAAGCAAGACAGGGTCAAGGTCAAAAACGTTGGCTGACTGTGGGGTCCTGAAATATGTCCTGAGAAGGTAAATTTCAGTGTGGCAAGGTGGCAGGCGCTGCCTGAGGAGGGGGCATCATCATTGGGCAGCCACTGGATGAAGCTGCGTGAAGATTTCTATGTTCCGCTTTAGTCACTTTTTTGGAAGTCAAATGTCTTTAGTTGGAAAATATGGAAGGCTGTACCCGATGAGAGAATTGTGAGGCCCTACATACCTTTCATGAAGGACTGCTAACAGGATTCACTGCTGCGGAGAGGGATGTCATTGGTGCTGCACCAAATTATGGCTGACTGGCCATGCTCTTTAGGCAGATAGACAAGCAGGTTGGTTTTGGTGTGCCCTCGGTTCTCTGAGCATGTTTTTAAACCAAAATGTTGAAAAGCAGGTTGGTTCCTGTCTTCCCTCAGGTCTCAGAGCAGCTTTTAATCAAAGATTTTTTAAGTCATACGTTTTGGATTTTGAATACATGCGCACCTTTAGCACCACCAAGAAGGGGCCACGATGGAGGGGCACCACTTGGGATGTTTGGACTCACTCAGGCTGGATCTAGTTGGGGTTCAAGATGAAGGAAACCCTTTCTGACCCTGAGGCTCTGAACAGGAGGCCAGCCAACTAGCCATTGGAGTCACTTTGGTAGTCCTGGGTGCAGGTGATGAAACACGGTTCAAGCAGCATGCAAGGACAATGAGTGTTCAAGGCAGCCTCCAGGCAGAAAAGCAGCTCTTCCAGGTGCAGCAAAGCAGGCTTGTGAAGTGCACAGCAGACCACAGCAGCAGGCAGTCCTCTCAGAGTCATTCCACAGGTCCAGAAAGTGAACTGAAGAGTGCGTCTTAGGGTCCCCCTTTTATGCCTGGTGCCTTCTTTGAAGTAGGAGAAGGTCCTAGAGAATTCCCTTTGAAGTGCTTGATGTTCCCAGACTCCCCTGCCCTTTCTCTAAAAAGGCTGCATGAACAATGCAAGGGTCACAGGTACTTTGTGTGAAGCACAAAACCGCCTGTTCAGTTGCAAGTGGGGCTGTGCTCAACTCCACCACCATCATCCTCTATCATGTGGCTGTCTGGAAGGAATAAACAAAATTCAGCTGCCAACTGTGCGCAGTCAAGGGCCACAGGATAAGCTGCAGGCACCAAATAAGTTAAGGGCAAGAAAATGGCAACCTTTAAAAGTGCAATTTTTAATATTGAGTATTGATATTTATTGTTGTGACTTAAAATCAGACTATACCATTAAAGAGATTGAATAAAATACTTTCCCCGGTATGATTGAGATTTCATCAGTGATGTCATGAGTGATGTCACTGACCATGTCATGAGTGATGTAATATGTGACGTCATCAGCAGTACATTGCGGGCACGCGAGTTATAGTTAACTATGACAGGGGAATTTCATTGGTTTTGAATGAGTGAAATGCCCAGCTATCTATAACATGTGTTAAACCTATGGTTTTTCAGTGAATTTCTAAGGTTTTTTAAATGCTAATTTTTAACTATAACATGGCTGAAACTTATGTTTTTTTCAGTGAATTTCAAACGTTTTGTAAATGATAATTTGCAAATGTATTAATTGTTATTTTTTTATACTGATTTACTAGATTATTGTAAAATATTTATTTTTAGATATTTTATTTTTTAAATTACATTACATATTTTAAATATAAAATGAAAAACTAATGTTTTTAAAAATATTGAAATTGTTATACATATATAATATATATTTTTAATTTATATATATTTTATATAGCAGGCAATGATATCCTATGGAAGAAAATTCAAGTTACTGGTAAGTACAGTTAAATTTACTTTTCAGGAAAAGTAGTGAGCTGAAAGATGCAGCACTGAGGTCTTTCCTGAAAACAGGTGAGTAAATACGAATTCGTAGTTTGGCTGATTTTTGAGGAATTTTTTTAAGTTCCAAAACTCTATACTTAGAAGAATTTTCAAGTGAAACATGTCAATGTTTGCCTATGGAAGGAAATTCAAGTTACTGTAACTACAATTAGAATTACTTTTCAGGATCAGTAGTGGGCTGAAAGATGCAGCACTGAGGTCTCTCTTTATAACAGGTGAGTAAATTGGAATTCGTAGTTCGGCTGATTTTAGTGGAATTATTTAAAGTTCCAAAACTCTGTACTTAGAAGAATTTCCAAGTAAAACATGTCAATGTTTGCCTATGGAAGGAAATTCAAGTTACTGTAACTACAATTAGAGTTAGTGAGCTGAAAGATGCAGCACTGAGGTCTTTCCTGAAAACAGGTGAGTAAATCGGAATTCGTAGCTCGGCTGATTTTACAGGAATTTTTTAAACTTCCAAAACTCCACACTTAGACAAATGTCCATGTGAAACCAGTCAATGTTCACCTATGGAAGGAAATTCAAGTTACTGTAACTACATTTAGAATTACTTTTCAGGATCAGTAGTGGGCTGAAAGATGTGGAACTTAGGTCTCTCTTGATAACAGGTGAGTAAATCGGAATTTGTAGTTCGGCTGAGTTTAGAGGAATTTTTTTAAGTTCAAAAACTCCACACTTCGAAGAATTTCGAAGTAAAACATGTCAATGTTAACCTATGGAAGGAAATTCAAGTTACTGTAACTACGATTAGAATCTTTTTTCAGGATCAGTAGTGGGCTGAAAGACGCAGCAGTGAGGTCTCTCCTGATAACAGGTGAGTAAATCTCAATTCGTAGTTCAACTGATTTTAAAAGGATTTTTTAAAGTTCCAAAACTCCACAATTAGAAAAATTTCCAAGTAAAACATGTCAATGTTACTGTAAGTATGGTTACATTTACTTTTCACGGTCCGTCCTGGGCTCAAAGATGCAGCACTGACGTCTCTCATGACAGGTGAGTAAATCGGAATTCGTAGTTCGGCTGATTTTACAGAAATTTTTTAACTTCCAAAACTCCACACTTAGAGGAATATTTCGCTCAATAATGAAGGAAGGGGACGGGGCCTGAGGACACATGTGTGCAAACACGCCCTGTGGTGCGTTTTAGGTTGGAGAATATATTCGCAGCCCCCGGCGCATTTGCAGAGGTGGAACTAATTTCCCTTGCATACAGGGGGTCCCTGGGGGCGAACAAGCCCACCACGAACCTCCAGTGTGCGCCAGGGAGCTGCCTTCCAGAGAGGTGTAAAAAGGGGCATTGCCTCTTTACACTTCTCTGCAAGGGTGCCCCCTGGCCCATACTGGAGGCTCCTGGTGGGATATTTGGCCCCCAGGGACCCTCAGTATGCGAGGGGCGTGTTTGCAGAGAGGTGCAAGGAGGGGGCGTGGCCTCCTCCCGATCCCGTTTAATTTTTTTTTTTAAATATATATATATTTTTAAATCGGGAAGGGGGCCACAAGGCCCCCCCTCCCGTGGCCTATTTCGGCCCCGGGGACCACATCCCCCGGGGCATGGCCAACTTTATTTTTTATTTTTTATGGAGGGGGCTGCCCCCTCCTATGCCCCCCTTAAGGCTCGGGCCGGCCTTTTTTTTAAATACTTTTTTTTTGGGGGGGGGGCCGCATGCCCCCCTCCCGTGCCACTTCTCGCCCCAGGGACCCCATCCCCCGGGGCCTGCCGTTCCTCGTTGGGGGCCGTGGGGTGGTCCCCAAGCCCCCCACGGTCCCTGCCGGCCCCCCGCATCCTGCGGGAGCCGGCATTGCTTTTCTGTATGGGGAGCAGCTAACATGCTGCTCCCCATAGAGAAAAGCAATCTGCTTTGATTTGTGAAAGAGAGAGCAGGTTTCCTGCTCTCTCTTTCAAAAATCAAAGCAGTTAGCTCTGGTAGGGCGGGAGCTGCGAAGTTCCCGTCCTACCACAGCAAACAGCAGTGTCCCGGGGGTGGGCACCCCGGGACACAGCAGGAGCCGGCCCTGGGGGGTCATGGTCCCCAGGGCCATCGAGGGCTCCAGGAGGGGGCCCCCCTCCCAACATCAACAAAGCCCCGGGGGTGGTGGTCCCCGACCTGGGGGGTCTATCACGGTCCCCCTATCAGTGCGGCATTTGACACCGTAGACCATCAGGTGCTACTCCAACGGCTGTCGGGGCTTGGGGTCTCCGGGATGGCCCTGAAGTGGTTCGCGTCCTTTTTGGAAGGCCGGACGTTTGAGGTGTGGGAAGGCCACGAGAAGTCAACATCGGTCCCTCTCCAGTGTGGTGTGCCACAGGGCTCATCGTTGAGCCCTACATTATTTAACATTTATATGGCCCCACTGGAGAGTGTGGTGCTGCCACTGGGTATCAAGATCATCAGCTACGCTGATGATACCCAGCTGGTGGTAGGGCTCCCCCAGTCGGCAAACCAACCCGACCGGCTGCACACGTGTTTGGCTGAGATCTTTACTTGGATGTGCAGCTCAGCACTTAAACTTAACGGCTCAAAAACGGGAACTGATGATGCTGGGGAACTCCCCTCCCTCCTTGTCACCTAGTAGCTGGCCTAGCTGCCTGGGAGCGGCACCCACCCCCAAACAGGAGATCAAGAGCTTGGGGGTGTGGCTGGAGCAGGACCTTTCTTTTAAGACACACGCTAAAAAGACCGCAGGCGTGTGTTTCGGTCTGCTCCGGTCAGCCCGGAAGATCTTACCTCTCCTCCCAGTGGCCTCTAGGAGGTTACTTATCCAGGGGCTCATCATCTCACGGCTGGATTTCAGCAATGCGTTGTTTCTGGGGGCTCCAAAATCTGCCTTAAACAAATTGCAGCAAGTGCAAAATGCGGCCGCCAGGCTCCTGACGGACCTTCCCAGGCGTCAATCAGCTCGCCCTGCGCTGAAGGCGCTTCATTGGCTCCCTGTCAGATAGAGGGTGAAATTCAAAGCACTCTGTATGGCCCACAAAATTTTGCAGGGGAAAGGCCCACCTATCCTACGGGATATGGTTCAATCTTACAAGGCCTCCCGTGCCCTTCGCTCAGACCATCAACATCTGCTGCAAGTTGCAAGGGTAAGGAAGGCCAGAACCGGTGGCAGAAGATTCTCCATAAATGTGGCAACATTGTGGAATTCCCTTCCGCTGCACCCGAGCTCCGAAACGAGCACCTTACGTTTTCGCAAACTTTTAAAAACTCATTTGTTCCCTGCCTAACTCTTTTGTCTCTTGCTTTGGCGTATCTCTCTGGATGAGCGCGGGGATGCCCAAGGGTAACCAGGCGCGATATAAAACTCATTAATAATAATAATATTTTGCAAATTAGTGGCCCGGGGAGGTGGTGGTCCCCAGGGCATGTTGGGGGGGGTTTAAAACAATGCCCGTGGGTGTGGCGGTCCCTAGGGCTGCAGGGCGGGCGTGAGCCCCCCTCATACCTAGGAACAAAGCCCCGGGGGTGGCGGTCCCCGGGGCTTGCGGGGCCTAAAGGCCCCCACATCACTAATAACAAAGCCCCGGGGGTAGCCGTCTATGCCCCACCGCAATCACAATTACTTTGCCCGGGGGTGGTGGTCCCCGGGGCAGTGTAGGGGGGGATTGGGACCCCCCCACACTTTTTAAATAATTTTGCCCTCGGGATTTAGTTCCTTCAGGAGCTAATTTATAAAAAAGCAGACCAAGGTTTTTTTTTCCACAGATTTTGCGTACCGTACGCGGACCACGCGATTTAAAAAAAAAAATTAGCAGGCCTAAGGTGTCAGGGTGTTTCTACCCTGCCCCTTTTTGCGTTTTCCATGTTTGTTTCTCTGCTTTCTTGTGCCTCGGTTCTACCGAGGCACAAGATGGCTGCCAACACTTCCTGGTTTGGAGTGTTGACAGCCAATTAGCATTCAGCTCGTGCTCGGGAAGTACAGTAAGCTTACAGTAAGCTCGTATAGATATACTTATGATTTTACTTATGATTTTCTCAGGAACTACTGAACGGATTTACACCATTTAACAAAAAGGATAATCTGCGAACCAAATTTGGTGTAATTCCGTTCAGCCGTTCGAGCTGTAGCCCTGGCTAAAGGTCCTATGGAAAATTGCATGGGGAAAACACATTTTTTTTTATGTGATAGAGAAGTGTTAAAAAATGTATAATAATGTTTAATATTTTGGCTAGTATATTTATTAATTTTAAATATTTGCTAAAGCAATATTTAATTATCAATCTGAGTTTGTTTCTTTAGAATTCTTGTTTTTAGATTGCTATTTTAATATTTGTTAATATATATTGAAAAGATATGAGTATTCATGTTTTAGGGAGGTCAAATTGTGTTGTTTAGTGTGTTTTCTTTTTTTAAATCAGGGTTCTTGCTATTGAGTCTAGATGTGGTAGGCCGTAAATGTTAGCAAGGAGTCTTACGTTGCATGCTAGGAATTAATGCATTTATTTATTTTGCACTGAAATTGTTAGTTTGAATTGGGTTAGGGATTGTTCAATTGTTAGCTACAGCTAGACAACAGGGGTTATACCACAGAAACGTACCACCTATGGGCTCATGACCCATCCGGAATCTCAAAAAATGAACGTCAGGCCAGCGCCGGCTCCTTTTCAGTGGCTCAGAACCAGCAGCTGAAAAAAAAGTTGTTTTATTATTGTTTTATTTTTCAGCTACTGGCTGAGCCAGTGTGTGTAGGGATGAGCAGGACGGGCCATGGCAGATGGGGCGGAATGATATGCACTGCTGACTGAGCATGTCCATTAGGCTGCCCATCTTAGGTCACTCAAACAGACATGCGCCATTAGGTTTCTACAACCCAGCTGTATTGCACACTGGGTTGGAGAAACAGTACAGACTCCCTGTACCTGAGTAAGAGTTAAACCAGCCTGCTCAGGTCAATTCCTGTGCCGTTCTCATACTTGGTATTATAGCATGAGAGCAGAGCATAGATTTGATGGGGTGTCTCTGATGCAGTCCCAGGACTGCTGGGAGAAGGAAGCGGAGGTGCACCGAGGCTAGAGGCGACTGGCAGCATCATGTAAGTTTTATTTATTTAGTATTACCCCCCCACACTCCACCCATGTTCCCCATACCCCCACCACTTTTTATTTGTGTCAGCCACCAATGCATCTCTAATCATATAGCATTCCTTTGTTGCTGATTTAAACTGATGGATGGTCGTTTAAATTAAGTTGCAGTTAATCTGTTGTTGGCATGAAGCAAGCTCCATACATAGTTTTATATAGCCCTGACTTGACCATTGGGTATGGAACATTTGTGATATAATGCGAATAACTATATATATTTCCTGTACATGATTTTCTTATCAGTTTCCGTAAAAGTAGTAGCATTAGTACTAACCCTGGGCGAAGCACTACGCTACCCTCGCGTAGTTTGCGAAGTTTGCGCAACTTCGCACTACGCGAGCTGCACGTAGCACAGTGCGAACACGCGTAGTGCAGCGTAGCATGTTGCAGCGGTCATTTTTTGCTTGTTCGCGGTCCTCAACGTCATGTTCGCGACCGCGAGCAAGCAAAATGACAACCCGGCGAGATTCTCAACGCGGGGAGGTCAGGTTTCTCATTGTGAGTGGTGAGAAACTACCAGTTCACGTTGAGAAAGCTGCTGCTGGAGTAAAAATCTACTCCAGCAGCAGAAAACTACAGCTCGCACTGTGCAAAATGCTGTTTTCAATGATTGCACAGTGCCGAATGCTTGTCCGCACTGTGCAATCATTGAAAACGCATCTTGCACAGTGCCAACATGCTACTACGCTGCTCGCGTAGTGCTACGTGAAGTTCGCGTAGTGCGAAGTGCACTTCGCTTAGCTTTGCCTACCGCTACTTCGCAAACTACGCCCACCCTTAATTAGTACAAAGAAATTCTGTACACGATATGATTTACTATCTGTTTCAACTAAAACAGCATTCTTACTATAGATAACATTCCTGTATATGCCATTCATATTTGTTTTAGTACAGTAACATTATTTCTTTACATATGGTTCTGATGTGCTTTCTGTGGGATCTACAACTGGAACGGTTCATAGTTGACGTTTTGGTATTAGTCTTAATGTTAAAGAGTTGTCTGACTTATGGAAGGAACTTGCTCATTAGGAAGCTCTTTGCTTCCTTCTTGAATGTTGCTATGTTTGGAATTTTTCAAATGCTAGCGGGTAGTGAGTTCCAGATTCTTGTGGCCACTCCGGAGAAAGCTCTGTCATATGTTTTCTTCTTCCGAAAGACTCCTGGCTGGTCTGCTTCCCCCTGAAAGCTCTATTTTTTTAGCTAGGTACCTTGGGGTTTTGTAGTGGAGCGCTTTGTGTGTAGTACATGCCAGTATAAATTGAATTCTGGCTTCGTATGGTAACCAGTTTAAAGCTTTCAGGTATTCTTTCAGGTAAGCTTTCTGTATACCTTTGTTTTTATTGTCCATGACATGTCCCAATCCATCATCTGTGGTATCAGTGGCAGCTGGTGGCATTTGAAAGTGGTGAGTATAAAAGTTTGAGATGAGTGGCTGTGGCTGTGGTGAGCAAGCATGAAGAGTGAGCCAGACTGTCGTGAGGAGGGTTCGGGTGGCTCTCCCCCCGGGAAAATGTTGAAAAATTGTGCCTTTTCAAGCAAATTTGAGAAAGAAAAAAGGTTAATAAAGCATTTGTTAAATTGGAGGTATGACATCAATAAAAAGATTTTATATGATAATGATGTCGGTAGCTGTTGATTCAGTATAAAAAAATTGTGTATGTCGGTATTAATTTACGGTTTGTTGTAGTTCCTGCTTGGCACTGTAAACTACCTGAGAGCGCTTGAGGGTAGTGGAGAAAGGCATACACGTAGACATTTGTAATGGATGCCATTGGTTGCTTGAATGATGTGCCCAAGCCGTTTTTTGTGGCAGGGAGCATAGGGAACAGCCAACGAACACCCTTACTGGACCCCCATATGTGTGCAGGTTTCAGAACACAGGAGTGAGGTGACTGCCAATAAAACAGGGATAAAGAAAAGGTATGCGTAATGTCCATCCTGATCTGTAGTGTGAACGTCAAATCGTCAGTATCCAAAAACCCCCGCATCCTGCAGATCACCTTTTGTTATGTGCTCCATCATGGGACTTTGCCATGAGTCAAATATCCAGCCCTGCCTACATCACACTCTGGGGACATCCCATTGTGGCCTTTTGAACGATGGGCCTTTATTTACTACTAAGTTACCAAAGGTGGAGCTCAAATCCCGAGAAGGGTACTAAAAGAAAATGATTCAACTGTTATGTCTTCAATTTTTTATTTGTTAGTAGTATTTATTTCCACCGCCTCTGCAGCCTGCAATTATTTTACTCACATGTTGATGTAGAGGGAAAGGCACACTGTTCAAGGACGCTTGTTTATTTTCACTTTAGAGACTGCTACTCATCCACAGTTCCCATATAAAAAGACTCTCCTCATAAATCCACACACACATCCAGACTATCTAAAAAGTACTACTACTAACTACAACAGGCAAATCAAGCAAGAACAATCATCAAGAGCCTGCCTCCAATCTGTGCATTGCCACTTAAATGACATTACTGCAAGTAGGGGACACAAATTAAAGGATCCAAACTTGTCATAAAGCCAATTTTTGTACCTTTCCAATCAGAAATAAACAACCAACATAAAACGTTAAGAATGAAACATGTGCAAACTAAAACAAGCATTCATCATAAATAAAACAGAAGTCCCATATTTGCAAACAAGTTATCCTTTTTAACCCCTCCCATGCTCGTGACGGAACCGTTCCGTCACGAGCCTCGGGTGGGCTGTGCTGGTGACGGAACGGTGCTGTCACGGCCCTCTCGCCGCGCCTGCGCTAACGTTCTCTAGCGCGGGCGGGGCCGTGACGGAACCGTTCCGTCACAAGCACAGCTCACCCGCGTGCTGTGACGGAGCGGTTCCGTCACGAGCACGGGACCGCCGTGCGGCCCCCCCCACCCCCTTAGCACTGCGGCGGAATAGCCGCCGCAGTGAAGGGGTTAAATAACAATATGAAAAAATTCAAAAAAGAAACACCTGCAGCACCACTACCAGAGCACGTTAATGCACACAATGCAGCATCGAGAGCGCAGTTGGGACATTCAAACGATGAATCAAGTGCTTATATTATGAGCTCTACAGGACTCAACTAATGTGATATTATTATGTCACAAATACAATATATGCAAAAAAGCCTTGGTGTGTTGCCGTAATAATATGCACACATGTTAGCCCCTTACACGTTGTGGAGGTGAAAGTAGAAAGCATTAGCTCATTGTCCTTTCTTCTCTTCCACCATTACATTTCATTCTCTGCTTGTGGTATGGTTTCTGATTTGATTTAGAACTTGAAGAACGCAACAATTACCCAAAGGCATCAAGGCAATGTAGACAGCAGTCCGAAGGATGGCCGCTAGACCTTCAGATAGAAAGTGGTCTACAAAGGATAAAGCCAGGTCTTGAGAGCCTTCCTAGAGGGCAGGAACTGAGAAATAACCCTAACGTTTTGTGGAAGGGTATTCCAGTGACTGCTTACGGCCATTGAGAATCCTCTGTTGCCCCATTTCTTTCTTTTGGTTCTCAGCACTATTAGCGGAATTGAAGCGCTGAGCGAAGATATCTGCCTGGGGTGTACCAACTAAACATAGCTATCAATCTTGTAGAATAAGGAAGATAGACAGCCTTATGTACAATGCAAAGAGATTTGAACCTAATGTGTTTTCTGATTGGAAGCCAATGAAGAGCATCCAAATCGCTGGCAGCCGACTGACACCTGGGTATATCCAGAATAAGTCTGACCAGTGCATTTCCTACCACCTGGAATCTATGCTGCGTGTTCTTATTTGAGTCCAGGTACAATGAGTTGCAATAGTCCAGTCTGGACATTACCAGGGCAAGAGTGACCTGCTTACAATCAGATTGTTGAATAAATGGAAAGATTTTCTGAAACATCGTTATAATCCAGGAGCAGGTTGCTATTGTACACTTTACTTGGGCATTGAGTTTAAGTTCGGAATCAATCAGAACTCCAAGGTTCTTAACTTTTTTCCCAGGGGTCAGGCAAGTTCCTAAAGAGTGTGGCTGCAGTTGCTATCCCAGCTAGGTGCTCGTGAACCAAAAATCACCACTTCTGTCTTTTCTCCGTTAAGTTTTAAAAAGTTACCAGACATCCATTCTGCCACTGTAGACATGCATAATGAGACATTCTCCGATACCGAGCATGCGTTCTTGGGAATTGACACCATAATTTGAGTGTCATCAGCATACGACACTACCTTCATTCCGAATGTCTGGCTTATTGGTGGTAGGGCAGTCACATAGAGATTAAAGAGTGGGGGGCTCAAAGATAAGCCCTGTGGCACTCCACAAGGCAGGGAAAAGACCTCTGAGTAAAGGTGTTGTGCCTTTACCTTTTGGAATCTTTCCCTGAGGAAAGAGGACAGAAGGGCTAAGGGTTGGTGAGAAATGTCTAGGCCTCAAAGGCTCTCCGACAGCAGCAAAGGTGAGATGGTATCAAATGCCCTATCCTTCATTCACTAACCGCTTTATGCAGTCAGTGGCAGAGATTAATGCGGTTTCTGTCCCATGATGTTTCTTACAGCCGAATGGGGAGTCAAGGCCAGTGCCGCTGTTCTGCGATTTCCATCAAATGGACAATAAGATGTTTCTCCAGATCTTTACTGGAACCGGAAGCAGAGAAATCGGGCAATAATTTTTGCAGTCAGTGATATCCAGATTCGGTTTCTTTAAGAGGGGCCTAATGATAGCCTCATTCCAACTCCGAGGGTAAGATCCAGATATGATCACTTTATTCATTAATTTAGAGAGTTTGATCGGCTATAACATTGGCAGCCAATTGGAGGACTGCTGGTGGACAGGCTTCCAGGCGTAATCTTGAGTTTGTTTTAGCAAGATATTGTTCCACCATCTTGAGGGAGAGCTTAGGAAAGACCGATAAGACTTTCGTCTCTTGGAGTGTTTGCGAGGACATCCCTTGGTGTGTCAGATGGGGCCCACTAGTAGCACTTAACTGAATGGACACATTAGGGTTAACTCAAATCTTGCATGGATGTCTATTATCTTAGCATGAAGGAAGGTTGCTAACTTATTATAAAACAGTTGAGAGCCCTCTGGCTCCTCCTTAAGTTGCAAGGTAGAGAGCTGCTGCACTAACCTGAAAAGTTATTTGGCAGAAGAAGCGTTCTCAGTTTTGTGTGTACAATAATTCGATTTTTGCTCAGTTAGCACAATCTTATATTCTTTCATGGTTTTTCTGTATAAGATTTTCTCTTGCTCTTCTTGGTTTTTCCTCGATGTCCGCTCTTGACCACGACGACGACATGCCTGCTTAAGCAACCAAAGGCTATAGTTGTACGAGGGAGCTTATGGTGGGTGTCTTTTATGCAAGGGAACATTTAAAAGGGCCAATTGGTTGGCTGCTCTCTCCAGCCATTCAGCAAAGACCTCCGCCCGCCTATCTGAAAAGTCGGGGATTTCGCAGGGCTTGCTATTTAGAGTTCTGGCCAGTACTTCCGCCGAGACCCCCTACCAGTTTCTTGACTTATCCAAAAAACGAGGAGCATTATTATATCTGTCGGCAGGTAAGGCTACGAGAGCAAAGGCCACTGCTCTATTATCAGACCAGCTGATAGGGATGGTTTTTTGATAAGCCAACCTGGTATCATTAGTAAAAATATAATTTAGTGTATGGACCTGCCCTATGGGCGGGGGCGGATACCAGTTGTGACATTCCAAAATGTGCAAGAGCCTCTATGAGGGAGCATGAACCTTGATTATCTGACTCTTCTAGGTGAAAGTTAAAATCTCCCAAAATGGTCATACAGTTATTGGCTAAAAAGGGTTCTAGTAAGAGTTTAATTTCTGGGAGAAAAGGGGGTCTAGGACCTGGAGGAATATAAATCAGCACACCTGAACTTGAAATACCTGGTACCTGCTCTTAAAAGGACCATCCTTTGTGACAGGGTTTTCCAAACAGTTCTTCATTCCAATTCCTATTTTGTTTCCATCCACTAGGTACAATTGTAAGGTAAAAACTAGCATTTCACTTTGCTAAAAGGTTTTTTCTTTTGCTAGGTCGAAAATCATATAAAACCTCCAGGTTGGTATTCCTCTGGACAAATTGGACCTTTTTGTGCTGCAGAATATCTCTATGAAAACACATGTCACAGAGTAGGCCATGGCATTATGTCTGTATTATGATGAATATTTATTGCCATGTTGTTTTTCTTTCCATTAACTCAGCAAATGGCAGGACATTTAAAGATCATCTCACCGTGTGCTGGTCACCATGGCATCCCCTCAGCCCGCTGACATGATGAAATCACTCCAAGGTGTACCTGCTGCAGTCCAAGAAATGCATTGCCTGCTTTGCAAATTGAATCGGTTTAAGTCTGTTCAGGATGGTTAGGAAAGAGAGGCTGTTGCTGATTTCCACCCGGGAGCAATCTATTCAATAACCATTTGGGGCACTAGATAGGCCTTTGCATTAAATGGAACACAAGGCCGATTTCAAATCGAATATTACATGCTTAACGTCAAAACACAACTCAGAATGGAATCCCCTGGGTGTGCATTTTCTTCTCAAACTCTATCCTCCCTTATTGTGTCCGACTAGGTTTAAACTGTGCTTTTTAGGCTTTGCGAAATAAATCGATAAAAAAATGTTTTTATGTAAATCAAATGACCTCTAAAGACACTATTTCCTTGAATATATTGTATATCCAATACCACGTTTAGTTAAAAAACTGATGCTAAAACTGATACGCTTTATTATGATTTAAAATCGCATGCAATATTTTGCGCATTCGATAATAAGCGCTTGTGACATAAATAGTGTTAGTCTAATTATGGCATGCAATGACAAAAAAAAAATGCCTAAGGATTGGCTGATTATGTTCAAATCTACGAAATATACTTCTGAAAATGTCCTCCTCCTCAAAGCAGCTATTAAATCCCAACTTGTCCCCATAGGATGTTAACACTATCAAATCATAATATAAACATTCATGGATAAGAGGGACCTGGCCGAAATAAGACACATTTTGCAATATTCTATGCCTTTATGAAAGATACTGATGAAAAAACTACAAGTGGTCCCAAAAGTATTTTGAATTTAATAAAACATTTAACGTTTGTGTTTTTAACACTGCCTTAACAAAGCTGTCACATATCATATTTAACAGTTTTAAAAATATTTAGGGCAGATTTATGTTGGACTTGGCCACGTTTGCGTCACGCAACGGTGGCGTAAACGTGGCTCATCCCGGTGACCCATTTACAACGTGACGCATCTAGGCAGATGCGTCGTGTTGTAAAGCCCTGCGCCACATGTGAGCGTTCCGGCGCAGGGTGGGCGTTCCGGGGCAGGTGCGCCTCGCAAAACTGGCTGAGTGAAATTTACAAGATTTCACTCAGTCACTTTTAGGCCTATGCTGCGTCAAAACCCTGTGCCTGCTTGAAGCTGCGTCACGCTTGCGATGCAACTCCAGCAATGCGCCAACTTTACGGCACAGATGTGTCACGCATCTGTGCCGTTTTTGCCCCATGGTGCGCCGCATTGTTAATGCGGCGCACCATGGGTGGCGGAGCTGCGGCGCACAATAACTGGCGCATCCCTGGGGATGCGCCAGTTATTGTAAATCTGCCCCTATATCTATAAATCTGGAGTGTGTTAAAAACATTCCATCATATATCACTGCACGAACTACCTTTGTGTCCAGATCGGCATTTCACAAATTATGACACTATCATGGGGCATATGTACTTTTTGTGACGTTCCTGTAGCAATAGGGGCCTTGTCTTATGTACAAGGCAGCGTTAAGCCACTTAACATGACTTAACACTGCCTTGTACATAAGGCACCCTTCACGCTATGGTTAGCGTTGGTGCTAAGTTGTGAAACCGTATCAGGATCAAATCGCCCAAGATGTCTTTTTTAAGGGGTCCAAGCCAGCCCACCCTCCGGACACTTATTATTCGGCCATCAAGATGGTAGGGCAGAGGTCTGTTTTTAGATAGCCAGAACTTGACCTTGTTCATAAGTTCATGTTGTCTCTCAGCTTTACCTTTTGTTAGTTCAGGGACTCCCGAGAGAACAATTACAAAAGGCGCTGCTTCTGGAGGTAAGTGTATATGGGTGGTGCGCACATGTTTAGATGGAATGTGACGTGCTGTTGTCAATTTCGGGGGGGCTTTGGGATTGATAGGCAACAAGGAGGTGTGAGTTGGCAATTGAGTAGGCACCGCTTCATAAGGAGTGATCAGATTAGGTAGGTTTGAAAGAGCGGTTGTCGGCGGGCATTGAGTTGTTGCAACGTGGGTTGAGGATTTCAGGAGAGATACAATAGAGTTCTCCAACCCCGTCAGCTTCTCCCCCAACGTAGTGATTTTGTCCATCAAGGGGTGTATTAAAGATTTGATCAGATGCTCTATCATAGTAGAAGAAACTGATGGGAAGGTGGTGATAAGTCGTCCATGTTAGCAACAAGTGGCGAATTAATTAAAGGTGGGTTAGGACTTGGAGAAGGTTTATCAAGTTTTTGTGTTTTAGGAAGACTCCCGTTGTCTTTGTCCCCATCGATCTTCCTTTTGGCAGGTGTAACCCTGGGAGGTATTTTATGAGTATCAGGAAAGGATTTCAACTCCCTAGGACATGGTGATAAGCTACAGCATTTTATCGTGGGGGAAAGTGCTGCTGGAATGTATTTAACCTTACACAGGCTATTTAAGTCATCCAGCCATGGAAAACTAGATGGAGAATGTGCAAATATATCATCCGGGATTTTGTCGGACATATCCCCTGTTTTGGGCTTAGACATAGTTAAAAAAAGTACAAGTCGGGGAATTACCTCTAAACAGACAAAGGGGGTGGCCCGTCCCCGTCCTCCTCAGTCCGATGAGGGCCGTAGAGGGCCCGCCCTTTGCCCGGGCTTAGCCCCGTGCACAGTCCCACGCGCGTCCTGCGTCTCGGGACCTCCCGTGTGTTTTTCTGCGCCTCCAGGCGCGTCACGGGCGTCAGTGCCCGCAGGGGATGCCTGGAGTAGTAGTTCTCCCTCCGCGCAGCGGCCACCTGGTGTTCCTCGGCGGCGGCGGCGGCGGCGGGAGGGAGGGCAACCGGTCAATGGGGAACTCGCAAACCGCCCCACTGGGTTTGCTGGCGAGGGACAAGGTGCTCCTGGCAGGTAAGGGTGGCGCTGGCAGTCAAGCGCAGGGAAGCCCGCTCTGCCGGACCTCCCGTGTGTTTTTCTGCGCCTCCAGGTGCGTCACAGGCGTCAGCGCCCGCAGGGGATGCCGGGAGTAGTAGTTCTCCCTCCGCGCAGCGGCCACCTGGTGTTCCTCGGCGGCGGCGGGAGGGAGGGCAACCGGTCAATGGGGAACTCGCAAACCGCCCCACTGGGTTTGCTGGCGAGGTACAAGGTGCTCCTGGCAGGTAAGGGTGGCGCTGGCAGTCAAGCGCAGGGAAGCCCGCTCTGCCGGACCTCCCGTGTGTTTTTCTGCGCCTCCAGGCGCGTCACGGGCATCAGCGCCCGCAGGGGATGCCGGGAGTAGTAGTTCTCCCTCCGCGCAGCGGCCACCTGGTGTTCCTCGGCGGCGGCGGTAGGGAGGGCAACCGGTCAATGGGGAACTCGCAAACCGCCCCACTGGGTTTGCTGGTGAGGGACAAGGTGCTCCTGGCAGGTAAGGGTGGCGCTGGCAGTCAAGCGCAGGGAAGCCCGCTCTGCCGGACCTCCCGTGTGTTTTTCTGCGCCTCCAGGCGCGTCACAGGCGTCAGCGCCCGCAGGGGATGCCGGGAGTAGTAGTTCTCCCTCCGTGCAGCGGCCACCTGGTGTTCCTCGGCGGCGGCGGGAGGGAGGGCAACCGGTCAATGGGGAACTCGCAAACCGCCCCCCTGGGTTTGCTGGCGAGGGACAAGGTGCTCCTGGCAGGTAAGGGTGGCGCTGGCAGTCAAGCGCAGGGAAGCCCGCTCTGCCGGACCTCCCGTGTGTTTTTCTGCGCCTCCAGGCGCGTCACGGGCGTCAGCGCCCGCAGGGGATGCCGGGAGTAGTAGTTCTCCCTCCGCGCAGCGGCCACCTGGTGTTCCTCGGCGGCGGCGGGAGGGAGGGCAACCGGTCAATGGGGAACTCGCAAACCGCCCCACTGGGTTTGCTGGCGAGAGACAAGGTGCTCCTGGCAGGTAAGGGTGGCGCTGGCAGTCAAGCGCAGGGAAGCGCTTAGGCTAGAGCGCCCTCCAGCGTAAGTCGTGGTAGCGACTTGCATTGTAAAGCCTGCGTTGTAATGGTAGTTTGGTGTAAAAACCACGTGGTAATGGATGTTCCCCCCACAGACATGCCTGAGGTGCTGGTGCTGAGACCGGAGCGGCGACTATCCCAGAGGTTGGTGAATTTGGCCGGTTGTGGAGAGGGGCTATAGGCGAATACGGGAGGCACCCGAGGCACACATGTGCGGTCGGTCATTGAATATATGAAAGAGAGGAGGCTCCAAAATGGCGTCCATTGCGGTCAGAGCTATCTGCTGCCTCCCACGAACAGGGCTTCATCATGGTCAAGACCAATTACTGCATCAATGCCTACATAGGGACCTACAGAGGCCTGGACATGATGTGCCTGACCTTAAAATGACAGCCGCCTCTGCTTTCGTTTCCTCTGCAGACTAAATGGCAGCCTCCAGCTCCTTCTCTGGATTGTTATATACCCCCCGCCCCTCTTTTACCTCTGTACTCTAGTGGGGACAAGTTCTTCAGCTACTTCACTATGCAACTGTAGCCTATGTATCTATTCAAAACAGTTTTTACTGAAAGCTGAGACCAGAGCAACATGGCTGATGCCGGGTGGAGGTGCAAGACAGCTATAGAGGAGATTGGCCCTGGTTTCCCCCTGGACAGTCACCTACCCAGCCGGACATTGGGCACAGTTCTTCCTCGTTTCCCTGCCATGGCTCCTACCTCCACTCCCTCTTAAAAATTCTCGCAAAATTGTTTTTGTTTCCTGTACCTTACTATGCTCTTGTAACAGATGTAACTTCTAACGCAATGATCCTCTGGTAAAGCATTCTGATACCTCCGGGTCTAGCCAGTGCTACCATTGATGGAACTCTGACGATGCCCCATGGGCAGAAGCCGAAACTGTTTGTACTTGCCTTGGAAATCGAGTAACCTTGGCCGCTGCCTGGTGGAGCTGTCCTATGCAGCTACAGAGGAGTCTGAACCCCTTGGCTGTCACCTACCCAGCCGGACATCGGACATTGTTTTTCATGGTACTTCTTGGTTTATCTGTCTCTCACACTGACTGCTTGGCTCCCCCTGATGGACTTTACCCCTCCTACCTGCCTTGACTCTATCAGCATTCCCCTCCCCTGTTTTCCTTTGCCTCCCTCTGTTCCACTATGCATTAGTAATGCATACTACTGTGCTTTTGTGGCTTCATCATGACTCCTTATGTGCTATTCGCTAGTAAATCTTGTTATTATGTAATCACAGTGTAACTTATGTAAAATGTAACTTGCAAGTCGCTGTTCCTTGTGTAAAGTGCTCTGATACTTCCGGGTCTAGCTAGCGCTATATAAAACTCAAATAAATAAATATTATAAGTATAGACTTGTACAGTTACTCAGTAGTGTGCCTCGTTCTTTATCCATTCTGGAATTATGATTACTTGTTTCATGATGGACTACGGATCTTGGAATATGATGTTTCTCCTTGTGTGAGCTGAGATATGTCTCCTCTTGTGATGTTAGAAGTGGTGGGCTAAATGTTCAGAGACATCTGATGATACAATTGCATCTTCAGTTTCTTCTGTTTCCTGCATGCATTCACATGGGATCAGTATTACATCGAAAGGCATGAAATGTGCATCGAAATCATATTAGAGAGGCCAGTCCTCAGGACTAACTTAATGCTAGTTCCATGTTAGGTATTGGAACATCTACCAAGGATGTTGAAGAATTGGCTGAGGCAGCTGTAGTTGCAGAATGTGTGGTTGTGAGCATTGTCTCATTATGAGCTCTTGTTTTGGGAGCAGGATAATCTCTTGACAAATAAGTTTTTCTTCTGAGGCAGATGTAATTGGTACATTAGAATTACCAGTAGATCTAGTTGCCTTGGTAAAAGTGCCTGCACTTTTCATGAAGGTTGCTAACTATAATGCATTGGTGGTTATAATGGTCACAGGTTTGGATAGTGTTTATGGTGCAGAATTTGATCTTGTGTTGTGTGCTTTTTTTGGGGTCACTTGTCGGACCTTTGGTGTTTGCTGATGTTTGTTGTTATAGAGGTTCCTATTATGATCATCGAGGATGATGGTAATTCATAAGTGGATTGCTCAGGTTAGTGTGAGTCAGTTGCAAAGAAAGATCATCAAGCTAGTGTGATTTGTCAGGGATGATTTTAGAAAGTCTTCTTTATTAGTAGAAAAAGTGACTGTTCAAAAAAATGTAGTAGTACTTTAATATAGAGAAAATTATAAAAAGTACATTAGACAATTGTACCGTGTTTGACTGTGTTCACATGTAGCATTTTGCATGCATTTTATCACAAAACAATGAAGTTTGGATCCTACTACCATGCATACCAGAATGCACGAATGTATGATGTTACAACGCAAACATTTACAATGCATGCTTTTACAAAGCAGTTTTTACATCGCAACATCCATTACAGCGCATGATTTTACATCGCATGCCATCGCAACGCCTTTTTAGAAACTACATTTACACCGCATTCCATTACATTGCATACCATTACAAAGCATACCATTGCAACGCATATTACTATTAGGGCAACAGTTGGGTAACTGTTGAAGAGTATTGGGGGGTAAAAATTACTATTCCCACTCCAGTGAGGGCAACAGTAGGGTAAGTGTTGGGTAGTGTAGGAGTAAACATTACTATTCCCCATTACTTACCTTATATTGCATTGTAATAGCATGTGTTATAGTGACATGCATTGTAATGACATGTGTTGTAGTGACATGCGATGTAATGGCTGCATTGTAATGGCATGCGATGTCAAGGATGTTGCGTTGTAATGACTGTGTTGTAAAGGTTGTTTCCCGAATTCACACCAGAATGATGAGTTTGTTGCCTGTTTTTTGAGGCTACATGGAACTTATTGAGAGTATTTTTCACACATTTATTCCGCTGGTAAACTTGGCATTTTTGACCAGCTTATATTTGCTTACTTCTTACTTATCACAGATAGTCTTCTTCCTCCTCCGCAAATGTCCACATATATTCTGGGGAGTTGGAGGTGAGATGTGACTTTGCAAATTCTACTAGCCAGAACATAGAGACAACTACCACTGGTCAAAGGTTTGCAAATCAGCTTTTCACTGCACATACGGGTTGCCTTACTGCAAATTATTTCAAAGTCACAATTAGCAGCAAAATCAGGATGGGAGAAAATGTATTTCCCTACTGGGGGCTTGGGCTCTAACCAGAAGTGTGTAGTTGATAATGATGGGATAACTCCAACAAATCTACACTACACTACACTGGTTCCAGGAATAACCTCCCTCTCACTGCGAATGCAGTCAAGATGGCTAGAGTGCACCTGAGATCAAAAGGCCCCTATTTCCCAGATCTTACCTAACTAACACTTAACTATGGCTGAGTATATGTCCTCCTGGTCCCTTTTAAATTAAAGGAAGTTACTGGGCCTTGCATACCTCACACCCTGATCATCCATTTCAAAAGCCTAACACATTGTTCCTACTCTGAAAGGAATTTTACACCTATCGAAGGGATACATTGCTGGAATAGAGGGCAGCCTGGACACACTGATGCTAATTAGCCTACTAGAGCTTCAGCCAGAAAAGGGTGACTTTTTAAAAGTTACATTTTCTTTTATTTCATAAAAAAATCCGACTTCTCATTTGAATTGTAATTTAATTACAGTGGCTGAATATGCTCTTTCGATTTATTCAGACGAAAGATAAAAAGTAGCCTTGGATTGTACTTCACCTTTCCTGTGGAAACATTGAGTATTACACACCCTGCCTTGTGGGCAACAGGGCCAAATTAGTGGTATCTTGCGCAATCTATCAAAGTAGATTTTGGTTCTGTAGGCCTAACACTGTGTTTTTTTTGTCAGCACAATATGTGCTGTACCTCAGGTGACATTTAATTACCATGTTAAGGGTGTAATTTGGACATCATACACTTTGGCCTTACTCAATATTAAAATATACCTTTTGGGAATTAGCTAATTGTACCATGTTTTAGGGGTCAGGGCACATACACTGAGGACTAACAGCAGTGAAAAAATAATAGCAGCATCAGTCAACCAACAGTGTGGACTATCACTCAAAAAGAGATATTTTCTCAAATTTAAAACTTGTATTTGTTCATTTCAACAAGCATTCATCCATAGGATTATGGACTCACATTTTGCTCTTTGTTAGTTTTAACTAGGAGTGATAACTCATATTTGCACTTTGATATTTTTCACAAGGAGCTTTCAGTAGGATGAAAAATTCATAGCTTTCACTGTGCTCATTTTTACAAGGAGTCTTCCTTTAGTCTTCCTTTAGGTGTATAAACTCTCTGTATGTTTTTGTATTTCACAAGGAGACATCCATTCGGATTCTCACTTAGCTAAGGTAGTTAGTTCTCTTTGTGATAATTTTATGAAATATTCAGAAATGTATGTGAAATAAATGTTATTTGCTCCTCACTGCCAAAATGGAGGCAATGTGGCATTTTGTACTAAAAAATGCTCAAAATCGTGTGTGATGCAAAAAATGTACTATTTTGTTGAGGATGTGGCACTTTATACCAGTGCAGTTTGATATTTTTCATACCCATCTGTCCTATTTTTCCCCGTTGCTATATTTTTCATATTTTCCCCTGCCTGTCTGCTTTTTATTTTTATATCACTGTTTGCCCTCTCAGTAATGACAGCATTGGACAATGGGTCCTGTTTCTGATATCACTTACTGGGTTTAATCCCCCACAATATTTTTTCTTAGAAGAAGGTGACAGCACTATTATTTTATATGTGGTGCCAACTACCCCTTATTTTGGTGAGAAGAAGCAGCCCCAACAACATTTACAGCCTTACTAAGTGCACACACCACTGGTAGCAAGATGGAAACATAAGACTATATATTAGAACATTGGAATATGGAGCACTCTATTGAATACAATGAGTGCTCCGAGCTTCTATGGGCCGGCAAAAGCCTGCAAAGCAACATTCCAATGTTGTTTCAAAAAGGCTTCTTGGTGCCGGAGGGGATTTAAAATCCCTCAGGCTTGAGAGGCCTTTAGGCCACATGCATCAACCTAAAAAACGGTCACAAACGGCAAGATTTGCAGAATCGGCCCTTTGCGACCAGTATTTTTGCAAATGTAAAAATCACAATATAAGGAATCTCAAAATTTGGGATTACTTTAATTGCGATTGCATTTATGGAATTGCAAATTGCGATTCCTTAAATGCAATGCATCAAACAAAAAAAAAGTGATTTCACAATCTAAAGTCCCATG
This sequence comes from Lissotriton vulgaris, assembly GCF_964263255.1. Lineage (NCBI taxonomy): Eukaryota > Metazoa > Chordata > Amphibia > Caudata > Salamandridae > Lissotriton > Lissotriton vulgaris. Next base: position 322,980,969 of record NC_141690.1, on the reverse strand, counting down.
TTAGACGCACACATGCCCTTGGGGCGTGCGCGTGCACAACATGTGGGTAAATTATAATTTCAGGGGTGCAACAGGGTGACCTTTTCACACCCTTGAAATTGCATGCGCAATTTGCGAGTACCTATTGGGTACTGGCAAATTGCACATGCAATTCCCATTCATTCCTATGAGCCTCTAAGCCCATAGGAATGAATAGGAATCAATTCCTTAATTGCGACTCGCAATTTGCAACTAGCAATTAGGGAATTTATAGGAATTGCACATTTTTTTGCGATTCCTACATGCTTAGGCAATAGCGATTCTTTAATTGTTATTCCTTAAAAATTGCAGTTAAAGAATCGCTATTTTGATGCATGTGCACCTTTGTCTTTTTGTTAGAACATTCTGCCCTCTAGTAGCAGAATGTTCTGATACCCATATAGCCCTCCATAGCTGGGCTGTACCAGCCATTAAAGCCCCTTCGGCTTGGGCCTTTAAACCTGGAGCGGGTCTTTAATGTCTTGTGTAGCCCACTACGGTGGGCTATAAGGCTATATTAACCATATTCATCCTTATGTTTTTTATTTATATTACATAATATATTAATTGAATTTAGTAGGCTAGGGGGAGGGGTGAAAAGGCAGCAAGCTGACCAGCCTGGGCAGGCAACAGGGGCAAGGGCATTGCAGCACAACACACTAATTAGGCTGGGGAAGGGGCAGGGGCAAATCCATGGACAATGGAGGGTGGGTGGGCAGAGAGTGCAAGCTGAAAAGGCAGCGCAGATGGCATGGACAGTGGCAGCACAATGAATATATTACCTTCTGGTGTCACCAGTAGGTAGTTATAATTAGGACCAAGTTTCCATAGGAAGAACATTTTTTGTTTTGATTATAATTTTGGCATCATTTGATGAATCTTCATGACATTTTCACAACTAATTCTTTGTTCAATCAGCTCCTATGTGGAAAGTGTGGGGGTGATTCTTGAAAGGGGGGCGAGAAAAAAGGGGGTCCCAAAACATGTTTTTCTCCATGTTAATTTCTGTAGGAAACTTTAGACAAGGCTACAGGTCGAACGAGTGAACAGAATTACTTATAATTTAGCAGGGAGAAAGGTCTTGGTCTAGAAAGCACGCTTTTGTTTATTTGGTGTTAATCAGTTCAGTAGTTTTTGAGAAATATCTAAATTTACAGACATTGATATTTGGGCATTCTGCCATCTGATTGGCTGAGGCGTTACGAGAACGAGCTTGCTGCTTATTGGTTTTGAGCGCTGCAAGTAGTTGCAACTAGGAAGTGTTGGCTGCCATTTTGTGATTCTGTTAAAGCGAGTAAGGGGAAAAAAGGGCAAAAAAGTAGGAAAGAGGAGGGTAGGAGCACTGTAACCTCTGTGGGGTGTTTAGGGTGTGCTATAGAGGGGGTTTGACGCAAACCACTCATACCTACCAGTCTGACAGTGCTGTGCTACACAAATTAAGTGAGGTATTGTTTAGAGTCTGAAGCTGCTAATGTGAGCTGCTGCGGGACTCTGGGATTAAAGCGTGATCCCAAACTGTGTGTCTTATGCTGTGAAGTCATGTGGCCTGGCCACTGCAGCACACCTGTCGAAGTAGTGTCAGTGTATGTTTATACCTACTAGGATGAACTACTGACCCCTATTGGTCTGAAAGTCCTGGGTTAATGAAAATATGTGAGGTATTGTCTAGAGTCTCACGGTGGTAAGCTGAGCTGCTGCCGGACTCGGGGATGAAAGCGTGAGTCCAAACTGTGTGTCATATGCTGTGAAGTCATGTGCTCTGGCTGCTGTGCCACATCTGTCCAAGTAGTGTCAGCATGTAGTTATACCTACTCAGAGGAATTTTAGTTTCAGACATTGTAATTTATGTATGGTACTTAGGGGGTGTTATACAGGGAGTAGGAAGGTAAAATTGTGTATATCAAATCAATTCAGTATTTGTAAAGTGCAAACTACTCACTCCTATGAGTCTGAAGGCCCTGGCTGCCGGCGTGGAAATTATGTGAGCTATTAAGTGGGCTATTGCCCAGAGTCACATGGTGCTGAGCTGAGGTGCTACCGGAGCAGGGGATTACATCGTGAGCCCTGTGCTCTGAACTCATGTTTTCTGGCCCCTGCGACACACCTGTCCAAGTAGTGTCAGCATGTGAACATACGTAGTAGGAGGAACTTTTGTGGATATTATGTGAGCTATTAAGTGAGCTATTGCCCAGAGTCACATGGTGCTGAGCTGAGGTGCTGCCAGAGCAGGGGATTAAATTGTGAGCCCTGTTCTCTGAACTCATGTTTTCTGGCCGCTGCGGCACACCTGTCCAAGTAGTGTCAGCATGTGTGCATACGTACTAGGGGGAACTTTTGTTTTAAACAGTGTGACATCTGTAGGGTGATTGGGGAGTGCTACAGAGGGAGTGTGAAGTTCAATTCTACCGTTTCAAATCAATCCGGTATTTTTAAAGTGCAAACTACTCACTCGTATGGGTCTGCAGGTGCTGGGGGCCGGTGTTGAAATTAAGTGAGCTATTGCCCAGAGTCACATGGTGGTATCCTGAGCTGTCACTAGAGCCGGTGATCAAAGCGAGAGGTCTGTGCTGCAAAGTCAGGTTGTCTGGACGCTGCGCCACAGCTGTGTTGAGAATACATTTTGGTGATGGTCCGGGATTTGCCGTTACCTGGCCCTAAAATAGTAGGCTTAAGTTGTCAGTTATAAAGTGGCTCTAAAAAGAGCCCTTGTGTTCATTAGTTGGAACTACATGTAAGTGCAGATGCACAACTTCAGGTTATTCAGAAAAACTCTGTTTCCTTGATCTGTGAAGTGTACTCCATCACTTCTGTAGATGTCAGGCATTTCAAAACGTATGTTGGTATTGTAGATCAACCCCATTCTATGGTCTCTGAGGTATGCAGACACAGCTTTGTTGACATTCTTCCTAGATTTTTCAATCCGAGGACAAAATAGTTTTGACCATTTCTACTCTGTTTTTGGCATATATTGGAATATACAAAAACATTTTGAGGCAAAAGTAACATAAGTTGTCCAAAGGTGTCCTTCATAAGCATTTCCAAACCTACTCCAGTCAATGTGCCTAGGTCATTTTCACCACAATGCACAATCCTGAGCTCAGGGTGTGGAAGATGCAAAGAGGTTTTAACCAAAGGTAGCAATTGATGTCACTTCAATCCTGTGCAAACTATTTAATGTCTACATTTTGTAAACCTAGGTGTTAGAAATGGGATCCCTGGATGGCCAGGGTTTGCGCCAAAGTCAGTCAGAGACCACCATTCCCAAGTCAGGGCAAGGGAGTTACACGCCAAGATAACCCCTGCTCACCCTCTAGGTAACATGGCGCGAGCAGCAAGGCTAAACTTGGAGGCTATGGAGGTTAAGTGTTTGCGCGCGCACCCAGCAACAACACCCAAGGCCCACCACAAAGAAAACTCCACAGAAGGTTATATAAAAATAGCCTTTGTATTATACCAAAGCACATTAGATAAAAACACACACTTTACAATGTGCCAACAGGCACGGGCAGAATTTACAGGGGATATGTATAAGACAGGGCCACATGGACCACTGTCAGGAATAGGCACTTTTAGAACTTAGAACTGGGTAGAATTAGCACTTAGAACATAGAATATAAATCACTGTAGCACAAAATAGAACATAAAGCACACAACCAGTAACCACTGGTAACCGGTAAGTACCACCTACGCAAGCCTACCCACCTTAGGAACAGGTCACGCAGGGAACCAGGACCTCACTAGCACCACCTGTACTAGCAAGAACAACCACCTAAGTATCACAGTACCTGTAGGGGTTACACATGATGCATCACAACACATTCAGAGGTGTAGGGAAGAAAAACACATGATGCATAAACAACACATTCAGAGGTGCAGGAAAACACAATTGCGTAGAACTCACACAAGTCACCACCTGTGACTGTCCCTAGGCCCTCTGGCCTTGTTGGGGCTAGGACGCCCTGTGTCTCAATGTCAGGGGCCTAAATGTGGCAGCTGCCCACTAAGTGCTGGGCAGCTGTAGAGAAAATGATGGGGCCAACGTTGGAGCCTCGCAGGCTCTGGTGAACCAACTGTCCCCTTGGAGCCTCGCTGGGCTCTACAACAAGCAATGCCCCTGAGCCTCTCTGGGCTCTAAACAACAGTGGCATTCAAAGGCCCCTGTGGGCTCGTGAAACAAATATGCCACCTCACTAGGGGAGCAGTGGGGTCCCTCACGGGGGACCAGTGAACAACTGTGGCAGCTTGAGCCTCTCGTGGCTCAACAAACAAAATATGCCCTCTTCGTGGGCTAAAAATGACCAAAAATGCCGCCTTGAGCCTCGGGGCTCCAAATCAATGCGGCTGGTTGTTGGAGTCCCTCACGGGGGACTCTAACTCACAATGGCCCCCTGAGCCCTCTCAGGGCTCTACAACTACAATGCCCCAGGGTGCTGGAGGATCCTCGTGGGCTCTGAGAACAAAGCGGCCTCTCAGGCGCTACGGGTCTGTCTGGAGCTCTCACCCCTGCCTGTCCACACTCACCGGGCTTGAGGGCTGAGGCTCCGACGTCGCGCTGGCTCTCCGGGGAGGGCAGCGCCCTCCTGTTCACCCGGTCCTGCTCCTGGGGGCAGGGTACTGCTCACGGCGGCGGGCGGGGCTCTGTTCCTCGGGAGAGCCCCGCGGGGGAACCAGCACACTTCTTTCCCCTTCTCCTCTCTGCCTGTGGAGGCAGGACTTCCTGCCAGGTCGCACTGTGATTGGCCGGCTGGCTAACCACTTCTGGGTCGTCGCAGGCAGCGCGGCGGCCCGTCCAGGCACGGTAGGCGGGGGCTAAATTAACCGAGGGGTGGGCTCCCTCGAGTTAAATGATTAACGGGGTGAGCTCCTGTCCAGGGCGCGGCAATCTCTGGGGCAATGCCGGGTGGGCACCGGCTGCGAGTCGAAAGCGCTCCCAGGCGCTTAGAGACGATGCAGCGCTTCCAGGCACTATAGGTAAAAAGAAAAGCGCTCCCAAGTGCTATAGCACAAGATACAGCGCTCCAAGGCGCTTGAGGGGCAAATAAAGCGCTGCCAGCGCTAGGAAGCAAACCCAGCGCTTTCAGGCGCTTAGGGGAAAATAAAGCGCTCCCAGGCGCTAAAGGAACAACAAGTCCAGCAAAAAGTCCTTCAGCAGAGCAAGGTAGGAGGGGGCAAGGCTGGGCCAAGGGCCAACTCACTGGGCCTCCAGGCAGGGAGGCAGTCCCAAGTGGCGGTTCCTCCTGGCGCCTAGCAGCTGCCCCCCTCAGGTAGGATCAGGCAAGAACAGTTTGTGTGGGGACACAGCCCCTTTTTATCTACAGTATTCCTTTGTCTGGCTTCAGGGTGAGGGGAGAAACCAGTCGCAGCTGGTTTGTGAGCACTCTTGATGTGCTCAGCCCCTCACTCTATTTACTGGCAGGGCTAGGATCATTAGACCCACCACAGGGGGCAGAGCCAGCATTGTGTGGGGAAAGCCCAGCCCTATTCAGGAACCAGGTGCACTCCTCCCCAGCCATCAGCATGCTAATCTCCACACTCACCACCGGGCAGACCCATCATGACTCATGAAGCCTGGCACCCCAGCCAGCTCCAGCGAATCACACGCCAGCACATTCACTGCACAGACAGGCACACTTCTAGAAGTGGCACTTCCATTTTAGACACAAACATGCTGCATACATCATTGTGCAGCATTCAATCACACGAGTCCGGTCATACCAAACTCGAGCCTGCACACCTCTCGCATCAGAAACTACTAGGGACACAGAGGTTCCCCATGCATTCCTATGGGAGGGCAGGCCAACCTTACTCCATGCACTCAGAGTGCACACGCACTTTCCACTGGGACACAGTGAAAGTGCGCAGAAACCAAAAATCACTACCACCAATTCATATTCACAAAGCAAAAAGTTTAGGGGTGAACTTGCCAGAAGGGCCAAGTCCAACACAAGGTGTAAGTCAATGCGTCTGTGTTCTGCATACCTCTTGCCCCAGAAAATATAGCTATGTCCTACGATCGATATCAGCATTTTGAAGGTACGGTTGTAAGTGATGGAAAGATGTCTGTAGCTCATGCAGTTCCTTCGTAGAATAAGAGATATGTTTAAACATGGGGAACTCATTTTTTTTACCATACAAATCAACACTTGATTGGGAGATGAAAAGCATTGTTTTTTAAAAGTATGGTGCATATTCGTTTTGTGGAAAAGCATCTTTGTGATTGGTTAAGAAATAGCATTTTCAACGTGGAGTACATATCATAGGATAAAATGTGCTCAACTCAACCACACCTGCTACTTGCATTTGGAAGGCATTGTTCAAACTTAAAACAATCGTGAACTTTTAACCTACACGTGCTGTTAAATGTTCGAGAAAATGTTGCAAAAAATATCGTTAGATTTTGAAAAAATTGATGAACTTCTAACCTGCACGTGTTGTAGAATTTTCTAGAAACTGTGTTGATAGAACACGTTGCACTTCTGACTATGTGTCCTTGAACATTAAAAAAACTGTTTATATGGAAAATTTAAAAAAAGCAATAGAGGGAAGATTTGAAACCTAAAAGAATCAAGGAGCTATTCTAATTTGTTCTTTACATGTATTTATGTGTGGAGCAACAACATTATAGACACAACAGCACCAGAAAGAGGAAGAAACACAGAGTGGGGGGACGGAGGAGATGGGCACAATGGCACACATGCCTACTTAAGTACAGCACAAGTATAGACAAACAATGGCAAAAATAAAACACACCAACAAGGAGCACAAGTCACACAACCCGCCAACATCACAACACTGAACGAGCATAGAAGTGAAAACCACCCTGCATTCATACAGGATGTGTACAAAACCCGGTCGTGGGTGTTGTGGGATGTCTGCGACTGTGGTCAATTAGAATGAGATGCCCAGCACGTGGCACATGGGCGGGTTCACTGTGTGTTACGTTGCCAAACAGCTGCTCCTCCCTCCCACGAGCCCCCACACTTTTTAACGGTGCGCTGTTGTATCGCGTGCCCTCGTATGGCACATCATTGTAATACCTATTCCCGCATGTCCTACTGCATTCCAACTACACCATGACAGTGCTGTTTGGAGGTGGTGCATGCCACTTTACAACATCCACTGCTGTGGCCCTTGTGGCAGGCCACACCAGAACACAGAGACACACTTACCGCACTTCCTTTACACAGTCATGTCCGAGACACCCCGTTCCCCTTCCTGGATAGGCATACCCCTGCGCAGACCAGTGTACGCCGAATCAGCACACGCCGGTTGTGCATGCAGGAGGATGCGTGCGTAGCTACATGTTCAGGGTCACCGCCAACGCTGAGGTGATATCACACTGTGATGTTGCAGGGCCTGTGCCTATCATGCTAATACAATTAGCACAGATGCGGGTTTGAGGGGCATTAGCGTTCCTAGGGTTGTTGCGATGAGTCTTGTGGCCCTCATGGGTATCCCTTCATCATGCTCATTGACTCTATGGTACCTGTTGGTGTTCTGGTGTGGCTTTTGGCTGTGTTCCCTTTCATGGTGCAGGTAGTCGTCCTGCTTAACACCAGCAGAAAGCAGGTGTAAAATATGTGGTGCTAATGTGGCATATCAACGCAATTTGTTTCGCATTGCAGTTGTTGTGAAAGTTGTGATGTAATTTTTTCATGTGCAGAACAATATAAGAACTGAGCAGTGTATCCTGTCATGATCCAGCACCTGATGCACAATTCTCAATTAATATAAATACAATGAGATTTCTTAATTGAATTTTGTGTGTACACTGTAAGTGCAGCCACTACCTCAGTGCAATACAATATAGGATTTAGTATTTAGAATAAATCGCAAAGGTGCACCTCGTGTCTTTTTGCAAGGGAACGGCTAGTCTGCATTTGATGCCATCAGTGATGTCATCAGTGATGTCACTGACCATGTCATGAATGATGTAATATGTGACATCATCAGCAGTGGATTGCGGGCGTGCAAGTTATACTTAGTACAATGGTTTTGTACGAGTGAGATGTCCAGCTAACTATAACACCCCTAAAACCTATGTTTTTTCAGTGAATTTCTAAGGTTTTTTAAATGCTAATTCCTAACTATAACATGTCTGAAACCTATGGTTTTTTCAGTGAATTTCAAAGGTTTTTTAAATGCTAATTTCTAAATATAACATGTCCGAAACCTATGTTTTTTTCAGTGAATTTCAAAGGTTTTGTAAATGACAATTTTTAAATGTATTAATTGTTATATTAATTTTTGTGATACGGATTTACTACATTTTTTAAAACTATTTATTTTTAGATATTTTATTTTTTAAAATACATTATAATTATATTATACATTACATTACAAAATATTCTTTCTCAGAATGTATTACTTTACTTTAAATACTTTGCAAATAGGCAATAGACTTTAAGTACAGTAGTTACATGTGTTGCAATGGGCAACACAATTTCAAACACAATGCAACATTGAGCTCAATGGGGATTTCTAGTTAAATGCAATTAGTTACTTTATGGATTACTTTTCTAACCACAGGTCTGGATCCTAGATTCAGTCCTGTGACATCTCCTGTTAACAGTTGAGTAAAAGCTTTTTGGTTACAGGAGTGATTTATAAGGAATATTATTCTATTTTAAAAGTTGAAACTTTTTCACATAGAATCACCAATGTTATCCTAAGGGAGAAAATTCACTTAGCAGGTAAGTAGTGTTATCATTACTTACTCAGTAGTGGATCCTGATCCTGATTCCAGCACTGGTGCATCTCCTGTAAACAGTTGAAAGAATGCGTTTGAGTCATACAGGTGTTTTTTAAGGAATATTTGTAGTTTGTGAAAATCAACACTTAGAAACTTTTCTGGTGAAAACCACACAATGGAATCCTATGGAAGGAAATTCAAGTGGCTGGTATGTACGGTTAGAATTACTTTTCGTGGTCAGTGCTGGGCTAAAAGATGCAGCACTAGCTCCTCTCCTGATAACAAGTTAGTAAATCCGAATTCGTTGTTCGGATGATTTTAGGTGAATATTTTAAAGTTCCAAAACTCCACACTTAGAAGAATTTCCAAGTGAAACCAGTCAATGTTAGCCTATGGAAGGACATTCAAGTTATTGGTAAGTACGGTTAAAATAACTTTTCAGGATCAGAACTGGGCTCAAGGATGCAGCACCGAGGTCTCTTCTGATAACAGGTGAGTAAATCGGAATTTGTAGTTCTGCTGATTTTAGAGGAATGTTTGTAAGTTCCAAAACTCCACGCTTAGAAGAATGTCCAAGTGAAACTAGTCAATGTTAGACCATGGAAGGAAATTCAAGTTACTGGTAAGTACAGTTAGAATTCATTTTCAGGATCAGTACTGGGCTCAAAGATGCAGCACTGAGGTCTCTCCTGATAAGAGGTGAGTAAATCAGAATTCGTAGTTTGGCTATATATAGACCCACTTTCCTACACCATGCCCTCCCTTCACCACTGTCTAAACGCGCCCTGTGTCCGTTTTAATTTGGTAGATTAGGTCCCCTTGAATACTGAGGGTCCCTGGGGCCCATATAGCCCACTAGGTACCTCCAGTAGGCGCCACAGAGCTGTGTTGCAGAGAGGTGTTCAGAGGTCATGCCCCTTTTTACACCGCTCTGCAACGCAGATCCTTGGTGCTTACTGGAGGTACCTGGTGGGCTAGTTGGCCCCCAGGGGACCTCAGGATTGAAGAGGAATTAATTTCCCAACTTAAAATTTGCCACAGGGCTTGTTTTTACACATATCACCTCAGGCCCCGCTCCCTACCTTCACCACTGTGCAAACGCACCCTGTGCAATGTTTTAAGTTGGGGGATTCAGTCCCCTTGAATCCTGAGGACCCCTGAGCTCCACCACAGACAGACAACATCGCTTCCCATCTTCACAAGAAACCTCAAAACCTGGATCTTTGACAGACCCCCTCCTTGATGGACTGGAACCTTCATACCCCCACCTCTAGTGCCTTGAGACCCTGACGGGTGAATAGTAGCACTTAACAAATGCCTGATTGATTGATGGACTTTCTGGGGCAATTTCAACCCTGGGGACCCGATCCCCCGGGGCCTGTACATATACAGATGAGGGAGGGAGATTGCATGGCTCCGCTTCCCGGGTTGCATTTGTCCCTAGGGACCCCATCACCCGCCTCCTGTGGGAGCTGGCATTGCTTTGACACAGAGGGAGCTGCTAACATACAGCTCCCTCTGTGTCAAAGCAATTATGCTCCACTTTGAGCAAAAGAGAGCAATATGTTCTTGCTGGCCCAAAGCAGAGAACAGTTTTCTATTGCATGGTGGGAGAGGTAAAGCTCTCGCCAAGCTATAGCAAAAAGTTATGTTCTGGGGTGGGCACCCTGGGACATAGAAAGGAGCCATCCCTGGAGGGTGGGGTCTCCAGGGCCATCTAGGACTCCAGGAGCGGGCCCCCCTCCCTTCTTTAATCTTGACCTGGGAAAGTGGATGTCCCCGGGGCACTGGGGGCCACAGGGCATCCTGTAATACATTTTAGAAAAGCCAAGGTGAGGTGGCGGGCCTCTGGGCAGTTAGGGGGGTCCGCATGGCCCTCCCTGCATCACTTAAAATTAAATCCCTGGGTAGGTGGAGCACCCTTGGGCTACAGTGGAGTCTGCATGCCCCCTGCATACTTTTAACTGAAAACCCTGGGGAGGTGGTGGTCCCCAGACCTGGAGTGGTCCAAGACACCCCCTATTGTTAAATAAATAATCCCCAAACAGTTGGTGGCCCCTGGGCTGCTGGGGAGGCCATACAGGCCTTCCCTTCAATTTTTGTTCATGAAGCCTAGGGGCTAGTGTTGGTCCCCTGACCATCAATAAGCCCCGGGGGACCAGTGCCGCCCTCCTTTCTTACAATGTCCCAGGGACCTGGCCACCTGGGGGCCAATTCTCTAGATGGCCGTGGGAGCCCGGGACCAAAAATGCAGGTGCCCCCCTTGCATACTAGGTCTTTTTGTGATGGGTAATTTTGAGGTCTCCACAAAATGTTTTGGGCCATTTCCTGCCACGGGTACTTGGCCCAACCATTCAAGTGAGATACCATTTTTATCAGGAGACATGAGAGAATGCTGAGTGGTAGGAGATGTGTGTCAGCTCAGTGATCCAACAGCTTTCCCACACAGATATGTGAGAAAAACTTTTTCAGCTATATTTGGAATTTTCAGGGGATTCTGGGTAGGAAAACGTTGGGGGATAAATGCAAACCATACCTGCTTGGACTGCACTGGCTGTCTAGTTACAGAAATGTCTGGGTGAGGTAGGTTTCCCTAGATGGCCACTGAGCCGGGGACCAAAAATGCAGGTGACCCCCTTGCAAAGCCAGGTTCTTTTGTGACAGATAATTTTGATGTCTCCACAATACATTTTGGGCCCTTCCCTGCTACGGGTACTTGGCCCACTCACCCAAGTGAGGTACCATTTTTATCAGGAGACCTGGGAAACTGCTGAGTGGTAGGAAATGTGTGGTTTCTTTCTGAATCAGGAAAATGATGGCACAGTAATGCAAGGAAGATGTGACTTTAGTCACATTTTGAGGTTTGCAGGAAATTGTGGGTAAGATACCTTGGGATCCACAAGGGAGACACCACTGTGTACTCCCCTTGGTGTTTAGTTTACAAAACTATTTTGAGTTGGTAGATTTACCCTAGAAGGAATGTACACCTTGGCAAAGAAATACAGAAAAGACAATTATTACTGCACAATAATCTATTCTTCAAGCACACACACATACTACCACACACACATACTATTTGGATTTAGCATGAGGGTGAGTGATGGCTCAATATATACGATTGTATGAACAAGAGATTTCACAGAAATGAAATGCACTGTCCATAACTGAAAGGACAAAAAAATGAGCCAGTGGCTCACAGCTCATGAGCTGGGAAGCTGTGTCAATGCCCCAACTGCTTTACAGGCCATTCACACACCCTTCGTACATGATACACACAAGACAATTCAAACCGCCAGCTGCTGAACCAACACATTACAACATTCACAAAAAGAGACAATGTACACCCTGCCAGAGAAAGACGGACCAAGACAAACATTTCTACACAACCATTTATTAGTAAGCACACACATAATGGTTGGATTTGGCACAAGGGTGTGTGATTGTTCAATATATAAAAAACTTTTCACAAGAGATTTCACAAAAATGAAATGCACTGTTAATAACTGAAGTTAGCATTCACGAAGGTCTATACATGAGAAAAGGTTTGTTTTTCGACATCTTTAGACATACATTGTGCCCCCAGTCTGTACAGTGAGTGCTGAGCGGTCAAGGTTATCATAACAAGTGAGCCAGTGTATCGGTGTGTCCGTGTAACACATTCTAGACACAATATTTTGGCATCTGCGAGCCGAGCAAGATTCTGGCGCCTTTATCATAGCACACTTGCCATAATTTCACACACTTGGAATATTCCAGGGATGCAGACAGACTAGCTGATCCAGATGTAATTTACACTGCTGACCATATTATTTTTAATCATATGCCTGCTTATGTTGACTAAAATACTGCGCATGAGATCACGCCGTTAAAATAAATATTTTAACCTTACTGTGTCTTTATTTTACTCCTGTTGTGGACTGGTATGAGAGTATAACAAAAGAGTTTTCTCACTTCCCACCCTTCCTGAGATGGTCCTAAGTCGCATGTTCTTTGTTGTCTAATTATTGGTTACTTTGCTATAGGACGAAGAGCTAATGTGACACTGATGCTAGCTGGTTGGGGTTTTCTAGGTACTGAGTTGAGTTTCTGGTACATCACAATTCACTAATGTCCTAGGTCTCTGTGCACAGTTCTGTGTATGAGCAGAAATCCTTGCAACAACACTTCGGCCAAGCGCCAGTCCATGCACACTGCCAGCCAAGCACCAGTCCATGCACACCACCAGCCAAATTCTAGTACACACACACCACCAGCCAAGCGCCAGGCCATGCACACTGCCAGCTAGTGCCAGTCCACACACAGGCCAGCAAAGTGTCAGTCCATGCACACCGCCAGCCAATCGCTGGTCCACGCACACCACCAGCCAAGCACCAGTCCACACACACCGACAGCCAAGTACCAGTTCACACACACCACCAGCCAAGCGCCATTCCATACACACCACTAGCCAAGCGCCAGTCCATGCACACAGCCAGCTAGTGGCAGTCCACACACACACCAGCAAAGTATCAGTCCATGCACACTGCCACCCAACCACCAGTCCACGACACCACCAGCCAAGCACCAGTCCACACACACCACCAGCCAAGTACCGGTCCACACACCACATCAGACAAACATCAGTATACACACCCTGCCAGCTAAGCACCAGTCCACACACACACCGCCAGCCAAACGCCAGTCCACACACACCTGCAGCCAAGCATTAGTCCATGCACACCTATGTTTCTTTAAAAATAAAAAAGATGACACAACTAAATTGTTAGTAGATACAAACTGCAAGCACAAAAGCTGTAACTAAATACATCACACTGATGCCAACCTTGTAAGTGATGGAACAATGTATAACAAAACAGGCCAAGCCGTTCACTTTAACACTCGCAGATGCTCCCAAAACTTATTTTGCGAATGGTACATTCTAAAACAAGCAGTCACACATAACTTAGGTTTAGAAGTTCACTCAGGGCAGTATAAATGAATCTCCTTCCATGTAACTCTTCGCCAATAGACTCTACATCTCCTACTGGGAAAGTCTTTTGTGGGTGTGGGGGTGGGAAGAATGTGATCAGCAAAGTGGCATTCTTGCAATCTAGTCAAATCCTCCACCACTTAAACTCTAGAAAACTGTGCCTGTTCCACTACAACAAAGCTGCCTATCACAGACTCCAGAAATTGAACAAAAGTCACCCTTGACTCAAGAGAACAATCCTTGAACACAACACAAGCATTAAAAGTAGCTAAATGGGAAAAATGGATAACCAACTTCTTATATCAAATGTAAGCATTACGTTTAGCAGTGTAAGGTGCCATACTCTGATCTACTCTATCACCACCACCCATATGCCTATTATAGTCTAAAATGTGCACAGGTTTACGCACTTCAGCAACCTGACCCCAAACAGTCACAGGTGAAGTGCTTTCATCATGGATGGTAGTCAGCATGCAGATATCTCTCCTGTCGGCAAACTTCACAGATAGAGGTTTTCACTACGCAATGCACTGCACTCTCCACGCCCAAGCTTTTGACAAACTAGCTCTTTTGGGAGATCTTTATGGTTAGAGCTGATTGTGCCACAAGGAACACTGTCCACTTTGACCAATTCCCTGAACAATTGCACACCAGTGTAGAAGTTATCTGCATATAAATGGTGACCTTTTTACAAAGTCCTCTACCAAGATTCAACACAATTTTTTTTCTCTCTCCAAAAGTGGAAAGACAACTGGGGGGTCAATCTTGGAATCCCTACTGGTATACACCCTGAAATATAGACATATCCAGCCCTACTGTCACACAACAGAGAGATCGTATTTCCATAGTGCCCCTTTTCGCTAGGAATGTACTGCCTAAAAACCAAGTGGCCCTTGAACAAGACCAAAGATATATCTTTCCCCGGTGCATTTATCTCAGAAAATCATTATATAAAGTGATCAAGGACAGGCTGAATCTTAAGAAGACAGTCACAATCAGATCTTGTGGCAACACTAAACCATTATTGAGAAATCACAGCATCCGAAGCTGAAGAAAATACTGATCACAGCTCATGATTGTCGGAAATATAGCCGTTGCCATAAAGGGACAGGTAGACCAATATGAAGACATCAATGTCTACCTTATCAAGCCCATCAAAAATGTTAAACCAAAGAACTTCTTCAACTCTTCCAGATTTGTGGTAGTCCACTGGGTAGCTCTAGAGTGGGGCCTAGGTCTGGTACTGTTGTCCCTCAAATACTGTTCTCCTCTAAAAACACATCATCCATAAACAACTGAAAAAAATGTATAGGCAAAAGGTTTTCAGTATCCCCTCTACACCCTGGGACACCAGTAAAGTCAGGTACCCCCGGCTGCACCATGTATTGGGCAACCCAGAAGTCAATTCTTCCAATGAGCTGCAGTCCTGATGCCTCTTGAAGACTATTGGCACATCAATGTCCTTCTCTAAAACATCTGATGATTCCTCTTGGACAGGAAATTCAATTCCGGAATATTCCTCTCTCTCCTCAGTCTCATTATCATGGTCAGAGGAAGACTCGAAAAGCAAGCCAACAACCTGCTTAGCAGTCATCCTGTGGCTTGCAATAATCCTTACTAAGAAAGGAGACTTTACAAACAAGTCAACAACCAACAGGGCACAAAATAAGTAATAGACAAAGCATGGCTTTATCACAAAAATCTGTATACTCAAAAACGATATGACTCACTTGCTAGAGACAGCTAAAATCACAAGCACCTCCTCTGCAGAGACAGTGCAAAAGCCAACGATGTCCCACTAGAAAGAGAAAACAAAACAAAAGACAACGAAATACACATTGAACACAAATTCGAAAAGATTTTCACACACAATACAGTAGAACCTAAACATACTGCTATTATAACACAGTTTACAAAAACACATTCATGCAAGGAAATGATACTCATTTAGAGTAAATAGTACAATAAACATTTTCTTACCTAACTCATGTAACTACACAAACTGCAGAACTGCCAGTGACGAAACCTCAATTTGGAACATCAGTCGAAGGAGCAAAAGCTTTGAACTAGTATAAAAAATGAGAAATAAAACATTACAATTGCAAATGACAAGAAGTAAAATAATTAACATTTTAACATGCTATGTTCGTACCCAAATGGCCAATCTGCCACCAACAGGGACAGAAAAACAGCCAAAAGTAAATAATAACCTATCCCACTGGGGCAACCCATACTCAAGGGGCCAACCCTAAGCATAAATATATCCATATCCCTGGTGCTAGTATGAGCCTCAAATTATGGCCAATCTCACTCCAGAGGTAGCAGAAAATGGTCAAAAGTCATAAAAAAATGTTTTACCAACAATAGGGGCAACCCTTACCCAAGGGGCAAGCTGATACATAAATATATACATATGTGGATTTCGTTACCCCTCCTGGGGGTAGATGGGCATTCAAATAGGGCTGATCTGCCCCAACAATTATCAGAACAAAATTGGGGGGCAATCCTTGTCCAGGGTATCACCCCCATGCACAAAGATTAAAATTTCATATCCTTAGTGGTGTTTTCTGCCTCAAAGTTTGCCCAATTTGTCTTTTTGGGTCACTTCCAATTACTTAATAGATAAAATAATCTCAAGAGCAACAGATGGGCCTTCAAATAGAGCTGATCCACCCCCCCGGTGGGGCAGAAAATTGCCACAAGTATCAAAAAGAAATTGGGGGGTTGATCCTTGCCCAAGGGATCGCCCCCATGCACAATTGTGCAGCAAGAATGCCCTGCAAAGAGACATTTGGGATAGAAAAAACTCTTTCCTCCGCCCTGATGCCTCTGTGCACAGAGAATCCTCACTCCCCCCAGAGCAGGAAACCCCTGGAAAAAATGGCTTCCAGCGCGTCTGGGGGTTCCTGATGATGTTGGTGTGTGCCTTGGGAGCTGAAATCATAGAATTGCTGAGGCGGGGTTGTGGGTGGCAGTGGAAACTTTTCCGCTGCCATTCCTGTTTGGAGGGGTGAGATGGGCTGCCCATGGGGGGAACGCCAGCTTTTCTCCCATGGGTGGGTGCTATGATGTAATGATTCCATCATGAGCACACGCCCAGTGTGGCTCATGATGGAACTGTTCCATCATGACCACCGAAGGAGTTAAATTAAATATTTTTATAAATAATTGATTCAAATATTGTATTTAACTATAATAATAGGCTAAAATTATTCCTTTACAGTTTAGATTCATTCTAAAATAATAGCGTATCTTGTTTTCGACAATATTCCCTTCCACAATATTTTTGACTCAATATTTTTTGTAATTCCTATTATAAGTATAGGAAGACAATATGTGCCTCAAGAGTTTTGGACACAAGGTTTTGTCATACAACTGAGTGGTGGGAGAGCTGACACCAGGACTGTTTGGAGTAACCAAAGAGGAAGAGCTGCCCATTACGTTAGCTGCATATGGTGAAGGGTTTCACCATTCTTGATTTTTATAATGGTGTACACTGGGATTGTTTGCAAGAGGGCATACAGAAACTGCTGCTAAGGTGGGTAGAGTTGCCTCTGATACATTTTAACCCATTGTTTAGGGGTGCACCCACAAGCTAGTGCCAGGATCAAACGTGTCATCATCTGGCACTCTCCTCAGAACACTTTCTGGACCTGAAGAGGTGCCCTGAAGGAAGGGGACCGTTCCCTCCTACACTCTGGACAAAGTAGTTGACTCCAAGTTTCATAATGCTACACTCCTGTAATAGTCACATGGACAAAACAAACTACAAGAGACCTCTTCCTGCATCTGCCCAAGTGACCATTTTCAACTGGATCTGCCCTGGCCCCTGCTATTGGCTCTGCTGGAGTACGTCCTAAACCCCAAATGCTGTTCCTAAGGTTCTGAAATCTTTGACTGTGTCTGGCTAGGCTTCTCACACTACCCCTGGAAACTTTGGAATTAGAAAATCATTCAACTTACAGACCTACTGAGGATCAGGACAACACTACAAGCATTTCCGTCCAAGATACACTGCCACTGGGCTGAAGATCTGGGTCTTTTCTGCTCACAGCATCTCCATAGCTGCAAATTTGGTAAAACTGGACCTCACAGAGAAGGTATGTGGCCTAGAGGAGGTGTCTTGGGCAATAGCAAGCAGCTTTGACCAGCCAAAATATTTGAGGTAAAAAAAGAGATTACCTGCGAATGTAGGAATCTTGAGTAGGTGATGGTGATAAAAGTATCTGACCAGCAAGAGGACTTCCCTTGGTGTACAATTCAAATTTCTCCTGGCTGCAACTTACCAACCAGCAACCAATGGCTTCAATAGTGCCATGCCCTACAACTACTCAAGTGTGTTTAGCCCTCCTTGGCTACAGCCTGCTACTTAGTCCTCCTGAGGACTTTTGCCTTCTATTTTCAGACTGAGTCCCATTCCAAAACTTCCAACCAGTCAAACCTGTTTTCTGCATCCGAACTGTGCTCCAATGTGCTCTATGGTAATCAGTTGACAGTGGTTGATGCTTAAAATACTTTGGTGCTCTTTTCATTTTAAAAAAATCGTATATTTCGTTCCTTTAACTGGCTTTTCGTCGTTTGGTGTCACTTATAGGTTAAACATACTCAATTTTTCCAATTCAGTTTGGTGTTTTTACTGTATTGTGTTTTGACTTTATAATTGTTATTGTATTGCATTTATGCTTTACACCTCCCCTACGTTAGCTCTCTGCTATAGTTATCACAAGATATTTTATTGACTTTAAAGTTCGCCATAACAAGGTTTGGTATTATTACGTAAGGCAGGTTGTCACCCCTTGTTCACACCACTCCATTAAATTACTCTCAGATATCACTGGCCAACGTGTAAGATTCTTGTTCTGGTTTAAAGTGGTAACTGTCAGCCAAATGTCTTGCAAATTATGCAAATAAAGAAAATATATTCATAAATGAGCCCTCAATGTAAATATGTCCTCCCTGCATGGATGTGCGCAACACACGACATACAAAGGAGCTGCTAAGCATGTGATTTATCTGCCAAGTTTTGGGTGAATTCATCAATCGCTGTTAAAGTTATACACACTTCAAAGAGCCTTCATGACTGTCAAGATATCAAGATTAAATCAACGCTTGGATGTCTACCTACACGTTTTTGTAATGCATTTATCTCAAATAAGCACAGGTTGGCTTTACATTATGTAAAGTGCTAGATTCATTGCAAGTGACATTCAGTACTTTCATTTAGCAAATATAAAACAGAGACAAAAAATTATTGAATGTATTGTAGGAAAACAATTATTGTTTTAAACCAATCACCTAATTGATACATACCTATCGATAGGACTGCACAACACATGAAGGTATGAAACTTAGCCAGATGTGCTACCAGTGTGCCACATTTCGCACAGAATCAGAAAAGAAGACTATGAGGTTATATGCTTCTGATGGTTAAAAGAATGGGTGGTTGCTGACATCTGACGTGTGCTTGGCTGCCTGTTGACCAAGGGTCTGACTTTCAGCCAGGCCTGTGGCCAGGACGTACACCCACCTTCCACGCTGCCAACCACCCTCTGCCCATGCAGTAAGCATATTAGGCCTTGCTCTGACATCTCAATGTGAATGCAGATCCATTTAGCAACACACACATTGTTAGCCTGATGTCTGCCTAAATGAGGCCTAGGTATTGTCATTTTTCAACCTATTCCACAAAAATGTGCTTTACGCATGCGTTCAATGGATTATGCGTCCGGCGCAAATCTATTACGCACTCTTTCAAATTGTGTCTTTTCTCTTCTCTCCTGCCTATGAGTTTCATTTCCTGCTCTGCTTCTGTGTTATGCAGCCTAACATGTTGTACCATCACTGGTTGTTCTGTAAGGCAGTTACAAGTTTGAGATAGAGAGCAAGAGAGAGAGAGAGAGAGGGAAAGAGTAAGAGAAAGAGAGAGAGAGAGAGGGAAAGAGAAAGAGGAAGAGAGAGAGAGGGAAAGAGAAAGAGGGAGAGAGAAAGAGATAGAGAGAGAGAGGGAAAGAGAAAGACGGAGAGAGAGAGAGGGGGAAAGAGAAAGAGGGAGAGAGAGAGGGAAAGACAAAGAGGGAGTGAGTGAGAGAGAGAGAGAGAGAGAGAGAGAGAGAGAGAGGGATAGAGAGAGCGGGAAAGAGAAAGAGGGATAGAGAGGGAAAGAGAAAGAGGAAGAGAGAGAGAGAGAGAGAGAGAGGGAAAGAGGAAGAGGGAGAGAGAGACAGAGAGAGAGAGAGAGGGAAAGATAAAGAGGGAGAGAGAGAGAGAGAGAGAGAGAGAGAGAGGGAAAGAGAAAGAGGGAGATAGAGAGAGAGGGCGTGTGTGTGCTTGTGTGTGTGTGTGTGTGTGTGTGTGTGTGTGTGTGTGTGTGTGCATACGATTGTGTGTTTCACCTGATACTTTCAGAGCACATAGCAGGACTAAATTTTGCGTTAACCTTGAGTTGATTAATAATGCGATTCTTGTTTATTTTACCTCTTAGTCCATCATTCACAATGAGCATGCAAAAGTTCTCTCTAGATACAACCAATAATGTAACTATGTAAATTGTGGGAGGGGGGATCAGACGATAGAGGTGAGTTAAGTGAATGCACAGTATAACAGTAACAATTGATCATGCATTTGGTGAAGGAAGAACCTTCACCATACATGAAATACAAATTGTGCTTTACGTGATAGCTCTGTGCAGACATCATACGAATCTATTAAATGTTGCAAAAGTCATTGACTAATAAACGTGTTTGGACCTCCTTTATTTTGTACCTCATAGATCTGTATAGATCCTGAAATACCAAGAATGGCTGGACATGGTCAGCTTAATAATATTTAAGCAAATCAAAAAAGCCTTTTCAAGTGCGAATATATCTATACATTTCTGATTGACCCAATTTTATCATGAAATAACAGTTTAATTGATTTGCACCAACCTACAAAAAGGTTCTACTTTTCTTGCAGTGCTCTACAAAACAATGAAATACAGAAATGAATTAATTAGTAATATCTCCGGGGCAGATTTTCAAATACTGGCGCATCCCTGCATATCAGAAGGGATGCGCCAGTAATTGTGCGCCGCAGCTCCGCCACCCTGGATGCGCCGCATCTGTGCCGTAAAAGCGGCGCATTGCTGGAGTTGCGTCACAGGCACGACGCAGCTCCAGCAAGGCTTGGGGGACTCTATCTCCACAATGCTGCGTCAATCCTTACGCCTGCTCCATGGGTGTTGCTTTGCAACATCCATGGATTTTGATACATTCCCATATTTACAAGCAAAGGTAAACCTTGGAATGTGCCAAAAGATATCTTCATTTCTCCTCCTCTTTTCCCCTTTCTGTGTTCTGCATTCTGCATTCTGCACCAGCTCAAAGGAAAAGGACAGGAATGTCCCATATTGGATGAATAGGGTGCTTTCCTGTCCTTTCCATGTGACACAAGGATGTGCATCAGGGTGATTTGCTGCACTGCCCTACGCCACAAAAGTCATAAATATGCCCCCAAATACAGCCTCCATCAGTTAGTTTTGCATAAATTAATTTACTTGGACGAATTGAATGTGCGTTGTCAGGCAGCGCTTCGATATTGAAAAAAGATCATGGATGATTTAACTTGACCACCCAATTTAATTTTCTTCCATGAGCACCTAGATGCCAGACTGTTACATAGTATTCATAATTGTGAATATTAAAATCTACTAAATATTATGCGTAGTGTCAACGTATCATTTTACAAGTCATGTTTTTTTCTTTAACTTTGACTCTTATTTAGAGACTTGCGCTATGGTTCTGGAATTGCCAGGTCAAGCAGCATTTACACATACAGGACAATGTAGCATTTGCATGCAGACGACAATTTAACTCCTTCACTGCAGGGTGTGTCCCCCCCGCTGTGGATTTATTAAGCCACGCAAAGCGACTTTGAGTGCCTCTGAGTGACCTCCTAAATATGGAGTAACACAACTCAGCGCAAATGACTGTGTTGCGTTAAGCTGCCCTGAGAGGCATTCCATGGGAATTGCAATGGCGTTTCCAATCAACTCTCATGGATTTTGACTCATTCTCAGATGTACAAGAACTTGTAAACCTGGAAATGCACCAAAATCTTACATTTTCCCAGGGAATTTAACTAGTAGAACTATCTCTATTTCTCCTTGTTTCTTCCTCCTTCAATGCGTACTGCAGAATACAGCACATATAGGAAGAGGACTACGCCTCTCAGGATTGTTTTTGTGCAGGAAGATGCCCATTCCTGCACAAAACAATCCTGCATGCAACACAGGCACCAGTGTACCATGGTGCAAGGGTGCCTGCCTTGGCACTAGGCAGCCAAAATGCTATATTTTAGAAACAAGCATTTGCAAACACAGGGCCTGCCTCACAAAGGTAAAGTTAGATGTTTATTCTAAGTTGAGACAAAAAGTCTAACTTACGTTTTTTTCGGTATTCACAAAGGTAAGTTATGAGTAGTATTTCTATGATTGTGGAGTTATCGCACTCGGGTGGAGTTTCTGCTGACTATGCAGAATCTCTGCACTCGAGGCAGCGATCCACCCCAAGTACGGGGATTCGGCCACGAGTGCGGAATTAGTTGGGGCTGAGCCATGCACATCATGGCACACACAAGGCTGAGTGTCGTGGCCATAGCAGACACGGTCTGCCAAATACCCATTTCCACACTATGTACATGGCAAGGCCATAGATGTGACCAAGCCACGGAGTAACTTTTGGCCATATCATTCCATGCACACATATATATTGAACATCAGATTTGACACCCAGAGTTCATGTTGTGCTAGTTGGGCATAGGGAATCTCCCAGTTTATTAGGCTACAATCAAGTGTTTTGTCAGTGTTTATTGTCAAATAACGTGTTTCTATTCATTGATCATCCTGGGTAAGGCATAGCTTAAAGGCCTCCTGAGAAATGATAGGATTGTCTTCAATAGAGAACATCAGCCATGTATCATCATCATGTGAAACCACCTTAACCTCATGCGCGCTAGCGGAATTCCGCTCGCACGCTGAGAATTCTAAAATCGCATGTTGCGTGACGAGCTGGGCTCGTCATCAGCGTGCGAGGAGGCTATGCCATGACGAGCCCAGCTCGTCATCAGCATGGAAGGGGTTAAGGCCCTCAGATTGAACAATTCTAGCTAAAGCATGTAAATGATAAATACCATTGGGCTAAATGAAGAGCCCTGCGGAACTCCATAGGTTAGCTCTTTAGTTTTTGACTTAAAGGGAGAAATTGTGATTGTTTGGCTTCTGTTAAAAAGGGAAGATTGTATTCAACTGGGGGCCAGTCCATCAACTTCTACACTTGCAAGTTGTGCAAGCAATATGGAGTGCAACAATATGCCAAATGCTGCAGGTAAGTCCCACAGCACCAGAGCAGCATAGTGGTTTCGATCCAAGCTGAACATAATACATTTTGCAACTTCAAGCAATGTTGATTCCAATGTGTCATTTGAGCAAAACTGGATTTGGTAAAATGCAGAAGCCCTTGATCTAGATAAGAAGACAGCTGACAAATGACAGATTTTTCAAGCATCTTTGACACTGCTGGAAGCACAAATATTAGACAATAATTTGATGGGATGTTAGGATACGCTTACATTTAATTGGCAGAGGTACAACAATGGCTTACTTCCACCCGTTAGGAAAAATCACGGCCTGATTGAATGAACACTATATTAAGATTTGGACTAATGATCTGCAGTGCCTGCTTGAGCACTTGAAAGGGTCATACAGGAAGACACACATACACATAAGCAGAGCTTTGGCTCAATTCTTTGGCAAGATGATCTCAATTTGAGACAGACCCTGCCCATTTTGAGAGATGGAAAGCTCCATTAGTGGGTAAAGCATAGATAATATCTGAAGGAACTAAAAAAAAGTGGACACAATTTATATATCTTGTCATGAAAGTACTTAGACGCGCCTTCACAAAGAATATAGTAATGGTAGGGTTATACGCCAGAAGATTTAAGTAATGTCAATAATTATCAACTCAATACACACCCTCCTGGCCAAGTCATCACACATGTGGCAGTGGAGAACAAGCACAATGATAAAGGCAACATTGCTGTATGGAGAAATCCATAGGCTCTGATCATCTGCATCTCAGGGTTTTGCCATCAATTCCCTTCATGTATATTGATAGACCTGGCATCCTTGGCGTGGTTATCCCCTTAATTTATTTCCTTCAGACCTCCTGTTTGGTGAATTCCTTTTTTATGGCCTTAGGATCCCAAATAGTTTACCATTGCAAGCCAGTGTTAAAAGGCTTGAGCTCTTTCCTTAAAACATGGTACCTAATAGGTATATTTGATTTACTTGGAAGTCTCTAGTAGAGTGGCACAGTATGCCCAGTGCCTGTAAAATAAATGATATCAAGCACTGATTGTGCCACCCACTTACGTAACACTTTGAATATATCTCAGTCCTGACATTGCAGCCTGTGTGTGCAGTTTTAACTGCCACTTCAACCTGGCAAAATTAAACCTTTTGCTAGGCCCAAATCTTCAGTTTTAATACATATGAGTCCCTACCAGGGTAGGCCCTGGATAGCCCTGAGGGCAGGGTGCAATGTATTTAAACAGTAGGACATGTAATTTTAAGTTTTACATGTCATGATAGTGAAACAATCTTAAATTAATTGTTCACTACTGCATGGCCTAACTCTCCCATAGGATACCTGTGGGGGTACCTTATTACATTTACATTCTAGATGGGTACACGTCACCAGTGCATTCTTGGTGTCTATAATGAAACATTATAACCTATTAAAGGTCAGATTTTCTATTCCAGCATTGAAAATGCAATTTGGTGCCTGCAGTCTGTCTCTGTGTGCAGCTGACAGTAGGGTTTGGGTATTCCTCCTAGACAGACACACACAATGGGAAGCTTGGATGTGCCTGGATGAGCCATTATTCTCCGGATGGGAGGTAGGAGCTAGGCCTGAGCCCACTTACACTTGAATAGGCTGTGTCATGACTCCACACAAAGGGCTTCATACTCCCTGTAGTTAGGCTGGAGTCAGGACCGGGAAGTCAGGGTACCTGTGCACTTCAAAAGCATGCCTCTGGAAGCTTCTCCTCACTTTAAAGGCACAACTGGATATAAATACTGGACCCCATACACCAACTCTTTATTACACTTCTGGAACTGTTGGATAATCTGCAAGGAAGGATGATTGCTGTGCTGCTGAATGAACTGCCACTCCGCTCGACTGCTGCATTGAAGGACTGCTGCCCCGCTGTGCTCATCTTCTGCATGCTTTCCTCGTTCCTGGTTTGGAATGATTGGGCCTGCATCTCTTGAACACAGTATCCCAAAGTAACTCCATGGGCTAGTTGGCTGGCCTCCTGATGTGAAGCCTCAGGGACAAAACAGGCTTTCAACAACCTGGCACCTGCACCTTGGCTTTGCCATCTGTGAGTCTACCTCACCAAGTGGTGCCATCACTGTCCTGCGCCCTTGGAAGTGGGCTTACGGTGCTTGCTAGCTTCTGTGAACCTCTGATCTGCTGTGCGGGGCAAACCCGAGCAGGACTGACAAATCAATACTGCTGCCTAGATTGGACCCTTCGCAAAGACCGGCTTTGGCTATGTGTCGAATCTTCAACACCGTTCCTCGCAATGTTCTGCAAACTGGGTTTTGATGGACTTCATTCAGTTGTCCTAACTGGGAGTGTGATTTAATTCATTTTGTGTTCTCATGAGCACTTACTAATGAGAGAGACTCTTTGGTGCAAGATGGAAGCCATGGACATATCTACAGCAGATCTTAGGTGAGAACCTAGTAGTTTCCCCTCATAAGAGTCTAGCGTCTAGCACAGGGATTACGTTGTCCATTTTTTATATAACACAGGGGCTAAATGAAGAATTTTAGTTAGGATGAAAACCATGCAATTTGTGCCTGGGTTCCTTTTGAAAATGGTATGGAAAGGATGGCTGTTCAAAAAGCAGGATCTAATGAAGATACACCACCCAGAAATTGGCTGAGGACCTATCCATCCTATTTAGAGTGAGTACAAAGCATTGTTCCGTAGCCACAAAACTCTTAATAACTGCCAAAGTTTTTGCTACCAACAAACCCTTTAGTAGGAAGTAAATAACTACATCATAAGTGTTGGCAAGGGTGCAATGAATACAAACAAACTATAAAACACATAACAACCCATTTCCTTTGCAGTGATATATATAGAAACTGGCACAAATATTGCTTGCACTGATGTTAAATTAGGGATTGAACAAACATTGTGCTTAGTCCCAGAACTTTGTGAGTTTGTTTTCCTACTGGTTGTCCCTAGAGCAGTTAGTGAGGCACAAACACACTATTCAATGCAATGCATAGCAGTACAAGGGAATATCTTGCAGGAAAGGAAAGGATGACAGAACAAAGACTTAACATAACTGTCCAGGAAAGAGAACCCAATCTGTTTCAATTAACTTTTTTACTGTATTCCTACTTTCTATTCTCGTCCCATTCAATTTTTCCTGTCCCTTTATTTGTTAGACAATAATTAACAATCGTATATGTAAACAGGTGACAATTTCATCAACTTGTCAACTGTACAGTCTAAGAAGCATTTTGAGATTCCCAGCATCATCCTTCTCCTCCTGCAAAACTTTGTTAGAAGGACTTTTGCAAGAATATATTCCAGCAAAGGTAGACTTTTCCCCACCAACCCAGTCTATAGCTGAAGGTTTGTCTCACTAGTAAGTAAATAAGGTTTATTCGTGCATAGTTATTTAAAACCATAGCATTGAATTTACATTAAAAAAGAAAAACATTTTGGTTATGGGGGGCAGTATCCATTAAAAAATCTACTCCAGGATAAAATTGATCAGAGATGTCAATATCTAAAATGGTGAGTCCATTGACACCCTTCAAACCACCATCCACTTTTAGTCCAATTATACCACGCGACATGATAGATGTCTTTCATGAGAACGTGACTAGTCAATTGAAAGTACTGCACAGCAAAACAAGCAAGGGCAAGAACAAGTATGAGAGGTCAATGGCAGAATACGAGTCCTTGGTAGCCAAATTGAGCAAAGATAAGAACATCATTGTACGCCCAAGCGACAAAGGTGGAAATGTCGTATTATTGACCAAAGACAAATATGACAGGGAGGCATATAGCAAGCTGAACAATTGTGATCACTATGAAAGGATGAATACAACTGTGGTCAAGGCAACGCAGACTGAATTCCATCAGCGTCTAACAAAGTGGAAGAACAAAAAACTGTTGTCAGAGGCAGAATATCGATATTTAAAAATTGATAATCCGGTGATTCCATCCATATATTATATACCTAAGATACATAAAGATCAGGTAAATCCCCCTGGCAGGCCTATTATCTCAGCTAGGGGGGGTTTGTTGGAGAGAACATTGGTATATATTGATTATTTCTTGCAAGGATATGTTAAGTCCCTAGATTCATATATATATAAGATACAGGGGATTTTTTGTTTAAACTGCAAAATGTTGAATGGTATGAGGGTGATTGGATGATGGCCCTTGATGTAACATCTTTATACACGAGTATTAGACATACTGACGGTGTAGCTGCGGTGAAAGATTACCTATCACGCAAGGATGCAGTATTTGACAAGCACAATGTTATGCTGATTCAGATGCTTGAATTTTGTCTGGAACACAATACATTTATGTATAACAATTTGTTGTACAGAGAACTTCAGGGAGTGGCGATGGGGACCAGTTTCTCTCCAAGCTATGCTTGTTTGCATATGGGAGCTTGGGAGGAACAGGTCCTCATGGCGCACTTCTGAGAAGTGATGGCCTGCAACGTGATAGCTTGGTATCGCTTTATCAATGACTTGTTTGTTATATGGAGGGGAAGTGAGGAGGAGGCTCTAGACTTTGTGGAGGAAATCAATGTCAACCAATATAATTTGAACTTCACGGTTACTATAAGTCAAACATGTGTGCCTTTCCTGGACACTGAGGTATTTGTCATCAGGAACAAACTCGAGACTCGCTTGTTCAGGAAAAGTACCGCTGGTAACACCACCCTCCATGCAAGCAGTACGCATCCAGCTCATTTAATAATGAGCATCCCCTATGGGGAAATGATTCGCCTTAGGAGACTGTGCAACAATGACTTAGAACTAGAACGGGCACAGGCTGCTAGTACACGGAGGATCCTGGAAAGAGGATACTCCAGAACAATCATTGATAAGGCCAGACAGAAATCCATGCTAATCAGCCGCACTAGTCTGTTGAGGAAGTATGATACACCGGAGGAGATGTCTACCAGTGAGCCGGAGGGTAACACACAACAGTTGGTGGCCTCAGATCCTTTCAGAATCATCATCGGTTATTGTAATCAACACAAGGAAGTACGTAAAATTATCAACAATAGTTGGCCAATTGTATTGAAAATCCTATTATTGGCAACCTACTTCCTAAACTGGCATCAATTACATACAGTCGTGCTCCTTCTGTGAGGGACAGACTGGTTGACACAGGCCCTGAAGTCCTAGAAAAAACAACTTGGTTACAAACCAACAGGGGCTTCTTCAAGTGTAAAACTTGTAAAGCCTGCACCCATGGTAGCAACAAGATGACGTTCAGGGATGGTTTTAATGACCAAGAACAACAGATAACCAAGGTCCTTACGTGCAAAACCGAATATGTGGTTCACATCCTTGAATGTCCCTCTACCCTCCGTTATGTAGGGAGCACCAAGCTCCCAGTACATAAATGTATATTACAACATCTGAGGGCAATAACAAGTCAAGATAATACGTACCCGGCGGGTAGGCACTTCAAGAAGCACCACCAGAGCAACAACAAAGGGTTGCAATACTATATTATAGACGCAGTAAGTGCCAGTAGACGGGGAGGCAATAGGGAGTCTAAATTGCGCTAATTGGAGACCAAATGCATCGTACAATTAGACACCAAGCAACCGGGGTGAGTCAACCTTACGGAAGACCTATACACGTGTCTCTATTAGATGGAGGTGAAGTCAGGTGTGACATAGCTAAGGAATGAATGTGCAATGGTCAATATTTTAAATAGTTTTTATCAAGTTTGATAACTATGTATTGTTTTAGTGTGAGTCATTTTAAATGTATTTGCACTTTTTGACTGACTGTTAGCAGCGCAGAAACACTATAACCAGTACTTCCCTTGAGCATATCCCCTTTTCCAGTACTTTGTAAAATGTGGTAAACATGATAAATCATTCAATTTGAATATAATTATGTATTTGAACATTGCATCAAAATAGGTATAGGAATGTGGTACAAGATGGTAACTGCTTTGACTTGTATTTTAGCAAAAAATAAAAATGATGTATTGAGTATGGCATAATGTGGTATGTTGAGTAGTGAAAGTCAATGATATATGACAATTTGGCAAACTAGTTCAATGTAAATTCATTTAGAAATATGTATATATGAATTATTAATCGTTAGTGGACAATGGACTGTTGGCAATGTAGATAGAATATTAGTTGGCAGAACTGGGATCAGTCTGTCATAAGTGAATGGATTTTAGCGGATTATGTTATGAATTTTTTAATTGCACATTGAGCACTTTACGACCACATTAAGAGACTGTAGCACCAAGGGTACTGGGTGCAGGAGTAAGCAGGCAATGATCAGTACTACGTAGTGTATACAGGGATTGAATCCAGAATTTTATTATCACTTTTTAAATTGGCACCAAAACAGATGAAATGGCGACTGATAATAGTATCATTAAGTGTGTACACTATTAGCGGAAGTTAAACAATTGGGATGTAACTAGGAATGCTTGGTCGAATAAAAAAAAAAGTTACTTTGACTATATGGTATTTTACTATGATTCAATATGCATTCAGCCATTGTATGTACCAGTGAAAATCGGAATGTAACGTAGTATACAAATCTGTTTTCTATGTTTTCTATGTTTACTAACTGCAACCCAATCAAATGGAAGCACTTGCACTTTACAAACTCAACAAACACTGTCAGACGCTGTCATGTGATCAAGGCTCCACGGAGCTGAAACGTTATGGCGGAAAAAGCACTGAATAAATAATTTAGCATGTTCCGGTTCGCTGTTGGGAGGAAGAAGCCTCGGCATGAGGGAGACAGAGTTGCACGTATATATATATATGTGGAAACAGTCCCTCTCGCAGAAAGAAGGACTCAGAGGCGGGAGGGGTTTTCAGAGAAGCCAGCTCGCTTTATTTCATCTTTTAGGCAGTGGCAGCGGGCGAATGTATTTCGGCGTAGTCAGCCTTCTTCAGCGCCCAGCACTGAACACACCTAATAGTCCACCTGTTAAAAATGCTTCCCAGCACTCGCTTCTCCTCCCCCTAATGGTGTCGTCACACCCACAGTAGTTCAGTGTCAATGAGTAAACTACATCTCTCCCAGAAGGCACTGTACCGTCCAGCCTGGGCGGGTGGTGTGGAGGAGTGAGGCAGAACAGTAGGTCCGCGCTGGTACAGGTAGGCTGTGTGTAATTCCATCCAGACGAACAGCCACGGCCGACTTCCTAGGTCCCCTTACACTGCAACAACCAGCCTCATGGAATAGCAGACAGGGCAGGGGCTGTCAATGCGGACTTAGCTCCAAGCAGGTAAAATACCTAAATCACCCCGTATTGTTCCATGGTGACTGGCGGTCTGAGGAAATGTCGATCCCTCGATGCCTAACAGCTGCAAGCAGTCTGGTGCCAGTATTTTTTCCTCGACCAATTGGTGTCGCAGAGCCTTCTGTTCTGCGTCCCTGGCAGGCACAGCAATTACTTGTGGAAACAGTCCCTCTCGCAGAAAGAAGGACTCAGAGGCCGAAGGGGTTTTCAGAGAAGCCAGCTCGCTTTATTTCATCTTTTAGGCAGTGGCAGCGGGCGAATGCATTTCGGCGTAGTCAGCCTTCTTCAGCGCCCAGCACTGAACACACCTAATAGTCCACCTGTTAAAAATGCTTCCCAGCACTCGCTTCTCCTCCCCCTAATGGTGTCGTCACACCCACAGTAGTTCAGTGTCAATGAGTAAACTACAGCTCCCAGAAGGCACTGTACCGTCCAGCCTGGGCTGGTGGTGTGGAGGAGTGAGGCAGAACAGTAGGTCCGCGCTGGTACAGGTAGGCTGTGTGTAATTCCATCTATATAGAAGCAGAGAACTCTAGGTAGTTACCAAGTTTAGGTGGAGAGCAGTTCCAACACCAGCAACTCTCTGAATCTGTTCACCTCAAATGTCTGTTTTTCTAGTAAAGTTTTCAGAAATGGAAAAATACTTTGTCCCTTTCTAGCTCTCAGGCATTGATGGCACTGTGCTAATCCTATGGTTACAAACTTTGCTAGAAAAACAGACATTTAAGGTGAGCAGATTCAGAGTGTTGCTGGTGTTGTAGGGTGCTCTATACAGGAACTGCTTTCTACCTAAACTTGGCAATTACCAGTGTTGTCTGCTTCTCTTTTATGTGTAATTTCATTAATGCAGCACTCTAACTCTGAAATAGTTTTGCTTGGACTTATACTGGGTGCTCTCTTGTGTTTGGACAAGGCTAATCTTCTCTGGAGATATATATATATGTAAAAATATATAGTAACTGAAAAAAACAAAGGTTACATGGATGTTATAGTTAGGCTCAGATTTCACTTTGTGCAAAACCAGTGAAATTCAACAGTTATAGTACCTGAGCTAACTATATCTTATGCCCCTGACATGCACTGCTGATGACCTCACATATTACATCACCCATGCCATGGTTAGTGACATCACTTAAGACATCAAGTGAGTGTAGGTATTTTTCAGAGTATATGGATGTTATATTAACCTACTTAAAACTAAACAGACAGCAATGTATTCCACTATACCATATTGTCTGCTTGCCAGAACAACCAGGTCTTAAGAAGCTTCCTGAACTGCATAGTATGAGTACAAGACCGAATTACCAAAGGAAAGGAGTTTAGGAGCCAGGACCGCAAATCTGCAGCCACCTTGACGGACTCGCTTAAACTTTGGAATAGATAGCAAAGAAAGATGGGCAGAGCGGAGGCTTCGGATTGGGGCATACCTAGATAACAAGTTGTTAATAAATACAGGACTTTTGTCATGCAGGGCCTTAAACACAAGGAATACTGTTTTGAAAGCACAGTGCTGAGAAATGGGGAGCCAATGTAATTTTTTGAGCGCGGGAGTGACTGGTTGCCATCTTGGTTGTTGAATGATCAGCCGAGCTGCCTGATTTTGTACCAGCTGCAGACGCTTGAACAAATAGAGTGGCATTCCCAGGTACACTGAGTTAGCATAATCTAGATGAGATGTAACAGTAGCGGTTATGATCCGGATCAGAGCATCCTGGGTGAAGAAACAATGGATTTTCCTAATCTTGCGCATCTTGAAAAAACACTTCGAGATCACAGTGCCTACATGGGTCTTCAATGAGAGTTTATTATTGAGGGAAACTCCCAATGTTTTGGCTGAGATGGAGGGAGAAGGTGGTAGGCCCAGCTCAGCAGGCCAGTAATGTGGACCCCAGAATTTATGGCTGTCCCCGGTCAGAACAAGCTCTGTCTTACCCGGGTTCAGTTTCAAGTGGTTATAGTCCATCCACTGTTGTATGTGTAACATTGTTCCCTGAAAGTCTGCCACAGAGCGGTCGGAGCTATCTATCTTGAAGATCAGCTGTAGGTCATCTGCATAATTAAAAACTGTCACATTTCTTTCCTTAAAAGATCGAATCAGAGGGGAAATATAAATATTAAATAAATGGGGGGACAGTGCTGATCCCTGCGGCACTCCACATGTGATTTCATGGGGGGGAGCCAGGAAGGGCCCTTGTCAGACCACCTGAGACCTATCCTCCAAAAAAGAAGAAAGCCAACAGGCGGCAACGCCTCGTACACCCGCAAGTTAGACACGGTCGACCAGAGTTGCATGGTCGACCTTGTCAAATGCGGCAGATAGATCTAAAAGCACTAATGCCCGGTTGGGAATCCTTATTAGCATGGTCTCGGAGAGTATCAAGCACTGCCACAATGACAGTTTCTGTAGAATGGGCCGGCCGAAATCCTGCCTGATGGGCATCAAGATATTTAGAGTCCTCCAGAAAGATGGAGAGGCTATTGGCTACATGGGTCTCCAGTAACTTTGCAAAAAAAGGAAGCAGAGAGATCGGGTGATAGTTAGATAGAAGTGTAGGATTGGCTCCGAGTTTCTTTCATAGGGGAACAACTATAGACTTTTTAAAGGCCGTAGGAACTTTGCCCGAGGTAAGGGACTCATTCAAAAGAGCATGTACCGGGCCAGGAAGGGCAGCAAGACAATCTTTAAGTATATGAGGCGGGCAACAATCGGACGGAGCACCTGATTTGACCTTCACTAACAGCTTTTGAATGGTTTCAATGTCAATACTAGGGAATTGACTTAAAGTATTGTTGTTTTTAAACTGATCATGGGGACTAGACATTCGAGGAAGCTTGGGAATGTTGTTTTTAATAGTAGTAATTTTGTCGATGAAATAATCATTGAGGGAATTACACAGTTCCTGAGATGGAGAAGCTTTCAATAGTATTCTCTCCGGATTAGAAAGTTCATTGACAATATTGAATATCTCTTTGGAGTTATTATTAGAATTAATGATGCGTGTGGAAAAATAAGCAGCTTTAGCTGTAAGGATGTTTTTTTTATATTCTTTCCTGGCAGCTATATATATGATTTTGCTTTCGGGGCAATACTTCGATCGCCATTGTCTCTCCAATTTACGGAGCCGCAGCTTCTGATTTTTAAGGTCGATAGAGAACCATCTCATTGCATCGGTACGCCGAGCTAATTTTAGACTGGTAAAGGGGGTGTGTTTATCACTAGCATTCATTAACCAGTTTGAGATGTTATTTTCTGTTGTCTCCACATTCGTCCCAACACAAGGAGCAGTGTCGGCTAAGGTGCGAAAAAAGTCTTCCTTGTTCGCAGTATTCCATTTCCTAGCAGAGCCACCTTCAATGGTGCTAAGTTTCTCAGTTGACGGGAACCTTAGAGTAAATTACAGCAAATGATGGTCAGACCAATTGCCGGGTATAATGATTGGAGTAGAAGTAACCATTCCAATAATCCAGACTTGGTCTAGAATATGTCCCTTCTGATGGGTAGGGGACAAAAATTGCTAAGTAAAATTCAGGTTCGTGAGCAGATCCGTCATTTCAGCCGAATGTAGTCCCTCATCGGGATCTTTATACCAATATTTAAAGTCTCCCACAAGTAGTACCTTGGAATGATCAGTAGCAAGTTTTGCTCTCTGATCGCTAAGTTCCAGAGGAAAAGAGGGAGGGGGTCTTATCAGGGGGCCTATAAAGAAGTACACAGACAAAGGAGTCATGGAAGGAATCCAATTTTATTACCATGTTTCCGGTGTCTTTAAGAGAAAGCCTAGGCAGGGAGCAAAACCTATAATCATTATGAATGATCGCTGCCACGCCCCACCTGCTTTGTCAGAAGGGCGGTCTGCGTGTATAATATAATAGTTATTAGGAATGGCCCCCAACATATCAGGGTCTGAATCGTACGTAAGCCATGTCTCAGTCAGCAGGAGAATATTGGGATTATCTGAGAGCAGCAGGGAAAGAATGTCCAATTGATGCTTAGCAAGAGAGCGGGTATTCAAATAGTAGACCCGTTAGGCCTGGCCTGATTCCTGACATGTCCTGGTTCTGTGGGATATATGCAGGTGCTGTATAGGTCAATATTTCAGGGAAAGTGGTCCTTTTTATAAATATTTCATGTTTAGCCAATGGAGATAGCGTATCACTACTAGGGATCAGACAGATCGAGTTCATGCCTTTGAGCGTTGCCACGGAATAGGTGGAAATCCGGGCATTATGGCTGGCCCCTGGGCATGTCCGGGAGTGGACGGGCGTGGACAGGCTTGCCTCCCACATGACGTGTTGCATTTACATCTAAAGCCCCACCCCAGCACCGCCCGCTAGGCTGGAAAGAACTGCTTCCGGGGGGGCTCTAAATGATAAGTTTCAGGGTCTAGCGCGCTTGTGCAGCGTTCCCCTTAAAGTAGGGCAGCGTGAGGGTGACGTAAGAACAACTAGACCGCACCGTCTACCAAAAATGGAGGTGGCGTTCGAAACTGCGCTATGGATCAGGGTTCGATTTCCCCTCCCGCTCCAGTGAACACACACCCAAATAAAAATTCCCACAAAATTAGGCACAAAGATAAATTAAGAACTTCAATTTTTAAATGTCTCTCAATTTTAAAATCAGTTCAGGCAAGAGAAAAATAGCAGCGTGGTGTGGCGAAGAGATCGCAAGTCTAGGTACAATGCTACTGATTGATTCAACGTCAAACATATTATGTGAATGGCTGTGTAGCTGTATGTATTCTTGTGTGTATGGGTATGTGAGTGGATGTAAGGGTGTATAAGTGGGCGTGTGAGTAGCTGTGTGGATTAGTGAGATGCTGTGTGTGTGATTATATGGGTGAGTGACTGGTTGTATGAGTGGGTGTATGGGTGAGGGAGTGGGTGTGTGAGTGGCTCTTTGGAAGAGTGTGTGGGTGTGTGAGTACTGGCATGGGTCTGTAAATGGGTATGTGAGTGGTTGTGTGAGTGGGTGTACAAGAGATTCTCTGGGGGCATGAGTGGGTGGGTGAGTTGTTCTATGGATGATGCCATCATTGATGTCATCAGTAATATCATTTGAGATGTCATCAGTGAAGTAATCAGTGATGTGGAGAAGTGTGGCTCAATGGTTAGAGCTGCAGACCCTGATGCAGAGGTCTAGCCCGAGACCAGGGTTCAATTCCCCACCTCGGCGGGTCTTGGGCTCAAAAACTCCACGGACCTGATAATTCTCGTCTCGGTGCCTATTCCAATCATGGAGTCCCACTCTGCAACTCTGGGCAACAGCTTGCTTTATCTCCACAACGGCCCCCACAATGCTAAGGATGCCTGGCCTCCACCTTGGGGGTGCCCAGGAGTGGACGCCTCACAGGGAAAGCCAGGATGGGTTCCACAGCGGTATTCGTACAAGCACCTTGAGACCCTCGCGGGTGAGTAGTGCGCTATAGAAGTATCAATTTACATTTACATTTACATGTCACTGGTCATGTCACAGTAATGTAATATGTGAGGTTATTAGCAGTGCATTAGAGTTAGCTCAGGTAACTGTAACTGCTGAATTTCACTGGTATTGTATGAGTGAAATCTGAGCTTACCTATACTGTCCCTGTTACCTTTGATTTTATCAGTGAATTCCTAAGGTTTTCTTTAAATTCTATATCCTAATGATAACTTCTCTGTAATCTTTGTTTATTAAAGTGAATTTCTATAGTTTTTTAACTAGTAGTAGCGTTTGCAGAGTTGTGGATAAAAGGGACAGGCCTTCAAGCAGCTCTCAGGAATCCGGCAAAGTTGGATTTACTGGAAGTAAGAGGAGGGCTTTTGGGCCCCCAAGAACCCTCAGCATCCAAGCGGACTTTATCACCCAACCAGCCGTGTGCCAGGAGGTGTGTGTGCAGCGATGAAGATAGGGGGCGTGGCCTCTGGAGACCTCTCAGCAATCATGCTTTACAGGGCTTACTGGAGGTAATAGGATGGCTTGCTAGCCCCAACTAGCCAAGGGGACTTCATCCCCAACCAGCAGTGTGCCAGGAGGCACATTTGCAGAGAGCTGGAGAAAGGAGGCATGGCCTCCGAAGTCCTGTCAGCAATCAAGCTGTGTGGGTCTTACTGCAGGTGACAAGACATCTTGTTGGCCCCCAAGGATACTTTAGAGCTAAGGAGAATTAATTCACCAACCAGCAGTTCACCTGGAGGCATGTTTGCACAGTGGTGGATAAAAAGGGCGTGGGCTCAAAGTCCTCTCAGCAATCCCAATGTGTGAGGTGGAATGGTGGTAACAGTATGGTTGGTTGCCCCCAAGGACCCTCTGGAGCAAAGGGGACTTCACCCACCCCCAACCAGCTGTGTGTCAGGAAGCACATTGGCAGAGTGGTGTAGAAAATGGGTACTCGGATGTCCTCTCAGTAATCAAGCAGTGTGGGACTTACTGGAGGTAACAGGAGAGCTTGTTGGCGCCCAAGGACCCTCAGCACCCAAGGGGGCATCATCCTCAAACCAGCAGTGTATGTTTGCAGAGTGGTGGAGAAAGGGGGCATGTGCTCTGAATTCCTCTCAGCAATCCTGCTGTTTAGGACATACTGGAGGTAACAGGAGAGCGTGTTGACCGCCAAAGACCATCTGCAGTCAAGGGGAATTAATCCACCAACCAATTGTGCACCAGGATGATTGTTTGCAGAGTGGTGGTGAAAGGGGGCGGAGCTTCTGGCGACTTGCCGATTGTTTTTTTATCAGTGGAGGGGGCCGTCCTTTCCTGCACTAATTTTGGCTGCAGGGACCTCATTCCCTGGGGCCAGGCCTATTTTGTATGTGGAAGGGAGGCCACGTGGGGCCCCTCTTTGGGCCGATTCTGCACAATTGATGTTGCTTTTCCCTCAAACTGTCTTTGTATAGTCTAATATATGCCAAAGACAGAAGTGGAAATGTTCAAACCAATGCTGTCCTTAGATTGAGAAAGCGAGGAAGAATGTCAATAAAGCTGTTTCTGCTTACCTTGGAGATCATTGAATGGGGTCCATCTACAACAATCTACGTTTTGATATGGACGACATATACAGAAGTGATGAAGTTAATTTCACAGATCAAGGAAACAGAGTTTTTCTCAAGAACCTGAAGCTGTGCATCCACACTTACATGTGGCTCCAAGAAACTCATAATGAAAACAAGGTCTCTTTTTAGAGCCACCCTATAACTCAGAACTCAGCTGGGCCATTTTAGGCCCCGGGAACCACATCCCCCGGAGCCTGGCCAAAAATGTTGTGAATCGTGCAAGGAGGCCCAATGCCCCCACAGTCCCTGCCAGCTCCCTGTCTTCTGCGGCAGCCAGCATTGCTTTTGGGCAAAGCCAGCTGCTCCATGCAGCTACCTTTGCCCAAAAGCAAATCTGCTTTGCTTCATGGAAGCAAGAGCAAATTTCTTCCTCTCCCTTCCATGAAGAAAAGCAGAAGTTTGCTATGGCAGAGTGGCAGCTCGAAAGAAATCCCACCCTGCCATAGCAAACTACAATGTCCCTGGGGTAGGCACAATGGGTCTTTGTTGGAACCGGCCCTCGGAGATGACAATATACAGGGCCATGGAAAGCTCCTCAAGGGAAATTGGACAATGCACCACCATCAAATTTAAAGGCCGGAAACATGGTGCTCCCCATGGCAGGCAGTCTGCAACTGACCCCCGCATTTTAATTCATGAATGCCCCAGGGAAGTAGTGGTCCCTGGGACAGTGTAGGGGAGGATTAACCCCTCCACACTTAAATTTTATGTATTGCTCCGGGGACATGCTGTTCTTTGATGCAGAGGGGGAGGGGGCGCATGCCTCCCCCATATCATTATTTTTCCCCCTGGGAACTGCGGTCCCCATGACAAATGTAGCCCCCGCATTTTAATTGTAAATGCCCTAAGGAAGTAGTGGTCGCCGGGACAGTGTGGCGAAGCCTTCATCCCTCCACACTCATATTTTACGTATACCTCCGGGTAAGTGCTGCTTTTCAGGGTGGAGGGGGAGGGGGGATGTGGACCCTCCTGTCATTATATTATATTATATTTGCTACAAGGAAGTGGCAGTCCCCATGAAAGAAGTAGACCCCGCATCATAACTAAACATTGCTCTCAGGAACTGGGCCACTAGGGGGCTTAATTAAACAAGGCGCCCAACACCGCCCTTCATTTTTTTTTCCTGCTGTGATTTCCAGACTCTATGCAGGTCCCACCAAAAATATATTTTTTAAAAATTACAATTTTGACCTTTGGGCTTCCTTTGTCACCCCCTGATTACCCTAGGGGCGTCACAGTGACCCTACCCTGCCTTTTTGTTCTTTTTACACCCTTTTCCTCCTACTCGTTTCAGCCGAGTCACAAGATGGCTGCCAACACTTCCTAGTTTGAAGTGTTGGCAGTCAATCAGACGCAAGCTTGTGCAGCCAATCAGATCTCACAATTCTGAAATATCGATATCTGTAAATCTTTAAATATCTTAAAAACTACTGAACGGATTTACACCATTTAAAGAAAAGCTCTCTGCCAAATTTGGTGTAATTACGTTCAGCAGTTCGGGATGTAGCCTTGCCTAAAGTTTCTAATGGAAATTTACATGGAAAAAACACATTTTCGGACCCCTCTTTTTTCTCAGCCCCAGCTTGACGAATCACCCGGAAACCTTCAAACAGGTTTAAAGGTTGATTTGAGTGGCCAATTAGTTTTGAAGGTTTGAGGTCTGTGAGTTGGTGTTTGAGTGTCTAAATGGGTCTGGGAAACAGACAATAACTCCACTTTCAGCAAGTGGGAGGAGCTTCACAGCTCTCATTTGCTGAGAGCAGAGTTCTTGTTTGCTTTGACTTGGCAGGAGCTGTCAAAGCTCCAGCCAAGTCAGAGCAAACAGCTATTTGTGCACCCCTGGACATAGCAGGAGCTGGCCCTAGGGGTGGAGGTCCCCAAGGCCATATGTGGCTCCCGGAGGGGGGGTCGTACAGCCTGCCTCCTTTGTAGTTCATAGGCCAGCCCTGGGGGCAGGGCGGTGGTCTCCAGGGCCATATATGGCTGGGAAGAGGGCCAGGCAGCCTCCTACTTAGTTCAAATTTTTATTTTGCCCCAGGGAAGTGGTTGTCTCCGGGGCTCAGGGTGTCTGCGAGGCTCCCCTTTACTAACAATTCAGCCCCTGGGAGGTGGTGGTCCCTGGGGCACAGGGGTATCCACGAGGCCCCCCAATTTATTTCTATTTAGCCCTGGGGAGGTGGTGATCCCCGTGGACTGGGGAGTCCGCATGCCCTAGCACAATTTGTATCTTAAAGCCCAGGGAGGTGATGGTCCCGGGCCAAGGGAGGTCCACACACGCTCCCTGCACAATTTTTAAAACTAAAACTCGGGGAGGTGGTGGTCCCTGGGGTCCATGAGGGGTCTGTGCAGCCCCCCATATACAGATATAAGGTTTTGGACCCCAGGGCATAGAAATTCCCACGAAGGAACCCCATAAACCCCCCTTATTTCATTTTAAAATATGTGGACCTGCCCTGCCACTCGTGGGCTTTATCCTAAAAAAGTAGCATGGGAATTTTTGCTGAAAATTTACAAAAAAATGTTAGTCTTAGCTGGATCCCTCTGGGACCGTGCAACCAGAGCTAAGGGGTCAGGGTATTCCTACCCTGCCCCTTTTTTTTCAAAAACAAACTCTGGGACTTCTCTGAGTCCCAAGATGGCTGTCATGACTTCCTGGTTGAAGTGTTGGCAGCGAATCAGGTTTCAGCCCAAGATCGGGAGGGTTTGCGGATCCTTCTTCTCCCTATAAATAAAAATTTTGTTTTCCATTAATGTCTCAAAAACTACTGAATAGATAAACACCAAGTAAAAAAAAGTGTTCTTTCTGGATCAAAAGCTATTTTTCTGCAAATTTGGTCTAATTCCGTCCAGCGGTTCTGGCTGTAGTTGCAACTAAAATCTCTTTTGGAATTATCATTTGACAAACACTTTTTTCGATCCCCCTTTTTCTTGGTTCCTGCTCAACGGAACACACTAAAACTTTATGTGCACAAGAATCACCGGGGCATTTTGGGGGCAAAATTGTGTGAAGATTCATCCAGCAGCATCAAAAATATAGCCAAAGTCAAAAAACAATTTTCCTATGGAAACATAGTACTGACCATATTTACCTACTGGCGACCACCAGTAGGTAATATATATGTGTGTGTGTGAGAAAGGTATAAAAAGGTGTGGAATTAAGATAAAAAAACATTGTTTACAAAGCAAAAACAAAAATGAAATTCACAAAGGTTTACCGAGGTAACTATAAAATCGACTGGTTTCATTTAAACAGTTTTAGAGAAGTTTATTTTTTCTGCTTATTGTGTAGAATTTGATGTCTAATAATTAAAGACACAATCATGTATCTAACGTAGAATAAATCCCTGATTTAAACGAGACAACAGGCTACTGACACATCTATTTTATGTTTCATGGAATTTCATATAATTTTCTGCAGTTTATGGCCCACAGAGTATAAAAGTGACTCGTCTGCAGTGGACCAATGTTTGTTGCCTCATTGCCGGAAGTAATAAAAACAATCCATTAACTCAGCCAGCGAAATTCATGGCATATGTATCTCAAACACCTATAAATGGGGATCATTGTATTCGTCAGATAAAAATATTGCAGAATGCTCGGAAGGAAATTGGGTTCACTTTACCTAGTGTGTGCCTGCTAC
Source organism: Lissotriton vulgaris (assembly GCF_964263255.1). NCBI lineage: Eukaryota > Metazoa > Chordata > Amphibia > Caudata > Salamandridae > Lissotriton > Lissotriton vulgaris. The sequence continues at coordinate 322,940,011 of NC_141690.1, read as the reverse complement.
ACCATGTCACTAGTCAACTGAAGGCTCGTCAATGTAATGCATCTAGACTCTCCTTCTGGGAATAATCTAAAATTGGATTTAGTCAGTATTAGCCCCCTAATTTAGATCACGTGGGGCCGTATTACAAGTGCCCCGGGGTGCAATGGGGATTTGTACACCCAAATATTACAGAAGGGGCCGCAGACGCTTGTGCGGCCTCTTCTGTAATACTGATGGTGCTGGCGCACATAAAGCACCAGCACTATCTGCAGGGGGTGTTCTCTCATTTGCATGGGGGAGTGCCCCATGCAAATGAGGGAATCCCTATGCATCTGTGCCTGCATCCTATTAGTGATGCAGGCGCAGAGGCAAAGAAGCCCTCAAGAGGGCACTGAGAGTGCGCCATCTAAAAGGTGGTGCACTGTTAGTGCGCTCCCTGAGGGCAGACCTTTGGAGGTGGAGCACCCAGACATTCCCTTGCAGGCGGGTGCAGTCACTGACTGCACCCGCTTGCTAGCGGATCTCTAATCCCCTTTCAAAGTGCAGGCGGGTTCGCCTGACAACAACACGGAGAGGCTGTAAAGCAGCCGCTCCATTTTTCACAGGAATGCGCTACCCTCAAGCCAGCACGAGTTTGCGGCTACCCTGGGAACAGCTCAACCATCATAATAGGGTACATTTTCACTATTTGCGCCTGGGACTCCTTTTTAAAGGTGCACCGACGCAGGACAGGACCAAATTATGTGGCATGCTTGAGTAAATATTGTGGCAGGAAAAGGCAAATTTTGCAGCATTATGTGGCATATTTTGGAATAGTGTCAGTTCGTTATTTCATCATTTTTAAACTTGGTAACACTGTTTGGCATCAGTTGCAATTCATTTTAGTACCATTTTAATACCCAAATATAGCGATAAGCATAAAAAAGGTGACTCGTCCAGCTTTGTAAAGGGCCTTTCACTTTCGAAACGTATGAGCTAGAAGTCAAATTTATTTTTTGGGGACAATATGCAGATTATGCAGCAGATGATAAATTATGTGGCAAATGCGGCAACTCTATAATTATGCAAAAATAGCCGCTGCTGCACAATCGCTTAAATTCAGTGGCCCTGAATATGACCTAACACGCGGCATCGGATTGCACAGGCCCTGGTTACAATCGCAGGGTTAAATCCCGGTCCCTGTGCAAACACCCTCGGAGTTTCCCTTGATAAATGTTGATAGGTCAAACCTGTTGAAATTTATCGGGGTAACGACCCTTAAAAAATGCAGAACATTTAGAAATCAGTGTGTTGCATGTCAATAATGCACGTTATGCCTCATTCTAAAGAACAAAACTTGTAACAGGTGAAAATTATCACACCTTTTAAACTCCGATCCCTCTGATATTTTAAAAGGGGCAATAGTATTCGCGATAATAATCACCTTTACAGCTGGGAACGCGTCATTTCAATCCCTGCACAGGGATCAGAATTTAGCCCTGCACTTGGAATAAGGATTTATATAGGAAAATAAAACTGTCCCGTATTAAAACATGCTCCTTGTGGAAACGGTTTTAGAGCTGCACAAATCCATGCACCGGAAATGATCAGCTTATTTTGATAGTTGTAACTGTAGATAGAATTTATTAGAACACTGAACGCATTCATCTTCTATACAACATTCAGAAGTATTCCTGGAGAAGGGTACACTGTCTCTATGCTTTGCATGTTGTCGGGTGTATGTGGTAATTGAACAGTGCATCACTAGACAAAAGAGAGTGAAGAATTGTTCAGCATCATTCGTTGCTGGAGAGGTAGCTGGGCGCTGGGAATATAGGTGGATAAATAATTCAGTAGAGGAGGTCAACTGTTACTTTGCAATGATGCAATGTTCTTTAAAGAGACATCAGCAGATGTTTCCTGAAATGAGACGAGTTGCAAAGTTTGATGAATACAGGGAATTCGTTCAAGATGAAGGCTGCATAAATGGAGAAGATATATTGCATTCATTTGCTTTTTCAGAGTTCTTTATTTCCAGTGAAATGGCATCCTGGCATCAGGTTTGTTGTGAGTCATCAGAAGTGGTGAGGTTGGCAACCCTATAGATGGATGTACTGGTCTTGATTAAGGCTTGATTATGTCCTGGTGACATTTCATTTAAACCATTGTAATTTTGCGTGTTATGTGTAGTGCCAGAAATCACGCCCCATTGCTCATGTAAACAAGATGTCTGTTTAGGTAAACATTCCATTGGAGAAGCACCAGAACAACATGATAGAATCAAACAAGAAAGAGTGTTTTTTTTTACATGGGAGGTGCCATAGAGAGTATCAATTTACACTCCCTGCTGTTTCTTCCACCTTTGGGCCTCATTACGATGATGGTCAGAGGAGTGTCCAACCGCCATCGTCGAGGGCAGGAAGCATCCAAAAGTTAGTGGGCGGTCCCACCTGACCTTTAATGCTTTTTTCTATTGCGTTTTGTGAAGTGGGCCAGGAAGAGGGCTGCAGCACAAGCCACAGTAGAAAAAAGCATTCTGTGCATATTCATGCACCATATGGCAAATGATGCATGGATGTGTGGGGGGCACTATGGCGGAGGGACCGCCATGAACAGGCAGTCGGAAAGGGATATCCTAAACCGTACTGCAGTGCCTGTGCAGGGACCACCTCCATTGTAGGGATTAGTGTCTGCCTGCTGCCCCGCCAGACTCCTTGAGCCTGTTGGAGGCAGTGGTTATTCACCTGGCATAATCACTCTCACCACCAAGTTGGTAATCTGGCTGTCGGACCAATGGCCTGGATGTCGGGCAGACCTCCACCGACGGCCTGTTGGTGGTGCTCCACCTGACATCGTAATGAGGGCCTTTGTGTCATTTTTTATTTAGATTCTGGCGGGAAAGTATCACTCATCCTTTGCCTGCAATCTCTCCTGTATCATTAGCTTTGGAATATTTGCTTTTTTTGAGGTAGATCAAGTAAGTTCTGCGCTGTGGTTTTCAAAATGTTTGTTTTAAAAGTGTGGGCAAGCACCACTATTCTTTATTAGATTTTTGTTTAAGGATGGCCCGGAGATAAGAGTAGGGATGCAGGCAGGCTCAAGCAGGACTAAGTGATACCAGTGTAAGGACAATGGACAGTTTTGGATGCTATGGTCCTGGGGTTATATATTTGTCCTCATTTTCCATGTGTTTCCATGTGTTTTGTCAATTTTATCAACAATGTTTATTAAACTATTGTTTAACTCATATAATATAATCTGATGTGGGCTATTGATATATTTTTAATCCCTCCCATGCTCGTGACGGAACCGTTCAATCACGAGCCTCGGGTGGGCTGTGCTGGTGATGGAACGGTTCCGTCACGGCCCTCTCGCCGCGCCTGCGCGGCGCGAATTCCGCGCCTGCGCGAACGTTCTCTAGCGCGGGCGGGGCCGTGACGGAACCGTTCCGTCACAAGCACAGCCCACCCGCGTGCCGTGACAGAGCCGTTCCGTCACGAGCACGGGACCGCCGCGCGGCCCCTTCACCCCCTTAGCACTGCGGCGGAATAGCCGCCGCAGTGAAGGGGTTAATGCATTTTACAAATTCTCACCACTGTTGTGCTTGAGATATTTTTCTTATGTTATTGGCTTGCAGATGACATTGAATTCAGGCAAATTTAGGATGCATTTCTTTGTTTTTGCCTTTTGTTGCCTAGGGTGGGATTGTCTGCACAAAACCATGTCACTGTAACAAGAAATGTTTTCTTTCTTCTCAGCCACATTCTGCCCCATATGCGTGCTCACAACGTTTATGTGAGATGTGTGATGGTTGAATAATATGCTTTTCAGTAAATGCTACAAATGTTTGGCTGTGGTAATTTGTGGTTTGAGCTATTTGTCATTTAATGACCCCTGGCGTACTGTAGGTATATATTGGTGCAATCCTTCCCCAGTAATGTTTCAAGCTTTGTTGTTGGAGGGAGAAGACGGGACTCTAGCTACGTTAGGGCAGCCAAAACTAAACAAATGTTGTTCTCCATACCTCATTCTTTCCTTTCCATGTGGTCTACCACCACTTTAGAAACCATTGTGTGTTTGTATTGGCATTCATGTTAAGCCACTTTCAAAGACTTTTGCTAGGAGCATTTGTTGTTATGGCTCTTCAGGAGACCTTTATATTTTGTTTTTCAATGATTTTGAATACATTTCTTGTTATATGTATTTGTGTTTGTTGTGGTTCCACATAGTGGGCTGCAGTACACAGAGGATTTGGGGTTTTAAATAAATTATTACATTTTTAGCAGCCTATCCCTGACTTTGATTGATTTTTTCATAGGTCATTGAGAGTCACCAAATATTTATTTGCCATTTGGTTACTTTTATAAGTCATGGTTTCTTCATGGATTGGGCTGTCTGATGAAAATTGTTCTAATTAAGTTAATCAGTTTTTGTTAGCTTCCTCTAGTGCCTACAGGGGTCCCGCATGGCCTGAAGTGGCATTTGGCAGTTGTTTATCAAAGTTATTAATACCTTCTAGCCTGCCAAAGCTCCCATTACACTCTCATGGGCATTGGAGGAACATCAGGTATTTATAATGAATTGAATCAATGTTTGCCAACCTCTCCATGGCTTCCATTGGGGTCCCATGGGCTCTGTAGAGACAGCAGAGATTATTATTTTATAATGGATTCATAAACTCAGAAGGATCCTGTTTAAGAAAACAGATAGGGCCTTATTATGATGGCAGTCAGGCGAGCATCCGACCGCCATCATTGCGGGATGCATACCGGCCGGCATGTAGTTCACAGTTCCATCCACCACTTATGATCCGACTGCCCAGCAGGTGGTCGGAAACATGCTGTTTTCTAAAGTGGCTTGTGCAGTAGCCCCGATAAGGGCCACAGCACAAGCCACAATAGAATTAGGCATGTTTTTAGCATCCATGCACCGTGTGCCAAGTACCATGAGGTGTCTGGCACAGGGTCCATGGATGTTTGGGGGGGGGGGCACCAAGTTTGCCCTCCAAGCCCCATAGTGGAGTCCAATGGGGGGCGGGGACCGTGTGGAGGATGGACCGCCATGTGCAGGGCTAGGGAAATGAACATTGGGAACCCTGAGCAGGCACCTCCCCTATTGTACATATTAGGGTCCAACTGCTGCCTCGACAGGCTACTTGAGCCTGTCAGAAAAGCAGAGGTCTGTCTCCTTGGCCTACATTATAATTCGGTGGTCGGAACAATTTTATGGATGACAGAGGGCCTCACTCCTATCGTAATGAGGCCCTTTGTTTTTATATGGGTATAATATTGATATAATGATGATGACTTGTGTTGAATCCACTTGAATGGTCAAGTCTCACTGTCTTTCCTCTTACTTTTAATTGCCTGAGGGTGCACAAGATGTGAATGAGACAAAGAGGTCTGGGAGTTAGCTGAGATCGGAGTCCAGAGATCTCTCTGGTAAATACTACTGCTCATGTTACAGACCAAGAAGAAGAAAGGAAGATGTCCCATAGATACATGTCTTGCAAAAATAGAAGCCAGTCAAGAGAAGAAATATGTTGCCACCACTGGCATCACGCCCTCACCTTTTTTCACCTCAGTGGTCAACAACATACCTTATGCAGCTTGTTCTGAAGGGGAAGATATTTGGAAGAGGGCCACCTGTTGATCAACCATGGTTCCACCACTTAAATCAAAACAGATGTCTCTCAGATTGAAGACATGTTGAGACCATTGAGTCTGTAACTACATTGTCCCAGCAAACTGATTCTTGCCAGGAAACACCATCGCAACATGAATCTGCTTATGCTGATCTTCCTGGGCAGAGCTTATGGCACAACAGGTTGTTGAACTCTTCCATAGTAAGTGGGACAGTGCCACAGGCCTGGAAGCATGCCATGGTTCGAGCATTGTTGAAAAAACCCACTCTTGATCCGACGAACTTTAATAACTATCGTCCAATATTACTTCTCCCCTGGGTCACCAAGATCTTAGAGAAACATATTAACATCATTGTAACTCAGTTCTTCGAGCACAACCATCTGCTTGACGTTTCCCAGACAGGCTTTCGCCCAAAACACGGCACGGAGACTGCCTTGCTGGCTGTGACAGAAGAGACAAGGCGGATCCTCGATCAGGGATGGTCAGTGGCAGTGATCCTCCTTGATCTGAGCGCCGCCTTTGACACGGTAAATCATAAAATACTCTTAAACCGTCTCCTCGACTTGGGAAAATCTGGAGAAGCCCTGGCTTCGTTCAGGTCGTTTTTAAGTGATCGAACCTTCCAGGTCATTGAAGGTACATTGGTCTCTTCTAGCAAGCCACTGGGATGTGGGGTGCCGCAGGGCTCCTCACTGAGCCCTACGCTCTTTAACGCCTACATGAGACCGCTGGCTGGCATTGTGCGTCTGCATGGTATTAACATCATTACCTATGCGGACGATACCCAGCTAGTGGTATCTCTTGTGCAAAAGAGCAGCCCACTACCACAGTCCAATCTAACAACATGCCTAAAACAGGTCAAGAGTTGGATGACAAAGTCCTGTCTGAAGCTTAATGACGAAAAAACGGAGCTTATGCTCCTAGGCCCCCCAACACCTTCCACCTTAGAGTTGTTATGGCCTCTGAGCATGGGCACAGCCCCCACCCCAAGAGATAAGATCAAAAGCCTTGGGGTGTGGATGGACAAATCATTGACCTTCGACACGCAGGCAACCAAAGTCTCAGCGACCTGTTTTGGCCTCCTGAGGATGGTTAAAAGAATCCTTCCGCTTCTTCCCTTTGAGGCCAGGCAGATAGTTGTACAGGGCTTAATTCAATCTCACCTTGATTTCAACAATGCCCTGTACCTGGGGGTGCCGGAGTACACTTTACAAAAACTGCAGCGCACCCAAAACTGTGCAGCTCGCCTACTGCTTGGTACCCCCCGCAGAACCCCTCGCAAGAGCGTTGCATTGGCTCCCCATTAGAGAGAGAGAGTCAAGTTTAAGTCTATGTGCATCGCACATCAGGCTTACTGGAAATCTGGCCCAGAAATCAGCCACTCTTTGGTATCACCTTACCAACCCACCAAAGTCCTCCGCTCCTCTCATGCTTTCTTAGCCCAAGTTCCGAGGATTTATAGAGCGAGGGCTGGAGGTCGATCCTTTGCTTATAAAGCCCCTAAACTATGGAATGCTCTACCCCTCCATCTTAGAGCTGACTCCAATCTGTTGAGCTTTCGCAAACAGCTCAACACTTTCCTTTTTAATCAATAGGGTCCTCCCTGTTCCTTTTCCCTGAAGGCATTGGTTGTAGTCTTAGCGCCTGGACACCTCAGGGCAGCTGTTAGCGCTTAATAAAACTGGTTTTCATTTCATTTAATTTAATTTCATTTAATTTCCTTTCATTTCATTGTGACTGCTCTTCAATTAGACACGTCATCTTCATGATCACCACTGAGGAAAATGAAGACCACTACCTCCATATTTTCTAAGCCCCCTCTTCAGATGAAAGTAACCTGAAGAAGACTCATTAACAAGAGAAAAGGAAAATAATTGAAACCCTAATTGTATGTAAGATAGATGAACCAGTGGTTGTCCATTTTAGACTGGCACAGAGAAAGTGCAGATCAATTATTTGCAACCTTCTGCTGCAGTACCAATACAACTTCCTGCTTCCACCTTTTGTTAAACCCAAAAAATCTGCAACAACCACAATCCACACTGCAGTCACAAGCTTGCAACCTGCCGTAAGGGAAAGGCGAGCACATCCACCTACCTGCACCACAACAATTTCTTCTGGCTTTGGCTACATATTTAAGAGCACTTTACACTGATGCTATATGAGGTCCACAGTGCAAACTACAAAACTTGCTGCATGTTGTGGGAAGGCAGGTGGACAGTGTGGTACTGGTAGCAAATTAACCCATCTGAAAAACCAACAAAGGACTACTCCTACAGAGTAGGCCTGGGCAAAAGTTCAGTTACCTCTGCCTACTTTGAGTAATTTTGGGGATTTTGTGGTATAGTTGTTCCAGGAAATTCTCAAAAGGACACCATTACTCTACTTTGTGTAATTATGTACCATTTGTGGTAATAATTTAGAGTGAATGCATAGGAGCAACAGAAGTGAACAGCTGTTGTTCGCAGTGCTCTTATTGAAATGCATCCTTGACCCAAAAATTGACATGAGGATGCATTTCAAGTTAAAAAATATCAAAAAATTATGAGCTTACATTTCACAAAATTAAGCAGAAATTTACATAATTTTGTAGTAATATTGTGTGATTATTAAAAAGCAAATTACGCAAATTTCACATACCCCTACTGCTAGAAGTAAAACAGAAACACTGATGTATTGATGGATAAGACCTCATTGTCATTGACAATATAACAAAAAAAGAGCGTGCCAATACTGATGTTGTAATTCACAAGACCAATCTCATCCAGAAGAAGTATACAACTCACCACTGGGAAATGCTATTTAATAGCTATTTATTAGAAACAATTTATAGAGAACACAAGTTGAAAGGTTGATACCTACAACCATTTGACAAATTAGTATAATGAAGATTGGGTGAAAAAAGACGCAAAAGAAATGAAATCACAATAATACTATCACTCTCATCAATACTCAGACATATCACAATCAAACCACTAATATACACACATACATACAACAGGGCTCCGTACAACTGAGTGGGATCAATACACCAGTGTGAGGAGCAGGTGGTCTGCTCAAGCGTTAAAAATCAGGATGAGATTTGGTCTTGTGAATTACAACATCAGTATTGGCACGCTCTTTTTTTGGTATATTGTTATATAGGCTCAGCCTTACTGATTAGAGCCAGCCCTGGTTGTTACTCTCATTGTCATTGAAGCAGCCTTGTCACTGGTAAATACCAAGCTAATCAATTATAACTGTGGTCAAAGGAATACACAGGACAGTGGTCATCTCTAAGAAGGGACAATGAGCTAGAGAGCCAGACAAGAACAATGGTTCATCAAAGTAAGGTATGTAATGGTACATGACAAAAGGCCTCTTAGTAGCTTAGGCAATGCCTTTTTGACTGACACCAGCTAATTGCTCTTAACAACAGTCATGGAGTAAATTTATAGTTTGGGCTCACTGTTAGAGAGACTTTGGTACTCAGTTCAAGATGGACCAAGACTGGCAGCCCGATACAAGTAAGACTTCAAAGGACCTGTGCCCAACAACAGAAGTCCTTTCTTTACCTGATGGGCATGCAGACCAGGCCAGATGTCTCACTGCAAACAGTTATGAACTGCAAGAGACAGTGGACTAAACATGGAATGGAAATGGAAAAGAAAACCAGAGTCGAAAACATAATAGTCATCCAGGAAAGGCAATACAGCAAGGAGACACAGAGAAAACAAGACAAGGAACTATGTACAGGGCTTCAGAAGTCAAGAACAGGAATACTAGCATAAAGAGCAGGCTATTCCCAAAAAGCACTGGAAGCAATGTCCTGTTGATACAGGGAAACTGTAGTTAGGATTAAGAACACGAAAGTCAATAATGTACCCAACAGGCATTAGAAAACCCAATACCCTGCTGGTACATGGAATAACACAGGAAGTCAGGACAGAGTCAGAATAGAAAATCAGAGCAGGAAAGCAAAGGGAACCACTGCCAACTCAGAAAAATCCCACTATGGAAATTGCAGAATTCAGAAGATGACACTAGACAGATTGGGTAGAAGGAAAGGAAAGACAATGATGCAAGGAGAAAACAAAAAACATAATGATGCACAGGAAGCCACAGGAAAGCAGGATACTCCAAAAAGCAGCAGCAGGTTTCCTCTTCTCCCCTTCAGGATTACAGTGGTTCGGCCGTACAGTCAACTGGAAACAAAGCAGGAGCTTCCAGTAACAAGTCTACCTTTTGTGTTAAATTGCTTTTGCTGTTAATTGAATCATCTGTTGAGAGTCTGTGAGACTGGTAAGACAATGTGTTTGGATGAATTGTGTGGTTGTTGCGATTGGGCCTTTATGTGTGATTTTCTTTTTTGGGGATATTGTATATAGTATAAATATATGTGTATAGAATGTACATACAAAATTGGTACCACAATTATGATACAATGTTATTGTTATGTTCTTACTTATCAGAAAACGATTTGAATAACAAAGAAAATATGTTTTTTCAATAACGTCTGTTTTGGGACAATGTTAATATTTGAATTTAAGTAGGATATATTACCTAGATCTAATTGAATACTAGTGAGAGGTTCTGTTCTTGTTTTTGCTCTAAACTGCAATGCCTTATTATATGCTAGTGATTTATTAGTAAATTTAATCCCCCTGCCCTATTATCTACTAGGGACTTATAAGGCAGGTCATACCCTAGTATATAGTGTACCATAATGCCTGTGTGTGTTTTCAACATAGCACTGTCCCTGGGCCTGACCAGCAGAGGCCAGGGCATTCTCAGAGACAAAGATCGAGCACCCAGGGGACTCACATGGGATAAAAAGGGGGGACACTCTACTCACATAATTATGCATATTTACCAGTAGTTTTGTGGTAATTACACAAGATGGATTTACACCAGTTATGCTCAACCCTAAATAAGATTCACCAAAATCTTCTCACCTGCTCTGAGACTCTGGTAAGACTTGCAAGTACCCTAATGCATTAGGAGTTGATAAGTAAACCCCGGAATGAAATCTGAAGTGAATCATATTTCTAAGTGGATTTGTAAAGCTTGTGAATGACCATTAATGTGCAGGAAAGGTTCTAAACTCATGTTCATGAGAGAAACAGGCTCAGAGAAGGTCTTCAAACAGTGCCACCCGATGTCAGGATCAAAGGATCCTGACAGAAATGTTTTCTCTCCTTTGTTTCAATTCTCAATTTAAATTTAAATAAGGCGTATCTTTATTGTATACTGGAAATTGTCGATAAGCTTCAAACGTACTCCAATTCAATAAATCTTAGGTTCTGAACAACTTAGAAACATGTGGAGTCCCACACTTTCTATATTCCACCTTTTTGGTTTCTCTGAATTCTAATTAGCTTTTACAGGATCCAATAAATCCTATGGAATGTAAAGAAATGGCTCTTAGGTTCTGTTTTAATGTAGTAACATTTGACAGTTGCATACAACATACTCTAAGATAATTGCCATACGTTTTCTGTATCTTGACTTGAAATGCATTCTTCTCAGATGGTGTCGGATCACTTCTTCCTTATCCTGCCTGCCAAAAATGATGCATGTAGTCAAGTCAAGTCAAGTCAAAGAATTTATATAGCGCACTACATACCCAGAGGGTCTCAAGGCGCTTAGGGAGAGGAGGAGGATTACTTGTCAAATATCCATGTTTTAAGTTGCTTTCTGAATGCTAGGTGGTTCTGGGTAAGGCGAAGGTAAGTGGGGAGTGAGTTCCAAGTTTTAGCTGCCAGGTATGAGAAGGATCTTCCTCCCATGGTGGTCTTGTTGATGCGGGGTACAGTGGCGAGAGCTTGGCTGGAAGAACGTAGTTGGCGGGAGGGGGTGTAGAAGGACAGTCGTGAGTTGAGGCATTCTGGTCCGATGTTGTAGAGAGATTTGTGTGCGTGGGTCAGCAGTCGGAAAGTGATCCTCTTATCGACGGGCAGCCAGTGGAGGTCTTTCAGGTGGCCAGAGATGTGTTTGTTACGCGGGATGTCTAATATGATCCTGGCTGAGGCGTTTTGGATTCGTTGGAGTTTCTTCTGGATTTTAGCGGTAGTACCTGCGTAGAGGGTGTTTCCGTAGTCCAGTCGGCTCGTGACCAGAGCATGGGTGACTGTTTTTCTGGTTTCGGTGGGGATCCAGCGAAATGTTTTTTTGAGCATGCGAAGAATGTTGAAGCAGGATGAGGAAACGGCGCTGACTTGTCTGTTCATTGAAATTGAAGAATCCAGGATAACGCCTCGGTTCCGTGCGTGGTCTGTCGGGATGGGTGCTTTTCCAAGGGCTTCTGGCCACCAAGAGTCGTCCCATGCAGAGGGGGATGTACCTAAGATGAGGACTTCTGTTTTATCTGAGTTCAGTTTCAGACGGCTGTGTTTCAACCATTCGGCAACTTCTTTCATTCCTTCGTGTAGGTTGGTTTTGGCGGTGCTGGGGTCATTGGTGAGAGAAAGGATCAGTTGAGTGTCATCCGCGTAGGAGATGATGTTGAGATTGTGTTGGCGAGCGATGGCCGCAAGGGAGCTCATGTATACGTTGAAGAGGGTGGGACTGAGTGAGGATCCTTGTGGTACGCCGCAGATGACTTCAGTGGCCTCGGACTTGAATGGTGGAAGGCGGACTCTCTGAGTTCTTCCGGTGAGGAACGAGGTGATCCATTCAAGTGCTTTTCCTTGTATTCCGATGTTTCTGAGGCGTTGTAAAAGGGTGCTGTGGCAGACTGTGTCGAAGGCTGCAGAGAGGTCGAGGAGGATGAGGGCGACTGTGTCTCCATTGTCCAGTAGAGTTCGGATGTCGTCTGTTGCTGCGATGAGGGCGGTCTCAGTGCTGTGTTTTGCTCGGAAGCCAGATTGAGAGGAGTCGAGGGATTTGTTGGCTTCGAGGAAAGCGGCGAGTTGGTTGTTGACAGCTTTCTCGATGACTTTGGCCGGGAAAGGAAGGAGCGATATGGGGCGGTAATTTTTGAGTTCGGTGGGGTCCGCTGTGGGTTTTTTCAGAAGGGTGGTGAGTTCAGCGTGTTTCCAGCTTTCCGGAAAGGTGGCGGAGTTGAAGGAGCAGTTGATGACGTCTCGGAGGTGCGGTGCTATGACGGAGTCTGCTTTGTTGAAGATGTGGTGAGGACATGGGTCTGTGGGGGATCCTGAGTGGATGGAGTTCATCAGGCGGATGGTGTCCTCAGTGGAGATTGGGTTCCAGTTGTTGAGGGTGTTCAAGGGGGGAGAATGTTCAGCATATGGTTGGGTGGGTTGGTCTCCGGGTTGGTTGTCGAAGCTGTTGTGGATGTCTGCAATTTTGTTGTGGAAGAATAAAGCCAGGGAGTCGCAGAGGGCTTGAGAGGGGGTGATGTCGTTGGAGTTGGCCGAGGGGTTGGTAAATTCCTTGACGATGTTAAAAAGTTCCTTGCTGTTGTGGGCGTTGTTGTCTAGTCGATCCTTGAATGCTGTTTTCTTGGCCTTTCGGATTAGTTGGTGGTGTGTGCGGGTGGCGTTTTTGAAGGCGTCCTTGGTGCTAGTGGTTGGGTCTTTTTTCCAGGCCTTTTCAAGGGAGCGGCAGAGTTTCTTGGACTTCTTAAGATCATCGTTGAACCATGAGGCCTTCTTGCTGCCAGGTTTGCTTTGACGTTTTTTCAGTGGTGCTAGGATGTCGGCGGTGTTGGATAACCATAGGGTGAAGTTGGTGGCGGCTTGGTCTGGGTTAGAAGAGTGGGCTGGGGTGTTTAGAAGGAGCGATGAGGAGATCTGGTCGATGGTGATTTTGTTCCAGTTTCTTTGCAGAGTTGGTTGGAGGTGGGTTTCGGCTTGTTGTAGGTGAAGTGAACGCAGCTGTGGTCAGTCCAAAGGAGATCCGTAGTGTGGCTGAAGGAGACATGATTGCTGGAGGTGAAGATGGGGTTGAGTGTGTGACCTGCGATGTGGGTGGGGGAGGTGACCAGTTGTTTAAGTCCGAGGTTGGCGAGGTTGTCCAAAAGGGTGGTGGTGTTGCGGTCGTTGTCCTTTTCAAGGTGAAAGTTGAGGTCTCCCAGAAGGATGTAATCTTTGGAGGGGAGTGCGTGTGGAGTGATGAAGTCCGTGATGTCTTCACTGAATTTTGTGCGGGGTCCTGGTGGTCTGTAGAGGAGGGTGCCTCTGAGTGTGGTCTTGGGGTCGATGTGGATCTGGAAGTGAAGGTGTTCAGAGTTGGCGAGGTTGACGTCAGAGCTGGTTGAGATGTGGATTGATTTTTTATGGACGATAGCGATTCCTCCTCCTGTGTGGCCGGTACGGTCCTTGCGTGTGATCTTATAGTCTTCAGGGATGGCAATGGTGAAGTCTGGGGCGGAGGAAGCGTTCATCCATGTTTCTGTTAGGAAGGCGACGTCTGGGGTGATGGTGTCTAGTAGATTCCATAGGTCAATGGCGTGTCTGTGTGCCACTTCTTTCTTTCGTGGTGCAATATTTCTTCATTCCAACTCCAAAACTGACAGATTTTAATGGGTCCATTTTTGAGGGGCTCACCATCATTGCAGTTGAATGTATTTGAATATTGTTTTACTCCCAGCTGTGTCTTTGACAAAGTTGCCTCAAGTTTTCAGATTATAGTCTTCCAATATATCCCCAACAAAGTATCACCCTCTTTGTAGGATGTGACTCATGTAATCATGTAATGTATAGTCAGGTGCTCCAGGGGAATCACAAATCTGCTAATCTAAGCAATATTATAAAAAAATGCCCAATTTAGGTCTAATGTTCTGCCTTATAATAATATATACACCGAAAACTTTGTGTCACACATTTGTTTCCCCACAAAATTTAGCTAAATATTGACATGCCATTTTTAATAGAGATTGGAGCAGCTGTCCTCTAGTTGATTGGTCAGAAATATATAACAGAATTCTCCACTTTTTGCAGCTGAAAGGCCCAACAGCAAAATAGAAGATCTAGCAGATATAATCCACCTTTATCTAATTTTCTTCTTAATTTCTTTTTTAAAAAGTATACATGTGAAGATTAAAGGGCTTTTTTGTCCTATTCAAACTCTAATGGTATTAAGTTAAATGGAAGAATTGATTTAGGGAGAATGGTCATCTTTCTGAAATTAACCTGCCCGCATAGGTGTGCGTTTATGTGCAGGCTGCACATGTGGGACTACCCTCATGCACAGCCTGAAAGTTGCACAAAAATAGCCTAGTATGGAACAGACTCTGCCAAGATAGGTGCTTACCTTAGGTAGGTCTTATATTATTAGTCAGCATACATAGATAAGTCAGGTTTACTGGAAAATCTGTAATCCTTTCTTTGTACTATACATACTAGTGAAGTCTGCATCAATGTGCGTTTTTGCTCTACTTAGGCATACACAGTCCAGCAACATGTTAAAATCAGATAAAACATATATGCCTATTTTTATGTTGCAGGTCCATCTTACCCAATGTTGGAATTGGCCCTTTTTTGCTAAAGTTCCTTAAACTTTTTGCCGTCCTCCTAGACCTTTTTCTGACATAATGTTGCCAATTTAGATGCTTTGGGCACTTGTCCAATTTCTCCCTATATAAAGTGTTTTGGTAATGTGTCGTCCATACTTGTTATGTTTGTCTTACTACTAAAGTTCCTAGTAAAGTGCGCTATGTGTGACAGGGCTGGTATTTGCAAATGCTACTAGTGTGCCTGCAGCACTAATTTTGCCACCCACACATGTAGCACTAAAAAGAGATCTCAGGCGTTCCACTGCAATGCTTGCGCGCAGTTTGTTAACTGCCTTCCTGACAAGTGCACCCACTTGCCAGGCCTTACCCTTCCCTTTTTATTTACATCAGACACCCCTATAGTAGGCCCAAAGTACCCCCCTGGGCAGAGTGCAGTGTATGTGAAAGGTAGGACATGTTCTGAGGTGTGTACCATGTCCTAAGAGTGAAATACTGCAAAATTAGTTGTTCACTGTTGGAAGGCCATCATGCCCATATGACAGAATGGGGAATGAACTCAGAATTTAATAACACATCTGTTTGTGAAGATGGTTTTTAAATTATGTGTTTTGAAACCACCCTTTTAAAAGTGGCTAGTTTCTTGTCTTAAACATCCCGTGTGCCTCTGCCTGGTTGTGTAATGACTGTCTGGGTTTGGATGTGACAGGGTCTGGGGGGTGGCCTGACACCAGGGAGGAGTAGGTAAGACAGCAACAGGCTGGCCTGCCTTTGATGTGGGGGAAGGAGAAGCCCCCTGGATGTGAAGAGGGCTGTGTTGATGCCACCAAAGGATGGCTTCAACTCCTGCGAAGCGTCTGGGGCCCAGACCCTCACTATCAACGGAAGAGGATGTGCACTGGTAGGAAGACACCCAGGTCTGGTTTGGACTGGGCTCAGAGGCCCCTGAACACAAAGACTTCAAATGCATTTAGGGGTATAAATGTGAGAGCTGAAACCCCTGAACTCAAGACTGAACTCAAGCCTGAAATGGGATTAAAACTACTTCCTGATCAAGATAAACCTCTGCCAAGGAAGAGCAACTGAAGAGAGGGAGCAGGCTCCGTGCATGAGGTGGCCGGCATGCCCCCCGGCGGCTTGCGACAGGGGCAGGGGCTACGTCCGGATCCGAGAACCCCGTAAGAAGGCATCCCCCTGCTACTCAATAGCGTATAAGTTAGCAGACGCAGGGTGCTGCAAGAAGAGAAATTTGCGCTGGGGGGCGGCTTGTGCCATACATGCAGGCGGAGGCAGGATCCTGGCATGAACTGACGGCCTCCTAAAGAGTTAAGAATAACCGGAGATTCAGAAAACCAGCCTGCGTGACTTTTAAGAACCTCAAATGCAGGGATAGTACCCCGGACTGCTGGGGGCAAAACCTGACATACTTCATATAACGGAGGGGTCAGAAATGATTTCTCTTTGCTGTGGGGGCTTCCTGAAGTCCCTGCGCTGGAGCCTGAACTGGTCCGTGGTGGAGCGGAAGACACCACCAAGCTAAAGGCTTTGCAGATCTCAGAGGGGGGCGCCGCCTGCCATCCGGAAAAAAGCAAGGGATATATCGCCAGTGTGCTGGGAACAACGGAGCCTGCGTAGGGGGAGGCAAGTACCATGAATGTCGGTGGGGGGCGAAGTGCTGAGCAAAATGGGGGCCCCCTGGAAAGTCAATGCCACCAGAAGACCGGAAACGCTGCACAGTGCAGTCACCTAGTGCCAGAGCTCTCACACAGGAACCCCTTAGCAAAGAGCTACTGCTGGGGACCATGTTACACACCGATTTCAACCGTGCCTGGAGTCAAAATGGTGAGCAGAGAGAGGTGCCCCTCGACAGCACCAGGACCACATCTGGCACTAGCAGCAGCTCGGCCAGCAGAGGGTGACAGTGTGCTGGGGTAGATCCAACGCACAGCACACAGAAATTGCCACACAAATTGACTATTTTGCAACAAAAATTGACTATTTTGCTCCCCCTGCTGGGCATCTCAACACTTCATTTCTGCCAACTCTGCTCTTCTCCTTCTCCAATTTCTTGTGCTTTACTCCGATTACGGACGTCTGCTAGAGTTGTTTACTGTTTACTTCCCATCTCATCATGCTGCCCCCTGCTGGCTGCTTCAAAGTTTGTCTACTCTGCTTTATTAGATTTGCTAACCCCTTGATCACCTGGACCATGGTCCGCCTGGGTTATTTGCCCCTCTACTAGCCTGCGACCCCCCCCTTCCCTGCTGGCCACCTCAACTCCTGCTCTTGCACAACTACTTCTGGAATGACCTGGGCTAGGCTTTTACCTTTGAGTTGGGGCAAACTCATGGCCACAGAGAGAGAAAATAGTATGTCCCCCATACTGATGCTGTTTGTTCCAATTTAGTTCCCTTTTCTCTCTTTATCTACTTCCTTTGCTCCTATCCCCTCTCCCCAGAATCTCTCCCATTGCCTGCTACACCGCCTAGCCCCCTGTCTTTTTGTGCCCTTTGACTAAGCACTCCTTCTCCCCTTTTTAGGGAAAGATCCAATATTTATACTCTGGAGTCTCAGCGAACTCGCTGAGAGTCCAAAGCGCTAAGGGAGCCACTCACAGTTGAGGTGTGGTATGGCACCCCTTGCCAAAGCACTCCTTCTCCCCTTTTTGGAGAAGGATCCAGTATGTAGGCCTTGGAGTCTCAGAGACCCCTTTGAGAGAGTGCACTGCATATACGGAGCCTCTCACAACAGAGATGGGAAAATGATAAACTTCCCCTGGGATCACAGCTTACTGGACTTTGGACGCAGCTTTGACTTGTCTATTGGTTTGTGTCCCCTTCACCCTCCACCTCCTCTCTCCATGCTGTGTCTCTAACCCTCCGCTCCACTTTCCCTCCTTCATTTTCTGTTTCCTACCCCCTGATTCTCTACCCTTGCTTGCTTTTTCCATTATGTATATGCCCTTTTTGCTTGTCTTGACCTTACATGTAACTATGTTGCCATGCTCTAATCACTGTGTAACAATGTAACCTGCAAATATGGTCTGGTACTCATGTAAAGCGCTCTGATACCTCTGGGTCTAGCCAGCGCTATATAAAACCTTTAAAATAAAGAGACTGAAGGGAAGGACTGCCCTTGCTGTGTGTTTTGGGGCTGGACTGCAGTTTGCTGTAGAAGCTTGCTCCCTGTTGTGGAAACTCAGGAACATAAAAGTTTCCAAGTGTGTCTCAGCGACGCTGTGTGTGTGTGCTTTTTGCAGCCTGAGACCATTTTGAGAATTGCCCTGTGACTGTGTGCCCGGACCAGTCTTGAGCTCTTCTTCGATCGACAGCGTGACCAGAAGGGTTGTGATCGTTATCGCCATCGGCCCGGACCGTTGTCTCAACGGTGAGTGGTGAGAAATTACTGCCGCCGGCCTGAGCCTGCCTTTGCCAAGGAGAGACCTGTGAACCTTCACCATTGTGGGTCCGAGGTCCTTTGCCCAAGATCAATGGAGTAGCACCGGGAGCTGATCAGCTGCGAGGCTGTCACCTGGTAGCCCGACTCTCACTGCGAGGAGCAGCCGCCTCAAAACCGAACCCGCACAGCATGACGCGCAAGCCGCGAGGAGAGGATAGGCAGACTTCCCCCCCCAGGTAACGCTCAGCGAGCGTGCATGTGTCCCTTTCTGGGATGAAGTGCGTGCTACGAGAGACCGCTCTCAGCCTTTCCCATCTTTGTAGCACGAGCCTCCGCTCAAGTCAGTACTGTGCCTGTACTAGCTGAGTAGTGGCAGTACCAGGGCCGGATTGGGACGCTGCACTTTATTTCCTTCGTAACAGGTTTTTGGGCATATTTTGTCCATCGCTGACCGCGAGTCAGCCAGGAGTGGCATAGAGACCTTCACGAGCACCGCAATTGGTGCCGAATGGTTTTACGATCCGCATTAGTACGTGCACTACGAATTGCCTTATTGCTTGCTTTTACGATCTGCATTAGGACTTGCACTACGAACTGCATTATTACTTGCTTTAATGATCCACATTAGAACTTACATTAAGGACTGTCTTATTTCTTCATTACAAACTTCACAGCATTACATTAGGATTGATTCGATCATCGTGAACTGCTCATTAATACCGAAAGAACCTACACATGATTGTTAGCCTAATAACCGGCCCAGTCAAATATTACGAATACACATATGCTGAATAATTTTATCGTTTGGTCTCATCGTATTTCTTCTTGATAACGATACCGCTATTTTCCTAAATCAGTGTGGTGTCTTTTTGTGGTGTTATCACTGTGTTACTGAAGTGTGGTTGCAAAAACTTTACAAATTGCCTTGAAGATAAGCCTGACTGCTCGTGCCACGCTACCACAGGGCGAGCAAGGGTTATCTAAGAGTGTTTCCCTCCTTTCCCTGACTAGAAGCAATGGCCCCCATTCGGCTAAGGTACCAACCTCAGCCAACTAGAGACCCCCAGTTCTAACACCTGCATATATATCTAATGGGACATCCAGAATTATCACATTTCTATGGCTTACCTCATAATCAGATTCCAAGCATTTGTGCTACCTGCTGCCCAGCAGAGGGAACAGAGGCAGCTTCACTAAAAAGGGTCAATTATTCCCCTGAGAGTAAAAAACGGGTGTGGGGGAGAGTAGCTCTCACACTGCTCCTGGGCTGGGTAAGCCCAGGCTCACTGAAAAAAGGAAGAATCAATCAATCAATCAGGGAATTGAAAGTGCACTATTCTCCCATGAGGGTCTCAAGGTGCTGGGGGGCCTATGCAGCTCCAATCAGTCGAAGAGCCAGGTCTTGAGTGCCTTCCTGAAAATATTCAGGGAGGGTTCGTGTCTGATGTTGGTCGGGACTTCGTTTCAGGTCTTAGCTGTGATGTTGGAGAAAGCTCTTCCACCTGTTCTGGCTCTTCGGATGTGTGTGGTTTTGGCATGATATTAAAAAGTGGACAAGTAGAAATTGAAGTTTTGCAAGTCCGGGCTCACATCTAGATATGCCTCCCTTTTTCTGTCTAGTCAGGCTGTCTCCCCACTAGCCTTACTGAAGGATGGAGCTACCCAGAAATGTTTTAGAGGGGGGACAAAGGATTTCCCTCCACCCACAGACTGGACATACAACTGCCCTGCTGTCTAAACCCTGAAGGAAGAAGACTAGACCTCCTTTCCTTGAACCCAGGATGCTAGAAAGTGGCTCTAAGGGTCAGTGTACTGACATCTTGTTTGAGCTAGAAGGACACGACAGGATTCCAGAGGCCTTTTCCCAATTTCCAGCTGACCAGTCCCAACTGGACCTGATATGATCCATCCACTCTGCTGGCATCTTTAGGGGTGAGTCTGTTTTCTCTATAAAAATTTCCAAGCCAGAAACTTTCCACTAAGCCTGTTCCACATATTCGATTGCTAGTCCAAAGTGGTCGGCCCTAACTTTTGACTTTGACATGAACTAATGCGACCTGACACTCAAGATTGTACCTTGGAACATTTTGAGCTATTTTAAACTCAAGCTTTAAAAAATGTGTCTCCGGTTCTACTCTGCTGTGATGAATCCCCTCCGTTGGCCATGGGGAGTCAAGGCTATCGTAGAAATGGCTACATGTCCACCCACGAAATTTAGATAGGCAACATGTAGTCATTGTTTAACCCCTTCACTGCGGTGGCTATTCCGCCGCAGTGCTAAGGGAGTGGGGGGGGCGCGCGGCGGTCCCGTGCTCATGACCGAACCGCTCCGTCATGGCACGCGGGTGAGCTGTGCTTGTGACGGAATCGTTCCGTCACGGCCCCGCCTGCTCAGTAGAACACGCCGCGCAGGCGCGGCGAGCGGGCCGTGACAGAACCGTTCCGTCACCGGCACAGCCCACCCGAGGCTCGTGACGGAACGGTTCCGTCATGAGCATGGGAGGGGTTAAAGTTCTTTTCTGCCAGCTATAACCTGGTGGTAAGGATCAGTAACACAAATCTAATGCGTCACTTGCTAATAAAGAAGCCTCCCATGGCGAGGGGAGCATTCATTTTTTTCCCAAAAATAAAATATTGTTTATGGATTTTCTTTTTGAAAAGAAAAAAGAATAATGTTTGCTACGAGGATGCGTTATGCGGACACAGCACTGTAGCTAACCGTAAAATGCATTGAGAGGAACCGCCGTAACGATGGTTCCTGCCAATGCCTTTATGAATGACTGCATGTTAGGCTGTTATTTATTAATCTGGCGGGCGAAGTATTTTTGGCCTGACGGACGTAAAGTCCTCTGTCAGGTAAATAAAGAACAGTCTATCCGCCACAATGTAAATCAGGCCCTAAGTCACAAACGTTTTGGCTATCCCATTTGCCTAACTACAAGTGAGATAGGATATAACGCTGTAATAAGACGGAGGAGAAATCCATCAAGTATGTGATGGTGTACCCATTGGCCAAACTCAAAATTAGGTCCTATGCTTTTCGAACCTTTCAAGTAGTCATGTATATTTTTGGAAGGCAGTCCATCTCAGGCCAGAGTAAATAGTACAAAGTTGTTGGACTTCAAAAGATCTTTTGGGAGGTCAGTTGTCAGTGTGCTTGAATTAACAAGTACTGCATCTTATTTTCAAACACATTAAGACAAATAAAGCAATTGGTATATATTTTGCTGTATATTGTAGTTTAATGTAGGCTTTGTCACGTTTCACTTACAATCCCCATTTCTGTATGTAGAATCACAGTGTTTCGCCCCAATCAGATTTTGTTCAGGGCTTTTGGGTGTATATTATGCTCCAAGCACAAGAAACAATGCCAGGATCAGGTTTTTGGTTATCAAATTAGATGACAACTCTAGAGAGATGGTGGGTCAGCCTCATTGCTAAGGATTTGCCAGAATGAGCCATCACGGCAATGATTGCCCATCAGGCTGTCTGGGACACAGGTCCAGCGATTACTCGTGACTTAGTCACCCATTACCAACCCAACAGAAATCTTCGCTCAAGCCAGACTTTTATAGCTAAGGCCCCAAGAATACAAAAGACTAGGACTGGCAGCAGGACGTTCTCCTACAATGCCTCCAAGACCTGGAACTCTCTTCCCCTACATCTTAGAGCCAACCCCAACCTCTCTTCATTCCGCAAGCAGTTAAAGACTTTCCTATTTAACTCTCCCCACTAATTCTCTGCTAGCCATTCCACGAGGTCTCCTCTGTTACTTTCTAGCGCTTGGACGCCCCCGGGCAGCAATAGGCGCTCTATAAATTTACCTTCAATTCAATCACAGTGTATAAGAACTGATCGTCAGATGATAATCCATAAAAAAGTCAACCATTCTCCGTTACATTTGCAAATAGAACAACAGACTTGTAATGCATAAGGAATCACCAACATATCGATTATGAACCCTATCTGACATGAATTTAATTACAGGACTGTAAAAAGCCAATAGGTGAGCAGTGGGTATGCACAGTACTCTAGCTTATAAATGATCAGAATAAAATATGAGAGAAGAAAAACGCATATTTGGATCTCCTTAAATTTAAGATAATGTTAATGTTGCCAGTGAGCATCTCAAAAATAAGTTAAAACACCAGTCTGCTGAATTATTGAGTATATAGAATATTGGAGTAGATTATGTTTTATTTTAGTGTAGAAACACACAACAAATGAGAGTTTACTAAGCAGGTAGAAAAGTGTAATGAATGGTAGCTTATGGTTTGGAATTTCAAGGTTTTCAGTGAGCGTACCCTGTCATACCCAATGCTGAGGTCACATCCTTTTGAAAAAATGTTTCCTGAATTAAGATAACACAAAATCTTTGTATTAGTAGATAGTGCTATGGGCAGGAGCACTATGGGTACGTAATAGATTAATGTAATGGTGTAAAGTTGTACACAGGAACGTTTATATGGTGTCATAATGTGGCAAACACTACATTGTATTTATAACACCTTTAAACATGCATGTTGGCAATAATTGCAGAATCAGTCCTGAGGTGCAGGCAGCTACCCAGACTGGAAGAGAGTGGGCTTCAATGATTTAAGTTTAATGCACTAAAGCATATATCTCTGTCGGTAAACACCAATTATCACGAATCTTCCTTCCCGCATACCATCACTCCGCATACTTTAATTACGAATCTACAGTGACTCCGCAATGCCATTATAACGCATGGCATTACATTTTATATGCTTTTACCACACATACATTTACAACAAAATTCGTTGTAATTGTATGAATTGTAAAAGCATGTTTTTTTTATATGTAAGGTAAGTAATGGTTTAGGGTTATATCTGTCACCTATGACTTTACTTCAAGTCCAGGTTTCAAAAACTACAGATTAGAGTGTCAGTAACATTTTGCCACCAAGTTACAAGTGGGACAATAAGACATGGCTTCTGCCCCAAAAAAGTCGATTTTCAGATAACCGTGAATGATACGAGCATAGTATTTTTAACTTGGCGAGGCTCACAGAAGTGTTTGATTTCAGCGTTTCAGCGTCTGAAAATGGCACTCCGGGGAATAGTAGTAAATTAACTGGCCTAGTTAAATATCCATGGTAGTAATCGGTTGTATGTCACTAAAGCGCGGGCTATTACCACGCGTGCCATTGCAACGCTGTTTTTACAACGCAAGTCGTTACATCGACTTGCGCTGTGAGCGCTGGATAGTGGAATAGTTTAATTTTCTATTCCAACTCCAGCCCACATTACAGTAGGGAAGGTGTTGGTATAGAAAACTAAACTATTCCCTATCCAACAGTGCCCTCCAGCGCAAATCATTGTAACAAATTGCGTTGTAAAATGGCAGCGCGTGGTAATGCCCGCGTTGTAAAGGCTGCTCACCTAGTAATCTGTGGTAATTACCCTCATTTATCTCTGATATGCTTCAGGTTCTACTGCACTCCAGTTCAATCCTGAGGTTACTCCCATGATAGATCCCTTTCTTTATGGGTAGATAGGGTTTGTAACTTACAAACTTTGGGCCTGATACACAAATGTAACTTACACTTTTGCGTAATTTACACTTTTTGTAGTACCTTTACTACTTTTTGATTATTCACAAAGTGCATATTTACTCTATCAGTTTTTCCCACGAGTTTTAGGACTTTGCGCCCCCCATTCTTATGTGGGAGAAGTTCTCTGTCACCTTGAAAGAGCACTACACTAGGGACATTGGGTAAAAAGTAATGAAGAGGAACTCATGAAATATGACAATACTGCATGATCTGCTGAGGACAAATTAGTCAACAAGTGAAATTTGTAATTATGAGGCAGTGGAAATTTAATTATTTTAATGTTTTCCCTTGTGTTAGCCACCAAGTACCTCATTGTCTGACACTGTTCAAGAGAACACTAAGCAAGGAATAGGGGCAGTGGCAGTAACCTACAATGAGAAACATTCTTTACCGCGCAGTGGCTACCATGATCTGCCTTTACAACGCAGTTGTTACCCCGACGTAACCACACGTTCCTTTACGAAGCAAGTCGTTACAACGACTTGCTTTAGGGTGTGTGCGTTCCTGCACTAGTGTTGGATTCTAAGTCCACCACATTCCCTAGGCAAGTCATTATAGCAATTTGCATGGTAAAGGAACATGTGGTAACATTGTAGTGGGGGCAGAGACTGTGTTGTTAAGGCATGTTTTGTAAATGCATGCAGGGCTATGTCAAACAGCCACCTATAATATGTGCTGGAGTCTTAAGTGTGAGTGTCTGAGTCTTGAGTGATATTTTCTCCTTGCACCATGACCACAACATTTTTATTGAAAGTGCCTTAAGTGTTCGCTTCAAGCACCATCAGTCCCAGTAACAGCATCAATATGCTACCAGCATGGATCCAATGCGCAGCAACCATAGCCACAGATTCGATTATGTTTCCTCACCTTTTCTGTGCCTAGTATGAGTACTCTGAGTGAAACACAAAGGTCAATGGCTGCCACCAATAGCCAGTGGCTGCCAAGAAGGGACAGTGGCTACAGTAGTAGCACTCCTGATCACCATCAAGGCTCTTGTCCTCATTACCTCTGTGCCTTCTTGCCAATCTCTCCCCCTGCTGACTTTAATGTTACAGTACCAATGCTAAGTTGTCAGTTGTTGTTCGCAAAGTTCTCTGAGGGAAATAGCAATTAAGTTTGTAGTTAAGAAAGCTGGGACCGAGCTTGAGTAAAGCCTTCAACATGATTCAAAGTGATTTGAAAAGAACTCTCTTTGGGACGGGGAGCCTGTGTAATATGGACAAGCAGTAGTTGAGGAGGACCTAAGAAGAGAATGAGCCAACGTTGTAGTGGCAGCTTGTATCTGGTACAAGCGATTGAGCTGATATGCTGGTGCTACCAAGAATAAGGTGTTACAATAATCAATATGGAATTCTGCACCGCCAGCTGGCCTCGATGAAGAAAAGCATATTATAAATCACCCATATTAAGTAAAAGCAAGACGAGGAAAGCTCATTAACGTGAGATGCAAGAGGCATGAACATATTTCTCCTTGTTGCGTCTTCCCTGGGAATGCATAGCAGCTGTGCCGCCCTCCGAGGTCTACCACTTATGGAAAATCTGGGAATACACCAAAATCCATGGGTGTTGCATAGAAACACCCATGCACCACCCATTGAATGTCTCCTTGGGGCAGACTAACACAACACAGTGATTGACACTGTGTTGCATTACTTGAGATTTATTGAGTAAAGAGTGTGTCCTATGGTGGGTGTACTGTTGGGGGACGATGGCCATCTTGGTGCCCGGGGACAGAAGCAGCATTGACTGTCACCCCGCTCTGGTGCCCTTGCTGATGACCTTTTGCTACAATTGGAAATACAGGGATGGGTGGAGACTACAAGGTGTATAGCTGGAATTTCGGTGCACTTTTTGTATCTCTCCCATTCAACACACCTCACTCAACAGAGGCCTCTACAGTACCTCCATGCATTCAACACTAACAAAGGACTAAGAAAGCCTTGGAGACCCTGTAATCCCCCTTCCCAACTAACAACTGAACTAATAAAAGACCACTGTTGTCTCTGCTCCTTTTACTCTTACTAATATGGCGGCCATCATGGAATGGTAAAGCACTCAACATTAATTAAAAAAAAGAATAATACTAAGTGTTGCAACCATGCTGAACTCTGCCTTTGGCCTCTCTACCTCCATATATCAAAACAAACAAAGGACTAAGGAAGGATTGATGCCCCTGTATTTACCCCTTCCCACCTAACAACAGTTGCCTAACTACTGTAGCTTAAGCTCCTCTTGCTCCTCTAATACAGCAGTCTTCTAGGAATGGTTTGGCCTTCAAACTTTAGATGAGGACTGCAATGCCCTGTCTAGGAGTCAATGACTTAAAGTTGCGGTAAGCTACTATTCCATCTAGGGTGTGATCCATCTGTAACCAGACCTCACAGTTGTTAACAATGTGCCCACACCCCCCCTTAACACTGCACTCATGCGTTATGGACCCAACTCATGGACTATAAATTATCCAGAAAATCTGTCCAGTAATGCTAAGGAGAATCTTAAGCACAACATCCTGGGACCAGCTTCTTGGTAACACCCATCAGCCAGGCTAGCTTGAATCCAGTGGCAAAGTGAGCAAGGGACCCAGTTTTGAACTTTTCAGTCACTCACCCCCAGTCGCAGATCTGGTTTTAATCCATCAGACGTGGGTACCGGGCTCACTGTGCCACGGGATTCAAGCTAGCCTGGCTGATTAGGAGTGATGCCCTGAAATCAGACTTAGGATGTTTGTTTCTGGTCCAGGGAGTACCTGGCTTATCAGTTTGGGATGGACTATTCCAGTGAGGCACAGGGTCAAGTCTTATTTGCATATGGATGGGTCTAAACTGGGGTGGCATGGTGAGCAAAAGAATGATGGATTTAAACCAGATCTCTTGACTGGGGGTGGGTGTTTGATATGCTCTGCATTACATCCATCATCGGTGTGCAGTTTGCTTTCTCACCCTAAGTGCACTGGGTATGCCTAGACGTGTGTCCAGGGCTCAATGTGCCACTGGATTCAAGCCACCTTGGCAGATGAGGGTTGATGCCCCAAAACTGGTCCCAGGATGGTTGTTTATGGCCCAGGGAGGACCTGGCTTTGCAGTTCAGGCAGCAGTTTTCCCAGGAGGCACAGAGTCAAGACTGATTTGCATATGGCTGGGTCTGAACTGGGTTGGCATGGTGAGCACAAAAATGATGTTAAAGAAGGTGGGGTCACTTTTAGATCGGTCGGTCCTGCCTCTTTTTAATTTTCTTTTCAGCGCCGCACCCTGTACTATTCAGGTCTCCTTTTTTTAAAACAGTAGACACTTTGATCTCCTGTTTCCTTTGGGCAAAAAAATCTCCCAGGCTTGCATCTAGCACTTTATACCTTTCTTCGGAGGAAGGAGGGCCTTCTCTTCCGAATATCAGAGAATATTACTTTGCGTCTTTTGCACACCACAGTTTTAGGTTTTTCTTTTCAGAAACCGAAGAGGATGTTGTCAGAATCAAAAATCATGGACCCAGTTAGAATCATGAAAGATCCAAAGAAAGTCCGATCTAAATCCCTTCAGTGAATTTTTAAACAGAAATCTCAGTTTCTGAAATTCTACTGTATCCCGATAATAGGGAATTGTTAGACCTGGCATCTTTTCCCCTATCTTTTTGCCTCTACCTCCTGTATTTTTGATGCTGTGCTGGATTTCGTTTTTGCTGGTTTAGATGCTTTGGGCACTCTGCCACTGCTGATCAGTGCCAGAGTGTAAGTGCTCCCTATGTAAATTGTTATCATGATTGGATATACATGTTTGGCATATTTGTATCACCATGAAGTCCCTAGTAAAGTGCACTGGGCGTGCCAGGGCTGGTGATGACAAATGCTACTAGTGGGCCTGCAGCACTGATTGGCCACCCTCAGGAGTAGCTCTAAAATGGTGTCTCAGGCCTGCCACTGCAGTGCCTATGGGCAGTTTAGAAACTGCAATGTCCTCCTGGTCAGTGTCCCCACTCACCAGGCCTAACCCTTCCCTTTTTGTGCACATCAGTCACCCCTATGGAAGGCCCAAGGTGCCCCCCTGGGCAGGGTGCAGTGTATGTGAAAGGTAGAGCATGTACTGGTGTAGGTGACATGCTCTGGTAGTGAATTACAGCCATTTTCGTTTTTCACTATTCTAAGGCTATCTTGCTCCATAGATTAACGTAGGGAGTACTGGCCACAGTGGCTTCCAGCATTTCTTCCCATAGGAACAAGATAGGACATAAGTATCTAGTATCCCTGAACTCAGAATTTAATAACACATCTTTTAGGAAAGGTTGTTTTTAAATCCTGTGTTTGAGAACAGCACTTTTAGAAAGTTGATGTTCTTCCACAGCAAGATCGCAGACATACACAACAGCTTCGGCGAACAGACCACGCAACCCACCACAGAACCGACGCCCCCCACCACCACCCTCCGCGACTGAACCCCAGTCAACACCGAAGACACCATCCGCACGAAGAACACCATCCACTCCGGATCGCCAACCGACCCATGCCCTCACCACGTCTTCAACAAGGCCGACTCCGTCATTGCACCCCAACTCCGGGACATCATCAAATGCTCCTTCTACACCGCCACCTTCCCGGAGAGATGGAAACATGCCAAACTCAGCGCCCTCCTGAAGAAACCATCAGCAGACCCCATCGACCTCAAGAACTACCGTCCCATCTCGCTCCTCCCGTTTCCTGCCAAAGTCATCAAGAAGACCGTCAACAGACTGCTAGCCGCCTTCCTCGAGACGAACGGATCCCTCGACCACTCACAGTCCGGCTTCCGAGCCAATCACAGCACCGAGACAGCCCTCATCGCAGCCACTGACGACATCCGAACCCTGCTCGACAACGGGGAAACAGCGGCCCTCATCCTCCTGGTCCTCTCCGCAGCGTTCGATACTGTCTGCCACCGCACCCTAGTCCAACGCCTCAGCAACGTCGGAATCCAAGAGAAGGCACTGGAGTGGATCATCTCGTTCCTCGCCGGGAGAACCCAGAGAGTCCGCCTCCCCCCGTTCAGATCTGAGGCCACCAAAGTCATCTGCGGCGTACCACAAGGATCATCACTCAACCCCACCCTCTTCAACATGTACATGAGCCCCCTCGCTGCCATCGCACGCCAACACAGCCTCAACATCATCTTCTACGCCGACGACACCCAGCTGATCCTCTCCCTCACCAACGACCCCGCCACCGCCAGAACCAACCTACACGAAGGGATGAAAGAAGTAGCCGAATGGATGAAGAACAGCCGCTTGAAACTGAACTCAGACAAGACGGAAGTCCTCATCCTTGGATCATCACCATCTGCCTGGGACGACTCCTGGTGGCCCCCGGCCCTAGGCAGCGTACCCAAACCAATGGACCACGCGGCACGCACGCATGCAACCTGGACTTCATCCTGGACTCCTCCCTGGCGATGACCAGACAAGTCAACACCGTCTCGTCTTCATGTTTCAACATCCTACGCATGCTCCGAAAGATCTTCCGATGGATCCCCACCGAAACCAGGAAGACAGTCACCCAGGCACTTGTCACCAGCCAACTGGATTACGGAAACGCCCTCTACATCGGAACTACAGCCAAAGTGCAGAAAAGATTCCAACGCATCCAGAACACCTCTGCACGACTCATCCTGGACATCCCCCACCACAGCCACATCTCCGGACACCTGAGAGACCTGCACTAGCTCCCCGTCAGCAAAAGAATGACGTTCCACCTCCTCACCCACGCACACAAAGCCCGCCACTACCTAGGCCCCAGGTACCTCAACAACCGCCTGACCTTCTACACTCCCACCCGCTAACTACGATCGACCAGCCACGCCCTCGCCGCCGTTCCACGCATCTGAAGAGCCACCATGGGAGGAAGATCCTTCTCCCACCTGGCAGCCAAGACCTGGAATTCCCTCCCCATGCACCTACGTCTTACCCAAGACCACCTCTCCTTCAGGAAGCAACACAAGTTCTGGCTGTTCGAGCAGTAGCGTACCCCCCCCCCCCCCAAGTGCCTTGAGACCCTCCGGGTGAGTAGCGCGCTATACAAATTTCTTGAATGATTGATTGATTGTCTAACCCTTCTGTGTGCCGTGGCCTGTTTGTGTATTGACTGTCTGGTTTGAGAGTGACAGGGGCTGGGGATTCCCCAGGAGGCTGGCTGAGTCAGCCCTAGGCTGAATGACTGCATTTGCAACTAGAGTGGTGGGAGGAGTTAGCACCTGGGCCTGAATAGGGCTGTGCCTGCCTTCCACAATGCTGGCTCCACCTCCTGCTGGGCGGCTGACATTCCTGCCCCTCACTCTGAAAGAAAAGAAGAAGCCAGCAAAACAAAGTACTCAGGAAACACCCAGAACTGGTTCAGACCGGTCTCAGGGCCCACATGCACAGAGAGAACAAAGACTTTAGGGGTATAAGTACAGGACCCCTGACAACAGAACATTAGACCATCCTGGAATCAAGAAGGAACCTCTGCCAAGGAGAAAGCTGAATCTGAAGAAGGCAGACTGTCCTGCTGTTGCTATGCTGGACTGATCTGTTGCTTTGCTGCCAAGGAGATGGGAAGGACTTTGCTGTGTGCTGTGTCCCCTGTCTTGAAGGAATCTCCAAGGGACTGAGAAGAGCTGGCTCCCTGTTCTGAAGTCCCAGGAACAAAAGGACTTCACCCCCCAGCTTCCGTGAACTCTGCTGAGAGAGTTCTGTCCTTCCTAGAGTGCTTGATCCAGTTGTGGGGCCTCTGGAAGTTGTACCTGTGCTGGGAAGCTTGAAACTAAGCTTGCTTACGCATTGCCTCTGGTTAGCCTAGACTGCTCGTGCCAAGCTACCTAGAGGGTGAGCAGGGGTTATCTCAGAGGGTTATCTCCTTGCTCTGACTAGAAGCAAGGGTCCCTATTTGGACAGTGGTACCTACCTCTGCCAACTAGAGACCCCCAGTTCTAAAAGGAATACAACGGATTTAATCAACTTTAGCTTAGGAGAAGAGGGCTGCATGGATAATAATAGAATAAATCTCTGGAAGGAGAATGGTTTCGTGAAAATCGAAGACTTCCTTATCGGAAACAGGTGGAAGTCTTGGGATGAAATTTATAGACAGTTACAACACTCCCACAGAATTCTAAACTGGTCTTTTGTTATGCTTATTTCAAAACTTAGAGAACTTGATATAGGGAATCTATTTCAAAAACAAAATGTCTCCACAGCTACGAATACTCAAATACAGAAGAGGTTGAGCAGCTGAATTATAGTCCTAAAAGAAAACAGTGGACAGGAATCCTCCAGTAAGATCATTGAGAGGTGTAAAAAGAGGGAAGAAATTGAAATTGGCCCGCAGTTATGGGATAAGATAAACAAATTTAATAAAACCATTTTCCGTGGTACCAATTTTAAACATATGCAATTTTATAATAAATGGCTATTCTATAGAACCCCCTCATTCCTTCACAATATCTTTCCCCAAATTGAAGACAAATGCTTTCGGTTCGAAGAAAAAGGTACCTGGAAGCATATTGTCTGGGAGTGCTCAAAAATTCAGCCACTGTTGATGGAAATTGAAAAATACCTCTCTATCGAGCTCAAAGACTCTATAATATTCGATGACTTAATTCCTGTCTTAGGTTGTTCCTCAAATCACACCCCACACGACAAGCCCCTCTTAATAGCTCCCCTAATAGCTAAATCCCTTATTTTGCAGTCCTGGAAAACAGAGCTAGTACCAACATTTCAGGCATGGAAGGCAAAATTATTACGAATCCAGGGTAGGGAAAGAAAATATGCACTGAGATCAGGGGCTCTAAAGAAATATCAAAAATTCTGGAGTGTATTCGAATCCTAGTCTGTTCTCTGACAATATCCAACGTGAATCCCATTTTCTTAATATTAGTCTGCTAGTTTGGTTTTACCTACACTGCACACTGCACTTTACCTACACTGCATACTGCACTTTAAA
Organism: Lissotriton vulgaris; assembly: GCF_964263255.1. Classification (NCBI taxonomy): domain Eukaryota; kingdom Metazoa; phylum Chordata; class Amphibia; order Caudata; family Salamandridae; genus Lissotriton; species Lissotriton vulgaris. Next base: position 322,908,107 of record NC_141690.1, on the reverse strand, counting down.
ATCATGATTTGAATCGATGAAATTTGAACATGTTGCTGTATTTATGTGTCCAGTACTGTATGATCTTTTTTAATTACTGTGTTTTGAAATGTTGATTCTGTCTTCATTAGCTCTCAATAAAAATATATATATAAAAAAAAAAGATTCACGGATTCAACCCAGATCTCTCCAGTTGCGGTTGATGTTTGATTTGCTCTGCATTTCGTCCATCATCTGTGTATCTTTTGCTTTCTTGCCCTAAGTGCGCCAGGTATGCCTAGACGTGGGTCCGGGGCTCACTGTGCCACTGGATTCAAGCTAGCCTGGCTGATGTGGGGTGATGCCCTGAAACCGGTCCCAGGATACTTGTTTCCGGTACCTGTAGGACTTGGCTTAGCAGTTTGGGCTAGACTGTTCCCATGAGGCACGGGCTCAAGACGGATTGGCATATGGCTTGGTCTAAATTGGGTTGTCATGGTGAGCAAAAGAATGATGGATTTAACCCAGATCTCTTGACTGGGGGTGGATATTTGATTTGCTCTGCATCCCTTCCATCCTCTGTGTGTCTTTTGCTTCACAGATAAAGTCACAAAAATTGATCAACCCTTCATCCAAGTCTCAAATCCACCTACATTCTTAACCTGTCCCACGATGCTCACCTATGACCAAATAGAACTAAATTATACCCATGATAACCAGGTCTGCACCTAAGTGACAAACAATGCCAATTGGTCAGACTTCAAACTCATGTCTGAAAAAGAAGCCTTCAATATATTTATGAGCCTAAAGCCTACTTCCCACACTATGGACCCTCTCCCATCCACAATAGAACAACCACATAATTGCTCCTTTCTGTACAAATCATTAACTCCTCTCTCAGCTCAGGCTGTGTACCAGACTCACTCAAATTAGGACAAATCACACCCATACTCAAAAAGCCAGGGGCAGACCCTAACAATCTCAACAACCCCAGCCCTATCTCCAATCTCCCATTCCTAGATAACATTTTGGAGAAGTGAGTTCTCCAACAACTTAACTAACATATAGATGATTTCAACCTCCTTGATATATTTGAATCAGGATTCAGAAAAGGCTGTAGCACTGAAATTGCCATGCTCAATATTTCAGATGATACCCACCGAGCCTTAGATGAACGTGAAGCATGTCTACTCATCCTTATTGACCTATCAGTGGCTTTCAACACTATAAATCATGCAGCTTTACTTGAGACTTTGAAGATGTGCTCTGGCATTAAACGCATTAAATGGTTCTCTTCTTACCTTCACCACTGATTGCAACAAATTAAAACCAACTCCTGCCTCTCTAAGCCCACACGAGTCACTCTTGTTGTACCCCAAGGCTCGGTTTTCTCCACATCACCTTCTATCTCTTCATGGAACCCCTTACATTCATTCTGAAGCAAGCAGGAGTCAAATATCACCTATATGCAGTAGACATGCAACTCCAATACAAAATCAAATCACCCAGTGACATCTGACACCTCAATGCCATGCTAACCAAGATACAAAATTGGTTTAATTGAAACCATTTAAAGTTGAACCTCAACAGGGGTGTGGCATCACCATGCTGCAACATGGTTGCTTGCTAGCTGGGCTCTGCTGGCGGGGCCCTTTTATCCTTTGAAATCAACATCCTCAAATTGGAATCTGGCATGAAAAGGAGCAGAATCTAACCGGGGGACATAGCCCGACTGCAGTTAATTGCCAACTGAAGTCACCACAACGACGACTGCATCAGAGATGGTGGCATGAGTATGCCTCACATGCGGCAAATGATAGGCCTAAATTAATGACTCCAAGACCTGCTGCGCTGTCCCCCTCCATTCGTTGGTGGCGGATGCTGGGTGTTTTGGGTGACGCACCAGTAAAAAAGGATGCCCAGAAACAGGTAAATGTGGCTCTAACCTGTGTTGCCGCCTATGGCGTAAGGCAGCCTGAGCTGGTGGTGGGCTGCTACTGCCAGGAATTGCTGCTTCTCTCCAGTGTGGCCCACACTCAGCGTGGAAGTGGAGATCGTCACTAGGCCTGGAGCCTGGTGTGTTTGCTTTGTTCGCCCTAAGTTGGCAGGGTATGCCTAGACAGAGGACACTTGCTCATTTTGTCAATGGATTCAAGCTAGCCTGGCTGATGAAGGGTGCTACCCAGAAACCGGTCCCAGGATGCTTGTTTCCTGTTCAGGGAAGACCTGGCTTGGCAGTTCCCATGAGGCACAGGTTCAAGACTGATTTGCATATAGCCGTGTCTGACCTGAGGTGGTTAAGTGAGCTAAAGAACGATGATGGATTCAACCCAGATCTGTGACTGGGGGTGAGTGTCTGAAAATTTTCAGTGCTCCATCCATCATCTCCATGTTTGCTTTGTCCAGCTGGACTGCTCCTGTGCTGTGTGACCCCCGTTGAGAAATGCTGACACATACACAGAAGCACTGTGAGTAGTCCTGTGGACCTGGGGAGCTCTTGGCCTTGTGGGCGGCCCGCTGGTTCACCCTGTGATCTGTGTGGTGCTAGGAGGTGCCGCACTGGCAATGGGGGGGGGGGGGCAGGAGCATGCTGGGGGACAGGGGCTTGAGCAGGCTGCAAGTGAGTGCATGCTTGGGGGGAGGGTGGGGATGTATCTGGCTGGACTGCGGCATGGTTGGTTGGCTCCTCCCCAGGGCACCGGCATTGCGGGCACAGCTGTTGGTATCCAAACGGCCGGGCCATAAGATCTGGGGGAGACACCAGGGGGCCCAAAACACCCCCTTAACTGTAGCCTGTGTGCAGCATAGGGTCCAGGACTGTCTGCATACACAAGATTAAAACACCTCTGTTACCTCCAAGAATACAGTAGATTAAATGTATCACACAGAGGGCCAGTAGATAATCACCAGGGCTAGTTTACACCTCAGCTCCCAGGTTGCTGCACTGCCGCTATACACCACCAGGCATAATGGGGAAAAATGACCCAAAGTAAACTAAACTTTCATTTGAAAATTAATGATTGACCCGCACAGCAGACACCTGCTCTAAGCCTGATACAGATTCCAATGCTAGAGAAAATGGGGAGGAACAAGACAACAACTTGTGCACTCTACTGCTGGATGTTGGGTCCAACATAAAGACCATAGACAATAAAATTGACGCACTTACCTCCAGTGTAGGTAGGGTCAAAAAGCAAGTTGACTCCCACAAGGCTCACCTGGACACGCTGGAAAATAGATCATCAGATGCTCATGACTTTCAGGTTGATTCGAGAGAACAGATACTACAAATGGAAAGAGTCCTGTCGGTTATAAGGGCCAAAAATGAGGACTTAGAGGCACGCTTCCGGCGCAAAAACATAAGAATTATTGGCTTTCCCGAGACCACCGCTATAGCGAAAATGGAACCCTACATAGAAACTTTGCTACAAGACTCGGTGCTGTCTCCCGTTATGATAGTGGAGCCCAGACCGCATGTGGGTACTGCAGCACGGGCCATATTAGCACAGTTATTAAATTACTGGGACAGGGATGCTGTGCTAAAGGCGGCCAGAGACCATGGCCCAATTGTCCACCTGGGTAACTCCCTTTTTTTTCCCAGACTACACCCCACTGGTGCAGGCCATCCACAAATAGTTCCTGCCGGCAAAACGTATCCTAAAGCGGGCCTCGATCCAAAATGCCATGTTTTACCCAGCCAAACTAAAGATTATGCATGACGGGCAGCCCCACTTCTTTATGGATGCCAAAGCGGCTTTAACATTTATAAAGCATATCAGTGTCAAAAAGCGGGCCCCTCGCATCAAGCTGGCGCTGAGCGGGATCTAAGTGACAATGACTGAGTTCACTACAATGTGCCTAGCTGTATCTCTTCCAACTGTTATATACTGTCCGTAGACTTGCCTTACTTATCGTCCCTATAAAACTGTGCACGTTGTAAATCAGTGGTAATAAGCAACTCCTAAAATTAACCTACCTGTTAAGTAGATTCCATACACCTCAACACAACCCGGCCACCCTACCACCTGGTAGGGGAGTACGCTGTGACCCATGTTCCACTGGTAGAACTCCTTTGTTTTTTGATGTTTGGTTATGCAAGGGAAGTACAGGGTGGTGGCAACACAACCTAGTTGGGGGTTTGGTGTGGGTGGGGGTGTGACAGGGTGGTTATTGAGTTTTTGGGATTGATGTCTCTCATTTCATCACATTTTGCAGAGTTAGACTACAAGCCACCATACCCAGGCAGAACACACAATCTGCAGGTTTCCGTATTTAAATGTACATCTTATTGTGCACAGCAATGCAATGTGTAGCTCACCATACAGCACAACAGCGAATACATGACTGAGGTAAAGTTCCTTACTTGGAACATAAGAGGGTTGAATGACTTCAGGAAAGCCAGACGAATGCACTCATATCTAATTAGGCATAAAATCGATATATGTTTTTTACAAGAGACACATCTGTAGGCGGGGCAGTCCCGAAGCTGACCAATAGACACTGGGGCGAGGTACACTCAGCACCGTACTCCAATTATACTATAGGAGTGTCAATACTGATAAGGTGGGGGTCTGGCTGGACAACATCTCACACACTATCAGATCTGGAGGGGTGTAAAGTAATCCTAAGTGGCACACTGAAGACAAGCCAGGTGACACTGGTGGTGGTCTATGGTCCAAATGTGGATGACCCTAACTTCTTTGTCACAGTTTGGTCTAAAGTGGTATTGCTGGGCAGCGACATAGTAATATGCGGTGGTGGCTTCAACACAACCCTGCAGGACACATTGGATTGAGTGGGGTCTGCCCTGAAGTTGCATCCCAGAGCCACCCAACAAATGCTTTCTCTCATACATGACAACAGACTTATAGATATATGGCACTGCTGGCATCGCACCATAACGCTTGACCCAGACTAAATTACTGGCTGGTCTCGGGCGATGTCACGACATGGACCACAGACACCAGGCACCTGCCGCGCACACTATCTCATCACGCCTCGGTGGTGTTACCCGGAAATGTACCACATACTCTGCCTCATGCATTCAGCTGGCACCTCCCTCCACATACTCTACATGACACAGCCTTTAGAGAGGAGATATGCAGCAAACTCACCCAATACTTCCCTATTAACGACGGTTCAGTGGAGTCCCCTTCCGCACTGTGGGAAGCCTTTAATAAAGTTATAAGGGCTGCGTGCATTGCTAAGCAATCTGGGGTCCTAAAATCAATCAGACAAACATTGACACAACTGGAGTGGGACATTGGTGACACCAAGCGCCTATATTATCAATCAGGTGCACCAAGACACGTTGCAAAACTGAAAGGGAACATTTCGGAATTTGGGAAAGAGGCAGATAGTGAGACTCGTTTCCTGGGAAAAAATGCTAGAGCCCGATGTTAGGGTGAGGGCGACAGGACAGGTAGAGCCTTGACAAATACACTCAGACCTGAACGGTCCTTGACATACATATCCGAACTCTTGGACTCCACTCCACTCCACCCAGGGGTCAATTCTCCTCGCATGCGCGTCTCACCAACTTCTATTCCTCACTTTATAAAGCCACACAGACTGCCCCCCACCCTGAGCTACTTACATACTCAGATTCCATTGAGTTGGTTTGGCTCAGTGAGGCTCACTGGGCCTATCTGGATGAGCCGTTCTCTGGGAGGATATTGTACAGGTTATATACAGTATGCCAGGAGAGAAAGCCTCAGGTCTGGATGGGCTGTCTAACTCATTCTACAAAACCTACGCAGATGAACTTGCACCCCGCCTCCTAGCAGTTTACCAAGAATATCTAGATATTGGTTATCTGCCACCCACAATGAAAGAAGCAGTGATCATCTCGCTCCTGAAACCAGAAAAGGCAGACAATCTATCTGATTCCTACCGCCCGCTCTCGCTAATCTATGTTGAAGCCAAAATTCTCGCTAAGCTCATCACCAATAGGTTGCAGCCGCCCCTGACGCTTATAGCCAGGCCAGACCAGTCCGGATTCATACCTGGCAGAGACAAGGAACACAATTTGTGCACCTTCTTTGATGTTTTAAACCAGATTGATCAACAATTACCGGCAATTGCGACCTTCATTGATCCTACTATGGCGTTTGATTTCCTGGAGTGGCCATACCTGTTCACCATTCTGCCCAGGATGTGTTTCAGTCCTAACTTCATCAAGTTGATACATTTGCTCCAAACTGAGCCTATGGTGAGATTAAAAGCTAATGGACTATTGTCGGAACAGTTCCCAATAACGTGCGGTAGCAGGCAAGGATACCCCCTCTCGCCACTGCTATTTGCAATAGCCATGAAGCCCCTAGCAGCGAGAATACGCCAATATCATACATCGAGGGGGCTTGGATAAGCAGACAGAGGCTTAATAATATCAATGTACGCTGATGACATCACACTATATATTTGCAAGCCAGTGGAGAATCTGAATCCGGTGTTGAGAAAGGTTCTTCAGTTTGGCGGCATGTCTGGAGTAAAAGTGAATTGGGCCAAGTCGTCACTCCTGCCCCTGACCGATGTCCTGCTCACGACAGAGCTGGAGTTCCCACTAACCTGAGCAGATGGATCTCTGAAATACCTGGGCATATGGCTCAGCAGAGACACACAAGAAATTTGGCGTATAAATTATGGCCGCCTACTGCAATGGCTGTAGAGCAAGTCAGCATTCTGGTCCGCTTTACCACTGTCCCTGGCTGGCAGAATAGCCATAACTATGATGATAGTCCTTCCTGAACTATTTGATTTATTCAAAAATGTCCCAATCCCCCTCACACAAGCTTTTGTTAAGTCCATCCGCTTGATAAGGATTGCTCTCGTCTGGACTGGGAAGCAGCTTCAAGCTGGTTGGGAATTACTGACACAGCTGCTTTCGCATGGGGGGCTAGGTGCTCCAGTCTTTGAACCATATGTACTGTGCGCACACGCTCAATATCTCCACTTTCGGCTGCATCCCATTTCACCCGCATGTGGTGAACAAGAAGGACATGGTGGAACCTACTCCACTACAGGCTGCCTTATACCAACCCTACCACAGAACTAATGGGGAGGTGAACACTGTGGAGTCACTGCACTGGGCTTGGGAGGGCATAAGCAGGTGTGTCTGAGCACAGTAGCTCTACGCTCCCTCTATCCTACTTGCACACCACCCAGTCATCCCTCCTTTGCAAGATAGAGAAGCTATCAATCGTGTCCGTGCAATGGGCCTTAACACATAAGGTGATCTATACTCAAGTGGTACATTTTTAGAGAGACCTCAAAATCAAGGGGATGCTCCAACACCCATTCTAGAAATACTTCTATAGTATCAACTCAGAACCATATGCAAAACACTGCACAGCTCAGTCCCCAGTCACACTGACACCACTAGAAAATGTACTAACCACCCCTTGCCCTGCAAGCTAGTTACTAGGCTTTACAATTTAACACAATCAACCACACCTCGAGCGCTGGTGCAGTGGCGAGCAGACCTAGGCAAGTCCCCCAGAGACGACCAGTGGACCTATTGCTGCTTCCAGCTCAGGCACCTATCACCAAATTATAATCTGAGACTCATTCATTTAAAATTCCTACATAGGTTGTACCGTACACCCTTACAATTACATAAAATGCATCTATGCCCCAATGCGAACTGCTAGAAATTTAAACAAGAACAGACATCATTCCTGCATGTTGCATGGTCCTCTAACTGCACGTTATTGGGAGAGAGTCTACAAGATCATACATGAGGTCACAGGAGTTAGACTGCAATGCACGCCACTGGTTTCCCTGCTGAGACAAGTCTAGGAGGTCCCTCTTGGGATGGGTCGACTCACAGCTGTGATGCTGCTGCTTGCCAAACGTAGGTTGGCAATACACTGGGGTGCTAACATGGTCCCTCGAATAGATACCTGGATACATGACATCACATACAGTCAAGAACAGTTGGCCACCAATTGGGATCTAATGCCTCGAGCATCCCGTCTGAAAGACATTGGGGAACCATTCTTGGCAGGGGCTAGGGAGAGGGACACAACACTGTCAGCACGCCCCCTAGATGCAGTAGACATATAGCCATCGGCACCTCAATATTGGTTGCTTCGACACACTTCTCTGATCGCAGCAGCCTTCGGCAAGTAGTAGTTGCACCAGCTTATGAGTTTAGTCGAAACACTGCACAAGTTCATGCCTATTGCGTTGCCTGTGTAAACTGCTGGTCATTTAGAGCTGCTGCCTGGATGCACGTTTTTTCTGTCTCAAAAATTGTGTGCTGGGTGTTGCCCTCAGATAATGTAACATTTACTTTGTAGCGGATATCTGTTGTGCACATTATGATTGTTGTAATTTTGGTCTATGATCAAACATGTCATACCTGGCTGGGTACTGTTATCTGTAACATTGCGTTTTGACATGGCTGGTAATGTCTATTCATGTTTATAAAACAATAAAAAGAAGTTTCAAAAAACAAGTTGAACCAAAACAAAACGAATCAATACTGTTCTCTCGGGAAAGTAACCACCTAAAAATCCATGACTGGCTCAAGAACCTGAATGCCCTAAATTCTTCCTTCATCCTGTCCGACTCAGTAAAGTCCCTAGGCATTACCCTGGACAAGAACTTGTCAACAAAGAATCAAATGAAAAACTCGGCCAAAGGAGCTCTTTACTCACTAAAACACCTCAAGAAAAATAAACCTTCAACCCTCCATGATGATTTCAAGACAATGAAAAACCAAAGGAAATGATGAACGGAGCGTTGACAATACAAGCATTCACCCCCAGTCAACTGATTTGGGTTTAATCCATCACCGTTCTTTAGCCCACTCTGCCACCCCAGTTCAGACATGGCCATATACAAATCAGTCGGACCCTGTGCCTCATGGGAACAGTCCAGCCCGAACTGCCAAGCCATGCCTTCCCTGGACCGGAAACAAGCTACCGAGGACGTTTTCTGGCATTTCAGCCGTTTTCAGCCCGGCTTGCTTGAATCCAGTGGCAAAGTGAGCGAGGGACTCACGTCTGAGCATACCCTGCCAACTTATGGCACACAAAGAAAAACCAAAGGAAATGATGGACAGAGCGTTGACAATACAAGCACTCACCCCCAGTCAACTGATCTGGGTTTAATCCTTCACAGTTCTTTAGCCCACTCTGCCACCCCAGTTCAGACATGGCCATATGCAAATCAGTCTGACCCTGTGCCTCATGGGAACAGTCCAGTCCGAACTGCCAAGCCATGCCTTCCCTGGACCGGAAACAAGCTACCGAGGACCTGTTTCTATCTAATTTTCTTTCTTGTATGTAAAGCGCTCTGATACCCACTGGCCTAGCTAGCGCTATATAAAACATAATAAATGAAGAACTAAGCCACTCAAATAGAAGTTAAGGGTTGAGTCGTGCATGCACCCGGTCACCTGGTGCAAATGAGATGCAGCCCTTAAATAAATATGGTCCTAATTATATTGAAGGATATGTGAAACCAGACAGAATCTAGTGTCATCCCTGATTGGCACACACATTAAATTGCGTTTTCTTAGTCCAGAAAAACACTTTCATTCAATGTTCATTTAAATCATAATTTATTTGATTTTTTCGTTGGTTTACGTTGCAATTTGTTTCATTTCAAAAGATCATCAAAGTGTTTTAAATTTCAAACATCAGGCAAGAATCAAGCGTGTCCAATGCATTTCGGGCACTAACATAATGTGCCCTTCATCAGGGAAATGACACTTTAATCCTCTTGCTTTGCATTTGCTAGCCTGGAATCTAGTGGGTTGCCATGCTGCTACTCCTGTTCATCTAGACCATTTGGTTATCATTCTTTTGCAGCATTCTGCAAAAAAGCCGGACTGTGACAGAGAAGTCAACCGAATGCCCGTTATCATGTGTTGATTCAACACAACACATGATATGGGGCATTCGGTTGACTTCTCTGTCACAGTCCGGCTTTTTTGCAGAATGCTGTAAAAGAATGATAACCAAATGGTCTAGATGAACAGGAGTAGCAGCATGGCAACCCACTAGATTCCAGGCTAGCAAATGCAAAGCAAGAGTATTAAAGTGTCATTTCCCTGATGAATGGCACATTATGTTAGTGCCCGAAATGCATTGGACACGCTTGATTCTTGCCTGATGTTTGAAATTTAAAACACTTTGATGATCTTTTGAAATGAAACAAATTGCAACGTAAACCAACGAAAAAATCAAATAAATTATGATTTAAATGAACATTGAATGAAAGTGTTTTTCTGGACTAAGAAAACGCAATTTAATGTGTGTGCCAATCAGGGATGACACTAGATTCTGTCTGGTTTCACATATCCTGCAATTTCTCGACGTCGTAGGGCACTCGACGCCTCCTAATTGAGCACCACTAAACTTCAATAACGCACAACTTACTTGAATTAACTTCAACAAAACCAGCAGTGCATCCACCCCAATCGTCCTAATTATATTGACACATAGCTAAAAAAAATAATCAACAAAAAATGTCACAATCAAGAGAATGTGCATATTTGTCATTGTCATGTTAGTTACTGGATTGGAAAACCTCAAACTGTGTTAGGGAGAAACTTTTGATTTTTTTTAAATACAAATTATGATGGCAATTATATTATTTTTATGGGAAACATCCTTTACCATGCAGTCATTACCACGATCTGCATTTACAATGCAGTCATTTCCCCATCTGCGAAGTACCACGTTTTCCTTTACCACGCTTTAGGGGGCGAGTTGTTGGACTGGTGTTGGATTTTAAGTCCAACAACTTTCCTACGGTAGCACAGGCTGGAGTTGGAAAAGTAATTTGTATACTATTCCAAAGTCCAGCTCTTCCCCATGGCAAGTCGTTGTAACAACGTGCATGGTACATGAACACGTGGTAACATCGCAGCCGGGGTAGAGACTGCGCTGGAAAGGCATGTGTGGTAAAGGCATGCTGGGTTCCATCACACAACCTATATGGCTGAGATACCCGCCACCCCCTCTCAACACAATCCCCAAGAATTGGGAAACCGGACACAGTTCTTGAACTTTTGGAAGGCGGGAAGGGAGTTACCCTTCCCGGCCGTATTTATTAAAATATGAAACAAAATCAAAACATTAAAATAACAGTTTCATATCATGTACAATTTCATATCCACATTACGATGTTTGGCTAACCTTAACATATATCTAATACAAAGGTTCTCCTAGCCGATACTAACATCCTTACAAAAATGCATTTCAAATTGAAATTGTACATCCTAACGTTAAAGGCCAACGGAAAGGTTGTAACCGGTGTCAGATCCCTAAACCAGAACTCCCCCCTCACTTGTGAGGGGCGGCCGCACAGAGGACTGCACCTCGTGTGCCATACCAATTTCCCTTGTCTTGACGGGGGCCCCTGTTAACTCGACGCCATGTACGTGGTCGTCCGAGGACTCGTGTGAGGTGTCTAGAAGGTAGCGTAGACCCCCCTCCCCACCCTACACACTTACCACATCTGCCGTCGCAGATGTCCTGGCACCGGGAAATTCCCAGGAGGGGCCCGTAGCCCCTCCTATCCAGGGAGGGTCCTTGACCGCCTTCCCTTTCCTTTAGGCGTCCCGTCCTTTAGAAGGGACCGCCTCCCCGTTGAGGGGCCAATGGCCACCTCCCCCCGGGCGCTCCCATCCGTAATGTGTGACGCCCCCCCCTAGGGATCTTCCAATGACTGCTCACCGATCATGACCTTACCGCCCGACCAAACAATAAATACGACAAGATTAATGACTAAAAAGCAAGAGACATTCCTACTTAAAACAGATCACGTCTCAACCTAAAACATCTAAAACATTACTAATCACTCTGATGAAAGTCTTTAATAAAGCATACCGCACAGAGTTATCCACTTTATTGCAACCGAATCATAAACTTTATTCAGAAACAACCTACAAGAAAAAACTACTACGTAAAAATGAACTTTATACCACAACAACTTGCTGTCTTCAGGGGATGGTGGGTGGGTTCAAAAATGGCTCTTCGTTCCGTCTCGAGCTCACGTGCAGCGAGGAGGTGCAGCTTCAGAGCACAGGAACAAGAGGATGCTTCCTTGGCTTGTGGCTCCTTTTATTCTTCTCTCGGCGGGCGTGAACCCGCCTCCTCCCGCCTCCCTGGGTGTGGCGGACGGCTTCAGTGTCTAGGACAACTCACTCTTGGGCGGGAAAAAGCGCGCCCCGGCTACGCCGCTTCGGGCATACCAGCCGAGACGCGCCTCCCGCCCAAAATGGCTTCCCGGGGGGATCGGGGTACTCCACCATACGTTCGGGGGGACCGATTGGTCGCCCCTTTCCATATGGCTGAGATACCCGCCACCCCCTCTCAACACAATCCCCAAGAATTGGGAAACCAGACACAGTTCTTGAACTTTTGGAAGGCGGGAAGGGAGTTACCCTTCCCGGCCGTATTTATTAAAATATGAAAAAAAATCAAAACATTAAAATAACAGTTTCATATCATGTACAATTTCATATCCACATTACGATGTTTGGCTAACCTTAACATATATCTAATACAAAGGTTCTCCAAGTCGATACTAACATCCTTACAAAAATGCATTTCAAATTGAAATTGTACATCCTAATGTTAAGGGCCAATGGCAAGGTCGTAACCGGTGTCAGATCCCTAAACCAGAACTCCCCCCTCACTTGTGAGGGGCGGCCGCACAGAGGACTGCACCTCGTGTGCCATACCAATTTCCCTTGTCTTGACGGGGGCCCCTGTTAACTCGACGCCATGTATGTGGTCGTCCGAGGACTCGTGTGAGGTGTCTAGAAGGTAGCGTAGACCCCCCTCCCCACCCTACACACTTACCACATCTGCCGTCGCAGATGTCCTGGCCCCGGGAAATTCCCAGGAGGGGCCCGTAGCCCCTCCTATCCAGGGAGGGGCCTTGACCGCCTTCCCTATCCTTTAGGCGTCCCGTCCTTTAGAAGGGACCGCCTCCCCGTTGAGGGGCCAATGGCCACCTCCCCCCGGGCGCTCCCATCCGTAATGGGTGACGCCCCCCCCTAGGGATCTTCCAATGACTGCTCACCGATCATGACCTTACCGCCACAGGCCGGATAGTTGACCGGCTATCCGGACCCCCCACAAAACTCCTACCTAAAGGTCATGTTGCAAACTCCTTAACCAGGCTACGAGGTCTCCTATGAGTAAAGAATTCCCCACCCGGGACAAATGGACCCCATCCTCTAGATACATATTATACCCCCTGATACAACCATGAGGAATCGAATGCAATGTACTGGTACGGAACAGTCTACCAAGCTTGTTATTAATCTTTTTCACAGAATGATTTATAGCAGGCACTGAATTAGCCCCCCGCCACACCTTTCGTGGAATCATATGGGACCATGCAATCGTGCACCCTGGAACCCTCCTCGCCAACCAACTTACTGTGGATAGTATCGCTTCGAGAAGTAGTCGTCTACCAGCGGTCACCAAATCATTGCCCCCAAGATGTACTATGATTATAGATGGCGGTGACCTTGTCCGCCCTAACAAACCCTCAAGAAAAGGTTGAAACTGGTCAATACAGAGCCCGCCCCTTCCGTAGAAGGTCACCCTGTACCCGTATTCCCCAGCTATGTGAATCATGTCACCTGCTTTGAATACTTCCCCGGCACGCCTCACGTATGAGTGGCCCACGACCCACACCACTTTTTCCTCAGCCGGTGATCTCTGACCGCTGGTTCCCAGGTGTCGGGCCGACTGCACAGTCCGCCCCGCCTCGTAGGTTTGCGAAACTGTAACCAAACAAAAAACAAGAAGCGTGAGTACATGATATCAGCTTCACAACATGTGCAACCGCACATACCTTTTGTAACAATTCGAGGACCAACGCCCCAACTGTTTAACTTTTTCCACACTCAGACCCCTGGCTGTAGCCTCTGTAGCAGCCCCTATCTGGAAGGAATGAGTCCCAAACTCGCCCGGGTTCAGGCCCGCGGCCGAAATTGCCATTGCAAGCACCCGCTGGAACTGAAACTTCGTCAGTGGGGTGGCATCTGCATGCCTCAGCAAGGTCCCTCACCATGATGCCGCCCTCTGCGCCAAATACTCCTCAACGCATGCAACCGGGCACATGGGAGATCCGGGAATCCGCTGGACCACTACACTATCCCCGACCGCGCCTTGATCGGTCTTGGACCTGACAAACGAGAGAATCATCGTCTCCCCCTTTACTTGAATGTGCTCTCGGCACAGTCCACCCCCTGTATCCTGCTTATTTTTTGCCACCAGTTCGCTTACCCGCATAGCCCCATGAAATGCCAATGCAAAAGCGGCCCGGAATAACACTGTTTCCGACTGGGATGAACATGTAGCAGGGAGTACGGACAGTAACAGGGCCAACCTATCCAGACCTATCGGGTGCCTTTCATCTACTCTGCGACCCTCAAGGCGTTTCCACCCATGCAGCGCTTTCTGTACCACGAAAGACGCTGTAGGGTCCTGGATACCATGAGCCCGCGCCATGAAGGAAATGGCGGCCCGATGCCTCTGGGCCGTGGCCACCGATTTGCCTGCCCTGCGTAACGACAGTAAAAACTTTATGACAAATTCTTCCTGACCCCAAAGCTCTCCCCTAGCAGAACCCAAAAAGGACCAATAGGAACGGAACGCCCCTTCATATGCCTTCCTTGTCCTGGGTGTTAAACTCTCTCCCACGAGGTTTTGTAGTTCGGGGCACCGAGAGACCAGAGAGCTTCGGGAAATGGTGCCGCCACCGGGTCCGCTGTGGGCAGAAAACCCCAGAAGGCCTGCATACGGAAACAAGAAAGCGCATCAGCAGCCTGATTCAGTACCCCTGGCACATGCCTCGCTCTAAAGAGCACGTTCAATTGCATACATAGTAAAACAATTTCCTTGAGCAACCTCAGGATCCACTTGCATCGCGCTGCCTGACTATTGATACACTCAACCACGGTCATGTTATCAGACCAGAACACCACAGAGTGATCCCTAAACCCCTCAGGCCATCTTTTCAAAGCCACCAGAATAGGGAACAGTTCAAGAAAAGCAATGTTACTTGTAAGTCCACACTCGTCCCACCATGACGGCCACGGTTGAGCCGACCAGTGATTGCCAAATATGGCGCCAAAGCCTATACTCCCAGCCGAATCTGTCCACAGCCCCAACTCTTCGGAGTGAGGAAATATAAATTTTTGGTCGTTATGTTCCCTATCGTGTACCCCACCGTCTCCATGTACTAGCTTAAAGTGCATGTAACTTCCCTCCTGTGCCAGCTATGAAGACGCAAATACATTTGCGTCCAACGTTAACATGTCCTCTTTCAGACCCACCCAGAATGGGTTGAATAGTCCGTTCCGAAGTATGCCATGCCAACGTCTTTTTGTGGTGTACTTTACACGTTTTTCAGCTCTGGCGAAGCAGGCCCTGAATTCTGCCATCGAGCCTTTTTCCGCTTTCTGATTCTGAAAGCCTCAGCCCAGGCTGTCTCTGTACCCGTGACCTCTGCCTTACTCCCTGCGCGGCTCACCGCGTTTAGCTCAGCCTGCTGCCTGCCAAGACTGAATTCAACCTTCGAGTTATCTGTTCCGCTCTCCGAAAATGCATTCCTGCCTACTATTTTAAGTAAACATTCCCCCCGCTGCAGAGCGAAGGGCCCGGCCTTTCTGTCTCCGTGCAAGTAATTCATAGCCTCTGTTACCATGGCAGGCCCATGCCCCTCGCATCTCATGCAGACACTTAGACGCTTATACACGCACTCACAGTCAGTATAGAATAGCTTCTGCCCCAGAGACCTTTTCCGCCCAGATAATATGGTTCCCAAACATCAGATATCAGATATGATAGAGGTACGAGTTGATCTGACATGCCAGACTTCTGTCTCTTTCCGCCATTGTAAATGTCAAGTCCCCTGCACCCTCCAGTTTCACGTCAATCACACGTCATGCAGCTGCGCGCGCATCCAGGCCTCAGATTTCTGCTGACATTGCAAGATTCTGCTTTTTGTTGCCACCCACTTATGACACCTACTTATGACGTTTCTACCACACACCTCTATGTTCACGCCTAGTTCACGCCTTCTAATTACGTATCATTACCACGTGTGTGTTTTATCTTGTTTCTCTCAGCTGTTACGCCTACTGTATTGGTTTCTATAATGTAACTTAAGTATATAAGCTATGTATTGTCAATAAAATATTGCTCTATCCCTTCCTGCACCCCAGTGGTGGCAGGAACAAGATATCCGGTCATGACCATTCCTTTTTAAGGAATAAAACCCCTAAGAACTCTAACACCACGGACTCTGCCTTTTTCTTTCCGATTGAGTTATTATTGATTAAGTACTTACCTGCATAGAAATTAGGACGGTAAATCAAATATTTACCACATTATTTTGGCGCCCGAACAGGTACCCCTCCCCCACCCCACGCGCCGGTTGGTGCGTTGCAAGCTCTGTCCCCTGCCATCAGTTAGACGGAAACTACGCGTACTGGCAGGATTTCCTGTATCTCCCTCTGGCCCACGGAGGCGACGAAGACTGCAATCAGCACCCAGACGAGGCGGTGAGGAGCGCGGAGGATCCCGACCAGAGCCTAGTCGAAAGAAGCAAGGTCCGAGGTGTCAAGAGGCCCACCAGTTTTCCGAAGTATCAATGTGTCGAGTCGAGTCGAGTCCGGTCCAGTTCAGTCGAGTTTTCCGAGGCCTTCTGTTTTCCGTGCTTCCCGGTGAGTACCATTGCTGGGACGTATCTAGACGGGTTTGGGTACACAAATTCGGTCTGCACTGTTTTAGACAGTGTATCTGTACTGTTTAGCAGTATATCAGTTATCCTAGTTCTTGCACTGTTCTCAGCAGTGTATCTGTGCTGTTTAGCGGTACATCCAGTATAGGGGGTAGTCATATATGTTTCAAATGTCTTTTTTATGTGTTTAATGTCGTGGTATGAGTGTCTGTTTCTAATGTGCATTATTGTGTTCTGGTGTAACTAATTGTGTTCAGAGTCAGAATTAAACAGCTAGGATTGAGCATTCAGTACTAAGTAGACAAGATGCCGTTTTTCAATAAGTTAAAACAGATAGGAACTAGAAAAGGGATACTAGAGGAAGAAATTCCTATCCCCCCTAGGGACACTCCTGGAAACTTCATGTATCAGAAACATGGCATAGACGCCATATTGTATCTAGATTTATGGGCCGATTATACTAAGCATCTAGACGAAAGACACAGATGGCCTGTTACCGGAAAATGGGATGCCGAGTGCATCATGAAGGTAGAAGAAGCATTATGGAAAAAGAAAGCCAGACAATCTCAGAAAGACGCCATAGAATTTTGGCGTAAAGAATCACATAAACGTGCTGAAAAAGCACTCCGTAGAGAAGACAGACATAGAGAAGAATCAGATAAAGCCCGAGAAAACGAATTAGTTACTGAAGGGATTCGAGTAAAATCAGAACAAGTAGACCGCGCACGAAACAATCTTGTAATTGGTATGTACTTAGTAGCCGAAGGTACGCCTGAGGCCACTTCAGAAATGCCGAAAAATCTGCCACCACCATTGGTTCCAATTAAAGTAAAACACAGGACTACTAAAGACATCTTTCTGAATTCCTATCTAAATGATGTAGCACCCGCTTACACCAATCTACCTGCCCGCGTCCCGCCTACTGACGGTGACGGAGGTGGCAACCCGCCCCAAGATCGTATTTTGCCACTACCGCAACAAGGTTCTCCCGTCCGACAGCCTGTTCCTCCACCTCCACCACTCCCCCCACCTAAAATTAATATATCAAACCCGCTTGCGCTAGATCCTACTAAAAGACAAGTTCAAGTACAGATACAGACTCCACAGAGAGATAATGCTCAAGCCTCCGCCTCAGGAGGTGCGACCGGGGGTTACCAGACCCCGCCAGCAACACACAGATTAAACCTTAGGGACATGCAGAAGCCCTTTACATTCCAATCACCCCGTCTCGACATACTCAAAGAACCGCTTCAAGTTTGCAGATACGATCCAGTATCCGGTAAAGACGATAGGATGTTGATAGCATCGCTACGTTTACGACAAGCTACAGATTACCTAGTGTTATTCGCAGGAATGAAAGAGCACCTAGATAGGATATATCATTTTGTCCGGACTGGGGAAAACCCTGAAAGTATTAAGGAAGCCATGGCACATCAGAAAGTCGACACTCAAGCATATATACTACGTTTTTTTATAAATTGCTTAATAAGAGAACGAGACAGGCCTGAGACAGAACAGGATGAAATGGATGCCCTAACAAAGTGGGGTCAAAATATAGCCGAAGGAAAGCATGATAAACAGAATTGCATAGCCAGTATGTACAGGAAAATAAGAAGAGCAGTAATAGAAGTACACGAAAATGAGAAAGAAGGAGCTTCCTCTGAGGAGGAGGAAGGATCTGGAGAACCAGAAAAGACTACAGACACGATAGCGTATGTAGGTAAAGGAACTTATCTTAGGAAAGGCATTCGTCCAGAAAGCAAGAGAGTCTTCCTCTCTGGCATAACAAAACCGAATTCTCCTGAACATCAGTTTCAAGAGACTGATAAAATGCTTCGAGAACGAATGGGGTACCATGTACTAAATTCTATGGATGAACAAGAACTAGCCCGGTCAGCTGTATTATGGGCTGACAACCCGAACATATACAATAATGACACAGTAGCGCAGACATTCCTGAACCTTTCCCCAGACGAGCAGAAATTAGCAGGTGTATACATGATTCAGCACCTCCTCACGTTATTCAGACATCAACATTCTGACCCAGGTCCCTTACACGATACATTAGAAGCACTACTCATGGATAGATGGAGAGGCCTAAGTACCAAGTTAATTCAAATAATTCTAGAACAACGGCACAGATATAACACGTTCTTAAGCTCCGAATACGTTCCCGCTCCGCCCCCAGAAAGAAAAACGTATCATATGGAGCGTCTACATGGCATTGAAAGCCAGAACCCCTTACGAGAAGTACACCCAGTCATGGGTACTGATAACACCCTGAAACGTGTGTATGTACACACACCTCTGACCAAGTTAGAACTATTGGAAATGAAGAAACTAGTACCGTGTCACGATAAAGACCCTGCAGGTTTTCACAGAGAACTTAAAGACATGTTACTGATGGGAGATTACACATATGAAGATATTATGAAAATGTTAAAGGTACTGCTGCCCACGGGCATCTACGAGAAGCTGAAGGAAAGAGAATGGGAGGTGGGAGATAAAAAGATTGTGTGGACAGAAATAGAGGACGAGGAGAAACTTCGTACCCCTGGGCTAGGCCTTGGGGAGAAAACTAAAGCATTACCAGGTTTAATAGTACAGGTTCTGCCAAGATTACTGACAACTAGAAAGGAAGACTGGGACGCAATTTCGGCCTGTAAACAGAAACACGATGAAGATACTAGTGACTTCTATTCAAGATTCGAGAAATGTTTTATTATCAATAGTGGCCTTAAGCCGAGTAGCGAGTCGTACACGCATCTTTTTGTATCAAAATTAGTCGAGAATTCCCTGCCACTAGTTAAGAACCGCGTGTACAAAGTTGAAAGTACTTGGCAAGCAAATACGCCATCCCAGATGTTACAGATGTTACAATACCATCAGAACAGAATTAGAGAAGAACAGGATCAGGAACAGAAACGCATGAAAGACACGAAAATGAAAATGTTAGTGGCCCAGTCGGTTCCAGCCGACGGTCAGATAAAGGGTACGACCCAGACAGGTCACGCCGCAGCTCCCGTTAAAGGGACATGCAATTATTGCAAGCAGCCAGGTCACTACGTACATGAATGCCCAGTCCTGAAACATAATATATCGACAGGTAAAACTAAAGAAAGACTGCATCCACCTAGACAAAATCAGACTCAGCAACAGACTTCACAGAATATACAGCCCATGCAGAATACACAGCCTATGCATGTTTCACCACATGCAGCACAGACAGTAGCGGTACCACAGAGACAGTCACAGTCACAGCCACAGCCCATTGCCGCGACTCAGCAAGTCTCGCAGCAGATGTACCAGTATGCCCAATCTGATTACCCCGATTATCCACGATACACATGAAACAGCCTAGAGAGGGAGGGTGGCTTGCCTCCTATTGAAATTCCTGTAGATCAAGAGGGTCCTTATGTACACAGTCAAGTATTGGGAAAAGACAGAAAGTTTTTAATTGACACAGGGGCAAGTCGCACCACAATCAGCCATGATGAAGTCCCAGGGGCACCCCTCTCAGGCTCACAGAATGTTTCCCTTGGTTTTTCAGGACAGCCTATTGTAAATGAGGTATCGAAACCCGTCCCCCTGGCTGTGGGTCCATTATCACGTGTTACAGACTTGTTACTTACGAAATCTTGTCCAGAAAATCTGTTAGGAATAAAAACATTGAAGGCTCTAGGAGCTGTGATCTGTTGTTCTCCGGAAGGAGTTAGACTTTTCTTGAGAGACTTTAAGGGTCATTATGTATTACGAGAGTTTGATGTCAGATTGAAAAATGTACCGGATCACTTATGGGCAAAAGGCCCAACTGACGTAGGTTGTATGCACATTACACCATACCGTGTTACACTCAAACCAGGTGTTGTTCTACCCAGAATCAGACAATACAAGTTACCACCCGATGCTGTAGTGGCTTTACTGGAAATCATTGAAGAGCTCATTGCCCAAGGAGTGGTCGTAGAGACCGACTCCAATATCTGTAATTCCCCTATCATTCCGATTCTTAAACGTACTGATCCCAATGCACCGCCAGTATATCGGCTGGTGATTGATTTAAGAGAACTGAATAAATGTATTGTTCCACAGTACCCTGTGGTTCCCGACATCTCTTCCCTATTGACTGCTATTGATTCAGAAGCAACGTTCTTTACTGTAATTGACCTCAAGAACGCCTTCTTCAGTGTACCTATTGACCCAGAGAGCCAATATCTCTTCGGATTCAGTTTAAATGGACGAAGTTTCAAATTTTCACGCGCACCTCAAGGATTCACAGAAAGCCCCAGCATCTATAGCCAAGCACTGAAAAGACAACTTGATTGTATCATAATGCCAGTTAACACTGCCTTACTGCAATACGTCGAT